>NW_027555847.1:420984758-422474758 GCF_003287225.1 Phascolarctos cinereus | reverse complement strand
CAAAGACTATGTTAATATCTATTCTTTAATATTACTTTACGGATGAAATCATATCAATTTCTAAGGCTGACCCATTTGAAAGTGTCAAAAACTTTGGTGTCAAGAGTTTTCTTTTCTGTGTTTTCAGTTGCTTTAGCTATGGCACCTGCAGGAGAAGTTGTCAGGCTTCATCTCCATGTTAGTTGATTCCCAAGAAAGTGGCTGCAGGCACTGTTTAGAAGTTCCCTGAGTTTGGTCTCAGGATCCTGGCCTGCTTACATCGAGGTTTTAGTGGAGATTGCCAATAGAGTTTTGTTATACTTTTAAGTATACTGTTCAGACTTCAGTAAATAGCTCCTCCTACATCCTTTCTCTTTACAGACAAAGGAAACAGAGTTTCAGAAAGGTGAAAGGATTTTCTCAAGGTACAAAGCAAGAGAGAACAAGCAATAAAACCAATACCAGAATGCAGGTCTCTAAGCTCATTTCAATTTTTTCAGCATAATGCTATATAAGACTTTTCTGGGGGGAAAAATTAATTCAATTTAAAAACAATCCTATCTCTAGCATAATTGGTTAATAGCCTCCAGTACAATTTTGAAATGAAAATTCGGCACCTTAAAGGTACTCTATTTTTTCATTCTCTTCTTCACAATACTATTTTTTTTGCTTACCTGTATAGTATTATAACTATAATATTGAGAGCAGAAAGTTAATTTGGAATCATCAGATACAGAATTCCTACTTAAAAATTGTAACTTTCTGGAAATTCATATAGCAGATTGCTTGTTTAGTCTATTAATTTTTCATTAATTTATGGAATTATTAATTAATTGATTCATCCCCAAAAATGGGGGAGAGGTGAATCTCCTAGGAATTGCAGCTGCAGACCCTTGCTTTCTACCGGTGAATTCATTGGCCCACTCTCATTCATGATATGGATGGCAGTCCAGTTGCTCACAATTTATGACTGAAGGAATGGGACCTTCAGGTGAGGTAGGGCAGGCATACCCAGTTCTTTGGAAATTTTAGGAAGGAGTAATGTTTCAATCACTCTAATAAGGCACAGAGAATATATAGGGAAACAGCACAGAAATTACAAAGGTAAATGGTACATGTAGTATAGAGGAAGATAGAGGAAGACAGGGTGACATATTGGTAGAAGGAGGCAGACAGAGCTGGGAAGAGAATAGGGAGAGGGAGGAAGAAAGAGCGTCACTTATGTAACCACAAATTTGGAATTGAAAATATTTAGACAGCATTAACCGGTAGCAAGTGAAGGAGTACTCAGATGGGACAGGAGTTTGGGATCCCATTTTTATAAAGTTTTGGTGTTGGAGGAGAGACTAAATTTTATTTGCATCACCTGAAGCTTATTTTATTAACATATCTTCATTATCTCAAAGTTATCAGAAACATCTTGGACTTAGTATAACGTTTTTACTGGTGTTTTGCTGGTCTTACTGCACAAGTCTTAAGCTTACTAAAGCTTACACACCAAGAAAAATTGGAAGCTCTTAAGGCCCATTATATTAAGACCTAGATGGCTTCCCCTAATTTAGTACATAATCTTAGGATTGGCCTTCATTAATTGATGAGGCAGTTGTCAATGGCTCCTATGCTCCCCTAATTCATGAGAGTTTGCAACTAACTGCTATGCTCACTTAATTTATGAGACAGTTTGTAAGTGACTTCTAGATTTCAATTTGTAATCTTACTTCCTACTATGCTTACCTTATACTATCTACTTAGAGACTTAGTTATTATACTAGTTCAGAGCAAGAGCGAGTTTGGGGAAACTAGAACAATGTACAATTTCAACACAGCCTCTCACCTGGGCTCCTCATTTGAGTTGACTCGGCAGAAAAGTGCAATGTGGAAGCTGAGTAAAAACCTGAATTTTAAGGTATTGAAGACTTAAATCTCTATAATGACAGTACTTAAGGCCTACCTCTCTAGAAGTGTACCTTGGCTATTCACATCACAGAATAAGAGCAAAAGCTTTTCTTGGATTGTGCTTCTTTCCAAACTAAATCTAATGGCATCTTCCAAACCCAATACATCTTTTAAACAGATGCATACAATAACTTCCTGGTAAAAGGCGTAAGATACTTTTTATTTAGGTAATCTGTCTGCCTACAGAGAAATAAGGCTTTAGATCAAAGTGTGCTCAACTGACAAATTCAGTATCAATTTTTTTTTTCTGGCATATGTACAATGGTTTGAATAGTGGTTTTTGTTGTTTTTCAGGATGTTTTTTTTCCCCTTCAGTTATGTAGGATCTAACTATCCTAGTTAAACAAATAGATTGAACTCAGCCAATGATCAATCTTTAAGGTAAAAAAAAAAAATACAAAGAAATAAACAGTCTCAGACAATGCCTGCTATATCTTATTTCAGTTGAAAAGTCAAGGCATTGAGTTCAGGGTAGACATGGTTGCTGCTAAGAACCTGAATAAAGGAAGACATTTTATTTCCATTTCTGACACTGTCTTCAAACAGTAGGGTAAACTGGAAATCTGTGTGAATTTTGTTTATAAGCTGGCCCCATTATTCTGGGGAGATAGAGTTTATTATGTTGGAAGGAGTGAGAATGAGAAAACCGAGAGAGATCCTTGTGTGGCAGATCTGTGTGACTTTAATGTTTGATGTCTCTGAATTGATTTTCCTGGGTGTTCCTGTGTTCCTCTGTGCTGGGTGTGTGTCCCAAAAGAAATTTTGCATTAAATCTATGCTTTAAGCTTCCAAAGATCTTGGGCAAAAAGAATGATGAAGGGTGTGTTTAAGTGTTGACTAAGTCACAAAATAAGCAAGAGATGAGTCCATCGATATTCTGAGTTTTTTCCATTTCCTCAGTGGTATTTCCGTTAGAAGTCTCAAGTTCCTGGCATTCAAACATCATGTTTCTTAGACATATCATATGCATATGGTGTATTTTATTTTTATTTGCTGGAGATTTCATTGACATTTAGGAGATTGCATTTAATTTCTCTTTTAAATTAATATTTTTCCCACTTTCACTAAAGATTGTCTCAAAAATCAATTATATCACTTTGAATATACAGGCTTATGCCACCTAATGATGAATCATTCTTTACTAATGGCATTAATACTTTATAATCAAGTCCCAGCTGAAATCCAGGAGGTTGCAAAAATCAAGTACCTACCTATGAATTTATGTGAGGTTCACTATAGCAAATACTAAAGAAATTTTGTTTCATTAATATAACAGAATGTGATTAAACTGTAAGAAACAACAAATGCAAGGACGTTAGAAAACAATGTACATTATGATTACATGGAAAGAATAATGCAATGAAACTCACTGGTGGTTTACCTTAACAGTGACCATGGCCCTGGAGAAGGGTCAGGAAAATTCATTTCTCTACTGTAGTTGAAGAAGTTGAGATGGGTGTGGATCATGGGAGTGGGATGTGCTACCCGAAGCAATCAATGTTTGACTCTTGGGTATTTGAATTATAATCGTTATATTTTTTGCTTTTTCCCAAGAACTGTGATTTCAGTGGTACGGGAAATCTTTAATAAAGAAACCCCTTAGACCAATTCAAATGTACAACTAATCTGCAACTCATAGATAAACTGGAATATTGGAAGCTGTGTGATTTGCCCATGGTCGCCCAGACAGTATGTGCCAGAGGTGGAGTTTTCCTGATACTGAGACCTGCTATCCATACTCTAGCTCTACTTTTAGCTCTTCCTTACCTCTCCCTCTTTCTTCTCTAAATCCTCTTTTTTATTTTCTACTTGTCCCTAGCTTTCTCTTTTTCTCTGTCACTGTTTCAGTGTCTGCCTGTGTCTGTCTCTGCCTATGTTGCTATCTCTCTCCTTCGTAAATCTATTCTATAATAAAAGAAGTAAAAAGCTCCCCAAATGCAGAGACATCTATTCATAAATGGATGTGATATAAAGGTAATGAATCAAATAAAAAAATGGAGAAGGGTGGAAATATGTGAGTTTTCCCATTAGAATGATTAAATGAAAGAATGAAAAAAACTAATCAAACATTTATTGTGCTTAAAGCATTATCAGTACTGTGGATGCAAACAGAAGCACAAGACAGACCTTCTGAAGGAACTTGCATTCTAATAAGGTGAAATAAAATTTTCAGAAGGCTTCAACTGCTAGTCAAAAGGAAAGACCTTATAGTCTTTAGGTACAGACCAAACTAATCTTCTATAACATCTTTCAAATGACTTATTACATTGAACAATTTGACAGTGTGCAGGACTTTTGTCTTGAGAAATTCCTTTCCATATCTTCCACAGTTTCATCTGTTAATGATATGGAAGCTGTACCACTTCCAAAGGAAGTTTCCTCTCAAGAGTTGCTACCTTGGACAATGGGTGCAGAGGCTAGCCTGATAACAGGTTTGTGGAGATCTGTTTCTGGACTTTTGGGGTTTACTTCCTCATGAGTGACAGTTCATTATTAGCTTGTACTGGTGGTAGCAAAAATGGAGTATTCCTTCATTACAAGAGTAGGTCTCTTAAGTTATGGCTGTAGTTATAGGCTAAAAGTAGGTTCAGTGAATTAGGGGTTGTTGTAATTCCCATGGCTCTGTGCTAGTGTTTGAGCTGAAATGTTGGTCAAAGTGGTGGCTGTGATTTTACTAACTTGGCACATACCTTCTCCTTTTTGTCCCCCAGAGGACATTACTACTCTAGCATAGATGACTTGTATGTCCTTTTGATGTTACACGGTTGACAGTTGTTGGTGAGCATGACGGGCCCTTTCTCCATAGAACTAAATTAAACTGTAATTGGGAACTACTTAAAAAATGAAAATACATCAAAACATAGGCACTGCTAATATACCATTTTTGAAGTGAACGTGCTACCTTCAGGGATCTCTGTGTACAGTTTGCTCCTGTTTCTATTTTACTTGACATCACCAGTCAAGGAGATACTCAAATTGCCAAGGCTATTGTGATTTGTGTCTTGGTACTGCCTCAATGAGAGAACAAAAATATGCAGAATCCACTGCCCTGAAATTTATTGCTGCCCCTTTATCTAATTCCTGCAACATATGCCAAATCAGCCTTTGTGGTGAGCTTGATTTTTTTTTTAACTTTGCATTTAGATAGTGTCATGCAATGAAAAGATTTAGGGGTTCAAATTAGGAAAGAATTTACTTAGAATCTTGCTTTAAAATGTACTGTTCAAGTGTGGACAAATAACATTTGTTGAGTTAGGGCTAGTGTTTTTTTTTTTCATGTGAAAAATGAAGATATAATTCTTGCATTATAAACTTTGAAATCCCCAGGAAAAGCTTTCTAATCTCAAACAGGTATAAATGCAATTATTATAATCTCCATTCCCTTCATTTGTTATATATCATAGAAAAATATTAAAGACATTATCATTGTAGTTCACAGATAAGGGGATTACTTTTATCAGGGACAAGCCAATCTCAGCCAAGAGGAATTCAATTAATTGCTCTGGCTAGCCACTCTTGGAGTAGTACAAAGGAGAGGAAAACAGAAACAAGTAAAAATTGATTTAAAAAAACAATAACATTAGCAACAACTTCTAACCTGATTTCTGTAAGTTTAAAATCACTGACCTATTAATTGCATTATTCCCCAAATTGCTGGAAGAAGACAGATAATAGTAATGGAGGCCCCTGGTCTCCAAATCCAATTATTTATCACACTAAGTATGCATTTGGATTTCTTGCTTTCCAGTTGTTTAATTCTCTAGAAATGGATTGCTCCCTTTTTAGTATGGACAATATTGGGGTATGGACAACAAAGTCATCTGGGAATTATTTCTACCTAAATCAAACAAAATTTCAGTGATACCCTGTGGAGGAAAAAACCATGTTCTTGTTTTCTTTACACTATGTAACTAGTTTGTTGTTGCTGCTGCTGTTGTTGCTGCTTTTTGTCCCTGAGCCATGAGCTCCTTTCCTCCCCTTCAGTAAAGTCTTTATCCTTTTCCTTTCCACAATTTTGCTTTTGTACACTTGATAACATAAGAGTCTTTCTGAAGACCTCATATGTTGGGTCTTTGAATCTATACTAAGTATCTAAGTAGTCCTAACAAGCTTCCCTCTGCCCTAGAATATTCTCAAATGCTACAACCATTCCAATGGTATGAAAATATCAAGTTTATGTAAGGGGTAGATTTTAAATTTTATAATCTGTGTTTTGATTTTCCAGGAACACAGTTTCCATACATAATACCACTGATATAAAATTAATTAGTTTAGAAACCTGTTTTACCTTAAGTTTTATTTTTGTTTGTGAAATTTGTGAAATCAGATGAGTATAGAATGTTAAGACTAGTACCTCTGGTGATAGGGCTGCTGACTGTATTTCAGGTCTGCTTTCTACGTTTGGTGTTCACTTACCACCCAATTCTCACTTGCAGCTCTAAGAAGCTGTAGTATGCACAGTGGCCACAACATTGTAAAAGTCTCTTGGCAAACAGTCTCAAACAGGTTGAGGGGAACCAACAGGCCTCAAACTTAGTAAGTTAGGGAGGTGTCTACCCTAAGCACGTGAACACTTCTCCCGGCAGAATAGGCAGATGCGATCAGTTTGTTCCAAGAGGCCATGAAGGCAGCAGAAACAGGCTACGCAGAACCTTAGAACTTGATTATACATCAAAGACTCCTAGGTCATCCAATAAATCCAAATAATTGCCAGTCCTCTTGACTTTTGTCTTGCTACTGGATTCTAATGACTATTGAAGAGAGAGTAAGGCCAACAACTTCACACAACTCTGCTTCTATTAAATCCAATTTATGCATGAATCAAAACACCTTACCCACAGTATTTTACATATATCAAAGTCCTGTGGGGAACAGACAAATGATGAAGCAGCAGGTACAGATACATTGTGAGCTATAGTCACAAACCTTCATTCATGAGGCCCAGGTAATTGAGAAGTTTTCTCGCTGGACTGAAGCAACCGTAGCATTCAGCAATCCCTGGTTGTCTCAGCAGCCTGTGTTTTTTTAAGGACTACAGTACTCCTTTCCTGGCATGAGGAGGTGCCCTAAAATTTGTCTGCTTCACTTATCCTGACTCTGGCCTGCTTACCAGGGCAGGCAGGAATCCTATCTTAGAGTCAAAACACAGAAAAATGTATAAAAACTTTTGTCAAAGTGATTCCATTCAACATTGGTACATGGAATGCACACACAATTATGGACAACAAAAAATCCAGTACAACTAAAAGATAAACAACTCTTCTTGTGAAAGAACTCAGCAGGCATTGCATTCTGGAAAAAAAAAAAAGAAACTGGGAAACCTTTCTGGGTAAAGAAATAAATCTTAAATAAAATAAACAAAGATGGTGGTCTGCACTTCACCCAGTATGGTCTGAGACCCTGAGTAACAGAATTCACAGTTATTTGTAGTCCCCTTCATTCATGTATGATATAACAAGCCCTATGCAGGTCAAGATGTCTCAAAAAGCCCTTTACTTACTCACTTCATCAAAACCCTTCACACTTTTCAGAGGGCTTTGTTACTTAATCATTTTAATGTAAAGATACAGGTATGATTATTCTGGTCATATACTTAAGATGCACACTTTATAATGATTATAGTTACACTCCTAAAATTAGCTAACACATATTCACCTGGGACTACATTATAGTTTTAGTTACACACAGGTTTTCACTGGGACTATACGCTTACATAAATCACGCAATTACTTCTTATCATATTAAAATGATTGTAGCTAATAAATGATTAGCAAAGTACTCCAGCCACTGATTATTGATCTTTACCATTACAATCCAAATAGCAGCCCTGAATGAAAAAAAAAAAAAAACAAAACTGACAAATGAAGGCCAGCTTGCCAAAGTCAGAGATACATGATTTTCTGTAGTAGCCACATTAATGGGGGGCACTGTCAAACTGGTATAGGTTTCACAATTAAATCTTATCTAGTCAACAAGCTCAAATGACTCCCAAATGGAATGACTGAAAGGCTCATTACAATGCAATTGCCACTAGTAGGAAAGCAGCATGCCACCAATATTAGTACATATGCTCCCACAATGATGAACCCTGATGAGGTCAAAGAAGATATTTAGGAAGACCTGGAGACTTTCATCATCAATGTGCCAAAAGAAGACAAGCTTGTAATTCTGAGTGACTTTAATGTCAAAGTAAACATAGATTATAGTGTCAGGGAGTCTGTGGGAGGAATAGAGTCAGAAACCTCAACAGCAATGGTTGCACACTACTGAAGGCTTGTGCATTTCATGACCTTCTCATCACCAACATGATCTCCCTTTTACCTAATCACAATAAAATTTCATGGATGCACCCTGTCAGCAAACATTGGCATTTAATACACTGTAATTTTAAAGAGAAGAGACAGACAGGGTGTGAAAGTAACTAAGATGACATGTGGTGCAGATTGCTGGACCAATCTTAGACTTATACTCTCCAGTGGGGAGATTTTCCTATTGAAAATTCCTATTCAACAAAAATGGCAGCCCCAAGGCAAGAGGATTAAGAGAAGACTTAATGTCAAGAGATTAGAGCTCTTCTCTAAGTGTGAATAGTTTGTTATTAACTTGGAAGGAGAGCTGAGTCAATACTGGTGGCCACACTGGAGCAGAAAAGGAGTTGGCAGCTTTCAGAGATTTGGTATATAAAACCACATTTACTTCTCTGTGCCAGAACACTCACAAATATCAGGATTGGTTTGATGAAAATGATGGGGAAATTCAAAAATTGATAGATGAAAAAAACAAGACCTTTACAGGCTTTATCAGTAGGAAATCCTCCATCTCTAATAACGCAGTGTTTAACTACATCAGCAAAAGTAAGGTGCAGGAGAAGTGTAGAGAGATAGAGAAGTCTTGGCTCTGTAAGAAGAGAGATGAAATTCAATTTTATGCAGATAGTAACAATCTAAAGCACTCTGATGGTGCCCTGAAGCTATTTATGGGCCAAAGACATATAGTACTTTTCAACTACTCAATACTCACAAAGTCACATTGATTAGTGATAAGGACATGACACTGGAGATATGGAAGGAACACTTCCATAGTGGTCTCAACAGACTGTTATCAATTAATTCTGAAGCCATTTACTATATACCTGAGTTTAAAGTCAGTCCCTGTCTAGCCAAATTTCCAACTGAAAAGAGTTTTAAATGACTTTAAACTATGCTCATGAGGCAAAGCACCTGGTGCTGATTCTGTTCCAGCTGAGATTTGCCAGATGGGGATTAGCCTTCTTTTGCTCATTAAAAAGCAGACCTATTTGTGTGTAATAGAAGCCATCTCTAGGGCTGAAGGTGAGGGAAGATAAAAAAAAGCAAAGCACACCAAGATTTTTTTTTTGTATATTTGTCCTTTTTTTGGGTTTTTTTTTTGTATATTTGAAAGGAATAGCAAGTTGTACATAATAGATGCACAGTTTTGTATGCAGTTATCTTTATATTATGTTATGCTATGGAAATGTTTATTTTATTCCAAAAATTAGAAATAAAATTTAAAAAATACATATATATTTGTTTTAAAAAGCTGACTTAAATTATCTAGTTATGTATCAAGAGGAGGTTATCATAGAGTTCAAGTATTCCTCCTTTGTCCATCTCCATAAAGGTAAAGGAAATAGGTTTGTCATGTGACAAACACAGTGGCTTCTCTTTCTTAGGCACTGCTTGCAAGATTCATGCAAGACTCCTCCTTAATAGGTTGATCCTTCACCTGGAATATGGTCATCTCCCTGATAGCCAGTGTGGCTTCAGAAAGGGCTGAGCAATAGTCAATATGGTGTTTTCAGACTGACCACTCCAGAAGAAATGTCAGGAGGAGAACAGATGTCTGTACACAATGTTCATCAATCTGATCCTGGCCTTTGATACTGTCAGTCATGAAAGCTTGTGGAAGATCACTGGCAAAATTTGATTGCCAAGAGATGTTTATCAGCATTTTATGCCAGTTCCATGATGGCATGCTTGCATGGGTTCTAGATAATGGATGATGCTCTTATGCTTTCCTGGTCACCAATAGAGTGAAGGAGACCTATGTGCTTGTTTTCATGCTTTTTAGTATGACATTTTAATCAGTGTTGCATTTATTCAACAAGGACCAAAATGGTATCAAAGTTACCTACCATACTGAAAATAAATTATTTATCTTAAAAAGGCTACAAGCAAGACTAAAGTGGAGGGAGAGTTATTGTGTGACTTTTTGTTCACAGATGATTGTGCTCCCCATACAGTCTTTGAATCTGAGATATAATAGAGTTTTAATCAATTCTCTTATTCTTATTCTAATTTTGGCCTGACAATTTACCAAAAAAAAGAGAGGTTTTCCACCAGCCAGCACTGTACCATTCATATCTGGAGCCCTCAGTTAGAGCAAATGGAGAAATATTGAATGCTGTGGATAAGTTAATTTACCTTACCAATATGCTTCTCACAGATGTACACGTAGATGATCAGGTTGATGCACGCATTGCTAGAGTTAGCTCAGTGTTTGGGAGGCTTTGAAGGGAAGTATGGGAAAGAAGAGGTATTAGGCTGCCTACTAACCTGAAATTCTATGAAACCATCATGCTAACTTCATCATTGTATGTCTGTGAAACCTGCATAGTATAGTATACCAGTGCAATGTGAGACATTGAATCACTTCCATTTGAATTGTCTTAGGAAGATTCTAAAGATAACCTGGCAAGATAAGGTGCCAGACATCAGGGTTCTTTCTTAACCTAAACTGCCAAGCATTCAAATCCTGCTGCAGAGAGTGCTGCTCCAGTGGGCTGGCCAAGTTGTTCAAATGCCAAACATACAGTTATCTAAAAGACTATTTTATGGAGAACTCACAGAAAGCAGCTGCTCACATGGAGATCAGAAGGATACAAGCCCATTCTTTTTTTTCTAAATTAAATTGTTTTAAGTTTTCAACATTCACTTCCACAAGATTTGAGTTCCAAATTTACTTCCCATCTCATCCCTCCCCCCACCCCAAGATGGCATGCATTCTCAGTACCCTTTTTCCTAATCTGCCCTCCCTTCTATTACTCCACTATTCTCTTATCCCCTTACCCTTCAATTTTCCTATAGAGCAGGATATATTTCTATAGCCCATTGCCTGTATATCTTATTTCTCAGTGGCATGTGAAAATATATTTTTAACTTTTATTTTTAAAAATTTGGTTTCCAGCGGAGCCAAGATGGCGGAGTAAAAGCAGTGACTTGCTTGAGCTCTCCCCCAAACCCCTCCAAATACTCATAAAAAATGGCTCCAAACAAATTCTGAACCAGCAGAACCCACAAAAAGACAGAGTGAAACAAATTTCCAGCCCAAGGCAACCTGGATGATTGATCAGAAAGGTGTATGGCACCGGGCTGGGAGCGCAGCTCAGAGTAGCGTGGGCCCACAGGCCTCAGCAAACCTGGAGCAGGCCTCAGAGGACTGAATTGCAGGCAGCTGTGGAGGTTTCCAGACTCCTCAATCCACCAATGCCAAAGACAACTTAGAAGGTCACAGGGAAAAGTCTGTTTCTGTCGGTGGTCAGAGAGGAAGGTGAGGTTGCAGCTCCATGCCCCAAGAGCATGGCCCGGGGTGGGGGGGGCAGCTGCTTCCTGAGCATCCGGCCCACAGACTGAGGGGGAATCCAGTGGCTGATCAGAGACGGACTGCAGGGATTTATTTGCCAGTGCTGAGGCAGGAATATCTTGCTTTGCCCATGTGTGGATCTGGGTCACAGTTCTGGGCAGCGGTGCTGGGGTGAGGAGGAGCGCTGGTGTGTTGGAGCTTGTAGTGGCTGTAGAGAGAAACCCCTCCTCACGGTTAGAGGACAGAAAGGAATACTTGTGGTCACAGGCCAGGAAAGGAGTAAACACCTCGACCTTATCATACCACCTTGGAAGAACTGAAAATTTACAGGTCCCTACAAGTATCTCTGAAAACAGCTACACAAACCCCTGAAGCTTCACATTGGAAGCAGACTCTTACCTTAACAAAGAGTTTAAAACTAAAGTAATTGGCTGGGACCATGAGCAACCAGCACAAAAAGAGTCAGACTATATTATCTTACTTTGGTGAAAAAGAAGATCAAAATATACAACCAGAAGAAGACAACAAAATCAAAGCTCCTATATCCAAAGCCTCCAAGAAAAATATGAATCAGTCCCAGGCCTTGGAAGAGCTCAAAAGGGATTTTGAGAAGCAAGTAAGGGAAGTATAGGAAAAACTGGGAAGAGAAATGAGAGTGATGCAAGAAGATCATGAAAAACAACTCAACAGCTTGCTAGAGGAGACCCAAAAAAATACTGAAGAAAATAACATCTTAAAAAACAGCCTAACCCAAATGGCAAAAGAGGTCCAAAAAGCCAATGAGGAGAAAAATGCCCTAAAAAAAAATTGGCCAAATGGAAAAGGAAGTCCAAAAGATTACTGAAGAAAATACTTCCTTAAAAATTAGAATAGAGCAATTGGAAGATAGTGACTTTATGAGAAATCAAGACACTGTAAAACAAATCCAAAAGAATGAAAAATTAGAAGACAATGTGAAATATCTCATTGGAAAAACAACTGACCTGGAAAATAGATCCAGGAGAGAGAATTTAAAAATTATTGGACTATCTGAAAGCCATGATCAAAAAAAGAGCCTAGACATCATCTTTCAAGAAATTATCAAGGAAAACTGCCCTGATATTTAGAACCAGAGGGCAAAATAGAAATTGAAAGAATGCATAGATCTCCTCCTGAAAGAGATCCCCAAAGGAAAACTCCTAGGAATATTGTAGCCAAATTCCAGCGTTCCCAGGTCAAGGAGAAAATATTGCAAGCTGCCAAAAGGAAACAATTCAAGTACTGTGGAAACACAATCAGGATAACACAAGATTTAGCAGCTTCTACATTAAAGGACCACAGGGCATGGAATATAATATTTCAGAGGGCAAAGGAGATAGGATTACAACCAAGAATCACCTACCCAGCAAAACTGAGTATAATCCTTCAGGGGAAAAAATGGTCATTCAGTGAAATAGAGGACTTTCAAGCATTCTGATGAAAAGACCAGAGCTAACAGAAAATTTGACTTTCAAATACAGGACTCCATTGGAACATGAAGAGGTAAACAGGAAAGAGAAATCATAAGAGACTTATTAAGATTGAACTGTTTACATTTCTGCATAGAAAGGTGATATTTGTAACTCATGAGAACTTTGTCAGTATTAGGATAGTTGAAGGAAAAAAATTGTGTGTATGTATATGTATATGTATATATAGAGATAGATAGAGGGCACAGGGTGAGTTGATGATTAAGGGGTCATATCTGGAGGATAAAATTAAGGGATGAGAGAGGATGATATTCAGAGAAGAAAGGGAGAGGTAGAATGGGGGTAAATTATCTCACAAAAAAAACCCAGAAAAGTCTCTCACAGTGGAGGGGAAACAGGGGAAGGTGAGAGGGAATGAGGGAATCTTATTCTCATAGGACTTGGCTTAAGGAGGGAATACCGTACACATTCCACTGGGTATGGAAATCTGTCTTACCATACAGGAAAATAGGAGGAGAAGAAGACAAGAGAGCAGGAGGGTGATAGAGAGGAGGGCAGATTGGGAAAGGGGGTAATCAGAAGTAAATACTTCTGAGGAGGGACAGGGTCAAAAGAAAGAATAGAATATATGGGAGGGTGGGATAGGATTAAGGGAAATAGAGTTAGTTTTTCACAACATGTCTACTAAGGAAGTGTTTTGCATAACTGCACATGTACAACCTATATTGAGTTGCTTGCCTTTTCAATGAGGGTGGGTAGGGAGGGAGGGAGGAAGGGAGAAAATTTGGAACTCAAAGTTTTAAAAACATATGTTTTAAAAAATGTTTTCACATGCAACTGGAAATTAAGAAATACAGGAAATGGGGATACAGAAATCTATTCTGCTCTACAGGAAAATAGAAGGAGAAGGGGATAAGAGAAAGGAGGGGGGAGAGATAGAAGAGAAGGAGAAGGGGTATTCAGAATGCATGCCATCTTGGGGTGGGGGGAGGGATGAGAAATTTGGAACTCAAAAACTTGTGGAAGTGAAAAAATAAAAACAAAAATGTGTAAGAAAGAAAATTTGGGTTCCAATTTACTCCCTTCCTCTTTTACAATGTCTTGATGTCTCATAAAGTTATTAGCTTCCAATTGCTCCATTCTAATTTTAAGGAAGTATTTTCTTCAGTAATCTTTTGGAATTCCTTTTCCATTTGGCCAATTTTGCTTTTGGAATAATTCGTCTTCTCATTAGCTTTTTGTACCTATTTTGCCATTTAGGTTATGCTATTTTTTAAGGTATTTTATTCAATATTTTTTGGGTCTCCTTTAGCAAGCTGTTGACTTGTTTTTCGTGCTTTTCTTGCATCACTCTCAGTTTTTCCTCTGCTTCTCTTATTTGCTTCTCAAAATCTTTCTTGAGCTCTTCCTTGGCCTGTGGCCTATTACTTCAATTATAAACTCTTTGTCAAGGTAGGGATCTGCTTCTAGCATGGAGGATGTACTGTCCCAAGCTTTAGGGATTTTGTGCAGCAGCTTTCAGACATGCTTCTAGGGTCCTGTAAATTTTCAGTTCTTCCAAGGTGGTATGATAAGGGGTGAGGTGTTTACTCCTTTCTTGGACTGTGCTCTGGTCTATGAGTGACCACAAGCACTCTTTTCTATCTTGGAACCATGAGGATTCTCTCTACATCACTACTACAAGCTCCACCACACCAGGACCACCACCCAGAACTGTGACCCAGATCCAAGCATAGGCAAAGCAAGAGAATCCTAGATCAGCAAAGAGATTCCTGCAATCCTCCTTTGATCAGCCACTTGATTACCCCTCATTCTGTGGGCTGGAAGCTCCAGAGGCAGCCACCACCCAAGTTCCACTCTTGGGGACTGGAGCTGGGCCCTTGTGCTTCTCTCTCACTGCAGACACAGACTTTTCCTACTGACCTTCTCTGTCTTTGGTTTTCATGGGTTGAAAAGTCTGGAAACCACCACAGCTGCCCATGATTCATTTCTCTGACACCTGCTCCAGGTTCACAGAAGCCTGCACACCTATGCCAAACTGTGCATAATATACCTTTCCAATCAACCATCCTGGATGTCTTGGGCTGGAAATTTCTTTCACTCTGTCTTTTTGTGAGTTCTGCACTTTAGAATTTTGGAGACATTTTTTACAGGTACTTGGAGGGGTTTGGGGGAGAACTCAAGCAAGTCAATGCTTTTACTCCACCATCTTGGTCCCCCTCAGAAAGACCATGCTTAAGGTCTTTCTAAAGAACTTTTTAATTGACTGTGAAACATAGGAGACACTGGCATAGGACTACCCAGCATGCCTACATCAAAAAAGGAACTGTGCTCTATAAGAAAAACAAAATTGTAGTAGCTCAAAAAAAAAGGAAAGGAAGAAAAGAAGTAAGGAAGAAGGAAAAAAGTGAGAAACACAAATTTGGAGATATTTTTATTTCAATATTCATAAAGAGTATTTGTGCCTGATTTGTGGTAAAGCCTTCTGAGCTCATATTGGTCTGATCAATCACAGTTAAACACATTGTACCTCAACACTGAAATATTGATTTCATTTTGGTGCTCTTCAGTTACAAAGGACAGCAACCTTAATCAATGTGAAAACAACTGGCATTAGGTTGGTGCAACCTAAAAAGCTATCAAACAAAATAAGCATGCTCACCTACATAAAACAAAAGAGTGGGAAATGCTTAGCAATATAGTAACTACTTAATAGATTCAGGGATAATTGATTATTCTTATTACTCCCATGTTCAGTAAATTTTAGTGATTTCTTATTGAATACAAAACCAAATAATATTCCACCTGTATTCACTTCAATTTTTCTATAAATGTACATAATTATTTGTACAGTAGTATGTGTATTGTAAAATAATGATAAACATACTGTAGGTGTTGCTAAATATGTATCATCAATACAATGCAAGCTTCTAAAAGTTTAATGACCATTGCATACCCTAATGGAATTGCATGTCTGATTGTTTGATTGAAGATAAGATCTGGACATTAATATATCTATTAAAATTAAGATCATGCTTTTTGTTTGCTTGTTTTACAATTTATCACATTAAATTTTGAATCTCATTCTTCAGAAAAAGCAGTTAAGTGAAAATGAAGAAAAATTCTAACCAACAGGAAATAATTCAAAGAGAGAGTGTAATACATTTCATAGTTTTTGCCTAATTGTTTTCACTCATATTTAAACATTTCTTACATATTGTGTTTGAATAAATATATTGGTAAGTACCCAGAGACTTCTCAGCCACTTATTTCCCTTTACATCTCAATGCATTTTAATTGAATTTACAGATGATACTTTATGGTGCCTTTTGATATTGATTTAAAAATCAGAGGTGTTTACTAGCTGCCTTTTCCTTTTTTTATAGTTTTCTCACATCTTACTTTGTTCCATTTATCCATTACCATACTCTTAGCTTCTCAACTGTAGTTTCTCAGGTCACCTTACATAATCTCTGAAGGCCAAGTCAACTTTTATTTGCTAAAAGAAAAAAAAAAGGAAGGAAAAAGTCTTCTTGGAGATGTTTAATTTTAATAATACTTAACATTTGTCTTTCTCTAAGGGAGGATATGAGGCTTAATTAGTTAACATTCATGATTTGAACTCAGCCTGAAGACATTAAAGGAACCAAGTGACCTACTTGTTTTTTTCCCCCTGAACCTGTATCTTAATTTTCTACTTTTAACTTGATAACTTAGATGTAAAGAGCTGACTTGCTTATTAATTGAATGCTAAAATAATTGATGTATTCCCAAGGCTGAAAAGTACATGTGGAGTTACCAATTTATTGAGAAGCCTAATTTCAATCAGATGAATACTCACTAAAATTTAGCTAAAATAAATACATAGATGGAGGTATGTATGTATTTCATATATATATATATATATATATATATTTAAGAAATTTTCAGAGTCTTTAACTACCAGAATGTTCCAATGTACACAATCTGCCATAATATAGTTTCATATCTGAATTTTATCCATGATCTAAAATCTTATTCATCTCAGTCTGTATTTAGGGGAGATATTTATCCTAACTATAAGTTGTGGCATACAAGTTATCACATAGTTAAAACAAAAATAAAATAGAAACAACAACAAACCAGTAACAGAAAAGTATTGACAGCGTCTTAATTTCTAAAACATTTTCCACTGCATTGATTTTTTAAAAGTTTTACTGCTGCCATTTATTTTTGCACCACAGTTATTTCCCGATATTACTCAAAGTACACATTGATTCTTCTTTGTTTAACAAAGAAAAAGAACAATATATATATATTCTTTTTCTTTGTTAAGAAAATGTATTATATATTCATTATTTCCCATATCTGGGAATAAGTTTGGTCTTTGCAACTAATGAAAGTTGAGTTTCTATTTCTTGTTGTTTCAGTTTATATTACTATGATTACTGTATGTAATTTTACTGATTTCCTTTACTTCTTTTTCTGTGTCCTTTTATACAGGTGTCCATTTCAGTTAGTTTACATAAACTTATGCCAATAGCTTATAATATTATCATCACAAATCCCTTGAATACAACTACTAAGGCAGGAATAATATTATTTTGCTAGTCAACAATTAAATAATTTCTATTTGTACCCTTGAAACTCTTGATCTCTTGCTGAGACCTTCATACTAGATAAATGAACTGTTTGTCACCAAATTGTTTTAGTATTTTGGGTAGTTTGGGGTCAACTAACCAACTTACTTTAGATGTGATATCTCAGTTAAAAACAACAACAACAACAAAAATTCAGAGTTTAATAAAGTGTTCATAGACCAATAGAAATCAAATTGAAATAGAAATCATACACTAACTTAGCTGTTTTTAATGAATGCTTTGCTTAGTCTAACACTAATGTGCTCTTAGTTCTATATGAAACTGATTCTAAAATTTCCAGAAAACTTGGGATGTTGCCACCAACCTTAGTTTTTTTCTTGTTTGTTTTATTTTGTTTTGCTTTGTTTTGTTTTTCCAGACTTATAGGCCCTTGCAGCTTTACTTTTACTAGTTTACAACCAATCAACTCAGATCTATCTTACTGTATTATTATCCACCCCTTATTTCTCCATCAGCCATATAAGTAAAGCATCAGATGTTTTATCTAAAGCTTTAATAAAATGTAAGTAAGTTATATTTACAATATGCCCCGTAGAAGCCTAGATAGACACCCTGACAACAAAATAAATAAGATTGGTGCAGCAGGAGTGGTTCTCACTGCCCTTCTTGATGTTCATCAACCATCATTTTAACCATATCTTCTAGAATTTTCTCAGGGATCAAAATCAAGCTCATTTGCCTACAGCATGTAGACCTTGTTCTCTGTTCTTTTTTGAAAACTGAAACAATATTTACTCTTCTTTAGCGTCATGGTACTATTCATATTTTCTATAATTTTTCAAATAATACTTAAAGCCATATATAAAAAAAATCCGTAAATTCTTTCTGTAAGACGAATGGTTCATCTAGGCCAATTGACTCAAATTTCCCTAGATGCTTAATTTATGTAACTTTACATGATTCGTATATCAACTCACTATTACAGATTTTTATTCTGTCATTTCCAATGCAAAATTCATTCTGCTTAGCATGGAAGAAAAAGTAATGATTAGAATTAAGGTAGGCAGCACAGTAGATACAATGCTGGACCAGGAGTCAAGAAGATCTGTGTTCAAATACAGCCTCAGATCCTTACTAGCTATGTCACCTTAAACCACTCTCTTTATCCATTTTTTCCTTCCATCTTCTCATTTACAAAATAGGTAATAATAATAATAGCACCTATCACCTAGAGCTATTGTGAAGATCAAATAAGATAATAATTGTAAGGATCTTAATATAGTGACTGCCACATAGTATTTGCTATACAAACTTTAACTAAAATAATGATCATTATCATTAATTTTTATAATTAAATCATCATTATAATTAACATAATGTAATATCAATAAGGTATATAATATATTACTATAGCAATATGACATGATATATAATCGTTAATTATATTAATATAATATTATAATTAGTCTAATAATCATGATTTATTATAACTATACTCAGTTAATAATGAATTAATAATAATAATTATCACCCCAAATAAAGGTCATATCTCTCCTTTAATCCTCCATTTTATCATAATTTTAATAATGATAAAAACAAAAAGAATATAATACTCCACATGTTTTTTTCTTCTCTACTATCCTTAGTTTCACTTGTCCACCTTGTCTTATTCTGAACTTTATCACTTTTACCATTATTTTGACAGGATTATGACATTATATTTATTCTTTGTAGCCTGACCTTTCCCCTCCCCATTTCCTATACATCTTGATGTATCTAAATTGGTAGAGTTCTATTTGTATCCTCATTGTTATCCTCAGACAGAAAATATTTTCAGTCTTCTCATTGGACCCCTTTCCTATTTTGCCTTCAGAATGTCATTGTTGAGCATCATCCATCCCTTGTTAACTGACCTCCCTTGTAGAATTCTAATCCAAGATATTCTCCCTATCCTTCTTGTGAATCATTTGAAATCTGTTTTTTTTCCCCAAATCTAGAATGCATGACCAGTATTATCAAGTCAATTATTTTACTTTATGACATCCTATATGGAAATGATTCTTTTATATCTTAAAAAAACTAGAAGAGCCAAAGTTAATAGACCAGGTGCATGGGGGACTAAACATATCTTCAGATATACTTTAGTCCTTTTTGTATTTTCATAAGAGTACCTAACCATTCTTCCTACTAGGCATAAAGGCTATACTCTTGAAACATGAGTATAATAACCCTATAACCCTCATTTCATAGCTATATATATATATATATATATATATATATATATATATATATGTGTGTGTGTGTGTGTGTGTGTGTGTGTGTGTGTGTGTGCATGCGCGTGTGTGTGTGTGTGTGTGTGTGTGTATTTTTTCCCACACAGCAACCTTAGAAAGTAGGTGTTATTATTGCCTCTATTTTACAGATGAAGAAATGGAAGGTGAATATGGTTCTTCTTGACATATGGAAATTCATTTCCTTTTCTTTTTGAATGTTAAGCATGTTAATTTTTAATAAATTGTCTTTTGGGGTAACCTTTTATGAGGTTTTATTAAGTTCACATCCAATAAAATTTTTTGAATTTTTTGTACTATTTTATTGATATCAATTGTATAACACTTTCTTAAAGATATCTTTGCTAGTTTCTTATTATCTTTTCATCTTGGAAAACAGATGAACCGGAGGGGGAAAATCCAAATTTCTTTCTGCGGATTTAAGGGAAAATGAGAATGACGAATGTCTAGATTTAAACTGACAAAGAAATGGAGAATTCAGACAACTTTATGCATAAAAATTAAACCACTGTATTTATTTATTTTAGAATGTGCTATGGTAAGATCTCAAAGCATTTTAATGGATGATATCATATTACAAAAACCAAGTTTTTCACCTGAATTTTATGAATATTCATAATACTTTGATATGTTCATTAAGTAGAAGCTGGTTGACATGTACTGATACTAAGCCCATTTGGCTAAGTATTTTAGCATAGTATAAAACAAGTTTTGGATTATTATCTGGATAATTCAGTACCAACTCCAAATGCTCCTTTATTGGTCATAATTATATAAAACTGGGTAATTGTGGTTATGTATGAATCTGATAGAAAATGTATGAAAATAAAATCAAATCTGAATAACAGGATACCAAGTCCACAAGGAAAATCTGTTATTTTCTAGCATTTTAGAAAAATACTGTCCATGTAAAAATATGTTAACATCATAAAAGGAAGCTCCTTTGGATTAGTCTTTTGCTGCTCAATGGAAATTCATGACACCATTGAAGAATCTTGCTCAGCTTTTCTGTGTCAGCCTGAATTCTATCGGGAGTAAATAGGAATAGTGAATGGCTTAGTTAGACATTTCTCAATCATCTTTAAAATGGGTCATGGACCTATTTTAAATAGGACATGTCAAATTAAAATAATAGGAACTACATTATGCCTATGTCACTTTATACCATCTGCTTAATGAATTGCTTCAAGGAAGGTCAGTAAGTCACAATATACTATGTGCAATTTAGCTTTGAGTTTGCTGGAATAAATTCCTTAATTAATTGTTTCTCGCTAAATTAAAATTTTTGTAATTAACTTCAGGTATGTGAAATAAAGTTTGACATAGTGGTGGTTTAAACAACTATGTCAGGATCATTCTATGTAGAAGTACAGTTTCAATATTAAAGCCACATCATATAAATACATATTTTGAATGTATATAATGTGTGTATCTATACCAATTGTTCAGGTTATTGTGATTTTGGTGGTCAATTTATTTGTATTGCTAACATACCCTAAAATGATTGTCACTGACCACATATGGGTACAATTATCCAATTCTCATTTATATGATATTTTATGGTTTATAAAGCAGTTTTTATATATTACATAATTTAAACATTACAATAATGCTACAAGTAGTTGCTAACATTTTTTTCTATTTTCAGGTGAGGAAACTGAGATATGGAAAGATTAACTAACTTACCCTGGGTCACGAACATAAGAAAGTTGACAGCTTTACCCAATATATTACACTATCTCTCTAATTATGTGAGATATTTTTTGAGAACAGTTTAAGAGAAAGTGTACTTTGTAACTCCATAATATTTCTAGGGTAGAGAACTCGACTTGGAAGAAATCCAGGTAAGGATTGAGTTCAAATCTATTCTGGACATTTATTAGTTTTGTGACCCTGTGAAGTAATTTAACTTCTCTGGGTCTCAGTTTCCTCATCTATAAAATAGGGATAAATAATAGTACCTACTTCTTATCTTTGTTGTGAAAATTAAATGATGTAAGATATGTCAAGTGCTTTTTAAAACTTGCATAATTATGTATTAGCTATTATAATTATTGTAAGTAAATTTAGAGACAGCTCAGAAGCCACAAATGTCTTTTGGAAAATACATCTCAGGATCAATGAATGTGCAGAGTAAGCCTTGTAGACCTCTCTATAAAGGTCTATACAAGCCTCATAAATGTATTTCACCAATACATTTTGCAAATGGGCAATGAATTTATTTTTTAGAAAATAAAGTTGATCATATATTAAAGGAAATGGCTGGTTATAAACTTAATCATCAATACAAAATTATGGCCTATATATTCATGTCATCTAAGGCTTAAGATAAAGGTTGACAAAACTACCAAATCTGAAGTAAAGACAAAGGTGAAAACATAATAGGTGTGATTACAATAGCTACAGTCTGATTTATTTAATTTATAGACTCCCCTAAATGGAAAATGACCAAAAGTAAAGATATTGATTCTAAATATCACTATGAGTTTAAGAAGTTTAACTGTATCAAATAGGTTTTTCTTCCAAATCATGAGAGTGAAAGCAGTCCACTTAATACCTATTCTCATATCAGAATTGATAAGGAAGGTAATGGGTCGATTCTGCTTATAGAAAAATGTGTGAATAGGTTTACTGATATGTTTATGTAATTTTTATAATGCTTTTTAAAAAAGTAATGATACTTTGAGAGATAATAAGAACTATTATGTTGAGGAATGGCCTTGTATTCAGTTGCACATGGGTTCAAGGCTTGCATCTAACATATTAGCTGTGAGATTAGAAGGCAAGTCATTTAACCTCTCAATTCCTCAGGCAACTCTGTGAGACACTAAGTTATAGAGGAATCGCTAATTCTCATCTGAGGTGGAGTTTATCAGCTTTGGAGATTCTTTATGCTAATGAAACCATATATCTCAACTGAAGGGAAGAAAAAAATGTGTGTATGCACATATCTATATTTATATCTTTATCTATATCTCGGCCATATTTATGCATATGTATATGCCTATATATTATATTTTATACATATTTATACACACATATATGTATATACACATATATACACTATTTGTAGAGCCATCATCATATTTTACCCACATATATATACATATATGAAATTTGTACAGTAATTATTATATTTGGAAATTCCCACTTAGGTATCCAGTGTGCTATATGAGAATTTGACAATGCTCTTAAAAACATAAAGTCAGGAGAGTAGGTGGGCGTGGCAAATTGTATAAAGAATAAGAATTGCAACTGAAGGTGACATAATTTTTTAAAAATTTAGGGATATACTTTCATAATATTTCTGGGAAGTTAAGATTTTAAAAAGGAATGCAAAAGATGATGGATGGTTCTAAAAAAATTTACTGGAAAGACATTAACAAATATCAGTTTCTGTAACTTTGCTCGATAAAATCTTAAATCAAATGATTTTTGCAAATATTAAAGATACCTTTGATGAAAACACAAAAAAAAAATGCAAGCTTTTTGAGATGACTTTTCACAGAAGACCACAACTTTGTGTTCTCACAGTTGATTGAGTACTACAGAGAAGCCAACAGTCTATATAGTTTGATGATTAAATAAATGACTCAGACCTCATTTCTAACAAGGCATCCTCCATGAATATGTTAAAATTAAACAAGACTAACCTCTGGACAGATGAGGATATGATAATGATTTTGCTCTGTTTTCCACTGAGAATTAGCATAAATTAAGGTATAAATCAGAACTGTTTGCCTAGGTTTTTCACTTAAGCCATGGGAGATTCCCTGTCCGGAGTCTAAATAAAATATCTCCTTATTTATGTAGAGTTTGTACATATGGTTATAATTGGTGATGTTAAATAATATTTCAAAAAATACACAGATTACTCTAATGCAGAAGTGAGGAACCTGCTGCCTCAAGACCAAATGTGGCCCTCAAGGTCTTCAAGTGCGGCCCTTTGACTGAATCCAAACTTCACAGAAAAAAATCCCCTTAATAAAAGGATTTTTTCTGTAAAACTTCGACTCAGTCAAAAGGCCTTACCCAGGGACCTAGAAGGCCACATGTGGCCTCAAGGCCACACATTTTTAATCCTTGCTCTAAAGTCCCCTCAGTATAAGCCACAGAAATGTGAAAGAGAGAGACCTACCTAAAAAAAATTGGAATTTGTCTGTATCATCTCTATCTCTATCTATATGTACGCATATATATATTCATACATACATACACATATACATGCATTGCTCAGAGTACATGTATTTGAAAAAGTATCTTGAGTTAATTCATTAATACATACATACATATACACTCATACACATACATATATGTGTATACATACATATACATACAAATGCATATACATACTCATATATACATATACACACATATACATACATGTACACATACACACACACATATAGGTGTTGCAAAGGAAACTTAGGGAGACAATAAAGCAGGACCAGGTTTGAATAGTGTATATCAACATTTATCACATTTAAGAAATGTTGCAGTGTTTCTAATAATCCCAGTTATTTGATGGTCTTCTTTCTGAATAAATAAAAGAAAGCATTTATTAAATACTACGTTCCAAGTACTATGTCAATGCTGAGGATAAAGTAGAAAAGTAAAACTGTTACTACTTTCAAAGAGCTCACATAATAATGTAGGAATGTACACAACTGGAATGTTTTAGCTGCAAGTCATATAGAAAGTTTCCATGGTCCTTCGGGTGCATTAGCAAAGCAAATGATAATGACTCTTCTTAAGTGTCGGCTACCTCAAAAAAATTATGTCAGGAAATGATGTTGAAGCTTTTGACAGTACCAAGGACTTGGGCGGTTCTTCATTTATAGGTCTTGAATAGTTTTGACTAACACACCTGAAATAGCACTTCCCAAACTGCATCTCCGCGGGGGTTTCTTCCTAGGATGATGGATGAAGAGACTATTTTAGGATGAAGCTATTACTATTCCCAAGGCTCATAGAGTCAGGATTCTGGGATATTTCCACTGGGTCTTAGAGGAAATGAAGGTCAAGATGATGGTAATGGTCTGCCCTGCTTGTCACAGACTGCCTCCTCTGTCTCTCTCAAAGTAGGGAGCTGCTTTGACTATGCTGGCTTGATCACCCTGTGGGTAGCAGTTTTTCCCCAGCTGTCCCACTCTCCATAAGAGTGATTCCTTGGATGAAGGTCATGGCAGCTAGGCTGGAAGCATAAATGGTATTCTAGAAAGTACTACCATTCCCAGGGAACTCATAGACATCTTCTTATTGGCGGCAGTTAGTTAGATGCTGTTGTTTGTGGTAACATGGAATGTGGGGCCCTTCTCCACGGTCATTTTTTCTTCAGCAATGGATGCAAGGTATGAGCTGAAAGCAGGGTGTGTTTGTGTGTGGGGGGAGGTGGACTGTGTTCTGGGATGTCTCCACTGGGGCTAGCTGGGAAATGGCAGTCAAGATTATAGTGATCTGACTTGCCTGGCATTTATCACCTCCTCAACTCCTGCCTCAACTCTCAGGGTTTTTCACTGCTTCATTCCAGTTGGCTTGTCTGCCCTACAGGTGGCAGTTAATTAACAATTGGTGAGGATGGCTACCACTTTTTTTTCTGAGTTGTTTTCCAGGATGATGGCTATAGGGGTTGGTCTAAAAGTAGAACTATGCCTCTTGTGCCTGTCTCCTAGTTGGTAGCATTTGGTCGGAAGTTTTTTCAGGTGGTGATGAATGCAGTTTTCTTCTCCCTGATTTACCCCCTCAATAATGACTGCATGAACTTGGGTGCAAACAAGAATTTGATGGCTACAGAAAGGGGCAGGAAGAGAGATACTGTTATTCCTGGGACTTCTGAGCCAAATTACTGAGGAAGAAGATGAAGGTCAAGGTGGTGTTGGTGGTCTGACCTGCCTGACAAAAACTTCCTCTTTTCTCTCTTGTTATTTTAACCGCAATTTTTTTTCCTGGTGATAATATATATGGCTAAAAGTCATGGAACTGCACAGGACCAGAAAACATTGAAAATTTCATGTTACTCTGAGGGCAGTAGAAAGTTATAAGGTATGAAGAGCTAACACATATTACAACAGATAGTTTGCTGGTAAGAAAAAAGTGTAATAAACATCATCATGGATGAAATGTGTAGAAAAAGAAGTAGGAACTCCACACAAGAAAGTGATCCTTAATACTGCATGAAATATCTATCTATCTATCTACACACAAACACATATACATACATATATACATATGTGTGTTTAGAAGCATTACATATAGATAAAGAAAGAGAGAGAGAGAGAGGCAGAGAGAGACAGACAGAGAAAGAGAGACAGAAGCAGAGGAGTTCTTCTCTAGAGAAGATTTACCTTTCCAGGGCTCTATAGGAATAAGTCTTATCTTACATAAGTTTTATACTTACATAGGTAAGTATAAAGGGTTGGATGGGATATCTTCTGTACCTGTGGATGGAAGAGCAACATTGAAGTGATGTTAGATCCAGAAGAATCAATTTTCCTATGTTAAAGCATTTAAAATACTTTTCATTTTTTTCTGCTATGAGTGTGCTTACCATAAAACTCTTAAATCAAAGAAGAGCTTGTTTTGCCATTTCATGATGTCAGAAAACTGCCAAATATCTTATAATGAATGAATGTATGCATCTGAAAATGTCAAGCTTTCAAGTGCCCACTTAAAATATGTTTATGGAATGATTTGGTTAAAAACATAAATTATTCAACCCAATTCTCTGAACTCACATCATGAAATGTGAAGCAATGTAGTAGAAAAAAATGCTGACTTTCAAATGGGTGGCATCAAGATTGCAGATCAGAAGAAACCTACCTGGATTTTGGGAGCTCCTTGCTTTCTTGCTTGCCAGCCATCTTGGCAGTAGGTCTCTGGCTGAGGGTCCTCCCGCACCACAGGCAGGAAGATAGTGGCAGCAAAGAAGAGGAAAAAGTCGCTGGAGTCCATCAACTTGAGGCTCCAGCTGATCATGAAAAGCAGCAAATACATGCTAGGCCACAAAGAGACACTGAAAATGATCAGACAAGGCAAAGCCAAATTGGTTGTCTTAGCCAACAACTGCCCAGGCTTGAGGAAATCAGAGATTGAATATGACTCTATTTTGGCCGAAACTGGCATACATCACTACAGTGGCAATCACATTGAATTCAGTAGAGCATGTGGGAAGTACTACAGAGTATGTATGCTGGCTATCATTGATCCAGGTGATTCTGATAGCATTAGAAGTATGCCAGAACAGACCACTGAAAAGTAAACTGTACAAAAGTATTCTTTAATAAATGGGCAATAACTTGTTTTAAAAAGTAAGAAAAGAAGAAGAAGAAGAAGAAGAAGAAGAAGAAGAAGAAGAAGAAGAAGAAGAAACCTACCTGTACTCTCTCAACATTTTCCTTTATGTAACTTTAAAATAATGCCACAAATAAAATTGTGTAGCTGCAGAGCCAAAAAAGGGTCAGGGTGAGATAATTCCCCAGCCTAAGAGAACTTAAGAAGCAGGCAGAAATCTGTGACACCATGGTGGAGGCCCATCCTGAATCTACATGTGTGGTGGCAGCAGCATCTGTACCCAGAGTAGGCAAGAGGGTTAGACAACTTATCAGCAAGAGTTTAAAAGGGCTCATTTGCTGGCACTGTGTATAGCTGGCACGGCTTGACAACTCTATTGTTCAAACACAGTTCTGTGTCACAGTCCCATAGCATAGAAGAGTGCTGGAGGTTGTTCACAAGGAAGCAGGGGCCCTCCTTGAAGGAAAGAGAGTATTAATGTTTGTAGTTATAGGGGAGTAGGGGCAATTTCTGGGTAAAGTATAGAGTGCAAATCAGCAGAGCAGTGACCATACCTCTCCCAGAATGACACAACCTTAGAAGCATGGAGGAAAAAAAAACAGCACTTTCAGACCCCCCCAGAACTGACTCTGAAAACAGCAGCACAAAAAAATCTTAAAGCTTAGGACAGTGTCTCCCTGTGCCCAGGTGAACAGAGCCCAACTTTAAAATAAAGTTCAAAGTAAAGAAACAGACTGGAAGAAATGAGCAAAGAATGAAAAAAAATAATTTGACCATTTAAAAAAACTGTAATTCTGGAAGAGAAGACCAAAAAGAAACTCAGAAGACAACATTGTGAAAACAGCTACAAAAAAAACCCTCAAAAAAATGCTAATTGGACAGAAACCCAATAAGAATTTCTGGAGCAGTTGAAAAAAGAGGTAGGAATAGTAGAGAAAAAAATTGGGAAAATAAATGAGAGGTATTAAAGAAAATTATGAAAAGAGTATTAGCAGCTTTGTAAAAGAGACACAAAAGTACTGAAGAAAATACCTTAAAAATACAGAATTTGCATAATGGTAAAAGACACACAAAATTTCACTGAATTAAAAAAAAATCTTTACAAAGCAGAATAGGCCAAAGGAGAAGGAAGCACAAACATTCACTAAAAAAGTAATTCCATAAAAATTAGAATTGGCCACTTGGAAGCTAAAGATTCCATAATACTTTAAGAAACAATAAAACAAAATCAAAGAATGAAAAGAAGAAAACATGTTATATCTCATCAGAAAAACAATTGACTGTTTGAATTCTCATCTCTTGCAACTTTTGACAACATTCATAAAACTTTTTGTCTTTTTTTTCAGATCATAGGCTGTGAGCTGAAAGGGATCTTAGAGGTTATCATGTCTTATGTGTTCTCACCCCTTTTTTTTGTTGTTGTTGTTGTTGTGAAAAAAAAAAAAAAAGGACCGAGGCCAAGAAAAGCTGTGACTTGTGACATGTGCAGGGTTCTACAGATAGATGCTTGTAACAAATATTTTGCATAAATCATGGGAAAAGCTCCTAACATTATTGTCTTTTCCTTCAGCGATTCCTTATTTTTTAAAAAGCACAATTCAAGTGAAACATGTTACATCCCATAGGCTACATGTTTATTTAGGTTGGAAGGAAGTATACAATTTCATTTTTGTTTTCAAATTTTTTATTGGGAGATTAACCACTTTTGGTTAATGGGAAAGAGACCAGTGCCTCAGTTCATTACTGTCAGTTCTCCACATCCCTGGAGCTGACCTTGGAAACAACAGTTACGCATCTCTAATCTACATAAAACAAAACAAAAAAAGAGAATGGAGATAATGAATGGAGGAGAGTAATGACTGGTGAAAACTAAGGACTATTAATAATTCCCACTCTCCTGCCACCACCTCCCCAAGTCAATGGTAATTTTTTTTCCTTTTTCCTTGAATGTAACTAACCTGGCAAAGACAATGTTTGTCCTATTGGAGATATCTCTACTGGTACTAGAAAGCACTGCTTCAAAGAGTAACAGAAAAGAAAAGGATAGAAAAGTGGTTTCTGTGAGGAAAATATTCTTATTGCATTCTTGTTCAAAATTCCTACTGAGATGGAAGGGCTTTATGAGTCAAGGGACATCACACACTAGCTTTTATTAATTATTCTTATTTGAGTGCCCCACAATACTAATATTTTTCAAGAACAAAAAATACCATTTAAAAATCCTTATTACCATAGAACCCAGTATAGTGCATTACCAATAGTAATCCTTTAATGAATCTTGGAGGAATTAATGTTAAATTTTGGGAGAATTGATTTTAAAAGGTTTTAAAAGGCTCAACAAAAGTATAAGTAGGATGACATGGTCAAAATTTTTAGAGGAAAATTTAACTCAATTTCAAATGATATTTTGATCTGACTGGATCCTAAGAAAGGTTCAGCTAAAACTCATATTGAATATGGGTAAGCAATGTTGTTAGAAGGAATTATATGGAATATGCTTTTATTTTTTCTTTGGATCTCCAACAACCTGGAAAATACCTTTCACATAGTAGGAGCTTGATAAAAATGTGTAGATTGATTGATTCTGTACCCAGATGTACCTTTCAATAAAGTTCATTCTTGGAGATCTTGGCTTTTAATTGGGGAGAGGGATAGGCTCCCTGTTTTCACACACTTAAGGTTGTTAAACAACTTCCCTGGCATCTTGGGAACAATTTTACTGATAGCGTGGTTTGGGGCTCATAGGGTTTCTCCATAATGGGAGAGTAGAAAGATCTTCAGTGTACATGATGGATTATGCACAGAAACAGTGTTTTTGTTAGTACACAAAAAAGAGAGATAAAAATAATTTTTTAAAAGGTCTAATTCTATTGTTGGTGATCATCCTTTGTACAAGCTGCCAGGAACTTACACCCTGTTGCCATTCAGCTTCTACCCAATATGACCTCTGGAACTCTTACACCTACAAAGCAACTTACTAAAACAGATAAACAAACAAATAAAAAAAGAGGAATCTCAAATCCACGCTGCAGATTTCCTAAGCGGGAAATATGCTTTAGATGTCATGTGCTCATGGCCACATAGAGGATATATTGGGCCTTAGGGCAAGCATCCAGTTTTCCCACATGACACTTGGGAAGCAGATCAAAACAGTTCTGTCATGATTCATAGCCAGAAAGGAAGACTGAGGAAGTGGGTGATCATTCTTTTTTTTATATCCATTGAATCATCAGCTCTTCTGGCTCTGAGTAAGAAGTCACACATCCAAAAGCAGACCCCAAAGTTCTTATATAATTGACTGCAACCAGAAATGACAAATCTGAGCATGTTCCATTGGGATGACTCCTATAGGTCAATTTAAACACAAGGCACTAAGGCCCACTCTAACTAAATGAGGAAAAGCTCATAAAAATACTCTGGCTACTCAGTAATGAATTCTTCTGACAGGATGACCCATGAAACAAATAAAAATATAGGAAGACACTAAATCCTGGATTCCTCACTTTTCTCCCTGAAGTGACAGTGGAAGGCTGACAGAAAGGGAAAGTAAAACATGCAAAAATAACAGTTGTTGGATCATACTTTTTTTAAAGCAGAGAGAATTTTTAAATCCTTTGTTTTGGTCCAAACTCTCTCTTCTCCTTCCTCTCCCCCATCCAGCATGAAGTCAAAAATCCAAAAATATGTTGCAGATATGTATAGTTATATAAGACAAATTTCTGAATTACCACCAGCCACCACCACTACCCCTCCAAAAAAAAATAAAAAAGAAAGAAAAAGAATAGGTTTCTGTTTGCACTATGAGGCCATAATTTCTCTATCTGGATGTGGATTGTATGTTTTTTTTTAAAGTTTTGGAATTGTGGTAGGTTATTGGGTTAATCAGAGTTATCAAGTCCTTCATAGTTTATTATTTTTACAATATTGTTCTTACTGTATAAATTCTTCTCCTGGTTCTGCTCACTTCACTTTGCATCAGTTCATACAGGTTTTCTCAACTTTTTTTTTCCCCTTAAATCATCCCTTCATCATTTCTTATAGCACAATAGTGTCCATCACGTTCAAATGCCGCAGTTTGTTCAGCAATTCCTCTAGACTGTACATTTAAATTATTTCTTGTTACTCCAAATATGAGACATTTATCCATTTAGCAACCAGCAGACACAATGCCAGAAGAAATACATTGTACCAATTTTTATTTTCTTATTATAAATGTAACCAAGATACAGAAGGAAATGGCAATTATGTGGATACATGACTTACAGGTTCTCTTTCAAGAAGCCACAGTGAGGGGGTTGGGAGAGTCAGTTTTGCAGTATCCAAAAACAAGAGACAGTATTTCAGGGGTTATTCGTCCATTTCACATTGCAGTTCTCATGATAAGCATTTGTGAAGAGACTAGCATGAAAATAATTGAACACAGCATCTGTTGTGAAAGATAAAGAACTAGAAAAATATCATTAGGAACTCAAATCAACATATACTATGATCTTCAGTGTAAGTGCCAAGATGGAACTAAGATGGCTAAAAAAATTACCTTGGAAATTATGGAGCAGAGATCATAAATGAAGAGGCCAAGATATACAGAGTGTGCAGAAACTTCATGCTTACAGATAATGAATACTTTATTCAAGAAAAGAATTGTAAAATGCTGCATGTAGTTAGCAAAGAATAGAAGCACAAATAATGAAATTGATTATATTGTAACAGATAGGACACTACTCATTACTGATGTCTCAGTCATTCCCTAATTAGCTCTCCATGTAGAATAAGGCTATTGATAGAGACAAGATAAAAATTAATACAAAAATAGAAGAAACAATATGTGATAAAAAAAAAATCACATGCTATTAAAGCAGGGGAGCTATTTGAATAGAGAATAATTCCATAAAGAAATTCAGCAGTATAAGTCAGTTGACATAATAAGGAGAACTGAGAGAACCTAAAAAGTACCTTAATCATTAAGCACTGGTCTTATTTTGCACATGAATTGCTCTGGTGCTAAGGGCAACATTAGCTTAGTATATAAAGTCATTTATAAAATCTTATTAAAAGGCAGAAGGCTTTGATGAGTAACACTTCATTAAACAACAAACTACAGAGGAGGATAAAATCTTCTCAAATAAAGTTTGTTGAGAAGCCCAATTAATCAAAGTTAACAGAAGGATATTTAAGGCTGAAGCAAGAAAGATGGCAACAAAAAGAAGATTGAAAATATTGGTTTTGTGTATGTGTGTATGTGTAAGTGTTTTAATAATAAAGTCTTATTACCACCAAATGGCCAGGCTATTCATATTTTTTATTTTTATTTGTTTATGATTCATGGAGTTTTTTAATATAAGCTTTAAGTTAGGTTAAATTACTTTAATAATTCTTAATTGTAATATTCTTTTGGTGGTATAAAAGAGAACAAGGAATTAATGAAATGAGGAAACAAATCCCATAGCACTATAATATCAATTCCATCTGGTTATTTTCTAAAGTTCTATACAGCAAAATAGCAAATAATTCTTCAGTTCATAACATGCATCAATCCTGGGGTGCATCATGTCTTCAGGGAGGACTAGCACCTCTGGTGTGAAGGCTGCTGAGCCCTTTAGCATGGCTCATTCATATTTGGTGTTTAGCTTCATACAACTTTCACCTGTGGCTCCAATAACTATAGCATGTGCAGTGGCCACACCCAGGTAAAACCATCTCAGAAGAAGGTCTAAACCTGGTTGAGGGTGACCAACAGCCCTTAAACCTTTTGGTGAGTAAAGAAGATGTCTACCTCAAGCATGTGAAGACTTCTACCCACAGAATGGGCAGATGAGAACAATTTGTTCTAACAGCCATGAATGTGGCTGAAGCAGATGCTATAGTGAGCTGGGAGCTTGGCCAGACATCACAGAGCCAAGGTCATCTGCTGCTTCACAGGCCATCACCAGTAGTCCTTAACTTTTGTCTTGCCATTGGACTTAAATGACTCTGTAGAAAAGCGAGGCTGACAACTTTGTGCAACTCTGCCTCACTTAAATATAATTCATGCTCAAGTCAAGATGTCACTCCATGATGCCCTTGGTCCTCTTTGAAATGAAGGACAAACATAAATCCTGCTCATGCCCTTTTGTGTGTACTAGGGTAGGAAGTTTTAACATCTTAAACTTGCAAGAAGACTTTGGGAATATCCTGGATATACAAACAGTCCAATAATTTTGTATTAAGTACCTACTATCTTTTAGACACTGCTAAGTGCTTGGGATACAAAGAAGAAAAAGAAATACAGTTGCTGCCCACAAGGAGCTTACATTCTAAAGGGGGAAAATAAAATATAAAAGGGAGGTAAGAAGGAGATGAAGCAGAAAGAATAATAATGTTGGAATCTACACAAAATTGTCCATCTGTGTCATGCATATGCACACATACACACATGTATGTGATAAACATGTCTTTACCTATATGAGATACATACTTTTGTACTCATACACATATGTATATATGTAGTATCATGGTAACAGTTTAAGGGGTCTCAAGGAGAAAACTGAGGCAGACACCAGGAAGGAAAGTAATATCCAAGGTTACAGAAAAATACTATTTCAAATTTTACTTTAAATAAGGTTGAGCAGTAGAGGAAAGTGGAGGCTACATTTTATAGACAGGATATTAGAGAAGGGAAAAAAAATTATCTATCACCTTTTCAAATCAAATCATTTTACAGTGGAAAAAAAGAGAGTTATTGTCACATCAGCAGTCAGAATCCAGTGTTCTTGATTTATCCATTTAACACTCTTTCAGTCAGACTGCTGATATGGTTTCCCTCTAAGAGGAATGGGTCCCAGTCCTTTCAGGGACTCTTGACTCATGTCTCTGATCTCATTACTTAGGACTTATGACTAACTAGAATATAAGATCTCTCAGTTCTTCCATGTAACATCAAGCTCACTACTTCTCCCACCTGCAGCCACAAGAAACCTTAAGTAGCCTGGGACAGCAAAGCTTAGAGGTAAAAACAAAAGAATATAACAAAACAACAATGCTTCATGATAGAGGAGGTGACCACATCACCAAGAAAGTCTGGTCCTTTCCTATCTTGAACAATCTGAAGCTTCCCCTCCTCCTACTACTTCTTTCTGGGGCAGATCCTTCAGAAAGATATTAACAACTGCTAGGCCTGGATCAGCCTCGATAGTCAATACCTCAAAGGTTCACCATCAGCACTTTGGTTTTTGTCTTATCTTTCAACCTCTTGGTTCTGGGATGGTGCTTAAGAAAGCTGGAAAAGCCATATTGTCAAATTGGAGCAGTGTGATGGGGCTCGTGGAATTTTGGGAAAGGACAAGATCCCTTCAATAGAGAGACAGAAATGTCTCAAGAATGTGAGGCCATGTGATGGAAGTAGAGGTACTATCTTCTCCTGCTTTGCCTTTTACTTGAAGGTGCTCTGTCCTAGTGAAACAACATAGGTAGGAGTGGGAAGGACCTTCTATCCCGTTACTAACTGCTGGGTTGCACACTCTCTCCAGTGTGTCATGTATCTATTGGCAATGAGGAGATCACATCAACAGTCAAGTTAGGGGTCTTTCTGAATTAGAACTTGGATTACAATAGATTCTACTTTTACCCAGGGAACGCTAATGGTGTTGGTAATAAAATTACCTCCTCAAATGAGGCCTGCTCTTCTTTCATTCTAAGTCTCCTTTCATTGGCTATATTTATTTATAATTCCACCATAGTCTCTACCTTAACTTTTTCCTTATAGAAATATCATTGTTGCTAGTGTTCCTTTAATGTTCTCACTGTGGGGTAAATCTCCATTCCCTCTACCTCTAATTTAGGTTTTATATCCTGAATTCCCTTAGAAAGGAAAGAAAATAACATGGAGGTCAGTAAATAATTGAAACTAAAGTAATAATTTACAAAACACTCCTCTGAAGTATGCAGAGTGCTTTACATAAAGTACATCATTTTCCCCTCACAAAAATATTGTAAGGTAAGTAGTGTGAGTATAGTTATCCCTAGTTTGTGGATGAAGAAACTGAGAGTCACAGAGATTTCAAGGGACTTTAACATTGATGTTCTGCTAATAAACATTAGAGAAAAGATCTGAACTCGTGTACTCCTGCACTTAAATATAGAGCACAAAGTGACTTTCAAAGGAGTGGTACCTGTGAGATGGAGGCAGTGGGAGTTCAGTGTAAGCAGAAGTAAAGTCTAATCCCCAGGTCTTCATCACTCCAGATTGGCCATTTACTATATGTACGACATCATATCATTCCCTGAATCAATGCAAGTGATTTTCTAAGCCAGGCCTTAATCCAGTACTGGAGTTCACACTACAGATTGCAATGAAATAAGATGCTGGTAGACCATATAACACTTAATAATACTTTACTTTACAACAACATAGGAATGACATTTATCAAAGATATAGCATTGATTCAATTGGATATAACTCCTCTTTTCTCTACATGATGGCAGGCCAAATCAGGAGGGTGTATTGACTTATAAGACAGTAGAACATTCGTCAAACATGAGGAACACCAACAGCTCAACCCCTTGCTGCCTTTTTATGCCATAATGCAAAGAAAGCTATGCTACTGGTTTGAGTCTTACTCTCCTGGACCAATAAAGTTTTAAGGATGACTTAATTCATTTCCTAGGAAAACACTAGACTAAGTCACTAGAACTTTATAATACAGGCATACTTCTTTTTTTGCCTTTCACTTTATTGAGTTTCACACATAGGTTTTATTTTTTTTTTCTTAAACTGAAGGTTTGTGGCAACCCTGAATCAAGTAAGTCTATTGGCACCATTTTTCCAACAGCATGTTCTCACATCAAGCCTCTATGTCACATTTTGATGCTTCTCAAAATATTTCCAACTGTTTCATTATTATTATATCTGTTATGGTGGTCTGTGATTAGTGATCCTTGATGTTGCTACTGCAATTTTTGGGGGGGCACCAAAACCCACACCCATATAAAAACACATATAATCAACAAATGTTGTGTACTGATTGCTCCACTGTTTACCTGTCTTTCTCACTCTTCTTAGTCCTTTCTTATACAGAACAATATTGAAGTTAGGCCAATTAATAATCTTACAATGACCTGTAAGAGTTTAAATGAAAGGAAGAGTCAATCAATGTGGCAAACTTCATTGTTGTCTTATTTTAAGAAATTGGCAATGTCACCTCAACCTTCAGGAACAACCACCCTGATTAGTGAGCAAACAAAAACATCTAAGTAAGATACTATACCAGCAAAAAAGATTATTATAACTCACTGAAAGTTCAGATGATGGTTAGAATATTTTAACCATAAAATATTTCAATTAAGGTGTATATATATATATATGTATATATATGTATATACGTATATATATATATATATATATGTATAATTTTTAGACATAATGCTATTACACACTTCATAAACTACACCATAGCATAGCATAAACATAACTTTTATACGTACTTGGAAATTTAAAAAATATTGCTTGACTTGCTTTACTGTGATAGTCTCTTTATTATGATTGTCTGGAACTGAACTCAGAATATCTCCAAGATAGATCTATATTGAGTATTAATAATACAGTATTATTAGACAGCAAGAGGGCACAGTGGATGCAGCACTTTATCTGGAGACAGGAAGACATAAGTTCCAATGTGGCTTCTCATACCTGCTAGCTGAGTGATCATGAGGAAGTTACTAAACCTCCATTTGCCTCAGTTTCCTCAACTGTAAAATGGGGATAAAAACGGCATCTTCCTTTCAGGGCTATAAGGTTCAAATAACATAGCATTTATTTATTTTTATTTCTCTTTATTTTTTAAAATTTATTTATTTATTTTTAATTTTTACATTCACTTCCACAAGATTTTGAGTTCCAAATTTTCTCCCCATCTTGTCCTTCCTCCCCCAACCCAGGATGGCATGCATTCTGAATACCCCTTCCCCTAATCTGCCCTCTTTTCCATCTCGCCCCCACTTCTCTAATGACCTTCCCCTTCAATTTTCTTGTAGGGCAGGATAGATTTCTATACTCCATTTTCTGTATATCTTATTTCCCATTTGCATGTGAACACAATTTTTTCATCATTTGTTTTTAAAACTTTGGGTTCCAAATTTTCTCCCTTCATCCCCCTCTACCCACCCTCATTGAGAAGTCAAACAACTCAATACCAGTTATACATGTGTACCCATGCAAAACACTACCATAGTAGTCATGTTGTGAAAAACTAAGTATGTTTCACTTAATACTATCCCACCCCTCATTTATTCTGTTCTCTCTTTTGACCCTGTCCCTCCTTAGAAGTGTTTGCTTCTGATTGGCCCTTCCCCCAACTGCACTTTGCTCTATCATCCCCCTGCTCTCTTGTCCTCTTCCCCTTACCCCATTTTCCTGTAGGGTAAGATAGATTTCATACCCAACTGAGTATGTATATTATTCCCTCCTTAAGCCAAATCCAATGAGAATAAGAGTCACTCATTCCCTCTCACCTCCCCCCATTTCCCCTCCGCTGTAAAAGCCTTTTCTTGTGTGTTTTTGTGAGATACTTTACCCCACTCTAACTCTTCCTTTATCCTTCTCCGAGTATAATCTTCTCTCACCCCTTAATTTTATTCTCTAGATATCACCCCTTCATCTTCAACTCACCCTGTGCCTCTATCTCTCTATCTATCTGTGTCTGTCTGTTGGTCTATCTATATCTATCTATATCTATACATATAGCTATATATCTGTATCTATCTATCTATCTATGTATATACATACACATAACTTTTTCCCTCCAACTAACAAAGGTCTCATGAGTTACAAATATCATCTTTCCATGTAGGAATGTAAAAAGTTCAACCTTAATAAGTCCCTTGTGATTTCTCTTTCCTGTTTACATGTTTTCCTGTTTCGTGTTTCTCTTGAGTATTGTATTTAAAAGTCAAATTTTCTATTCAGCTCTGGTCTTTTCATCAAGAATGCTTGAAATTCCCCTTTTTCATTGAGTGTCAATTTTTTCTTCTGAAGGATTATACTCACTTTTGCTGGGTAGGTGATTCTTGATTGTAATCCTATCTCTGGAATATCACATTCCAAGCCCTGTGGTCCCTTTATGTAGAAGTTGCTAAATTTTGTGTTATCCTGAATGTGTTTCCACAATACTTTAATTGTTTTTTTCTAGATGCTTGTAATATTTTCTCCTTGACCTGGGAACTCTTGAATTTGGCTACAATATTCCTAGGACATTTTCTTTAGGGATCTCTTTCAGGAGGTGATTGCTGAATTCTTTCAATTTCTATTTTGCCCTCTGGTTCTAAAATATCAGGGCAGTTTTCCTTGATAATTTCCTGAAATATGATGTCTAGGCTCTTTTTTATCATGTCTTTCAGATAGTCCAATATTTTTTTTAAATTGTATCTACTGGATCTATTTTCCAGGTCAGCTGTTTTTCCAATCAGATATTACACATTGTTTTCCATTTTTTTTCATTTTTTTGGACTTGTTTTATAATGTCTTTATTTCTCATAAAGTCACTAGTTTCCAATAGCTCCATTCTAATTTGTAAGGATTTGCTTCAGTGAGCTTTTCACTTCCTCTTCCTTCTGGCCAAGTTTGCTTTTTAAGGCATTCTTCTCATTGGTTTTTTGGACTTCTTTTGCCATTTGTGTTAGGCTATTTTGTAAGGTGTTATTTTCTTCAGTATTTTTTGGGTCTCCTTTAGCAAGCTGTTGACCTGCTCTTTTATGATTTTCCTGCATCACTCTCATTTCTCTTCCCAGTTTTTCTTCTACTTTCCTTACTTGCTTCTCCAAAACCTTTTTGAGCTCTTCCATGGCCTGGGACCAATTCATATTTTTCCTGGAAGCTTTGGATGTAGGAGCTTTGACTTTGTTGTCTTCTTCTGGTTGTATATATTTATCTTCTTTGTCACCAAAGAAAGATTCTATGGTCTGATTTTTTGTGAAGTTTGCTCATGATCACAGCCAATTACGTGAGTTATAAACTCTTTGTTAAGGTAGGGGTCTGCTTCCAGTGTGGAGAATGTACTGTCCCAAGCTTTTGTAGTCTTGTGCAGCTTTTTTCAGATACTTCTAAGGACCTATAAATTTTCATTCTTCCAAGGTGGTATGATCAAAGATGAGGGGTTTACTCTTTTCCTGGCCTGTACTCTGGTCTATGAGTGACCATAAGCACTCTCTTCTGCCTTGGAAATGTGAGGAAGATTTTCTCTATACCACTATAAGAAGCTTTGCCATATTTTCAATCCCTCTGTGATCAGCCACTTCATTCCCTCTCAGTCTATGGGCCAGAATCTCAAGAAGCAGCTGCAACACTCGGCTTGCAGCCAGGAGTGGAGCTAGGACTGAGTTTCTCTGTCACCTGCAGTGACAGACTTTTCCTACTGACCTTCTAAGTTCTCTTTGGTGTTTGTGGGTTCAGAAGTCTGGAAAACACTACAGTTGCCAATGATTCAGTCCTCTGAGGCCTGCTCCACGTTTGTTGAGGCCTGTTTTGCATATGGGCCCACACTGAACTGCGTTCCTCTCCCTGGCCAGCATGATAGACCTTTCAGGTCAACCAAACAGGTTATCTCGGGCTGGAAATTTGTTTCACTCTGTGTTTGTGTGAGTTCTGCTGCTTTAGAATTTATTTAGAGCCATTTTTTACATGTATTTGATGGGATTTGGGGGAGAGCTCAAGCAAGTCACTGCTTTTACTATGCCATCTTGGCTCCAACCCCGCCTCCCCCAAGATAGTATTTATAAAGCAACTATTAGCAGGCTGAATTCTTTTTCCTCTTGTCCTTATTGAATGACTCTTTATCTCTTGGAGGCTAATAAGCATATTCCTTGGTGGGCAAAAAGCTGCCTTTTCTTCAGAGAATCCAGTTCAGTCCTCTTTGGGGAAAAGCCTCATATCTGTCTGTTAATGATTTATTTCAAATGCTTTCTGAACTTTTCTTTTCAACAATTTTCTTTGCCTATCAGAATGTTTATGTCTCAAATGCCTCTTAATTTGAGTGGAGTCCTCATCAAAATATAGTATCTCATGAATGGTGCTCATTTTTAGTTTCTCAAGAGAAGACTAATAAAATAAAATATTGTGCCTTTTAGTCATAAGTTATTGAATACATTGAAATATTAAAATAAATTGAAGAATTTATTTTAATATGCCTTGGTGGTGATGGGGTGGGGTGGTGGTCGTGGTGGTTACATGTTTATCCAAAGTATGAAATCTGACAATTTCCATTAGACATTGTGAAAAATGACCTGGCTGAATCAAAAATTGTATAGGTGAATGAACAGTATCTTGGAAGACATTCAATTAGTTCTTTTGAGTATCAAAAGTACTTCATCTGAGGCTAATTAGAGATTTGAATGAAGCTTCAGGTCAGTATTTACTTTATCTGAACAAGTTCAACTTTCCTAAAGATAATCAAACCAAATGTAATTTAGGTATGGATTCTAATGGGCAGGGACCTGCAAACACTGAGGGCTATCCCCATGATGGTCCTATGAACTCTCACTTTATATTAAGAGGTTTACTTTATATTTTGCAAGAAGAATGCACTGCAAATTTTCTAAGGTATTTGAAGGATGTTTGTGCTTAAGTGAAAGCCCTAGTATAGAATTACAAGCGCTCCCTAATATTCAGTATTTTCATGTATGCAAACTGTTGGAGTCAACAGTTTCTGGAAATTCTAATAGTCCTTATTTTATTGCCTTTTTTTTTCACAATAGACTGAAAGCTATAGTAGGGCCTCTTAATGGACCCCTGGTATTATCTGATAATGCTGCCATTAAAACTTATCACCACTTAATTAGATTGGATATTCAGTATCTCAGAGCAAATTAAAAAATACAGCATCTAATGGAAATCTAAAATATTGAAATAGTTTAAAAGGGACTGAACACTCATTCATATTTTTTATGGGAATATGACATTGCATATAAGCTGTATCTCTGCTATTATCAACTTAGTTTTCCTCTCCCACTCCAACCCCAATTCATAACTATTATTTTTTCTTCTAACCTTTCTGTCACTATTTACATTTACTGATTGTTCTATCTTGGAGCAGTTATTAAAAAAATACTATGTTAGATGAAGAAGAAAAATATGATATATATATATATATATAGATAATTGTCAGAAAGGAATCAAAATTGCATTGAGTTTTATAGGTCATGGGAACCCTGTAGCTTTGGGATATAGCTGCATTTTGAAATGTATGATTGTATCTCTTTTAGAATCTTCCTTTCTCTATTTTCTCTTGTGTCTAAGTTTACAAAGGTCAGATGCCAGTATGATCTAGAATAAGAACATTTGTGGATGACTTTGAAAGGTTACTTTAGAGAAAAATCTCATGAAGTAGGACCCTGAGAAGCCTCAGGGACTGCAGCTGAAGCCTTATTGCTTCCTAATAGAGCTTCGATCACGTTAGAAGCGTAGTTTGCTGGTTTCTTGAATGTGTCTGAATGATGTGCTATTTATTTGCCAAGCAGAAATGAAAAATAAATTCACGTTCAGAGTTAGATTCCTAAGTCAGAGTCCATGCACATCAAATGATCACTTGAAATGAATAAAACATTACATTTGGGCATAAGAAAGAGTTTTAATAGCAGAAATTAATGTAGAATTACATATTGATTAAAACGATATTCATTAAACATCCTAAAAACACAAAAAAAGCATTAAGTGTATGAAGTGTTTTCTTTATGATAGCCATGGGAGGTGGGGAGTATAAATCTTATTATCCTGATTTTAGAGATTAGAGGGAAATTTGAGGCTCAAAAAAAGTGAAATCACCTTTCTTCAGTCACATTTAATAAGTAATAAAACCAGCATTTGACACACCACAGGTATTCTTTTCACTGTTCTTTGTACTGCATCCAGTTGCATTTCTAGGTCATTTTTTTGTAACCTGAAGAGTCTAGTAGGCTCTTATTTTCCACAATTAAATATGAAATTTATAGTATTTTTGACAACTTTTGAATGTGCCCTATTGCCAGTTCATCCTGGGAAGGATCTAATCTTACTTCCTCATTTAAAAGATGAAGAAACTAAAAGCCAAACAGATAATATGGCTTTCCTTGGTGTTCATATTCTGTTAGTTTAAGAGTTAATTAATCAACAAGTATTTATAAGGATTTCTCTCTGCCAGGCACTGTATATGCAATTATAAAAAAAAAAAGAAAGAAGGAAAGAAAAGAACTCCTAGTGGTCATATTGTGATTACTTTACTTATTCCAATCACTTTAAATTAACTATTAAACATCTTCCATGTTATACATACTGTGTTAGACTAGGGATAAATAGATGAAAAACAACTCCATCTGTCTTTGAAGAGCTTAAAGACTAAAAGGAGATAAGAAATATGTCCAAAATAACTGTAATGAATAAGCATAAACGTGATGAGGGAAAAAGAAAATTCTAGACAAAACACTAGAAGAAATTTGAGGAGGAAGGAATTTCTTTTAGCTGGGGATATCAGGGCAGGTTTAAAGTGGTGCTTGTGTTGTGCCTTTGAGGAAAATAGTATTTTAATAGACAGTGATGGAAAAGGAGCAGTGGAGACCATTTTGAAAATTTAGATATAAAGGTATGGGATGAAATAAGGGAACAGCTACTTTCAGTTTGGCTAGAACAGTGTGAAAGGGATATATTTGCCAAAGAAGGTTGACACCAGGTATTACAGAGTACCAAATGCTAGGCTAAGTTTTGTTTAGTTTGTCCTACATAATGGAGAGCCATTGATAGGTTTCATGTTAGCCAGACTAATTAGTACTAAATTAGATACAATAATCTTAAATCAAGGGGCTAGATAAAATGTTTTACTTAGTTTCCTTCCGGTTCAACTCTTGCATGACACTGTAAATAAAGAGGACTAAAAGTGAGAAGAGAAACATACTAGTTACCAAGTAGATGAAGCATTGAGCATTTTAAGAAGCTGAGAACATAATAGTTTTAATAACTATAAGACCACAACTTGAAAATAAAAATCAGTGCAAGCTAAATTATTCAAGAAGTTCTTTTGACCTGTTAATGTGAGGACTAGGTAGCTTTCCTTAGCATATTAAATTATGTCTTTGCCTTCAAACTTAATGTACATTGGTAGCACTGATTCTATTTGGACCTTAAGTAATGGAAATGAGGTTTTTATTGGTTACTATCCACCAGGTTTATGATCCATTTGACTAGTGTGGCTTGCTTCTGGGCATCTAGTCAGTGAGCATTCCTGTGACAATCTGACAAAGGGGCGTCATTACACTACAATGTAAATTAAAGTTATTGAGGCAGAGAATTAAAAACAAATTTATTTTTCTCCTTTTTCTTGCCTATCTCTCATATGGGCGGGAAATATCTCTTTCACACTTGTATAGTCAGAATACACAGAGAGCTACTTGTACATTAGTTTATGCTGCCCAATCTTTTAGAAATCAAACTAGCTCAAGCTCAAACTAGTCTTCTGCCTGCCAAGTTAAAAGTGAAACCCTACCAAGCAACAAAGGTTCAAATAAATGTGGCCCATTTGAGGACCGTGAAAGTTTTAATTTAAATGCTATTTCTCATAAGTAATTTATCTTTATTTTTTTCTTCCAAGTATCTTATTCATTGTTCTAGAAATAAATTTTTAAAAAATCATATGGTTGTATGTAATTATGGTTGTGTTTATACACATTTGTTAAGATCAGACTTTCCTAAATAATTGTCACTGCCATTTGCCAAAGACTATGTAACAGGAGTGGTGGGGTCACATGTGTTATAGGAAAGTCACATCTATATTATAACAACTTCTGAAAGTATAAACTTCAGATGACTAATCTGACAGAGTAGTTTAAATAAACAAAATCATTGCATGAAAGGTGCCATTTAATTAAGTACCAAGGGACCAGTAATATTCCTACCCCTTTACAAGAATTGTTGCATCAATATATTCACTTAGATTTGTTCAAATGAAAAGAAATTAAATATAAAAAGAGGCTAAAAAGGCTTTGGAGTTAGTTTTAAAAAGGGATTCCAAAAGAAAGGAAATAAAGGGGGGAAAAGAAACAAACAAGGTAAATTTAAATAAAGGTGATCTCTAATTGTGGATTGAAACAGCAGATTTGAGAGAACATATGAAGAGGAGGTAAAATTAAACCAACTGAATCTAAGAGAAATCTACAGCATTCCTGAAATCACACTATGTGGACAACTTCCAAAAACACATATAAACATGAATCTTCATCTTCATCTCCCTCATGTTCATCCTCCTTATCCTCCTCTTCATCATCATTTTGCCAAATTGTAGGTAGGGTGCTATAGATATGGCCTTTCTTAGGGTATAGATAAGCTTATATTTTCTTGAATTACAGGAATGTTAATCAACCACTCTATTGAGCTTGTGGTTGATCAACCAGGCTCAAGAATGATATCCTTTCTACTTGGTTGTCAACAAAAATTTATTTAAACAATTATTATGTTCCAGGCACTCTACCAAATACAATGTATGTTAGCTAATAACTTCTATGGAATATTTTACAATGGTTCCACTATTTAACATATCATCATACTTTTGAACTCTGTTTATTTATAAAATTAAGTCTCAATTTCTAAATCTCGACAAGCTTACTAAGAAAATAATTTTTAAAATAATTCTTTGAAGACAATAGAAAAGTCTATAAACCTTTTTTTAAAAAACAAAACTATGTATCATTACTCTCCAATTAAAATTTTACCTAGATAACTGAACTCAAACAATATAATTTAGCTTCAATATAATTTGTCTTCCTTTTTCCTTTTTCCAGATGCAATGGGAAAGATCTTCTCTTCCTTTAACCTGAAAGAGTACACTGTGTTTCTTATATTCTCATTAAGTTCTATTCTACTCATACTTATTATTATAAAACATTGCACATTTATATAAGTAATATATTTTCCTAATAAATTGTAAGCATCAGGTGAGAAGGTAGGATGTCTTAATTATATGTTTATCTGTCTAGCACAGTTTCTTGTGCCTATTGGGTGTTTAATCATCGTTTGTTGAACAAATAAATGAATAAATAAATTGTAGCTCTAGCTTTAATTTTGTTTTGCTTTGCTTTGTTTAGATTTTTGCTTTCATGACAAAAATTTTCAGAGTTAAAGAAGTGGTAGTGTGATATATTAATGGGGATTTGTGTGCATGTAGGGATGTCCTTAAGGATAGCAATAAGACTAGAGTGTCCCAATGACCCAACTGCCATTCTTTCCCCCACCTTAATCCTTCCATTCCTGATATGTATCTGTTTATACCTGCTGACTCTGAAGTGAATAGCAAATTGCATAATCATAACTCTGTATCACTATGTTGTATTATTTAAATGCAGAATAAATCTATTTGTGCCCATCAGATGGGAAATGTCTAACACAATTTTTGCACAAAAATGTGATAAAATATTAATGTATTATAAGAGATAAGAAATATGAAGAATTGAAGAAAACACGAATTGATGCAAAGTGAAGTCAGCAGAATCAAGAAAAAACATGTAATTACTTAACAGTGGAAAAGGAAAAACAATAAAATGAAAGTGAATGCTATGGGATTATAACAAAATTAGAATAAATTTGACCTCAGAGAAAAGTTAAGAAAATGTACTTCTCTCTTTTCATTGCAGAGGTGGTAGACTAGGGATGCAGAATACTGTAGACACTTCCGTTGAGTAATTTTTCGATTTGATGGATAGAGTAAGGTGAAGGTATTTATTGACAAATAAGGTCAATGTAAATATATTCGGCAACATTATTGTTTAAGAAAAGGAGGAAAGGGGAAGGAAAGAAGCTTTTATACAATCCCTATGATATGCCAGGTACTATGCTAAGTGCTTCACTAATATTATCTCATTTAACCTTCACAACAACCCTGTGATGTTATTATTATCTATTATTTTCTCTATTTAACATTTAACTGAAGTAAGCAGAGGTTAAGTGACTTCGACAGGGTAAGATAGGTGGCAAGTATTTGAGCCTTGATTTGAATTCAGGTCTTCCTAACTCAAAGCCCAATCTTGTACCACCTAGCTGACAAAAAATTGTATGGAAATAATTTTAATACCAGTACATCTTTGCAGTAGCTATAATACCAACCCTTTCAAGGGCTTTATAAACATTTAATTCTCCAATAGTAATATTTCTATAATTCAAGCCAATAGGTTAAATAATAACAGGTCTTGTGTATGTGTGTGTGTGTGTATATATATAATATATATATATGCAAGATTATTCACAATAGAAAATTATATATAATATGTATATTATGTATTTACACACACACACATATATGCATGTACATACACATATATAACAGGAAAATTAGCTGTTTTAGTCTTAGTACAGATTCATTAAAAACAGTGCTTTTTTGATGTTCAATTGTTACTGAATTTATCTTTAAATGTGGTACATTAAGTTCAACCACTAAAGTATAACTAATAAAATGTATGGCTCCTAAGTATACATTAAGAAAAGGTATACAAAGAAGAGAACACATGCATTAAAATGATGCTAAATATTTTTTAATGAAGTCAAACTAATTTGGGTTCATTCTTTGGCTTTTGCTATTATAACAGACTTTTAAAAATGGTTCTATTTTGAGTATTTCCAACAAGGTCATCCTGGCTCAATATCTATTCATTGCAGTTAACATCACTGCCTAATTAGAATTTTGCTTCCAAAAAGGCTTACATGGTTCCAGTAAATTTTCATTATGAATCTTATGAATACATTTTAGCTTTCAATGTTATAATTAATCTTTTAATCATCCTGTACTCTCATCTGTAGAAAAGGAGGCCAATTAATGCAGTCACACACCTAATATGGTATGTTTCAACTCATTGTTTCTACTTGGAATTATTTTGTGTGAATGCAACTAAGATGATGAATTTTGAGGACTTATAGAAACTTAAATGAACATCTTCCTTTTAATAGTCACAATGTCTCTTCCTTTTCTCATATTCTGAAAACTACAGATCACTGGATTCCAAGTCCCAGTATTAAATACATATACATACATACATATGTATGTATATGTGTATATGCATATAGACATCTATATATGTATCCGCTGATCTATGTAGTATTTGAAATATGCAAATAAAAATGTATTGAGACTAAGATGACTGTTAGGATGAGGCTGTGCCTGAAAATAATGGGATATTCACCACTATTTCTGTGTCATGCATATTCTAATTTGTTTATTGGAAGGGAAGAGACTAAATATGAGGGAAGATAACAACAGTTGCTACTGTTTTTAGAAATTGTACAGAAATCTAGATCTTCAGAGGGGAAAAGGACCATAATAATCACCTAATCCAATCCCTCCCATACACAACCAGAAATAGATATATAAAGAGAAGATATGATGCTCAAATTCTAAAAATCATCAAGTTCTTTCAAATCTTAGCTCATAAGTCAGCACTTACATTAAGCATTTTCTGATTCCCCAAATGCTATTTCCCATACTGCATCTTATATTATATTCCTTTAACATGAACTGGTATATATACTATATTTCTCCTCTCCTCCCTGTTGTATGCTCCTTGAGAACAGGTTTGTTTTATTTTTGTATTTGGATTCCTATAATACAGCTCATAGGAGGCTCTTGTTAAATGATTTTTGATTAATTTTGTTGAGTCTAGAAATCCAGTGATTTCTAAAGAGTAAAAACTGTTTTTCCTCACAATAATTTTCAGGGAAATATACTGTTAGAATAAGTCTAAATTGTGAACTGAAATTGTGAAGTGCTATGTCTATCATTTCTAATCTTCAAATTTCTCATAAAAAAAAAGTGAACCTGAAGAGGGAAAGTCAATCTAGGAGTACTGAGGAAAACAAAACAAAACAAAAGCAACCCCCCCAAAAAAAAAACAACACCTCTCCTTGTGTGCCCCATGATAGAACATTAATCTTGTATTTGTTAGAGATTAACAGTTAAAATGGAATTATAACATTACAAATATTATATTTTTGTTGTAGCAAATATATTGAATCTAGATTTATGCAAATAAAATAATAAATCAAGAGATACATAATGATTTAGAAAAATGTGCAAAAATGAAAACGTCTTCATTTTATGTTTAGTATTTTATTGAGGTACTCAAAAACAGAATTTGGCAGAAGAATGTTTCAATGATTCCAAGTAAAATTTACAGTTAAAAATTCTACCATTGTGCCCAGTTCACTTTTGAAACCTGAAATAAAAATTATGAGCATTTGATGTACAAAATTTCTTTTTCTTTTCTGTATTAGATGAGTGTCAGCTGTATATACTGAAAAGAAGGTTGGAAATTGTGAAATTCTGAATTAAAATTTTGCTGGTGATACTAATTGCATGAGGAAGTTAGTTAAATTCTTTGATCTCAGTTTTTTTCATCTGCACATAAGAATACCTTTAGTGCCTTTGTCAAATTATTATTTTAACACTCAGAATAAGAAATGCATATGTATACATGTGGTATTAATCATAATTGTTGCTACTATATTATTATCATTGTAATTATTAATATTAATTAAATGATATAAGTTTTATCTATTAGTAGGATATAAAATTTCATCAAGTATTTTAGTCATCATTAAAGAAATTTGTCCAAAAATTATTGTATTCTACTAAATGCCTGTCATATTTTCAGGAATAAACTTTAAAACTTCTTATACAAAGAAGGCATGACATTTCCCCACTAAGTTATTCTATTTCTATATACAATGTACAATTTCAAATTATGTGCTGGCCATATTGGGTTCTTGCAAAAGCTGCAACTCTACTAAATGTAAGATTAGTGAGAAAGGACTACTGGATCCTTAATAGGCAAGAACATATTATGAGAGTGTACGTGGTGGGATGGTATGAAAAGATTCTGAAAAGTCTAAAGGCTAAAGGCTAAATCAGAAGTTAGATGCTAATATGCTAATCAGAGAGTCAAGTACAGAATAGGTGCCAATATAGAATTCAGGTTCACAATCAGAGAAGCACAATGGAAGTCATCCCCCAAAAATGTACGTGGGTAGCAAGCTTTCCCAGAAAGACTAAAGAATGATATCAACTCTTATGATGCAGAGCCAAGATGGCAGAGTAGAAGCAGGAACCCAGCCAAACTTTCCCAACTTTCCTCTCCAAACAAATTTAAAGTAACACCTCAAATAGAATTCTGGAGAGATAGAACCAACCAAAGTTGAGAGCCAGGTACTTTTTCCAACCTAAAATGGCTTATCACATTGGCAGGAGAGGTCTGCGAGACAAGGGTAGGAGCTGGCCAACAGCATACACAGGGGCAACATCAGCAGGTGGTCTTCCAGACAGCTGTAACAGCAGCAGTTTCAGGAGCCATAAGCCCAGAGATGGTGAAAAGGTTATACAACTGATCAGAAAGAGATTTTTATGGGCCAATTTGATGGAAGTGGTTACAGGAGCTGGTACTGTTTGGCAACTCTATTGTCCATAAGTTCTGGGTAGGAGTTTCTGGGCCAAGAGGAGAATAGTCACCTGTGGCTACAAGGAAGCAAGAGCTCTTCCTGGTTAAAGATCAGAGCACAGAGCAGGAGAGCTATATCCATACCACCAAAAACATCTACAGTTCCCCAGAACAAGCTCTGAAAAGAACATCATGAAAAATCTTGAAGTTTGGGATAGTATATTCCCAAAGTTAAATGAGTAGAGGCAAGTTTCAACATGAAGTTAAAAGTTAGGAAATATGCTGTTAAAACAATTTTTTTAAAAGAATTTCATCATAAAAAAGTGATTACAGAGACAGAGAAAAGCAAGACACCAACTCAGAAGAAGAAAACAACATGAAAATAGCAACAAGCAAAGTCACAAAGAAAATTTTACTTGTACACAACTCCAATATGAATTCCAGGATGACTTAAAATGACATATTAGTAGTATAAAACAATTAGGGATAAAAATGAGGGTGGTTTTATAAAAGTATGAAAAAGAGGTAACAGCTTGGTGTAAGAGGCACAAAGACACTGAAAGAAATAACAGTGTAAACAAAGAATTAGCCAGATGGTAAAAGAGTAACAAGAATTCACCGAAGAAAGTAATTCCTTAAATAACAGAATTGGATATATAGCTATATCTATATCTACCTATCTATATCTATATCTATATCTATACATATATATGTATGTATATGTGTGTGTGTATATATATGTATATACGTATATATATGTGTGTGTGTATATATATATCTATATATACATATATAGATATATATGGAGAGAGAGAGAGAGAGAGAGAGAGAGAGAGAGAAGAGAGAGAGAGAGAGAGAGAGAGAGAGAAGAGAGAGAGAGAGATTGAGGTGGCACAGTGGATAGAACTCAAGACCTGAAATCAGGAAGGCTCATCTTTGTGAATACAAATTTGACATCAGACACTTACTAATTGTGTGACTGTAGGCAAGTCACTTAACCCTGTTTGCCTCAGTTTGTTCATTTGTAAAATGATCTGAAAACGGAAAAAGTAAACTACTCCAATAGCTTTGCCAAGAAAACCACATGAGGGATCATGAAGAATTAGACATGACTGAAAATGATTAAACCACAAAAATGATGTACAACTAACTGATAAAACTAACTCTGTAAAAAGTAGCATCAGTCAAATAGAAAAGGAAATGAAGAAGCCCAGTAGAGAAAATAATCACTTAAAAATTAGAATTGAGCAGGTGGAAGGTGATGATGTTATGAAAAATTAAGAAATAATAAAAATGTGAACAGAATGGGGAAAAAAAGAAAATATGAAATATCTCATTGGAATAACAACTGACCTGGAAAAGAATTAAGCAAAGGTAATTTAAGAATCATTAAACTACCTGAAAGCCACACTAATAAAACAAAACGAGGTGGGGGGTGTGGAGCCAAGATGGCAGAGTAAAAGCAGTGACTTGCTTGAGCTCTCCTCCAAACTCCTCCAAACATCTGTAAAAAATGACTCTAAAATTTTAGAGCAGCAGAACCCAGAAAAAGAGTTATAAATTAAGAACAACCTACTCCACTAATATGAGTAAACCTTCAAGGGCAGGGTATTATAATGTATTGAAATAGAGGACTTTCAAGCATTCCTGAAGAAAAAGCTAGTCATAAATAGAAAATCTGACATTCAAACACAAGAGTTAAGAGGCATAAAAAGGTAAAAATGAAAGATAAATCATCAGATACTCAATTATATTAAACAGTTTATATTCTCATAAGGAGAAATGATAACTGCAATTTCTTGGAATTTTATCATTATTATGGCAGTTAGATTATATATAGAAAGAAGGCACAGTTGTGAGTCAAATATGTTGAGATGACCTAAAAAAAAAGACAAACAAACAAACAAAGGGATTAGAAAAAAGGGCTGCATTGGGAGAAGGGGGAAAGGAGAGGAAGAATTGGGGAAATTTTCTCACGTAAAAGATTCACACAAAAGAGGGGAAAATGGGGTAATGCTTCTCTATCTCTATCTCTTTCTCTCTCTCCCATATATGTGTATATATATACTATATACATGTATTCTTTCTACACACATACATATATACACATGCTACACACACACACACACACACACGCACTCATTTGGATAATGGTTATAGAAATCTATATTACACAATAGGAAAATTGGTTAGGAAGAAGATAAGAGAAGTGGGGAGGTAAAAAAGGAAAGGTTGATTAAGGGAAGCAGTGAATAGAAAGAAAACAAATCTTTCAGGAGGAGTAGGTAGAGTAGTAAGAGGAAGAGCAGGAGAGGAGGGGGGAGAGAGAGAGAGAGAGAGAGAGAGAGAGAGAGAGAGAGAGAGAGAGAGAGAGAGAGAGAATAAAATAATAAAATACGATGGAGGGGGGAAACACAAAGCAGAAAAAATGCAGAGTTAATGTAAGGTTTTAAAAGGTTGGAGTGGAATTTGTTACATATCAGCAGAAGTAAAAAGAGAGGTAGCATCAACTCATTTCTCAAATATATAACGAATTGAGACAAATTTATATATATAAAAATACAGAGCCATTCCCTAATTTATAAATGCTAAAAGGATATAATCGGGGAGTTTTTATATTAAGAAATCAAATCTACCTATAGTCATATGAAAAAAATATCTAAAGCACCATTGCTTAGAGAAATACAAATTAAAGTATCACCTTACAACTATCAGAAATGACAAAAAGAGGGGGAAGGAGAGAGAGAAGGATAGAATTTAGAACTCAAAAATAAAAGAAAAGTAGTGAAAATTGTTTTACCACATAATTGGGGAGAGAATAAAATAAATTTTAAAAAGAAATTAGAAACAACAAATTTTGGGTGTTAAGGGAAAATATGTATAATAATGAAGCATTGGTGAAGTCGTGAACTGGTCCAACCATTTTGGAAAATAATTTGTCACTATGTCTAGAGAGCTATAAAATTATACGTACTCTTTGACTGAGCAGTAACCCTACTAGGTCTATATCACAAAGAGATCAAAGAATAAGGAAAACACACACACACACACACACACACACACACACACACACACACAAACACCCATACATATACATATGCCTATATACATACACACGTACATGCATACGTACATACACAAATACACATGGACACCCTCTTTTTTGGATAACAAAAAGTGGAAATGAGAGGTTACCTAGCAATTGGGGAATGGTTGAATAAGTTGTGGTATTTGGGTGTTAATGGTAAGAAATTATAAGGGGGATGGTTTCAGAAAAAAACTTCAGAAGATCTATATGAACTCAAGTAAAGTGAAATGTACAGAACTAGGACATCATTTTTAACATTAAATGCAGCATTATAATGATGAACAATGGTGAAAGAGTTAGCTACTCTGGGATCAATACAATAAACTAAGATTAGTTACTAAGTCAATTCCAAAGAACTCATGATAAAAATACTATCTACCTCCATAGAGAAAGCTGAGGAATTCTGAGTGCAAATTGAAGTAAAATTTTCTTATGTTACTTTTCTTGCTTTTTTGATGATGTGGCTAAATCAGAAATAAGTTTTGCCTGATTTCACATGTCTAATTTATTTATTATATTCCTTCTTGGTGGATGGGAGAGAGCTGGCACAGAGGAGACAATTAGCAACTATAAAAAAAAACTTAAAGGAATGTCATAAAGAAATGATTTTTTTTTAATTTTAGAAATCAATTAAAAGTATTTCTAACAGAAATAAATGCTTGTTCTTGGATTGCCAGCTCTCACTAAGGTCATTCCAGTGTTTCAGGTTTAGATTAAAACATAATAAAATGTTTGTGGACTAGAAAATTCAATTTTTTTAATTTTTAGAGTGAGAATTATAACATTACAATTTCAAGTTTATAGAATAATATATTCTCTCCTACATCATCAGCAACATTCCTCTACATTCACCACAGCAACGATAATGTTAAGAAGGCACCCAAGGACAGTAGAAACTCCAAAAAACTTGCAGAATACTGATTCCTTATTGGCAGGCCTTTATCGGCCCATAGCACTCTAGACCTATCAAATGCTTTGGATATCCTACTTGCCTCTTAAAAAAAGGAAATTATCGGGGGCACAGCAAAGATGGCAGAGTGAAAGCAGCAACTTGCTTGAGCTCTCCCCCAAACCCCTCCAAATACCTATAAAAATGGCTCTAAACAAATTCTAAGGGAGCAGAACACACAAAAAGAAAGAAATTTCCAGCCCAAGACAACCTGGATGATTAATCAGAAAGGTACATCGCATGGGGCTTGGAGTTGAGCTCAGGGTGGTGTGGACTCGCAGGATACAGCAAACCTGGAGCGGGCTCAGAGGACTGAATCGCAGGCAGATGTGGTTGTTTCCAGACTCCTCAATACAGGAATGCCAAAGACAACTTAGAAGGTCAGTGGGAAAAGTCTGTTTCTGTGGTGCTGAGAGCAAAAGGTGGGGTCTCAGATCCAGTTCCCCAAGAATGCGTCATTGGGGTGGGCAGGTGTTTTCCGAACTTCCTGCCAACAGATTGAAGGGGAATCCAGTGGCTGATTAGAGGGGGATTACAGGGAACTCTCTGCTGGTGCTAAGGCAGGAATCTCTTGCTTTGCCAGTGAATGGATCTGGGTCACAGTTCTGGACGAGGGTCCTGGAGTAAGGAGGAGCATTGGCACAGGGGAGCTTGTAGTGGCTGTGGACAGGAAACCTTCCTCACAGTTCAAGGAAAGAAAGGAGTGTTTGTGGCCACTAATAGACCACATGACAGGCCACAAAAGGAGTAAATACCTCACCCCTTATCATACCACCTTGAAAGAACTGAAAATTTACAGGTCCCTACAAGTATCTCTGAAAACAGCTATATAAACCCCCAAAGCTTGGGACAATACATTCTCCACATTGGAAGCAGACTTTTACAATAACAAAAAGTTTAAAATCAAGTTGGCCAGGATCATGAGCAAGCAGCGCAAAAAGAGTCAGACAATATTATCTTATTTTGGTGACAAAGAAGATCAAAATATACAACCAGAAGACAGCAAAGTCAGAGCTCCTACATCCAAAGCCTCCAAGAAAAGTATGAATCAGTCCCAGGCCTTGGAAGAGCTTGAAAGGGATTTTAAGAAGGAAGTAATAGAAGTAGAGGAAAAAATGGGAAGAGAAATGAGAGTGATGCAAGAAAATCATGACAAACATGTCAACAGCTTGCTAAAGGAGACCCAAAAATTACTGAAGAAAATAACACCTTAAAAAATAGCCTAACCCAAATGGCAAAAGAGGTCCACAAAAGCCAATGAGGAGAAGGCCTTAAAAAGAAAAATTGGCCAAATGGAAAAGGAAGTCCAAAAGATTACTGAAGAAAATACTTCCTTAAAAATTAGAATAGATCAATTGGAGGCTAGTGACTTTATGAGAAATCAAGACACTGTAAAACATATCCAAAAGAATGAAAAAATAGAAGAGACTGTGAAATATCTCACTGGAAAAACAACTGACCTGGAAAATAGATCCAGGAGAGAAATTTAAAAATTATTGGACTATCTGAAAGCCATGATCAAAAAAAAAGAGCCTAGACATCATCTTTCAAGAAATAGTCGAGGAAAACCGCCCTGATATAGTAGAATGAGAGGGCAAGATACAAATTGAAAGAATCCACAGATCTCCTCCTGAAAGTAATCCCCAAAGGAAACTCCTAGGAATATTGTACCCAAATTCCAGAGTTCTCAGGTCAAGAAGGAAATATTACAAACTGCCCGAAAGAAACAATTCAAGTACTATGGAAACACAATCAGGATAACACAAGATTTAGCAGCTTCTACATTAAAGGAGCACAGGGCATGGAATATAATATTTTGGAGGGCAAAGGAGATCGGATTATAACCAAGAATCACCTACCCAGCAAAACTGAGTATAATCCTTTAGTGTAAAAAATGGTCATTCAGTGAAATAGAGGACTTTCTAGCATTCTTGATGAAAAGACCAGAGCTGAATAGAAAATTTGATTTTCAAATGCAAGACTCAAGTGGAACATGAAGAGGTAAACATTAAAGAGAAATCGTAAGAGACTTATTAAGGTTGAACTGTTTACATTCCTGCATGGGAAAAATATTTATAACTCATGAGACCATTGCCAGTATTAGGGTACTTGGAGAAAAAAAATTGTATACATACATACATATATATATGTATATGTATATATATATATATATATATATATATATATGTGTGTGTGTGTGTGTGTGTGTGTGTGTGTGTGTGTGTGTGTGTGTATGTGTGTGTGTGTGTATGTATAGGTAGGTAGGTAGATAGATAGATAGATAGATAGATAGAGGGCACAGGGTGAGGTGAAGATTAAGGGGTCATATCTGAAGAATAAAATTAAGGGATGAGAGAGGATTATATGTGGAGAAGAAGACAGGGAGAGGTAGGATGGGGTAAATTATCTCACAAAAAAAATACAGAAAAGTAAATGCTCTTACAATGGAGGGGAAATGAGGGAAGGTGAGAGGGAATGAGTGAATCTTATTCTCATAGGATTTGGCTTAAGGAGGGAATAACATACACATTCAATTGGTCAAGGAAATCTGTCCTACCCTATGGGAAAATAGTGGGAGAAGGGTGAAAGAGAACAGGGGGATGATAGAGAGGAGGGCAGATTGGGAAAGGGGGTAATCCGAAGTAAATAGTTCTGAGAAGGGACAGAGTCAAAAGAAAGAATAAAATAAATGCAAGGGAAGGATAGGATTAAGTGAAACAGAGTTAGTTTTTCACAACATGTCTTCTATGGAATTGTTTTGCATAACTGTACATGTATAACCTATATTGAGTTGCTTGACTTTTCAATGAGGGTGGATGGGGAGGGAGGACAGGAGAAGATTTGAAGCCTAAAGTTTTAAAAACATATATTTAAAAAAATGTTTTCACATGCTACTGGAAAATAAGAAATACAGGAAATTAGGTACAGAAGTCTGTCTTCACCTACAGGAAAATAGAAGGGGAAGAAGATAAGAGAAGGGGGGAAGAGATAGAAGAGAGGACAGAGTAGGGGAAGGGATATTCAGAATGCATGCTATCTTGGGGTAGGGGTAGGGGTGATATGGGGTGAAAATTTGGAACTCAAAAACTTGTGGAAGTAAATATTAAAAACTGAAAAAACATTAATTTATACATTTTCAACAATTTAAAAAGGAAAATATTTCAGCCTATGTAAAGCAAATACTTCTCTTCCTATAACTCTCATAATGGAATTATCCAGAATAGTTTTTAAACCATTTGGAATATCAGATTCACTTACTGTAGTGTATATGGCATTACTTAATTATTATTTTATTTACAAAATATATATTTATATGTATATATGTGTGTTTATACATAAATATGTGGTGATATACATTTGCTGTTGTTCAGTCACTTCAATTGTGTCAGTTACATCCAACTCCTCAGGACACCTTTTAAGTGTTCTTGGCAAAGATAATGGATTGGTTGGCCATTTCCTTCACCCTGCTCATTTTACAAAAGAAGAAACTGAGTCTAACAGGGATAAGTGAGTTGTTCCATGTCACACAATCTGAGGCCAGATTTGAACACAGGAAGATATGTCTTCTTGTCTCCAACTCCAGTACTCTATGTGCTGTGCCACCTAGCTGCCTGTATGCATACACAAACATACATGCATGCATACATGTGTACATGCATACAAACATACGTATCTAATTCTATGTCTGTCTATATATGTATGTATATACATTCCAGAAAGTTTATTAATGGTCCAAAGATGACAACTGAAATAAAATGTTCAGTTGAGAATAATACACCATATAACAAGTGAAACTTCAGTAAAAAATAAAATAAAATAAAATTGATCATTTGATTTCTCCAACTTAATCAATCTAATTCTTTCCCTCCATAGGTTTTGTGTTAGAAGAGTTGTAATCCATTCTGTTATTTTTCAATGTTATTTCAATAAATATTTGTTCTTTTTTTCCCTTTAATCCATACTTTGTCATGGTTTGAGGAAAGGCCTGCTGAAAAAAAGGTAATTCATATCACAGTTCTTCTGCTATATTCAGTGAGCCATAAGCAAACACCTACCACAGCTAGACGCTAGGGAATATAAAAAGATTATTGCAGATTTCTCCTCTTAGAACTAGAAAAATATAACCATAAAATAAATAAGAAAGAAGTTAAAATGTGAATGGAATTTTATAAAGGTTACAGATGATATACAGCTGCAAAAAATATTACATGGGAATAGAAAAAAGTATTCCTTTTCATCAGGTCATGGCAACTTCACAAAATGTGACAGTGTGTAAGAGCATAACAGCCCTCATATAAAAAGGCAGGGAACAGAAAGATTGAATATATATTGTTCAGGCCATAATGCAACCAAAATTACATTCAGTAATGGGTTTTGAAATCATAGAATAAAAATTAGTTAGAAACAAAATATTGTGATCCTAAACAATGAGTGACTCAAAGGAAAAAGAATAGAAATAATAAATAACCTAGTAACAGATAATGACAACAATGACACAACATAACAAAATTTGTGGGATGTAGCCAAAGCAATGTTTAGGTGAATGTTTATATCGCTAATCACTTATATAAAAAATAAAGAGAAAAAGTAGATTAATGAATTAAACATGCAACTAAAATAATTTTTTAAAAATCTCCAATTAAATGCCAATATAAAAATTTTGAAAATCAAAGCAGAGAGTAATGAAGTTAAACATTTTAAAAATGAATAGAATAAAACTAGGAGCTAATTTTATTTTTTAAAAAAAGAAATAATAAAAAAAATTCATTTATTTGATTTTTTTAAAGAAAAAAACCAAATGACCAGTATCAAAATTGGAAAGGCTGAATAAATCACAAACAAAAATTAAATAAAATTAAAAAAAAACAATTATTAGGAACTGTGTTGGCTAATTATATGCCAAGAAAATTAATAATCTAATTAAATGGATCAAAAGTTATAACAATATAAATTCTACATATTGACAAAAGATGAATTACTTTAGGGAAAAAAAATAATGAGCCATAAATGATCTTCCTGGGGGTAGAGGTAACAAGACCAGATATATTTAAAAGTGAATTATTCCAAACTCAAAAAAAATTATATCAATACCATACAAATATTGGGGGAAATAGTTAAAGGAGTTCTAACAAACTTTTTTTTAATGAAACAAATATGATTTTGATACCTAAAACTTTGATAGCATAAGTGGAGACAAAAAATTAGGGAAATTTCCTAATGAATAGTGACACAAAATAAAAATAAATAAATACTATCAAAGAGACTATAATAAGATATCACAACAATCATGCCCTGTGACCAGGTGGGACTTGTACCATGAATGGAGGGCTGGTTCTATATCAGGAAAATCATAAGCATAATTTATGTTGTTAATCACAAAAGCAACAAAAGCTCTATGATTATATCTATTAATATAGAAAAAAGCTCTTGACAAAATGCAACTATCATTCCTATTAAAATATTAGAAAGTAGAAGAAGCAATAGAACTTTTCTTAGAGTGTTAAGTATCACCTATCTAAATCTAAGAGTAAGCATTATCTCTAATAGGGATTAACTGGAAGCCTTCCCAATGAATTCTGTGAACAAGTGAAGCAAGAATATCCATTATCAACATTATTATTTAATATCCTATTTGAAGTGCTAGCTATAGCAATAAGGCTAAAAAAAAAAGAAAGAAGAATAGACAATGAAGAAAAAAAAATTATTGCTCTTCGCAGATGATATGATGGTATACTTAGAGAACAAGAGAGAATCAACTAAAGACATACCTGAAATAAGTCCCAACTTTAACAAAGCTTTAATCATAGCTAATTTCAACATAACCTTAATTAGGACTTTCTAGTTAATTTTGATTTAAATATTTCAAAATTCTCAATCCATGATCCATGTCATAAGAAGCAGGTGTAAAACATACTCCATTACTTAGCTGAGAAGATATTTTAGTATTTCATTACTTCGTGCTTTATTTTATCTCCTCACATTAGGAAACATCTACCCCCAAGCACAAAGAGAAGAGTTTCATTTACTCTACTGTTTTGAGAGAGACAGTATGTTGTGCAACAAGATTACCAAATTTCAAGTCTGGAGATTTGCAAATAGCTCCTGGAGCTGCCATTTATTACCTATTTGACCTTAAGGAACTTACATCACTTTTCTGAGTCTCTGTTGCCTCATATGTAAAAAGAAAGTTGTATTAGATGACCTATAAGTTCACTTTCATTTCTAAATCTCTGATCCTATCAGATAAGTTTATGTAGCTTCAGAAAATAAATTTCCATCAAATAACATCAAATGTACTTTTTTTCTTTTGATTTTTATTCTCTGAGAAATGCACAAAGAATATTTGTATATCTCTTATGCTGTGGAACTAATATAGTACCTAGTGCACTATTTATTTTGTAAAAGAAAAGCAGAGCAGTTAAACACGGAGTGGATTAGCTCCTAAAAGAGGAGATTATTAGGAGAAAGGACAATGGAGATGATTCTTATTTTAACGTAATTGTATGAAAAATAGATAAGAGCAGAGGATTGATTCAATGGGAATGAAAAAAATCAAATAAATAATCTATAAGATGTACATACATATATAATATATATAAATATACACACACATATATACACAAACTATACATACACACATAAATACATATATATTATACATATACACTTATGAATACATATATTATGCACACATAGCTACATATATAATTTTGCTTTACAAATTCAACCATCTATCACTAACTTTACTTTTTATTATCTATATGGATGTTTATATATTGTTTTAATTTCTATCTTTCATCAAGTAATAACATACTATAATAACCTATTTTAACTGAAAAGTCTCCAACAATGTAACACCACATTTGATAAAGAGGATGCATTGCCTTTTTTAATCTGAAAACAATGTTTATTTGTTTTGCTTTTATTTGTTTAAATGATTTAGATAATTGATTAAGTACTCAAAGAAACTTTCACAATGGACTCTACTCATACTCAACTGTATCATTCTATACTCTTGCTGTGTTATTAAAATCAAACACATACATGAACCTCTCTTTCTTAGTGCTGGGATGGTCTGTATTTCAAGGAATAGCAGGAATATATATGTATGTGTGTGTATGTGTGTGTGTGTGTGCATGTGTGTGTATATGTATAAGTGTGCATGTGTGCGTATAGGCATATGTGTGTATGTATAGTGTGGGGCAGGGTATGTCAGAGAGTAGAAGGTTATGCTCATAGTTTTTTACAGTGGGATAGACTGGGTGAGAGTTCACTGCACAGAAACATTTTGCTGTCCTATAGTCCTCCATGGCCTCAGTTACAATTATGATTGATAGTGAAGAAGGAAAAAGACCACAGCATAGATTACCAATGATTATTCAGGTGATGTTGTTCTTGACACATTTCCTTCATCACTTAGACTTTTCATCTTTGGGGGAATGTGAGGAGAGAAAAAACATTCTCTCTAATGTTCTACAGGAACAATAAATGTGTTGTGAGAACCCAGAAAAGACTATATCAATTGCTAATCATCAAATATTCTTTTAATATTAAAACAAACCTTTGCGACCTCAATATTGCCTACATACTTTACTATCCTTTAGTTGTCAGAAATAATTTGCTTTAAAAGCTATACTTTTCAAATTGCTGAAAAAGTACACTACAGCACGATCTCATTTTTTGAACCATTAGCTTTTCATATCATATTTTACATTTAATTTTAAGTCCATAATTCTACAGCTTAAGGGATATTTTCTTCCACTCTGGAATCACCAAACAAGAGAAAAAGATAATTTTATTTTATTTTTAAAATGGAGAATTATAAGAATTATAATGTGCATTGAAACCCATAAGATTCCCATATTCATTTTGTTAAACCAATCAAGAGAAAATAAACTTTTAGAACAGAAAAGCAACTTTATTCTCAAATTGCATATTAATTTAATTAATCTCAGAAGAGAACCAATTAGTTCAAAAGGTGATTGTAAAGTTATGTTTACATCTGTTAATTAAAGCTTCGGGCTGTTACTGAAAGTAGTTTAATGTCATGCAGTCATTAGCTAATGTCCACTGTGAATACTTTTTTTAATGCTAAAGGAAAATAGTAATACAAATTCTCCAGCTTAGATTGATATCATCCATTTTATTACTTGCAGTTAAAATGATAGTTTGCCTTTCTCTGATTTAGCTATCTTATACATCTTAGGCCCTGTTTTCTCTGTCTCTGTCTCTGTCTCTCTCTGTCTCTGTCTCTCTCTGTCTCTCTCTCTCTCTCTCTCTCTCTCTCTCTCTCTCTCTGTCTCTCTGTCTCTGTCTCTGTCTCTCTCTGTCTCTCTCTCTCTGTGTGTCTCTCTGTCTCTCTCTCTCTCTGTCTCTCTCTCTCTCTCTCTCTCTCTGTCTCTCTCTCTCTCTCTCTCACACACACACACACACCCCTTTTGCAAGCAGTGTTTTACCTCTAAATATTTCTACCTTTCAAATATTTCTTTCTGTTGTCACTGCCAGGTTCCCACTAATCTGGACCATTAAAACAACCTCATTACAGTTCTTGCTCTTGCTTCATATTCCAATCTGACTCATCAATTTTAGCTTTGCCTCAATAGCTTTTCTTTCAGACATTCTCCTTTGCTTTCCAAAATCTTCAATGACACCCTATTTTCTGATGAATAAGCTTCACAGTTCCTTGTCAGTCATTCAAGCCACACTATAAGCCTATGCTAAAGTACTGTGCCTTAGATCATTATCTCCTATTACTCTCATTCAGTATTCCAGATCAAGTGAATTATTATTTTATTCATCTACTCCAACCATGTACATTGTGATGAATGGAAAGCCCAAGGGTCAGGGTTTCTGGGTAGTTAAAAATCAATTTATTATTTAAGTTAGCAAATTATCAGTGAATTAATGGTCAGTGGCATCTCCCAGTAACCAAAGACAGAGATGTGGAGATCCCTGAATGCTTAAATGACTTTGGAAAAAGGTGCCACTGACAGGTGAAAATCAACCCCGATTGGTGAACAATTAATGAATAGGTAGATTTTTTCTAATGAAGGGCTGGGCTAAAAGTCCTCAGTCCCTTCCAGATAAGACTTTGGCTTAAACGTGAGAAATCAGAGGCTTATAACAATCTGGACAAAAAACAATCCATTTCCACCCAGACCACTACAGTTGAACAATGAGGGTTTTCAAGGAGATGAGTCTAATGTTTTCAGTTCTGTAATTCACCTAGATTAGATTATATTTACACTTTAATCAGAAGTAAGCTTTCTTAGATTTGTGGGGTCCTACCAAATATTAAGAAAGCTCCATAAGAATTAGGCCAATCTCATTATTAGCCCTATCCTTCAGACACTGACTGACCTACAAGGACAGTTCCCTCAATGAGGAAATAGAAAAAAACCTCAATCCTAATTTGTTTATTAATAATAGAAAATAAGCATTTCTATCAATGTACCTTTGTGTATAACTACCAAATCCTCTATTCCTTTACCTTAGGAAATGCTATTAATCAATTAGACAACAGCTCAAATGCAACTGATCACCAATCAATTATAAACATACCCTCAGATTGCATATATTGCTTTTTTTGTTCATTAGCTTGTATTTGTTAGTGGTTTCTTCCCTTGCTAGACTATAAGCTTCTTGAGAGTAGGAGTTATGTTTAGCTATACTCTCTAACCTGACACATATATGTATGTCTTATGTTCTAAGGTATTTTATTTTACCATTTTTTTTGTTTTTTTGCCTTGCATTGTACTTCATTGTATTTGGACACTAACAGGTTAATGAATTCATATGCTTTGACAGAGAAAGTTCTTTATGGATCATCTAGTCTAATCCTATACTTCAAACAGGATTGCAAGGATCTGTAATTCTGACAAGTGGTTGAGCACTTGCAGTGATGGAGAGCAAATTGACTTTCAAGGCAAGGCGATCCACTCCATTCTTTAACAGCTCAAATTATTAAGTTGTTTCACACACTCTCTTTCTTATCATGGCAATAATGGGAGCTTTTATTCTCTCCATCAAAATAAATGATGTCCCAAAAGGGAAAGCATGCAGGAGAACTTCAAGTTATATCTCAACAATCATTCTTCCCTTTACCTGAGATGACTGATAACAACTAAGAATCGCCAATAGTATTCCACTCAGTTACTAAGGTGACATTTCTTAATACTGAAATAATTAGGAAGAAATTGAGGTTCTTTATCTGTTCCCCCCCTTAAAAAAAAAAAAAGAATTCTATTAGAAGTAACAGAGCCTGTTAGAGGTCAAAGATAAAAATGCATATTAAGATTTACAGTAAATGTGTCTTAATCTTCAATTAGATAGGGAATTTCTTGAAGTGGGATAGTGACAGAGACCTGCTTTTATGAGGCCAGAGGAAGGCAAGAAAATCTATTACTATATTTATACAGTATTGAAATGGAGAACTGGGTCTATTGGTAATATTTTCATAACTATTGATGAATGAAGATAGAAGATTCAGAAAAAGAAGCGAATTTTGGAAGTGAATAGATGGTTAAGAAGGTCATGGCTGAAAATGAAATTCAGACATCAGACCTCAGATCACTGAGGAGTTTATATTAATTGCCCTGAGTCATATAGCTAGTTATGTGTCAAAGGCAGAATTTGAATGGGCATCTTCCTTGTTCTGATGGCAGTTCTATATAACCACAGAAAATTCAGGCATAAAAGTCATGATCAAAGATAAGAATATACAAATTCAAAAAATGTGTTTAATGAATTGGTTGATGGATTATAATTAACAGACCCATAAGTCCTTGATTTCATCTATTCATGTCTTCTTTGGCTTCCCCCATACAATGCCCTACTCACTATAATCTTAAATTTCTATCTGTCTGTTGGCCCCTTCTCTGTTTTATACAAAGATGCCAAAGTATCCTTTATCCTTCAATAAATTCCATGTGAGCCTAAAATTCTTTCAATCTATTACCTTTTATATCTCCCTGCTTTTACAGCCAAAATCCTAAAGTGTATGTATATAAACACAAATACACATATACATCCACAATGCAATACATATGTGTGTATGCCTGCATATACACATATGTATATCTATATATCAATAGACATACATGCACAATGTAATATATATGTATATGTATATATTACATGCACATGTAATATATGTATACATATATATGAATATATATGAGTGTGTGTAGGAGAAAAAGAATAGGAATATGTGTGTATGCTTGTGTATGTGTATGTGTATGTGTGTGTAAATGTGTGTATGTGTGTATTCTTTGAGTCTCTTCCCTTTCCACTCATTGTCTTCTAAGTCTCTGGTAATTGTGTAGCTGACTTCATCATTTAGTTGAAACTATTCTGTTCAAGTTGACTATCTCTGAATTGAGAAATCTGTTGGTTTCTTTTCATTCCCTATATATCATCTTTTTTTTAGCATGTGACATGACCGTACTTTTCTCCTCTAAACCCTCTTCCTTGGGTTTTCCTGACATTACTCTCTTCTAGTCCTTCTGTTACTTCTCTGGCCATTCCTTTTCAATTTCCCTTCCAATATCACTAGCCATGATTTGAACTCTATATTTCAATGTAGTCACTAACCTGAACTTTCTTCTCTTTTATCTCTATATTCTCTTGGTGATCTCATAAATTCCAGCTGTTGCAACTGTCACTTCTTTGCAAATCATTCCAAAATCTGCATAAGTTTCTATAGTCCTGAGCTCCATTCCTTCATTGCCAACTGTCGAACTTTTTTTCCAAATGGGTGCTTCATAGGTATTTTGAATGTAACATGTTCAATATACCACTCCTTATATTTTCACCAAACTCACTTTTCTTTCTCATGTGCTGATTTCTCTTGAGAGCAGCACTGCCTCCCAGTAATCCAGTTTCAAAATCTTAGAATCACCCTTGTCTCTTCACTCTCACTCACAACCACCTTTCTGATCTAATCAGTTTCCAAGATATGGATTTGACTTCTACTATATATCTTACATCTATCTATCTGTCTATTTTTGTTCTTATCACACAACAACCAACCTAGTGCAGTCTCTCATTACCTCTACCCTAGGATAATTGAGATGAATATTTCTGAAACACATGTCTGATTATCACAATTTCCTGCTTAAGAAACTAGTGATTCTCTAACATTTACAGAATAAAATACACACTCATCTGACTTGAATGGCCTTCACAGTCTGGCTCTATTTACCTTTCTATACTTGTTACATATCATTTTCCTTCATGTACTTGGTTTTCTACACAATCTGAACTCTATTAGATACACAAATGTGTATATGTACATGCCTACATACGTGTATATATATGTGTGTGTGTGTGTGTATATGTGTATCCTCTCTTGTTTTCATAATTTTATATATGTTACACACCATGACTGGCATAGTTTTCCTTCTTACTTCCACATTTGATGCTTCCTAGTCTCTCTGAAGAACCAGCTCAAGTTTCACCTACGATAGGCAGCTAATTTTAATCTCATAGCTGCTTATGTCCTTCTACTACTCTTTTAATTTAATATGTAGACATATATACACATATACATATATATATAAATTAAAAGTACATCTATACATACACATATATAAATTAAAAGTACAAATATATTATATATATGTATATATGTGTATATACACACACACACACACACGTATATACATATTCCTTTTGCTTTCTGTGTTTATAGTACTCTTACAGTATAATGTAAGTGCCTTAAAGACACATATGATTTAAATTTTGTCTTTTTATCTCTAGCACCTGATATAAAGTTTACTCAACACTAAATAAATACTTATTTAATGAAGTGATCATTCTAACAAATAATTTTCAATAGAATTGAGGAAAGACTAAAATACTGTAGCATGCACACTACATATTGGGAAAATGTTTCATAAGACTTAGAGAAAAAAATAATAAGATCCAAAGGCCTAACATCTTACAGGGGAGTGGAATCCTGAAAGATATTTTATTTGTTGTCAACCCTTCTGCACCTTTCACCCTCTTCTCAGTTCCTTGCAATTTGGTTTGTGATTTCAAAACACTTCATTGAAACCACTCCCACCAAGGTTACCAACAATTTCTTACTTGCTATATGTGATGGTATTTTCTTTTTTCATTTCCCTTGGACTCTTTGTAACATTTTAATCTGTGGACTTTTCAACTCATTTTTTATGACATTGCACTGCTACATGTATATTCAGTCTTACCTATCTGACTCAACCTCTTTAGTATCCTTGATGACTTATAGGCTATATCCCATGCCTTACCTATGGGTATTGGTTCTATTTTAGTCCTCTTTATCTTTTCTTTCAATAGTATTTCCCAAGGGATCTCATCAGTTCCAATGGATAAAATGATCATATTTATTTGTATTATTTCCAAATTTTTGAGGGCACCTTTATTTTTCATTTTAAACAAGTCTGCAATCATGGAATCATCCTTGGCTCTTCTCTCTCTCTCCCACTTCACATCCAATCAGTTGCTAAGTCTTATACATAAAGTTTCCATAACATATCTCATATCTGTCTGTTTTCTACACTCATAAAATCACTATCCTACTTCAAACTTGCATTACTTCTCATCAGGATATTTGCAATAGCTTCTGTTAGGTTTCCCTATTTCCACCCTCACCTCTCTCCCATTCATCCTCCAGACATCTGCCATAATAAGTCACCAAAGGCATAGCTCTGATTAGATCCCTTTCTTGCTTTAGATTTTTTTAGAAATTTCTGTCTCTCCTTATGATAAAATACATAGCCCTGAGCTTGGCATTTAAACCTCTTGGTTTACATTATGGGCATTTTCAAATTTCCTTGATGAATTTTACTTTATTCCATTTCACAAATTCTACATGAGGAGGTAATAGAATAAACATGCTACTCCAAAATTACATGACTATTTTTCAAAGGGTTCATGGCATCTTAAAATGATGTAGATCATTTTTGTCTAAATCTGTTAGTGATTCATGTAGAATGGATTTTGGCAGACAACTTTCTATTCATTTAATGAAGGTTAGACTCCTCACATTGCAAAATGAGTTGTTCCACTAGCAGGGCTTTTAAATGTACATAGCCACTGCATTAATGGGTATGCTAAAGTAGAAAGCTCAGGTATAATCACCCTTGAGTCATAGAAGGGAGATTTGTGATTAGCAGCACAAGACATTATACTTAAATCAGAAGTAGTAGGTATGAAAGGGACAACTCAACTCTTTATACCCTGTTCTGTCTGATGACAATGAGAATGGTCACTGAGATGTTTCAGCCTTCCTATTTTTCATTTCTTGATGAACATGGTTTTCACATTTAACTGAAAGAGCATGTGCTTCACTAATTAAATGAATTAAATACTGAAAGCACCAGAAGAAATGACTACATTGAAGACAATGAGGAAAATGCTAAAGAGACAACTGAGACTGCAGATTTTTTTCATAATCATAGTTCTTTCCATTTTAATTAGTATTTATTTTTCTCCAATTACAAATAAAAAAAATTAACATTTGTTTTTAAAAATTTGAGCTCCAAATTTGCTTCCTTCCTCCTTTTCCACCCCTAATTGAAGGCAAGCAATTAGATATAGGTTGTATATGTGTAGTCATGCAAAACATTTCCATATTAGTCATATTGTGAAAGAAAACAGACAAAAAATATACTCAAGAAAAATAAGGTTAAAAAAAGTTTGCTTCAATCTATATTCAGACACAATCAGTTCTTTCTCTGGCAATGTATCATATTTTTCATCATATGTCCTTCACAGTTTTCTTGGATCATTATATTGCTGAAACAGATAAATCATCACACACATAATCTTGCAATATTGCTGTTACTTTGCACGCAGTACATTTCACTTTACATCAGCTCATGTAAGTTTTTCAATGTTTTCTGCGCACATCCTACTCTTTTTTTTTTTTTTTGCTTTTTGGTGAGGCAATTGATGTTAAGTGACTTGTGCAGTAACACAGCTAGTAAATGTCATGTGTTTGAGGCTGGATTAGAACTCATGTCCTCCTGACTCCAAGGCCAGAACTCTATCTATTGTACCACCTAGATGCTCCCTCATAATTTCTTTTAGTACAATAATATTCCATCATAATTATATAGCACAATTTGCCCACCCATTACCCAATTAATGGGCATCCCCCTCAATTTCCAATTCTTTGCCATCAGAAAAGAGTTACTATAAATATTTTTTGCACATGTAAGTACCTTTCCTTCTGCTTTTTTTTAAAATATATCTTTTGATACAGACCTACTAGTGATATTGCTAGGTCAAAGGGTATAGATATGGTTCAGCCCTTTGGGCATAGTTCCAAATTGCTGCACAGAATGGTTGAATCAGTTCACAACTCCACCAACAGTGCATTAACGTCTCATTTTTCCCACACCCTCACCAACATTTGTCATTTTCCTTTTCTTTCTATTAGCTAATCTAATAGGTATGAGGTAGTATCCTATAATTCTTTTAATGTAATTAATTTTAATTTCTCCAATCAACAGAATATTTTTTTTCACATGGCTATAGATAACTTTGATCTTTTCATCTGAAAGTTGTTCATATATTTTAATTATTATTCAATTGGAGAATGGATTTTAATTTTATAAATTTGACTTAGTTCTCTATATGTTTGAATAATGAGGCATTTATCAGAGAAATTTTCTTCATTTGTTACAATCATTATTGCTAATTATATTTCCCTCTATCCCATTCATCCCCCAACCCATTTATTCTATTCTCTCTCTCTCCTTTCACCCTGTCTGTCATCAAAAGGGTTTTGCTCCTGACTGCTTTTCCCCCCAATCTATCCTCCCTTTCATCACCCACCCCTTCTCTTGTCTACTTCCCCTCCTACTTTCCCATAGGGTAAAATAGAATTCTATACCCAATTAAGTGTGTATGTTATTCTTTTTTGTAGCCAATTCAGATGAGAGTACAGTTGACTCACCTCTTCCCTTTTTCCATCCATTGTAAAAGCATTTTCTTACTTCTTTTAAGTGATGTAATTTGTCCCATTCTACCATTCCCTTTCTTTTTTTCTAGTACATTTCTCTTTCACTACTTAATTTTACTTTTTTGAGATATTACCTTTAATAATAAACTCACATCTGTGCCATGTAGCTATATATTTTCCTTCTAACTGCCCTAATAATGAGATAGTTCTTATGAGTTACAAGTATCATCTTCCCAAGCAAGAATGTAAAAGTTTAACTTTAAGTCCCTTATTAATTCCCTTTTCTGTTTACCATTTTATGCTTCTCTTGAGTCTTGTATTTGAAAGTCACATTTTCTATTCAGCTCTGCTCTTTTCATCAGGAATGCTTGAAAGTCCCTTATTTCATTGAATGACCATTTTTCCCCTCATGGATATACTCAGTTTTGCTGAATAGCTGTTTCTTGGTTATAATTCTAGCTCCTTTGCCCTCCAAAATATTATGTTCTAAGCCCTCTGATCCTTTAGCTTAGAAGTTGCTATATCTTCTGTTATCCAGATTGTGTCTCCTGGTATTTGATTATTTTTTTCTTTCTGGGTGCTTGCAATATTTTGTGCTTATCCTTGGATCTCTGGAATTTGGCTATAATATTCCTGGGAATTTTTGTTTCAAGATCTTTTTCATGAGGTGATCAGTGGATTCTTCCGATTTCTACTTTATCCTCTGGTTCCAGAATATCAGGGCAGCTTTCCTTGATAATTTCTTGAAAGATAATGTCTAATCTCTTTTTATTTTTGGCCATTGCTTCCAGGTAGTGCAGTAATTTTTAAATTATTTCTCCTGGATCTATTTTCCAGGTTAACTTATTTTTCTAATGAGATATTTCCCGTAGTCTTCTATTTAGTTTTCTTTCTTTTTGTTTTGTTTTATTGTTTTCTGATTTCTTACAAAGTCATTAGCTTCCATTTGTTCAATTCTGCTTTTTAAGGATTTTTTTCCCCTTCAGTGAATTTTTGTGCCTCTATTTTCATTTGGCCAATTCTACTTTTTAAGGCTTTTTTCTCCTCATTGCCTATTCATACTTTTTTTTTTTAACCATTTGGCCTAGTCTGCATTTTAAGGTTCTATTTCTTGGGTATTTTTTGTGTCTCCTTTACCAAGCTGTTCAATGTTTTTTCATGATTTTCTTACATCACTCTCATTTCTCTTCCCAATTTTTCTTCTACCTCTCTTACTACATTTTCAAAATCCTTTTTGGGCCCTTCTATGACCTGAGAGTTCTTCCATGGCCCAAGAGAAAAACATATTTTTCTTGGAGGCTTTGGATGTAGGAGCTTTGACTTTGTTATCTTCCTTTTCACCACAGTGTCTTACCAAGTTCAGATTGTTTTTCTATTGCTTGTTCAATTTTCCAGCCTTTTACCTAATTTTTAACTCTTTGTTAAGGTAGAGCTCTGCTTCCATGGTGGATGGTGCTCTGCTTCTAGCTTCAGGAGTTTTGTGCAGCTGTTTTAAGAGATACTTCTAGGGACCTGTATGTTTTTCATTCTTCCAAGGTGGTATGACATAAGGAGAAGTGCGTTTAGTACTCTCATCCCTGGGCTCTGGTCTGTGAGTGACCACAAGCACTCTTGCCTGTCCTGGAACTGTGATAAAGGTCTATGCTATACTGAGGCTGCAAACTCTGGTCTGCTAGGGCTCCTGCTTGCTCTGGGACTGTCGCCCAGAACTATGACCTGGATCTGAGTATGGGCAAATAAACACAGTACTGCCTCAGTGCTAGCAAATAGACAGCTATAATATCCTTCTGACAAGTTGTTCAACCCCCTTACTATCTGCGGGATGAAAGATCCAGAAGCAGTTGCTGCCATTGCTGATTCAGTGGCTCCCAAGGCCTGCTCCTGTTTTCTTCATGTCTGATCTGTGCTTGTTTGGCAAGCACTGTTCTGTATTTCACTCTCCCTCAGGTATGACAGACCTTTCCTGCTGAACTTCTAAGTTAACCTTATCTAAAATTACTTCAGCCCATCCTTTTGTGGGTTCTGCTGCTCTAGGAATTGTTTTATGGCATTATTTAAAGGTGTTCAGAGGGGTTTGAGGGAATCTCAAGCAAGTTGCTGCCTTTTCTCTGCCATCTTGGCTCCAACTCATGAGGCTGCAGACTTTGTAAAGGTGCTGAAGAGAAATTGGAAGTGAGGGTAAATAACTGATGGAGAAATAAGACAATTAACATGGTTTTATAAGAACAGAATCAGAAGTGCTGAGTTTCGGTATAGTAAGCAACCAAGTTTTTCCCTCCATACCCTTCTCATACCCTGGTTAAATACTGAATGATTTACTGCTAATAAATAGGTATAGAACAATGGTCTCTTTTTTTGCTCTTATATTCTTTATATGCTTAGCCAGAAAGGATCTTACAAAATTTTATCCCTAAGTTAGATGGTTGGTTGGGTCAAAGGACTGAACATTTCCAAGACACAAAGATTAAACACTGACATGGGTTAAAATGAAAATCTAATCTTTACTTAAGGATACTCTGCTTGATTTTTTAGCTATGTGTAATGACTCACTAGAAAATGAACTTTAGTGACAATGTTTCTTTTTATTTTCTAAGGTCTTTCATATTCAAGAAAGTGATCTTTCAAAATTGTGCCTTGAAAAAATTAAGAGTCAATGAATCATTTCTATGTATTGCTACTCAGACATAACCTATCTCTCAGACATGCCATGAGAATAATAGTTTCTGTTGTTTCTTTGTCAAACAACACTTTCTTTTCTCAGGCACCAAAGAATCATCAAAGAAGTCGTCTTGTTTTGTTTTCAAGGTGGAATAATATGCATATTTTCTATTCTTTCTTTCATGCTTGGCTTCCAATTTTCTTTAAACTTTCAAACAGGAGGCATGACTTGTGACAGCATTCAGATATTAAGCTCACTACCTCATATTTCTCCTAATACTTTGAACAGAATTAAGTTCTTTCAGTCAGTTCTAATATACTTGAGATGCTCACCTTGTTTATATTTACCAGAGTAATGGTAATCACCTTCTTGTTCACACTTACAATTTTCTAATGTTATTTTTAACTCATAGTGACATAGTCTAGTTCTAAACCTGGCATAATCTGAGGAGCTAATTTTTTTTTTTTGCAAACATGACTTAATTGTGTCAAACTCACATACAAATGGAAGTTATTAATCAATTCATTAAGATTTCTCTGCATTGCATCTTGACTTAGTTTTACGTGTAATAATGAAGTTAATGATTTTAATAGTACCATAATTTGATACTTACATGCTGAGGAATGATGGTAGAAAAATATTAAAAGTCTTTATTTTACATAATTAAACTGTTGTATTTCTGTAAGAGCAGAAAACTTTGTATGTACAGTAAAAACACTATGATTGATAACATGCAAATAGTCTCAAATTTGAGCCAAAGTTTTTCTGGCAGCATTCCTTGGTGTTGCATGGTGTCATAGTATGGGCAGTGCAAAGTGCCAGTGTTGTATGTTCAGAATCAAGTCTGCAGTGAAGTCATGTGATGCAATGTGGACAAGCACTAACAGAAATACCTCAGATCCATTTTGATTTTGATTTTGAATTTGATTTTGAATTAATTTTTGGTTGTTGCATGTTCAGAAACATTTTACTGTTGCCAATTTGTGAGCCCCCACATTCAGTTCTGCAATCCACAGTTTAAATGCACAGTTTAAGAAGTTTTGGCCAGATGATACTTCATTAGGTAGGTTTAGAGTTTGCTGACAGAAAGAACCAAAGACGCTGATAGTGTAACAACAACTCAGAGTGAGTTCTCTGATGGAAGTTCTCATGTTTCTCTCTATGATTTTGTACTTTCTTAATATTTTATTTGATTGGCTGAAACTAGAGAATATATGCTTCTCTAATTTGCAAATGACATCTGCCGGAAGTGCCTGTGTTCATGGCTGTTATCTAATGCTGGTGGAGTGTGAAGAGAGAAAGAATCATGGGCCAGGTGGGAGCAGTGAAGAACAAACTACATTTATTGATCTGAGGGCTCTGGCTTATATAGTACTGGATCAAGCAATAGTAACATTATTTTCTAAGAAAAGCATAAACATAATTAAGTGATTTCCTTATTTCCTTGTACCTTGTGTGTTACTTTCTTTCCTGCATCCTGTCCTGTACCCTATCCATTTCTTCCCTTCCTGAATCCTGTTCTCAAGAGATGGAACAGGGGGTGGTGAGCCGACATTCTGAGCTTCACAGCTGCCGGGCTTAGTACAAACTACAGGTAAGACCCGGGCTGGGTTAAGCGCTCCAACTCCCCAGAGATGGCCCTCTATAGACATCAACTGGAAAAAAAAAATAACAGGTTGGGTAATGAAGTCAGGATTTTAAAAGTACTCTAATTATGTGGAATGAGGGATAGAAGGTAATAAGAAAATGTAGGTAACATTTATATAGCATCTTTTTTTTAAGAAGAATTTTACACAAATTATCTTATTTGATACTAAAAACAGGCCAAGGAAGTAAGTCTTATTTTCCACATTTTATAGGTTAGGAAACTGAAGTTGACAAAAGATAAGCATTTAGTCCCAGGTCACAAAGTTAGTAAGTAAGGTGGGATTCAAATTCAGGTTTTTCTGCCTCCAAATTTAGCTTTCTAGTTACTCCACCACCTAGGTATGAAGGTAATGTTATGAATTTGAATCCCACTTCACTTACTACCCAATTATGGGAGGGGGGTAAAACTTTACAATATTTCCTATTTAAAATACCTGGGAATTTCATTTCACTGAGAAAGCTCAGTATGAAGCAAGTTATTTTAGGCTCTATTAAGGGAGGCATATTGTCCAGAAAAAAGAAAGGTTGTAGCTTGGCTTCTTATTCTCTCTCTCTCTCTCTCTCTCTCTCTCTCTCTCTCTCTCTCTCTCTCTCTCTCTCTCTCTTTCTCTCTCTCTCTCTCTCTCTCTCTCCCTCTCCTCTCTCTCTCTCTCTCTCTCCCTCTGTCCCCATATCTGGATATCAGTTCTTTTATGGGTACCACATTTTTGAAAGGACAAAGAAATTGGACAACATCCAGAAGAGGGTAACCAAGATGAACAGAGGGAACTAGAAAGAATTCTAAAAAGCAATAAGTTGAGTGAAGTGAAGGTGTTTATCCTAGAGATCTGGAGAAGAAATGTTTGGGGAAAATATGATAACAATCTTCAGGAATTTGAAGCACTCTCATTTGGAAGAAGATCTTGTCTTCCTTGGCTGAGAAAGTAGTAATTGAAACAATGAGTGGATGTTCTGAAACCAAAATCAGGCTCAAAAAGAAAAGTTTCTTAGTCAATAGAATTATAAAAAGTGTAATGGGGTGCTTTGGAGTGTGTATTATGATCTCTTTCATAGGTGTTACTCAAGCAAATAATGTTTTTTTTTTTCCCTGGGAATGTGGTAGAGGGTACTATGGATGTAAACTTTTAGAGAGGACTCAAGTCCCTTCAAATTTGGAGAATGTGATTATTTGATTCCATAACCATCCACATATGTGAAAAGATCTATGATACACTGACTCAAACTTTCCCTTTTCCAAGACAAATGTTTAAGTATCTTTAGGCAATTTTTCACAAACTACTATTTCCAAATCCCTCATCATCCCGTTTCCTCCTTGTATATGTACATCAGTTGTCAATGTCTCAAGTAAACCAATTTCCCTCAAGTCAGCACAATACTCTGGATTGGGCTAATAAGGTCAGTGCAGGGGAGATTAAGTTCTATGGGAAGCATAAAAGTTGCATTACTATGGAAGAAAGTGAATTTGAGGATTTGCAATCACATTCAAATTTTGGACTGTGTAACGAAAGCCATTTTGTGCGACAGAAGGAATGGGTATGTATGGAGAAATAACATTTTCTTCAATTCTCTAACATTAGTGAAAGTGATTGTTATTCTAAATCATGTGAATAATTTTACTCATTGCTATTTTACTTGTTCTTCTTACTAATTATCTATTAAGTGAAAAAAGAGGAAAATAACAGAGGAACAAAAAGCCCTCAGGTTCTTCCTGAATTACATATGGTCATTTGCATTTATCAATTAATACTGTATTGGAGTAAAGCATTGAATTGAACATTGAGTAAAACACAAGGATGGATTAATATCTCTGACCTGTGGGAACTTACAGTTTCATTGGCCAAAAAATAAAAAAGACACATATACAAGAAATGATTGGATAATGAAATTAAGGAATTATACACAATGCCCAAAATAATTGGTACAGATGTTCAGGACTATCAGTAATAAATGGAACTAGGAATTCAGTTCAGATTAGAATAAAAAGAGACAGGGTGTGGTAAAACAATAATAAATAAGCCTTCAGATACTTAATTCTCAAATAGTCCATAGGGGTATGAGATATAAAATTAGCAATGAATAATAGTAAATTTTCACCAGCCCCAGCCTATTCTCCATTGGTACAAGGATAGCTATCAGCTTTGCTCTTGATTCTTTCCACATGGCTGATTACACAGCAGGGAAAATATCAGAAGTCAAACCTCTGCTCTACTGAGGCCATTAATTCTACTTCTATAGCCATGTAGACATTTTCATGGGTCTGTTATGCTTCCCACTCCTTTTGCCCATTGCAAAAAATCTGGTAAGGAAAGCTCACATTTCTTTCTTTCTTTCTTTCTTTCTTTCTTTCTTTCTTTCTTTCTTTCTTTCTTTCTTTCTTTCTTTCTATTTTTCTTTCTTTCTTTCTTTCTTTCTTCATTTCTTTCTTTCTTTCTTCATTTCTTTCTCTTTCTTTCTCTTTCTTTCTTTCTTTCTTTCTTTTTTTCTTTCTTCATTTCTTTCTCTTTCTTTTTCTTTCTTTCTTCTTTCCTTCTTTGTATCTTTCCTTCTTTCTATCTTTCTTAATTCTCATTTTACTTTTGATTTGTCTCCACGGAAAAATAATCTTCTCTTGAAAATGAAACAAGAGAAATAGTTAACAGATAGTTGATTTCAAAGGTAAGTAAGATATAGTAAGAAGACATCCAGCTTTGTGATTTCTTATTTATTTATTTATTTAGTATTAGTTTTCAACATTTGCTTTGGCAAGATTTTAAGTTCTAAATTTTCTCCCCATCTCCTCCCTCCTCCCACCCCAAGATGGCATGCATTCTGAATATCCCTTCTCCTATTCTGGCCTCCCTTCTGTCTCCTCCCTAACTTCTCTTATCTCTTTCCCTTTCTGTTTCCTGTAGGGCAGGATAGATTTCTATACCCCATTGCCTGTATATCTTATTTTTCAGTTGCATGTGAAAACAATTTTTAATGATTGGTTTTAAAACTTTGGGTTCCAATTTTTCTCCCTTCCTCCCTCCCACCCACCCTCATTGAGGAGGCGAGCAACTCCATATAGGTTGTACATGTGTAGTCATACAAAACACTTCCATACTAGTCATATTGTGAAAAATTGTTTCCCTTCATCCTATTTTACACCCTATTTATTCTATTCTCTCTTTTGACCATGTCCCTACTCAGAAGCATTTGCTTCTGATTACCCTCTCCCCCAATCTGTCCTCCCTTTATTATCTCCTACTCTCTTATCCCCTTCTCCCCTATTTTCCTGTAGGGTAAGATAGATTCCCATACCCAATTGAGTATATATGTTATTCCCTCCTTAAACCAAATCTGATGAGAATAAGATTATTATTATATGATTGGTATTGCTATGATTTCTTCCTCCTAAAACTATTGGTTCAAATCCCTAGCCAAGTTATCAATTGGGGAATGGTTCTTATTTTTATAAGTTTAGCTCAGTTTCTCTATATACTTGAGAAATAAGATCTCTATCAGAGAAAAAAATATTATAGTTTTCCTTTACTATCCAGGTTTTCTTCTAATGTTGGCTACATTGGTTTATTTATACAAAACTTTTTTTTTCTAATTTTTGTGCAATTAAAATGATACATTTTACCTTTCTGTAAACCTCTCTCCTCTTTAATTATGAATATTTCCCCTATTTTTGGCTTTGAAAGCTATATTTTCTGTGCTGTGGTAATTTGGTTATGATATCACCATATACCAATTTTGAACATATTTTGATATATAATGAGAGGTATTGGTTATGCTTATTTTTTGCCAGACTGCATTCCAGTTCTTCCAACAGTTTCTTTTTTTTTTGACAAATAACATTTTTTGTATACTGGGAATGATGAGGCTGAGAGGTGTGGGACCCCTCAAAGACAGAAGTACAAGAAGGGGTCATCTGGAATGAATTAACAAACTCAAGCAATCTTTAAGTCAAGTTGCAAAAAAGTTTATTGTTATGCTTTTCAGGGGGCAAGGATTCTTAAGGAACCTGCAATCTTAAAACAGTATAGTTAAAGTTTATGTAGTATAAAATATGATAAAACTTGTGTCAAACATGCTAACTAGGTGATTCAGGGAGGGATTAGGGAATGGTTAAGGAGTGGTCAGTTATTAAAGAAACATACACTTCTTGCATCTACTGCACAGGCATTTTACCCAGAGTTCACTGGGAAAAGCCCACAACTGGGGCCACATGGAGGTGTGGTTTTAGGCCTGCTACTTCACTAAGTTAACTAGCAGTCAGGGACAACTAAGAGTTGTCCAATATGCCACCAATCAATGTCTTGTTTGACAAGAAAAATGTAGGCAGTATACATATGTCTTAAGTCTAGAGTACAGATAATTAGGAGTCCAGGATGTAGATAATGAGGTAGGGTGGTAGTATGGATAGTTCAGTTTGTAAAAATGTCTTTATGACCCAGTGCAAAGCAAGTTCAAACTAATAATTCCTTCAGGTGCTGTTTGGAACTGCACCAAGGAGAGAGATGAGGGGCTTGCTGGGGCCCACTCATGAGTAACTGCTATGCACAGTGTCCTTGGGCTGGGGAGAAAATGTCAGAGACAGTGTTTCTGAGGCTAGGGAGAAATTGGCGCCCAAGTACAAGCACCCAAACATAAGCGCCCAACCACCCCATCAGGTCTTCTTAAAGTTATTTCATTATACTTTCTGATAATAAAGTTGTAGTAATTTTTAACATTTTCTTCCTCTTATGATTTTTTCTTTCATTTTTATGTCATACTATTTCTTTATCATGAGCATTGTGTGTGTACTCTTTTGTACCTTTTGTGCATTCTTTTTTTTTTCCTTAAATATTTTCTGAGAATTTCTTTCATATCCCCTCATTCGGGTTATTGTTATTTTAATTTATTTGAGTCTATCTTTCTGTTGTATGGTGATGAAGATGCATCTTCACAACTAACAACCATATATTTACTTATCTTTTTAGAATTCCAAAGCAGTGAAGTCAAGTGAAATCTGAAGAATCCTCATGCTTTAACACATTTCTCTTGCCTTTTAGTATTTTCCCTTTCAAGGATATATATGTCTCAGGACATTTGTGGCCCATCATGGAAGCTTGGCTTGTTTAGCTGCACAGCTGCATTCTTCCCCAATACACTGACCTTATTTTGCATAGCTCACTTCTACTTTCTATGTCCCTTTTCAAGTAAACATTCATGCTTAGAAAAATCTCATACACTAATTCACACTAGACTAGTATAAACTAAGAAATCACCTTTCCTTGGTATATTTGCATTTTTTAACAACATGAAATTATAAAAGTTATGAATTTGTAAAGAATTTCTGGCATAATAAAAATATTTAGAGGGATAGATAGTATTAATAGATAGGAGTTAATTAAATTTATTTAGGACCTTTTAAAATCAGATTACAGTAATAATTTCCATGTTTACTTATATATGTTATTGGACTTAAGCATAGGTTCAGGAATTTGGGAATAGTAGAGCAAATGAAGACTAAAATAGAGTGGCAACATTTCAGGGAGACAAAGCAATTCGAGGTTTGTCTATGCTTGTGAGGGGCTGAAATGAAGATAAAGGTCATAGTAATTAGATGATTAAGGAATTGTGAATCAATGGTTTTGGAGGGAACTTCTATGTCAATAGGGAGATTGCTAAATGTATTTACAGGAGTTGTGAAGTACCCTGTTAAGCAATCACTGAAGAAAAGAAATCTAAATAATTTAGAAGCAACTGGCTTTATAGATTTGCTAATGAGCTGTGTGAGGGTCAGTTATTCATTTTATTCTCTTCACTTGGACAATTTCTCTTCAAAGTTGAGTGTCAAATTAAAGAAGACAGTTTGTTCCAAATATTCAGTGAAGAAAGGATAATATGCAACATATCATAACAAAACTTCTTTGAGTAATACTGGAGGCATACACTAAAGCATTAAATATAATGCAATGTTACATATGGTGTCTATCTTTCTTCTTCTGTTTGATTATAAATATAAGTGGATTCCTCTCATCCTTCTGATATTGAGAAACAGATTGAGTGTTACATGTAACTATATAATTAGTGTTAAGATTTTACATTTATCTTAAATAAATATGTATAATATAAAGAAAATTATAATTATGTTTATATTAATATGTGCCCTGAAACATTCAAATAAATTTTATGATAATAGTTAACTTTTCTCTTAATATACTACAAATCTCAAAATGATGAACAGAGCAAGAGTACACATTAGAACATGAAAATAAAAAAGATAGGAGCCAAATTATAGCTAGGAAGTCTCTGGGGCTACCAAAATGTTTTGGTATTAACTGATTTTCTTTCCTTATATGAGTAGGAGAAAGGTTTTGGAAAACATTCTATGTTGAACATTTATTCTCTTTGGAAATTAGCTAAGTCTAATCTCTTAGTTTGTCTAATTTGCCCTTCATTTCTAGATAAATTATTTGTAATATTACTCCACACATTTCTGCCCAGAAATGACACTTAAATGAATCTACAGAGGCAAGTGTCCATGTATATTGTCCTTAAATTTACTTAAGTAAAATTGACTGGATCTATATTTCTTTTTTTCCCCTTTTTTAGGCAATTGGGGTTAGGTGACTTGCCCAGGGTCACACAGCTAGTAAGTGTGTTTGGTCTGAGGCCGGATTGGAACTCAGGTCCTTCTGACTTCATGGCCGGTGCTCTATCCACTGCACCATCTAGCTGCCCCCTGGATCTATATTTCTTAAAAATGGCTCCCTCTAGCAGAGAGGGAGGTTGACAAAAGGCTAAGCAGAAAGGAGGATTAAGCAGAGGCCAAGCTGCCCTTTCTGGCAGTTGGAGAAAGGTTAGCCAGAGGTTAAGTCCCCTTTTCTTTCTCTTTAGCTACAGTCGAAGTTAAGTAATGGACTCTGTCTCCTAAGGAAGATGGGAGGAGGGTGACTGCTAACCACTGACCACAAGTTCCTCTTTCCCAGTACACTTTTTGGTTACAAAAAGGTATCACCTCAAGAAAGTCTCTCTGACATAGGATGAAGAAAGTCTGGGAAAAGGTAACTAGTCAGATTACCTGCCTTGTCCAATAGAATTATGTTCAGAATAAGTTTTTGTAATTTTTCCAGTTTCTCTTTTTTGTTACATATATCATCTCTGCAAATCACTCCTTGTCTCTGACCTCTAAGGACTCAGGTGGCCTGGTTTAATATGCAAATGCTAGCTTGGCAGATTAAATCATAGATGGCTCCATAATTTTGTCATTAATTTCCTTTTGTTTTATTTCAGATAATCAATTTTATCAATTCTTATGTAGATTGTGAGCTCTATAAGGTCAGATTATAATGTATTCATTAAGTGATATATCATTTAGCCTCTGGGTGAGCAGTGAAACTCATTCTGCCAAGTGATTCATTTGTTTTTTTGAAGAGAAAAGAAAAAGAAACTTCTCATTAACCACAATGTCTTTATGTCTGCCAGTTACATGTATAGCTCAAATGTCCACATGGATATGCTTCACTCCATCCAGTAGAGTGTTAATCAAAATTTTCTTCATAGAAGAAAGTTTGGAAATTAAGAATACCAACAGTTAAACTAATGTTGAAGCTATCCTAAAGCTTTTTTGTTTTGGGAAGGGAGGTTTCCTCCCAAATCTGTTTTGTTCTAAAAGTTCTTACTTAGAAAAAAATGAAATATAGTAAAGGCAGTTTATATTTCACTTCAACTTTATGTAAATGAAGATCTTTTCAGAGGCATCTAAACTATTCTTAACGGTATTTCAGAAAGTGTATAAACAACTTTATGTTTCCCCATTTATAATATTTCTTTAAAGAACAAATGAAAAATGTGTCTATTTTAAAATTCCTGGGAAAGATTTTATATAGTTTTAAATGATTAATATTCTTATTTCTTTAGCCTAGTTTTAAGTACCCTTCATAAGTATAATCATTAAGCAAGCTAATCTAAAATTGAGCTCTTTATGAAAAATCTAGTTGTGATAATTTATTCAAAATTGTATTCTTATTGTTAAGGGAATTTATGAATATTTTTCACACAGAGAAACAAAAATATTTAGACTAGCTTCCAAACATAAATTAATAATAAAATGCTATTCCCCAATTTATTTCTGAACATTTGTATTTTTTTTAATTTTCTTAATTTTAAAAAAATATATGTTAACTCCCTTATGTGTGAAGAACAGCATTGTATATGTTAGAAAGTTTCAAAAGTGCTCTTTCCATCATAGACTTTACTCAACATAGAGAGAAGACACAATTAAAAATAACTATGTGACTCATGAATTAATAATCACATCAACACTATTTTCTCTTGTGTAATAGATAACAACCAATCAATGCCTGCCCAATGTGCACAACTGTTGTCCATGATTTCATACTTCACAGAAAATAAAAACCAAAAACCTTGCATTAAAATTTTTTTTAAAAAAATCCTCTAAGTTTTTGCTTAATACCCTGTGATTGTTATCAAGAAAAATACTGGAATGTGCATATCAAGACAGTAGCACATGAAGGGAAAGCCCAAGGATGAATATATATCATGTGTGTGTGTTTATGTGTGTGTGTGTGTGTGTGTGTATATATCACCTCTGTTTGACCTTCATATTGATTAAAAGATAGATGGAGAGCTTTGAAAGACAGGAATTTTTGAATATGCCTTTGATTGCAGATGAAGATAAACACAGTATTGAAATGGTTTGCCTTGTACTGCTGTTATTTAGTCATACTTGACTTCATGACCCTATACGTAATTTTCTTGGCAAACATATCAGAGTAGTTTGTCATTTCCTTCACTATATAATTTACATATGAGGAAACTGAGGTAAACAAGGTGAAGTTACTTGCTTATGGTCACACAGCTAGTAAGAGGTTTAGGTCACATTTGAATTCAGGTCTTCCTGACTCCAGGCTTTCTACCCATTGCACCACCTAGCTGCCTTCTGTTCTACTATAGCCATGGACAGCCATAATGATGAGTTTACCATTATTTCTGTATCGGTTGGAGTTCTGAGTGAGAGAAAAAAAAAACAGTGCAAATTTAGAATAGAGTAATACCTCACGGGTTGTATTCCAAGGACCATTTGCCATCATGACTTTACATCCATCATCACTTTTTAAAATCATAAACTATTTTGATGCCAGCCTTCCTTCCTCCATTGTCCTAAACAAGAAACCATTTTATGATTTGAAAATAAGGATGGACTAACTGCACCTAGTAGAAAAGAAGAGAAAAAACATTCTATTCATTTTGAAATTGATATTTCAGTAACCCCAAAGACAAGGAATTCTATCTTCATAAGGGAGAGGCTTGGACCCCTTTGAAGGTGAGTATGTAGACTTGCTATCCCTGAGTATTCAGCGCTTCATTGGACTGTAAGTCCACTGCATAACTCACCGAACTGTTTTACCATTTTCTATACTGGCTTGACTGGGCATAATTCAAAAATGTAAAGTTAATATTCATTTCATTCTTCCAGAGATCTGTGATAACATTTAGTAACATCCTATGGGATGTCTTCCACATATGGTGTTATAGTATTTCTTCAATTGCTTAAAAATATAGTTTCTACTTTTTTGCTTTGTTTTGTTTTGGCCTTTTTTTTTTTAATGATACTTGGACCCATTTTACCTAGATGGAAAAACTTTCATGGACTGATGCAAAGTGAAATGTACTGTGCTTAGCTATTCTCAGCAATACAATGATACAAGAGAATTCTGAAGAACTTATGATGAAAAATGCTGTCTGTCCCCAGGAAAAAAAAAAACTGAAGGTATGTGAATACAGATTGAAGCATACTTTTTTAAAACTTCATTTATTCTTGAGGGGTTTTTCTTGTCTACATTTTTTTTTCATAATATTATTATTATGAATATGTTTTGCATGACCACACATGTATAACCTACATCAAACTGCTTGCATTCTCAATGAGATGAGGTGAGGAGGGAGGAAGACAGAGAATTTGGAATTCAAAGTTTTAAAAAGAAATGTTAAAAATTGTTTTTTTATGCAACTGGCAAATTTTTCTTTATAATTAAACAAACAAACAAACAAACAAACAAATAAATAAATAAATGGAAACAATATTCTGGGGCTAACATACATCATTGGATCTTCATTTTCTAATAGACAAAAGAAGGTGGTTAGAACAGATTATTTCTCAATTAGTTTTTTCTACCCCTAATATCTCTGGTCCTCAGTAAGTTTAACACAAAATAGAACAAAGAGAGGAGGAATTCTCTTTTACCTTTCTTTCTATCTCTAGCACTTAACAAAGTACCTGGCATATACTAAGCACTTAAAAATGCTTGTTGAATGTTGAATGAAATGAATAGGGAAAGTAATTTTGAAGATTTGACCCAGAAGAGTAATTTTTAACCTGATTTAATAAATTAAGACTTCTTTCAAAAGTTGGTATTTCAACTGCTTGTAGAATTGCTAGGAGCACAACATGGTTGATTAGATGTTTTCATACCTAATAATACACATGTCATAGATGAAACTTCCAAGAAAAATGTATACAGGATTTGTATGAAATCCTAAAGAACTATACTTCACATCAGTATTCCTTCCTCATGCTTCAGACATAGGTTTCATCCAGCAAAGTCTCAGGGATACTTGTGGAGCCATATTTGTTTCCTTTCATTAAAACTTCTATTTCTTTTTCCCCTAAACTTTGAGCATGCATGTATGAATATCTAAGGCCAGAAGAATTGCTAGGGGAAGCAAATAAACATTCATTTAATACCTACCATGTGCCAGGCACACTAAGCAATTTAGAAATATTTTATTTGATACTTACAACAACGGTAGGAGGTAGGTGCTATTATTCTCCTTTTACAGGTGAGGAAACTAAGGCTGACAGAGCTTAAGTGCATTGACCAGGATTACAGTGATATCAAGTGTCTGAGACTGAATTTGAACTCTAGTCTTCATGACTCCAGGACTAGTGTTCTACATACTGGGTCTACTAACTGCCTCTACTTGATCCTCTTTTAGATTTTTTTTCATATGTAAATATCTCGGTGTCTCAGAATGCTGTTTTTCTTTTCTGGATAACAATCACAGGGTACTAACCAACAATTCAGAGATTTTTTTAAATTTAATTTTAACATGCAGAAGATAGAACTAAGATCAAGTAAGAAAAAAAAAATAATACATCTCTATGGCCTGCTCTCGCAAAAAGGTATTAGAAATGCTAAAATTAATAATGAGCCAAAGCTATTAAGGAAGGTAAACTCAACCACAACAACAACAATAAAAATAAGCAAACATGTTTTTGTTTATTTAGTAATGTTTGCAGAAAAATAATCAAAAAAGGGTAATTCTGTATTTGCAAGGGACGAGCTAGTTGGAGCTCACAACACAGAGAGGGCAGAGCCACCCCCAACTCTGCTTCGAAAAAGAATGACCTTTTCACTGGAAATAACAAAATAAAGATAAAGTGTTACATAAGGCAAATAAGGAAATAATAATAGGACATTTAGCTTCCCTTTATGAACTCAATCCACCACACTTCCTTTTCTTTCTTCCTCATCTCACCTCACAGATATCCTGTGCTGCTTTCCCAAATTTCACCTCTGCCATACTTGAAGTGGTGGCCCTTATCCTTGACAAAGCAAGCCATTTATGTGGCCAAATGATCCCATTCCATTCTATCTTCTCCAGACTATTGGCTCTTTCATTATTCCTGCTATCATTTATTTTAAATAATTCACATCTGTTGGATGCTTCCTTACTTCCTACAAACATATCCAAGACTTATAAAAGAAACAAACAAAATTCCTTCAAAAACCTTTTACTTGAGCCATCCACCTCTGTTAGCTATTGTCCTATATCTCTCCTCCCTTCCATGGCTAAACTCCTTGAAAATACCTTTTACCAGAGATGACATCATTTTCTTTCCTTTTACTTTCTTAACTCTTTATAGTCTGTCTTCTGATCTCATCATTAATCTGAAGCTGCTCTTTTCAATGTTATCAATGACATCTTATTTGCCAAATTTAATGTCCTTTTCTCAATGCTCATCCTTCTTGACCACTTTGGAGTCCTTGATAATATCAATCATCCTCTTCTCCTTGATAGTTTCTTCTGTCTCAGTATTAATCACATTGCCCTCTCCTACATTACCTCCAACCTGTCTAAAGACTATCTAATGATCTAGGTTGCACCAACTAGGCCAGGGATCCCCCAAGGCTCTATTCTGGTACAATATATGTATGTAGGTTTGTATGTATGTAGGTATGTATGTATATGTGTACACATACATGTGTGTATGTGTGTGTATACACACTATATATCTAGACAGATAGATATATCTATATCTAGCTAGTTAGCTGTCACTTAGATGAAATATATGTATGTATAACCTTTTTTACTAGAAATAACAAAATAAAAATGAACTGTTATACAAGACAAGTAAGGCAATAGAGGATGTTTAGCTTCCCTTGATGAATTCTATAAATATAGAAACACACACAGACATATGTATATGTGTGTTTGTGTGTGTGCATTTCCTCTAGTTGATCTCATTAGCTTCCATTCATCTCCCCTGACCTACTGTCTTATAACTACAGTGATCTATTAGATATTTTAAAGTAGATGTTTCGTAGTCATATTGAACTCAAAATGTCCAAAACTTTTCTCATCCTTTTAATCACCACAGGTCACAATTTATTTGTTATTCTTGACTTCTCCTTCCCTTACCGCTCTGTATCCAATCAACTGCCAAGTCTTGTCCTTTTTGCCTTTGTAACATCTCTTATGTTTGTCCCCTTCTTTCTTCTAACCCTAACATCAACCTGTTGTAGGTCATCATGACCTCATGACTAGATTATTGCAATAGTCTGCTGTTTCATCTTCCTGACTCAAGTTTCTCCTCACTCCAAGCTTTTTTCTACTCAGCTAACAAAGTGATCTTCTAAATTGTACATCTTGACCAGGTCATTCTTTCCATTGAAAATGTTCCAGTTCCCTATTAAATCCTCCAGAATTAAACATAAAATTTTATTCCTGGCTTTTACATACTTTCATAACCTAGCCTGGGGTGGGGAAACTGTGGCCTCAAGGCCACAAATTTCCCACCCCTGAAGCCCCTTCCAACCTTTCTATCCTTCTTAAAACTCAACCCCTCCATGTACTCTGAAATCTATTGACACTGACTTAAACATAGTACTCCATTTGCTGTTTCTCAGATGTTTCAATAGTTGTCCCTTATGCCTGGATGCCTGTAAATTCTCTCTCTCTCTGTCTCTCTCTCTCTCTGTCTCTCTCTCTCTCTCTCTCTCTCTCTCTCTCTCTCTCTCTCTCTCTCCCCGTCTTTCTCCTGTCTCTCTTTCTTCCTTCTGATCCTCCTTCCTGTCTTGGCTTCTTTCTAATTGCAAATAAAGTTCCACACTGCAAAGGAAACCTTTGTTTGTCTTTCTTTATCTTAGTGACTTCTCTTTGAGATTATCTCCAATCTATTGTGTGTATGTGTGTGTGCACGTATGTATGTTTGTATATGTAACTATATATACACAGATATAGATACATACATATATGTTTATATAGCTTCCTCTTAAGAGCTAGGATGTTTATTTTTATTTATATTCTTTTTGGTAGCACTTAAGCTACTGGCTGACACATAGCAGATTATTAATAGATGCTTGTTGACTTAACTCTTGAAAGAATTAGCAGATTTGACAAGTAAACTGTGGTCAGTGATATTTAAAAGATAATAGAAAACAGGAGAAATTCCACAAGATTCAGGAAGAGCAAATCTTATATTGATTTTCAAGAGGGATACGAAAAAAAATTAAAACAATGGCCCATTGAGCTTGATTGGGAAAATTCCTGGGAAAATACTAGAATGGTTCATCAAAGCTGTTTGTTGAACATCTAGAAAACAGAAGGGCAATTACAAACACTAGCAATCCTTCAGCAAGAAGAGTCATTCCATAATAACCTCATTTCCTAAGAAGAGTACTAAAGTAGTAGATAAAGAGAATCCCATGGAAACATTTTACCAAGATTCTGGCAAAATTTTAGTAAAATATTTCATGCTTTTCTTGTGGAAAATTTGGGAGTATATGGATGTAGATTAGATGATTATATAACCAGGACTCAGGATTCAGGATTATTTCGCATACAGTTGTTAGTTCAATGTCAGTATGGCAAAAGTTGTCTAGTGAAAGAGACCAAAGATTTTTGTTTGGGCCTTTGGTCTTTAACATTTTTATCAGTGAACTGGATAAAGGAAAAGCAGTTGGGAGGAATAGCTAGTATACCGGTTGAAAAATTCAAGGTAAAAAAGGATTTTAATAGAGCAAAACATATTAATGAATCTTACAAATTGAAATATAGTATAAATAAATTTAAAATCTTGTACTTTACTACAAAAAATCAGTTTCACAAGTATTAAATCATCGGGGCATAAATGCAGAGGAGTTATGAAAAAAAGATCTGGGGGCCTTGGTTAACTACAAACTTATCATGAATAAGCAGTGTGATGTGGCAACCAATGTGGGCTTGAATTTCATTAAAAGGCTCACTGATTCCTGAAATTGGGAAGGGATAGTTTCAATAAACTTTAAACTTTAAATTATTTTAACTCAGACCTCATCTTGTTTATTGTATACAGTTCTGTGTAATGCCTTTTAAGAAATCCACTGGGGGAAGATGGCAGAGTGAAAGCAGTGACTTGCTTGAGCTCTCCCCCAAACCCCTCCAAAAACCTATAAAAATGGTCTTTAAATAAATTCCAAAGCAGCAGAACCCACAAAAAGACAGAGGGAAGCAAAGTTCCAGCCCAAGACAACCTGGATGGTTGATCAGAAAGGTGTATTGCACCAGGCTGGGAAAGGAGCACAGTTTGGTGTGGGTGCACAGACCACAGCAAATCAGGAGCAGGCCTCAGAAGACTGAGTCATTGGCAGCTGTGGAGGTTTCCAGACTTCTCAACCCACAAATGCCAAAGACAACTTAAAAGGTCAGTTGGAAAAGTCTCTTTCTGCCATGCTGAGAGAAGAGAGGTGGTCTCAGTTCCATTCCCGGGAGCGGCCTGGAGCGGCAGGTGCCTCCTGAGCTTCCTGCTCACAGACTGAAGGGGAACCCAGTGGCTGATCAGAGGGGATTGCAGGGATCTCTCTGATGGTGCAGGATTCAGCTTCTGGCCCACAGACTGAGGGGAAAATGAGTGCCTGATCAGAGAGGGATTGAAAGTATCTCTCAGGATTTCTTGCTTTGCCTGTGCTTGGAGTCTGGGTCACAGTTCTGGGTGGCAGTCCTGGGGCAGGAGAGCACTGAAATGGTGGAGCTTATTAAGTGGTGTAGAGAGGAAAACCTCCTCACAGTTCAAGGAGGAAAAGAGTGCTTCTGGTCACTCATAAACTTCAGCACAGGCCAGGAAAGTAGTAAACACCTCCCCCTTGATCACAGCACCTTGGAAGAACTGAAAATTACAGGTTCCAAGAAGTGTCTCTGAAAACAGCTGCACAAAACCCCTGAAGCTTGGGACAGTACATTCTTCACACTGGAAACCTACTCCAACCTTAACAAAGAATTTATAACTCAAGTAATTGTCCAGAATCACGAGCAAGCAGCACAAACAGAGTCAGACTATATTATCTTCGTTGGGTAACAAAGAAGATCAAAACACACAACCAGAAGAAGACAATGAAGCCAAAGCTCCATGAAAAATATGAATTGGTACCAAGCTATGGAAGAGCTCAAGAAGGATTTTGAGAAACAAGTAAGAGAAGCAGAGGGAAAACTGAGAGTGATGCTAAAGGAGACACAAAAAAATACTGAAGAAAATAACACCTTAAAAAATAGCCTAATCCAAATGGCAAAAGAGGTCCAAAAAGCCAATGAGGAGGAAAATGCCTTAAAAAAAATTGGCCAAATGGAAAAGGAAGTCCAAAAGATTACTGAAGAAAATACTTCCTTAAAAATTAGAATAGAGCAATTGGAAGCTAGTGACTTTATGAAAAATCAAGACACTGTAAAACAAATCCAAAAGAATGTAAAATTAGAAAACAATGTGAAATATCTCATTGGAAAAACAAGTGACCTGGAAAGTAGATCCAGGAGAGATAATTTATAAATTATTGGACTATCTGAAAGCCATGATCAAAAAAAGAGCCCAGACATCACCTTTCAAGAAATTATCAAGGGGCTTCTGCAAGCCAAGTTGGCGGAGTGAAAAGGTAGTAGCTCTCACTCTCCCCATCAACCTCTGAAAACCCAGAAAATATCACACCAGAAAAAAAACTTTGGAACAGCTGAACTGGAAGAAAGATGGGGAGCAGCTGTACAGCAGCCCAGCAAATGGGTCTCCCAGTGCTTCAACAAAAATAGGGGGGCCCCAGGCTGATAAGCTGTCTGCAGCATTCATCTGAAAGGAGCCAAAGAAAGCAACCTAAAGTCTTCATAAAGCCCCAGCCTTGCTGATTCCAGCCCAGCACCTGGTAAGCTGTCAGAACCCTAGGAAATGATTCTGAAGCCAAAGTGGTGGAGCCGGCAAGCACCAACACTTGGACCTCCAGGTGCCTCAGTGAGGGCGGGAGAAATGGGGGAGGTGGCTCAGAAAACCACCTGGTGCCTTGGCACTCTACCACAAAGGAAACTCCCAGGGCATTAGCAAAACCAAGGGAGGCAGCATTACAAGGGGCCCCAGGCAGATAAACACCCTGTATTATCCATCTAAAAGGAGATGAAGAAAGCTAAAGGAAAGGAAAAGCAGGCAACCTAGAATTGCCTGGAAGTTCCAGCCTTGCTGATTCCAGCCTAACTCAAGGTAAGCTGCCAGCCTACAGCCTCCAACTGCCAACATAAGAGGCCCCAGCACACAAAGCCAGTGACCAAGACCTAGGCTCCCAACACAAGAAGCTTGGGTCAGTGCCCTCTGTCTCCCAGCAGGAGAGCTCAATCTCTTTAAAGGCCAGGGAAACACCATGGGTAAAAAGAAACATACCATAGATTCATATTATGAGAAGAGTGAAGATGAAGACAGAAATTCTGAAGAGGACAACATTGTCAACAAACCCACATCTGCAACAACAAAAGGGAATATGAACTGGTCTGAAGCCCAAAAAGCCTTCTTAGAAGAGCTCAAGAAGGATTTTAACACTCAAAAGAGAGAAGTAGAAGACTCCTTCAAAAATACAATTGGCCAATTGGAAATAATATACACTGAAGAAAACAAGTCCCTAAAAAACACAATTGGCCAATTGAAGAAGGAAGGACAAAAACTAACAGAAGAGCACAATGAAGAAAAGAAGTCCCTAAAAAAACAATTGGCCAATTGAAGAAGGAAGTACAAAAACTAACAGAAGAGTTACTGAAGAAAAAGTCCAAAAAACACAATTGGCCAATTGAAGAAGGAAGTACAAAAACTAACAGAAGAAAACAATCTGTGAAAAACTAGAATTGGACAAACAAAAACTAATGTCTCTATGAGAGAACAAGGATCAGTCAAAGAGAAACAAAAAAAATGAAAAAATACATGAAAACGTAAAATACCTCATTGGTAAAACTATCGACCTGGAAAATCGATCAGAGAGACAATTAAAAATTATTGGACTACCTGAAAACAATGATGAGATAAAAAGAGCCCGGAAAGTATCTTTCAGGAAATCATAAAGGAAAACTGCCCTGAAGTCCTAGAACCAAAACGGAAAATAACCATAGAAGAATCCACCGTTCACAATCTGAAAGAGATCCCAAATTAACGATGCCAAGGAATATAATAGCAAAATTCCAAAATTCCCAGATGAAAGAGAAGGTGCTGCAAGCAGCCAGAAAGAAACAATTTAAATATCATGGAACCACAGTCAGGATTACACAGGACCTTGTAGCTTCTACCTTAAAAGACCGCAGGGCATGGAACATGATATTCCATAGCGCTAAGGAGCTTGGATTGCAATCAAGGATCAATTACCCAGCAAAAATGAGCATCATTTTTCAAGGGAGGAGATGGATATTCAACAAAATAGGAGACTTCCAAACTTCCCTGATAAAAAGACCAGAGCTCAGCCAAAAACTTGATCTTCAAGTACAGGACTCAAGAAGGACTTAAAAAGGTAAATGGGACAGAAGGATACAATATGTTGTTAATGGGGGGGGCTGTTTAAACCCCTACAAGGGAATAAGACACTTGCAACCCTTGAGAACTGTATTGTTATTACACCATGTTAAAGGAGTATACATAAAGAGTGTGGATATTAGTTGACTTTGATGTAATGATATAAATCTGATCAAGTGGGTTAAATGGATCTAAATAAGTGGATCAATCTGATCTTAGAAAATGTACTGAGAAAGAAGGAGGAAGTGAAGGGTAAATTACATTACAGGAAAAGACACAAAATCCTATTACAGCACAGGGAAAGAAGGAAGGGTTTGTGAGCATTGTTTGAACCTTACCCTCATCAGATTTGGCTCAAGAAGTGCATAACATAATCAGTTACAAATAGATATCTAACTTGCCCTAAGGACAGTAGGAAGGAAAATGGGAAAGAAAAGGGAGGGGGGAAAGAAGGGGGGAAAGAGCAGTAAGAGTAAAGGGGAAGAAAAGGGAAAGGGATAATAAAAGGGGGAGGGACTGAAGGAGGCGTGGTCAAAAGCAAAACACTAGTGAAGGGGAAAGGAAAAAGGAGAAAGAAAAGCATAAATAGGGGGAAAGGATGGAGAAAAAGACACAGATAGTAATCATAACTGTGAATGTGAATGGGATGAACTCTCCCATAAAAGGAAATGGATTGCAGAATGGATTAAAAACCATAATCCTACAATATGTTGTTTACAGGAAACACATTTGAAAAAGTGACACATACAGGGTAAAGGTAAAAGGCTGGAGCAGAATATATTATGCTCAGCTGAAGTAAAAAAAGCAGGGGTAGCAATCCTGATCTCAGACAAAGCAAAAGCAAAAATAGATCTAATCAAAAGAGATAAGGAAGGAAACTACATCCTGCTAAAAGGCACCATAGACAATGAAGTAATATCATTACTAAACATATATGCACCAAATGGTATAGCATCCAAATTCTTACAGGAGAAGTTCAGGGAGTTACAGGAAGAAATAGACAGCAAAACTATACTAGTGGGGGACCTGAACCTCCCCTTCTGCACTAGATAAGTCTAACCACAAAATAAACAAGAAAGAAGTTAAGGAGGTGAATAGAACATTAGAAAAGTTAGGTATGATAGACCTCTGGAGAAAACTGAATGGGGATAGAAAGGAATATACTTTTTTCTTCAGTACATGGCACATACACAAAAATTGACCATGTACTAGGGCATAAAAACCTCACAATCCAATGCAGAAAGGCAGAAATATTAAATGCATCCTTTTCAGATCATGATGCAATAAAAATTATATGTAATAAAGGGCCATGGAAAGATAGACTAAAAAATAATTGGAAACTAAAAAAATGATTGGGTCAAACAACAAATCATAGAAACAATCAATAATTTCATTCAAGAGAATGACAATAATGAGACAACATACCAAAACCTATGGGATGCAGCAAAGCAGTTCTTAGGGGAAGTTTTATATCTCTAAATGCTTACATAAATAAAATAGAAAAAGAGGAGATTAATGATTTGGGCATACAAATAAAAAAAATAGAAAAAGAACAAAATAAAAATCCTCAACTAAACACCAAATTAGAAATATTGAAAACCAAAGGAAAAATTAATAAAATTGAAATTAAGAAAACTATTGAACTAATAAATAAAACTAAGAGCTGATTTTATGAAAAAAAATAAAATAGATAAGCCTTTGGTTAATTTAATTAAAAAAAGAAAGAAGAAAACCAAATTACTAGTATCAAGAATGAAAAGGGAAGCTACCACCAAGGAAGAGGAAATTAAAACAATAATTAGGAATTATTTTGCCCAACTATATGCCAACAAATTTGACAATCTTAGTGAAATGGATACATATTTACAAAAATATAAATTGCCCAGATTAACCGAAGAGGAAGTAAAATACTTAAATAACCCCATCTCAGAAAAAGAAATTGAAGAAGCCATTGATGAACTCCCTAGGAAAAAATCTCCAGGGCCAGATGGATTTACATGCAATTCTATCAAACATTTAAAGAACAATTAATTCCAATACTATATAGACTATTTGGGAAAATAGGTGAAGAAGGAGTCTTACCAAATTCTTTTTATGATACAAATATGGTGTTGATACCTAAACCAGGAAGAGTCAAAATAGAGAAAGAAAATTATAGACCAATTTCTCTAATGAATATAGATGCAAAAATTTTAAACAAAATACTAGCAAGTAGATTGCAGCAACTTATCACAAGAATAATACACTATGACCAGGTAGGATTTATACCAGGAATGCAGGGTTGGTTCAATATTAGGAAAACTATCAGCATCATTGAGCATATCAACACAAAAAAAACAAACCACATGATCATCTCAATAGATGCAGAAAAAGCTTTTGATAAAATACAACACCCATTCCTATTAAAAACACTAGAAAGCATAGGTATAAATGGAGTCTTCCTTAAAATAATAAATAGCATATCTAAAACCTTCAGCAAGCATTATATGTAATGGGGACAGGCTAGAAGCATTTCCAATAAGATCGGGGTGAAACAAGGATGTCCATTATCACCACTGTTATTCAATATTGTACTGGAAATTAGCTTTAGCAATAAGAGAAGAAAAAGAAATTGAAGGCATTAGAATAGGCAAAGAAGAAACAAAGCTATCACTCTTTGCAGATGACATGATGATATACTTAGAGAATCCTAGAGAATCAAGTAAAAAACTACTTGAAATAATAAACAACTTTAGCAAAGTTGCAGGCTATAAAATAAACCCACATAAATCATCAGCATTTCTATATATTACCAACAAAGCCCAACAGCAAGAGATAGAAAGAGAAATCCCATTTAAACTTACTGTAGACATTATAAAATATTTAGGAGTCTACCTCCTGAAACAAACCCAGGAACTCTATGAACACAATTACAAAACACTTTTCACACAAATAAAATCAGATCTAAATAATTGGAAAAACATCAGTTGCTCATGGGTAGGCCGAGCTAATATAATAAAAATGACAATCCTACCTAAGCTAATTTACTTATTCAGTGCCATACCAATCAAACTACCAAAAATTATTTTATAGAGTTAGAAAAAATAATAACAAGATTCATTTGGAAAAACAAAAGGTCCAGAATATCAAAGGAACTAATGAAAAGAAATGCAGGGGAAGGTGGCCTAGCAATTCCAGATCTTAAATTGTATTATAAAGCAGCAATCATCAAAACTGCTTGGTACTGGCTAAGAAATAGGGAAGTGGATCAGTGGAATAGGTTAAATATGCAAGACACAGTAGTCAATGACTATAGTAATCTATTATTTGATAAACCCAAAGACCCCAGCTTCTGGGATAAGAGCCCACTCTTTGAAAAAAACTGCTGGGAAAACTGGAAGATGGTATGGCAGAAACTAGACATAGACCCACATCTCACACCATATACCAAAATAAAGTCAAAATGGGTTCAGGACTTAGATATAAAGGCTGATACCATAAGTAAACTGGGAGAACAAGGAATAGTTTACCTATCAGATCTATGGAGAACAGAAGAATTCATGACCAAACAGGAGATAGAGAACACTATGAAAAGCAAAATGGATAATTTTGATTACATTAAATTGAAAAGTTTTTGCACAAACAAAGCCAATGCAACTAAGATTAGAAGGAAGGTAGAAAATTGGGAAAGAATTTTTACAACCAGTCTCTGATAAAGGCCTCATTTCTAAAATATATAGAGAATTAAGACAAATTTATAAGAACACAAGCCATTCCCCAATTAATAAATGGTCAAAGGATATGAACAGACAGTTCTCAGATGAAGAAATTAAAGCCATCTATAGTCATATGAAAAAATGCTCTAAATCATTATTGATTAGAGAAATGCAAATCAAAACACTCTGAGGTACCACATCACACCTATCAGATTGGCCAACATGACAAAACAGGAAAATGATAAATGTTGGAGAAGATGTGGGAAAATTGGAACACTAATACATTGTTGGTGGAGTTGTGAAATGATCCAACCATTTTGGAGAACAATTTGGAACTATGCCCAAAGGGCTACAAAAATGTGCATACCCTTTGATCCAGCAATAGCACTTCTAGGGCTATATCCCAAAGAGATCAAACAAATGGGAAAAGGACCCACATGTACAAAAATATTCATAGCAGCTCTTTTTGTGGTGGCAAAGAATTGGAAATTGAGAGGATGCCCATCAATTGGGGAATGGCTGAGCAAGTTGTGGTATATGAATGTAATGGAATAGTTTTGTGCTATAAGAAATGAGAAGCAGGCTGACTTCAGAAAAAGCCTGGAAAGATTCATATGGTCTGATGCTGAGTGAAGTGAGCAGAACCAAGAGGACTTTGTACACAATAACAGCCAGTTATGCAATGACTAATATTGTTAAACTGAACCCTTCTCAGCATTACAAGGATCTAAGACATCTCCAGAGTCCTCAGAATGGAAAATGCTGTCCACATGCAAAGAAAGAACTATGGAAGTCCAATTATTATCACTTATTTTTACCTTCTGTTGAGTTTTGTTTCATCTTTCTGATGGTTCCTCCCACTGGTTTTAATTTTTACTTACAATTTCACTAATGTGAAAATATGTTTAATAGGAGTGTAAATGTAAAGCCTATATCAGATTTTGCACCATCTTGGGGAGTGGGAGGAGGAAGGGGGACAAAAATTTTCAACTCAAAAGCGTATGGAAGTGATTGTTGATACATCACAATAAATTAATGAAATTAGAAAAAAAAAGAAATTATCAAGGAAAACTCGCCTGATATTTTCTAACAAGAGCGCAAAATAGAAATTGAAAGAATCCACCAATCTCCTCCTGAAAAGAGATCCCAAAGGAAAACTCCTAGGAATACTGTAGACAAATTCAAGAGTTCCCAGGTCAAGGAGAAAATATTACAAGCAGCCAGAAAAAAACAATTCAAGTATTGTGGAAACATAATCAGGATAACACAAGATTTAGCAGTTTCTACATTAAGGGACTGCAGGGCATGGAAGATAATATTCCAGAGGGCAAAGGAGATGGGATTGCAAACAAGAATCACCTACCCAGCTAAACTTTCTGGGGAAAAATGGTCATTCAGTGAAATAGAGAACTTTCAAGCATTCTTGATGAAAAGAGCAGAACTGAGTAGAAAATTTGACTTTTAAATACAAGACTCAAGTGGAACATGAAGAGGTAAACTGTTTACATTCCTGCCTCAAAAGATGCTATTTATAACTCATGAGAATTTTGTCAGTATTGGTGTAGTTGGAGGTAAAAAAAAATTACATACATATGTGTGTGTGTGTGTGTGTGTGTATACATATAGATGTAGATAGAGGGATAGATAGATAGATAGATAGATAGATAGATAGATAGATAGATAGAGGGCACAGTGTGAGTTGAAGATGAAGGTGTCATATGTGGAGAATAAAAATAAGGGGTGAGAAGATTATACTGGGAGAAGGAGAAAAGGAGAGGTAGAATGGGGTAAATTATCTTCCCCCAAAAAAAAAAAACAGAAAAGAAAAGGCTCTTACGATGGAGGGGAAACAGGAGAAGGTGAGAGGGAATGAGTGAGTCTGATTCTCATAGGATTTGGCTTAAGGAAGGAATAACATACACACTCCATTGGGTATGGAAAGCTGTCTTACCCTACACATAAATAGGGGGAGAAGGCCACAAGAGAGCAGGGGAATGATAGAGGGGAGGGCAGATTGGGGGAGGAGGTAATCAAAAGCAAACACTTCTGAGGAGGGTCAGGGTCAAAAGAAAAAATAGAATAAATGGGGGGCAGGATAAGATTAAGGGAAATAGTGTTAGTTTTTCACAGCATGACTACTATGGAAGTGTTTTGCATGACTGCACATGTATAACCTATATTGAGTTGCTTGCCTTTTCAATGAAGGTGAGTGGGGAGGGAGGAAGGGTGAAAATTTGGAACCTAAAGTTTTAAAAACACATATTTAAAAAAAAATGTTTTCACACGCAACTGGGAAATAAGAAATCCAGGAAATGGGGTAAAGAAATCTATCCTGCCCTATAGAAAAGCAGTAGAGGAAAAGGATAAGAGAAGGGGGGGATAGATAGAAGGGAGGGTAGACTAGGGGAAATTATATTCAGAATACATCCCATCTTGGGGTAGGAGAGGGGCAAGATGGGGTGAAAATTTGGAACTCAAAATCTTGTGGAAGTAAATGTTGGAAACTAAAATAAATTTAAAAAGAAAAAAAAGCCATTGGGGAACTGGTGAGTGCCCCAAGTAGAGTAATCAGGATGGATAACATCCTGAATGTTAAAAGACATGATTCCATGGTGTATGAGGATCAGTTAAAGGAACTGAGCATGTTTAGTCTGAAGGTGGGTGGGTGGAGAGGGGCAACATGATAGCCTTATTGTTTCTGTTTGGGACAAAATGGATGAAACAAAAACAATGAGTGAACTTTATAGAGAAGTGAAATTTAGGCTTGATATCAAGAAAAACAAAAATCAAAATTTTGATAAAATAGAGCTTTCCAAGAATGGAATGAACTGCCTCATATAGTGGTATACCCCTGTTTAGAGGTTTTCAAAAAGAGACCATATGAACACTTTTTAGCTATATCTTAATGGGGATTTCTTTAATGCATATGTTTTTGATAGAATGTTTGAGTTCCTTTTCAAATTTCTGGGATAATATGAATGGACTATACAAAAGTATTGTTAATGAAGGAATGCCACTTCAGTCATCCAATAAGCATTTATTAAGTGCTTATTCTGTTCCAGGCACTAGGTTAAGGACTTGAATACAAATAAAACCATAAAGACAAACCTCCTATATTGAAGACATTTAATTTTAATGAGGAAAGACAAAAAAAAAGGAGCTGAAAAGCTTGGGCGGGAAAGCAAGGGGTATACAGAAATGCACAGCTGGGGCCATGGCAGGGAAAGTGTAGATTATAGCCTGGATGAGACATGACTAGACTGGACATACACCTGATATGGAGTTTCTAGGAGGAGCCATTCACTCAGATAAACAGTAGGTAGTGAGTAGGAGAGTATTCCCAGTAAATGAACTCCAGGGCTACAATAACCTTCCAGGATGAAGTATTCTCTGTGACATATTAGAGGATGTTCAAAGTGTATCTCAGATACGAATTTAGAAGAAAAAAAGTTCATTATTTAATTTATATGATAACCTATCAGAAATGGAAAGATAAGTATTCCTAATCTCTTTCAATGCTTTCTGATTCAATAGCTGATCTCTATAACAAACTCTGAAAGTAATACATACTAGTGAAGACTGAGGGTAGGAGGGGTAGATACATTAAATTGCCTTTATGTGATTGAGGGTATAAGTGAAAATATTAAATATTTATACATGCAAGTTGCCAGGGCCACTTTGAATCACTTTGCATTGTTTTCAAACCTATGGTACTATTTCCAATTAGCTATTATTTAATCAGTTATAAAGAAAAAATCACAGAAAAAAATCTCCAAAGATTATTAAGCACCTTGTATGTGCAAAGCAACACTATAGGTGCTATGGATATAAAGATCTTTCCTTCTAAGGAGCAGCTATTATATGGATAGGACAAAGACAAGTGGGATATACCATGAAGACAGAGCCATTACAAGATGGTGAATGATAGATGCAGAGAGATGATATAGACAAAATGCTTGCTCAAGGAACATCTGAGAAAAGAGAAAACACTTAGCTGAGAGGACTAAAGACTTTTCTGAAGAGACAAAAAAAACCCAAAGCAATGAAGCAATCTTCAGAATTCTTCGTAAGAGCATATCATCTAGAAATTGTTCTATAGTTAGTGGGGAAATTATTTATGGTATCAACTATCATAATTAAATATATTAAAGTAATTATGGAAGTGGTAAGAAATAGACAAGGGCAGTCTAAACATTTGTCAAGTACCTCACTGCATATGATATGATGGAGAGATTTGCCAAAAATTGCAGCAGAGTTAATGGGAGAAAGGACTTTAATCCTCTTAATATTTCTGTCTCAACATTAATTCTGTTTCATTTTTAGTTAAGTTTGTTAAATCCTAAGGAAAATATAGGCAATTTGAATATTCCAAAGTCTATTATTCTTCTCTATGTCATCCATGCTTTTTTATCTACTTTCTGATTTCCACTATTAAAGCCCTGTGTTTACTTATGATGATTTCTTACCTGAGGAAAATTATTGGGAAAGAGAAAGAAAAGGAAATGCAAAGCAGGTGATCTTGCAAATAGTTTGCCATGAAAACATTAAAGTTATTGATTTAAGCATTTTTTCTTAGATTTTCATAGTATTTCACTTAGAAACCTGCCTCATACTCTCATAGGTAACTGAGAATATATCACAGCATGCTTATTTTCCTTCCTAATTTTGTTGGAATAATAGTGGAGACATTTAGAAAGAGGTTATTAAAGTTATTTTTCTGATAAATATTCAGCAAAATGTAATGCTTCTGGATTATGGAACATCTTTTGATTCCCAAATATTTGTAGCAAAATTTTGTTTACATAAAACCAAGATTTGAGCTAATGAAATATAAAGCACCAGGAACAACTATAAAATTGGGCTTGATGTTTGTTATGCAAATCAGTGAGTATAAACGCTTTTCTGGTCAGAAACATATGCTCACATTTTCAGCAGATACTTTATATTTACATGCATTTGCTAACAGTTGTCTCTATCTATTTGTCTGAAGCACAATTATGTCTCCTGAACAAGGCATTCTGTAAATTTGAATGCTGTTGTAGCTAATTTACTTTACTAATTCATATGGCTTCTTCTAGACAGCAAATGGCAAATTATTCAGCTCAAAAGTAGCAATTGAGCATTGCAAATCATTCAGGGGAGCTGAAGGTCATCTATTCAGCTGACTGCTTTCAGTAGAATGGAAGTTCTTTTGGGCACTCCTTAGGAAACATGCATTTCCAAATTCTGAATTTTCATCTAAAACATTTGCATTGTGAAGTTTACCAAATAACTCTTGTTTTCCAAATTATGGAAATACCTGTAATATTTTCACAAACTTTATTGTTAGAACAGTTTCTTTACAAAAATATGTTATTGTTAAAATTTGCAATTATTTTGTCTTGTGACACACAGGCGACTGTCAAAAAATATAAAAAAGAAGACATGTAATTTTATTCCCATTTATTTTAGGACAAGTATCTACATTCATTTTCTTCAATTTCTAATATAGAAATTATACTTTTGATACAGGATATCTCCTGTATTCTGAATAGGATTGGAGCAAGGTATAGGGGAAATAGGGTATCTTATACTCTATCTTTTATTAGTAGAATGATTGATAGAGTACTTATACATAGAAATCAGGAAACCTGAGTTTGAATCTTATCTCAGACACATATTAGCTATGTGACTGGAGTTTATGGGGTATTCAGGAGGACTAGCAACTCTAGGGCTTGCAGGGACCTTTTCAGAGCTGCTCATCCACCTTTAGTGTCAACCTGATTTACCTAGCTTTCACCTGCGACTCCAAGGAGCTATAGAATTGCAGTAGAAATACCCTGGCAAACCATCTTGGCAGATGGGTTAAACCAGTTTAAGGGTAACCAATAGGCCTTAGACCTTTTGGTGAGTTAGAGAGATGTCTATCCCTAGCATGTGAAGATGTCTCCCAGTGGAACAATTTGTTCTAACATCCATGAAGGAGCTTAGAGTTTGGTCAGACATTGAAGACTCATAGATCATCCACTGAATCCCAGACCATCATGAGTCATCCTGACTTCTGTCCTGCCACTGGCCTTTGGTGACTCAAGATGAAAGAGTGAGGATGATGACTTTATTCAATTCTTCCTTACTTAAATCCAATTCAGTAGCAAGTCATCATCTGTCATAGTGTCATAGGTTCTCTTTAGAAAGGAAGAACAAATAACAGCAACAGCTGTGTGACCCTTGGAAAATCAGCTAAATTTTTTTATATGTTTGGGGGCAGTAAAGTGGCCCAGTGCATAAGATATCGGGCCTGCAGTCAAGAAGATTAGAGTTCATATCTTGTCTCAGATAGTTGATAGTTGTTTGATCTTGGGCAATTCACTTAACTTTGCCTCATTTTCCTCATTTTGTAAAATGACCTGGAGTAGGAAATGGCAAACCATTCCAGTATCTTTGCCAAGAAAACCCCAAATGGGGTAATGAAGAGTTAGACGGGACTGAAAAACACTCAACAACAAAAACAATCTAAGTAGTAAAGTGCTTTAGAGCCTGAGTAACAAGAAGTTACTGGAACATATAACATTCTTTTTCAATTCCTCCAATAGGGCAAGGTTGTATCTTCTTAGTATTCCCATCCTATGTTTCTTATGGTAAAACAGGAGAATGTATTGAAATATTTGAATTATGTTGTAAAAAAGGTACTACAGCTTCAGAAAAAAAATAAAAAAATAATTTCTCAAAAGAATGTCCAATATTTAGGAAACTATTTTCTTCGTCTTCTTATTTCAGCATGTGATGGGATAAATTTTTGTTTGTTTGTTTTTTGTGTGTGTATAGGCCTTCATTCTGTGAAGGTATGCCTTATCACAAATATAGCAATGGATATAATTTGAGTGCTTCATTAAAAATCTCTAATTCAGAATCAAATGTATAATAAAATAGCAAGATTCAATAGCTCTGCCTCTATGGAAACATAGCGAGTTGACAGATTATGTGATAGGCAAGTATTTTGTTTGGGTTTAGAGAAAAGTAATGATGTACATTACTGTACAATATCACCACAGAATAGCATGAGAATCTGTAATCAACTAGAAAAATCAAATACATTAGAATAAAGAATTCAAGGAAATAAGAAACCAATTGACAAACATTAAAAATGCCATGCTGGCAAGGGAATTGGGGGAATGGGGGCAGTATAGAGTCAAGATTAAAGAAATGCAGATGAGGTCCCCATCGCAACTCCACTAACCAGATATTTGAAATGTATCAGACTAAATCCTGATGGAGAAGTCCAGAAAAAAAAAAAAAGATATGTCTTTTGTCTGCCCCAGTTAAGTAAAGGGATACAGAGAGATCTGGACACACTGGAGGCAGGGTCTGTGCAGGAGTATGTAGAATATAGTTCACTCCTGTGCCCAGATAAAGGCTGCAGAACAACTCAAACAGAGGTCTCAGACCTTCCCAGGGGCACTGCAACAGGGAGAGGTGCTAATTGGCAGCTTTATTGGTCACTGTCCAGTAATGGATTGCAGATTCAGGGCAAATGAAAAGTAGAATTACTCACAATCCATATTGTCTTTCCCAGGTAGCAAGGTCAAGTATCCTCTACTGAGAGAAACCATAGTAAGAAGCCAACAGAAGCAGTAAGGTGGCTCAAATCTCAATCTCAGAGCAGGGTTTGATTTTCAGCACCTACTCCTGACCACAAAGGAATAACCTAGGCAGAAAACCCAAACCAACGTGAAACTTACAATTTTGTAATTTTGAACCAACAAACCTCCTAACATGGCTAACAGATTAGGACAGAGTTTAGCAGCAATCTAATCATCAATAGAGTGAAACTCAGTTCAAAAATTTGCACAGCTCAGAGCAGGGGAGGCAACAATCAGATTTTGCCCTGGATCACACCCCTTCAGCTTGCAAATTCCCAGCCTGTCCCTGAGATCCTGTAATAACACAACACATAAAACCCCATGAAAGTAGTAAGAGGACCAACCTAGCCATTCACTTCAGAAGAGCGGTAGAGCTCAACCACAGCATCAAGCCAGAAGTTAGGAAGTAGACGGGAAGAATGAGAGAAAAAAAAAGAATCCTACCATAATGGGCTATCACATACTTTGGCATGGACACTCAAGTCATTAATGCAGAAGAAGAGAATGATTGAAAAACATCTACAAGCAATGCCTCAGAGAAAAACAGAGCTTGGGTGCAAATTCTTCTAGAATTCCTGGAAGAGATGAGGAAATTAAAAAAAAAAAACATATACTGTATATTTTATTCAAATTAACTGAAAGTAATTTAGGAAAAAAATGGAAGAAAGCCTTGAAAATGAAGTAGATAGTTTGGCACGAGTGGTACAAAATCTTGCCCAAGCAACAAACTCTGAAAATTAGAATGGAGCAAATAGGAGTCAGTCACTTCTTAAAGAAACAAGAAAGTTAAACAAAATGTAAAGGCTAAAAAAGTTAAGAAAATTTTAATTAATTCATAGCAAAAACAACTGACCTAGAAAAGATATGAAGGCAAAATAAAGTCTTTGTACTATCTGAACACCCTGTTACCCTTCCCCCACCCCACAAAAAATGAGCCTAGACATCTTATTTCAAGAAATCTAAAAAGTACCCAGATTTCTTAGAATGAGAGGAAAAATTAAAAATATAGAGTATCCACCAGTCAATTCCTGAGAGTAACTTTAAAACAAAAACTATCAGTAATATTACAGCCAAAATCCAGAATCTGTAGGTCAAAGAAAAAATACTATAAAATAATTCAAGTTCTTAGGAGCTACAGTGTGGATCACACATGGATTTGACAGCCACCACTCTAAAGCATCAGGGAACCTCTAGAACAGTATTCCAGAAGGCAAAAGATATGGACTTTCAACCAATAATAACTTGTCTAGAAAAATAGCATTATATTACAGAAGGAGAGGGGAATGCACCCTTAATGAAACAGAAGAATTGTAAGCACTCCTGATAAAAAGACCTGAGCTGGAGAGAAAATTTAAAGTTCAAAGACAGGAATGAAGAGAAGCATAAAAAAGTAAGCATGAATGAATAATAATGAAGGTTTAAATAGAAATACATGGCTTACACTTAAATAAAGAGATACAGTACATGTGTCTTCTTTGAATCCTATTTTCATCAGTGTTCCTAGAGAGATTCCAATTAGACAAGACCTGGAAGTCATTTTGTTATGTCTTAATGATCTTAAGAAAAGAGTGGAAAGAGAAGACTACACTGCAGTAAGGAGGAGGAGAAGACAGAGGAAGTTTAGGGAAAATTGCTTCACATAAAGATTGTGAACAAGTAAACTATACAAACAAGGAGGAAGTGGTGGGAGAAGGCAGAACCTCACTCTCATTTGAACTGGTCAAAAGAAGGAAGAACATACAAATACATAATTGGGCAGAGATACATTTTACTCAAAAGGGAGTAGGAAATCAAAGGGGGAAAAGGGTGAGGATGAAAAATAAGGAGGTAATATTAAGGGAGGAATTAATACTAAGCAAAACAAATTCTAGTGATGTACAAAAATATTTGAACAGCTAGGTGATGCAGTGGATAGAATACTGAGCCTGGAATCAGGTAGACTCATCTTCCTGAGTTCAAATCTAGCCTCAGACATTCACTAATTATGTGATGCTGGGAAGGAAGTTAAACTTGTTTGCTTCAGGTTCCTCATTTGTAAAATGATCTGGAGAAGGAAATCGCAAACCATTCTAGTACATTTACAAAGAAAACACCAAATTGGGGTTATGAAGAGTCAGATATGACTGATAAACCACCAAATAACAAATAACAAAAATGTTTACAGTTCCTTTTGAAGTGGCAAAGAATGGTAGTCTGAGAGGGTAGTATAAATTGGGGAATGGATGAACAAGTTTTGACTTATAAATATGATGAAATACTAATGCAGTATAATGACCAAACAGGATATAAATATGATGAAATACTAATGCAGTATAATGACTAAACAGGATTCCAGAGTACTAGTGATGAAACATGTTATCCATTTACTGATAGAGAGGTGAAAGACTCATGATGCAGAATTCAGATTTTTTTTTTTTTTGCACATGGCCAATGCAGAAATTTGTTTTGGTTGACTATATGTGCTTCTAATGGTTTTTATTTTTCTTGTGATCTCAAGTGTGAGATTTTGGAGGAGGGGGAAGAAAACTGATCTTGGTTGACTTAAACAAGTGAAAAAATGCTATGCTGGCTCAAAATGATAGCAAATTCAGCCCATGTTTTTGTCCACCTAAGAGGAAAGGAAAAAGTCAATAATAACAACAAGGACATACAACAAATATATGTAGCATCTTTTAAATTGTCCATTATGGACCAAGCTCCCACTAGTCTACTGATCCTACTTACTCAATGTAGAATATTTGATGATTCATTTCATTTCTCTGTGCTTGTTTTTTCATCTTCAAAATGAGGAAATTAGACATAGTGATCTTGAGTCTCTCCTCACTTCATATCTAATCATATAGTAATTTCTCTAAACTACTTTTCACCTAAGTTATATTTTGATTTTAATATTTCTTTGATTAATGTGTTCTCAATAGTATAACTAGCATCATAATGTGTAGGGAACTGACCTTAAATTAAGGCCAAGCAAACTCTGGTTAGACAGGTGCTAGCTCTATGAACCTCACCAAGTCAGTTAACCTCTCAATGGTCTATGAAGCTCTAAAACTTAGTTCTAGAGGTGCTAACCTACATGGGTAGAGAGAGATTCCTCATCAGAGATTTCCTTACACCAATTAATCACATTAAGTTACATACCCTAGAGTCTGGTGGCGATTTTAATAAATGCCTTTTAATTTGCTTTATAATCAGAGTGGTAAATTGGAAAGTGCATTGTATTTAGAGGTGAAAGACTTATTTGAATTCTGATTGCATCACTTTATGTGAGCCTGTGGGCAAATTGCTTTAACTTTCTGAGCCTAAGCTTCATCATCTGCAAAATGAGGGTGTTGAATAACAGTTTTTAAGAACCCTTCCTTTAAGAACTCTATCAACAATCTTATTGCACTCAAACTTCAAATGATGCCAGCAAGTGTAATCTTCTGTACTGAGAGATGAAGGAAGAAAGAAGGAAGGAAGGAGAGAAAGAGGGAAGGAAAAGACAAGAAATTCCTGTTCTTTCGCTATGATCATGTATATATTTTACGTATCTCCTGTAAAATCACATCTGATTTTGGGGAGCTTCTTTTGTAAAACTAAGAAGCTTCCACTGAACACACATATTTTGAAAATATACTAAAGTAAACATACTGAAAACTTGAAAACCATTCACTGCTTATGGGTTGAGAAAAAACATATAATACTTTTCTTTGGAAATTTCCATTTGTTTTTTCAATCAACACCAAATAATATTGATGTCTTACTAATTGAAATTTTAGCACTCTGAGCAACTCACAGTGGTGCTACAAGTACCCCTGTTGTGCAAATTCTGTCTTACTACATCTGGAAAAAATACCAAATTCTTTAGCAGCTGTTATCAAGCTTACTGGGCTGCAAAATGCAATGAAGAGCTTCATTTCACTTGCCAAGACATGCATCTATATCTGCAAAAGAAAAGTACTGTGCTACTTTCCTGACATTTGAACTGTTCTGTCAGTTATTAGAAAGTGCTTTCAGACAGATATTACAAAATGAAAGCCATATAAAACTGCTATGCTCTTAGAACAAATAATGTACTATGCCCCCAATTGTATAATACAAACACAATTATATAATACACACACATACACATGCACACAGACATTGGTAGCTGTCAAAGCTAAAGATTGATTTTGGTTTGTCTATGGGGAACATACAGAAAGTCACTTTGCTTGAAACAAAAGGTGTGTGAAAAGGAGTAATAAAGATGATTCAAAGGATGGCAAGGTTGACGTTGTAATAAGCTTCAGATATTGGGCAGTGTGTTTTATTGCATTCTAGAGAATGTAATGAGCAACTAAAGATGGATATTTTTATTTGTCTTGGTAAATTTGGAACCAAAAAGAACATAGCTTGAGCCTTTCCTATGATACTAGTTATGGATCCATGGGCAAGTCATCTTGACTTTCTAAACTTTAACGTCCTCCTGTAAAATAGGATAACTAGGGGCAGCTAGGAGGTGCAGTGGATAGAGCACTGGCCCTGAAGTCAAGAGGACCTGAATACAAATCCAGCCTCAGACACATGACACTCACTAGCTGTATGACCCTGGCCAAGTCACTTAACCCCAATTGCCTCACCCAATAAACAAACAAACAAACAAACAAACAAACAAATAAATATTTTTTTTGAATAGGAATAATGCTACCAATAATGAAAAGCAATCTCACCTAGTAGAGAAAGCAGGCCTAGAAACTCAAGTTCTGGCTCTGATACATACTGGCTCTGTGACCCCTGGCCAGTCCCTCAGTCTTAAGACTGTAAGTTGCAGAAGTGAGGAATCTTCATGAACACACACACACACACACACACACACACACACACACACATACATATATATACATACACACATACACACACATATATACACATATATGCATATATACATATATGCACATATATGTATACATACATATATGCATACATATATACACATACATATATGCATGTACATATAATGTATGTTTCTGTGTACATGTGCATACATGCATGTATACATGTATGTAATATATTTATATACATGTACACTTTTATGTAATGTGTGTATATTTGGCTGTAAATATGGATTCATAAATATGTGGGTATATATGTATATATGTATGTGTACATGTGTGTGTATATATACATAGATCTATATAAATTTTTTGCCTCAACAGGAAATTTCTTAAAATGATGGAATTAAATACCCAGACCACAGTTAATACCACAAGGACCTACCTCATACAGTTGTTGAAATATTGAAATGAAATCAGGAATATAAATTTCTTTGCAAACTTAAAACATTATGTAATGTTAACAATTCTTAATTTGTCATAGTACTAATTGTTATTTTTCTTTGTGAATGTTTTCTGGGTGTTTATTTTTATTTGTAAAAATCATCAGGCTTTTTGTTGTAATTCAGTCAAATGGTTTAGTTCAGTTCAAATACAATTACATGGTTTCTCAACTGTGAATGATTTAACTATTGTCAGCAAAAATGATCCAAGATAATTCCCAAGGACTTATGATGAATAATGCTATTCACTTACAGAGAAAGAACTGATGGAATCTGAATGGAGATTGAAGGATTTTTTAAAAATTTCTTTCTTCTTCTTCTTATTGTTTTGCTCTGCATTTTCTTTTGTAACATTGCTAACATGAAAATGTTTTGCATAGCTGTTCATACATAATTGGTATAGCACTGCCTTCTCAATGGGGAAGGAGGAAAGAATTTGGAAATCTAAAATTTTTAAAAAGAATATTAAAAATAGTTGTTTAAATGTAATTAAGAAAAATATAAAGTAAACAATTACATAGATTCATTTGTTCATCTCAGTTTTCTTGGAAGTAATTAAGATCTATCAAATTCCCTATTCTTGGGACAGCTGGGTGGTGCAGTGGATAGAGCACCCACCCTGGAGTCAGGAGGACCTGAGTTGAAGTCTGGTCTCAGACACATAACACTCACTAGCTGTGTGACCCTGGGCAAGTCACTTAACCCCATTGACTAGCCAAAAAAAAAAATTAAAAAAAATCTCTATTCTTTCTTTTCCCTTCTTTTCATCCTTTCGCTTCTTAATCTTTCCCCTTATGAGTATAATGTTTCATTTTTTAGCTCTCTTCATGGGTCTAGGAAGGCAATTATGTATATTTTCTTCCATAACATAAAATTAAGAAACCAATATTTAAACTTGTCTACATATAAAAGGCAAAATGACCTCTTAATTCTTCCATTTATTGTCATGACAGCAGATATGTCTACCTGCTATATCTACCCAAGTAGATACTGAGTATAATCATAGGTCACTTCCATAGCCCTCCAAGTTTTATAGAATCATTTCCTCACAACAGCTCTGTGGGGTACTCTCAGAATATTCAAGTCGCTACCTCTCTGTCTCCACTTAACTTAATTGGTCAGAACTTAAGGGAGATAAGTTATGAGGGCCCTCACATTTCTAAGAATCTATGATTCTATAATTTTTGCAGGGTCACCTTGATAACAAAAGTACCAGAAAAGATGGCCTCTGCAGTTATGGGAAGGTTAGGTTGAATAAGTTTTCTTTTTATCAGTTTCTGGAAAGCTATCCAGCCCTCTCATCTCTAAACTCTGGGCCAAGCTATTATGCATCTGTATCATTCATTTCAAATACATATACTATTGAATGAGCTGTATTGAATACCCATTCAGATGAATGAAGAAATTTAGACAATAGACATCCTTTTGCATTTTCATCTGTCCTCTGTGGATGGTCAGTTCAAACTCGGTGAGTGATGACACCTTTTTTCGTTTACTTCTTTTTCTATTTGATATTTACTTTTTTAACATTCTTTTTTTTTAATTATGTGTTTCAAATTCTCTCTCCTTTATATCCTTCTACAACCCACTGAGGATGATAATATATCAATTATAAATGTGAAATCTGTAAAACATCTTCCTATATTAGTTGTAACCAAAAAAAATGCCAAAACATAAGTAAAGTAAGAATATTACACTTCAATTTGCACTCAGAGTCCATTAGTTCTCTCTCTAGAGATGAATAACATTTTTCACCATGGGTCCTTTGGAATTTTCTTGGATTATTTCATTGATCAGAGTAGCTAAGTTGTTTACAATTGATCATCATTATAATATTGCTGTTACTATATACAATGATCTCATAATTCTGTTCCCTTTACGTTGCATCAGTTCATATAGATTTCCCCATTTTTTTCCCTTTGAAACCATCCACCCTCCATTTCTTTCTTTCTTTCCTTTTCTTTCTTTTCTTTCTTTCCTTTCCTTTCCTTTCCTTTCCTTTCCCTTCCCCTTCCTTCCTTTCCTTTCCTTTCCTTTCCTTTCCTTCCTTTCCTTTCCTTTCCTGTCCTTTCCTTTTCCTTTCCTTCCTTCCTTTCCTTTCCTTTCCTTTCCTTTCCTTTCCTTCCTTTCCTTTCCTTTCCTTTCCTTTCCTTTCCTTTCCTTTCCTTTCCTTTCCTTTCCTTTCCTTTCCTTTCCTTTCCTTTCCTTCCTTTCCTTCCTTTCCTTTCTGTGAGGCAATTGGGGTGAAGTGACTTGCTCAGATCACACCGCTAGTAAGTGTTATGTGTCAGAGGCCAGATTTGAATTCAAGTCCTTCTGACTCCGGGGCTGGTGCTCTGTCTGCTGTGCCACCTACCTGACCCCACCATGTGATTTCTTATAATACAATAATACGCCATAAAAATCGTATGACATGAACTGCTTAGCCATTCCTAAATTGTTGTTCCTCACCTCAAATTCCAATTCGTTCTCAGCACATAAACTGTTGCCATAAACATATTTTGTACATTTAGGTCCTTTTCATTTTATCTCTTTGGGGTACAGACCTAGGAGTGCTGTTTTTGGGTCAACAGATATGGACAGTTTCATAGCCCTTTGGGTATAGTTCTAAATTGTTCTCCAGAATGGTTGGACCAGTTCACAACTCCATTGGTGATTCGTCAGTGTACCTGTTTTTCCTCATCCCCCCCAGCATTTATAATCTCTGACAAGCATGAGGTGGTACCTCGGAGTAGTTTTAATTTGTATTTCTCTAATCATAGTGATTTAGAACATTTCTATTTCTTTTGAGTACAGACAGTTTTGATTTCTTCTAAAAACTATTTATCCATGCCCATCAATTAGGGAATGACTGAACAGGTTGTGGTATTTGAATGTAATGTAATGCTATCATGCTATAAGAAATGATGAGCAAGCAGACTTCAGATAAACCTGGAAGGCATGTGTGGACTGATGCTGAGTGAAGTGAGCAGAACCAGGAAAATGTTGTACACAGTAACAGCCACGTTGTGCAATGACTAACTTTGATAGACTTAGGTCTTCTCAGCAATGCAAGGATCTCTAAAAGTCTCATGATGGAAAATGTTATCCACATCCACAGAAATAACCATGGAGTTTAAATGCAGATCAAAACATACTATTTGCTCTTTTTTTGTCTTCTGCTTTGTTTTCTTTCTTCTTTCTCTTGATTCCTTCTACTGGTTCTAATTGTTCTTTACCACATGACTAATGTGAAAATGTGTTTAATAGGAATGTATATGTAGAACCTGTATCAGATTGCATGCAATCTTGGGGAGGGAGGTGGGAAGGGAGAGGGGGGAAATTAAAAACTCAAAAAATTATGGAAGTGATTTTTGAAAACTAAAAAATAAATTGATTAATCAAAAAAAACTACTTGTTCATATGGCTTGATAATTTATGAACAGAAGAATGGCTCTTTTTAAAATCAATTTGACTCAGTTTCAGATGTATTTGATGTGGAAAAGGCCTTTATCAGAGAAATCTGCTATAAAATTTTTATATTACTTCATTACTTCATTTTCTGTGGTGTTCTCTCTTAATAAAGTGTATTTTTGCTTCTGCTTTTGTTGAGATCATGATTGCTACCCCTGACTTTTAACTTCTGCTGAAGGATAAATTATTTTCCTCCAATGTCCTTATTTTACCTCTAGGTGTATTTCTTTCCATTTTAAGCATATGTCTTGTAAACAACATATTGTTAGGTTCTGAAATCTATTTAATTCTCCTATCAACTTCTGTTTCATGGATGAGCTTATTACATTCACCTTCACAGTTATGACTAGTAACTGTATCTTTCTTTCCATCCTATTTTCTTCTGTTTAGCCTTCTCTATATTTTTATGCCATCCTTCCTCAAAAGTCTGTATTGTTTTGACCATTGCCTTTAGTAACATGTCCTCCCTTTTATTGCCCTTCCCCTTTAACTTATCCTGTTGGGTAAGATAGATTTCTATACCCAATTGAGTGTGTAAAAATATCCATCCCTCTTTGAACCAATTCAGATGAGAATGAGGCAGGCATTGCCCACTAACCCCCTAAAAGCTGTCCCTTTCATGCCCACTTTTTGTGAGACAATTTTCTTCATTCTACCTCTTCTTTCTACCTTTCCCCAGTACATCCTTCTTTCTTACCCCTTCACTTTATTTGAATTATAACAATATAATTAGCTCACACACACACATACCCTCTGTTCTTTGTAAACTACTTTTAACTGACCTAATAATGACAAAGATCATAAGAATTAGATATAGTATCTCTCCATATAGGAATATAAACCATTTAGCTTTATTGAGTCCCTTATGATTTCTCTTTTATGCTTATATTTTTGTGTTTCACTTGAGTCTTAAGTTTGAATATAAAATTTTCTAATCATCTCTGGACTTTTACGCAGGAATGCTTGAAAGTCATTTATTTTGTTAAATGTCCATATAACTTTGGAAGGATCATACACAATTTTACTGGGTCATTTTTTCTTGGTTGTAACCCTAACTCCTTTGACTTTGAGGCTACCATAATCAAAGCCCTCTGCTCCTTTATCAAGGAAGTTGCTAAATCTTGTGTGATCCTGACTGTGTCTCTATGATATTCAAATTGTTTATTTCTAGTTTTTTTTTTTTTACAATATTTTCTCCTTGACAAGATATCTCTATAATTTGACAAAAATGTTCCTGGGAGTTTTTCTTTTGCAATCTTTTATTCAGGAGGTGATTAGTTGATTCTTTCAATTTTTATTTTTCCTTCCTCATCTAAGAAATTGTCACAGTTTTCTTTATACTTTCCTGGAATATTATGTCTAGGTTTTTTTTTTTTTTAAATCAGGCTTAAATAGTAGAACAATTCTTAAATCATCTCTTCTCAATCATTTTTCCACACCAGTTATTTTTCATATGAGATATTTTGCACTTTTTTCCCTCTTTTTCATTCTTTTATTTTCATTTTGTCTTTTTCTTGAGGCCTCATGGAGTCATTATTTTCTACTTGTCATATTCTAATTTTTAAAGAATTATTTTCTTCACTCAGTTCTTGTACCTTTTTTTGTATTTGGATTATTCTTATTTTTAAGGAGTGGATTTTTGTGTCTATTTTACCATTAGGCCAACGCTAGTTTTTTAAAACTATATTAAAATTAAAAAAAGCTGTAGTATTATTTTGTGCCTATTTTACCAAGCTGTTAATTCTCTTTTCATAATTTACTTACATCACTGTCATTTATTTTGTCAATTTGTCCTCCACCTCTCCTGTTTGATTTTGAAAATATGTATTGAGTTCTTTCAGTTATTCATTTGGGGCCAGCAACCAATTCATATTTTTCTTTTAAGTTTTTGCTGTAGCTGTTTTCATATTATTGTATTTTTCTGAGTTTGTGTCTTGGTCTTCCCCACCACCATAGTAATTTTTTTTTGGCAAAGTTCATTTTTGTTTCTTTGCTCATTTTTCTCCAGCCTATTACTTGACTTTAAATTTCATCTTAAAGTTGGTCTTTCATCACCTGGGGATAAGGAGACACTGCCCAAGGTTAAAGCTTTTTCATTCTATTGTTTCAGAGCCAGTTTTGGGAATCTTCAAGTTTTCAGTACTTCCAAGATAGTGTGATGTGGGCAGAGGTAGGGTCACTGTTCTACTGGTCTGCATTCATATCTTTACCAAGAAAAGGGCCTCTAACTGCAAGTGCTAATACTCCTCTTGGCCCTGGAATGGTGATCAAGTTTCTGGCTTTCCTGTAGCTTCTCTTCAAACTGCCATGAAACTGAGACTAGAGCCCTTGCTCCCTCATGACTGACAACATATGCTCCTCTCAGTTGTGGAACTGTACCTAGTTCTTTTGCTTTCCTATTGACATGAGTGTTTTGGCTCCCCTCCACCCTAGAACTGAGATCCAGAACTCTGTGTGCATAACAGAGTTGTCATACAATGCCAACTACAAACCAGTTTCAGAAAAATGTAATCCTGTAGTTTTTTTTTTTTCTGACCAGTTGTCCAATTCCCTTATTACCAAAGGGCCAAGAGCTCCTAATACTGCTGCTGCCACTGTTACAACCACCCCAAGACTTACTTCTGGTTCTATCACAGTGTATGTCTCAGGCTAGCCCCCAATATGTCACAGACCTCTTTTACCAATTTCTTAAGGTGATGTTCTGGGGGGAAAAATGTCTCACCCTCACATTGGTTCTGCTGTTCCTGAATTTGATTTGATGCATTATTTTAAGTTATATGGAACAGAATGTTTGAAGAGTTAAACGGGTTTCTTTCCTCTACTCTGCCATCTTGTCCTTGCCCCTAATGATGACATCTGTTTCAGGAGGTTCTGCAAAGTGTTCAATCTTGATACATATCTTCAATAAATAGAAATATATGGAGGATCTTAATGTCCACAGGGAATTTTCCCTTGCTCTGAACTCTTTATTGGATCTCTGGCAAGTTTATATATCCCTGTTCTATGGCTCGTCTGATGATTATCAGAGCGTTATTGAAATACTTTATTTCAGTTCTCACATTTTCTGAAAAAATCTTTGGAAAATTAGAACAAATACTTATCATTATGAAGGATACAATCACTGCACTTGGACCAAAACATCATAGTTTTTGAAAGGTTTAAAGAAGAATTAGAAGTAGCACTAAAGGGAACAGTAGCCAAATTGGATATTACACACACACACACACACTCACCCACCCCTACATATACAGATACATATATACACATGTATATATGTATTTATATATGTGTATATATGTATATCTACATAGAAGTATGTATGTATGTGTATATATATACTCCTATATATAATATATGTGTATGTAATATATATACTTCTATAAACACAGATTATATATATACATACATACAAATATATATATATATACATATACATATATATATATATATGTATACAAACTATTATATATGTGTATATATAGAGAGGAGATCTGTGCTCGAGGTAATAAAAATTGTAAAGGCATTGAGTGACCAAATTGCAAGGTATTTAAAGAGAAGTATATATCAGAAGCATGGAAAACAATTTTCAGACTGTACAGATTTCTGAAAGAAACAGTGACCAAGCAAACTTCAACACTTTATCTTTACTTACCATCTATAAAAAATCTTTAAGAGGGTCGTATTAACAATTCATGTTAATGATAAATTGAGGTCATCCAACTTGACAGTATTGGTAAGGAACATGCAGGCCTTCATAAATTATATTCAACAATGGATCATATCTTTACTCTCTTACAATTGACTGAAAGATTTGGAAAACATAAAATGGCATTGTGATTGGGTTTGGATTATAAAAATCATTGTACTTGTTAGAGTAAAATATCACCTTAAACTCTCTTACAGCAAAGTTTCACCCTTCCGTATATTAAGCTCATTCAAAAAATTGTAAAGTCTTTATAAATCTTGCAGTGATGAGAGTGATATAAAAGCTGTTTTCTATGAAAGACAGAAAAAAATTTGATCAGGGTAAATAAAAATAGTTGAAAAATCATCATTCCTACCAATGATCAAATTATAGTGTTTAATTACTTTAATTTGAGAATTTTACAGCAAATCATTACATGAGGAAGGCATGGCAAGATCATCTAAATAGCAAAGATATCTTGTAGCCAGGATTAAAGAAAATAAAAGAAATGGATACAATTTAATTTCAGTTAAGTGTGAATGCATGATGTTTTTTTGTATGTCTAGAGTAGAAGAATCTCATCAACAAACATTGCTTTTGGGGGGTACTATAACTCTCAAAATTATCTTATAACTTATAAAGAGATGACAATACATATCACCAGAGAGGATAAATACATTGAAGAAATATTGTAGTAAATGTTAGAAGATCATATAATCCTGTAATTTAGTGTAAGAAGAAACATCAGCAGGCATATAACCTGAAAAAATATTAAAAGAATCCTCATTGTAGCATATCCACTGAGTAATTATCCATCTTTTATTATAAGACTTGCTGTAGATGGCTGAGAGGAGAATTGAAAGAGGGGCTCCTCATATTCCCAAAGTCATCCCATTTGACGAGTTTGAAGTTTTTCCTGACATTAAGCCTAAATTAGCATCTGTACCACTTCCATGCTTTACTTCTGTTTTTAACCTCTTGGGTCAAGTTTTATATTTTGATTTTTTCAGCCTATTTTATTTGCCATTTCATGATTTAAATGTTTCAGGTAAGAACAGGATTTGAACTTCTGCTGTTATTGTTATATAGAAGAAATTTCTTCTGCAAATATAGGTTAGCATCTTCTGTACAACTTCTATAGTTTTAGAAATATGTATAGAATATTGAGAAATTAAATGAATTATCCCAAGTTGTAGAGTCCATATATGACAGAGATACTATTTGAACCTAGATATTCCAAGCTTTGTGGTTGGCTTTCCAACCAATATGACATGTTTCCTCCTCATAAAAGTAAACTTAAATTTTATATTTGCCTTATTTAATATCATTTTATAAAATCACTAGTAAAAATAAAGTTATATGGTCATTAAAAATAAACTCTTAAAATGTCAGGAGAAGGGAAAGGGAAGAATAACTTTTAATATTCTAAAAATGGTAAAATAATTTTTTATCTTAGATTACCAAAACATGTCACAGTAATCACCTAGTCAAAAACACTCCTGGTGAGTAAAAAGTATTAAAAAAAAAAACCCTAAGTCTTTTTCGGATCATTGAACCCCTTATCCCTTAATGATGGCAAAAAAAATAATAAAGACAACTAGCATTTACTCCTAATTAATCTTAGAACATTCTAATTTAGGTGTGGCTTAAAAAAATGTTAAATGTTATCGGAACTAATTCCTAGTGAATGATTTTTATTTGCACAATCACATATCAAGAGTCAACATATAGGCCTTCCCATGATGGCAATTTATAAGAAACCAATTTTTTTTTCTGGTGATATGGCAGCCTGAAGCAACTTTTCATCCCAACTGAAATTCAAATCACTGCATGATCAGTAGTTCAGAGATTTATTGCAAAAGTTCTGCACTGCCACTTCTTGCTTCTAAGAATGGTTGGTACAACATGGGGCTAGTTTCTTGGACTTCTGCCAAAGGAGACAATTCTGGGTTTGTCCTTTACTAGGAATAAAAATGAAGCCAGAGGCTATTCCTTGAAGGTACATAGTCTTTTTCTATGATGCCAAATTTCAAAGTAATAATAAGAGGTGTGTAAGGTTTCATTTTCATAGTTGCAAATATGCAAATCCTCCCCCTTTTCAACTATTAGAGATTTCAGAGCAGCTGTATTTCAGTAAAGTTATTTTGTGGCCCTGCTGGGCTATAATGAAATGATTTTTTTCTCCATTTGAAAGTCATAATGATTTGAATGAGATTGAAACTGAAGTGAATATTCATGCTGTCAAATGACATGAACTGATGCCAATAGTGGCAGGGGTGGGAGGACATCCCTAAGTCATTGTTAATGAAAACAGGAGGCTTCACATGTCAGTAACTCAGGCTAAAATAATGGACTCTCCTCCCTTCACCTCTCCTATTCCCCCCTCCCTTCCCATTCCTTCCTCTCCTCTCTCCTTTCCTGTCTTCTCCTATTTTCTTTTATTCATCTTTCTAAATAATATGAATGTTATGTACTCATAATAAAATGACAAATCATGTATTATTTCAGTCTGTGATACCTTATAATGAATTGACTAAATCACATTAATTAACATGGAAGGAAATCCCCCACATGCTGCCTTTTCTGTTACCCACAAGTACTAGTTCTACCTAAGCTCTCCCCGTCCACAAAAAAAAAAAAAAAATTAAATTTATTTTTAAAATATCTTCTTACATACTTGTATGTGTGTATTGCTTTTGTATTTTTATACCCAGTACTTAGCAAAATGTTTTTCACATAGTATTTGCTTAATTAGTGATTTTTATTCATTCATTTCCTCATTCATTAGAAACCTATTTTAAGTCCTTAAACACTGAAAATCCAGTTAGGGTAATATTGAAAAAAATAAGAAAGGGAAATTGTGGCTTTCAGGAAGTCAAACATTCCAGGAAAAAAAGGATGTGATTTCTATTCCAAATAATGTGATTTCTATTTCACAAGTGCTAGAAGACTAGCATAGTTTCAAATATATGAGTGTTAATAATACCCTGGTTTATATTTTCTTAGAGTATTCTGGATTGTAGAGGCTCATTTTCAGAAGCTGAAGCAATATCAAAAGTTTCTCCAATAAAAATTTAGAAATTTATACATAGTTACAAATTCATATATTGTTACATTAATGATTTATATTTTTACAATTACATATAGTTACATATAAACTATTTACATATAGTAACATTTATATACTATTATATATACTTACAAATTTAAATATAGTTAATCTTGCATAAATGAGAGCTCAAGACGAAACTGGTATGTTTTTCCTCAAGTGTTTCCAGAAAAGAGTAGTATCCTTGGCTATGACTAAAGAATGGGTCTTATGACATCCATTAGTGGCTTTGTAAATAAATTAATATCTGTATATCATCTTGTGGTACAGTAGTGCCATAGAGGCTTTTTAGCTTTACATCACATGGAGAGATAAGGATAAATTCTGATATGTGTTGGTGATGCTTTATCAGTTTCTCATTTCAAGATTTTCAACTCAGATATGACAGGGGCAACTGAACTCAAGAGTTAGAAGCCTTAGCCCATTAGATTGTGAGTTCCTTGAAGACAGTGACTTTCTTTTACCTTTCTTGTGTGTCCCCTTGTTTAGCACAGTTTATGATGCATAGGAAATGTTTATTGATTAACTGAAGTTTCTCAAGTCACCTCCCTCCAATACCCCACATAAATGACCATTATGAAGACATGTATATCTCTTTCAAATTTAAAGAGAATCTTGATCTTAAATACACTTAATTAATATTTAAAGTATATTATTGAAATTAGTAGTATGCACTGATTGTCTCAATAGTCAGGTTTTAGAGAAAAGCAGAGCCACGAAGGTGGAGTAAAAGCAATGATTTTCTTGAGCTCTTCCCCAAACCCCTCCAAAAACCTGTAAAAATGGCTCTAAACAAATTCTAGAGCAGCAGAACCCACAAAAAACAGAGTGAAACAAATTTTCAGCCCAAGATAACCTGGATGGTTGATCAGAAAGGTATATTGTGCTGGGCAGTGAGAATAACACAGTTTGCCATGGGTGGGCAGATAAAGACTAGGCCTCAGGGAACTTTGACAAGGCCTCAGAGGACTAAATCACAGGCAGCTGTAGTGGTTTCCAGACTTCTCAACCCATGAAACATCAAAAACAACTTAGAGGATCACTAGGAAAAATCTGTGACTAAAATGAGAGAGAAGCTCCTTCCCAGTCCTAATCCCTGACCACAGACCATGGTGGTGGCTGCCTCAGGCACTGAGGGGGATTAGGGCAGCTGATCCAATGGGAGATTGCAGGGATTTCTCTGCTGGTGTAGAACTCTCTTGCTATGCCCATGCTTGGATCTGGATCACAGTTCTGAGTGGTAGTCCTCGGGCAAGGAGGAGTGCTGGTGTGGTAGACCTTGTAGTGGTGGTGGAGAGAAAATTCTCCTTACAATTCCAAGACCAAAAAGAGTGCTTTTGGTCACTCATAGACAGGCCAGGAAAGGAGTAAACACCTCACCTTGATCAAATCACCTAAGAAGAATTGAAAACTTACAGATCTCTAGAGTATCTCTGAAAACAGCTGCACAAAACCCTTGAAGCTTGGGGCAGTACATTCTCCACACTGGAAGCAGATCCTTACCTTAATAAAGAGTTTAAAACTTAAGTAATTGGTTAGCATAATGAGGGAACATTGCAAAAAAGAGTCAGTCCATAGAATCTTTCTTTGGTGACAAAGAAGATCAAAACATATAACCTGAAGAAGACAATAAAGTCAAAGCTCCTACAACCAAAGCCTCCAAGAAAAATATGAATTGGTCCCAGGCAATGGAAGAGCTCAAAAATGATTTTGAGAAGCAAGTAAGAGAAGTAGAGGAAACAATGGGAAGACAAATGAGATTGACACAAGAAAATCATGAAAAACAAGTAAACGGCCTGCTAAAGGAAACACCCAAAATTACTGATGAAAATAACACCTTGAAAAATAGCCTAACCAAAATGGCAAAAGAAATCCAAAAAGCCAATAAGGAGAAGAATGCCTTAAAAAACAAAATTGGCCAGATGTAAAAGGAAATCCAAAAACTTACTAAAGAAAATACCTCCTTAAAAATTAGAAGGGAGAAATTGGAAGCTAGTGACTTTATGAGAAAGCAAGACACTGTAAAACAAAACCAAAAGAATGAAAAAAATAGAAAACAATGCGAAATATGTCATTGGAAAAACAACTGACCTGAAAAATGAATCCAGGAGAGAGAATTTAAAAATTATCGGACTATCTGAAAGCCATGATCAAAAAAGAGCCTAAACATCATCTTTCAAGAAATTATCAAGGAAAACTGCCCTTATATTTTAGAAACAGAGGACAAAATACAAATTGAAAGAATCTATCAATCACCTCCTGAAAGAGTCCCCAAAGGAAAACTCCTAGGAATATTGTAACCAAATTCCAGAGTTTCCAGATCAAGGAGAACATATTGCAAGTGGCCAGAAAGAAACAAAGTATTATGGAAACACAATCAGGATAACACAAGATTTAGCACCTTCTCCATGAAGGGACCAGGGGCCTTGGTATATGATATTCTGGAGGGCAAAGGAGATAGGATTACAACCAAGAATCACCTACCTAGCAAAACTGAATGTGATCCTGCAGGGGAAAAAATGGATATTCAGTGAAACAGAGGACTTTCAAGCATTCTTGATGAAAAGACCAGAGCTGAATAGAAAATTTGACTTTCAAATACAAGACTCAAGAGAAACATAAAGAGGTAAACAGGAAAGAGAAATCATAAGGGACTTGTTAAGGTTGAACGTTTATATTCCTTCATGGAAAGATGATTTTATAACTCCTGAGACCTCTGTCAGTATTACGATAGTTGGAGGGAAAAATTTTATGTACCTAGATCGATAGATCAATAGATAGATAGATAGATAGATAGATAGATAGATAGATAGATAGATAGATAGATGGCACAGGGTGAATTGAAGATGAAGGGGTAATATCTGGAGAATAAAATTAAGGGGTGAGAGAGGATTATACTGGGAGAAGGAGAAAGGGAGATGTAGAATGGTGTTAATTATCTGGCATAAAACAGACAAGAAAAGGCTTTTACAGTGGAGGCGAAAAGGGAGAAAGTGAGAGGGAATGAGTGAATCTTATTTTTATCAGATTTCACTTAAGGAGGGAATAACATACACACTCAATTGGGTATGAAAATCTTTCTTACCCTACAGTAAAATAGGGGGAAAAGGGATGAGAAAACAGGTGGATGATACAGGGGAAGGCAGATTGGGAAAGGAGGTAATCAGAAGCAAACATTTCTAAGGAAGGACAAAGTCAAAAGAGAAAGAGAATAGAAGAAATGGGTTGGGTGGGATAGGTTGAAGGGAAATATAGTTAGTTTTTCACAACATGACTACTATGGAAGTGTTTTGCATGACTACACATGCATAACCTTTTTCAATTTGTTTGCTTTCTCAATGAGGGTGGGTGGGGAGAGAAGAAGAGAGAAAATTTAGAACCCAAAGTTTTAAAAACAAAGGTTAAAACATTGTTTTCACATGCAACTGAGAAATAAGATATACAGGAAATGAGGTATTGAAATCTATCCTGCCCTATAGGAAAATTGAACAGAAAGGCAATAAGAGAAAAGGTGAGCAATAGAAGGAAGGGCAAATTAGGGGAAGGGGTATTCAGAATGCATGCCATCTTGGGATGGAGAGGCCAAGATGGGGAGAAAATATGGAAGTCAAAATCTTGTGGAAGTGAATGTTGAGAACTAAAAATAAATAAGTGAATAAAAAAATAAAAATAAAAAAGGTTTTAGAAAAGAAACTAACTGTAAACTTTTTTTTTGAAAATAGGGATAGAGTTAGCAAGCCCTCAGTGACCAAAGAGAAAGTCAAAAAAAATATAAGGTAATACTTGCTTTTTGTGTGCTGTGGCTAATGTTATATATGTCCCTGCAAACATCAAAAAAGCTAAATTGGACTTAGAGCCTGTGCTGACCCAGTCCCTTAGAGAGCTACAATATTGAGTAGTGAAATAAAGCTTACATAAGGAAATGTTTAAGTTACTCTCAAGTTATTTCAGGGGTGACAACCACAAGAGGAGGGAAAAGCTAATGTAAACATTTTAGCTTTATGTAAAGTTTGACATGATTTGAGTTGAAGATAAAAGTCAGCACAGAAACATTTCATCTTGGCATAAGTTGTCTGTATAAAAAAAATGAGAATGTTGGATTAGGTAAACTTCAAGGAATTTTCTGTCTTTAATATTTTATGACTCCTTGACTTTTTTTTATCATATAAAAGTTTATGAGTGTGTGTGTGTTTGTGTGTGAGTATGTATGAGTGTGTGTGTGTGTATGTGTGTGCACCTGTGTGCCACTGAAACATGCACAATTATACAGAACTGTCTTCTAGGTGACATGGAGATATTAGTAAAATGTGGCCAAATGTTGCAGAATATAGAAGGAGAAACAAGCCTCTACAACCAGCAGATTAGGCAAGGAAGGGGGCATCAGGTTAGGAGGAAGCAGCACCTAATGTATAAACTAAATGAGCTATGCAATTGGGAGCAAGATAAGATTTCATCTCAAAACAAGACAAAAAAACAACCTTTCCCTAGGAAGGTTCACTATCAATGGCTCTACAATTGTAAAACCTGAAGGTCATGAACATCATGGGGCAGCTCCAAATACACATTTTCAATTCTGAGGGCTCCATCCTGGCATTAAAATGTATCTCTCTCTTAATCACTGTGATAATTGTAAATTTTATATTGTTTGATGTTATGGTTATAGGTTGCTTTTATATTATGGTCCTATGACGCCAATATGGAGTCACTTAGGCTAAGTGGTCCCAATGTCTAGCTAAATATAGAAGCAAAACAGTTTTTCCTTCTCTTATCTGTGTAAGGCAGATAAGGCTTGCAGCTTGTTGACTGAATGAATTTTTGACCTGCTGAAAAGACCTTGAGTCATTTCTTTTCACTTTGCCTTAGTTAACATTGCACCCTACCAGTTTGTAGTTCAGTTAAAGAAACTTCCCTTACCCAAGCTTCACTCAAGCCTGAGATCAATAAGGGAGCCCAAGAACATTTCACCACATAAAGGTCTGATTAGGGATGCCTTATCCTATATCAGACTGGATTACCTGTTCTCAACCAAACCCATTCATAGAGTTTATAATTTTGCAACCTGAACTCCAACTTTAAGTGTATTTCCTCCTTCACATGTCTCACTCTCCCTCATATATCCATGAATATGAACATTTATCTGTTTACATTGCCATATGGTGTGTGGATATGTTTTGTTTGCCTGTTTTCTGTGCCTCACAACAATGATTATATCATTTTTCTGAGTAGTAATTATCTAGAGCTCTGGTATTTGCTTTCACTCAATATAAAGTCAAATAAAGAAATCACCTTCCTAAAGCTCCATTTCCCATATGTGTCAATGAATTTCTGTGTCTTCTCTTTGTGTTTGTCTCTCTGTTCCTATCTCTGTCTCAGATTCTCAGTCTTTCTGTGTCTCTCTCTGTCTCTTTCTCTCTATCAGTCTCTTGTACTAGGCATTCTCTTAGCTACCATGCATCATATATCCATCCATATAGGACAATACACACAGAACAGGGTTATCCGTCTCAGAACCATCTTGTCCTTGGGTGGTAGCAGGGCTGCACAAGTATAACTAGATATACCTAAAAATTATGCATACTTACCAGGAAAAGGCTAATAAGACACAAATTATAAGAATATCTAAAATTGCTAAAAGACATATTCTTACCAGATTCATATAATTTGACAGTTTACAGAAACATCAGTAGTCATTCTTAACTGGAAAATGTATTAATCTATACCTCATAGGTGTTCATTCATCTCTGCTTGAGGACGTAAATTGGGAAGGAAAACACTACCTTATGTGGTAGCCCATCACACTTTTATACAATTGTAATAAGGAAGTTTTTCATGACATTAAATTTAAATTTTCTTCTTTAATATTTCCATCACTAAGGGAATAGACCAAATCTAAGACCTATCCCATGTGACACACTTTCAAATATTTGAAAAGAACCATCATATATTCCTGAAACATTTTCATTATATAAGAAGCATCAAGACCCTTTAGGACCTTCTTTCCATCTTTCTGGATGGTTTCCAGATGACCAAATCCCTTCTTATACTTTGGTACCCAGAGTGAAAATGTTCAAAGAAACCACACCCTACTTGTAACTGAAAGCCACCATGATATCTTTCCATGTAGTCTTAAATAATATTTTATCTGCTACATCATGATGTTGACTTTAAAGTCTACTAAAATGTCCATATTGTTTTCAGATAGTTTCTAACCATTCCTTCTATGATCATGAAGATGAATTTGTTAGAATTTGCATTTATTTATACAAAAATACATCTTATTACATTTGATCTAATGTTCTAGCATATTGAGATATTTTTGAATCCTGATGCTATCATCCATGGAGTTAGCTAGTCTTCCCAGGTTTGTGTTTTCTGTGATTTTGATAAGTATATCATGTATGCCTTTTTCCAATTCATTGATAAAAATGATGAACAGCTCAGATTCAATTATAGATCGTTTGAATTCTTGATTGGAGACTTGTTACAAACTTGGTATTGTATCATTTATGACTATTCTGAGTGTTTGCATTCAATTAGCCCAGAATCCATCTAATTTAGTATTGTCTATGCTTAAATAGCTCAATCTTTCTTTGAAAAAAAGAAATGTGTGAGGTACTTTATCAAATGTCACATTGAAATCTAGGTAAACTATATTTCCAGCACTGCCTTAATCTACTTATTTAGAAAAAAAAACTATACCAAAGGAAATGGGGTTAATTTGTCATTACATTCTCTGGATTAAGTAATAATAATTACTATTTTTTTTTTTTTTTTAATGAGGCAGATGAGGAGGAAGACCATTCAAGACATTGGGAACAGCTAGTAAAAATTCAGGGATTTTGTAGGGGAAGATGAGGATTGGATAGAATACTGTTAGCCAAGGAATTTGATTCTTACAGTGTTATGATTGTGATATGAGTTTTAGGACAATTAATAGACAAAGACAGATATTCTGCTTTAATATAAGGTCCTGCAAATGTCCCTACACTTGCCTGTTCTGCACATTTGTATTCAAAGAATTCTACTAACATCAATGTACTTAAAGAGAGGTTGTAGTGTTCTTATGACTAATTCTCAGTTACTAATTCAAAGTTAATAGGAATAAATATTACTTGATATGAATTCTCCTTATTCATCAATATATCAGTGTCTGCATTATATGTTTCTATATTACCATTTCTGCCATAATTCATTCCTCATGGAATGTTTGAAACGCTATCACAGCAGGGGGCACTTCAGTGACTCTGAGGAAAAGATAATGTATTTATGAATATTATGTACAGATGATTAGATGTCTCTTAAAAGGAAATAGGGAAAAAAACACGAGCATTACATACACATTTCACCTTCCTTGGAATGGTATATGGGTTTCAAATACAATGCACCCAAATAAGAAGACTAAATTGTGTTAGGTAAAAGACTGATCAGCCTCATTATGGTGTAATTATCATGTCAGACTTCGACTGGGCAGTTATAATTAAACAGATGCAACTTGGTCTCAGCTAGTATGATACTGAGTTGTGTTATATATGGGTCTTATATTGCATGAAAGTTTATGTCGCTAGTTTTTCCTAGGGAATTAATATTCACAGGGCTATAATATATTCAACTTAGCCACAAGAGTATTGATGAGCTGAGGCTTATTATATACTCCATTGGAGTTTCATTAGGATAGCCCTCATTTTCGTAGGTTTTAGGATCATTTTGCATTTGATCAAACAAATCCAAACTAATTTTTTACACAGGCCACAGGGTATATGATAGTTGTTTCACTCTGGACAAGTCACTAAACCCCTCAGTGATCTCCTAGACTTTAAGCAGCAGAAAAAGTGTTGCATTGAATTGGGAGAGGGAATTTACTTATCTGGGAATTGTTTGTTTGTTTGTTTGTTTGTTTGTTTGTTTGTTTTCTTAAAATATCCCTAGAAAGATTACATTGCCAACTGGATTGATTTCTTTACAATCAGCAATAAAGGTTACTGAAGTAAATATATGAAAGACAGTATAGTCACATTTTATTTCATCTTGTGTGATTCTAAAGATAATGCTGTTTTGTAAAAGGTACAAAAATTTAGATCCAATTATCCTTCATCATAATTAGAAAGTATCTATCACATCAATAATCATTTATCTCATTGATTAAGATTTGTAAAGTTAATGTTTTAAGGATAATGAAGCATTGTGATATCCATCATTTGAGGGTATAGCTACATAGGAAATAATTTGCATAGATGTGCATATATGTTTGTGTGTATGTGCATAGATTTTACCAGACCTGTAACTGAGAAAGTCCCTTCATCCATTCAATCTGCTCTGCAAATTATAGTCTTATAGACTTGCCTAGACCAATGAGATACAAAGTGACTTGCTTAGGGGTCAAACATCCAGTAAGTGTCAGAATTAAGAATTGAACACAGGACTTACTGAATTCTAGACCAGTTCTATATCCCTCTGTGTGGATTTATCTCAGTGATTAAAAGGATAATAAGATTTACATGATACGAAATGATCAGAAAAAATAATAAATAAATAAATGATAACACAAGGAGGAGATTAGGTAGAAGGAGAAAGAAAAAATAAACCCTCTCCCTGTAAAGTATGTGATGTTAGAGTCCATTTATATCATTTATTAATTATGGTTTCTTAATTAGGAATCTCAAGAGAAATAAGTTCTTTTACTTTAGAGATATGCACTACTGAATTAAACTGGAAATCATTTACACATTATGCATATACATTAGCTATTGGTTATGCAGGATCCTTCTGTTTTTTATTTCAATGTAAGTAAAGATATGTTTGGTCTCTAGAAAAAGACTCTGAGGTAAGATTAAGGATTTTGTTGTTTTGATTCGCTTTTGTCTTCCCCATTGAATAGTCCATATAATTATATGGATGACACAGTGGATGGAATGCTGGCCCTGGAATCAAGAAGACAGGAATTTAAATTTTGTCTCAGACACATACTTGCTATGTGACCCCAGACAAGTTACATAACTGCAATCTGCCTCAGTTTCCTCAACTGTAAAAACAGAGATAATTCCACCTACCTCCCAGTGTTGTTGTGAGGCTCAAATGAGATATTTTAATATTGTGCTAAAGTAAAAATTTAATAAATATTTTTATCTTCTCTTATAATGAACAATTCCTCAAAATACAAAAAAAAATCTATATCTGGAGAAAAAAAACATTTTAAAGAAAATGCAAACAGCAAATATGATTATAAAAGAGCAAAATCCTCCCAATGTTAAGCATAAACTCGTTGGGGAACAGGGGAGAGAATGGAAAGTAGAGAGGAAACAAAGTAACAACAAAACCCTGTCCAGAAATCCTGTCTATTTCCTAAAGTCTGGAAAGTATGGGAAGGCTTTCTTTTCTTCCCATTCTTGTGCTGTTCTAGAAGCTTCAGTCTGAATCTTGTTGGGAGGATGGATGTCCCAAATTAATTTTATAATCAGTGTTAAGTAGTTTGAAACCCATGTATGTATGTGTGTGTGTGTGTGTACAAATTTGTTTTAATGTATAAGTGCACAGAAATTTGTTGTGTTTTTGTTTTCGCCTCCTCCTGTCTTAAATATTATTGAGAGCAAATGTAAGAAATTCCTCCTCCCATTACTCCTCCCCCATAAAAAATATAATAACACTATCCTTTTCTATCCCCTGTCCAGCTATGTATTCATATAGATGGAAATATACTTAATTGTATCATTTTGCCCATAACTTTTGCCATCTTGTATAAAATCTGATTTACGTTTTTCATCCCAGGTATGAATGTTTTGTACACTGATGCCCTCCTCCTACTCTGTACAGTGGCCTTTGTTTCTTTGGGAACTGTGGCTTTATAAATGATAAAGTTTTTTTTTTTAATTGAACCAGGCAAGGCTACAACTGTTCACAATTGCATTTAATTCAATGTAGCAGCTCCCTTCACTTGTAACCAACTGGTCCTATGATGAACTCATCCCCTACCCCTCTTCTTGTTGGAATTCCAGATTTCTAGGTATTCTTCTTCCTTTTTCCCATGAAGCTCCCATCTCCCATCCTCCTTCATTCTGGAAAACTACAAGTCCCATTAACCTCCTTAACAATAAGGGACTGCATAGGTATAGACAGGATAGAAAAATGGGATAGTTTAGGTTGAGAATAACTCTCATGAGGTCAAAGACAGTATTGGAAAAGAGAAAGAGAAATAAAAAGAAATAAACACCATTAACATGAAATATTTTTCCTTTAGTCCTGCAAATTATTCCAGGCTTAATCCTTATATTAAACCAGGTTTTGTTCCTTAACTTATTTTTTATCCTCTACTGAATCTAATATCCATTCTTCTACATAGACATTGTCTAAAGAACACTGCTAATAGACCTAGTCATAATTAGACTGGTGATTAACACAATTCCCATAATGTAACTGTGGTTTCACTCAATTTGTTTCCTTTTCCTTTGGAGACTAGTAATAATGAATACAGAGCTAGGAAAAAATTCCTTTTGGTACTGTAGGACCTCCAGAAGAAATGAGGAATCAAGAGATAAGGGGATCAAACTCTATACATACATATATAATACATACACATGTATTTATGTATGTTTATATATGCATATATGAATATGTTTATATATGTATGTATATGTATGTGTGTATGCATAAACATACGCTTTATGCATGTATATATGCTGATAGGAAAGAAGTCGTTACACTTTAACAGAAAGAGCAGTCAGATCAATGAACTATAATAACCAAATGGCTTTCTTGGTAGTGAAGTGCAGACACTTGAGGTAATTTTATATATATAATCTCTACTTCCCCTCCTTCTATAAACAATACTAGAGGTGAGGAAGGAGAAGACTACTTTCTAGTTTGAGAAAATCTCTAAGCCTCATGTTAATAGAAGTCTGAAGGTACAGGTAAACCACTGGCTATGATTGTTAAAATTAAGTTGCCTTTAGAGATCAGTGGAACACACAGAGTTGGGGTTCTAAGCCACAGAGCAGGACACATAGCCAGTATAAAGACATTAGCAAAAGGCTACCATTGTAAACATACACACACACACACACACACACACACACACACACACACACACACACGTACATGTACACACAGTCTTACCTAGAATATGGGGCATAAGCTAAGAATTATTTAATACTTCTGGACAAGATAACTTTCTAAACATGAGGCAAACATCCCCCTTCCCCTCCCCAGCTCCCACATACATATTGAATAAAACTCTGAGGTCTTTACTAGTCCAAATAATGTTAGTGAAACACAATTAAGAAATAAAGTAAATAAAGTAAGAGGCTTCTTCCATTCTAGCACTGCATAAGAGCTCATCCAGAAGCTTGATATATAGTAAAAGGGAACTGCCAACCCCACTGCAGGGTGATCATCAGTGTGCCAGGGAAGCAACAAGTATTGAAGACTTTCCTGAAAATTCCCAAGTTTGATAGAAAACCTCAGGGTGGTTACCTAGGAGCAATAGGGATCAGCAGTTGGCAGTGGGGAGAATGTAGCATGGCAGCACTCAAATTCGCACACCCTGGCCCAAAGGTCTCTTTGGGACAAAGAGCCTCTCTGAGATGTCTAGCACCCCGTCCTGAGATAAGGGAAGAGTGTAAAAACCCATCACTGAAGCCTCAAAATTCCAGAGAGACCTCATCCAGGAAGGGTGGAAGTCAACAGAAAAACCCAAGTTACCAAGCAGGGACAACTACCCCACCAAACATGCAGCAGGGGAATGAGCCTATCCCTGGAACAAGACCCTAATTCAGGAACTAATTCATTCCAGTAAGCATTTAAGTGCCTACTACATACCAGACTCTGTGCTAATTGCTGGGGATACAATAAATAATAGTTTTGAAAAAGGAAGTCTCTCTTTTCAAGGAGTTTACAATGTAATGGGGACAAAAATAAAAATGACCTGTGTAACAAAAAGGAACCATTGTGTCAATGAGACTTAGACACCCAAGAGGAGTGTACGGTGTATAAGAACCAAAAAGAGACTTTGCCTAAAACTGCATTCCAGTATGCATCAAGATGTCAGAAGGTCTGAAAACCTGACTCTTCAAAGAAACAAATGAAAAGGCAGAGCTTGATTGATAGTTGTAAAAAAGATCAGTGCAATAATTGTGAAAGGAAAATGAAGGCTGATGGGGTGAGGTCAAAAGAACAAAATATTAGTGCAACACTCTCTCTGATTCTAGGAAGATTGGTTATATGGATATTTCTCAACTTTCTCTCCCCTTGCACTTTCCTTAGATCAGCTGTAGTTCTCTTGTGCAAATATGTATGAAATTGCATTGTTTAGACTATTAAAACTCATGACAACAAAAATATATATAATGGGAAAAAGCAGCGAAAAAAGCAGGCAGAAAAAGAGAGGGGTACTAGAGGTTTCATTGGTATGGACCATCTTGTTCCATGGAATTGAAAAAAAAAAATCAGGCAGTGCAACAGATGCAGAGCAGAGTGGAACTAAATTAACAGAGATGAGTAAATAAAACAAAGTCCTGACCAGCATCAAAAATTGTTGCTAAAGACTTCATCCCAAAAGAGTGAAAATGATTCTGTAAGAATTGCAAAGAAATAATCATTGGAAAAAATGAACTTTCCAAAATGATTACATGAAAATAAAAATAAATGAGGGAAGAGCTAAAAAGTGAAATATATAATAAGGAAATAATTTTCAGAAAAATAAATACCATAGAAGAGAAAGTTAGAAATCATATAATAGACTAAATACTAGACCAAACAATAAAATCAATGGGAGAGTAATAAATATCAAAACAAATGACTGCAAAAAGTAAGAAAATATTATATCTAAATATACATATACGTATATGTATGTGTATATGTATGTGTAAATGTATGCAAACAACTGAAGTATAAAACAGATCAAACTAAAATAATTTGAGAATAATTAGACTCCCTGAAAATCATGGTTTTAAGAAAGCGGAAATTATATTTCAACAAATTACAAATGAAAATCAATTACCTCAATTAGAACCAAAGGTGTAAATAAAGATGGAAAGAATCTACCCAAAACCTACTGAATGAAATCCTTAAAAAAAAGTCACGAGAAAGATATAACCAAAATCCAGACTCCCCACATCAAAGAGAAATGACTGAAAATATACAAACAGTCCATATGCCAAGGAAGCACAGTCAAAATCAGGTGAGATATGACAGCTTCTACCAAAAATGAGAGATATTTGGGGTACAATGTTTCAAAAGGATAAAAACAGGCTTACAACAAATAAAAACTTATTTTTTAAAACTGAATATAATGCTACAGGAATCAAGCACTTTTAAGTATTTCTAATAGAAAAAATTAAAACAAAGCTGAGTAGGAACTTTGAGACAAAACACAAGAGTCCAGATAATTGAGAAAGGCAAATTTATTTGAGTAACTGGAAGGAATTATGTTATAATATAGTGGTAACATTTTAATAGAGAAGAAATGAGCATCCTTTCCATACCTCAATGGCTTCATAACATATTGAGGGAGGTTAATATGAAAGAAAATAGCAGATACTAGGAATGGAATGGTTTTGTTCTTTAGGTTTAAAAACAAAAAGGAGGGTAAGAAGAGTATATTAGTGAAAAAAGGGGAGGTAAAGGGGGAAATATGCTATTTTTGAAGAAGTATATAGATAGGAAGAACATGAAAACATGGAGAAAATGATTAGGGGAATGGACATTAGATGCCCCTCACTCTTGTCTGAAGCAGACAAATGAGGGCTGAATGCTGAGAAACAAAAGTTTGGTATAAAAAATATAATAAATTCAACAGAGAAAAATGCAGGGATAGACTGGGAAAGCTAAGAGCAGGAATCATATAGGAAGGAAGAATAACTATGAGCAAAACAAACTTCCTTTTTAAAAAATTACAAAAGAAATTCATGTACTTTCCCTATGCAATAGGTAGAAGAAGATTAAATATAGAGGAAGACTATCAGGTAATCATTTTGTCTTGCATCAGTCCTTTCTGGACACCATTTTGAAAGAGGATAATAATGATTGTAATAACAACTATTGTTATCCTCATATCATTCTCATCTTTTTCTAAACAGTTTGGAAATGATCCTGCTATCATCATCATCATCATCAACAACATCATCATCATCATTTTTATTTAATATTCTACAGACCATTTTGGACAGAAGGAAAAATAACTATCTTTTGATATTGAATGTAAGTGTTGGTATATAAGCTGTTCTTGTGTAGGCTCACTGAAGGGTGTCCACTTCCACGGGGCAATTCCAATTGCAGACAGGATAAGAAGGATGAGACATACCTCATCTTATTCCCATGTGATTTTGACATCCTCTGCTAAGTCTCAATATTTCAAAACCATTTTTTCCTCCCCATAGATCTTAGCAAATGTGATTTTTTTGTATTGTCTCTTCTCTTAAAAACTTTATTTTAATTTTTGAATCATTTTTATATCTGGGCTGTGATGGCAAACAGTTTAGTCTATGAAGATATCCTAATTCCTGTAAAGTACATTTATTTTAAGGTATGTTACATTGGGATCTCTGAAATGTCAATATATGAAAGACCACAGGATTATTATGTGTAATTATAACTACTTTTTCCTGGCTTGCTATTTGGCATGTGCTATATTTTTAGTGTCTACATAACTGTGTGTTACACATTTCCTTAATTTACCTTAATAATTAAGTCTGGACTCCTCATCGAAAGAAACCCTTCTATAATTTCTTGTGACTTCATAAGGAGTTGCCCATATGTAATACCTCCATTTCCCCAAATATGCTTGATTCAGACATTTGCTGAATAATTCTATTTTCAGAACTATTGACTGTGTTCATATAGATGTCACCCAGAAAGAGACTTTTTATTTTCATCTCTGATCTTTGCCTATTGATAGGCTCCAATCTTGAGATAAAATGTAATCAATTCCATTTAACAAATCTAATCACATGTATCTGTTATCTGCCTTTACTTTGCTCAAGAATATACCTAATTGGTCCAACAGTATTCCTATAATATTTAAATGAATTTATCATGTGCTTTAAGAATACTTATTAATCTTCTTCCTCTTTGTTGGCAAGAAAGTGTTAATATTTATTTATCTGTCTTATAATAATTAGACCCATGTTTTGTGAACTTTGTACAGGTTTTTGTTTTAAAAAAAAAACCTTTTTTCCTCAAATCTGTTATAATTAATTTTACTGTTCCATAATTACACATTAAGCCTGGCACTACATAGATTTTTCTGGGTTTTAAACTTGCTCTTCAATTTCAGCTTTGATATCTAAAGTTTTCTGTTTGTTAATTCTATGTGCAGAATGAGGGTTGGCTTGTGTCTGATATATGAGAAACCAAGGAATTTGTAAGTATCATCTCCACACATTTGGACCTGTGTATTCAAGGCCACAAAGCATCCTATCTATAATTTCTTGGCATACATTAAGAATTGTAAAAGTATTAAAGACAAGTGGCACTGATATCACTAGAGAAAGGTTCAATGAAATTAAGATGCTGTTAAATGTGTTTATTTTTATTTTTATGAAGTCATTTAAATTGATGTCATTCATGTACATTAAGTGATTAGTAAAATGTCTTAGTTTTAATCCCTCTTTAATTTGGAAGCCATACTCATTTCTTTTTTAAGAATGTTGACAATGAATTAAGCTTAGTCAGAACTCTCATGAAATTAAACTGACTCCAACAGGTTCTATATTCTTAGCAATTAATCTTGACATTATCATTTAGTAAGGAGCATTTATTATTATTGTTGTTATTGTTAATATTATTATATGAATTCGCATTACTGAGAACAGCTGGGTGGAAGAGTGGATAAAGTGCCAGGCCTAAAGTCAGATACAGTCATCTTCCTGAGTTCAAATATGGCCTGAGAGAGAGGAAATAGCAAACCACTCCAACATCTTTGCCAAGAAGAGCCAAGGAAGGGTCTTATGACTCTTTGCTAACTAAAGCATCAATAGCTACTAGAATTAGAATTAAAAATAACCATTATCTAGGATTATGCCTATCAAATGCTACCTATTTAAGTGACTAGAGAAATCACAAGAATAAATAAATTATCCTCTCTATAAAACTCTCTAAATTTATCTTGGCAAACAATAGATATAAAGATACTATGATGAATTTCAAATGATTACATATATATACAACTAAGATCTGAAAAGAAGATATATGGGATTGTATTTTCAAATATCAAATATAGTTAGAAAAATGTTTAAAGATGAATTTAATTTCATCAGATCAACACTGAGTTATTGTTTAAAGCAATCTACTAAATCTATTTCATGTATGTCATTGAGAAAAATATATTATACCACCAAACCAAGCATCAGTACAGTAAGCTAGAACAAATATATTAATGGGAAAGATGGACAATTTAACAGAAAATCATGGGCAGAAAGCAAAAGATTATTCCAGGGAATAGGCATAAATTGGTCCCTTTAAATACAGTGATATTTAAGGCTCAAGAACTTTAACTGTAAATGACTGAATTTTCATTTAATTTATAAATAGAAAGGCAATCAATGCAGCAAATGAATAAAACATCAGGAGGTTGAGAACAATGAAAAATTAATTGGCCAACATAATTTTTAAGAGTCTATAAACAATGAGAAAAGAAATCAGGGTCTTGTAAAAATTTCATCACAGCAATTTAGACAATAAATAACTGAATTTCAATTTAAGATTTTAGATTCTGAAAAGTTATAATTTGAGGCATCATTATCCAAATTAAATTAACAGAACATTTCACCTGGAGTGCTAGGGAAGAAAAAAAAAACACCAGAAAAGGAACATGGGGTCTTAGAATAAAAAGCCCGCAGAAGAGAGAATATATATGAAAAGGAAGGAATCCTTGGTGTTAGAAAGAAGAAAAATAGAGGTTAATGGGTAATTTTTTTTTAAATCAACGTAACTGTGCAAGTGGCCACTGCAGAACTCTATTCCATTTCAAGAGGATGTGCTTCTGAAAGAAATGTGGTCTTTAAGGGATTCTTAAATAATTCCCTTACAAGATTTATTGGGAGAGAAATAAAAGTTCTATTAAATTTCAGTATTTGAAGTTGAAGGAAGATATCAGATAGCATTTAACCAACATCTATTGAATGAAATACTAAAGGGATAGTCTGCAGAAACTTCTTAAGTGATCTGTGTAGTGAAGGTGGAAAATAGACAGTGGGAGAGAAGTTCATCTCAAAATGTATTAATCTCTAGGTTTGAACGATGGATACCATGAAGGTCATTTTAAATTAAAATAAAGATATTTAGTTGAAAAGTATGTTGTTTGATTAGTGTCATTATTTTTTGTTGTTTACTGATTTTTCATTTTTTTACATATGTGAGTACATATATATTTATAGGCATATATACAACATATAACATATAAACATATCTAATTATACACATATATTTATATGTACATACACATGTGAGTATATACTTGAGAGTAGAATATATCTTTCAAAATTTTAAATGTCATAAGGTATATCTAATGTAGATGTAGCAACCATTTTCCTTGCTTCCAATTCAAGGTAGGGATTATATACTAAACTGATGGAAATTTGAGAAGATATAAAAGCCCTGATATTCCTCTCTCTACCAAGAAGTAACTTTGAAGATTAGAGTATGCTGTTTTGTAGGTATCCACTGCTACTACAATGTGAAATAGTTCACCAGTTGAATACAGGATTGGAATTTCTTTTACTGTTCTCTTGACTGTTATTTTAAGTAATTAAGGATGCTGCTGCCTTTGAATTTAAATTCATAGGAATGTATTTGAAACCCTGCCATCATACAAAAATGAAATATTTTAAGTCTAGGTTGTAATTTGAAAATTTAGATGTGAAAATGGTTTCAAATAATACAAAGTAAATTATATCATGTTTAATATGATTATTTTGCCATCTTTATAAATGGTTGTGAATAAATCAATTCAGCTATTAATAGAGTTGAAATAATGCAATCAACCCTACTTTGTTATATCATGTATGTATATGTATGTATGTGTGTATATATATATATATATATATACATCACATTTTCAAGAATCCAGAAAAGAAAATACATTATTAATTTAATTTTCTGTCAAGTAGATTATTCTTCCCTGATTCAGATAACTCTACACTTACAAGTTTTGTGATCTTTTGCAAATTAATTTTTCGTACTGAAATTGAGTTCCCTTATCTGAAAAAGAGCATGTTAGACTTGATGAATTCAATGTCCCCTTCTAGTTCTAAAACAATGATTTGAAATCCAGAGCTGTGCATAAGGTGCAGTAAGTATAGACAATAGTACAGACCATGTACCCTGAGGAGATGGTTCTATTTAACTATTAATGGAAGCTAAGAATCCTGAATCCTCAGAATTCAAGAGACATTCAAAGTTATGTAACCTATCTCCTTTTTTGATTCATAAACTTTGTCTGTTATTCTGACAATTAATCATCCCAACTGCTTGAATAACTCAAGGACTGGAGAACTGTGCCTCATGAGGGAAACAGTTTAATATTTTAACTATTTTAATTATTAAGGAATTATTAATTTTAATTGAATTTATAGCTCTCTATTTACCAGTCATTGGAACTAATCCTCCCCTCTGGATTCAAGTGAATTGATTGAACTATGTTCAACCTTTTTTACATCAGATGGATTTTTCTGGGAGACATTGAGAGAACAAAGACTATCTATGGACCAGGAAATTTTAGGAGCAAAATACTCAGAAGAATGAAATGAGGAAGAAATGATGTTTTTTAGTTTAAAAAAATCTTCATCACCATATGAATTGATTAATATAAATAGTGAGTAGGATTGAGGAAGCATTGTCAGGATTCCAGAGATATAAATAGGAGGTTTATAATTTCTCACCCTGACTTGGTTTAGCTGCATAGTTCTGAATCCCAAATCATAGAGTTTTTTTGGTTTTGTTTTCTTTTGTTTAGATCTGGAAGGAGCCTTTGTATTCCTTAAGTTGAATCTCATCTTTTTTCAGATAAGTTAACTAAAATCTAATATTGTAAAGTGATTTGCCTACTCACAAAGCTTGTAAATGGAAGAATTGGTATCTGAACTAGGAAAGAACCACCTACTGGCTTGGAAGCAATGGGAAAGAAGTGAAATAATATTGGGGGAGAACTCTGGACCTCCCAGCATAGATGAAATGCTAGGGCATCATGCTTGAATAATCCAAAAATGGCAGTAGATAGAACAAGACTAATGGAGGAGGAAGATGCTTGTAGTGAATTGTATGCTTTTTATTGTTATTAATTAATTTTTCTTTATGTTTTATGAATTTTGTTTAATGCTATGAGACAACATAGTCAATCTGCTTTGAGAATTAATATTCCTGGGAAAATATTCATCAGAAGAATTATAGGGTCATAGACCTAGAAATGAAAGCATCCTCAGAGACCGTCTAGTACAATTTCTTTATTTCACAGATGTGGAACCAAAGGTCCGTTGAGGTTAAATGATTTGTTCAAGATAATAAAGATAGTAAGTATCAAAAGTGGAATTTGACTGTAGGAGCCAGTGATCTTTCTATGAAATTACAACGTTTTCTTTGGTGGAAGAGAAAAGGAGAAAGTGAGGTAGAGAAAGAGATAGATGTGGAAGAGTAAAAGGGAAACAGAAGGAAGAGATTTGATTCTCACTAACAGTTATTTCGATTAGATAGAGAGAGCCCAGCTTATATCTTCCAGAAGCCTATTCAATATGAGATTTTCAGAGAGAGGGAAAGAGAAAACAACACACAAGCCCAAAGCCCATGAATGGGAGATTATAAGTAGTAAATAAAAATGAAAAGTAATAGGGAACAGAATAACTATACCACTCACCACTTTCATCTGTCAAAACCTTTTCATCCTTCCTCAAAACTCTCATAGCTTCATCACTGTCCTCTCCCTCAGCAGAAACCTTTCCTAAAATTTCTCTGAAGAAATTGAGGTAATTCTCAATGAATTCTCTACTTCCCCATGTTCCTCATATCACATTTTTCAGATGCCTTCTGCCATTAACCCTGTCTTCACTCATACATCATTGACAAGGCAAACTCCAATTCATATACAAGTGAATCCATTCTATCCCATCTTCTCCAGCAGATTACCTCCTCTGTCATTCCCATTCTTTTATATAACTTCTGTCTCCGTTTACTGGCTACTTCACCACTGCCTGCAAACTTGCCCATAAAACCCCACTTGATCTATCTATTCCAGATACCTATCATCCCATATTTCTCCTCCCTTTTGTGACTAAATTCCTTGAGAAGTCTATCTGCAATGAGTACTTTCACTTTTTCTCACTCCCTTAGCTTTTAAAAGTCTAGATTTTTTATTTCATTGTTCAGCTGAAACTGCTCTCCCCCAAGTTACCAATAATATCTTAGTTCTCAAATCTTGTGACTTCTTTTCTTAATCCTTCTCTTTCTTGATCTCTCTGTAGTCTTTGACAGTATTGATCACACTTATCTCCTTAGTACTCTCTTCTCCAGCTTTTTGTAGCTCTACTCTTTCCTGGTTCTTATGCTTATCTCACTGCTCATTTTTATTTTCCTTTGCTAGATCTTCATCTGATCTATGCCCATTAATCATGGGTATCCCACAGAGCTATTTCCTGGAACATCTTCTCTTATCCTACTTTACTATTTTATTTTTTAATGTCATCAGCTCTTATGTATTCAATTATCAGGTATACGCGGATAATTCTCTAATCTTATCATTCCCTATCTTCTCTTCTAACTTCCATCTCACATCTCCACTTGCGTATGAGACATCTTTAAATGGTTGTTTCATAGACATCTTATACTCAGTGTGTATAAAACTAAATTTATTGTTTTCCTATATTCCCCTCCCACACCTTCACTTCTTCATAAATCCCTATTATTATTGAGGGCATAATTGAGAATACCATTCTTTCAGCTACCCAGGCTCACAACATTGTTGTCACCCTTGATTCCCTAATCTCAATTCCATATACAATATGTTGCCTGCTAATTTTACCTTAGTTATATCTTTCGCATATGCCTTTCTTTCCCTCTCCTCTGAAACTGTCAATAACCTGGGGTAGGTCCTCATCACCTAATGTCTAGACTATTTGAATAGCCTGCTGATTGGCCACCTACCACAAGTCTCTTCCCCATTCCAGTCCATCCTCTACTGAACTAACAAAACAATTCTTCCTAAAGTGCAGGTGACCCACCCTTCCAACTCAGTGAACTTCAATGTCTCCCTATTACCTTCAGGATCATATCTATATCTATCTGACTATCTATCTATCTATCTATCTATCTATCTATCTATCTATCTGTCTATATATTTTTCTGTTGGACATGATGTTGGATATTCAAAGCTCTTCATAACCTGCTTCCACCATCTTTTCAGTTTTCTTACACCTTTTACCTCCCCCTATAATTTTGGATATTTATCCTCTCCCCTCATAATTTCTCAAGTTTTTCTAGCTACATTGATATTAATTTTTCTTTTAATATCTGTTGGACTCCATATTAACTCCTACCTACCAGAATCCCAATCTTCCTTTAAGCATTCCTAGTCACCTTCCAAACAAGGTCTAAGTCAACCCTGGCACCTATTCCCACTGGCATAATGACAGTTGTGTTGTGCTGAGAGAATTACTTTGTATTTATTGTGTGTAAGTATGCATGTTTACTTTGCTCTGTTGATCTTCCCTATATCTCATCCTTAGAAGGCAAAAAAGCTTCTGAAATTAATGACAATTCATTTGTCTTCTTTTTAATCCTAGCATCTAGTAGGGTGGTTAGCATATGATAGGCCATTAACATTTTCTGAATAAATATATCAATCAAAATTCCATTTTACCATTTCTGAGCTCCTCTATTCCTTATCTGCCCTCCCACACACCATAATTGCAAAAGGTGCCGCCTTTTATATTTAGATCATGAGCCCATTTTTTCCTTCTTGTGCCAATGTCCTTTTCATCATATAACCCTGACTTTTGTCAAAAGTATACCCTGTTAATTTTAATTTGATATTTTAAATCAAATTAAATATATTATTTTAAAACTTATTTGACTACAGAAAGAAGATAAAATGCTGTCAAGCCTTGATATTCTTATGGTATTATTATTAGTAGTAATCTCATCCAAGGACAGAGGGAAGTAACAACAGCTGGAATTTCTCTTGAGTCCATCTAACCCCTCCAAAAGAAAAACAAAATGAAAACATCTTATCATTTTGAGGGTTTTGAAGCTCCTGAAACACAAGCATGTTATTTCTCATTAGTCAACTGTCAATGAGCTCTCCTCCAATATCAAAGTAAAACTGCCAATAGACTGACAAACACAGTAGACTAACTGACAACATGGAGCTGACCAGATGATATCACTTCCAGACTCTGATGATTTTGTAAATCTCCCAAACTTTGCCCTCCCAAGATTCTGAAGCTTTCTTTATGTACTTTTGCTTCTTATGTGAAACAACTTATTTAATGATACTGTGAGATATCTAACCTCTCCCACCAGTTGCCTAGCCATTCTCTTTGCCTTAGTGCCTTATGTAAAACCTGTTCCCCTCCTCCTCCTTGGGTAGCCCCGCACTTGCTGTGTGGCATCTTGAGATGCAACTCGCTTACCCCAACTAAAGACATAAATATTATTTTATTGACTGTTTTCAATTAACTTTCTTGTTGACAGGACTCATATAATTCAGGAAAGCCCAGAACTGCCTCTTAGCTGGCTTCTATTTTTTTTTAATGTAGGTGATATTGATCCTTTCAAGCCACTCACTGTGTCCTCCAAACTACCTCACTCTATTTGCAACTGGCTTGCCTTCAATGGGTAGATAAACACCTTATGAATAATAAATAAATATGTAGATAAAATAGTGAATAAATAATAAAAAATAATGAGGCTGCCCTCAACAAAGAGTTAAAATCTTATTTTTCCTCTATAGATGATCTTTCTATCTTTCTTTTTTCTTACAAGTGAACAAATATTTTGCATTTGGGAATTTCAGAGAAGAAGTGAAAGGAGATAAATGTACACTTGGTAAAGCTTAATCTAACTGATTTATGATTCTTTACAAATCAAAGATTCCTGGCATGTTTTTTGGTAAAAATCCCTAGGAAAACAATAGAAAATATAAGTAGGAAATAATTAATATATATTAATTTCTGAATTCATGCAAACACATTTGCTAGATGTAGAAATAAATATTTAAATGTGACTATGTTAACCTGGTTAAGAGCTTTTCCATCATCTCATCTACTAGCCATATTCCACATTTGGTAACATTCCTTTCTATAAAGAAGAAAGGAAAAAAAAACCAGAGAAGCAGTAGAGAACCTAAAATTAGATTAGATATCATGAAGAGGCTGGGATGACTTATACAAATAAATAAATAAATGTTTGAGTTAATTAATTAATTGATTGATTGATTAATTGAGTGAGTGAGCAGATAAGTAAATTAATGAATGACTAAATAAATAAATAAATAAATGAGTGAATGAGTAAATAAATGAATAGACAAGTAACTAAATAAATAAAAATAGTAACACTCAACCCATCAAATAAATATATACAATTTTCATGAAAGAACACAGAAGAAAGAGGCTATGATCAATATATCTAGGATATATAAACAATCATTAATTCATAAGATCATTGGATTAAAGTTATAAAGCACTTTGCCTTCAAAATTCTTTTTTAACTTGTTCACTGCTTATCACACCTCTCTTTTTTTTTAAACATAAGCTATCTTACATATCAAAGCGAAACAATGCATTTTTCTGGGCTTTGACTTTAAGGAAATTTACATTTAAAGAAAAAAAATACATGTTAATCAAAAAGAACTTATAGACAATTCTCACTTTTATAAATTCACTCTATACAAATTTGACTTATGTAAAAATTCTGAAAGACATCTACAATCCAATTCTGATTTAAAAATCATGCAGGATTTCATAATGAGCAATGCATCTGCTAGTGCAGATAGTGAAGGAGCAAAGAATTTCCCAAAGTTCTTGTAAACAAAATAATTGAAGGCCATTAGTTCTTTAATTTAATACTTTAAATTAATTAAAGTGAAACTTTAATGTAGGTAAACTGATCTATTTTATCAAAGAATGCCATCTTAAAACTCCATGTAGATGAAAGAAAGAACTATGGTGGGGGGACAGAGTTATTCCTCTGCTTGGAGAAAATGCAACTGGGACTTTCAAATTATAACCTGTTCTCATGCACCATTCAGAAACTCTCAGTACATGGATAGCAATCATCAAGGAAATACTACCTATATATTATTTTACTAATGCTAAGGCATGCCTTATCATCTTTGAACAATGATTTATGTCCTTTTTAATTCCCAAAGTGGAGAAGTTTCGTAATGATAATGGCATTCCTTTCAAGATTCTAGTTATTTTGGATAATGCCCCAGGTCACCTGCACCATATAGATGTTTTTAATAAAAACATAAAAATGGTCTGGTTGTTGTTATTGTTGTTGTTCTTGTTGTTCTTGTTCTTGTTCTTGTTCTTGTTGTTTGTCCTTCATTCTTGAAGCAAAGCTACCACTATATCCTGTGCTATATCCACTGGTCTTGACCTTTGTCTTGCCACTAAAAAAGTGGTCAGTCTTCACACTAACACTTCCTTATTATTACAATATCTACACCTCAGGGAATGATTGTGAATTTCAAGGCCTATTATTTATGTACTACATTAGTCCAGGCAATTGAAGTTTTGGATGAATAAGGACTTGACATTGATAAATTACTAGAAGTCCTATAATATTTACTACATAATCCAGAATATTGCTAAGGCATGGGAAGATAAAATGTATCAAGAGAGTTTGGAAAAAAAGAGCATTAGCAGTTCATTCTCCGTTTTCATGGATTTGACAAAGTTGAAATGTTCATAGGAGTAATGAGACTGTAAATCAGCACAAGAGTTGGAGCTAAAAGTGGCTAAGAGTCTTGTGGAGAAATTGATTGAGTCTTATGAAAAGAACTGTGGAATAAGGATCTGACTAAGCAGCTAGCTGCAAAGATTGAAGAATAAGTAAGGGAAGCTATAGAACTGAAGGTTGAACCAAAAGTTTCACAAGGAAAAGTTGGCAGAAGCATTTTATCATTTAAGTAATTTTTTTTTCTTAAATCAAAAAAAAAATGGAACCAAATACTTTAATATTTTTAGAAGTTTATCCGTTTCTGGGAGCCAAGATGGTGGTATAAAAAGGTAGTCACTCTCACACTCCCCTATCAACCTCTGAAAACCCAGAAAATATCACCCCAGAAAAAAGAAACCTGGAACAGCTGAACCAGAAGAAAGATGGGGAACAGCACTGCAGCAGCCCATCAAATGGGTCTCCCAGTGCCTCAGTACAAAGAAGGGAAGTAAGGGCAGAGCCAAGATGGCAGAGTGAAAGCAGCAATGTGCTTGAGCTCTCCCCCAAACTCCTCCAAATACATATAAAAATGGCTCTAAACAAATTCTAAAGCAGCAGAAGTCACAAAAAGACAGAGTGAAACAAATCTCCAGCCCAAGACAACCTGGATGATTGATCAGAAAGGTGTATCACAGCGGGCTGGGAGCAGAGCGCAGCACAACATAGGCGAGCAGGCCACAGCAAACTTGGAGCAAGCCTGAGAAGACTGAATCATAGGCAGCTGTAGCAGTTTCCAGACTCCTTAATCCACAAATGCCAAAGACAATTTAGAAGGTCAGTGGGAAAAGTCTGTTTCTGTGGTGCTGAGAGAGGAAGGCAGGATCTCAGGTCCAGTTCCCTGAAAACGCAGCCCTGGGGTGGGCAGCTGCTTCCTGAGCTTCCAGAACAGAGACTGAGGGGGAATTGAGTGGCTGGTCAGAGGGGAATTGCAGGGATCTATCTGCTGGTGCTGAGGCAGGAATCTCTTGCTTTTCCCGTGCTTGGATCTGGGTCACATTTCTGGAAGGGGGTTCAGGGGTGAGAAGGAGCAATGGCATGGTGGAGCTGGTAGTGGCTGTAGACAGGAAACCTTCCTCACAGTTCCAGTACAGAAAGCAGTGCTTGTGGTCACTAATAGACCACAGCACAGGCCAGGAAAGGAGTAAATACCTCACCCCTTATCATACCATCTTGCAAGAACTGAAAATTTGCAGGTCCCTACAAGTATCTTTGAAAACATCTATATGAACCCTCAAAGTTTGGGACAGCACATTCTCCCCTTTGAAAGCAGACTCTTACCTTAACCAAGATTTTAAAACTCAAGTAATTGGCTGGGATCATGAATGAGCAGCACAAAAAGAGTCAGACTGTATTATCTTATTTGGTGACAAAGAAGATCAAAATATATAACAAGAAGACAACAAAGTCAGAGCTCCTACATCCAAAGGCTCCAAAAAAATATGAATCGTTCCAAGCCTTGGAAGAGCTCAAAAGGGATTTTGAGAAGCAAGTAAGAGAAGTTGAGGAAAAACTGGGAAGAGAAATGAGAGTGATGCACAAAAATCATGAAAAACAAGTGAACAGCTTGCTAAAGGAGACCCAAAAAAATACTGAAGAAAATAACACCTTAAAAAAATTGATTAACCCAAATGGTAAAAGAGGTGCAAAAAGCCAATGAGGAGCAGAATTCCATGAAAAGAAAACTTGGCCAAACGGAAAAGGAAGTCCAAAAGATTACTGAAGAAAATACTTCCTTAAAAATTAGAATAGAGCAATTGGAGCTAGTGACTTTATGAGAAATCAAGACACTGTAAAACAAATCCAAAAGAATGAAAAATAGAAGATACTGTGAAATATCTCATTGGAAAAACAACTGACCTGGAAAATAGATCCAGGAGAGGGAATTTAAAAATTATTGGACTATCTGAAAGCCATGATTAAAAAAAAGGGGGGGCCTAAACATCATCTTTCAAGAAATTATCAAGGAAAACTGCCCTGATATTTAGAACCAGAGGGCAAAATAGAAATGAAAGAATCCACAGATCTCCTCCTGAAAGAGATCCCCAAAGGAAAACTCCTAGGAATATTGTAGCCAAATTCCAGAGTTCCCAGGTCAAGGAGAAAATATTACAAGCTGCCAGAAAAACAATTCAAGTACTGTGGAAACACAATCAGGATAACACAAGATTTAGCAGCTTCTACATTAAAGGACCAGGGCATGGAATATAATATTCTGGAGGGCAAAGGAGATAGGATTACAACCAAGAATCACCTACCCAGCAAAACTGAGTATAATCCTTCAGGGGAAAAAATGGTCATTCAGTGAAATAGAGGACTTTCAAGCATTCTTGATGAAAAGACCAGAGCTGAATAGAAAATTTGACTTTCAAATACAAGACTGAAGTGGAACATGAAGAGGTAAACAGGAAAGAGAAATCATAAGAGACTTATTAAGGTTGAACTGTTTACACTCCTGCATGGAAAGATGATATTTGTAACTCATTAGACCTTTGTCAATATTAGAGTAGAGAACAAAAATTATATGTATGTATAGGTAGACAGATAGATAGATAGAGGGCACAGGGTGAGTTGAAGATTAAGGGGTCATATCTGGAGAATAAAATTAAGGGATGAGAGAGGATTATATTCAGAGAAGAAGAAAGGGAGAGGTAGAATGGGGTAAATTATCTCACAAAAAAAAGAAAATAAAGTGCTCTCACAATGGAGGGGAAATGGGAGAAGTTCAGAGGGAATGAGTGAATCTCATTCTCATCAGATTTGGCTTAAGGAGAGAATAATATATGCATTCAATTGGGTATGGAAATCTGTCTTACCCTACAGGAAAATAGGGGAGAAGGGGACAAGAGAGCAGGGGGATGATAGAGAGGAGGGCAGATTGGGAAAGGGGGTAATCAGAAGCAAATACTTCTGAAGAGGGACAGGGTCAAAAGAAAGAATAGAATAAATGGGAGGGCAGGATAGGATTAAGGGAAATAGCATTAGTTTTTCACAACATGTCTAATGGAAGTGTTTTGCATAACTGCACATGTATACCTATATTGAGTTGCTTGCCTTTTCAATGAGGGTGGGTGGGGAGGGAGGAGGGAAAATTTGAAACCTAAAGTTTTAAAATCATATGTTTTAAAAAATGTTTTCACATGCTACTGGGAAATAAGAAATACAGGAAATGGGGTACAGAAGTCTGTCCTGCCCTACAGGAAAGTGGAAGGGGAAGGGGATATGAGAAGGGATGGAAGAGATAGAAGAGAGGACAGAATAGGAGAAGGAATATTCAGAATGTATGCCATCTTGGGGCAGGAGGGGTAAGATGGGGTGAAAATTTGGAACTCAAAATCTGGTGGAAGTAAATATTGAAAACTAAAAATAAATAAATTTTTATTAAAATAAGGGAAGTAGCACTACAAAGGGCCCCAGGCGATTAAGCACCCTGCAGCATTCATCTGAAAGGAGCTGAAGAAAGCAACCTAGAGCCTTCCTAAAGTACCAGCCTTGCTGATTCCAACCCAACACTCTGCTAAGCTGTCAGAGCCCTACAGCCTCCAGCTGTCAATCAGAAGGAGATCCTGAAGCTCAGGTGGTAGAGCAGGCAAACTCCAACACCTGGACCTCTGACTGCCTCAGTGAGGGTTGGGGAAACGTGGAAACCAGCTCAGAAAACCACCAGGTGCCTCAACACACTACTTCAAAGGAATCCCCCAGTGCATTAGTAGAAATGTGGGAGGCAACACGGCAAGGCAGGACCTTGCAGTTTCTACATTAAAAGACCACAGGGTGTGGAACATGATATTCCTTAAGAGAAAGGAGCTTGGACTGCAGCCAAGGATCAACTACCCTGCAAAAATGAGCATGATTCTTCAAGGGAAGAGATGGATAGTCAATGAAACAGGACACTTCCAAACCTTCCTCATACAAAGAGCAGAGCTCAACAAAAAATTTGATCTTCAACTAAGAGATTCAAGAAAGACATAAAAAGGTAAATATACAGAAAGATACAAAATGTTGTTAAAAAAGGTGGACTGTTTACATCCCTACAAAGGAAGATGACACTTGAAACTCTTGAGAACTGTATTGTTATTACACCATCTTAAAGGAGTACACATAAAGGGGGTGGATATTAGTTGACTTTGATGTAATGAGAAAAAAAAATCTAATCAAGTGGGTAAAATGGGTCCAAATAAGTGGATTAGTCTGATCTTAGAAAATGTACTGAGAAAGGAGGAGGCACACCAGGGTAAGTTACATTACAGGAAAAGACACAAAATCCTATTACAGCAGAGGGAAATAAGTGAGGTGGGTGAGCATTGTTTGAACCTTACTCTCATCAGATTTGGCTCAAAAAGGGAATAACATAATCAGTTAGGTATAAAAATCTACCTTGCCCTATAGGCAGTAGGAGGGAAGAGGGGAAAGAACAGGGAGGGGGGACAGAAGGGAGGGAAGAAGCAGTAAGGGCAAAGGGAAAGAAAAGGAAAGAGATAATAGAAGGGAGGTCAGACTGAAGGAGGCGATAGTCAAAAGCAAAACAGTAGTGGGAGGGAAAGAGAAAGGAGAAAGAAAAGCATAAACAGGGGGAAAAAAGGATGGAGAAAAAGACACAGATAGTAATCATAATTGTGAAAGTTGAATCATTATCTTTTTTCTCTTCTGTTGAGTTTTGTTTCCTCTTTCTGATTGTTCCTCCTATCGGTTTTAATTTTTACTTACAACTTCACTAATATGAAAATATGTTTAATAGGTATGTAAATGTATAGCCTATATCAGATTGTATGCCATCTTGGGGAGGGTGGTGGGGAGGAAGGGGGAGAAATATTTTAAACTCAAAAGTGTATGGAAGTGATTGTTGATAAATCAAAATAAATTAATAAAATAGATTCTGGTCACAAGCAACTGAGGCCCTCCCTAGGTAAGGAGAAGAGCATACATGAGGAGGATAGTGGCTACACCTCTCTCTGGGTCATACCACTTCGGAAACACCAAAAACCTATAGGCCCCAGATGTAGCCACATACTAAACTTAAACCTATGTCCTCTGTTTATGTAGATTCCTTTAACTGCCCTAATGATAATAAATTTCTTAAGAATTATAAAAAAAAATTTAGAAGTTTAGACTAGTTGAGGATAATGTTGTTTGCTACTACAACTGCTGCTGCTGCTGCTGCTGCTATCACTACTACAATTTTCATTGACACAGTAAAGGCTCAGATAGGCTATAACTTGACAAGAAACACCCCAACATGAAAAATATTTTAGATAATATTCATTTTGAAGTTCTTCAAGAAGAGTTAACACAGAATGCATGTCTTTTCCATGACCACAACTGGTTATTCAGTGATTTAACTGTGTTTTACAGTAAATTTGTAGACTTTTAATGCACAGCGCTAGAAAAAAAAAAACATTACTTCATAGGGCTAGAAAAAGTAGGAAAATAAATGTTGTCACTTAACTTTTCCTCATCCTTGACTATATTACACTTTTAATTAAAAGCAATGGGTTATGTCAGCAGCATGTAATGATATTGTGTCAAGCAATTTAACTCAATATATAGAAATAAATCTAAGTTATTTTGAATCTTATAAAATTATGCCAAATAAACCAAGTGAGCAAACTGGACCCAGAAAAGCAGCTGCTGGTTAAAATAAACATAAAAATATATTGAAAAGTATGGTATATTTTTAATGATTTTCTAAATTTTACAAATTGTGATAGCCATCACACAGAGCTTTCCAAAATGGATAGGACTCATATAATCTTTGTAGTAGTGCATGCTAATTAACCCACTTATGTCCTTGGGAACCTCTATTTCTCAATTCATACAGTCTCATTAATGATAATAAGATAGTAATGATTTATTATCATAAGGGATATACCACACTTAGCAACTCAGAACTTAGTGCTTTATTACTTGTCCCATAGTGCCTTCTTTAAAATAAATGTCTCAGTGTAAAATTTGGTTTCCAGATCCATAATGAATTAAAAATGGAACATCAGTTGAATGGCTCAGTATTACCTGGATTTGGTTGATTTGTTCCATACCCTTGGCATTAATTAAATGTATTTTGACTATACATGATATTAATAGTACTTCTCTAGGGAACTAAGCATTTTTGAAGATTAATGAGATATTCATCTGATGATGATAGTTAAAATGGGACAAAGTACAAGTGGTATACTTAATTTCTTTTGAATTCTCTTTTAAAATTTGAAGCCATTTTAAAATTTCATAGGATTAGAAGACTTAACTTACTGGTTATCTAGTTCAACCCCTTCTCATATAGAGAGGAGGAAATTAAACTCTACTGGGGTTAGATAATTCCTAATGTCATAAAAGTGTGAGTCTTTTTTGTCTTATATACAATTTTGGGTGTATTGTCAAATACTTGACAATACAGTAAAAAGGAAATAAAATAGAATTTCTATTCAATGTGTACCTAGGAGCCACAGGGGTAAAATAACATCAATTGAAAAAAAAATCCTATAGGCCACCATTTATTTTAAAAGTTTCTACTTTTAAATATATGCTCCTGTTTCTCAGCACATTGTAATGCACCCTATACACATTTCATATTTTAGATAGTAAATATTTAGCATTTATATAGTACTTTAAGTTTTACAAATTGCTTTACATATGGTAATTTATTTTATCCTTACAATAACTCCATGAGGTAGATGCTTTTATTTTCCCGCTTTACAGATGAGGAAACTAAGAGAAAGAGAGGTTTAGTGACTTGACTAGGGTCACATATCTATTAAGTATATGGGGCAGAGTTTGAACTCTGATCTTCTTGACTTCAAATCCTTCATTTTATCTGATCTGACACCTACTTTCCTCACTATTAAGAGCTAGGTTTATAACAATAACTCATATTTTTCCTCTTCCCTTCTGATTTTTGGGTTTACCAAAGAGTAATGAATTAGGCAAAGGAAGAATAGCATAACAAAAAAGAGATGGACTTGGCAGACAATTGTGTCTGAATACTAACTAACTACATCAGTGATGGAGATATTAATACCTATGTGTTGTTAAAAACATCAAATGATATGACATATTCAAAATGCTTTGTAATCCATACAATGCTAAATAAATTCCAGTTATTTTTCTTGAAGGCATATAACATGACAAAATCAAGCCCAAGTAAAACATATAGGTAATTAAGAAGCCAAAAAAAAATACCCATCAAGTATTTATAAGTTTATTGTCTTTTCATTAAGATTTTTCATTTAACTATTTAACTTTTATTAAAACCACCCAACCAGTTACATTATGCTAAATGAAAATAAAACTGTATCTTTCATTAATGTTACAATGTTAGCTATGGTTTACGTACCAGTCTTCCTTCTAGCATTTTAAAGATCTTGCAGATTCATATCTTAATATTCCTACTGCATTTGTATAAAATAAGTGGATCTGTGCATAATTAAAATAATGACAAGGTAGAAAACCTTCAGGAGTTTCAAATTTGTTGATTATTAAGAATGATCATCAAAAGAAGTTTAGAAAAGGAAATTTCATATTGTGGTAATGTTTTTGCTATTACTTTTGTTTGTTTTGTTTAATTTCACATTAAACAAATAAGTTGGCTACATCCACATAGCTCAAAGTGAATTCTTTCCACTGAGAACACTTATCATATAAAGATATATCCCAGTGTTTACTGCCTAGTCAAGGAATTGGAGACATCAGGCTAAAACTGTTTTTACTGAAACTTACAGAAACAAGATGTCATCAGCATGAGCAATCTCTCACCAAATGTGATTATCTCAGTAAATTAGTTTTCATCTTTTTAGATTATCTTCATGAATATCCATGTCCAAAAAAAAGGTCATGTCTGTCCTTGGTTTTGTGAGCCTCTCTGACATAATCTACTTGGTTCTCAGACAACAAAGTATTGGGGTATTTATAGCACAATAGAGTCTACCAGAGTATGCACCTCATTATTATAGCCTTCAACAATGCAGGGTCTCTTGTAGTCCATGATAAGCCATTATATCTGTCATAAAGATTGACTACATACATACACACACATAAATGTATACATACATATATATCCATACAAATATTGCACATGTACTGAAGACATTTATCCATTTTGCCACAGTAAAACTGTGGCACATAACCTACAGCTAGCTCACCTAGAGAGAGGAACTGTGGTATTACCAGAAAAAAGGACTCAGTTCAAATCCTATCTTTTTCACAAGCTAGCTGTATGACTTTAGGGCAAATCATTTAACCTCTCAGTCTCAGTTTCCTAATGTATAAAATAAAGGAGTTGGACATGATTTCAAAGATCTCTTCTAGCTACAAATCTATGATCCTGTGGCTTTCTGTTTACCTTCTCAAAAGGAGTCTGGGAAAGAGGAAAGATGATATTAGGGCAGAGCTTCTAGCAGCCTTGCAAAACACCTTTTTTTTCCCCCACTGTTTGGTAAGCTCTATAGAGTTTACCTAAGGGGAAAATTACCAAGAGTAGGGGTGGGGAACCTCTAGGTCCTCAAGGATGGCTCTTTGAATAAATCAAAACTTCTCAGAACAAATCCCTTTAATAAAAGGATTTGTTTTGTGTAACTTGGACTCAGTCAAAAGGCCATACTCATGGACCTAGACGGCCACATGTGGACTCAAGGCTGCATATTCCCCACCCCAGAGTCCTAGGGTATTGATTTTTTAAATATTTTTTGGATCCTGCCTTAAAAGAGGGCACACTGGTAGGAAAAAATAACATGTGCCAGGGCAGGTAGGTGACACAAGGGATAGAGCATTGGCCCTTTAGTCATGAGGTCTTGAATTCAAATCTGGCCTCAGACACAACTTGAGATTCACTGCAAGTAACTTAGCCCTGATTGTCTCTAAAACACAAAAATAAGACACACACACACACACACACACACACACACACAAATACAATAAGAGAAGAAGCAATTAAAGGTTTCTCACTTATAAAGCTGTTCATCAAACAAAACTTTGTCACTTATAAGGCTGGTGGAGAATGGTAGATGTTAGATACAGAATAGTATCAAAATTAAATTTATATGCTGGATGGATTCTGCCATTGCTGGTTAAACTGATTTGCTTTCACCAGTAGTCACTTCTCATTGACAGAGGCAAGTAGTCAGAAGTATTGGAAAGAATCTGAGAATGAACTAGAGACCATCTAAGATTCCAGAAGAAGGCTGAGGTGAGGCTGCTTTTCATTGATTGACTTGTCTGCCTGTGCTTTCTTAGAGTTAGCAATTTCTTCATTAAAATTGTTTCTCCTAATTTACAATCCCAATGCCAGAATAGACTGTGGCTACTTTTACAACTATTTACAAAAATCATATTACTTTATTTTTTTAATTTTATGTATGTCTATGTATTAAAATACAAATGGCAAATCCAGTTTGTGTCAAGTTCTGATCAACTGAATACTAATAGTAAGATCAGGAGCTGAGAAGCAGGCAAAAATTTGGGAAGGAAATCATCTTAAAATTACTGAGGTTTATGCTTATATCACCCAAGTTAATGTTGATAGAACATTTTGTGTGTGTGTGTGTGTGTGTGTGTGTGTGTGTGTGTGTGTGTGTGCATGCAAGAAACCAAGCATTAAGAGATTAAGAGAGTGGAGAATTTGAGGTGGAAATAGAAAAATATCAATTTTTGAGAACATATAATTCTAGAAAAAGTGAATTTTGTGTCAAGGTGGATGAGTAGAAGAAAGAAGGAAACAAATAAGTAGTAAGGTCATCATCATCATCATCTCTTCCTTTTGCCCTAAAAGTTTTTCTGGGACTTTAGACACCTCTAGACATAGAGAAATAACCACAGAAGCCCTAACCAGGATGAATTGTACAAACTTGCATACAATTACATATAAATACATCACACACATGCATTCATACATGTTTACATGTATACATATACATAAAGACACTGGGTATTTTGCCCTCAGATAAAGTTTGAAACCTCTTCATGCTTATGGAATGGTTGTAAAGAGGCTTACCTACACACAAGCTACTCTCATACTCATCTTCCCTTGCACTACATCTAAGATCTTTTGGAAAAGGTATAGCCATGGGCTACATTTAAATGAAACCCATTGACAGTAATCCTTATAATATCTCCCGTGCATAAAAAATGCATGTAACATTACCAGAAGTATATTGGTGAAAAAGACATGTTGTGTGGATATGTATATGAGAAAGAGAGAGAGATAGAGATAGGGAGACACAATCTGAATCTGGAATAAATCAGTAAAGATTTGAGCTTATGAGCATATTGATTTATTAAGCAATACATATCAATTGCATAAGAAATTGGATTAGCTCTCCATAGCTAGTCACTTGACCCTAAATACAAGTTAAAATAGATGTTTATGCATTAAAAGAAAACAACAGAATATGAACTAGGATGCAAAGTAGGTATCTGATTTCTAAGTGGAAGAAAGATTAGGAGCTTTCTGAGCAGTGAAAGGAAAAGCAAAGTGCTACAATTCCCTGAAATCAGAAAAAGAGGTGTCCCACTTTCTACCAAGGGTCTATATTCAAACAAAGGAACAAGGAAACAGTAACTTATTGACCAATATAGGGGCAGTTTTCAGATATGACATATGGGTTGCTAGAGATGTATGTTTGTGAGAAAATTCCATGTATCAATCTGAATCTGACACAGTTCCTGGTCTAGAGCCTTATTTAAGGATCTCAAAGAGAAAAAAAAAAGTTGCATTTAGGTGGCTCAGTGGATAAAGTGCTGGGCCTTGAGTTGGGAAGACCTGAATTCAAATCTGTGTTCAGGCACTTAGTAGGAGTATGATCCTCCTGGTGCAGGAATCTCTTGCTTTGCCTGTGCTTAAATCTGGGTCAGTTCTGGGTGGCTGTCCTAGGGCAAAGAGGAGTGATGGTGTGGTGGAGCTCGTAGTGGTTGTGGACAGGAAAACTTCCTCACATTTCCAGGACAGAAAGGAGTGCTTGTGGTCACTAATTGACCACAGCACAGGTCAGGAAAGGAGTAAACACCTCACCCTTAATCATAGCACCTTGGAAGAACTGAAAATTTACAGGTCCCTAGAAGTATCTCTGAAAACAACTGCACAAAATCCCTGAAGCTTGGGACAGTACATTCTCCACACTGGAAACAGACTCTTACCTTAACAAAGAGTCTATAACTCAAGTAATTGGTCGGGATCGTGAGCAAACAGCACAAAAAAAGTCAGACTATATTATCTTACTTGGGTGACAAAGATGATCAAAACATACAACCAGAAGAAGACAATGAAGCCAAAGCTTCTACACCAAAAGCCTCCAAGAAAAATATGAATTGTTCCCAGGTCATGGAAGAGCTCAAAAAGTATTTCAAGAAGTAAGTAACAGGAGTAGAGGAAAAACTGAGAGTGATGCTAAAGGAGACTCAAAGAAATACTGAAGAAAATAACACTTTAAAAAATAGCCCAACCCAAATGGCAAAAGAGGTCCAGAAAGCCAATGAAGAGAAGAACACCCTAAAAAGCAAAATTGGTAAAATGGAAAAGGAAGTCCAAAAGTTTACTGAAGAAAATACTTCCTTAAAAATTAGAATGGAGAAATTGGAAGCTAGTGACAATTTGAGAAATAAAGGCACCGTAACACTAATCCAAAAGAATGAAAAAATAGAAGAGAATGTGAAATATCTCATTGGAAAAACAACTGACCTGGAAAATAGATCCAGGAGAGAGAACTTAAAAATTATTGGACTATCTGAAAGCCATGATCAAAAAAAGAGTCTAGACATCATCTTTCAAGAAAGTATCAAGGAAAACTGCCCTGATATTTTAGAACAAGAGGGCAAAATAGAAAGGGAAAGTATCCACCAATCACCTTCTGAAAGAGATCCCCAAAGGAAAACTCCTAGTAATATTGTAGCCAAATTCCTGAATTTCCAGATCAAAATATTGCAAGCAGCCAGAAAGAAACAGTTCAAGTACTGTGGAAACACATTAGGGATAAACAAGCTTTAGTAGCTTCTACATTAAAGGACTGCAGGACATAGAATACAATATTCTGGAAGGCAAAGGAGGTAGGACTACAACCAAGAATCATCTACCCAGCAAAACTGAGTATAATCCTTTAGTGTAAAAAATGGTCATTCAGTGAAATAGAGAACTTTCAAGCATTCTTGATGAAAAGACCAGAGCTGAATAGAAAATTTGACTTTCAAATACAAGCCTCAAGTGGAACATGAAGAGGTAAATAGGAAAGAGAAATCATAAGAGATTTATTAAGATTGAACTATTTACATTCCTGCATGAAAATACGATATTCATAACTCATGAGACCTTTGTCAGTATTAGGTTAGTTGGAGGGAAAAATTATATGTAGATAGATAGATAGATAAGATAGATAGATAGATAGATAGATAGATAGATAGATAGATAGATAGATAGATAGATAGAGGGCACAGGGTGAGTTGAAGATGAAAGGATGATATCTGGAAAATAAAATTAAGGGTGAGAGAGGATTATACTAGGAGGAGAAAGGGAGAGGTAGAATGAGGTAAATTATCTCACATGAAACAGAGAAGAAAAGGCTTTTACAGTAGAGGGGAAATGGGGGATGGTGAGAGGGAATGAGTGAATCTTATTCTCATAGGCTTTGGCTTAAGTAGGGAATAACATATACAATGGGGTATGGAAATCTATCTTATCCTACAGGAAAATAAGGGGGCAAGGGGACAAGAGGATTCTGGTTTTTGCTCCCCTCTGCTATCTGCTTCCATTTTATGGGAGAGTTCATCTCATTCACATTCAGAGTTATGATTACTAATTGTGTATTTCCATCTGTTCTATTTTTACTCTTTGTCCTCTCTCTTCTTTCATGCTTTCCCTCCTTGACATTGTCTTGCTTCTGTCTACCAGCTTCCCTGATTTGCCTTCTTTTCTGTCAATTCCCCTCCCATTACTTTATCTCCTCCTCCCCTAATTTGCTCTTGGGTAAGAGATGTCTGTATTCAATTGATTGTGTGTATTATTCTCTCATTGAGCCAATATTGATTAAAGTAACATTCAAGTGATGACCATTGCCTACCCTCCCATATTTCCCTCCACTGTAATAGGGTTGTTTTGCACCTCTTCACATGATATAATTTACCCCAATCTATCTCTCCCTTCCTTCTGAACCCAGTGAACTCCTCTTTCTCATCCCTTACTCATTTTATGTCATTTCCTCAAATTCACTTTGTACCTGTACCCTCTGTCTGTCTATCTATCTATCTGTCTATCTATCTATCTATCTATCTATCTATCTATCTATCTATCTATATCTATATCTATATCTATACCTATACCTATATCTATATCTATATCTATATCTATATCTATATCTATATCTATATCTATATCTATATCTATATCTATATCTATATCTATATCTATATCTATATCTATATCTATATCTATATCTATATCTATATCTATATCTACATCTATATCTATCTCTATATGTATTCCTTCTAGCTGTACTATGAATGATACACTTTTTAAGAATTACAGGTAATATCTTCCCATGTAGGGATACAAACAGTTTAGCTCCATTGAATCCCTTATGTTTTCTTTTCTCTTTGTACCTTTTTAGGCTTCTTTCTGGTCATCATATTGAAGATCAAAATTTTTGTTCAGTTTTTTGTCTTCTTATGAAAGCTTGAAATCCTTCTATTTCATTGAATGGCAATTTTTTTTCCCATCAAGTATTACACTTAATTTCACTGGTAGGTGATTCTTAGTTGTAGTCCTACCTCCTTTTCCTTCCAGAATATAATGTTCTATGACCTCTGATCCTTTAATGTTGTAGCTGCTAAGCCTTGTATAATCCTTATTGTGACTCACCAATATTTGAGTGTTTCTTTCTGGCCAATTGCAGTATTTGTACATTGATCTATTAGTTCTGAAATTTGGCTAAAATAATTTTTATTTTATTTTTAAATTTGGGATCTCTTTCCTGAGTTTATTCAAATGCCTTTTTTGCTTTCTGGTTCTAGGATATCATGGAAGTTTTTCTTGATAATTTTCATTGATAATTCCTTGACAGTTGTTGTCCATGTACTCCTTTTGTGGATCTATTTTCCCAATCTGTTTTTCCAATGAGATATTTTGCTTTTTTCTTATTTTTTATTCTTTAAATTTGTTTGATTGATTCTTGACATCTCATAAAGTTATTAGCTTCCACTTGCCAAATTTTAACTTTTAAGGAGCTGATTTCCTTAGCTTTTGTTTTTCCATTTCTATTTGGTCAATTTTACTTTTTAAGGAATTATTTTCTTCCATGAATTCTTTTCCATTTGGCCAATTCCAGTTTTTAAGCAGTTTTTTTTTTATTCTCTAAACTATTGACTCTTTTTTTCATAATTCTCTTGCATCATGCTTATTTCTTTTCTCAGTTTTTCTTCCAGCTCTAATGGCATTTTTAAGCTCCCTTTTAAACTCTTCCATGAGTTCCTTGTAGGCTTGAGACAACTTCTTATTTTTCTTTATGGCCTTGGTCATAGGTGTTTTGACATTATTGTCCTCTTCTGAGTTTGTATCTTGATCTTCCCTGTCACAATATGGCAAGATTCTTCTTTTGTTCTTTCTTATTTTTTGGCCTTTTCCCTTTGCTTCCTATTCGAGTACTGCTCCTACAAGGGACACTATCTCAGGTTTCTCATGTTAGGGGATGAAGTCCTTGGCTGTTTACCTTGTGCTGCACTGATATTGCTCTGAGGCCCACAGGGGTCCCATATTTGGCGCTACACCAAGGAGGTGGGGTAGGTGGAGTCTGGTGCTGCTGTATTACATAGGGGTCTGGCAGTTTACCTGGTGTTGAGCCAGGTCCCTAGTGCTGGCATCTGGTGTGTGCTAAGGTCAGTGTAGTTATTTCTTTTTTTTTCTTTTATATGGCTACACTGAAGCACATGACACTCTGGCTGCTGGAGGCTGCCTATTTGCCCAGGGTTATGCTTAAGCATGCCTTTAGTGCCCATCTTTCAAGTTTCTTGGAAAGGGATGACAAATAGGTAGAGTGGATTAAGGAGGCAGTGGTCTGAAGAAAAACAGACTTTGTAGAGGGGTTAGGATAAAAACAGTGAGAGAAGGATAAACAGGAAAATATTGGATGGATGGGAATATACATAATCATAAATGCAAATATGACTTTGATGAGCTCACCCATGGAATAGCACAATGGATTAGAAACTAGAATCCAACAAGATTTTTTAAAAAAACCACATACTTGAAATAGAAAGTCACACAGAGTTAGAATACTGAGCTGGAGAAGAATTTGTTATGCTTCAGCTAAAATAAAAAAGCAGCCATAGCAAATGATCACAGACAAGGCAAAATAGGCTTAAAGAGATAAAAAAAACCCTATATTTTGCTAAAAGATAATCATGTAATATAAAATAATGTAATATTTTCATAAATAACTCATTTATAAAATTCATAAAAACAGTCAAATTCATGAAAAAAGAGCCATTCTTCAATTGATAAGTGGTCAAAGAATGTGAACAGGTGGTTTACAAAAAAAATAAATCAAAACCATCTATGCTTATATGAAAATATTCTCTAAATCACTAATGATTAGAGAAATGCAAATTAAAATAACTCTCTGGTACCACCTCACACCTATAAGAAATGAAAATTCTGGAGTACATGAGGAAAAATGTGTATACTAATTAGCTATTGGTGGAGTTGTGAACTGGTCTATCCATTCTGAAGAATGATTTGGATCTATGCCCAAACAGCTATAAAACTGTGTTTTGACCCAGCATTGTAACTACTAGGTCTATACCCCAGGGAAATCAAAGAAAAAGGAAAGTGATATATATAAAAATATTTATAGCAGCTCTTTTTGTGGTGGCAAAGAACAAGAAATTGAGGATATACTGAGCAGATCTATTGAGATATAAGAAAACATAAGGGGAGGTGGATTCAGAAAAAAATGGGATGGCCAATATTAACTGATGGAGAGTGAAGTGAGCAGAACCAGGAGATCATTGTATACAGTATAGTGATGATGAATTGTGAAGGAATTAGCTGCTTGTTCAGTACAATGCACCAAGATAATTCTAAAGAACTAATGATGAACTCTGAGTACAAACTGAAGTATATTTTTTCCACTTTTAAAATTTTGCTGGGGGCAGCTTGTTGGTGCAGTGATAGAGCAATGGCTCTGGATTCAGGAGGACCGGAGTTCAAATCCAACCTCAGACACATAACACTTACTAGCTGTGTGACCCTGGGCAAGTCACTTAACCCCCATTGCCTAACCAAAAAATTTATTTTCTGCCTTTTTGTGATATGACTAACACTGAAATATATTTTAAATAATTTCAAATTTATAATTGATATATTTTTTCTCTTCTGAGTGGGTAGGAGGGAAATAATTTAGAAATCAAAATGTCAAAATTGTATATAATATATAATATATGTTTGTATGTATGTATATGATTATTTTTTTAAAAGTATATGATTTATTTTAAAAATTAAAATCTTTTAAAGTTAGATGTTTCCACAGAAATAACATAAGATGCCAACCTCAGACTGGAATAATTTAGGAACATGATTTGGGATCAAAGACTAGTGTTCAAATAATGGCTATGTCATAGGTATTTTCAGGACATGAAGGGAAGACAGGAAAGAGAAAAGAAAGAGAAGAGATGACGAAATGGCAAGGGGAAATATAGGAAGGGAAGAGATATAGGGAGAAGGAAAAAAGAGAGAGTAGGTTAATTGGATGCTGCTTATCCCTTAGGAGCTATTCTACAATAGCAAAGGACTTTGCTTTCCAGATTTCAGACTATCAGGTTTTTAGAAGACTTCTACATTCTGTGTTCACAATTCACTGGGGTATTGGGTATGGCTTGAAAGTTCTCTGTGTGTGTGTGTGTTTGATATGCTAGAATTTAATGCTTGTTCTTCCCCCAAAATTAAAAATTTCATAAGATTTTTTTTAAATTCCTCTCAGCTATTGTATTAATAACCCTTCTGAAGTTCATTAAAGGCAGAAAAAAATATCCCTTCACATAAATCCTCTTGGAGCAAGAATGGTTTCTGCTATATAATTAAGTCAAAATATCTTTTCTTGGCAGACCAACAAAGATGGTGATCAGATGGAGTAGTAATGCCCTGCCTTGCCACCACCATCCTGTAGCCCTAAACAACTATGAAGGTAAAGTATACTGGAACTAGTGATGACTGAAAAATCCACAAAAAAATTCAAGTGCACAAATAAAGTCCTACAGAACCAAAGAAAAGAGGTCATATGGACCACCATATGTCAATAAAACTAACAATTTACATAAAATGGATATTCACAAACACACTTATATAAGGATGTATATATATATATATGTATATATGTATATTTATATGTATTTATATGCATATATAATGTATATGCATATACATATACACATATTAATACGTACAGACATGAGTTGTATATGTGTGTATATGTATGTATGCATATGTAAATGTGCGTGTGCACACAAACACACGCACACACACACACTGTGGGTTAACTGAATAAAAAGTGGAAAATTTAAATAACCCACTCTCAGAAACAAAAAAGGTAAAAGCATTTGAACAAACTATAAATAAGTACCCTCACAAAAAGCAAAACAAACCAAAATTATGAATGCAAACAGAGAAGTTTGAGATGTCAGTAAAATTTGTCTAAGCTTCAGAAGATTGACACAGGGGAGAAACCCCATGAATGCGATTAGTATCAAAAGGAATTCAGAAATCAATCAAGTTTTAAAATCATAAAATTCACAGAGAAATCTTAGGAAAGTTGTCAAATTTTCCATTCCCCTTTATGTTCTGTTTTCCCACATTAGACTATATTCTCCTTGAGAGTAGGAACTTTCTTTTTAATTGTATTTTTATTCTCAGCACTTAGCACAATAACTGTCACATATAATATATTTCATAAATCATTGTGAACTTGACTAATTTTTCAAATGCATTGTAATCTACTTTCTTACTTCAATGTGTATTTCAATATAGGCATGAGGAAATTGAGAAATAGAAGACATCCCATACTTAATAAATGACAGAGCCAGGATTCTAACTTGACTAGTAACATCATATTCACCATTTCAAATCCAATGTTATTTCCACAACATTTCCTATTTGGCATTGCTTTTGACTTTTGTTCTCCTTAATCAATGATCTAACTTCCTAAAGCTCATAAATTCATAAAGTATTCATGTAAGTTAGGAAAAAAATGTTCTGAGAAATCCTCAAACCTTGAACCTCTTTCATGACTATCTTAATCAAAAGGGTTATGCAGGTATGTGGAAAGGACTAGGCATTTTATAGGGAGAGCTAGTTCCTGCTGTGATAGGTCCAATTAGCCTACTATACATTAAGTGACAGTAAGCTGGATGTCAAATACGAAGCTGGAAAATTCAGTGAGAAAGATTCATGATAAAGAGGGCAGAGAAGGTATAGGAAGGGTACATCTATGACAAACAGCAAGTTGTAACTCTAATAAGTAAGTCTAGGATCAGAAAACCAGAGGTTTTACTAGGTTGCTACAAATGTGTAGTAAAAAATATTGCTAAGATTATCAAATACTTAAGGACTATAGCTTTGGACGTTTGTTTTATCTCAGGCTTTAAAAATGCATTTATTTTTAAGGTGAATTTTTTCCCTTGAGCAATGAATCCAAGCTTTTACAAGACATGCACTTTATGAAGTTAAACTGACTGCCCTAGAGTTTGCTGTAAACAAAATATATGTTAGGTTTATGGATTAGAAGAATGATATTTTTTACCATTTCTTTTTTTAGAAAGTTGTTTGGAGAAATATTACTAAAGGCATAATAGTTTTAGATCATGAATATTCTTCTTTGTACTTAAGTGTTAAAATCAAAAAAAACATTGCAGGAAAATGTTTGTTCATTGTGATTACCTGATTGCATTACTAAAGTTATGAACATACTGTGATACTATCAGGTGCCCATCATATCACATTATCATGCAGTTATACTTACAAAAATGATTTTCACTATGAATTTGTATATCTGAACATTTAATTGCTATGCAATGCTATCTTCTATCATTTCATTTTGATTATGAGGAACATTATTACTTATGGTTTTCTGAGTTAAGATCAATGATTCTCTAATATGAATGAATATTCTTCATATTTTGAATTTTTTTATATTAGCATCATATATTTCTTTTTTAGAATATTAGTAGTATTCTTATAAAGGTGTCATTTCTCAACTATTTAGAGAACAGGGTTAAATTTATAAGAATACAAGTCATTCCCTAAATGATAAATGTCAAGGGATATGAACAGATGATTTTTCAGATAAAGAAATTAAAGCTAACTAAAGCCATATCAAAAAATGCTCTAAATCACTATTGATTAGATAAATGCCAATTTAAAAAAAACCCTTGCTAATATTACGGAAAAGGAAAATGATAAATGTTGGAGATGTGGAAAAATTGGGACACTAATGCATTGTTGGTGGAGTTGTGAACCCATCCTATCCTTCTGGAGAACATTTCGAAACTATGCCCTGAGGGCAAACAAACTGTGCATACCATTTCATCCAGAAATACCTTACTAGAGTTGTATCCAAAATAACTCATAAAAATGGGAAAAGGACCCACATATATAAAAATATTTATAGCAGCTCTTCTTATGGTGGCAAAGAGTTAGAAATTGAGGGGATATACATCGATTGGGAAATGGCTGAACAAGTTGTGGTATTTGAATATAATGGAATACTATTGTTCCATAAGAAATGATAAGCAGGTGGATTTCAGAAAAACCTGGAAAGACTTGCATTAACTGATACTGAGTGAGGTGAGCAGAACCAAGAGAACATTGTACACAGTAACTGCCACACTGTGCGATGACTAACTTTGATAGACTTAGCTCTTTTCAGCCATGCTGTGATCTAAGACAATTCCAAAGACTCATGATGGGAAAATGCTATCCACATCCAGAGGAAGAACTACGACATCTGAATGCAGAACAAAATACACTATTCTCTCTCTCTCTCTCTCATTATTTCTTTCTCATGGTTTTTCCATTTTGTTCTGGTTATTCTTTCACAACATGATGAATTTGGAAATACATTTAGTATTATTGTACATATATAGGTTATATCAGATTGCATGGTGTCTTGGGGAGGAGGGAAAATCTGGAATTTAAAATCCTATAAAAAGTGAATATTGAAAACTAAAAATAAATAAATAAGTATTTTTAAGTCTATTTGTATTTTCTCAGTCCTGATCCTTTTTGAAATCTGGTGAATAGTCAATCTTCCTGGACTTACATAAACTGAACCTGAGTGAGGTAAGCAAAACTGGGAGAACATTGTGGAGAGAAACAGCTACATTGTGTGATCATCAACTATGATAGACTCAGCTCTTCTCAACAATACAATGATCCAAGACAATTCCAAAAGACTCATGATGGAAAAAAGTATCCACAACCAGAGAAAGAACTATGGAGTCTGAATAAAGATCAATACATACTATTTCCACTTTTTTTTTCATGTTTTTTCACTTTTGCTCTTTTTTTTCTTTCATAGCATTACTAATGCAAAAACACATTTAAAATGATTGCACATGTATAATCTATGTCAGATCATTTGCCATCTTAAAGAAGAGTGAGGATGAAGAGGGAGGGGAGGGAGAGAGGGAGAAAAATTTGGAACTCAAAATCTTATAAAATAAATGTTGAAACCATCTTTACATGTAATTGAAAAATATATTATTTACAATATAAAAAAGAATGTTAGCAGTAAATATCTATGCCAGGTAAATGTGTAATTTGCTTGCCAAAAAATTGCTGGGTTTTTGTTTTGGTTTGTTTTGGTTTGTTTTTTATAAGATAAAGCATTGCAATTTTTAATATAAATTCACTTTTAATCTATTATGGTGACTGTTAACCTTCAATTCATGTTTGTTGCAGTATGTTACTTTTATTAGTTTTGATAGATAGATATAGATAGATAGATGATAGACAAACATAGATATAGATATTTTTCAACACCAGATCATCTTCATCTGATAACAATTATTTGTAGGTTTATAACATAAGCTAGGTAGTCCCTGCATAGCCACAATAGGAATACAGTGAATAATGAAGTTTAAAAAAGGCAATAAAATATTTCTTCTTTTATTATTCTTGTTAAACAAAAAAACCACTAAAATTGTTATTGTGCTGTTTGATGACACTGTTAATTGGCACCTGGAAAGCATTTATACATGTTTTTGTTGATTAATCTTACTTTCTCCAATCCCCATTAGTCAAATTTTTAGTTGAGATCTCTCATTTTGATTGATGCAAATGTAATACAATTATAGTTTTGGATTCCCTTAACGATTCTTACTATATGGCTCTGCTTCATCCATTGGATTTATCAATTATATTTAAGTGCTGGTGACATTTCCCTCTGTATCCACACTCAATCAGTCCACAAGCATTTATTAAATGTTTTTGATGTCCCATGAACATATTACAAGAAAGTGGTAGGGTAAGATATTTCAAAGGTATCAAGTATTCTTCCCACAACACTCTTGAGTTCATAATTGGGGGAATATTTAACAGCAAAAGGAGAAATGCAATAGAACATAGATACTGTTGATTGTATTTAAGTCAACATGCAGCCCACAGTGAACCCTATGTATGGGTTAGGGGCCCATGTTTCTATTTGAGTTTAACTCCACTGGTTGAGTGAATAGGGAGGTGCCCTCCAAGTCACAAAGTTCTGGGTTGTGCTTAACACTTGATACTTCTTGCCTGCTTTTGTGAACCTAGACAAGTTGCTGAATTCTGTATTTCAGCAGTTTCTTTAAACTAAGTATCACCGGCTTGGTGCTGACCTACAGCACTAGAGGAAATTCTGTTACGAGAAGTTCCTCATTGCAATCAAGTCACACATGTAGTATAAAATATTCTTGAGAGAGAGAGAGAGAGAGGGAGAGAGAGAGAGAGAGAGAGAGAGAGAGAGAGAGAGAAGAGAGAGAGAGAGAGAGAGAGAGAGAATTCATTTTTGTATTATTACAGTAAAAAAAAAATAGCTGCAATTTCAATGACATATGAATGGCCCTATCCAGGCTTTACTGGTGGGAAGATTGAAATCATTGTGGTCAAAATCATAAATCTTCCCTAAACTCCCTTTTAGTGATGAGCATATCTGTGTTTCTTTTGCTAAATTGATGTTCAGAGTACAGATATAGAATTCACTGCTGGTTGCACCCTCAATTTCTTTTCAATTTTCACAACCTGTTTGAGTTTGGCTATTATAGCCTACAACATCAAGAGGTCAAACAATATACCACAATTGGACATTGGAGGAAGCCTTTGGTAGAGATATATGAATAATCAAAAACCCATAAATAAGAGTTTCTGTTTTATTATTGATGTTATTCAAAATAATTATTCAAAAATTACTTACAATATTCGGTCAAGAACAAAAAAGGGAAAAATATACCACCAACAATACTGACTGGTCTGACGATATGAAAGCATCCATATTTGAAAGCATGAATTTTGTTTCTCTCAAATGTAATCAAACTTTTGGAAAATGAAAAGTTCATATTTTATTATGAGTTATTACAATTTGACACCACTAAGGTAAATAAATATCCTACCAACTGCAGTTATTTCTGCTGAAAAATTTAAAAATCAGGCATATCTCTCTTCTTTTGGTACTTAAGATTCTGTACAACTAGCAAGAAAGGCATTATTTTTTAAATGACATCCTTGAACAAATTTCTATGACCTAGGAAAGACCCTTAGACAAGCAAGATTCTAAATTACTCTTAGAGGAATATTAATCTTAATATCCTAGATGTGAGATACTAAAGAATTAAGTATTTTTGCAATGAGTAACTAAAAGTACAGGAGTAGGCTAGAACATCCATGCTTTTTAACCTTTCCAAAGGGAAAGGAAACCTTAGGTTCATGAAGAAGTTTATTATGTAAAGAATTTATTTATTATCTGGTCAAGTTAGGTCCCATCCTTTGAGCACATAACAAAATACTTAGGTTTCAACTCAATATAACTTCATTTGCCTAAAGTACTCCCATGATGCTTCATTGCCCTGGATGAAAGAGTAGAGTTTATATCTTCATTAGCCAGAAATCTTTCATTAAAAAAAAGCACAGTCATTTGGGTTGAGCAAATTGGTTCCACATTAGTAAACACCATAAGAATTTGATTGCCACTGGTTTTCCTCTCAAGGCAAAAGTTACTTTTTCCCCTTGGCAGTGGGAAAGATTGCTTATGGGATACTGCACTGAATTTAGAATTTAAAAGAAAAATCTGACTTCTAATCCCACCTCAGACACCTGAAAGCTCTTCTATGCTGGGCAAGTCACTTGACTACTCTCAGCCTTCCTCTTCTAAAAAAAAATAATGGGAATAATAATAGCACCTATAGGTGGCAGCTAGATGGATCAGTAGATAGAACATCAGCCCTTGAATCAGGAAGACTTGAGTTCAAATCTGGCCTCAGACACTTGATACTTATTATCTGTGTGACCCTGGGCAAGTCACTTCACCCCATTGTCTTGCAAAAATAAAAATAATAATAATAATAACACCTACTTCTCTGGGAAATTATAGGGTTGAAATGAAATATGTATACTTGGCAAATTTTTAAATACTTTATAAATTTTGGCTATAATTATACAGAATTTTTAAACACTAATAGAAATTACTAATAAAAGTGTATTAATTTATTTTTTTTTCTCTGAGACATATTAAGATTTTTTGGAAAGGAACAAGAAACATAGATGTCCACAAACTGAGAAAGGTTCTCAGTACCACACTGAGGTTTAGTGCTAGGGTAATTCACTAGGCTTTGACAACTTGTGCAAAATATTTGAGAAACAGATGAATACATGTGAATTCCAAATAAAGGACTGTTTTCCCAAAGTTAATAATGTTCAGCAGTTTAAAACAAGCTAGCAAGAACTGTAACATGAAGATATTTCTAATGGAGTTTTCAGTTTTGATGTTCAATAATCTGATGCTATGGGGTCCAAAATGATACTTTTGTCTGTTTTGTCTAAGAGGAAACTAATTGTTGTTTGTGTAAGAAGAAACAGATAGAGTGTAGATATCAGAACTTAGAAAATTATGAGTGTTCTTTCACCTAGACATATTTTATTTTTATTTCTACTAACAATCTTTTTGAAGCATCAGTGGTATTATGCTGAATGGCTCTTGTACAGCATTATTTTAAGTCAATTTCAATATCCTATTATTTTCTAAAAGCGACTGAGGGTATAGTTCTCAGATCATAATCTTTTTCCTGTCTTTTAATTCTCATGCTTTGGTTTCCAGAGATCTGAAGTTCAAAGTTACAGCATTTATTTTGCATTGTTGTTTATTCTTAGACATAATCACCTATTCCACCACGTTGCTGGAACTTTCTCTAGTGTTTTTTTATTAAAACTTTTAAATATATGATCATGATATCTTAATTTACTGGTTATCCTTCCCCCAAAAGATTTGCTATAAAGCAATGTGTGTTCCTTTTCCATTTGAATTCTAAGTTGGATGTATTCTATGACACTGGTGAACATTTTTAACAGGAGCAATTCTCCATTTTTTATGTCCTATTTAACATTAACAATCATAGTATTTTAGGCAAAAGCTATGAATGTTGTTGTTTTAATGTGAGATACTGTCCCTTCTACCATTCATCTTAGCACTTCATAATTTTCATCTGCTCTACTTTATGCATATATGCTCAGATCTCACCCATCTTATACCCCAAAAATCAAAACATAACCAAAAACCAACAAAATCTTTCACTTTGGCTGTACCATCCTCTCAAACTTCTTCTATTTCTTTCTCTACTCATAACCAAACTCCTAAAAAAAATAATAAAAGCTATCAACACCTATTTCTTCCATCCTTTAACCTCCCACTTCTAAATCCATTGTCATCTAGATCCCATGCTCACTGCTGGACTAAAAATGCTGTCTCTCTAAGGACATCATCATTGAGATCTTTATTACTAATGCCAAAGTTCTTTCCTTTGTCTCCAAAAATCTTGATTTGTCCGCAGCTTTGACAGCACTGATAACTACCCCTTTTTGAATACTGTCTCCTCCCTTGGTTTTTGTGACACTGCCGGGCTGTGGCTTTCTTCCAACTTGTGTGATTTTTTTTGAAAGACAATTATCCTCATAAATGTGAGTATACTGTAGTCATGGGCCTGTATTTTTTTTTTCTCTAACTTCTCTCTAAATTCTTCTCTTCTCCCACATTATTTCAATGTGGATTATTCCTTAATCTACATACTAATATCATTTTTTTCCAAATTCTAGGGTTTTTTTGGGGTTTTTTAATGTTTTGTTTTATTTTTGGCAGTTGGGGTTAAGTGATTCACCCAGAGTCACCCAGCTAGAAATTGTTATGTGTTTGAAGCCAAATTTGAAGTCAGGTCCTCTTGATTCCAGGGCCAGTACATCACCTAGCTGCCACCAGCTCTGTTTCTAATATCTGAATGCCTACTGCATGTTTCTACTTAGATCTCACATAAGAATCTGAAAATTAGTACATATAAAACTGTTCTCATATTTTCCTCCTAAATCTCTTTTCTCTTAAATTTGCTATTTCCATTAAACACACCTACAATTCTCATACTCAACTAATTTCACCACTTCTAAATTATGCCCTAATCTCTCCTCTCTTTTATTCCTATATCCCATCATTCACCATGTCCTATTAATTTTACCTCAATAATATTTCTTGGATCTGTATTTTTTCTCCCCTTAAGCCACCGTGACTGTAGGTCAGATCCTCATCACTCATGACTTAAGACTATTACTGGGGGCAGAGCCGAGATGGAGGAGTAAAAGCAGTGACTTACTTGAGCTCTCTCCCAAATCTCTCCAAATACCTGAAAAAATGGCTCTGAACAAATTCTAAAGCAGCAGAACCCACAAAAAGGTAGAGGGAAGCAAATTTCCCATGCAAGACAACCTGGATGATTGATCAGAAAGGTATGTCATGCTGGGCTGGGTTAGGAACACAGTGCAGTGTGGACGTGCAGGACACAGCAAACCTGTAGCAGGCCTCAGAGGACTTAATTGTGGGCAGCTGTGGCGGTTTCCAGACTCTTCAATCTACCAATGCCAAAGAAAACTTAGAAGGTCAGTGGGAAAGGTCTCTTTCTGTGGTGCTGAGAAGGGAGTGCAGGGTGCCAGGTCCAGTTCCTTGAGATCACTGAGCTCAGGCCCCAGGGGCTATGGCTGCCTCCTGAGCTTCCAGCCCACAGACTGAGGGGGAATCCAATGGCTGATCAGAGAGAGATTGCAGGGATCTCTTTTCCAGTGCCGAGACAGGAATCTCTTGCTTTGCCTGTGCTTGGATCTGGATCACAGTTCTAGGCAGCAGTCCTGGGGGCAAGGAGGAGCACTGGCCTGGTGGAGCTTGTAGTGGCTGTACAGAGAAAACCCTCCTCACAGTGCCAAGATAGAAAGGAGTGCTTGTGGTCACTAATAGACCAGAGCACAGGCCAAGAAAAGAGTAAACACCTTGCCCCTTATCATACCAACTTGGAAGAACTGAAAATTTGCAGGTCCCTACAAGTATCTCTGAAAACAGCTGTACAAACCCTCGAAGCTTGGGACAATACATTCTCCACATTGGAAGCGTACTCTTACCTTAACAAAGAGTTTGAAACTCAAGTAATTGACTGGGATCATGAGCAAGCAGTGTAAAAAGAGTCAGGCTATATTATCTTACTTTAGTGACAAAGAAGATCAAAATATACAAGCAGAAGACAACAAAGTCAAAGCTCCCACATCCAAAGCCTCCAAGAAAAATATGAATCAGTCCCAGACCTTGGAAGAGCTCAAAAGGGATTTTGAGAAGAAAGTAAGAGAAGTAAATGAAAAAGTGGGAAAAGAAATGAGAGTGATGCAAGAAAATCATGGAAAACAAGTTAACACCTTGCTAAAGGAGACCCAAAAAAATACTGAAGAAAATAACACCTTAAAAAAAATAGCCTAACCCAAATGGCAAAAGAGGTCCAAAAAGCCAATGAGAGAGAAGGCCCTAAAAATAAAAATTGGCGAAATAGAAAAGGGAGTCCAAAATATTATTGAAGAAAATAACTTCCTTAAAAATTAGAGTAGAGCAATTGGAGGCTAGTGACGTTATGAGAAATTAAGACACTATAAAAAATACAGAAGAATGAAAAAATAGATGATAATGTGAAATATCTCATTGGAAAAACAACTGACCTGGAAAACAGATCCAGGAGAGAGATTTTAAAAATTATTGAAATATCTGAAAGCCATGATCAAAAAAAGAGCCTAGACATCATTTTTCAAGAATTTATCTAGGAAAACTGCCTTGATATAGTAGAACCAGAGAGCAAAATAGAAATGGAAAGAATCCATTGATCTCCTCCTGAAAGACATCCCCAAAGTAAAACTCCCAGGAATATTTTAGCCAAATTCAGGAGTTCCCAGGTCAAGGAGAAAATATTACAAGCTTCTGGAAATAAACAATTCAAGTACTGTGGAAACATAATCAGGATATCACAAGATTTAGCACCTTCTACATTAAAGGACTGCAGGGCATGGAATATAATATTCTGGAGCACAAAGGAGATAGGATTACAACCAAGAATCACCTACCCAGCAAAACTGAGTATAATCCTTCAGGGGACAAAATTGTCATTCAGTTAAATAGAGGACTTTCAAGCATTCTTGAGGAAAAGACCGGAGCTGGATAGAAAATTTGACTATCAAATGCAAGACTCAAGTGGAACATGAATAGGTAAACAGAAAAGAGAAATCATAAGAGACTTATTAAGGTTGAACTGTTTACATTCCTGCATGGAAAGATGACATTTATAACTTATTAGACCTTTGTCAGTATTAGGGTAGTTGTAGGGAAAAATAATTATACATATGTATGTATGTATGTAGATAGATGATGATAGATAGATAGATAGATAGATAGATAGATAGATAGATAGATAGATAGATAGATGGATGGATGATGGCACAAGGTGAGTTGAAGTTTAAGGGGTCATATATGGAGAATAAAATTAAGGGATGAGAGAGGATTATACTAGGAGAAGAGGAAAGGGAGAGTTAGAATGGGGTAAATTATCTTACAAAAAAAAAACAAAAATGCTCTTACAGTGGAAGGGAAATGGGGGAAGGTGAGAGGGAATGAATGAATCTTATTCTTGTAGGATTTGGCTTAAGGAGGGAGTAACATATAAACATATAAGGAGGGAATAAACATATATATTCAATTGGACATGGAAATATGTCTTACCCTACAGGAAAATAGGGGGAGAAGGGGACAAGAGAACAGGGGGATGATAAAGAGGAGGGCAGATTGGGAAAGGGGATAATCAGAAGCAAATACTTCTGAAGAAGGACAGGGTCAAAAGAAAGAGTAGAATAAATGGGGGGTGGGATAGGATTAAGGGAAATAGAGTTAGTTTTTCACAGCATGTCTACTATGCAAGTGTTTTGCATAACTGCACATGTGTAACCTATATTGAGTTGCTTGTCTTTTCAATAAGGGTGAGTGAGGAGGGAGGAAGGGAGAAAATTTGGAACCCAAAGTTTTAAAAATGTGTGTAAAAAAATGTTTTCACATATAGCTGGGAAATATACAGGAAATGGGGTATAGAAGTCTATCCTGCCCTACAGGAAAATAGAAGGGGAAGGGGATAAGAGAAATGGGGGAGAGATAGAAGGGAGGGCAGACTAAGGCAAGGGGTATTCAGAATGCATGCCATCTTGGGGTGGGGAGAGGGATGAGATGGGGAGAAAATTTGAAACTCAAAATCTTGTAGAAGTAAATATTGAAAACTAAAAATAAACAAATTTATATTAAAAAAAACCACATACAATGATGTGGAAACCTTAAAATACTACCTAAATGTTACATAAATAAATCACTATCATTTAAGTTATAAATATATTCAATTTCAAAATAGCTAAATCACACTTTAACCTCTTCTATATCAATAACTGGTCTGTAGACTTCATTTTCCTGGAATCTATGTTTATATCACTTTTGAGTTCTTGCTTCACTAAAAACCATCTACAACTTAGTAGATTATTTTAGAAAGTTTCTGTAAGTGAAAAATTCATTACCATGTTATAACTTGTGTATGGATTCTATTAAACTTGGCTAGATTCTTCCTTGAACAACTGGAAAACTGGCAAAGTGATGAGTACATCACTAGAACCATGTTAGAAGTCTCTGTAGCTTGGTAACACCTGCCAGATCTTGGGCTCTGTTGGGCTAGCCTGTCTGCATGTAGGGTCACCTCCAAGTCATTATGAGACATCAAAGTAAACTTTTAAGGGAAACTTCATTTTAGATTTTATTAAAATGAATTACATTTGTCAGAAAAGTAATGGTTGTGACAGAAATGAGTTAAAATACATTATTTTACCATATAATTTTCTTAGGCAAATATATATTCTTTTAACTTTCAAGTCCTAACATTCATAATACTTCTTAGTTGTTCAGTAAGGAGAATACATGTGACAAACTATGAACTTGAAATAAAATTCACAGAAACTTTCTTCAAAAAAAAAATACTATTACAATAACCTCCTAATTGATTTCCCTAAATTCAGCCTACCTTCTTCCTCTTATCTGACAACTTTATTTCTACTTCATCAAGTTTCAGTGGCTCCTCATTGCCTCTAGAATTAGATACAAACAGTTCTATCATTTATAAACTTTCATAATAAATCCCCAGTGTATCATTCCATATGGATTAGACATTATTTCCACTCACATACTATATGTTCCAGACAAAATGACCCACTTACTGTTTCCTGTAGGTGTCATACTATCTACTCTTTCCCTGACTTTGTATAGGCTGCCTATTATACCTGGATTGTTTTCCAGCTTCACATCTACTTCCTAGGTTTCTCATTTGTTTCAAGTTTCATATTAACAGATTAAATAGCAATTTTATTCACTTGGTGGTTATAACTACCTGTCCCCTAAGATCCTTAGAATCTATTTTGTTGAAATTTTATGTTTACTTATCTTTGACCATTTTGTACGCCCTGAGTGTAAGTTTCTAGAAAACAAGGATTGTATAAGTGTTGCGTGAGTATCCTCAATGCCTTTCACAGTGCCTGCAGATAGTGAATAGATTCTTAATTAATGATAAGTGACTAACTGTATGATTTCATGAAATTTTGTATGATTTTATGATATGCACAATACTTTTTGGCCAGACTTATGACTTTATTTCTCACATCAATGAGAAACGATGAATGCTAGAGGAGATGAAAAAAAAAATAGGTACACTAATAAAGTGTCGGGGGAGTTGTGAACTGGTCCAACCATTTCTGGTGACTATGACCAAAGGACAAAAGTGTGCATACTGTTTGACCAAGCAATACCATACTTGGTCTGCCTCCCAAAAGAGGTAAAAGAAAAATGCAAAAGACCTCTACGTACAAAAATATTTTTTAGTGGCAAAGAATTCAATATTAAGTGAATGCTAATAAGTTAGGGAATGGCTGTAAAAGTTGTAGCATATGATTGTGATGGACTGTAATTGTTCTATAATAAATTATTAGCAAAGTGGTTTCAGGAGGAAAACGGTAAGACATATATTAATCCATGCAAAGTGAAATGAAAGAACTAGGAGATTGTTATGCATAGTAATATTAACATTGTAATGATGATCAACTGTACAAGGCTTGGATTCTCTGATTAATGCAATGGTCCAAAACAATTCCACATTACTTATGTTGAAAAAATGCTATTCCCTTTAGAGAGAAAATGATGAACTCTGATTTCAACTTGATGTGTGTGTGTGTGTGTGTGTATGTGTGTGTATACACAGTGTGTGTATACATACCTCACTATACCATTAAGCACCTGATCATTTTTATTCACCACCTGGTGAAGGGCAAAAGCTTGTGCGCTCTCTCTCTGTCTCTCTGTCTCTCTCTCTCTTCTCTCTCTCTCTCTCTCTCTCTCTCTCTCCCTCTCTCTCTTTCCCCCCATAACCATGTGTGCACGTGTACCACACACACACACACACACACACATACATATATATATATATATATATATATATATATATATATAGTTTACATATATAATTAAGTGTTATAATGTTGTTTGCCTTCTCAGTGGGTGGGGGAGAGAGGGAGAGAGGGAGAGAATTTGGAATTGAAAGTAAAAAAAAAAAAAGAACATTAAAATAATTAAATAATCGCTTAATAAAACAATTCTGCTTGTTCTTCAGGGAGATATTTAAGTATGAAACTGGAAAGAGGAAAATATCTGTATTTAAAAAGAAAAGATCTGTCAAGATTTCTACAATAAACTATTTTTTTCTGTGAATGACAGTGCAATCACTGCATTTCAATTGTAGTAAGACAGTTCCAGATAAACTACACAAATAAGTAGAAATAATATTAAAGAAAAGAGATAGTAAGAATCGATGTACCAACTCAAGTATACCAAGAGGCTGCTGGACAAGGATATTTGAAAGCCACTGAGGGTCATTTCTCAATCTATCTGAGAAGATTAGGAAATGAGAGAATAATATTATGGATCTTATAGCTACAAAATGCACTGAGAAAACAATTCTCCATCTCTATGCCTACATTTCAATTTCTAGAATATCCTTATGAGAATAATCTCTACTTACTTCTAGAGTAACCACAATGAAGGCAATAGATGGAGTCAGGAATATTGTAGTCATACAATTTACTGTAAGGAATAGAAAATACAAATTCCTACTTAGTATTTTGTTGACTGAAACAAAGAAATATATTTATTAGAACAAAATAAGAACTTTGAAGCCCACAACTAACCAGATATTTCCTAGAGTTAAAATATCTTTGTGTTCTAGAAATAGAAGAAAATAGCTCTTTATTTTATGGCTAAATTTAATATGATTTTACATCTAAAATTTATTACAGTGCTCATGTTGCATAATCATATGTTGACTTGATGGTATTTGGCCAAAAAATAAAATAAATCATTCATTCCTTTAGACACATGTTATAGCTACCAGCATAATTCATTCCTGCTTTTCTCATCACTCTGTACACTTCTTTCTTGTCATTTTATAGTTGGATATATTTTTATGATTTATCAATGCAAAAATTCACAGTTCTGAAATCCACAAAAGGTTAATTTTATTGTACTCTAATTTGTATGTTTTCTTCAAGAAAATTATGCATGTCAAAATGCAGAAAATATAATTTTAACATGGCTAGGTAATTTTAAAAATTCTTATCAGATATCATGAAGGAGATTAAGAAATATGAGTGGTCAAAGTAATTTAGGACATAAAACCTTAGGTTCTACATCTAAACTTCATATAGCTTATTAGATTTTGCTTCCTGTGGGTTCCATTTCACATGATGGTATAGATCATCTTTCTTTCTTCTCATTCTTCACTATGTATTTAGAAGTGTAAGCCAGCATCTATCACTTTTGCCTTTAACTAGTGGGTTAATAAAAACAATCAGGTCCTTAATAATATCATGAGTATGCATTAATGAGTAATGTAGAAATGAAAAAGGTTCTTTTTTTTCTTCCCATGCTTCCATTTGTACTACATTAAAGATAAGTGTGCACTGTGAAATTGAGTAACATTTTTAGTTCTTCAAGAGTTTGATAAACCTACTAGAAAACAATGAGACAAAAAATTATAATTTTTGGTAAGGGAGACAGGAGGAATACAGAGCAGAATTGTATTTCCTGGAGAAATTTATTAATATAACCCAACAAGGGAACTTCAGAGTGCAATAGGCCAATAGATCAGTTAAAAATGACCATATGGGCTCAGCAAAGTATACCCATAATAAAAGCTCAGCACTAATTAGATGTAGTTGAGCCCTCTTTGTTCAGCAAGGTAAAATGCTAAGCTCTGTCTGCTGTTTGACAGGACTACTTACATTTTCAAAATTTCTGTCATTCATTGGTCTATACTGAAATATTGCCAAAACTAAAGGTTTACCCGGACTGTTCTATTACCTCATGTGAGACACTGAAGAAACCAGTACTTTCTGTTGTGGCCTATTAGGTGTGTTTTTGGAAGGAATCACACATGCATCGCAGAAGAGAATCCATAGTGTTGATATTTTTAGAAAACCAACGGTCAAACATGTCTAATTACAATGAATTAGAGTACTAATTACAGGTTAGGCATATTTTAATAAGAATCCTTTACACCACGCACACACACACACACACACACACGATGGGATGGAACTATCCATTAGACAAACTGTAGCTAATGCAGCAGAAACCTGATCAAGTTGAAAGGGTTATAGTGGTGCCAACTGGCAGCCACTGTGAGTGACTACAGGGAGATATAACTCTGGATATGGGAATAAATAAATAAAAGTCTGGCTCCTATTTGAATCTTTGCACAACTATGAGAGTATTGTAGTGAAAATGAAGTAGCAGGGGGGGAATTCATTTTAAAGCAAGTTCTAAATGTCTCACCGAAGCTGTCTCTAAAAGTAAGTTCCACTTATTTCTAGGAAATACCCAGGTCTCTTTGGCTGTGATCTCTACAGCCATCTGGCCCCAGGCAATCTCTCTACGTATCCTATTTTGCTTTCCTGGGCTTCCTTCCAGCTCTCTGAGTTAGGGAGTAGGGAAAGCACTTGATTAGTGGGGCAGGTTTCAAGCCATTGAATTACAGTATCAAAGCAGGAAGGGACCTTAGAGATCATTTTGTCCAACCCTTCTCATTTTGCAGATCAGGAAACAAAGACTAAGAGTCATTAAGTGATACAAGTAATGACCAAAGCCAACATTAGAATCTAAGTCTCCTCATTACCAGGTCCTGGGTTTTTTTCATATTTTACCAAGCTGCCAAAGACAAACATCTGTTCCATTCTGCTGGCAATTACAAATCTTACTGAATATAGCTGAGAAAAATATTTCTATAAATTGGCAATTGATTTTTTTCTTCTTATAGCTATGATATAATGAACGTTTTTATTTCCCTGTGGATTTCAAAAGCAAGAACTTTGTTTTGTTTTCATGATTGAGACTAAGAAGGTCTTCTTATATTGCATGGCAATGAGCTGTAGATCCAGTGTGGAAATACTTTCAAATCAATGGTGAACAAATATTCCAAATGTAAATATTGGTTGACATTTTACATTGATTTGATTTATTTTTAATTTTTTATTTATTTCATTAAATCTTTCCCAATTCCATGTAAAACTATTTACAATCCTCTTTTTTTTCTAATTATGAGTTCCAAATTCTCTTTCTCCCACTCCTCCCTCCTTGAGAAGGCAAGCAATTTAATTTAAAAAAAATTGATTTTGATTATACATGTGGGGTCATGCAAAACATAATTCCATATTAGCCATGCTGCAAAAGAAAACACAAACAAAATAAAATTATAAAAATAAAATTTAAAAGGCATGTTTTGGCAGTTCTCCCTTAGGAGGTGGATACCATTTTTCATTTTTAGTCCTTTGGAATTATTTGTCTTGATCAGTGTAGCTAAGTCTTTCACAGGTGATTATCCTTATAATATTGTTGCTAATATTTATTTTTAGGACACAACTGTTACCTCAGTAGTTCTTAGGAAACCAAGTTCTAAAATTACCATATACAGTTTTATCAAGTTTTATGAATTGCATGCATTTGTGGAACAAATTCTACTAAATTCATTAATTTAATTTGGAAGGAAGAAACATTTTGTTAAAGGCCATTTCTACTTGAGATGCTTACAAAACTAGGATTTTTTGCATTGCTTTATTGAGTTAAAAAATGTAAAACACATTTCCCAACTTTTTATTCTACAGACATCCCCTAAAAAATACAAATTTATATCTTTTGCTCCTCCCAACCTTCTTCCTAATCACTCAGCCTATGTCCCAGGAGCAGTCACCAAGGGCACAGATCTGAGTATTCCTTGTAATTATTGCCTAGTAGGCAGAGACAGTGAAGGAAATAACCTCTCAATTTCACTTTTGCAATGGGAGGTGTGGTCCTATTACCTTCAAGACAGTACCTCTTTAAATGTTTGTTTTTTCAGTGTAATAAATATTTTGAACTTGAAGTCAGTAAAAATTGGGTTGAAATCTTAACATGTTAAATTTCTCTGAGTCATTTTTTTGGGGGGCAGTAAGGCAATCAGGATTAAATTATTCATCCAGGGTCACATGCTAGCGAATACTATGTGTCTGAGCCCAGATGTGAATTTAGATCCCCCCCTACTTCAAAGTGGGTGCTCTATCCACTGTGCCACCTAGCTGCCCCTCTGATTCAGCCTCTCTGCAAAAAGATGTTAATATTTTTGTAGCACCTAACTCCAAAGTTATGATGATGGACTTTGAAAATTCAAAAGTGCTACAAAAATTTTATTATCAGTTTTACTGCACTAGCAACACATTAGTATTCTTATTTACATTATGAATTTTTTTCTGGTCTGGCCTGAGAATTTAATAGAAGTATATATTTTTTCTCATGTGGAAAATAAATGTAATATTCTAATTTCCAACAGTCAAGTTAAAAATTAATTTGGGGAAACCACATATATTTTAAAATAAGGGACTACCTATTAGTGTGATGGATTTGCTGGGTAATTTTTGCATCTTTTAACCCCCAGAAACCTGTATGCAAATAATTTCCATAGTCAGATTTTGATTTGAAATTGTATGTAAATTAATGCCTCAGAAAAATATAAGGACCATTCTTCTATTCTGGTCTGCCTACCAGAACAGCAGATATTATACAGATATTATACACACACACACACACACACACACACACACACACATATGTGTGTGTGTATGTGTATATATGTATATATGTGTATATATGTATATGTATATGTATGTGTTTATATATGTATGTATATGTATATGTATATGTATATGTATATGTATATGTATATGTATATGTATATGTATATGTATATGTATATGTATATGTATATGTATATGTATATGTATATGTATATGTATATGTATATGTATATGTACATGTACATGTACATGTACATGTACGTGTGTGTATATGTATATGTATGTGTGTGTGTGTGTGTGTGTGTGTGTGTGTGTGTGTGTGTGTATATGCAGTAAGGAAGAGTTGCTTGTTAGTTTTTCCCCATGTAGGGTAATGTGAGACCTTGTGAGCTCACAGATTTTTGTTACTCCTGGGCTACGTATAACAAAAGTAAATTGGGTCACATGCAGTGAGGTGATGGCAAGCTTATAAAAATTGCAATATTGTGAACTCAAAGAGAAACCTTCTTTTGTAAGTGCTATGTCATTTTGTAGTGGACAAAGACATTGGTTTGTTGACTGCTCCATTGCAAATTTTCTAACAGGTATTTAAGCTGCTGTCTTCACAGTCCTTCTATCTATATAGACATAAGAATAAAGAAAGGAAGAAGGGAGGAAGATATTTGACCCTTTTCTGTTTACTTATTTCCTTCCATACTATTGGTAATGCATTCCTAAAAGAATACTCTTAGTCTATATAGGTAATTAAAGGTTTTCCCCTATTTTATGAAAGTTCATGAATTTGAATATAGAATGAAAGATGAAAGTTCAAGTAGATCCTAAGAAGATAAAAAGAAATTCAGGTACAATCCTAATAAGACAATTAGTGTCTTTCACCTAAAGACAAGCCTAGCTTTGTTTGGAGAGGTTGATTATTGGATGATAAGCTTTTTGGCTATTGCAACTCATGAAGACCATCTACATGGTTGTTAAGGAGTTGAGATCTTTCTTAGTAAAGAAAGTACATAAACATATGAAATCATCAGTGCTTGACATATTGAACTATATTGATCATGACAGTCAATTAAAATTTTCTATTTTTTTGTTTTAAAAGTGTTATAAATAATCTATTAAATAGCTATTTCAAACTCTGAAAAATAAGAGAATTGTACCAATATGTTTTGGATGTTTAATACTCTATTAATTATGGGTTTGTTATATATTGTTCAAAGTAAGAAAACTTAAAATAAGTCCCATATCCAGGTGCAATGAAAAAGGATTGATGAACCCACCTAACTGAAATAAGGAAGCATTTTCCCTTGAGTTTTCATGTATCTCCTCACTTAATGGAGTCAAGTATCCACTTGGTTTAGTACATTGAGGTTGGCATAACAGAGATGAAATATGTGTATGTCAAAGATAAATATCTTGCCCTGACTCTCATCCTTCTACAAAACGGATTATCATTCTGATGTGAATTTTGAATTCTAGCTTAACCAAAAACTAATATTGTGCCCTTGAATGCTATAGTCACCTGGCTTCTATGGGCCACAGTTTCTTCAAATATAAACCAAATTAGTTGGAATATACTGTGAGTAACTAAACTAGGGTCTATGAACTTGTTCTTTTGAATGTTTTGGTAACTGTTATTTCAGTATACTTGGATTCCTTTGTAATCCTCTTTAGAATGGTTTAGAATGATTGCTCAGGTAGTGATATGAAAATTGAACTGGAAAGGGGAGGGACTAGGAGCAGAGAGATCAATTAAGTGCCTATTGTTGTAGCCCCAGTGAGAGGTGATTAAGGTATTTTGGGTGGTGGTCATATAAATGGAATGAACAAGATAGATGAGAGGGAAGTTTTTAGGTAAAAATGATGGAATGACATGTAGATTTTGCTGTAAAGTCATAAAATCCATGTTAACTTTGTTGTTTGAGAGGTACAGGGAGTGAAATATAGGCTCTATATGACTTGGATTTTTTTTTAAAGATAAGTACATATGTTAAAAAGTTCAGGGGTGGTGAACCTGTGACCTCGGGACTATAGGTTCCTCAACCCTGGTTCAGACCATGTTATTCAGTAAGACAGCAGAAACTCTAAGAATAGAAATGAGCACTCAAGATTGCCATGTTAGTACATTATTATGCTGTACAGTCAATCTCTATTTATCACCTATGATCACAATCTGTCAATAAAAAAGATAGGACCTGGGCTACTAGCGTTTGCCTGAATGGAACCAACTGATTTTTATTTTGATTGTTTAGGTCTTCAGGATAATAAACTAAAAGATAACTTATGGGAAGAAGTCAGGAACTGATTAGACACAAATAAATATAGCTACAGAAAAGTGGTAGATAAATAATGAAGTCAATAAAAATTTTTCCTTTACTAAAATAGAATTTTGGTTTTGAAAGGCTTGTAAGTATGTGAAAATACTATTGTAGCAAAAGACCACATGGACAACTTATATCATGGTTAGGGTAAGAAAAAAACCAAAGACCTGGATTTATACTCAATGGATCAGATTTCAATCTTGGATGATATCAAAATATCTTTCTCTATATCTATGAGCCTAGGATCTCATTTTTAAAATGTAGTTTATTATACCAGTATAATAAATGTTCCACATATGAGCAGGCCTTAGGTATGTCAAAACCTTATTACTGTAAAAATGATTTCAAATTACACTCAAACCTGGAATTAATTATGAGCTTATAGAATACAATTCATGTAGGATCACAGCTCTCCCTCCCAAAGGAGAGCTTTGCAAAAGAATTGCAGAAACAAATTTGCAGTACAAAAAACAAATTGTGTATGTGCATATACTTATATACATACATAAATGTATACACACGTACACTTGCATTTTTGTACTAAACACACATACAGCCTTACATCTGCTGACTTACTTTGTCAATGTTCCCTTCCAAACTTCCTTCTGTTTTCTTCTGTACATTTAAAATTCTTATGTGTATTTATTTGTGTGTATGCACACATGTGCGTGTATGTTTGCGTTATAACAACCACATTATGTTACTCAGTTATTTCATTCTTGTCTGACCCTTTATGACTCCATTTGGGGTTTTCTTGGCAAAGATACTGCAGTTGTTTGCCATTTTCTTCTCCAAATCATTTTACAGATGAGGAAACTGAGTTAAATAGGGTTAAGTGACTTGCCCAAGATCACACAGCTAATAAGTGTCTAGATTTGAACTCAAGAAGATGAGTATTTCTGACTCCAGGTTTACACTCTATCCACTGTGCCACATATCTGCCCTACATATCTGTCATAACAAATTTATAAAAGCTACTTAGCATGAAATGAATATAATCTATAATTGTGTATTATTTCTCACACATCCATTAAACTGATTTTAAACATAAAAGTATGTGGCTCACATTGTGAAAAATGACTAAAGATTCTTTTAAAGCACTCTGAAGAAATAACTGTTTGCCAAAATGTGCTTTGAATACATGAACAAACTGTTATTTCAACAGATTCTTCAAAAATGACAAATGCTACCAAAAGGATTAGTAAATAGGAAGTATTTGTAAAGTATTTTGAAACATTAACAACAAAGAAAAAGATGTGTTTCAAAGATATAATTAATGTAAGGTTTGATATAGAACACAGTGATGATAATTAAAATGCTACTGTTAAGTGAAACATCATATCACTACTGTTCTTTGACAGTATCTATATGACAAAATGGCATTTTGGTGAGGTTTTATTGTTGCTAACCTATCCCTGATTCAGGGATGAATGGGTTCCAGCCATCTTCCTTCCATACCATATCACCTGCATACCTTACCCTATCCCATTCTCCTGACTTCCAACTCTTGCTCTGGAAGGTGATCAAATCAAAAACTACCATTCCTCAAAAGATCAGGACAACTGTTGAAGAAATTAACTAAACAGTTCCTTAGCTTTAAGGACATGATGAGTTTGGAAACCAACTTATCAAGCTAGATATACCAATTCAGTTTGATAAGCAATGAGGCCCTCATTTAGATAACACAATTTTCTAATGGAACTTATCAAAATGCTTGGGTGGCATCCTTCAGCTCTGTTCAATAGCATGTAAGTAGGAATAGAGGAGGCAGGATGTAATCTAGCACTGGCAGCTGACAAAGAAAGAAGTTATAGAAGTGGCAAGCAAGTCAAGAGGAGAAAATAATGCAATGTTCAAGAAAGTTAACTAATGGTTTCAGGAATGAATAAATGAGGCACTTGCTATTTGTCAAGTACTATAGACCAGAGTTTCAATCTTGTCATCAATGAACTGTTTGTATACAGACAAATCACTTAATTTCTCTCAGCCTCAGTATTCACAATGGTAAAATGGGGATAATAATATCACCATCTCAAACAGCTGTTGTGAGCATCAAAAGAGAAAACACATGTGAAGCACTTTGTAAATCTTAAAGTAATATATATAATATATGTATGTATGTATATATGATGGTTATTATTATCATTATTACTATTTCATGTTTCTGAACCTCATTTTCCTCAGCTCAAATACATTTGTCTTCTCTAGCTTCATCCTCGTCTTTGAACATCACAAAACAAAGGATAGATATTGGAGGCATTCTTCCATAGACCTCTTTTAAGGTACATATTAACAACCTTGACCTTCCTTCTTCTAAGTCCTTATCTCATCTTGTAAAACAAACATGAGGGATGTGAACACAAGGAGGTACCACAAGGGAGTCAAGACAAAGTGATAATAATTTATTAAGCTCTCATTTTCTGCCAGTACTTTCTTAAGTTCTTATGATACAAATACAAACAAAATGAAAGACAGTCGGTGACTTCAGGGAATTTACATTCGAATGAGGGTAGACAACATACAGAAAGGAGCAGAGAAACAGTGAGAAGAAAATGAAGGTGTTGGCCAGGGTTATGGTGGTAAAATCTAGAAAATCATAAGCAGTCTGGAGGAGAATGAAGAAGATTGGCTGTCCTGAGACCTTTTAAGATGGGCCCCCTGGGAGGAACTCACCAATTAGGGAGGGGGCCTGGCAAGGTAAATGAATATTGTAGATTCTGAGGGAATTTCAAGGGGTGAGAATGTATCAGTGGCACAATTTTTTCTTCTGAAAAGTCCAAAAACTGCAGGGGAATTATAAGGTCAGGAGTCCCATCCCTTCAAGGTCAGAGACCTTCCACTGATTGTCCTATAAATGGCATATATTTTACAAGTGTTAGAAGAAGCAAAAGCTTTTGAAAGACTTTTGAGTGACAGCTACTTAGGAGTTTGGTTTAATCACTATGAGTCAGTTTCCTCATCTCTAAAGACAGAATAATAACCCTTCATGAAACTTGCACTGAGAAGTCTGTAATAATGATTGCTGTTTAGTTGTTTCAGACTCTTCATGACCCCATTTAGGGTTTTCTTGGAAATGAAACTGGAGTACTTTGTCATTTCTTTCTCTAGGTCATTTTACAGATGAGGTAACTGAGGCAAAAAGGGTGAAATAACTTGCCCAGGGTCACTAGCTAATAAGTATCTGAGGCTGAATTTAAAACACAGGTCTTCCTGACTCCTGGCTAGGTGTTGTATTCATTGTGCCTTCCAGCTTCCCTTGTAATAAGGATTTGATTAGATAATCTACAGAAAGTGTTTATTCAAACCATTTGTCATATAAAATTCAACTATTTTACTTAGCAGCAAAATTTTTGGTTATAAAAGCTTTCCAGTTCTTTTTTTTTTTTTTTGCCCCCTTTGAGTCTCATGTTGGTCCATTAATTACAAAGCAAAATCTTGTAATGGGGAAAAGTCTATTAACTGAGTATAGTTAATAATTGTGTACAATCAAGAAGAATGGGAGAAGCATGCTAAAAGTCTCAATCCAGCATAAATCTATGTGAAGGTGAACATTTGGAGATAACTTCCTGTTACCTACAGCTTTTTTGCTTTATTTATCCCTGTCCCTAGATTGCCCCAATTGCTTTGCTATACAAACTTGAAACTCTGGGAACTGCCTCTCACTTCCTTCCTATTTCCTCTGCTTTTCTGTTTTATGATGCCCTGATTACCTTATATTTTAGTATCTAACACCTGCTCTCTATTTACTTTATCTTTCAAACATGAAAATAGCTAATAATTATTAAATCATGACTTATATTTACTGAAGAACAGCATTGTCAAAAACCCATATAAAGCCATGGACCGCCTCTACCCAGGAAATGAGAACAGACTAAAGTTAATTTCTTCTATTAAAGGTGAAAAAAAAACCCAAATCTCATTAACAACAAAACAAACAAGCAAAAAATATCCATGAAATCATTTCAAATCAATGTGTATTTATTATGTAACTACTCAGTGCAAGGAACTTCATTTAGGGATCAGTGATACAAAGACAGAATTGAGGTCCCTACCTGCAAAAAGCTTGCATTTATAAAAAACAAAAACAAAGTACAACAACAACAAAAATCATGTAGGAAATTACAAAACTGACTACATAATAGGATTACACTGTTTGGGAAAGTAAATAAATAGAACTTTTTGGGTTAATAAGGAGCAGCTAGGTGGCATAATGGATAGAGCACAGAGCCTAAAGTCAGGAAAAGCTAAGTTCAAATCCAGCTTCAAACATTTACTAGCTATATAACCTTGGGGGAGTCACTTAACTCAGTTTACTCATCTGTAAAATTATCTGGAGAACAAAATAGCAAACACCCCAGCATCTTTTCCAAGAAAATCCCATAGGTTCAATGAGTGTCAGACACTACTGACCAATTTCATGTTACTGCTTCTGGATTAAAAGTGTATCACTTGCTTTGAGTTCAGATATATAGTTTGAAAAAATCAGTCAGGAGAATTAATATGTGGGGAAAACATATCAAATAAGTCAAAGGTCCTAAAATTAAGTCACTTTGAATTTTAGGAAAAAATAAATAAATAGAAGGATAATTTTATGTCACAAGGGTTATGGAGTATCAATACTTTTCATTATAAAAAGGAAATGCATTTCAAAAAATAATTGGTATACTTTCAAACACTGGAGAAGAAAATGCTAAAAAGGACTTTTTTTAAATCAGAAAACTGGGAAAGAAACTAAATATCATTGTAGTCCACTGTTAACCATCTATTCATCAACTGACGCACTTGTTGAATACCAAGTCAAGGCTCTGTTTAAAAAGCACTGAGAGAAATGAAGCATTACACTATAGTGTACAGCAAAAGTAGTATAGTTTGAAATGTGGAAGTGCATGGCATCGGAAGCAATAAAGTATAATTCAATGTCCATCACAATATGAATGAGTTTATTATAAAATGTGATCTAAAATAAACTGTATTGATAAATCATGCTTTGATTCAACAGACAGTTACAAACATATCTACAAACAAGTCATTCAGAAAGCATATGTCCTGAAATTAGTTAAGTAGACTGGCCATCATTGATTGAGACAGACAATACCTAATACATTTAAACATTACTGGTTTTTAAAGTGGCTTTTGACTTTCTTTTGTTTGTTTCATCACCATAACAACCACATATAGGCATAGCATAAAATATATATTATTATAAAAAAGAGAAAAGGTGGAAAATTCGGGATAACTAATCAACACATTTAAAAAGTTTGATAATATATGAAATCTGTGATACTAGTAAACCTCCCACCTCTTCCAAAAGATGGTGTGAGGACATTATCTTATATATTCCCTTTTATGCTATGTTTCTTTCTTTACACTTTTGTAACATTTAAGTGTGTGTATGTATTGTTTTACTTATATTGTGTAATTGTGTATGTTTTCTTGGCTCTGCATACTTCATGCTGCATCAATTCATGCAGATCTTTCCATGTTTCTCTACATTTATCACATATGTAATTTCCTTACATCATAGTAACAATATTGCATTACAATCATGAAACATGATTTGTTGGTCATTTCTCATTTCATGGGCACCTAATTTGTTCCCAATTCCTTGATAAAAGAAAAGTGTTACAAAGATGTTTGATGCATGTGCGTATTTTCTTCTTTCCAATCATCTCCCTGTAGTAAAGGTTTAGTAATGCAATCTCTGAGTCAAAGGGTATGAATGTTTTAGTAATCTAATTGTCATAATTCCAAATTGTTTCAAAAATTGTTGTACTAGTTCACAGATTCACCGACAACCCACTCGTGTGTCTATCTCCACACAAACTCTCTAACATTGACTATTCCGTCTTTTTTCTTCATTTTTCCCAATTTACAAAGTGTCAGGTGAAACCTCAGGGTCGTTCTGATTGGTACTTCTTTTATTATTGGTGAGTTGGTGCATTTTTCATATTTTGTAGATTAATATTTATTAATAAAAAAGTATATGCTTTAGGATTAATGTGCAATGCATCTGACTCAAGCTTTTTTTGCCATATATTTTTGTCTTCATTTATATAATTTTTGTTAGGGTGTGTATTTTTTTTCTTTGATTTACTTTCTCTATTGGGTATCATTTTATAATTCTTCATATTTAAGATTCCTCACAGAGTAATACTATCCCATTAAATTTATATCACACAATATGTTTACGAATTCCCCAACAATCCACATGATACTTTATTAGCCCCTCTTTTGCTGTTAAAAATGTTGTTTTGAGTACTTTAATTCAGTGTCTCTTTTTCCCCTGTCTGCACTAATCTCCACACAATATAAATAAAGTGCTATGATTGCTAGGCAAAATGATGTGAATAATTTTATAACCTGCCTTTCATGAATTCAAATTAATTTAAAAAATGATTTCCACCAGCAACGAATAACAATGTTTTCCTACTGCCCTTCCAATATTGTTTTATTCCATTTCTTTTATTATCTTCACTAAGCCATAATACTTTTTTACATGGAAATACTTATGGCATTTTACTTGTAATTACAATAAATTATTTAAAAAAGCGCTATATATATAATGACTAGAAAATGGCTGAATAAAATATGATGTATTAATGTAATGGAGCATCATGGTACCAAAAAAAAAATAAGCAAATACAAAATAAATAATTAAATAAATACAAAAGCAAAGTAATATAAAATAAAATCTGCAGAAACAAAATAAAAATATTAAAATATTTATAACTATGAAATTATAGCCAAAAGTCATTGAATTTCCGGCTAAATTTAAAAGGGGCACTTTTTTTTGGACTCCATTTGTTTCTATTTAGTTAAAAACTAAGAATTTTTGTAAGATTTTATTCCACAATTTACATCATAAATTGTCATTGTTAATGGTTAAGTATATAATTTCAAAATTAACTGCTCTGCTTTTAATTTACATGTTTTTGAAAACTAAAATGACATTGGAGTTAAATGCATCTTGAAAGCTCAAGTGCTATATTAATATAAGGACAGGAGATAGGGAACTTGCAAGTGAGGAAACCACCTCTACACCAAAGGAGATCAGTTCCTCTTAAGGACAATATTGCTGTTACTGTATACAACGTTCTCCTGGTTCTGCTCCCTTCACTCAATATCAGTTCATGTACGTCTTTCCAGGTTTATCTGCAAGGATCCTATTTCTAAGTCCTCAGATTCACAAACCAAGACAAAGTCTCACAGATGACTTGCAAAAGAAAGAGATATTCCTTTTCCTACTTTGTATGCAACCTCCATTTTAGAACTGTTTGAACTTGCCTTTGTGATAAAATATTATTTAGGATAGCTTAAGTTTTATTTTTATTGATCTACATATTTACCTATCAACTTTCTTTACTTGATGTAACATTAGAATAAATCTTAATGAAGCTTCCACTTGATGAAGCAGCCAGAATACTCTTATTTTTCCGAAGTAATATCAACTGAATCACAATTATTCATATCAATGTTCTCCAAAGCAAAGAATAATAATAGAAAGACCCTACTATGTGCCTGAGTGTTCCAGTTAAGAATAATAAGAATATTTAAAATAAGCTATCAAGCCACTGGAACATAATGACACCTCTGAAGTATTTGTACTATATCTGTATGTGAATAGGGATATTCAAGTAGTCAGCAGAAGCATGTGCAGTACAGGCATCCTACAGGGCCCTGGCAGCTGGGATCCAAGGGGCCCCATAGTGTTTCCAGGGTCTGACCTGCCCACACAGCAGGCTCCTTTAACAGCAGCCCTTCATAGGCCACTCAATCCATGCTCCCAGCTTGGCCCAGAACAGGTACCCATAACAGATTTTAAAATAAATCTTCTTCACTAAATAAGGATTCAAAGATCAATTTTGATATGGAAATTGATACCCTCCACTTGTAAAATTCTCTCTTTGATATTTTATCTTTGCATGTTGACTAAATTTCTGAGGGAGAAGAGGTTGTTTTGCTTTCTTCTAGAATAGCATCCTATGGACTCTGTACAGCTTTTTGCCCTTTATTACTAATGCTTCTGGACAATTTTTTTCATGATATCTTAGAATATAGCATCTAAATTCTTTTTTTTTTCTGAAGAAGAATTCTGTTACTCAGTCACCATTGTCTTTTCAGTTTTCTTGACTTGTAGAAATATCATCTTTCTTAAAGTGTGCTACATTTTTGTAGATTTATTTTAATTTTATTTAATTTATTTAAAATTTGTTTAAATTTTAAAATATATTTTAAATTAATGTGGCAAGCCTACATTAACAGACCACTTGCCTCTTAAAACCTTTTATACTTTTCTCAAATAATTTCTCAATCACCTGATCTCAAAGCACTTTGTACAGCTTATATTCACTCATTATACTCTAATGTATAATTTCCTTACATTTCAATATGTCTTATATTACCCCTACTAAACTATAAGGCAAGAACATTGTTTATTATCTTCATATCTTCCTTAATGAATAGCATGGTGATTAAGAAATCTTTGTTAAGTTGTATTGAATTAAATAGTGATTCATAAGTACATGTAGTCTATGAACAATGTTAAAAAAAAGTTTCCATGACATTGGTTAGTTTGAAATAATTTTAGGATTGGTACTAAAAATCCTATTAAGGAAAGAATGAAAGGAAAATCTTCACAAATTTTATTTGACAGGTAACTGTCAATTTAAAAAATCTGGACTCCCAAATTATTCAGTTTACTTATTGCTGATTAATTTTCTGGAGTATAGATAAGAATTACATAGCATGAGAAGACAATTTTGCATTTTTGGTCCCTTGACATTAAACATTATATATATATATATATATATATATATATATATATATATATATATATATATATATATATATATATATATATATATATATCTCACACCATATACCAAAATAAAATCAAAATGGGTTCATGACTTAGATATAAAGGTGAATACTATAAGTAAACTGGGAAAACAAGGAATAGTTTACCTCTCAGATCTATGGAGAACAGAAGAATTCATGACCAAACAGGAGATAGAGAACACTATGAAAAACAAAATGGACAATTTTGATTACATTAAATTTAAAAGTTTTTGCACAAACAAAGCCAATGAAACTAAGATTACGACAAGGTAGAAAATTGGGAAAGCATTTTTACAACCAATCTCTCTGATAAGGGCCTCATTTCTAAAATATATAGAGAATTAAAACAAATTTATAAGAATACAAGATATTCCCCAATTGATAAATGGTCAAAGGATATGAACAGACACTTCTCAGATGAAGAAATTAAAGCCATCTAGAGTCATATGAAAGAATTCTCTAAATCATTATTGATTATAGAAATGCAAATCAAAACAACTCTGAGGTACCACACGATACATTACTTGGTGGTGCAGGAACTGGTTTGGGTATAGTTAATTCTATAGACCTTGAGACCTTGGCTAGCAGACTGCGCAGTGCTGGACAAGATGTTTCTCAAGCTTTGACTGTGAATGCCCAATGGTTACCCACAACGATCCTGCCACACCAAAATACATTACAATACCAAGGCCAATTTTTACAAGTCTTTAATAATAGCATCCTCGTTAATTTACACCTTATGAAAAACATTGGTGTTTTATTTAATTGGACTAAATGTTCCTTGCAAAACTTATATACCCTCATACAGAAGGAAAATGCCCAAAGATTACTACAGGAAGGTAACTCTCACATATGGAACGATATACTTGACTTGTCAGATGTATGGAAAAAGCAAAAACCTGAGAATGCTAGATGCACTCCACTTTGGTGCGCTGGAACTATTATACTCTACCAAGTTAAAACTTGGACTGTTATGTGCCAATTTCATGTAATACCTTTTGTCTTACATAAATACTTTGCTTTACCTCATATCTATGGAAACTATATAGATTGGTATAATGTAACTCATACTCTGTCTGATTGTGTTGTAACTAATGGAGGGATTGTTTGTGGGATGATGACTCGGCAGATGGAACCCTGCCTTCTCTCACATTCATCCAATTTGTGTGATCTAACTTTATACCCAGTGAGTAACTTTTCTATGATATATGAAGTATCTACTCAATATGTTTGTATAGCCTCTAATAATCACTCTGACCTTCTATCTGTAGATATTACTACTGTTCCATTTTCTGGTTGCTTATCCAATGTATCTTTCCTACGCTGGCAAGGAAATGATTTTTACTTTCCACCAGACACTAACCTAGTTAAAAATTTTGCTTGGGTACCCCAATCTTTGCCTCTACCTCATGTGTCTCTATCTCTATATCCCCTTATGAACATCTTGAATCAGTCGACTGAAATCAAAAAGTTATTAGAGTCCAACCAACGCGCGTTAAATGAACATCGAATACAGACTCTTATAGCCGCAGGAAGACTAGTCGAAGCTTCTCATTTAGTGACTCAGATACTAATCATCATTGGTATGATTTTCTTTTTAAATCTCCTACTGCTACTATGTATTTTAATTCCTTAGCTACCCCATACTACTACTTGCTTTGTTCTTTTTATGTCTTTGTATATGCAATTGTTGTATGTATACCAAAATACGCACTATATACACTCATGTCACACCTTTGCCCCTCACCTATTATTCTCATGATCTTAAGGCCAAGTGAAATGGAAATTGGAAATTCCCCTTTAAATTAATAAGATCACTCAAATAAATAGGTTCAGTTCAAATCTCGGTCATGACCGTTCCATATCTCCTGAGTGTTCTTGGCCTAGCATTCCAGGAACTAGCCATTCCTAGGTCACGTTGACATGGAGGGTTGGCTCCTCTCCTTGTGAGACGTGATGTTATTAAAAAACAAAATACCAAGCCTCAGGCGGATGGGAGCGTGGCTAAGGTCAGATGTGTATTGGACAAACCATGAATAGCGCAAGCATCAAAAAGGGCTTCTTGGCCCCAAGCCTTCTTTGTTTAGAACAATATAAAAACACTGCGTCCTGTAAGCCCGCTGAGCCTCACCCGCGGGAAGGACGCTTCGCCCGGGAAAATCTTTACACAATTCAAGTTTGTACTGGCTGCAACGGGGCTCCCAGCCGTTGATTGACTTTGGAGGTTCCCTTGAATTGGTGATGTATTCTCTTCCATTACCGACTCTCTTGATCGGTGCTATATTATTGATTGTTCTTATTATTTATGCTTTCTATGCAAATTCAAACTATCTGTGCTTTGCTTCTTCTAAATAAATTATCTATTTCCTATTATTTTCTGGTGCATTGGAGAGTGTCATTTATAGGAGCGAATCCGAACCTCACTAAATCCTATTAATACAAAATTGGCGTCACGAACAGGATTCGCTGTATAAATGCCTTTCTTTAAGAGAAATGTTGAGCCCCGGGCTCCGGTAGAGGTCCCCGGTTGGGAGGACCCTCCGTTTTCCTCGCTCGCAAAAACCTGGTCACAGTGTACAGGACCTAGTGAGGATTGGGGGAGCAGGGTGAGGAACGGAAGGCCCTCACAGTTGACTGCATGTTTATCTAATATTCCAATTGAAAAGGGGAAAGAAATGAGTGGAGTATGCCGAAGAGGGTGGGCTCTTCTGACTGCATATAGGACAGTGTGTTTGGAGTTAGACAGGAAGGAGGAAGAGAAAGCACAAATGGAGAAAGAAATGTCTGAATTGCAGGGTCGATTGTCTATGCTGCAGTGCCAGAATTTTATATTAGGGGATCAAGCTAGGAATTATCAAAATGTAGCCGAGAAGGCTGCTGTTCGGGTGGCACAGTATAAATATAGAAATAGGCGAGGAAAAGTGAATAAAAGGAAAGTGCATGCTGTAATCGCCGCAGCAAATATGAATTGGGACCCTGATACTTGGGACGGCGATATTTGGGATGAGGATGACGACGGGTGGGAAGAAGTGATAGAGGAGGAAATTCCGGACGTTAAGGAGGGGAAGCTCGGCCGATAGTTAGGAGAAAAGCCGAAAAGGAGGGAACTAACCCACCCAGGGTGACTGAAATTACGGAAGATTACTCCCAAAGAGAAATTACGGATTTGCTTAGTAGGTTCTCACAGCGGTCGGGAGAACCTGCAATCTCCTGGCTTGTAAGATTGAGTGATGGGGGAGCAGGAGGAGTGTGGTTAGATCCTAAGGACTGTTTAAAATTTTTAAGCCTGACCTCCAATCCCTTTGTACAACAGGCATTTCGTGATCACGGCCAGGTAGCACTCAATAGTAATGGTGCAAACACCACAATTTTAGAGCTAGTAGCTCAAGGATTGAGGACCCAGTATCCCGATTCCTCTATGTGGCCAAATGCCGCCCGCCCGTGGTATACTCTTAAGGATGGGATTCAAAAACTAAAGGAAGAAGTTATGAAAACTGCGGTTGTAGTAGGAGAAGCTGATACCTACACTGATACCCCTGTGATTGCTGTACATCGGGCCCCCGTTGTTAAAACCGCCCCTGCGACATATAAACATCTGATTCTGACTTTATTAGTAGCAGCCACGGGAGAATCTTTAGGACAAGTAATTGACAAACTGTCCCAACTGGGAGATCTTGGGGAATTTAGGGATGTGGGAGAAACTGCTTCCAGAGACTGGGGAAAGCCCCGATCTAGTTCACAGAACAGACTAACCCGGAGGGAGCTATTCTCAGCCCTTCTGAAGGCTGGAGTAAATAGGGAAGAGATAGATGGAATTCCCACTTCCGAACTAGCCCAGTTGTATAAGAAAAAAGTGAAAAACGCTGGTCAAGTTTCGGCTTTGAATGCTGTTACTCCCAGTGCTCCTCCCTCACTATACCCCTTCATTGGACCATTTTAAAGGGGACTAGGAAAAAGGCCAAACCCTTCGTGTCCATGCTTTGCATACTGATTATCGGCCTCATGTTCCAATAACTATTTTTTGGAGGAATGGTTCAACCACCAAGGCAAATGCCCTAGTGGACACGGGGGCGGAGGCCACGTTAATATATGGAAATCCTTCAAAGTTTAAAAAAGGAATACCTATAACTATATCTGGATTAGGGGGCGATGAAATCCCTGCTAAACAAGTTCAACTAGAAATGAAAATTGGCAACTTTTCTAAAAGAGAATATACCGTGGTTGTAGTTCCTATACCAGAATATATTGTAGGGATAGATATATTAAAAGGAATGACTTTATATTTACCAGACGGAAAGTATCAATTCGCTGCCCGCTCCCTTCAAATATGCGCTATAGTAGGGAAGTTGAGAATACCCCCTGTCATATTACCTACTCCATCCCAGATAGTAAATCTCAAACAATATAGAATTCCTGGAGGAATAGCAGAAATTACTAAAACTATACAGGAATATGTACAAGCTGGGGTAATGATCCCGACCACTACTGCATGGAATAACCCAGTTTGGCCAGTTAGAAAATCTGATGGCTCATGGAGAATGACAGTGGATTATAGACAACTCAATAAATTTACTCCACCTCTACACGCCGCTGTACCGGATACAATATCCTTAATTGAGATATACAAGCCTATAAAGGTTTCTGGTATGCGGTAATAGATCTGGCTAATGCTTTTTTCACTATACCCATAGACCCCAAACAATGGGATCAGTTTGCATTCACATGGCAAGGCAGGCAATATACCTTTACACGACTCCCACAAGGCTATATACATAGCCCAACCATTTGCCACCGAATTGTAGCTGAGCATTTAGATGAGTTGAAATGGTCTGATGTGAAAATAACTCATTATATTGATGATATTTTAATACAGGCAGAGAATAAAGAGGTGGTAGAGAAAAGATTAACTCAACTAATAGAACATATGAAGGAGAAGGGATGGGAGATTAATCCTGATAAAATTCAAGGTCCAGCTCAAAGTGTGAATTTTTAGGAATAATTTGGAATAAGGGTCATAGAGAAATCCTCCCCAAGGCCAAGCAAAAAATATTAGATTTTTCACCTCCTAGGGACAAAAGAGAAGCTCAAAAGTTCGTTGGGTTGTTTGGTTTTGGAGGAATCACATTCCTCATTTAGGTCAGATTTTGAAGCCATTGTATAAAGTTACCCGGAAAAAGTATGCATTTGAATGGGGGGAAACAGAATCGAAAGCCTTTGAGGAAGCCAAAATAGCTATTCAAACTGCCCTGGATCTTTGGCCTGTACAGCCAGGGCCGATGGAATTGCAAGTTACAGTTTTGCATGGATATGCTGATTGGAGTTTATGGCAAAAACAACAGGGCAGGAATGTTCCTTTAGGATTTTGGTCGCGGAAACTGCCACCTGCTGGCCAAAATTATACTCCTTTTGAACAACAATTATTGGCTGCATATTGGGCCCTGGTAGAGACAGAACATTTAACTTTAAACCATGAAGTTGTATTGAGGCCAGCCATACCCATTATGAGTTGGATTATGGGGACCCCCGCCTCACATAAAATAGGACATGCCCAAGAATCATCAATTATTAAATGGAAATGGTATTTGCAAAATAGAGTCAAGACAGGCAGATCGGGTGTTTCCACCTTGCATGAAAAGGTATTAGAATTATCAAAACATTCCAATGATGTTGATATACCAAAAACTTATGAACAATCGCCCGTCTCTTGGAATAGCGGGTATGATTTGTTATCCCCTGAACAAAAGAATCATGCCTGGTTTACGGATGGGTCGGCTAAATATATAGGATCTAAAAGGTGCTGGAAAGCTGTAGCCTATAACCCTTCATGCAATACTATTTTGGAAAGCTCTGGTGAAGGCCGGAGTAGCCAATGGGCCGAATTAGTGGCTGTCTATCAAGTAATTCAAAAGGAACAAGGTGGCCAATGTCATATATATACTGATTCCTGGGCCGTAGCCAATGGCCTAGCAGTTTGGATGCCAATTTGGAAGAAACACGAATGGAAAATTAGAGACAAAGATGTGTGGGGAAAAGAATTATGGGAACAAATATGGGAATGGTGTCAATGTACTAATGTATCTGTATTTCATGTAGATGCCCATGTGAATCAAGATTCTGTGGAACGTGAGTATAATGCCCGTGCTGATGAATTATCCAAACTTCAAGGAAAAGCTTTAAAGGTCACCCCCAGAAAGGAAAACGAAACACAATTAGGAAAATGGGTCCATATCACCGCAGGACATCTTGGCGCTCTTGCATCTTACAGGTGGGCATTAGACAGAGGGATTAACATACCTCTGGATCTATTTAAGCAAATAGTACAAAACTGCATACAATGTCAATTATTTGCTCATCGGCCTGTGCCGAAGAAAATCACTGGAGAATTGGCTAGAGGGTCTTTACCTGCTCAAATTTGGCAAATAGACTATATTGGACCCTTACCTGTTAGTCAGGGGTGTCAATATGCCTGCACTTGTGTGGACACCTACTCTGGGGTATTAGTTGCCTGCCCCTATAAACGGGCTACCCAGAAAAACACTTGTAAACCCTAGATATTATTTCTCTTTATTATGGGACCCCCCTACAAATACAGAGTGATAATGGTACACATTTTAAAGGTAAGGATATAGATGAGTATTGTAAATATAATAATATAGAATGGATTTACCATATACCATATTATCCCCAAGCCGCTGGTTTGATAGAAAGAATGAACGGATTATTAAAGGAGAAACTAAAGAAATTAAGTGAGAACCATGATTTGAAGAGATGGAAAGAAAATTTGTTTGAGGCCTTAAAGCAATTAAATAACAGGCCTCTGACTGATGGGGGTGGGACTCCTCTTTCAAGAATGATGACTCCTAATTTACAAATAAGGAGAATTTCGTCCCCCTTGACCATTCAATGGTGGACTTTACATGAGAATGCTAGGCAGCCCTGGCATGCCTCTTTAGGCTCCGCTGGGTATGATCTATATGTAATTCATGATGTCCATATTCCTCCATTAGGCCAACAACTGTGTTCTACAGGAGTAGGAGTTAAGCTCCCTGAAGGACACTATGGACAATTGTTCTCTAGATCTGGTTTAGCCCTAAACAACCAAGTCCATGTCTTGGGTGGAGTCATAGACAATGACTATAGAGGAGAAATTAAAGTTTGTTTACATAACTCTCATGAAAGCGAACCTTTTGAATGTAAGACTGGTGAGAGAATTTGTCAACTAGTGATATTACCCTATTTAAATGGTTCGTGGCAGAAAATCAATGGGTCTCCTGACTCCACAGAAAGAGGAGATCAGGGATTTGGGAGCTCTAATAATAGTGACATCTCCTGGATACCAGAAAAGGCAATTCCTGGTACTAAAGTTTGGATAAAGAAGCATCAATCTGATAGACCAAGGCCAGCTGAGCTCATCGCACAAGGAAACACTAATACTGCCATAGTAGTATACCCTGGTGATGATAAGTGGTATCATGTCCCACTAACCCAAATGTTTTTGCGAAATTAAGTGTTTTACAGTGTTTTCCTGCTACACGCTAACTATGGCATGGACTCCAGGTATTCCAGTGGGAACTCCTCAGCAAGGACCGCGTACTGATTCCATCTACGTTGGTGAAAACAACACCCAGATCATGAATTGGTCATACCCATTCAACGTAGAAGTTTGGGACGCCCCTCTATTTCCCCTAATGAGAGTCAATTTAACTAGTTTTAATCTAACTGTAACTGCAGCAAACGGTACCAATATATCCTGTACCCTTACAAGTTGGCCACCTAGTCCATATTTTCCTAAAAGGTTAAGATCTGTAACATATAATTGGACACAAGTAAACTCCACCTACACTGTCTCACTATCACAAGCGGACGACAGAAAATATTTTTATTGTCGTAACACCTCCAATGGGCTGTATGAAGAATATCTAAACCAATTAGTATGGGTTGTACCTGTGACTCCGAAACCTCCTGGAATAATTCGTGTCCCCCGCTCATGTACTAACACCTCTATCTTGCAACACAAAATAGTGTTTCATTATAATGTAACTTTTCCCTCTTTAGAAAGTTGTGTCAGGAAAAAAAGAGCTTGGTATGATACATTACTTGGTGGTGCAGGAACTGGTTTGGGTATAGTTAATTCTATAGACCTTGAGACCTTGGCTAGCAGACTGCGCAGTGCTGGACAAGATGTTTCTCAAGCTTTGACTGTGAATGCCCAATGGTTACCCACAACGATCCTGCCACACCAAAATACATTACAATACCAAGGCCAATTTTTACAAGTCTTTAATAATAGCATCCTCGTTAATTTACACCTTATGAAAAACATTGGTGTTTTATTTAATTGGACTAAATGTTCCTTGCAAAACTTATATACCCTCATACAGAAGGAAAATGCCCAAAGATTACTACAGGAAGGTAACTCTCACATATGGAACGATATACTTGACTTGTCAGATGTATGGAAAAAGCAAAAACCTGAGAATGCTAGATGCACTCCACTTTGGTGCGCTGGAACTATTATACTCTACCAAGTTAAAACTTGGACTGTTATGTGCCAATTTCATGTAATACCTTTTGTCTTACATAAATACTTTGCTTTACCTCATATCTATGGAAACTATATAGATTGGTATAATGTAACTCATACTCTGTCTGATTGTGTTGTAACTAATGGAGGGATTGTTTGTGGGATGATGACTCGGCAGATGGAACCCTGCCTTCTCTCACATTCATCCAATTTGTGTGATCTAACTTTATACCCAGTGAGTAACTTTTCTATGATATATGAAGTATCTACTCAATATGTTTGTATAGCCTCTAATAATCACTCTGACCTTCTATCTGTAGATATTACTACTGTTCCATTTTCTGGTTGCTTATCCAATGTATCTTTCCTACGCTGGCAAGGAAATGATTTTTACTTTCCACCAGACACTAACCTAGTTAAAAATTTTGCTTGGGTACCCCAATCTTTGCCTCTACCTCATGTGTCTCTATCTCTATATCCCCTTATGAACATCTTGAATCAGTCGACTGAAATCAAAAAGTTATTAGAGTCCAACCAACGCGCGTTAAATGAACATCGAATACAGACTCTTATAGCCGCAGGAAGACTAGTCGAAGCTTCTCATTTAGTGATCTCAGATACTAATCATCATTGGTATGATTTTCTTTTTAAATCTCCTACTGCTACTATGTATTTTAATTCCTTAGCTACCCCCATACTACTACTTGCTTTGTTCTTTTTATGTCTTTGTATATGCAATTGTTGTATGTATACCAAAATACGCACTATATACACTCATGTCACACCTTTGCCCCTCACCTATTATTCTCATGATCTTAAGGCCAAGTGAAATGGAAATTGGAAATTCCCCTTTAAATTAATAAGATCACTCAAATAAATAGGTTCAGTTCAAATCTCGGTCATGACCGTTCCATATCTCCTGAGTGTTCTTGGCCTAGCATTCCAGGAACTAGCCATTCCTAGGTCACGTTGACATGGAGGGTTGGCTCCTCTCCTTGTGAGACGTGATGTTATTAAAAAACAAAATACCAAGCCTCAGGCGGATGGGAGCGTGGCTAAGGTCAGATGTGTATTGGACAAACCATGAATAGCGCAAGCATCAAAAAGGGTTCTTGGCCCCAAGCCTTCTTTGTTTAGAACAATATAAAAACACTGCGTCCTGTAAGCCCGCTGAGCCTCACCCGCGGGAAGGACGCTTCGCCCGGGAAAATCTTTACACAATTCAAGTTTGTACTGGCTGCAACGGGGCTCCCAGCCGTTGATTGACTTTGGAGGTTCCCTTGAATTGGTGATGTATTCTCTTCCATTACCGACTCTCTTGATCGGTGCTATATTATTGATTGTTCTTATTATTTATGCTTTCTATGCAAATTCAAACTATCTGTGCTTTGCTTCTTCTAAATAAATTATCTATTTCCTATTATTTTCTGGTGCATTGGAGAGTGTCATTTATAGGAGCGAATCCGAACCTCACTAAATCCTATTAATACACCACATCAAACCTATCAGAAGGGCCAACATGACAAAGCAGGAAAATGATAAATGTTGGAGAAGATGTGGGAAAATTGGAACACTAATGCATTGTTGGTAGAGTTGTGAAATGGTCCAACCACTTTGGAGAACAATTTGGAACTATGCCCAAAGGGATATAAAATGCTGCATACCCTTTGACCCAGCAATAGCACTTCAAGGGCTACATACCAAAGAGATCACACAAATGGTAAAACAAGCAACATGTACAAAAATATTCATAGGAGCTCTTTTTGTGGTGGCAAAGAATTGGAAATTGAGAGGATGTTCATCAGTTGGGGAATGGCTGAACAGGTTGTGGTGTATGAATATAATGGAATACTATTGTACTATAAGAAATGATGAGCAGGTGACTTCAGAAAAAACTGGAAAGATTTGTATGGTCTGATGCTGAGTGAAGTGAGCAGATCCAAGAGAATATTGTACACAATAACAGCCATATTGTGTGATTACTAATATTGATCAAGTTAACCCTTCTCAGCAATATAATGACCTAAGACATCCCCAGAGGCCTCGTGATGGAAAAAGCTATCCACATCCAAAGAAAGAATTATGGAAGTTGAATCACTATTATTTGTTTCTCTTCTGCTCAGTTTCATTTCCTCTTTCTGATGGTTCCTCCAATTGGTTTTAATTTTTACTTACAACTTCACTAATTTGAAAATAGTTTTAATAGGAATGTAAATGTACAGCCTATATCAGATTGTACACCATATTGGGGAGGGTTGTGAGGAAGAAAAGGGAGAAAAATTTTAAACTCAAAAGCATATGAAAGTGATTATTGATGAATCAAAATCAACTAAATAAAATTTAAAAAAGAAAAAAACAATAAAAAAGAAAAAAAGAAAAACTTAAAAAAATAAATTTAACACTATAGCTTGGGTGGATTTTTGGTAATATATTCATGCTTTTTAAAATTGAAAAACACTAATCTTATATTTTAGTAATAAAAGGAAGATTAGATAAAACAACTTTCTTCTCTAAGAAGAGTTTTACTAAATTTAGACTAACTATTCTTTGGAGGACATCACTTCTAAAACTTGAAACTGTGAAGAATTAAAAAATGACTTTAGGATTTTGTTCTCAAAATCAGTTTTGTGAAAAGTAACAACATAGCAACTCCATCAAACACTTCCCCCACCTCATTTTTCCCCCCAGAAATGCTATCAGTTTCCCCTCTTTCATTCCTAAGCAACCTGTATTATCATAATCAAAACAACAATTTCAGTGACAAAAAGGTGAATTGAAATTTCTAGATGCTCTAATTTGATTGATCAAAATGTCATAGGTTGTTACTTTTCTACCCATGGCTCCCCATTACAAACTTGTTACCAATGCTCTAAATAATCCTTTTGTTTTTCTGAAAGTTAGACACAAAGTCATGAAAAAAAGCAGAAAAAAGAAACGACAGAAACAGCAGTGACAGCCTAAACACATATCTACAAAACATAAAGATCTATTATTTTGGTGCATAAACAATATGGGGCATGGAGGGAAGATCATATTAGCATTAGGACTTGTTTTCTTCTTTTCTTGCCTCCTTTGCTCTATTAAAGTTCTTTCCATTTTCTGCTGCTAACCAGTGCAAAGCTAACAGTGAGACTAATTGTCTCTACACTACCATTTTTGTGCTATGCCATTTATTTCATATTCCTCAGACAAGCTGATTTCAGTGAAAACTTCATCCCACAATTCTAAAGCTACTACTAACAGATGGTAACTTGTAGGATATTTGGGAGCTGGAGTGGAGGGAACTTAATTTTCAATATCCACTAGCTCTTGGTGCTGGCAGGTCTTTTTTCCCCCAAATCTTTGTAGTTTACAAAGTATCATAAATGATAAGGAGGCTCATTTGACAAAATGATTACATTTAAATTCTATGACTTTTGTGGGTTTCTTTTTTTTTGCAAAAAGAAATGTTATACATTAGAATACTTTGAAAATACACATATTTTATCAGAGTGCAAGAAACAGATGTTTGAATTTTCTTGTTAGCGGCCAAAAAGTTCCTTTAAATAATATATTAGATTTTGTCAGTCAGAAAAAAAAATAAGGAAACATAGAGACCAGAACAAAAAGATGCTTCAATAGTCTATTAGGATTTGAGTTTTAAAGAAGAACATAAAAAGAAACACAAGAAATCAACACTGAGTCTTCAAAAAAAAAAGGAGAGGAGGCATTCAATTTTTAGGGCTGTTTTGTTGTTACAGCTTTTTAAGCAAACTAATTGGCCCATTCTTTGAAATTACAAACTAAATTAGTAGGCAATCTGCTTGTTTCTAGTCAGGAAAAGAAAGACTTTTTAGTCCTGTTTTGTCAAATGATTATTGTAAGCAGTATTTGCATACAAAGCTAATTTTGTTTGTTATTCACTTAGAGATACCTGCTGGGCAGGGGTGATCATTACAGCCAGGATATTCTTGATTTGCTGAAGTGCCAGAAATATCAACTGGCATATTAATTTGTCTTAGCACCAGAGGCTCATTTAGGAAAGATGAAATGAAGCAAAGCATCTTTGTTCTTTTAAGAAAATGGTAAATACTTCTTCACATTCTTGATTCATGTGAAGGAAAAAATAGTGGATTAAGTAAGACTTTTTGAAAGCTAAACAATATTCTCTTCAATTTCCCTTAAATTGGTAGGATTATAACTCCAAGCATGTTTTTTTTTTTATTGCCAAAGAGATGAACTCAATAAAAGAAGATTTGCTTTAGCTATTTCTTCCCCAACTACAAACCTATAAGATTAAGAAATAGGGCATGGATGGCCTTTGACTATAGGGACAAGTTTCATCTAACTTGAAGTGGAAATATCAGATTTTTATAAGAGCTCTGAGAACTGCCAACTAGAATTTAAAGAACCTGTGCATGTGCATGTGTGTTTAAAGGGCATGACTATAGCATGATACATTAGAAGAAATAACCAAACTTATGCAAGAGTGCAATTACCTTATAAGACATCATGTATAAAGGTTATGATTATTTCAATAATATTGCTTATTGGTGCCAAAATCACTCTGAATTCACCTGAATTCTCCTAAATTCCCCTCCAAACAATCTGACAGCAATATCTCAAACTGAATTCTAGAGCATCAGAGCCAAGAAAAGGACAGTATGAAACAATTTTCTAGCCCAAGACAATTTAGAAGATCAACAGGATAATACTGTCTCACTGGGGTGAAAAAGTAGAGTAAAGTCAGGGGCAGGCAGTGTCCTGGCAAGTCAGTGCAGGCCTTAAGGGGCATTAAATTGCAAGCAGGGACTTCTAGAGCTCTCAGACTACAGACCAGAAGGAGTCTAGCACAACACAGGAGAGCAGTGACTACACCTCTCCTTAGATCATACCCACATTAGAAGAACTGAAAACTTAAACATCTCTAGCATCAGCTCTTAAAAGAGCAAGACAAAAGTGCCTAAAGCCTGGAACAGTGTACATCCACCCAGGAACAGAGCCCAATGTTGAAATAATATTAAAAGTCAAGAAATGGGCTAGAAAAAAAAAATGAGCAAAAATTAAAAAAAAAAGAATCTGACCATATAAATTACTATGGTGACAGGAAAGCAGAAAACACAAACTCAGAAGAGAACAACAATGTCAAAATGGCTACATGAAAGGTCTCAAAGAACAATGTGTCTTGCTATCAGGCTCCAAAAGAGTTCCTGGAAGAACTCAAAAATATAATAAAAATAACAGTCCTACCTAAATTAATGTACTTATTCATTACCACACCAATCAATCAACCAAAAACGTTTTTATAGAGCTAGAACAAATAACAAAATTCATCTAAAAGAACAAAAGATCAAGAATAGCAAGGGAATGAATGAAAAAAAAAATGTGAAGAAAGGTAGCTTAGTAGTTCCAGAGCTCAAACTGTCTGACAAAGTGGTAATCATCAAAATTTATCTGGTACTGGTTAAGACAAGGGTAGGTAACCTGAGGCCTCAAGGCCACATGTGGCCCTCTAGGTCCTCAAGTGCAAGCCTTCTGGCTGAATCCAAACTTCACAGAACAAATCATTATATTAAAAGTTTTATTAAAAAACGATTTGTTCTGTGAAGTTTAGACTCAGTGAAAGGGCTGCACTAGAGGTCCTAGGGGGCAACATGTGACCTCAAGGCCACAGGTTCCCCACCACGGTAAGAAATAGAGGGTTGGATTGGTGAAATGGATTGAGTGCACAATACAGCGTAGGTAATAACCGTAGTAATTTAGTTAATGTTTCATAAATGCAAAAATTCAGCTTTTGAGACAAGTATTAACTTTTGATCAAAACTGCTGAAAAAACTGGAAAGCAATTTGGCAAGAAATATATATAGACCAATATCTCTCACCAGTTACCAAGACAATTTCAAAATAGGTACATGATTTAGACATAAAAAGTAACATCATAATCACTTTAGCAGAGAAGGGGATAGTTTTCCTGTCAGATCTATGGATAAGGGAAGAATTTATGACCAAACAAGAGCTAGAAAAAATTACAAGATATAAAATTCATAATGTCGATTACATTAAATTTAAAGTTTTTACACAAACAAAACCTCAATCAGCCAAGATTTAGAAGGAAAGCAGAAAATTGGGAAATTTAATTACAGCACTTTTCTCTGACAAAGGCATAATTTCTCAAATATATAGAAAGAGTCAAATGTATAAGCATTCCCCAGTTGACAAATGGTCAAATATAGAAACAGCCGGTTTTCAGTTGAAAAAATCAGCTATCTGTAGTCAGATGAAAAAATACTGTAGATATTTATTGATAAGCAAAACATAAATTAAAACAACTGTGAGGTACTACCTCATGCCTATCAGATAAGCTATTATGACAGAAAAGGAAAACAACACATGTTGGAGGGTTTGTGGAAAAATTAAGACATTCATGCAGTGCTGGTGGAGTTGTGAACTGATCCAACCATTCTGGAGAATAATTTGTAACTCTTTCTAAAGTGTTATAAAACTGTGCATTCCATGTATAACCTAAATTGAGTTGCTTGCCTTTTTAATGAGGGTGGGTGGGGAGAGAGGAAGGGAGAAAATTTGAAACCTAAAGTTTTAAAAATATGTTTAAAAAAATGTTTTCACATGCTACTGGGAAATAAGAAATACAGGTAATGGGGTACAGAAGTCTATCCTGCCCTACAGGAAAATAGAAGGGGGAAGTGGATAAGAGAAGGCGGAGGGAGAGACAGAAGAGAGGACAGACTAGGGGAAGGGCTATTCAGAATGCATGCCATCTTGGGGTGGGGGGAGGGGTGAGATGGGGTGAAAATTTGGAACTCAAAATCTTGTGGAAGTAAATATTGAAAACTAAAAATAAATAAATTTATATTAAAAAAAATCTGTGCATTCACTTTCACCCAGAAAAACCACTACTAAGTCTATATCACAAATATTTTTTTTAAACAAGGGTGGAGGAAGGACCTTTTTGTAGAAAACTATTTATAGCAGCCATTTTGTGGTGGCAAAGAACCAGAAATTGAAGGTAAGCCCATTAATTGGGAAATGGCTGAATAAACTGTGGTATATAATTGTGATGAAATAGTTTTATGCTGTAAGAAATTATGAGCAGGATGCTTAAAAAAAAAAAACCTGGAAAGACTTACATGAACTGATGTAGAGTGAAGTGAGCAGAGGCAGGAAAACATTGCACACAGTAATAGCAACATTGCAAAATGATCAACTGTGAATGACTTAGATATTATTAGCAATACAAAGATCCAAGACAATTCCAAAGGATTTTTTTTTTTATGAAAAACGCCATCCACCTCCAGAGAAAGAACTGATGGAATCTGAATTACTATTCCCACTATAGGTTTCAACATAGAAATTGTAGAATATAAAAACTTTACCTTCACAGTGTGGGATGTAGGTAGCAAGGACAAGATCTGACCCCTATGGCACCATTACTTCTAGAACAAACAAGGTCTCTTGTGGTTGAAAATAATAACAAAGAACAAGTGAATGAGGCCCTAGAAGAACTGATGAGAATGTTGACAGAGGTTGAGTTTAGAGATGCCATCTTATTAGTGTTTGCTAACAAACAGCATCTTCCCGATGTCATGAAGGCAGCTGAAATCACAGATAAACTTGGACTGCATTGTCTTCGTCACAGAAATTAGAACTTCTAAGCCACCTGTGCCACCAGTGGGGATAGGCTCTATGAAGGACTCACCTGGATTGCTCAATCATCTCAGAAACCATAAATGAAACAACAAAAATTCCTTCTCCCTCTTTCCTTCTCTCCTTCTCACTTCCTCCATTTCACCCTTTGATTTATGGTAACCTGTGCTACTTTGTGGTATTGAGTATTGGAAGCCATTTTTCCCTACCTCTTGTCACAGTATGTATTGCATCAAGCTGTAAATGTGGCAAATACAGGTCTGCAAACAGGTTTCTTATTTGATGTAAATAGTTTTTGCTTCTACCAGGGCATTTTCTGGCACTCCTATGCAATATTACTCAGCTTTTGTTTTATTAGTGTAAAAAATCAACTCATCATTTAGTACTGGGAAGGGATTTTAAGCACATTAACTTTTGGGTTGCTGGAGGTTAATTTGCAGCAGTAGAGCCAAATGCTACTCCTACTGACTTCTGAGATCTGTGTGGAGAGGCAGTTTGGTGATTGTTTTTTAAATGAATTCAGTGTATTTTTTTAAGTAGTAAAAAAATAAAGATAAGCAAAACATTTGAACACACCACACAGAAATAGGCTCAGTGCAGGTTTTACAGTAACAACTCAAATACCAGACCATTGTAATTCTCTGTGATTTCTCAGTTGAAACTTAGGAAATTATGATGAAAATCAAACAAGTGACCACTTTTGCCTGGTTAAAACAGAGATCCATGTAATACCACTTCTTTGGAGCTTTATGTATATCATAAGTTTGTGCTTGTATTTGTACTCACATGATATTTATTAGGAAAAAAAGCTCTGAGATGGTAGTTCAGAATAGGCTACATGTTGAGAGCATTAGATCTTCAAACATAAACTGTTTATAACTAAACTTTCCCCCCCACCATGCTTGCAATTCAGGTCAGGCTGTGATTAGTTCTTCATCACACTTGAATAAGTCTTAGGAAGTGCACAATGATGGCTGGTTATAAAAACTGAGAATAGCTTTCTGACATGTTTGGACAGCAACAACAACAACAAAAAAAACCCCAGCCTTTTAATTTTGGTCAAGTGTGTGGTGCTTCTGTTTGAAACCTCTCCACAGTAAGCACAGCAAACGTTAGCCCCACAGCTTGGCTGGAGATATTTAAAAAACACAATCAAGAACATTAGACATTTCTCTGTGGTATCTAGGTTCTGAAAAAATAATAAATTGATCGTGAAAGCTTTGGGAGTCATTCTATTCTTGATGTATTCAGTCCCATTTTGGAACAATCCTCCTATCTGTACATGTGTGAAATGTCCTTTACTACCCTTCAGTACTACAAGGGTCAGATTTACCATCTGAAAAACAAAAAACACTTTTTTACTTTTCTTTTGTATTTTGATAAACACTGAAAAATCTGAAGCTGTTAAATTTTACCTCTGGAAAAACTCAGAACTGCTTTGTTTGGTGTTCTGGAAAATCTTGTTGCTTTCAAAACACAATTAGTAATCAACTGTTTTGTATACTTGTTTTCAATCTTCATTTTGACAAGTAAGGATTGTAATGAAAGCTATTAGAATAAAATCTCTGAACTATTTTAAAAAATAACTTACAGATTTTTCTATACTGCTTTACAATTTGCAGTGCTCTATAGACATTCATTTGCCATTTTTGTGGCAGCAAAATCTGCTCCCCAAGAAGTTAACAAGTCAATAAGCATTTATTATGATGTTTGTACCATGGATCAGGGACTGTGCTAATCACAGGGAATCAAAGAAAGGACAATTACTAAACAATACAGAACACACCAAAAATAGTCCCCACTCTCAAGAAGCTTACAGACCAATGGGAGAGATAACATGCAAACAACTATGTACAAACATCATAAAGATATGAGAGAGAGACAGAGAGAGAAGGAAGGAAGAAAGAAAGCAAAGTGAGGTTAAGCGACTTGCCCAGGGTCACACAGCTAGTAAGTGTCGAGTGTTTGGTTTGAGGCTGGATTTGAACTTGGATTTTCCTGACTCCAGGGACGGTGCTCTTTCCACTGCACCACTTAACTGCCCTGCCATTTGAATTTTTAAAATGGAAGTGACAATCAGATCTAGACATAAGTAACATCACTTTGAGGGCTGAATCCAGACTAGATCAGAGTAGGGAGAGATTTGAGAAAAGGGAACCAAGAAAGAGACTATTGCAATGGCCCAAGCATGAGGCATGATGCCTGTAGCAGTAGGGTGCCAGTGTCAGAAGAGACAAGTGGAATATAAGACAGACTTAGCATAATTTGAATATAGAGACCATGGCAGCAGATTCAATTTGGTGGGGGTAGGAGGATTGAATAGGAACTCAAGGGTAATATCTAGATTGTACTTAGGTAGGATATTGATGTCCTTTGCAGTAATAGGAATGGGAGGAGGATTTTGAGGGGGGAAAATAATGAATTCATTTTTGTACATATTGAGTTTAAAATGTCCAGTTCAAGATATCCAACAGGTAGCTGGAGATGTGAAACTAAAAGTCAAGAGTTTAGGACTCAACAAATAGATCTGAGATTCTTCAGCAAAGATGATAATTGAATCCAGAGAAGCTGATGAGATTGCCAAATGAAATGGCATAGAGGGAAAAAAGAAAAGGGTTTAAGAACATTGAAGGACTACTGCAATAAGGAGAGGCTGGGGTTAGAACAAAAAAGAAAAGCTACTTCTAATTCTTCTTGCATATGCTTTTTTTTTTTTTAACTAAACTCATATGTGGAGTATAGAGCCCTGGGTTCAGATAAATCTGTACTTGAAATTCTCTTGGAGTTTATGTAGGAATAGGCTCCAGAAGTGGGGAACCTGTGGCCCTCCAGGTCCTCAAGTGTGTCCCTTTGACTCAATCCAAACTTCACAGAATGAATCCTATCCTATATTCAGCTGGCAGTGCAGTGAAAAGTGGAAGTTTCATTCTACTTACATAAGATTTTGTAAACAATTAGTCACACATATCTACTACCTATAGTAGAGCACTTCCAGTAATTTATACTTCCTTCCAGGCTCAATGAGAGTCTGAGCACACAAACATGCATGCACATATGCACATACACCACATGATCTTCAGTCTTAATGAATTCACAAGACAGTATGTGATTTTGCTTTGCTTTTACTTCATTTGACCAGACAGTAACTGGAGTTCAGACATAGCTATATCAAAGCAAAAGATAACTCTAATTTTTAGAGAAAGGGAGAGTATCTCTGGGGTTATCTTTTTTATCACAGCCATTCAATGGAAGTAGTCTCAGTAGCAAAATCTAGTTCAAATCTCTGTTGGATATTGCTGCTGTTAGAATTGAATTAAGTTGAACAATTGTGACTACAGTGAGCACTCTTCTTGATATTTCTCAGCAGTAATATAAAACAGGGAAGAAAAAGCAACTTACTGTCACCTGAGAAGAAAGGGCAGGAAATTTGTACAATTCTAATAACAAACATGTTATTCATGTTTGTACTGTCTTTAAAAAAAAAGTATGCTTAATGTCCTAAGTTAATACATTATGGTCATATATATCATTCTGTTTTGAAGGCTAATTTGTCAAATTAACAATTTTTTTTTCATTTTAATAGAATTTGTATTTTGAGTTCTGAATTCTATTCCTCCTCTCACTGAGGAGGCAAGATACTTATTTGTACCCTCTCCTATGATGTTAGAGACTTATAAATTTATAAACAAACATTTATTAATAAAGGACCCATTTTTTGTCAATAAAGAACACTGTGCTAGGTACCATGGGAGGTACAAACTAATTATTCTTAGATGTCACCTCCTTTCTTTTTTTGGTCAGTTTCAGCCTGCAAAATTCTACAAGTGGATCGTATGTGCTTCTTCCATCTTCTATTGATGTATATGTTTGGGAAGGTGGTTGTACCTAGCAAAGGAATAATATAAAATGACTTTGTCTTAAGCCGATTCTTTTTCTGAAACAGATTTTCATTAGTCATTCTTTTCATGTTTCTCAGGTCATTTTGTGTGTGTGTGTGTGTGTGTGTGTGTGTGTGTGTGTGTGTGTGCCTCTCTCTTTATCACCCTCTCCCTACATTTAATGGATGTGGTTTCTGAATTCTGACTCTTTCCAATGCCCTTCCTTTTCTCTGTTAATTCTGTGTATCCCTAACTTTGTGCTCTGTACTGATCACACATTGTTCTGAGATTGCTTGGACACCATCCACTTCCATAGACTAGGCTTCATTAACTCCCTTTGAACTGTTAATCTCTTAGCAAAATCTCTTACCCCTTAATCATTGTAGGTGACTCCATAAACATTTTCACATTCTAAAAACCTTAATGGAAATGCAAATAGAATGCTGATTAATAATTTTACTAATTGTTTTCCTCTTTTATGTCCTTCACTAATCACATAATGTTTAAATATGCTATAATTAAATATTATAATGGAACTTTGTTACAATAATAATAATAATAATAACTTACACATAGCACTTACTATGTTTCTAACACTATGGTAAGTGTTTTAAAAATATTATCTCATTCTATTTCCACAAAAAACATGGGAGGCAGGCACTATTATTAGTCCCATTTTACAGGTAAGGAAAATAAGTCAAACAGCAACTAAGAGATTTGCCCAAGGTAACACAGTTAGTAAGGTCTAAAGCCAGATTTGAACCCAAAAGTTCTTGACTCTAGGTCTAACACTTTTCTACTGTACAACCTTGTGCTATGGGTAGTTTCTCCACTGGTGAAGATGGAAATCCATACATGGCCTCTCAACCTATAATATACATTTTAATGTCTCTATATATCTTCATCGGAGATTTTTTCTTCTGCCTTATTTTAGAACTGGTGGCCTTTCTATGGCTATTTGTTCTTGTTAGGAGAATGAGTATAAAAAGCAATTGTGTTTTGTTTTGACCAGAAAGTTTGAGGGTCTTCTCCTCTCAGATTGATATTTTCGTGATGGTTAATTAGGCCATCTTTTGTCTCCATTCTTACCTACCTTTTAGCCATCAAAGAGTCACTGCCTTAGATAAACTGATGTCTGGAAAAGGCCTTTATTTAGAAAGGCCAGGGTCATCCACTACATCCCTGATCATTGCCAGTCATCTTAATTTTTATCTTGCCACTGAACTTCAGTGATTTTGGAGGAGAGAGTCATGACTTTGTTGAGCTCCACATAGCAGCATAACCACAACAACAACAAAGAATTTTCCATCATCCCTTTATTTATATGATCTACCACCTCTTTTTTTAAGCTGTTATATCCTTGATGAGTTTAACACCTTTCATGCACAACTGTTATTAGTAACATTCTATAGCCTCTATATTATAAGTTCACCAAGACTAATGCAATCTTTCCATTACCCTGTAAACATTGTGTTATAACTCTTTTCTTAGGTAAAGTCCTTGCAAAAAAAGTTATACTTTTTGCTGCGACCTTTTCTCTCATTTTCAACTAAACTCTTTGTAATTGCCTTCTGATATCATAATTAGTCCAAAACTCTTCCCTCTAAAGTTATAACAAATTTAATCATCAAATATAATAGCCTTTCCTCAATTCTCATCCTTTTTGACCTCACTACAGTCTTTGGCATTGTTGACTCCTTTTTTGGCATCTCTCTTGACATTGACAGCACCTTTTCCTGTATACTCTGTCCTCCTAAATTTTGGGACATTCTTCTCTCTCAGATCTCTTCCTATCTGTCTGATCAATCCTTATTAGTCTCCTCTGTTGGGCCTTCATCTCCAATATCTGTACTAACTTTGAGTATACCTCAAGCATCTGTCTGCTCTTCTTCTTTTTATTCTATCTGTACTATTTTGTTGTGCTCATCAACTCTTATGTATTAAATGATCATCTATGCTGGTGTCATCCAGTCCTATATATCCAGGTAGAGTGCTAGTCTCACATTACCAATCACCTGTCAGACATTTAGCACCAAATATCCCTTAGGAATTTCAAATTCAAAATATTCAATACAGTGCTAGTTACCTTTATTTACTGTAAAACCTACCTCTCTTTGAACTTCTCTATTTACTGCAAAGGGCACCTTTCTTGTAATTCAGTTTATGAACCTTAGTGTCATCCTTAAATCCTCACTCCCAGTCAGTGAAATCAGTTTCCAAATTTTATTATTTTAATTTGAACAAAATCTCTCATATATGTCCCTTTCTCTTCACTGTCATAGCTATAACCCTAGCTCAGAAACTAAACTTCTCTGCTTTAGACTTTGAAAATAGCTTCATAAGTGGGCTCTCTGAATTTAACTTCTCTCCAGTCCAATCCAGCATCTCCAAAGCTATCAAAGGGTTATTCCTGAAGTCTAGGTCTAACCATATCACTTTTTTAATTCAATGAACTATAATGCATCCTTGTTAGCCCTACGATAAGAGTCAATCTTTTCTATATGGAATTTAAAGCTTTTTGTAGCCTAGTTCCTTCCTGATCTTCTAGACTTCTTAAATGTTACTCCACTTCTTGCACCATATTGTCTATGCACATTGGCTTATGTGCTCTACCTAAAGATCCTTTTCTTATTTTTGTGTTTTTGAACGGGCTATTCCTCATGTCCAAGTGCTCTCCATCTTCATTTCCATCATTAAGACTAATTGGCTTCTTTCAAGACTCAGCACAATTTCTAGCTTCTGCAAGGGGCTTTTCACATCACCGCCCCCCCAACTGCTTCTACTTTGCCCTATTAAAGAAGTTTTTATCTACTCGGTCATGTCTCTAAGTGCTGTGGATAACAAAGTATCTCTTTGAAAGGGATTTTAAGTCATTGCAGATCCTGATTCTCATTGTACCTAAGTTACTGTGGTGGCCTTTGTTTCTGGGTAGCAAAGAGCCCGTGACAGGGTGTGAAGTAGCTTTTGCATAAATCTTATGCTCCACTCTCTTACAATGATGTTCTAAGATGAGGAGTGTATCATGAGTTTATTTCATTCTCTAAGGTCCTGACCACCACTTTATTATTTTTTTTCTGCAAAAAGAATGTCAAAACAGAAAGGAACTCAGGCCATAGGGGTTGGGGGACAATGAGGGTTCATGTTAACTTTATGATCACCAGAGAAAGCAGTTGACCCCTATAAACTGATCATTCTTTACAGAGCATTTCACATTTAGTAGGTAGATTTTTAGCTGTTTATCACTTTTTCCTTGTTCTTCAGAGTAACAGTTGTATAGGAGAAAATATTCTTTCCTTCCTTTACCATCCCATAATCTTTCTCTTTCTGCAATTTATATCAACCTCTTCCATGGTTCCACTGTGGTATCTTGATTTCTTGTTCATTGTTAACTAATTCCCTTTTATGCTAAATCAAATTGTACTTGACTTATTTGCTATTAAAATATTGTTATCAAAAGGACATGAACATATATGCATGAAAATATTAATAGTAGATCTTTTAGTAGTGACAAACAATTGGAAATTGAGGGAATGTTCATGAACTGGGGAATGGCTGAGTAAGTTGTAGTATATGATTGTGATGGAATACTATCATACTATAAGAATTGAAAAGCAGGATGCTCTCAGAAAAAGCCTGAAAAGACTTACATGAACTAATACAAAGTAAAATGAGCAGAACCAGGAGAACATTGCATAGAGTAACATCAATATTGTATGATGATCATCTATGAATGACGATCCGAGATAATCCTGAATAACTTATGAAGGAAAATGATTTCCATCTCAAGAAAAAGACCTAATACAGTCAGAATACAGATTGAACATATTTTTCTTTATTTTTCTTGTTTGTGTTTTCTTTCACAACGTGACTAACATGGAAATATGATTTGCATGTCTACCTTTATATAACTTATGTCAACTTGCTTGCCTTCACAGTAAAGGGGAGGGGGTGAGGAAAGAAGAAAATTTGGAACTCAAAATTGGAAAAAAAGAATGCTAAAAATGCCTTTACATATAATTGACAAAAATAAATTATTAAATTTGTCAAAAGAAATATTGTTCTCTTTAGTATCTATGGCAAATTTCTCCAAAATCAAAAGTTTCTTCTCTCATAACCCTCAAAGAATACAGGCAGGAAAAGGAATAGGTAAGTACCTTACTCCTTTCTCTCACCATCAAGATTTGCCTTTGCCACTGTTAATTGATAACATGTCTTGCTTGAGGTCTTCTCTATTTTAATCACCTAATCCATCACCTTATTGCAATTATCTGCCAGACTCCAAGGCAATCTTCCTCTTTGCTCAAGTTCAGTTTCTTACTACATTTTTTTTCTCTCTAACACAATCCCTGTCCTTATAGTTAGGGACCTCAAAATACTTGTCAATGTCTGTTAAACCTCCAAGCCTCACATTTCCTTTGTCTCTTCATCTCTCATAACCTCCATCTTCATTATACTTTAGCAACATACAGAGATGGTTCTTGACGTGACCATTACTCAACATTATTTGATCCTGGGGTGGATACTTAGTATAGTAGATAGAGTCCTGGCCTTGGAGTCAAGAGGACCTGAGTTCAAATACAACCTTAGTCACTAAGCTTTGTGTACCTGTGGCAAGACACAACACCAATTGCCCCCTAAATAATAATGAAATTGAAAAAAGAATTGATCCTGATGATTCAAAACTCTCAAATTCATCTCTAAAAAAAAGTTTCTCAATTTTGGAAATAGTAAACATTTAATAAATGTTTATTAATTGATTTACTTTTGCCATGCCCATCATAAACTTTTTTGGCATCCTCAATCTGATGTATAATTCCTGTACTATTTCTGATTCTATCAGTGAATCTCTCCTGCTCTCTTCCACTTTTCTTTGCTTCACAGTTTGAGGTAATAATTGGCAAATTTATCTGTATATAACAATTACATCCATTGTCTTTTTCTCCTACTGCCATTTCACCCTATCACATGCCTTCCTTCTTCCATGTTGCTGAAATCTCCTGAAGAACATCATGCAATCTTGCAGAGTGGATTTATGACAAAAGCATGCTATCAAATATCATCTGGATTCTCACTATTGTAGAGCAAGGCTTTTACTGTTTCATAATAGAATCTCTACAATAATGTCAATAGAAATCCTCTAATGTAGTGCCTGGAATTTACTAGTTGCATAATAAATGTAAAGAGACCTAACCCTAACCCTAACCCTAACACTAATTTATAAAATTCATTTTATAAGACAATTCTCCTCCTTAATTGCTTCTTATGTCTGAAAAAGAACTTTTCCTCTATCATCACTCAAATCAAAATTTCCTGAACATTTGCCTATATTTAAAGTGACTTCTTTACATTTTTTTTTATTTTGGAAGTCTTTTTTTCTACATTTGTTAAATGCACAAGTGATCTAGAACAACAGCAATTAATTGGTGATACAATCTCTTTTTCAATAAATAGATTTTAAAAAAGAGAGACTATGTTTTATTGTTTGTTATAGAAATGGCATTGGGGTTAATTACAAGAATTAATGACCTTACACTAGTATAGCATTAAATCAAATAAAACCTGTACGTTATTTTAATTGCAGCAGTCAGTTAAAATATTTTGGTCAATGAGCCTTTTTAGAATTGTATTAAAATGTATAAGGAATAATTTCACAGTGAGAAATATAATGTACATATTTATTATGTTCATCTTAAAGATGCAATACTTTTGTTGTCTTCTACAACCTTAATAAACAATTAAAATATTTTTCTTGTCTTCTAAAATTATGGACTTGATTTAATTTTCACTGTCTCCACTATAGTATTTGCCGTTATTATCACTTATTTGAACTACTTCCTCCTCTTTCTACCTCTCTACTCTTCCCCTTCCAAACCCTCTTTCACACTACTGAAAATATGATAACCTTAATGTGTAGTGACTTATTCCAATAGCCCTCTAATTTTTCTCTGGCTCAAATCTCTAACCTCTCCAGTCAATTCCCCACAAAACTGCCCATTATTTTTCTTAAGTGCAGATTTGACCATGTAATTCCCCCATTAACAAGAAAACAAAGTAAAACAAAGACACCTTTTCCTTACATACTATTCTTATCCCATATTCTGTGATCCAGAGGATTCTTCCTCATACATTGCATTCCATTTCCCATCTCCTTGACTTTACATTGACTGTTCCCATTCCTGAAATGCATTTCCTCTTCATTTCTGCCCCTTAAAATATATCCCTTCCTTTTTTTTTTTTGGTCCTTTTTGGTGAGGCAATTGGAGTTAAGGGACTTGCCCAGGGTCACACAGTAAGTAAGTGTCAAGTGTCTGAGGTCGGATTTTAACTCAGGTCCTCCTGACTCCAAAGCCAGAGCTCTATCCACTGTGCCACCTGGCTGTCCCAAAGTTAGCTCTTTTGTGTTTTTTTTTTTTTTAATTTTGGAGGCAATTGGGGTTAAGTGACTTGCCCAAGGTCAGACAACTAGCTAGTAAGTGTCTGAATCCAGGTTTGAACTCAGGTCATCCTGACTCCAGGGCCAGCACTCTATCCACTGTGCCACCTAGCTGCCCCCCTCCACTTCCTTCTTGATGAAGATTAAGCAACACCTTCTACATAAATTCTTTCCTGATTCTTCCAACTGCTGATGACCTCCCTCTGGATTTTATTGTCTCTAACTATCTCCTACTTACTTATGCTTATTGTTGTTATATTTAATCACCATATACTTTGTTTAGTGTTTATCTACACCATTAATGTAAGTTTCTTGCAAGTAGGGAGTTTTATTTTTTCTTTGAATTTCTTCGCACAACCCTTGACACATAGTAACCACATGTTTAAAAATGTTAAATGAATTAATTAAATCATCTTTCTCTGGTCATCTTTTAGTGACTAACGACTGGATCCCAATTAAATTTCAAACCCCTTTTCCTAGTATTCAAGATTCTTCAAAATTTGACATCAAACTAACTCTTTTGAATGATTTCATACAACTCTCCTTGCATAAAGTTATTCAGTCAAACTAAACAACTCCCCATATATATCTTATAAATGTTCTTCCCTGTGCCTTTGCTCAAACTATTCTGTGTTAATGAAAATATTTGCCTTTCCTTCACTTTTTACCCATTCTTCATATGGATGTGTGTATGAAGATTTCATTATTTGTCCTTATTTTCAAAGTAATATTTTTATACTATTGCCTTACAAAGTGACATTTTTTATCACAAAGAAAAAAATAGTTTAAGTGAACTGCCACAGAAATCTTAGTTATCTTTTTTATGAAAATATTTTTTCACATACTTGCAACTGTTTTTTGTTTTATTTTATTTTTATCACCTCCTTTATCCTTTGCCCAACACCCACAGTTGTGAAAGGTATTTTTCCCATTTATCTTTATCATGTTTATTTGTTGCTTTTTTTTTTTTATCATGGCAACTCACAAAATCATCCAATAAACTTTTATTAATTGCCAAATGTGTATTGGGTGCTGTCCCAAGCACTGGGTACTAAGGTCTTTTCTCATATGTGGCCCCTACCTGGTACCATTGTGATAGTAGTAGAATGACAAAAAGGAGGAAATGAAGGGGCTACTAAGACTCAATCCTTGGTCTACATACAATGGTACTCTTAGTACCTGATCTTTTTCCCAAGATCCACAAAGATAGCTTGATTAAAGAATTGAATATATCCATTTTGATTTTTACTTGCTATGCATTCTACTAGAAAAACAAAACAACCAAAAAAAAAAAAGAACCTATAGATAAATGGAAGGATTGTGGTCTCCATAATTCCTTAAACAGATGAAAAAAATGATTGTCAGAATTAATTTTCATCATGAGTCCAAAGGCGAAAATGAATATTTAATTGAGCATATTTTTCTTGTCTTAAAGTGTTCTATCAATAACCATTTATTAAGCATAACCGTATTCTTAACACTAAAGTATTCCTTGAAAATTTAAACATAAAAGCAATTGAATTTTTACCTTCAAGAATTTTTCCATCTATTCAGAATATATGTTCACAGAAAAATGACCACCAGATAGAAATAATTATAGATACAACGTGCATTGGGAATAGCAACTTGGAATGGCATGAAACAGGAAAGGCATATTTAAGGAGGTGTCATTTGAACTGAGCCTTCAAGGGCCTGTGAGGTTTAAGACACAAGGTTTGCAACGTAGACATTTCAGTCACCCAAACTTGGGCAGACACCAAAGTAAGAGATTTAATGTCCTACACAGAGAATAGAAAATAAAACAAAGAATTGATGGGGGTAGTGATATTTAATGAGTCTGGCAAAATATCCCAGCTCCAAACTATGAAGGATTTTAAATGTCAATAAGAGTTTTTTTTTGCATTCTATATGAGAAACTATAGAAAGCAAATGAAGTTTCTTGAGCATGGGAATAAGTCAAAGTTATTCTTCATTTGTTGTAATTTTAACAGTTATGTCCTGGATTACAGAGAGGATAGCTGGAAATATGGAAAAAAAAAAACTAAGAGTCTGTTATAATAGTACTGTTGAAAGATATTAAAGGCCTGAACTAAAGTGATTATGGTAAAAGTAGACGGTTGTGAGAAATGGGAAGATCAAATTGACATAATCTGACATCTCATTGGATATGATGGAAGAGGGGAAGTGAAGAATTAAGGATGAGTTCTATGTTGTGTGCCTGCATTGCTAGAAAATATTTCCTTATCTTTGATAGAAAATATTGAAGTCAGGAAGAGCTATCTTTACAGACTATAAGGTGGGCATTTCATTTGTTGAAGGGCTATAAAAAAAGAACAATTTGTTGAAAACAGAAATGCATCCTGAGGAGAAAAACAGAAAGTGATGAAGACCTGAGAGAAAACAGGTAGCATAGTGGATAGAATACTGGACTTATTTTCAGCAAGATTTCACTTCAAATCCTGACTCAGACTCTTACTAGCTGTGTGATCCTGGGCAAGTCAGTTAACTTTTTTGAATCTCATTTTCCTCATTTACAATATTAAGATGTTTGACTTTATGTCTTTTAAAGTCCTTTCCATCCCTAAATCTATGATCCTTTGATAAAATTCCTTGGATTAATTGAGTGAAAGCAGCTGAGAGCAAAAGTTACTGATTCATATTAAACATGATTCTGTGCAATGTTTCAGAGCATTTAATTGAAATGTCACATTTTTTAGGACTTTGGGAATTCATTGATGCAAAATTTTGAAATTAAGAACTATTGATATATCAGTATATGTAATGTTTTGAGAGAAATGATTATTAATAACCAATGATTTGGAGAGATGCAAAGTTCCTCCTTTTTCTATAGTCCTCACTTCAAAGTTCTGTCTCTTGAAGCACATTACTGATAAGATTGAACTAACTCTCCCAAATCTTGGTCAGATCTCACCCAACCTTCTAGTCAGGTTTGAGTGGGGACAAATTCTTTGAATACAGTGACCAAGACTGTGAGATTTAAAAGTAAATGACATGATCAAAGTTCATTCAAATAGGTCCCTCCCATTCTCCCTCATTACTTGTTAACCAATAAGAGTTGATTGCCACCCTCTGGAACACCCAATTTTCCAAGGCCATGTAAGCCATGAGTCCAGCGCCATCAGGGTCTTTAGCATTCAAAATTGGCACTGACCTTTATTAAAGTGCTAACATTATACATAAAATGACTAATCACCCAGAAATTATGTCTCAAACTTTTTCAAAATCACAGTTTGTGTCATTTCTGACAGAAATATAGATTTGGGGCTTCTTATTCTAAATTGGAAATGGGTCAATGTGAGGAAGCCCCAATTTCAGTTAGGATATTATATAAGAACTCAGAACAGAAAGAAGATTAGAAGCTAGGTCAGGAATCAGTGACTGAAGAAGTTGAACACAAATAAGTTACTAGAGAAACCAAAATATCAGAAGGGAAATTATAGAACTGAGAGACTGACAGGAGCTGAGCTAAACTGATTGAGAGATTCTGTGTTGACAAGGAGAACTAATCAGATTGGAGGAAAGCAGTGATGTTTTAAAGAGTTTATTAGAGGTAAGGTGAATCCTCTGGGTGGAGGAAATACTGGCTGGGGAAAGACTGCCCTGCTCTCTATGACAACCTCTCACTTGAGAAAGAGAAACTTGAAACCATTAACTCTCTTGCTCTTAATTGCCCTCTATAGCTTGAGAGGAAAACCCCTAAAAGATTTTAGACAGCAAAATCTGAATAGCTTTGCATATTCAAGGATTCAGCTTTTCATTGAACTTAATTATGCTGCCTCAGCACTTCCTCAAAGTAATAGACTGAAAAACTCAAAAAATACCATGATTAAGGCTGATTACCTTAAGAGTTTAACACCTCCTCAATGACTTTAGTTTATCAGGGAACCCCACTTATCTAACAGGAAAGCAAGAGAAGAGGCATGTGAAATGGATTCTTCTAGCAGGAAACTACAGAGATGAGGAAGAAAAATGTTCCTGGCTCATCAATTATTGCTAAAAAGATATGGACTAATTATGTATCTTTGGGAATCACTTCCAATAATACAGGTGCATACTAGAGAGATCACTGAGCGACTTTGGAAATGGAGATCTGACAGGTAGGTTATAAACAAGTCTGCTACAACACACATGCTGTATGGCCTGCCAATTCTGGAAACATGACCAAATCAATTCTACCATTAATACTGGAAATGGTATATCAGTGTACTCCCTACTCCCCTATGGATCATCATCCTGATAATATTCCAAACAAAAATGTCACTCGTAGACTACTGCTCTCATATTTGTATTTGTCTCCCTAGTGGAATATAAATGCCTTAAAGCAGAAATTTTATTTGCTTTTTAAAACTTTTATCCCTAGCCCATAGAACTCAATCTGTCACATGGGAAATACTTTACTAGTGCTTTTAATTAATTCATTCATTCATTCATTCATTCATTCATTCATTCATGTCTGGAACAGAGAACAAATCGAGGAACAGTAAACACCAGAAGTACATGGGAGGAAAAGAGGAGCCTGAATTATCTTAAAAATTGCAAAACTGCTTTAATATTCCCTAACTTGTCCCAGAAACAAAGGCTCAACTTTAACATAACAATATTCTACTGGTATTACCATATAGCTGTAAAACATGGAATCTAACTATCTCTAAACAATTCAAAATTGTCACCTAGAGGAAAATGGAGTGGCATTTGGTGAGCTTGATCAGATAGTAATCCAAAAGGAATTTTGAAGAATAAGAGTAAGGGATGTCATTGGAGAAAAAGATGATTCAAAAAATAACTTAGACCATATGTACAGCCTGAGTCTTTGTTATCCTTGTTGTTATCTTGAAGTTCTGTGTCACTTTTGGTAGACTCCTTGTGATTATGGGCAAGCATGACATAAAACCCAAGAGGATGGTCAGCCAAGAATGAGATGTAATTTCCATTCTCACATGGAACAATCAATTCAATTAAATCAAAGTTGTCTTTGTATTTTGTAACACTTTCTAATTATGATTTTGTCTGTCTTTTGAACCTTTCTACATATGTTTCCATTCTTCTGTGGTTTTTGGGGAACCTAAATAATTCACTTTTGAATTTGGAAAATTGGATATATTTTCATTCATTTTGTAAGGTTTTTTTTTTACTTTTCTTTTTCTTTTTATTCATTTTTCTATTTTTAGAAGCCTCTGTTGGTTTACCTCTTGAGTTAGCTTCATATTATGTCTTTCTCTCTTCTATTTAGGTATTTCAACCCAAGTGAACAAACATCAAGAAAAAAAATAAAAACGGTTCCAGCCACTTGTCTCTGATTTTCCTCCTCATACTTCTTCTTCCACCTTCCATTACTACACATAAGAACATATCCATCCCTTAATGTAATAAACTGGATAAATTCAGTAACCTTATAGAAGGAGAAGGAGGAGGAAGAAGGAGAGAGAGAGAGATAGACAGACAGAGAGAAAAACAGAGAGAGACAGAGAGAGACAAAGAGAGAGACAGAGAGAGAGACAGAGAGACAGAGAGATGCTATTGGGGGCCTAATAAGAGTAACAGGTATCATTTATGTGAAATTATAAGTTTTGCAAAGTGCTTTATATAAATCATTCATTTTAGGGGCAGCTAGGTGGTGCAGTGGATGGAGCACTGGCCCTGAAGTCAGGGGTACCTGAGTTCCAATCCAGCCTTGGACCAAACACTTGACACTTACTAGCTGTGTGACCCTGGGCAAGTAGCTTAACCCCAATTACCTAAAAATAAAAAAAAAATAAATTTAAAAACTATTGAATTTACCCTGGTGACAATTCTGGGAGATAGTTGCTATTATTATCACCATTTTACAGGTAAGAAAAACTGAAGTATAGAGAGGTTAAGTGATTTTCCCAGGTCACTTTCCCAGGTCACACTCAGCTAGTAAGCATCTGAGGCTAGATTTAGACTTGACTTCAAGCCTAATACTCTAACCACTGTGTCACCTGGCTGTCTTTTACAGAGAAAAGATTGATACCAATTTATTTTGGTCATCATTGGTAAATGGGGACAATGAATGATAAATTTGAAGATAATTATTAAACCATGATTTACTTTATGAAGGATTTTTGTCACGCTACATATTTAGCTTTAGTTTTCTCTCTATCCAGCACATTCAAAAACTTGGGGTGTTGGAAAGTTTTGTTTTCTATCTTGACAATCATGTAACATTCTCCATAAGATTTTATCAATGGGATTGTATTTGAATATTTCATTGCCATTGACTGCCATATTTATCCTCTTGCCAGGATAATCACACAGTTACTAATTAAGGCATGTTTTGATCTTTCACAATTCCACTTAACTTATATTGGTTAAACTTTTTTACAAGATTTTTATAATTGTGGTAAATCTGACTTTCTCTAGCTATTCAAATAGAACAAGATGAGTTGTTTTATTTTCATATGATTTTTTCTCATTGTCATACTTTTTAAATGTAATTATTAATTTAACATTTATTTTAACAAGTTATATGTATAATTATACATAGGAGAATTATGAATGACTCCAGCACTGGTAATGAGATAGGAGTATTTATAATACGTGAGTATGTATATGTATAGTCATACGAAATATATTTCTACATTAGCTGTGTTCTGGAAACAAAAGGCAATGAAAATAAAGAGAAGACAAAAACTAAGGGGGGCAGATACAATATGGCAGAGTAAAAGCAGTGACTTGCTTGAGCTCTCCCCTAAACCCCTACAAATACCTGTATAAAATGGTGCTAAACAAATTCTGAAGCAGCAGAATCCACAGAAAGACAATGAAAATTTCCAGCCCAAGAGAACCTGGATGGTTGATCAGAAAGGTATACTTCATGGCCTGGGAAAGGAACTAGGCTCTGCGTGGGTGTGCAGACCTCAGCAAACATGGAGCAGGCCTCAGAGGATTGAATCATGGGCAACTGTGACAGTTTCCAGAATTCTCAACCCATGATCACCAAAGACAACTTAGAAGGTCAATAGGAAAAGTCTGTGTCTGTGGTGAGAGAGAAGCACAGGGTCCCAGCCCCAGTCCCAGAGTGTGGCCCTGGGAGTGGGGAGTTGCCTCATTAACCTCTGGCCCAAGACTGAAGGGGAATAGTGTGGCTAATTAGAGGGGGTTTGCAGCAATCTCTCTGCTGGTGCAGGATTATCTTGCTTTGCCTGTGCTTGGATCTGGGTCACACTTCTGGGTGGTAGTCCTGGGGTGAGGAGCAGTACTGGCAGGGTGGAACTTGTAGTGGCAGAAAGAGAAAATCCTCCTCACAGTTCCAAGACAGAAAAGAGTGTTTGTGGTCACTCACAGACCAGCGCATAGGCCAGGAAAGGAGAAAACACCTTGCCCTTGATCTTAAAACCTTGAAAGAACTAAAAATTTACAGGTACCTAGAAGTATCTCTGAAAACAGTGGTACAAAACCCCTGAAACTTGGGACAGCAAATTGACCACACTGGAAGCATATCCGTATCTTAACAAATAGTGTATAACTCAAGTAATTGACTGGGCTCATGAGCAAGCACTGCAAAGAAAATCAGACAATAGAATCTTACTTTGGTGATGAAAAGATAAAATAATACAACCAGAAGAAGACAACAAAGTCAAAGCTCCTACATTCAAAGACTCCAATAAAAATATGGACTGATCTCAGGCCATGTAAGACCTCAAAAAGGATTTTGAAAAGCAAGTAGGAGAAGTAGAGGAAAAACTGAGAGTGATGCAAGAAAATCATGAAAAACAAGTCAACAGCTTGCTAAAGGAAAGCCAAAAAAAAAAAAAGAAAGAAAATAACACTTTAAAAAATAGCCTAACCCAAATGGCAAAAGAGGTCCAAAAAGCCAATGAGGAGAAGAAGGCCCTAAAAAGCAAAATTGGCCAAATGGAAAAGGAAGTCCAAAAGCTTACTGAAGTAAATGCTTCCTTAAAAATGAGAATGGAGCAGTTGGAAGGTAGTGATTTTATAAGAAATCAAGACACTGGCGACTAACATTAGAAGGAAGGTAGAAAATTGGGAAAGAATTTTTACAACCAGTCTCTCTGATAAGGGCCTCATTTCTAAAATACATAAATAATTAAGACAAATTTATAAGAATACAAGCCATTCCCCAATTGATAAATGGTCAAAGGATATGAACAGACAATTCTCAGATGAAGAAATTAAAGCCATCTATAGCCATATGAAGAAATGTTCTAAATCATTACTGCTTAGAGAAATGCAAATCAAAACAACTCTGAGGTACCACATCACACCTATCAGATTGGCCAACATGGCAAGACAGGAAAATTATAAATGTTGAAGAAGATGTGGGAAAATTGGAACACTAATGCATTGTTGGTGGACTGTGAAATGTTCCGAACATTTTGGTGAACAATTTGGAACTATGCCCAAAGGGATATAAAAATGTGCGTACCCTTTGACCCAGCAATAGCACTTCTAGGGCTACATACCAAAGAGATCATACAAATTGGAAAAGGACTCACATGTACAAAAATATTCATAGGAGCTCTTTTTGTGGTAGCAAAGAATTGGAAATTGAGAGCATGCCCATCAATTGGGGAATAGCTGAGCAAGTTGTGGTATGTGAATGTAATGAAATACTATTGTGCTATAAGAAATGATGAACAGGCTGACTTCAGAAAAACCTGGAAAGATTTGTATGATCTGATGCTGAATGAAGTGAGCAGATCCAAGAGAACATTGGACAAAATAACAGCCATGTTGTGTGATGACTAATATTGATCAACTTAACCCTTCCTAGCAATACAAGGATCTAAGAAATCTCCAGAGGCCTAGTGATGGAAAATGCTATCCACATCGAAAGAACTATGGATGTTGAATTGCTATCTTTTTTTTTCTCTTCTTGAGATTTGTTTCCTCTTTCTGATGGTTCCTCCTATTGGTTTTTATTTTTACTTACAGCTTCACTAATGTGAAAATATGTTTAATGGGAATGTAAATGTATAGCTCATATCAGATTGTGTGCTGTCTCGGGGAGGGTGGTGGGGAGGAAGGGGGAGAAAAATTTTAAACTCAAAAGTATATGGAAGTTATTGTTAATAAATCAAAATAAATTAATAAAGTAAATTTTTTCAAAAAGTAATTAAGACATTGTAAAACAAATCCAAAAGAATGAAAAAATAGAATAGAATATGAAATACCTCATTGGAAAAACAACTGACCTGGAAAATATATCCAGGAAAGAGAATTTAAAAATTATTGGACTATCTGAAAGCCACGACCAATAAAAGAGTCTAGACGTCATCTTTCAAGAAATTATCAAGGAAAACTGCCCTGATATTTTAGAACCGGAGGGTAAAATAGATATTGAAAGAATCCATCGATCATCTCCTGAAAGAGTTCCCCAAAGAAAAACTCCTAGGAATATCATAGCCAAATTCCAGAGTTTTGAAGTCAAGGAGAAAATATTGCAAGCAGCCAGAAAGAAACAATTCAAGTATTAGAAAAACACAATCAGGATAACACAAGATTTAGCAGCTTCTACATTAAGGGACTGCAGGGCTTATAATGTAATATTCTGGAAGGTAAAGGAGCCAGGATTACAACAAAGAATCACCTACCCAGCAAAACTGAGCATAATCCTTCAGGGGAAAAATTGATATTCAGTGAAATAGAGGACTTTCAAGCATTTTTGATGAAAAGACCAGAGCAAAATACAAAATATGACTTTCAGGTACAAGACTCAAGAGAAACATGAAGAAGTAAACAGGAAAGAGAAATCATAAGGGATTTATGAAGGTTGAACTGTTTACATTCTTCATGGAAAGATGATATGTATAACTTACAAGTCCTTTGTCAGTATTAGAGTAGTTGGAAAGAAAAAAAATTATATGTGCATATATATATATATATATATATATATATGTGTGTGTGTGTGTGTGTGTGTGTGTGTATATGTATATACATATATATGTATATGTATGCATGCATGTATATATGTGTATATAAATAGATAAAGGTCAGAAGGTGAGTTGAAGATGAAGGGGTGATATCTGGAGAATAAAATTAAGGGGTGAGAGAGGATTATACAGAGAGAAGGAGAAAGGAAGAGGTGGAATGGCATAAATTATCTCACATGAAACAGACAAGAAAAGGCTTTTACACTGGAGGGGAAATGGGGGAAGGTGAGAGGGAATGAATGAATCTTATTTTCATTGGGATTTGACTTAAGGAGAGAATAACATACACACTCAATTGGGTATGGAAGTCTATCTTTCCCTAAAGGAAAATAAGGAGGGGGGGAGCGACAAGAGAGCAGGAAGATGACAGAGGGGAGGGCAGATTGGGGGAGGAGGTAATCAGAATCAAACACTTCTAAGGAGGGACAGGGTCAAAAGAGAGAATAGAACAAATAGGGGCTGGGAATAGTTTTTCACAACATTACTACCATGGAAGTGTTTTGCATTATTATACATGTATAACCTGTATCGAGTTGCTTCCCTTCTCAACGAGGGTAGGTGAGGATGGAGGAAGGGAGAAAATTTGGAACCCAAAAATTTAAAAACAAAAGTTAAAAAAAACATATTTTCACATGCAACTGGGAAATATGATATACAGGAAATGGGGAATAAAAATCTATCCTGTCCTACAATAAAATTGAAGGGTAAGGGGATGAAAAGGGGAGGACGGATAGAAGGGATGGCAAATTAGGAGAAGAGGTACACAGAATGCATGGCCTCTTGGGGTGGGGGTAAGGGATAAGATGGGGAGTGAATTTTCAACTCAAAATCTTGTGGAAGTGAATGTTGAAAACTAAAACTAAATAAATTAATTTTTAAAAGTATGGTTTCATCTCTACTTTGAGTCTATCACTTCTGGAGGTATATAACATTGCACATCATGAATACTTTGAGTTACGGTGGGTCATTGTACTAATCTAACTCACTAAGTCTTTTACAATTGATTCTCTTTACAATATTGCTGTTATAATGTAGCTGTAGAACTCATGCTTCTGCTCATTTCACTCTGCATCACTTCATATAACTCTTCCTTGTTTTTTTTGAAACCAACCTTTCATATACAGCATAGTGTATTCTATCATATTTTTTTACCGTAATTTTTTTCAGTTATTTCCTAATTGAGGGACATCCACAGTTTCTAATTTTTCTGCCACAAAAAGAGTTCCTATAAATAATTTTGTATATATGGGTCCTTTTTTTTCCTTTGATCTCCTTGTGCTGTAGACCTAGTAGTAGCTATTTGTTTTCCAAGGTCTAAGGGTATGCACAGTTTTATAACCCTTTAGGCATAATTCCAAATTCTTCTCTACAATGTTTTGACAAACCCACAGCAGTAACACTAATGCATTACTGCACTTATTACCCAAAATCACTCCCAGAAATTGTGAGTTTTCCTTTCCTGCCCTCTTAGCCAGTTATACAAGTATAATGTGGTACCTAAGTGTTATTTTAGGGTTCATTTTTCTAATTTTTAGAGATTAAGAGAATTTTTATGACTATTGATAGCTTTGGTTTATTCCTTTGAAAACTGCCTATTCACATCCTTTGACTATAAATTGGGCAGTGGCTGCTAGTTCTTACAAATTTGCCTTAGTTCTCTACATCATGTGAAAATCTAGAATCTTTATCAGAGAAACTTGCTTACAAAAATGTTTCCCAATTTTCTGCTCTTATTGTAATCTTTGCTGTGTTGGTTTCTGCAAAAACTTTAATTTTATGTATTAAAAATAATTTACTTTACTTCTCATGAAGTTGTCATTTGTTTGGTAATGATCCATAGATCTTAAAAGTGATTGTCTTCCATACTCCCCTGCTTTTAGTTTGATATCAATATTAGACACATCTTTATGCCTGAATCACATATACATTTTGATCGAGTCTCAGTACAGTATATGGTATGAGATTTTGTTCAATACCCAGTTTCTGCCAGACTACTATCCAGTTGTCTGAGCAGTTTTTTCTTAATATTGAGTAGTTCCTCCAATAGTTGAGATCTTAGGGTATGTCAAGTATTAGAATATTATGTCTTTTTGCTTCTCTATGTTTTGTTTCTAATTTATTGCACTGGCTACCTGTTCTATCCAATATCCAATTATTTTGATGATTACCACTTTGGAATATAGTTTGAGATCTGGTACTACTCAGCCTCCTTTTATCACATTAAAAATCATTGGTTCACTTGATAATCTTCAATTTTTGTTACTTGGGATAAATTTCATAATTATTTTTCTACTTCTGTTAAGTAATTCTTTGGTGCTATGACTGGAATAGCACAGAATAAGGACGTTAATATAGGTACATTTTCATTTTTCATTATATTGGCTTGACCTAATCATCAGCAATTAATGTTTCTCATTTATTGCATCTGTCTTTGTGTACAAAAATATTTTGTAATTATGTTCATAGAGTTCCTATCTGAATCTTAGAAAGTAGACTCCCAAGCATTTTATACTCTCTGCAATTATTTTAAATGGAATCTGTCTCTCCCTTTTTTCTATGATTTCTTGGCAATATATAGAAATGCTGATGATTTGTGTGGGTTTATTTTATATTCTGCAACTTTACTAAAGTTATTCATTGTTTTGACTAGTTAACAGATGGTATTTTGCTTGGGAGTTAAAGAAGCTACGGAAATCAACAGGCAGAATTTAGGAGAGAGAGCATTGTATGCATGGGGGACAGCCAGAGCCAAAGTACAGAGTGTCTTTTTTTGGGGGGGCAGAGTTGAACAGCCAGGAGGCCAGTGTCACTGAATCAAAGGGTACGTGATGGTAAGTAAGAAGCCTGGAAGGTAGGATATGACTGGATAATGAAAGATTTTGAAAGTCAAAACATATTTTGTATTTGATCCTGGAGGTAACAGGGAGGCACTGGAGTTTATTGAGTAGGGGGCTTTGCATTAGAGTGGTCGCAATGTCAGAGGAGAGAAGGGGAGATATTTGAAATATGTTGCAAAGTTGAAATAAAAGGCCTTGACAACAGATTGCATATGGGTGGTAAGATGGTGAGAAGTAGTGGCAACTCTTAGATTTCAAACCTGAGAGCTTGAGGATGGTGTTGCCCTCTACAGTAATAGGAAAGATTGGAGAATTTAGGAGAAATGATAATGATTTTTGTTTTGGATGTATTTAGCTAAAGATGTCTACTGGACATCTAATCTGAGACGTCTGAAAGGCATTTGGAGATGTAAGAATAAAGTCAGTGATGTTAGGGAAGGATTTGTGAATCAGCATAAATATGGGAGGTAAATCTACAGGAGCTGATGAGATCACCATGTAAAATAATGTAGAGTAAGAAGGGAAGAGAGCCTAGGACAGAAATCTGAGAAATCTGTGGTTAGAGGACATGATCTAAATGAGGATCCAGCAAAGAAAACTGACACTGAATGGTCAGATAGGTGAGAACCAAGAAAGAGTGGTATTCTGATTTGGTGTTCCAATTTTTAATTATTCTAAAGCCCACAATTATAAAAAAAAAAAATGTCCATTTTGGCATTATTTGTGATAGCAAAAAATTAAAAAGCTAGGGAAAATATATGCATAGAAATTTTATAATGGTTGGCAAACTATAGTACGAGAATATAATGGGATATTAAAGTGATCTTAGGAAGATAAATTTAAAGTTTTTATATGTTAATAAAAAGCAAAACATTTCATGGGACACTTGGTCATCAAAGCGATCAGAGGAAAGACAAATAGGATCTTTTTGTGTAAATATTTCAAAGGAAATCAGTCTACAGGGGAAGGAAAATGTTCAAGAAGGAAATTCTGAAGATGTAAAGGGAAACAACTTTAAGGAAGAAGAAAAATGAAATTCTGTTAAGAGGATAATGTCTAATGAACTCATAAATAATATATTGTTAAATGTACAGAAGATGGACACAAAACCATTTAAGAGACAACAAATAGAAAAGAAAGTACTGTAGAAACTGCTTTATGAATATTAAAGCTCAGAATAAGAGGACAGGACTTTTGTTTGAGGCTATGGGACTATGATAACTGGAAAAAAGAGGAATGTTGATTGATATAGAGATGCCCCATTATTTTTAGTTTCTGTTTTTATTGAAAAGGAAAATAGCTTTCATAATAGAAATTGTAAAACAAAAATGACTAAAAGTAACTGCTACCTGGAATGTCAGTCATTCAACAATAACAAGAATTTAATAAGTATGTAGTACAGTGTTAGGAAATGAGATAATCAATGGGAATGCAAAGAATGTCAAAATCATAGAACCTACTAACACGTATCTCACATTCTTATGTATAGTATGATATATACAGTTCAAACCACAGAATCTTGGAAGAAAAGCAGTGGAAATTGAAGATGAAACAAAAAGTCTTTTAGAAAAGGTGGAATCTGAAATGAGTTTTGAAATAGGCTGGAGAAACCGGAAGGTGGAAATGAATTCCAGGCATGGGGGACAGCCAATGAAAAGTCAAGGGATGAAGTTTGAGGACCACCAAATGGGACAGTTTCATTGGATCAAAAAATAAATGGATGGCGATAATCGTAAGAATTCTGAGAAGAAGGGCAGAATGAAAATGGCAGAGTAGAAGCAGGGATAGACCTGAGCTATCCCCCAAACTCCTCCATATACCTTTAAATAAGGACTCTTAACAAATTGTAGAGCAACAGAACCCCCAAAAAGATGGAGTGAAACAATTTTCTAGCCAAAGACAACTTACAAAGTTGGCAGGCGAGGTATGTTGCACCAGTGTGAGAGAGGAGCACAGTTCAGTGCAGGCTGTGCCAGCACAAACCAGGCCCCAACAAACCAAAAGCATGCCTCAAAATCACTGAATCATTAGCAGTAGTAGTGGTTTCCAGACCTCTCAGCTCAAAGACAGCAAAGAAAACTTAGAACATTAGCAGGAAAGATCTGCTTGACTTTCACCTGGTTGAAAGTAGAGCATGGGCCAGCATAAGCCATGATAGCACAGCCTTTGCCCTAGAAAATCAGGAGCAGGCCTTGGGAGCCACTGAGTCAGCAGCAGCACTGGCTGTTTCAGCTCGCATATGGTAAGAGGGTCAAACAACTGGTCAGAAGAAAATTACAGTGTTTTTTTTGCTAGCACTGTGGCAGGACTCTGTTGCTTTGCCCATACTTGGATCTGGTTCACAGGCTGGGTGATAGTCTCAGGGTGACAAGATGCACTAGCACATCAGAGCTTGCTGCCACAGTGGAGTGGGGAACCTTCCAGGGCAGAAAAGAGTGCTTATGGACACTCATAGACCAGAGGTGCAGGCCAGGAGAGTAGTAAACACCTCTCTTGGCCTACATCATACTACCTTGGAAGAACTGAAAGCTTACAGGTCCCTAGAAGTATCTCTGAAAACAGCTGTTCCAAAAAGCTGAAGCTTGGGACAATGCCCCTCCACCCTGGAAGCAGAGCTGTACTTTAACAGAGGTAAAAATCAAGTAATAGGCTGGGGAAATGAGCAAACAGCAGAAAAAAATTGTGATCATAGAAACCTTGGTGACAAGGAAGATCAAAATTGACAAATGATCAAAAATAGGAATAGTTTTCAGATGAAGTAAGCAAAGCTATCTACAGCCATATGGGAAAAAAAAATACTCTAACTATTGATTGGAGAATTGCAAATTAAAACAATTCTGAGGCACTAACTCATACTATTAAGTTGACTAATAGGACAGAAAAGGAAAATCACCAATGTTGGAGGGATTGTGGGGAATATTATACATTAATCCACTGTTGGTACATTACCATTAGAGATGTTCTATCATTATGTAGAGCAATTTGGAACTATGCCCTAAGGGCTATAACACCACACATAATCTTTGACCCAGCAATACCCCTAATAGGTTTGTATCCCAAAAGAGATAAAAAAAAGGAAAAGCACAAACATGTACAAAATGTTTATGCTAGCTATTTTCTGGTGGCAAAGAAGAGGAAATTGAGAGGATGCCGATCAATGGCTGAACAAGTCGTGGTGTATGATTATGATGTAATACTATTGCGCTATAAGGAATGATGAACAAGGTGCTCTCAGAAAAAAAAAACCTAGAAAGACTTACATGGGCTCATGCAAAGTGTAGAAAGTAACATCAATATTGTAAGATGATCAGGTGTGAATGACTTAGCTATTCTCAGCAATGCACTGATACAAGACAACTCTGAAGAACTTATGATGAAAAATGCTGTACATCCCCCCAAAATGAGCTGATGGTATCTGAATACAGAATGGGGAATACTTTTTTTTAACTTTCTTTATTTCCCTGAGATTTTTTTTTTTATCTCTGTTCTTTTATAACATGACTATTATGGAAATGTTTCATATGACTGCATGCGTATACCCTATATAACCTTGCCTTCTTAATGGGGAGGGAGGAAGGGAGAGAATTTGGAACCCAAAACTTCAAAAACAAATGCAAAGATTTGTTTTTACATGTAAATGGGGAAAATAAAATACTAAATGAAAATTAAAAAAATAATAATTCTGAAAAATTAGGAATAGGCAGGGTTACAAAAATCTCTAATGACCAAATAGTACAAAGGGCCTTAAATGCCAAAGAGGATTTTATCTATTTTACATTTGATTTTGGAGTTGCTGAAATTAATTAGATGGAAGAATAACATGTTTAAACCTGTACTTTAGGAAAATAAATTTGGCGGCTTAGTAGAGTATGAAATGGAATGGGAAGCATTCAAGATGGAGAGACCTGCCAGAAGCTTTTTTCAGTACTCTGACCATGAGGTGATGATAGCCTGCACCAAAGTGGTAATCATAGGGATACAGGAGAAAGGGACAGATGGTGTGAAGAAAGAAATGGCAAGTGTTAGATACTAGAGGTGTGGAATGAGTACTAATGAGAATAGTCAAATCACCCAAGCTCACATACCGAAGTACTAAATGAATGGTGGTACCCTTGAGAATAAATTTTGGAAGAGGTAGTATTTGAAAACAAAAGATAATTCAGTTTTAAATTTATTATATTTGAGATTCCTAGTAGGCATCCAGTTTAAGATATCCTAAAGGCAGTAATAATGGCAAGACTGACAATTAAAAGGAAGACCAGGAGATAAAGAGATGATGCATAGGTATATCTCTGTATCTATATCTATCTATCTATCTATCTATCATCTATCTATCTATCTATCTATCTTTCTGTCTGTCTGTCTATCTATCTATCTATCTATATATATTTATATATGTATATCGATATATATAGATGTATAGATATACAGAAAGAGATTCTATTCTCATATATTTTCTATCCTCTGTAGCCCTTTAAAATTACATTTAATCCATGTAAAAATGTCATTTTCAGGAGACATCCATAGACTTTACTAAGCTGCCAAAGGGATGCAGGACTGAACAAAATTAAGTCCCTTTGCTATAAAAGTGGAAGAGAGGGGGGCCCAATTAAGAACCTCCAGAGATACTCATAATTAATGGGAATGATATTGCTGGAGAGTCAGCAAAGGATAATGAGAAAAAGTGGCAGGAAGAAAACCAGGAAAGAACATTATAATGAAAATGTAAAAAGGATAGAATATGTGGGAGAAAAGGTGAGTTAGGAGATAGTAACCCAGCAACTACCTAGCCAAGATGAATTCAAATTATTTGACTAAGATGAACTACATTCTTAGGCCCTGAGAGAAATGGTAGATGTGATTGCTGAGCCACAGTCCATGATGTTTGAAAGATCACACATCAGCTCAAGAACTACCTTATGCATGAAATCCCTCCCACACACCCCATCCTCCAACTACTACTACCTTCCCTTCCAACATTACCTTATATCTGCTTGGTATGTATTTTCCATATGCCTATATATGGATATGTTGTCTCCCCTAGTAGAATGAGAGCTGTTTGAGGTCAGTGACAATTTTGCTTTTATTTTTTTAACCATAGAACCCAGAAGTGTGTGTGAAACATAGTAAATACCTAATAAATGTTTCCTTGCTTGACTCACTACTTCATGTGTAGCAATAACTTTTACATAGTCTGGATATCCCATCAGCATGTAGTTTAAAGAAATCTTGAGAAAGGCAACCAATGTGTTCCATGGATGCTCTTTTTGGCAGATATAGGTGAAAAGACAGGTAAAGACTTCTGCTTCTGGGAGTCAAGATGGCAGAGTAAAAAGGTAGTTGCTCTCATTCTCTCCTATCAACCTCTGAAAACACAGAAAATATCACCCCAGAAAAAAACCCTGGAACAGCTGAACTAGAAGAAAGACAGGGAGCAGCAGTGCAGTAGCCTAGCAAATGGGGCTTCCAGTCCCTCAGCAAAAATAAGAGAGGCAGAACTATAAGGGGCTGGAGGCAGATAAGCACCCTGCTGCATTCATCTGAAAGGAGCTAAAGAAAGCAACCGAAAGGCTTCCTAAAGCCCAGGCCTTGCTGATTCCAGCCCAACACCAGGTGAGCTGTCAGAGCCTTGCAGCCTCCAATTCTCAACCAGGAAGAAATCCTGAAGCTCAGGTGGTAGAGCAGACAAACACCAACACCCGGACTTCCCAGTGCCATGAGAGTGGGGGAACCACTGGAGGCCAGCTTGGAAAATCACCAGGTGCCTAGGCACTCTACCTCAAAGGAATCTCCCAGTACATTAGCAGAAACAAGAAAGGCAGCACTGCAGGGGGCCCAGACAGATAAACACCCTGCAGCACCCATCTAAAAGGAGCTAAATAAGATATAATAAAGGAAAAGCAGGCTAACTAGAATTGCCTGAAAGTTCCAGCCTTGCTGACTCCAGCCCAACATGAGGTAAGCAGCCAGAACCCTACAGCCTCTGATTACCAACATAAAAGGCCCCAGCACACCAAGCCAGTGACTAAGACCTAGGTTCCCAACAAAAGAAGGTTGGGTCAGTGATCTCTGTTACCCAGCAAGAGAGCTCAATCTCTTTAAAGGCCAGGGAATAAAAAATACCATGAGTAAAAAGAAATGTACCATAGATTCATATTATGAGAAGGGTGAAGGTCAAGACAGAAATTCTGAAGAGGACATTGTCAACAAACCCACATCTGCAGTGTCAAAAGGAAATCAGAACTGGTGTGAAGCCCAAAAAAGCCTTCTTAGAAGAGCTCAAGAAGGATTTTAATAGTCAAATGAGAGAAGTAGAAGAGTCCCTAAAAACACAATTGGCCAATTGAAGAAGGAAGTACAAAAACTAATAAAAGAAAACAATCCGTTAAAAGCCAGAATTGGACAAATGGAAACTAAATACTGTATGAGAGAGCGAGAATCAAACAGAAATGAAAAAATGAAAAAAACAGATGAAAACATAAAATACCTCATCAGTAAAACAACTAACCTGGAAAATCCTTTCAGGAGAGACAATTTAAAAATTTTTGGACTACCTGAAAATCATGATGAAAAAAAAGAGCCTGGACAGTATCTTTCAGGAAATCATAAAGGAAAACTGCCCTGAAGCCCTAGAACAAGAAGGTAAAATAACCACAGAAAGAATCCCTCACCATCTGAAATAGATCACAAATTGAAGACGCCACAGAATATAATAGCTAAATTCCAAAATTACCAGATGAAACAGAAGGTGCTGTAAGAACCCAGAAAGAAACAATTTAAATATCATGGAACCACAGTCAGGATTACACAGGACCTTGCAGCTTCTACATTAAAAGACTGCAGGGTGTGAACATGATATTCTAAGGCAAAGGAGCTTGGATTGCAGCCAATCAACTACCCAGCAAAAATGAGCATGATTTTTCAAGGAGGAGATGATATTCAATGAAATAGGAGACTTCCAAACTTCCTGATAAAAAGACCAGAGCTCAACAAAAAATTTGATCTTCAAGTACAGAGATCAAGAAGACAAAAAGTAAATGGGACAGAAAGATACAATATGTTGTTAATAAGGGGGACTGTTTAATCCCTACAAGAGATGACACTTGCAACTCTTGAGAACTGTATTGTTATTTCACCATTTTAAAGGAGTATACATAAAGGGGGTGGATATTAGTTGACTTTGATAATGATAAAAAAAATCTAATCAAGTGGGTTAAATGGATCCAAGTAAGTGGATTAGTCTGATCTAGAAAATGTACTGAGAAAGGAGGAGGCAGACAAGGGTAAATTACATTACAGGAAAAGACACAAAATCCTATTACAGCAGAGGGAAAGAAGGGAGGGGGGTGAGCATTGTTTGAACCTTACTCTCATCAGATTTGGCTCAAGAAGGGAATAACATAATCAGTTAGGTATAGAAATCTAACTTGCCCTATAGGCAGTAGGAGGGAAAAGGGAAAGAAAAGGAGAGGGGATAGAAGGGAGAGGCTGAAGGAGGCAGTGGTAAAAGCAAAACAAAGCAATAGTGAGGGGGGAAAGAGAAAGGAGAAAGAAAAGCATAAACAGGGGGAAAAGGATGGAGAAAAAGACACAGATAGTAATCATAACTGTGAATGTGAATGGGATGAACTCTCCCATAAAATGGAAAGATTGCAGAATGGATTAAAAACCATAATCCTACAATATGTTGTTTACAGGAAACACATTTGAAAAAGAGTGACACATACAGGGTAAAGGTAAAAGGCTGGAGCAGAATATATTATGCTTCAGCTGAAGTAAAAAAACAGGGGTAGCAATCCTGATCTCAGACAAAGCAAAAGCAAAAATAGATCTAATCAAAAGAGATAAGGAAGGAAACTACATCCTGCTAAAAGGCACCATAGACAATGAAGTAATATCATTACTAAACATATATGCACCAAATGGTAGAGCAACCAAATTCTTAGAGAAATTCAGGGAGTTACAGGAAGAAATAGACAGCAAAACTATACTAGTGGGGGACCTGAACCTCCCCCTCTGCACTAGATAAATCTAACCACAAAATAAACAAGAAAGAAGTTAAGGAGGTGAATAGAAATTAGAAAAGTTAGGTATGATAGACCTCTGGAGAAAACTGAATGGGGATAGAAAGGAATATATATTTTTTCCTGGCAGTAATTGGCACAAACACAAAAATTGACCATGTATTAGGGCATAAAAACCTCACAATCCAATGCAGAAAGGCAGAAATATTAAATTCATTCTTTTCAGATAATGATGAAATAAAAATTATATGTAATAAAGGGCCATGGAAAGATAGACTAAAAAATAATTGGAAACTAAATAATCTAATCCTAAAAAATGATTGGGTCAAACAACAAATCATAGAAACAATCAATAATTTCATTCAAGAGAATGACAATAATGAGACAACATACCAAAACTTATGGGATGCAGCAAAGCAGTTCTTAGGGGAAGTTTTATATCTCTAAATGCTTACATAAATAAAATAGAAAAAGAGGATTAATGAATTGGGCATACAACTAAAAAAACTAGAAAAAGAACAAATTAAAAATCCTCAACTAAACACTAAATTAGAAATATTGAAAACCAAAGGAAAAATTAATAAAATTGAAATTAAGAAAACTATTGAACTAATAAATAAAACTAAGAGCTGGTTTTATGAAAAAACAATAAAATAGATAAACTTTGGTTAATTTAATTAAAAAAAAAGAAGAAAAAATTACTAGTATCAAGAATGAAAAGGGTGAAGCTACCACCAAGGAAGAGGAAATTAAAAAATAATTAGGAATTATTTTGCCCAACTATATGCCAACAAATTTGACAATCTTAGTGAAATGGATACATATTTACAAAAATATAAATTGCCCAGATTAACGAAGAGGAAGTAAAATACTTAAATAACCCCATCTCAGAAAAAGAAATTGAACAAGCCATTGATGAACTCCCTAGGAAAAAATCTCCAGGGCCAGATGGATTTACATGAATTCTATCAAACATTTAAAGAACAATTAATTCCAATACTATATAGACTATTTGGGAAAATAGGTGAAGAAGGAGTCTTACCAAATTCTTTTTATGATACAAATATGGTGTTGATACCTAAACCAGGAAGAGTCAAAAGAGAAAGAAAATTATAGACCAATTTCTCTAATGAATATAGATGCAAAAATTTTAAACAAAATACTAGCAAATATTACAGCAACTTATCACAAGAATAATACACTATGACCAGGTAGGATTTATACCAGGAATGCAGGGTTGGTTCAATATTAGGAAAACTATCAGCATATTGAGCATATCAACACCAAAACCAACAGAAACCACATGATCATCTCAATAGATGCAGAAAAAGCTTTTGATAAAATACAACACCCATTCCTATTAAAAACACTAGAAAGCATAGGTATAAATGGAGTCTTCCTTAAAATAATAAATAGCTATCTAAAACCTTCAGCAAGCATTATATGTAATGGGGACAGCTAGAAGCATTTCCAATAAGATCGGGGTGAAACAAGGATGTCCATTATCACCACTGTTATTCAATATTGTACTGGAAACTTAGCTTTAGCAATAAGAAAGAAAAAGAAATTGAAGGCATATTAGAATAGGCAAAGAAGAAACAAAGCTATCACTCTTTGCAGATGACATGATGATATACTTAGAGAATCCTAGAGAATCAAGTAAAAAACTACTTGAAATAATAAACAACTTTAGCAAAGTTGCAGGCTATAAAATAAACCCACATAAATCATCAGCATTTCTATATATTACCAACAAAGCCCAACAGCAAGAGATAGAAAGAGAAATCCATTTAAACTTACTGTAGACATTATAAAATATTTAGGAGTCTACCTCCTGAAACAAACCCAGGAACTCTATGAACACAATTACAAAACACTTTTCACACAAATAAAATCAGATCTAAATAATTGGAAAAACATCAGTTGCTCATGGGTAGGCTGAGCTAATATAATAAAAATGACAATCCTACCTAAGCTAATTTACTTATTCAGTGCCATACCAATCAAACTACCAAAAATTATTTTATAGAGTTAGAAAAAATAATAACAAGATTCATTTGGAAAAAACAAAAGGTCCAGAATATCAAAGGAACTAATGAAAAGAAATGCAGGGGAAGGTGGCCTAGCAATTCCAGATCTTAAATTGTATTATAAAGCAGCAATCATCAAAACTGCTTGGTACTGGCTAAGAAATAGAGGTGGATCAGTGGAATAGGTTAAATATGCAAGACACAGTAGTCAATGACTATAGTAATCTATTATTTGATAAACCCAAAGACCCCAGCTTCTGGGATAAGAACCCACTCTTTGAAAAAAATGCTTGGGAAAACTGGAAAAGAGTATGGCAGAAACTAGGCATAGACCCAAATCTCACACCATATACCAAAATAAAGTCAAAATGGGTTCATGATTAGATATAAAGGCTGATACTATAAGTAAACTGGGAGAACAAGGAATAGTTTACCTATCAGATCTATGGAGAACAGAAGAATTCATGACCAAACAGGAGATAGAGAACATTATGAAAAGCAAAATGGATAATTTTGATTACATTAAATTGAAAAGTTTTTGCACAAACAAAGCCAATGCAACTAAGATTAGAAGGAAGGTAGAAAATTGGGAAAGAATTTTTACAACCAGTCTCTCTGATAAGGCCTCATTTCTAAAATATATAGAATTAAGACAAATTTATAAGACACAAGCCATTCCCAATTGATAAATGGTCAAAGGATATGAACAGACAGTTCTCAGATGAAGAAATTAAAGCCATCTATAGTCATATGAAAAATGCTGTAAATCATTATTGATTAGAGAAATGCAAATCAAAACAACTCTGAGGTACCACATCACATGTATCAGATTGGCCAACATGACAAAACAGGAAAATGATAAATGTTGGAGAAGATGTGGGAAAATTGGAACACTAATGCATTGTTGGTGGAGTTGTGAAATGATCCAACCATTTTGGAGAACAATTTGGAACTATGCCCAAAGGGCTATAAAAATGTGCATACCCTTTGCCAGCAATAGCACTTCTAGGGCTATATCCCAAAGAGATCAAAAATGGGAAAAGGACCCACATGTACAAAAATATTCATAGCAGCTCTTTTTGTGGTGGCAAAGAATTGGAATTTGAGAGGATGCCCATCAATTGGGGAATGGCTAAGCAAGCTGATGTATATGAATGTAATGGAATAATATTGTGCTATAAGAAATGATGAGCAGGTTGACTTCAGCAAAACCTGGAAAGACTTTATGGTCTGATGCTGAGTGAAGTGAGCAGAACAAGAGACTTGTACACAATAACAGCCATATTATGATGACTAATATTGATAAACTTAACCCTTCTCAGCATACAAGGATCTAAGACATCTCCAGAGTCGTGATGGAAAAGCTATCACATCCAAAAAAGAACTATGGAAGTTGAATCTATCCATTTTTTTCTCTGTTGAGTTTTGTTTTCTTTTGATGGTTCCTCCTATTGGTTTTAATGTTTACTTACAACTTCACTAATGTGAAAATATGTTTAATAGGAATGTAAATGTATAGCCTATATGAGATTGTGTGCCATCTTGGGGAGTATACTGGGGGGGAAGGGGGAGAAAAAATATAAACTCAAAAGCATATGGAAGTGATTGTTCTTAAATCAAAATAAATTAATAATTTAAAAAAAATTTAAAAAGAAGGAAAAAAAGAAAACAAAAGTAAAAATCACACAGAATTAGAAGATATTCATGGCATGTAGTCAGTATTGTTGGAAAGAGCAAACAAAAAATAGCTATCACAAATCCACTATAACATTTTATAGTGCTTTATGATTTTAACACTATTCCAAATTAATTTTCTTTAGAGTTTTACACTAACCATGTAAAATAGAAATCACAAATATTATTCTTATTTTTATAGATGAGAAAGCTGTGGCTCAGAGAGATCAAATGATTTAATGACAATGTCCCTCCATTGTCACAACTCATTCAGTAAATAATTCACATGATTATTTTTTGGAAGTGCACTTCACTAAAATGTTAGATGTTAACGTTTTAGTAAATGTTAGAGTGCTTTTGTACACAGCTTCAAGTTATGGAGTTTGTAATAGGCCTTTCCTCAAAATCTTCCAGTAACTTAGGTTTTAATGTAATGAGATACTTGTAGAACACCTGATATTTAACAGAAGAATGGTTAATTTTTTTAATTAATGTATGTAAACTTAAATAATAAATCTTAAATACAAAATAAGAAAAGAAAAAAAACACATTGCCACATTCAAAGCAGAACATGAGAGGATTTAAGATATACAATAAATTTCCATTTCAAAAAAGTCTACATAATAAATACTAGGCATTGTATTCACAGCTGTAGATCATGTTTTTGTTTCCTTGTAAGTTTTCTTGTTTTCTACTCTGCATTTTGTAGTTTGTTCTTTTCCTCCCTTACACACACACACACACACACACACACACACACACACAGATATGTATGTCTATATAAAAACATATATGCATGCATGTACACATACATATATACAAATATATATAATTAGATATCTATAGGTATATTCATATATAGACATACAAATTCATGCATCTATGTAAGACCCTACTGTACTTGTTTGTTCACTGTTTCTCTGAGGGTGGATAACCTCCTCCTTCATAAGTCCTTGTCTTTCGACATTTTTCTAAGTCTACAAACTCATCATTTCCTATAGCACAGCAACATTCCAACCTTATACTGTATATTTATTTTAAATAATATAAAATAATATTGATTAATATGGCTGACATATAGTGGAGTTTCCCAATTTTTCTCTTTTAATTAAATCTATTTTAGCTTTATCTTTGTCTAAGGTCCTGATTATTACCGCTGCATTTGTTCTTAAATGAATTCTACTCCTGACCTTTATTTTATGTTTGTGTGTATCTCTTCTTATCCCTCCTGACTCTTCTACTTTATTTCTACCCATTATCTTGCCCCTCCTATTACTTAACCTACCCCACCAAAGAATCCTCCCTTATCCTCTCCCCCCAAAAAAAATCCCTACCTTATCTTCTCCCCACTCTTTATCTACTTAGCCTTTTTTTTTTATTAATTTAGAAGACATTTATGCCCTTGTAGATGTATTGTCCCCTCTTTAACCCATTCCAGAACTACCAGGACTCTTCTCTCATGTAATTCCTCTATGTCAGTTCTTTGTCTTGCATCTCATTTGTATAAGATAATTACTTTCTTTTTTACCTTTTACTAAACAAGCTTCTTTTTTTTTTAGTATCATATCTTACTCAGCTCTACTCCAGTCTTTCTTTCAAACTATCCAATAACTAATAAGAATCTTAGATATACAATTTATATTTTCTTGTATAAAAAGTAAACAGTTTGTCTTCATTGAGTTTCTTATATTTAGTATTTTATGTTTATCTTATATTTCTTTTAATTCTTGTATGTCAAATTTCAAGTCTTTTTGCCACAAAATCCTGAAAGTCTGGCAATTCTTTGAATGGACATTTTTTTTTTATTTAGGATTATGATTAACTTTGCTGGGTATGGTATTTTCAGCTGCAACTCGAGTTCTTTTGCTTTTTGATATGTACTGTTGCAAAACCTGTAGTCTTTTAGTGTAGCTGCTGTTACGTCTTGTCTGATTCTAATTGTGGCACCACCATATTTGTATTTTTTTTCTGGTTGCTCATATTTTCTCCTTTAGCTGGAGGTATCAGGATATAGCAATGATATTCCTGTAGGTTTTCCTCATAGAATCTCTTTCAGGTGGTGATAGGTGAATTTTTTAGAGGAGGATTACTATCTTCCCCTCTTATTCTAACATTTCAGGACAATTTTCTTTAATTATTACTTGTATTATTGTATCGAAATTCTTTTTTTAATCAGGTAGTTTCATTATTTTTGTTTTCTTTTCTTGATCTGTTCTCTAGATCAATTGTTTTTGTTATGAGATATTTTACTTTCTCTTCCATCTTTTTCATTCATTATATATTGCTGTTGTTGTCATTGTTTTTTATTTTCTTAGTCTCTTTTAACTTTGGTGGCTTTCCCTTGCCTAGTTCTAATTTTCAAGGAATCATTTTCTTCCTTAAGATTCTGGATCTCCTTTTCCAGTTGGTTGACTTTCTTTTCATAATCTTCCTGTTTTTCTTAGATTGTTCTTATTTTATTTTTTTTCAATCTCTCTCATTTGATTTTTAAATTATTTTTTAAAGTTCTTTTATGATTTTGGGGAGCAGGTGACCATTTGACATTACTCTTTGGGGTATGAAAGGCTTTTTTTTGCTTCAATATCCTCCTCTGAATCCTGGTCTTCTCTATGCACACAGCAACTTTCTCAAAAGGGGAGTTTTTTTTTTTTTCTCAAAGTGAGGTTTATTTAGCCAAAGATGGGGGAAGGTAATTCAGAGTAGGGAAAGGGTATTCAACAAGGGTATAATATCAATTCCATTGTATTTAGTTCCCACTATGTTCAAAATGTATCAACACATTCTATAGTAATATACTGAGGGAAGATACAGGTTTTTGTGCTCTGGTCTCCAGAAATCTCGCATATATCATAATACTTTACCTTCCGGAAGGAATTAAATATATTTAGAATGACTTCAACAATTTTTAAGGGAAAAAAATCACTTACCTTGCTAGGATATAACCTTAAGAAATGGCTCTTACACAAAGTAAGTCAAACTTGTGCACATCTAGATTGCTCTAAGAATTTATCCACCACACCTACAGCCAGATCTGGCTGGATTTTCATATTCTTCTATTTTTCACAAGAATAGGGTTCACTGTAAGTTATAAATAAATAAGGATGTTCATTGGAAGTAGGAAGGTGAGCTGTGCTAGTGAGTAGGAGACTGGAGATAAAATTTGCTGGTTTTCTTCTTTTTGTCATTGTTGTTGTTTGTATGTTTGTTCTTTTGTTTTTAAAGAGAAATCTCACTGAGGAAATGCCTTCTATCAAGGAAAGTGTGCACCTATCCTGAAATTTGTGGGTTTAGAGAGTCACCTGAGGCACTAAGAAATTAAGTACACAAAACCATATATCAAATGCATGTCAGAGGTAGAGTTGAATCTAAGTCATCTTGATTGTGGCCAGTCCTCTATTAACTAGGCCATGTCTCTCTTTATAGGGATGTTAAGAATAATCTAAGTTAGGAGGTATCCAGAAAGTGATGATTTTGGATATATAGTAAGTATTTGCTAGAAATTTTGAAAAAAAAAACAGTACGGTGATATGAAAATTAGCTAGGATTAATTAAATTGATCAAATTTATTGATATAAAATAAATTAATAACTTTTAATCTTAAAATACTTTAATATGTAATATGTTCTTTTTTATGCAATTACTTTTTTTTAACATCATGAGAGTCTGCAGAATAGAGTAAACTTACTAAAATCCCTGTGGAAACACCTTATACAGTCATTGTATCTTTGGTTCAGTGCCATGGCATGACCCTTAAGCATTATAATGAGACTCCAGCGTCTCCTGATATTATCATCATGAAGTGTCTGCACTGCATTTTCACAGAATATAGAAAGGACTAAATAATAATTTGAATTTCCACAAAACTGTAAGTATAATTACAGTGATGATTGACAAACCTTGGTCATTGTAATTCTTGGTAAAAGGAATTGGAAAGATAGGCATGATCAATAGACTTGTGCAAATATTATCTCAGACCTGGATGAGGGTACCTGTTTTCTATGTTTACAATGCAGAGCAAAAGTTGATCTTTACAATTCCACATATCCACTTACTCATAACAAATAGACTTTCTTTTCTTTGACAAGGAACAATGAACTCAAAATGTCTCTCTCACTGTTCTTTATTTTGTCTTTCTTCCTTGCTGCTGTAAGTTCCTAGAGATTTTTCTCTTGCTAAAATTTTTTGTGCTTCTGTGTTAGCAATTTTATCGTGTAATGAGGTGAAGCTGAAAACACTGCAATGCACATTAAGATTGCTTTTGCAGAAATACTGAAGATTCAGATGCTGAAAATTACAGCTTATATATTTCCTAGTCAGTTACTGATTTAATTAGCTCATATAATACATAGTTAAGAGGAGGATAAGAAAATTCTAAGAGAAATGTAAAATACCGAAGTGCATTTAAAAGATTTTTTTTAAATGTGAACAAGAAAGATGGCTACAGGTCCATATGTCTCTTTCTGATCTCTATAAAATCTTTATGTAAATGGTCTACGCATATACTATGGGTTGTCCTTGATGAAAACATGAGAAGAAAAAAAGATAGTTCATTATACATAACTTTCTATAGTAAAAAACATCTTTAACCAAATGACTGAGAAATATAGATAGTGAAAGATCCCAAAGCAATTATAAAAAGGCATTTATCTTGGTTGGACAAAATGCAGTCTTGAAAACACCCCTTAAGAAAGATATCTCCTACATATTCATATTATACATGATTGTAAGACAAATGTCTCTGTATAATTTGTTCTATAATCTCTTGAGTACTGACATAAAACTGGGTTCAACAGGGAAATATAGTCTCCTCTGAGGTGCCCGTCAAAAACATGGGAATATAAAGTTTGGTGTACATATAATCATATGACCTAGTTTTGAATCTCATTTTTTACCGTTTCCTACCTGTAAGACAAAGAACAACTAACTTTACCTTTCTGGGCCTCAGTTTCTTCATTATTAAAATAAGGGTTTTGATAAAGATGGTTACTTTTAGCTTTAAAACTACATTCAATTGATACTATGATTTTTGTAGAGCCCAGATTGAAGAATTCTCTATCAACAATAAATTTCCCCAAACTACCCTATTTGTAGAAAATATATTCATTTCATTAAACTAACAAAATCTACAAAACCTGTGAGTATAGATTAGACCATAGAAATGTGAGTCTCATCTCACCATCCACAGCAGGAAAAAAGAGAAGATGAAAATCACATGTTATTCCCAAATTGATAAAAGGTTAAAGAATATGAACAGACAGTAATCAGATAAAGAAATCAAAGCTATTTATAAAATGCTCACAATCACTATTGATTAGAGAAACGCAAATTGAAACAAATCTGAAGTACCACCTCATACCTATCAAATTGGCTAATGCAGCAGTAAAGGAAAATAATAAATGTTGGACAAGATGTGGAAAATTGGGACAGTGATGCATTATTGGTGGAGTTATGAACTGATCCAGATATTCTGGAGAACAATTTGGAACTATGCACAAAGGGCAATCAAAATGTGCATACTCTTTGAGCTAACTGTACTAATGTCAGATCTGTATCCCAAAAATATAATAAAAAAGTGGGAAAGGACTTGCATGTTAATATTTATAGCAGCTCTTTCTGTGGTGACAAAGAATTAGAAATTGAGGGGATATTCATCAATTGAAGAATTGTTAAACAACTTGTGGTATATGATTGTAATGTAATACTACTGTGGTATAAGAAATGAGAAGCAGGCTACTTTCAGAAAAGGCTGCAAAAAAAGCTTACATAAATTGATTCAAAGTGGAGACGAGAACATGGAGAACATTGTACATAGAGATAGCAACATTATACAATGATCAACTACGACTGACTTAGCTCTTTTCAGCAATACAAGGATCCAAGACAATTTCAAAAGACTCATGAAGGAAAATGCTTTGTCCTTTGGTCATAGTTCCAAATTGCTCTCCAGAAGGGCTGGAGGAGTTTGCTACTCAATCAACAATGCATCGTTGTTCCAATTTTCCCACATCTTCTCCAAGATTCATCATTTTCCTTTTTGTCATATTAGCCAATCTGATCTGTGAGAGGTGGCACCTCAGAATTGTTTTAATTTGCATTTCCCTAAATAAGTGGTGTTTTAGAGCATTTTTTCATATGATTATAGAGGTCTTTAATTTCTTCACCTGTAAACTGCCTGTTCATATCATTTGACTATTTACCAATTGGGTAATGGCTTGTATTCTTTGACTCAGTTCTCTCTATATTTTTTTGAAATGAAGCATTTATCAGAAACACTGGCAGTAAAAAATTGTTTCCCAGCTTTCTGCTTTCCTACAAATCTTGGTTACATTGGCTTTGTGCAAAATGCTTTTAATTTAATATAATAAAAGTATCCATTTTGCATTTCATATTGTTCTCTATCTTTTATTTTTTTATGTTATCACATCAAAGTAAACCTCTACCTACATCCTCTATCTATGTATATGCCTTCTAACTAATGAAACAGAGAATAATTTTCAAGAGTTGAAGTATCATCTCTCCATGTAGGGGTTTAAACAGTTTATCCTTATTGAATAATGTGCTTTCTTTCCTGTTTACTTTTTTATGCTTCTTTTCAGTCTTGTATTTGAAGATCGAATTTTGTGTTCAGCTCTGATCTTTTCATCAGGAAAGCTTGAAAGTCCCTGATTTCACTGAATATCCATCTTTTCCCTTGAAAGAATATTCTCAATTTTGAACTGTTGTTGATTCTTGGTTGTAATCTAAGCTTTTTTGCCTTCCAGAATATAATATTCCAAGCCCTTGATCCTTTAATTTAGAATCTGTTAAGTCCTGTGTCACCCTGACTGTGGTTCCTTGATATTTTAATTTTTTCTTTCAGGCTGCTTGCAGTATTTTCTCCTTGACCTGATAATTCTAAAATTTGACGACAATATTCCTTGGAGTTTTCCTTTTGAGATCTTTTTCAAGAGGTAAATGGTGCATTCTTTAAATGGCTATTTTACCCTCTTGTTTTAGGGTATCAGGGCAGTTTTCCTTAATACTTTCTTGAAAGATGCTGTCCAGGCCTTTTTTTTTTTTGTCATGGCTTTCAGGTAGACCAATAATTCTTATATTATCTCTATTGGATCTATTTTCCAGGTTAGTTGTTTCTCTAATGAGGTATTTTACATTTTTTTTTCTTCAGTGGATTTGGTTTTACCATTTGGCCAATTGCATTATTTAAGGAATTATTTTCTTTTTCTAATATAAATTTATTTATTTTTAGTTTTCAACATTTACTTCCACAAGATTTTGAGTTCCAAAATTTTTCCCCATCCTGTCACTCCCCCCAACCCAAGATGGCATGCATTCTGAATATCGCTTCCCCTTGTCTACACTCTCTTCTGTCTCTCCCCACCTTCTCTTATCCCCTTCCTCTTCTACTTTCCTATAGGGCAGGATAGACTTCTGTACCCCACTTCCTGTATTTCTTATTTTCCAGTTGCAGGTGAAAACTTTTTTTAAACATGTATTTTTTAAAACTTTGGGTTCCAAATTTTCTCACTTCCTCCCTCCCCACCCACCCTCCTTGAAAAGGCAAGCAACTCAATATAGGTTATACACATGAAGTTATGCAAAACACTTCCATAGGAGACATGTTGTGAAAAACTAACTCTATTTCCCTTAATCTTATCCTGCCCCCCCATTTATTCAATTCTTTTTTAACCCTGTCTCTCCTCAGAAGTATTTGCTTCTGATTATATCCTTTCCCCATCTGCCCTCCTCTCTATCATCCCCCTGCTCTCTTGTCCCCTTCTCCCCCTATTTTCCTGTAGAGTAAGACAGATTTCCATATCCAATTGAATGTGTATGTTATTCCCTCCTTAAGCCAAATCTGATGAGAATAAGATTCATTCATTCCCTCCACCTTCCCCTGTTTCCCCTCCACTTTAAGAGCCTTTTCTTTTCTGTTTTTTTTTTTGGGTGGGGAGATAATTTACCTGTTCTACTTCTCCCTATCTTCTTCTCCTAGTGTAATCCTCTCTCGTCCCTTAATTTAATTCTTTAGATATGAACCATTAAACTTCAACTCATCTATCTATCTATTTATTTATCTATCTATCTATCTATCTGTCTATCTATCTATCTATAAATACATACATATATATTTTTTTCCCTCCAACTAACCTAATACTGACAAAGGTGTCATGAGTTATAAATATCATCTTTCCATGAAGGAATGTAAACAGTTCGACCTTAATAAGTCTCTTATGATTTCTCTTTCCTGTTTGCCTCTTCATGTTCCACTTGAGTCTTGTATTTGAAAAGTCAAATATTCTGTTCAGCTCTGTTCTTTTCATCAGGAATGCTTGAAAGTCCTCTATTTCACTGAATGACCATTTTTTCCCCTGAAGGATTATACTCAGTTTTTCTGGACAGGTGATTCTTGGTTGTGATCTTATCTCCTTTGCCCTCTGGAATATTATATTCCATGCCCTGTGGTCCTTTAATGTAGAAGCTGCTAAATCTTGTGTTATCCTGATTGTCTTTCCACAATACTTAAACTGTTTCTTTCTGGAAGCTTGTAATATTTTCTTCTTGACCTGGGAACTCTGGAATTTGGCTACAATATTCCTGGGAGATTTCCTTTGGGGATCTCTTTCATGAGGAGATCAGTGGATTCTTTCCATTTCTATTTTGTCCTCTGGTTCTAAAATATCAGGGCAGTTTTCCTTGATAATTTCTTCAAAGGTGATGTCTGGCCTCTTTTCATGATCATGGCTTTCAGATAGTACAATAATTTTTAGATTCTCTCTCCTGGATCTATTTTCCAGGTCAGTTGTTTTTCCAATGAGATATTTCACATTATCTTCTATTTTTTCATTCTTTTGGATTTGTTTTATAGTGTCTTGATTTCTCATAAATTCACTACCTTCCAATTGCTGTACTCTAATTTTTAAGGAAGTATTTTCTTCAGTAATCTTTTGGACTTCCTTTTCCATTTGGACAATTTTACTTTTTAGGGCATTCTTCTCCTCATTGGCTTTTTGGACCTCTTTTGCCATTTAGGTTAGGCTATTTTTTAAGGTGTTATTTTTTTCAGTATTCTTTTGGGTCTCCTTTAGCAAACTGTTGACTTGTTTTTCATGGTTTTCTTGCATCACTCTCATTTCTCTTCCCAGTTTTTCCTCTACTTCTCTTAGTTGCTTCTCAAAATCACTTTGAGCTCCTCCAAGGCCTAGGAATGATTCATATTTCTCTTGGAGGCTATGGATATAGGAGCTTTGACTTTGTTGTCTTCTTCTGGTTGTATATTTTGATCTTCTTTGTCAGCAAAGTAAGATAATATAGTCTGACTCTTTTTCGTGCTGTTTGCTCATGATCCCAGCCAATTACTTAAGTTTTAAACTCTTTGTTAAGGTAAGAGTATACTTCCAGTGTGGAGAATGTACTGTCCCAAGCTTCAGGAGTTTATGTAGCTGTTTTCAGATATGCTTGTAGGGACCTGTAAATTTTGAGTTTTCCAAGGTGGTATGATAACGGTTGAGGGGTTTACTCCTCTCTTGGCCTGTACTCTAGTCTATGAGTTTACACAAGCACTTCTTTCTGTCCAGGAACTGTGAGGAGGGTTTTCTCTCCACAATCACTACAAGCTCCACCATACCAACACTTCTCCTCACCCCAGGACCGCTGCCCAGAACTGTGACCCACATCCAAGCACTAGCAAAGCAAGAGATTCCTGTCTTAGCACTGGCAAAGAGATCCCTGCAATTCCCCTGTGATCAGCCACTGGATTTCCCCTCAGTCTGTGGTCCAGCAGCTCAGGAGGCAGCCGTCACCCCTGGGGCCCCACTCCCTGCTTTCAGGGAACTGGAGCTGAGACCCCAAGCTCCACACTGAACTCACAAGAAACAGACTTTTCCCACTGACCTTTTCAGTTGTCTTTGGTGTTCATGGGTTGAGAGGAGTCTAGAAACCTTCTCAGCTGCCCACTATTCAGTCCTCTGAGGCCTGCTCCAGGTTCGCTGTGGCCTGCATGCCCACACTGCACTGTGCTCCTCTCCCAGACCAGCATGATATATCTTTCTATGCAGTGCCTAAGAGTCTCCCACTGGCTTTGCTCAGACACCATCATCTGGTTTGAGGTGCCCTCAACTTCTTCTCAATTGAGAAAGACCTTTCCACAAATCCCTTCAAGTTTTCATAAGCTAGAAATTTATTTCACTCCATCTTTTTGTAGGTTATGTTGCTCCAGAATGTATTTAAAGGCTTGATGTAACATTGTGTCTCAGGGAAATTGAGGAGAGCTCAGGCAACTCCCTACCTGTTGCCCACAATCTTGGCTCTACTTCTGGATTGTGTACTTTAAAAAGGAAAATAAGAAAAGACAACTATTCTGATGTATGAGAAGGTACAAAAGAGTGAGATCTGCATTTGGTGGTTGGTTGGTGAAATCATGAATATACCTAGTATACTTTCTAAAAATGTAGAGGGAGAAAAAATGTAGTAGTACCTTTGAAAAAGCAATAAGCATTCATTCATTTATTTGAAGGATATTTCACGACAACTTGAACTTGCATATAAATACTAAAAATAATTTTCATTTTACAATGTTGTTTAATATAGTACCAATATCTAATTTATTCACCTTATGATATTCTAATGAGAACTACTTATATGATGGATTATAATCAAATCACTGAATCTCAAAACTACAGATAATTTCAGAAGTCATCTAGTTGAGATTGTACCTGAAATGGAACCTCATCTGCAACATCTCTGGGAACTAATTACTTAGCTTCCTCCATTAGTAGAGAACTCATTAGTTTTCTCTTCTTTTTTAATTAAATATAATTTATTTTTAGTTTTCAACATTCACTTCTGTAAGATTTTGTGTTTTAATTTTCTCCCCCTCCCACTTTTACCCCCCACTAAAGATGGCATACAATCTTATATAGGCTCTCCATATACATTCATGTTAAGCATATTTTCCCATTAGTCATTATGTAAAACACAGTTAGAAAAAGTGGGAGGAAACACAAGAATAAAGCAATAAAACAGAACAAGAAAGGAAAGTGAGAGCAAACAGTATGCTTCCATCTGCATTCAGACTCCATATATCTTTCTCTTGGTGTGGATAACCATTTCCATCATGAATCTTTTGGAGTTGTCTTAGATTCTTGCATTACTGTGAAGGGTCAAGTCTATCAAAGTCAGTCATCCCATAATGTGGCTGTTACTGTGTACACTGTTCTCCTGGCTGTGCTCACTTTTTTCAGCACCAGACCACATAAGTTTCACCAAGTTATTTTTTTAAAGTCTGCCTGCACATCATTTCTTATATCACAATGGTATTCTATTACATTAATATACCACAACTTGTTCAGCCATTTCCCAATTGATGAGGATCCCTTCAATTTCCAATTCTTGGCCACCACAAAAAGAGCTACTATAAATATTTCTGTGCTTGTAGGTCTTTTCCCATTTTTATGGTCTCTTTGGGATACAGACCTAGAAGTGATATTGCTGGGTCAAAGGGTATGCACCATTTTATATCCCTTTGTGCATAGTTCCAAATTGTTCTCCAAAATGGTTGTATCATTGCACAACTCCACCAATAATGTATTAGTGTTCCAATTTTCCCACATCTTCTCCAACATTTATCATTTTCATGTTTTGTCATGTTACCCAATCTGATAGGTGTGATGTGGTACCTCACAGTTGTTTTGATTTGCATTTCTCTAATTAATAGCAATTTAGAGCATTTTTTCATATGACTATAGATGGCTTTAATTTCTTCATCTGAGAACTGCCTGTTCAAATCCTTTGACCATTTATCAATTGGGGAATGACTTGTATTCTTATAAATTTGACTCATTTCTCCATATATTTTAGAAATGATGCCTTTATCAGAGACACTGGTTGTAAAAAATTCTTTCCCAGTTTTCTGCTTCCCTCCTAATCTTGGATGCATTGGCTTTATTTGTGCAAAAATTTTTCAATTTAATGTAATCAAAATTGTCCATTTTGTATTTCATAATGTTATCTATCTATTCTTTGGTCACAAATTCTTCCCTTCTCCATTGGTCTGAAAGGTAAACTATTCCTTACTCTTCTAGTTTGTTTATAATATAGGTCTTCATATCTAAATCGTGTATCGATTTTGACTTTATCTAGGTACAGGGCGTTAGACGTTGGTCTACGTCCAGTTGCTGCCAAACATTTTTCCCATTTTCCCAGCAGTTTTTGCCAAATAGAGTCTTCTATACCAGAAGCTGGAGTCTTAGGATTTATCAAATAGTAGATAAGTATAGTCATTGACTACTATGAGTTGTGTACCTAACCTATTCCACTGATCCACCACTCTATTTCTTAGCCAGTACTAAATAGTTTTGATGATTGCTGCTTTATAATACAATTTAAAATCAGCTACAGCTAGGTCACCTTCACCTCCATTTCTTTTCATTTGTTCCTTTGATATTCTGGACTTTTGTTCTTCCAGATAAATTTTGATACTTTTTGTCCAGGTCTATAAAAATTTTTTGGCAGTTTCATTGGCATGGCACCGAATAAGTAAATTAATTTAGGTAGAATTATCATTTTTATTATATTAGCTTGTCCTACCCATGAGCAATTGATATTTTTTCAATTATTTAGATCTGACTTTATTTGTGTTAGGAACTCACTACTTTTCAAAGCAGTCCATTCCATATTTTGAACAGCCTTAATGATAAGGACACTTTTACTTATATGCAATTGAATTTACCTTCTCCATGATCTTTTTCCATTGTTTTCATTTCTTCCTTCTGACTTAAAAAAAAAATCCATCTGATGTCTACTCAACTATTTAAAGGTAGCAATAATGTCCATCCTGAGTCTTTTCACCCCAGGCTAAACTTCTTCAGTTCCTTGAATTGATCTTTCTATAGAATAAACTTTAATTCCATGTTCAATATGGATATCTTCCTTCATATTTTCTACAACATAACTGGCCCCCCTAAAATGTAGTATCTATCAAAAAAATCACAATGCTTTATGTATAGTCTCCCCAAAGACAAAATATCGTGGGGCCATTTACTCTATAATTCTAGATTTCCACTTTATTAGCATAGCTCAAAATCTCATTCCCTTTTTTTAAAAGCTGTGTTTATCTTTTTGTATATATATATTTTTTTGGATAACAATCAATAGTTTTGATATTTTTGCTTTGTAACATTCTCAAACTCTAAATACATATACATGTATACACACACACACACACACACACACATTATAAAAACAGTTGGTAAAAATGTTGAACAGGAAAAAGCCAAAGGTAATTTCAAAATAGTTTCGTCTAAGTATTCTCTACAAGTTGACATCAATCAATTCAGCATTAATGGTTTTTGGGTTTAGTCATCAAACCAATTCTGAGTCTAGGTAATTATACTATTGTATCAGCCATCTCTCTCTCTATAGCACCAACAAAGTTATCACATGACCTTCCACCAAACATCTAGTTGAAATTCCATCATGCTGTATTTATAGTGTCTAATACTATCAAAGAAAAAATGAAATTTGAATATATCAAATTTACTTGAACTTGAACATCTGATTATGGAGGCTCTTGGTGATTACAACTTATCTCCAGAATTTCACAAAATAGTAATTTTAATAATTTTGCCATTGAACAAAGTAAACTTCACCAACCTATATTTTAAAGAATCTACTCTCATTTAATTTTTTGAAAATTGGGACGATGCTTGCCTGTCTCCAGTCATGTGATAACTCTTTTCTTGATGGCTTTTTTTTTTCCAAATGAACACTTATAGCTCTACAGAAGTTGTTTCTCCAAGTTCTTTTAGTATTGTTTGGTACTCCACCTTTAAGGCCCTTTTTCATAAGACTCAGCAATTGATACACTTTTGGATGAATGTTCTGATACCAGAAAGGGTAAGAAAAGATGTTTCTTTCAATAAAAATGGTAAAAATATTTGTGTAAAATAGACTTCAGGTAGGTGTTTAAAGATTTTTAACAGAAACCGTGACACTACATAACTTCAATTACATTGTAAATAATGTAGACTTCTTTGGAATAGTTTCATATACTAAAAAGACAAAGAAAGAACATAAATTTATTGAAGTGGAAAGATACATAATGTTAAGAAATTCATTTCAAATATATCAAAGGGTTTGCAGGACCATAATAGTCTTTCTGATAGCATAACTCATGTCTAAATAACTATTTTATGACAAAAAATGATAAAGCTAAAATAAAGAAATACATATGAAAATTTGTGACAATTGATTTAAAAACAGGATTATTGATTTCATAGAGAAATTATTGAGAGCTGCTTCCACGATAAATGAAAGATAAGTCATTTTGTATTAGGAGAGTTTGATTTAAGCCATTTGGGCTTTGGGATGGGGTGGACAGAAACCTTGGAAGAATTGAAGGTGTCCTGAAAAACTGCTCTTTTAGAGTTGTAAAAGCTTAGAATCTTTCACCTGATAGGAGACTTTGACTCAGTGATTTTGATTGGTGTTATAGAGAATTTATTTCACTGGACAAAAGTTTTACTAACCACTGGTGACTTTCACTGCCATCTAGATTTGGGGAGAGATGAAGCTTCTCATGAACACATGGCTTTTCACTGCTATATATGGTTTAAGAAGGAAAAAGAGAAAGGAGAGAAATCTTTGTATCTACTTTATATACTAACCTAGACAGATGAGTTGCTTTGAATTCTATTCTGATGGAACAATGTAGCATCTGGATTCATGAAGAGCTGACTGAGCTGGACTGTATAGCCAAGAAACTACAAGTCTGATAAGCTTCATAATTCTCTGAAAGAGAAGAATAAAACTAAAAAGTACAAGAAAATTTATTTTTTTTTAATTTTTTTTAAATTTAATTAATTTATCTTGATTTGTCAACAATCACTTCCATATGCTTTTGAGTTTAAAAATTTTCTCCCATTTCCTCCCTACCCCCTGCCCCAAGATGGCACACAATCTCATATAGGCTATACATTTACATTCCTATTAAATAGATTTTCACATTAGGGAAGCTTTAAGTAAAAATTAAAACCAATAGGAGAAACCATTACAAAAAGAAAATAAAACTCAACAGAAGAGAAAAAAATGGCAGCAATTCAACTTCCAGAGCTCTTTTGTTGAATGTGGATAACATTTTCCACCATTAGATCTCTGGGGATGTCTTAGATCCTTGTATTGCTGAGAAGGGTTAAGTTTATCAGCATTAGTCATCGCACAACATGGCTGTTATTGTGCAGAAAGTTCTCTTGGTTCTGCTCATTTCACTCAGCATCAGACCATACCATTCTTCCCAGGTTTCTCTGAAGTCAGCTTGCTCATCATTTCTTATAGCACAATAGTATTCCATTACATTCATATACCACAACTTGCTCAGCCATTCCCCAATTGATGGGCATCCTCTCAATTTCCAATTCTTTGACAACACAAAAAGAGCTCCTATAAATAGTTTTGTACATGTGGGTCCTTTTCCCATTTGTATGATCTCTTTGGAACATAGCCCTAGAAGTGCTGTTGCTGGGTCAAAGGGTATGCACATTTTTATAGCCCTTTGGGCATAGTTTCAAATTGTTTTCCAAGATGGTTGGATCATTTCACAACTCCACCAACAATGCATTACTGTTCCAATTTTCTCACATCTTCTCCAACATTTATCATTTTCCTGTTTCTCATATTGTCCAATCTGATAGGTGTGATGTGTTACCTCAGAGTTGTTTTGATTTGCATTTCTCTAATCAATAATGATTTAGAGCATTTTTTCATATAACTATAGATGGCTTTAATTTCTTCACCTGAGAACTGTCTGTTCATATCCTTTGACCATTTATCAATTGGGGAATGGCTTGTGTTCTTATAAATTTGTCTTAATTCTCTATATATTTTAGAAATGAGGCCTTTATCAGAGAGACTGGTTGTAAAAATTCTTTCCCAATTTTCTACCTTCCTTCTAATCTTAGTTGCATTGGCTTTGTTTGTGCAAAAACTTTTCAATTTAATGTAATCAAAATTATCCATTTTGCTTTTCATAATGTTCTCTATCTCCTGTTTGGTCATGAATTCTTCTGTTCTCCATAGATCTGATAGGTAAACTATTCCTTGTTCTCCCAGTTTACTTATGGTATCAGCCTTTATATCTAAGTCATGAACCCATTTTGACTTTATTTTGGTATATGGTGTGAGTCTATGCCTAGTTTCTGCCATACTCTTTTCCAGTTTTCCCAGCAGTTTTTTTCAAAGAGTGGGTTCTTATCCCAGAAGCTGGGGTCTTTGGGTTTATCAAATAATAGATTACTATAGTCATTGACTACTGTGTCTTGCATATTTAACCTATTCCACTGATCCACCTCCTATTTCTTAGCCAGTACCAAGCAGTTTTGATGATTGCTGCTTTATAATACAATTTAAGATCTGGAATTGCTAGGCCACCTTCCCCTGCATTTCTTTTCATTAGTTCCTTTGATATTCTGGACCTTTTGTTCTACCAAATGAATCTCGTTATCATTTTTTCTAACTCTACAAAATAATTTTTGGTAGTTTGATTGGTATGGCACTGAATAAGTAAATTAGCTTAGGTAGGATTGTCATTTTTATTATATTAGCTCAGCCTACCCATGAGCAACTGATGTTTTTCCAATTATTTAGATCTGATTTTATTTGTGTGAAAAGTGTTTTGTAATTGTGTTCATAGAGTTCCTGGGTTTGTTTCGGTAGGTAGACTCCTAAATATTTTATAATGTCTACAGTAAGTTTAAATGGAATTTCTCTTTCTATCTTTTGCTGTTGGGCTTTGTTGGTAATATATAGAAATGCTGATGATTTATGTGGGTTTATTTTGTAGCCTGCAACTTTGCTAAAGTTGTTTATTATTTCAAGTAGTTTTTTACTTGATTCTCTAGGATTCTCTAAGTATATCATCATGTCATCTGCAAAGAGTGATAGCTTTGTTTCTTCTTTGCCTATTCTAATGCCTTCAATTTCTTTTTCTTCTCTTATTGCTAAAGCTAAGGTTTCCAGTACAATATTGAATAACAGTGGTGATAATGGACATCCTTGTTTCACCCCGATCTTATTGGAAATGCTTCTAGCCTGTCCCCATTACATATAATGCTTGCTGAAGGTTTTAGATATGCTATTTATTATTTTAAGGAAGACTCCATTTATACCTATGCTTTCTAGTGTTTTTAATAGGAATGGGTGTTGTATTTTATCAAAAGCTTTTTCTGCATCTATTGAGATGATCATGTGGTTTCTGTTGGTTTTGGTGTTGATATGCTCAATGATGCTGATAGTTTTCCTAATATTGAACCAACCCTGCATTCCTGGTATAAATCCTACCTGGTCATAGTGTATTATTCTTGTGATAAGTTGCTGCAATCTACTTGCTAGTATTTTGTTTAAAATTTTTGCATCTATATTCATTAGAGAAATTGGTCTATAATTTTCTTTCTCTATTTTGACTCTTCCTGGTTTAGGTATCAACACCATATTTGTATCATAAAAAGAATTTGGTAAGACTCCTTCTTCACCTATTTTCCCAAATAGTCTATATAGTATTGGAATTAATTGTTCTTTAAATGTTTGATAGAATTCGCATGTAAATCCATCTGGCTCTGGAGATTTTTTTCTAGGGAGTTCATCAATGGCTTGCTCAATTTCTTTTTCTGAGATGGGGTTATTTAAGTATTTTACTTCCTCTTCTGCTATTAATCTGGGCAATTTATGTTTTTGTAAATATGTATCCATTTCACTAAGATTGTCAAATTTGTTGGCATATAGTTGGGCAAAATAATTCCTAATTATTGTTTTAATTTCCTCTTCCTTGGTGGTAGCTTCACCCTTTTCATTCTTGATACTAGTAATTTGGTTTTCTTCTTTCTTTTTTTTAATTAAATTAACCAAAGGCTTATCTATTTTATTGGTTTTTTCATAAAACCAGCTCTTAGTTTTATTTATTAGTTCAATGGTTTTCTTAATTTCAATTTTATTAATTTTTCCTTTGGTTTTCAATATTTCTAATTTGGTGTTTAGTTGAGGATTTTTAATTTTCTTTTTCTAGTTTTTTTAGTTGTATGCCCAATTCATTAATCTCCTCTTTTTCTATTTTATTTATGTAAGCATTTAGAGATATAAAACTTCCCCTAAGAACTGCTTTCGCTGCATCCCATAGTTTTGGTATGTTGTCTCATTATTGTCATTCTCTTGAATGAAATTATTGATTGTTTCTATGATTTGTTGTTTGACCCAATCATTTTTTAGGATTAGATTATTTAGTTTCCAATTATTTTTTAGTCTATCTTTCCATGGCCCTTTATTACATATAATTTTTATTGCAATGATCTGAAAAGGATGCATTTAATATTTCTGCCTTTCTGCATTGGATTGTGAGGTTTTTATGCCCTAGTACATGGTCAATTTTTGTGTATGTGCCATGTACTGCTGACAAAGAATTATATTCCTTTCTATCCCCATTCAGTTTTCTCCATACCTAACTTTTCTAATTTTCTATTCACCTCCTTAACTTCTTTCTTGTTTATTTTGTGGTTAGACTTATCTAGTGCAGAGAGGGAGGTTCAGGTCCCCCACTAGTATAGTTTTGCTGTCTATTTCTTCCTGTAACTCCCTGAACTTCTTCTGTAAGAATTTGGATGCTATACCATTTGGTGCATATATGTTTAGTAATGATATTACTTCGTTGTCTATGGTGCCTTTTAGCAGGATGTAGTTTCCTTCCTTATCTCTTTTGATTAGATCTATTTTTGCTTTTGCTTTGTCTGAGATCAGGATTGCTACCCCTGCTTTTTTACTTCAGCTGAGCATAATATATTCTGCTCCAGCCTTTTACCTTTACCCTGTATGTGTCACTCTTTTTCAAATGTGTTTCCTGTAAACAACATATTGTAGGATTATGGTTTTTAATCCATTCTGCAATATTTCGTTTTATGGGAGAGTTCATCCCATTCACATTCACAGTTATGATTACTATCTGTGTCTTTTTCTCCATCCTTTTCCCCCATTTATGCTTTTCTTTCTCCTTTTTCCTTTCCCCCTTCACTAGTGTTTTGCTTTTGACCACCACCCCTCCCTTCCCTTTTATTATCCCTTTCCCTTTTCTTCCCCTTTCTTACTGCTTCTTCCCTCCCTTCTTTCCCCCCCTTTTCTTTCCCCTTTTCCCTCCTACTGCCTATAGGGCAAGTTAGATTTCTATACCTAACTGATTATGTTATGCCCTTCTTGAGCCAAATCTGATGAGAGTAAGGTTCAAACAATGCTCCCCCCTCCCTTCTTTCCCTCTGCTGTAATAGGATTTTGTGTCTTTTCCTGTAATGTAATTTACCCTTGTCTGCCTCCTCCTTTCTCAGTACATTTTCTAAGATCAGATTGATCCACTTATTTGGATCCATTTAACCCACTTGATTAGATTTTTTTTTATCATTACATCAAAGTCAACTAATATCCACCCTCTTTATGTATACTCCTTTAACAGGTGTAATAACAATACAGTTCTCAAGGGTTGCAAGTCATATTCCCTTGTAGGGGTTTAAACAGCCCCCCCTTATTAACAACATATTGTATCTTCTGTCCCATTTACCTTTTTAAGTCCTTCTTGAGTCCTGTACTTGAAGATCAAATTTTTTGTTGAGCTCTGGTCTTTTTATCAGGAAAGTTTGGAAGTCTCCTATTTCATTGAATATCCACCTCCTCCCTTGAAAAATGATGCTCATTTTTGCTGGGTAATTGATCCTTGGCTGCATTCCAAGCTCCTTTGCCTTATGGAATATCATGTTCCATGCCCTGTCTTTTAATGTAAAAGTTGCAAGGGCCCGTGTAATCCTTACTGTGGTTCCATGATATTTAAATTGTTTATTTCTGGCTGCCTGCAGCAACTTCTCTTTCATCTGGTAATTTTGGAATGTTGCTATTATATTCTTTAGCATTGTCAATTTGGGATCTCTTTCAGGTTGGGTGGATTCTTTCTATGGTTATTTTCCCTTCTGGTTCTAGGACTTCGGGCAGTTTTCCTTTATGATTTCCTGAAAGATACTGTCCAGGCTTTTTTTTCATCATGATTTTCAGGTAGTCCAATAATTTTTAAGTTGTCTCTCCTGGCTAGATTTACCAGGTTGGTTGTTTTGTCAGTGAGGCATTTTACATTTTCATCTATTTTTTCATTTTTTTGTTTCTGTTTGACTGATTCTTGCTCTCTCATAGAGACATTAGTTTCCATTTGTCCAATTCTAGTTTTTAACAGATTGTTTTCTTCTGTTAGTTTTTGTACTTCTTCAATTGGCCAATTGTGTTTTTTAGGGACTTGTTTTCTTCAGTGTACTCTTCTGTTAGTTTTTGTCCTTCCTTCTTCAGTTGGCCAATTGTGTTTTTTAGAGACTTGTTTTCTTCAGTGCACTTTTTTTTTCCAATTGGCCAATTGTATTTTTGAAGGACTCTTCTACCTCTCTCATTTGACTATTAAAATCCTTCTTGAGCTCTTCTAAGAAGGCTTTTTGGGCTTCAGACCAGTTCATATTCCCTTTTGTTGTTGCAGATGTGGGTTTGTTGACAATGTTGTCCTCTTCAGAATTTCTGTCTTGATCTTCACTCTTCTCATAATATGAATCTATGGTACATTTCTTTTTACTCATGGTGTTTCTTTATTCCCTGGCCTTTAAAGAGATTGAGCTCTCCTGCTGGGGAACAGAGGGCACTGACCCAAGCTTCTTGTGTTGGGAGCCTAGGTCTTGGTCACTGGCTTTGTGTGCTGGGGCCTCTTATGCTGGCAATTGGAGGCTGTTTCTGGCAGCTTACCTTGTGTTGGGCTGGAATCAGCAAGGCTGGAACTTTCAGGCAATTCTAGGTTGCCTTTTTCCTTTCCTTTAGCTTTCTTCAGCTCCTTTTAGATGGGTGCTGCAGGGTTTTATCTGCCTGGGGCCCCTGCAGTTGTCTCCCTGTTTCTGCTAATGCACTGGGAGATTCCTTTGGGTAGAGTGCCTAGGCACCTGGTGGTTTTCTGAGCTTGCCTCCACCGGTTCCCCTACCCTCACTGAGGCACTGGAGGTCCAGGTGTTGGTGTTTGCCTGCTCTACCACCTGGGCTTCAGGATTAACAATTAGATGTTAACAATTAGAGGCTGCAGGGCTCTGAGAGCTCACCTGGTTTTGGGCTGGAACCAGCAAGGCGGGGCTTTAAGAAGCCTTCAGGTTACTTTCTTCAGCTCCTTTCAGATGAATGGCACAGGGTACTTATCAGCCTGGGGTCCCTTGTAGTTCTGTCTTCCTTATTTTTGCTGAGGCACTGGGAGACTGGTTTGCTGGGCTGCTGCACTGCTGCTCTCCATCTTTCTTCTAGTTCATCTGTTCCAGTATTTATTTCTGGGGTGATATTTTCTAAGTTTTCAGAGGTTGATAGGGGAGAGTGAGAGTGACTACCTTTTTATTCCGCCATCTTGGCTCCAAGAAAATTTAGCCGATAAAAAAATAAATTTGAAACAAGGCATGACTTATATACCAATGAAAGTGAACAACACAGAATAGGAGATACTCAGAGAATTCAGGGATCATAGGTATGGCAGAAGAAATAAATTTTAACAATCTGAATACTGTGTTACTGGAAAAATATAAGAATAATGCTCAAAATTTTTGAAGAGAAACCATAGAGTATTCATTTGTCAAATCCATAGATTGCCTCTGGGGTGGGGGTGGGGAGGGAACTCTAACTTCAACCTGTAAGGCATATACTGCTTAATTTAACAGTTTTATATCAACCTTAACATTTTGAGAGAAGACAGAAGAAAGGATCTTTACTATAAATAGATACCAGCCAAATAACTCAGTATTATCTTGAAACCATGAAAAATCACAGAATATATTTCAATGGGATATCCCAAAAAGACAAAGATGTTCAAGTTGCAGCCCAAAATGAACTATACAGCAAAGCCGATACTAACCACCACTGGAAAGAAATGAACCTTGACACCTATTACTTTTGAAAATCTGGTAAGCATCAGGTGAAATCCCAGAGAAGTTTTACTTTGAATTTCTCTTATGATTCTTTTATTTGGTAATTATATAATGATTTTATTACTATATGTTTATATAAATCCAAAAATATTTTGGATAGTTGAAATTTAGCTGACATATTCCTACAAATTTTTCTCCAACTGTTTTTCTCCTAATTCTGACAATATTGATTTTTTTCACATAAAGCTTTTCAATTTACTGAACTAAATTATTTATTTTGTCTTAAATGATCAAGTCTTTATTAATTCCACTCTAATTTTTTTTAGTATCAAAACATCTGTTTGCTACAGGAACATGAAACAAAGCCTGGCTAGACTGTACCCAAGAAGAGTGAGTAACAGTTACAAAATGCTAGAACATTAAGTGCTGTTACTTAGGGAAATCATCAGCAACAGTAAGAGCTACTCAATGCCATTGATGGCTGCTTGGTCTGTTAGGTGGTGGCTTTGCTGTGCAGATGATGATATTAATTTAGCCTGAGGGAGTTGATGCTGATGGCATCTTAGTGGCATCTCAGGGCTCATAGTTGCCCTGCATGTTAATGCTCAAGAGCTTTTCATTTTTCAATGATTAGGGAGACTCTCAGCTGAGGATGGCCTGACTCTTGAAGACAGACACTTGAATCTTGCCCTCTACCCCTTCTTGGGATTTAGCAATGCAGTGGCAGGATGAACTAATACTCCAGACTGTCAGAAACAATTGTACATTAAATTGCAGAATTTCAAGCTTAGGCCCTGTTTCATTTTTGTAATTTCTTCATTCCTGTTGAAAGCCTCATTACTTAAATGACTGTGGTAGAGAGCATTCCTGCTGGGGTCTCTTATAACCTCTGAACTTCATCTTAATGAATCAACTCTCCACAATGTATGTTCTGGACACCTCAATATCATCTATAAATTCATTCAGATAGAGGAAGTGCTCAAAGCACATGCGGTGGGATGTACCATCTTTGATAATGGCCATCTGCATGGGGAAACCTTTCTTGAACTGAATTTCTAAGATATCTGGACTCTTGAGAACTTTTGCAGGGACTTAGGTCTCTTGTGTAGAGGCCAGGAAGTGCTTGGTTCTTGGAAATCTCCAGAATTATTGCCTTGTAGCTGATATCCATAAGGTTCTCATCCATGCTCTATGGGTTCTTGGGTGGTAACTGAAACTAGCCTTCTATGTTGCTTGGCATACTCCATTAGATTGTTGCATCCTTTGAACCTATTGTAGAATTCAGGCATACTTCAGTGAATGATGACCTTAATCTGAGAGGCCAAGTAGTATCAAATGAGTTTAAGCCAGATGTAGTCACTCTCCTTTCTTGTAGCTCAAGGGGAAATATACTTGGCCCTTTCCCATGGGCAATTTCCACCTGTTTATGGGCAATTTAGAGTATGGCAAGGGATGTGTTCAGGTACCATTTTTCATACATAGTACTGGACCACACAGTTAGCTATATGTACTCCTCCACAAATTCCTTCTTGATATCCTCGATAATTTTTTTTTTTCTGGCCTGATTTAATATCTTCTTCCTGGACTCTTCAGAACTCTCCTTTTGTCCAGTACTGGCAGGTGGATTTGTGGAGAAATTCATACAAGTGTTAGAGGTTTGTTGGTGGATATCAGCCAAAGGGTATTTAGAGTACAGGTTATTAGTGAGGGCAAAGTTTTAGAGATATTTCTCATGTGAAATATCTCTAACTGCTTCCTAGATTCCTTCTGGAAGTATTAGTTGTTACCATATGACAACAGAAGTAGGTAAGTTTAACAAGTCTTTAAAGGAATTTCATCTAGACCTACAGAGAGATTGTGGTTAAAGTTAGGTTATCAAGTTGCTACCTTTCTCCTCTTTAGGAAAGAGTCATCAACCACTGCAAATCATCCTTGCTTCCTAATATTAGTAATGGATGCTCTTTTTACTTATGGAGCCTCATCACTTTTGCATAGAGTGTAATTATTCATTTCATTATCTAAAAGTCCAATTCCACTCTTGATGGGAAGAACTTTAAACCTTTTATATAGCTCCAAAATATCTGTGACTCTTCTTTCCTTCCTTTTCTGTGTCTCATTATTCCAAACACCAATCTTCTTATACAAATTGGTTTCCCCAGTTTATCCTTGGATTCTCTTTCCTCTTTATTTTTTCAAATGCTTTTATATTATTTCAAAGATCACTTTATTCTCCTTCATAAATCCAAAGAATTAAAAGTATTCTTCAACACTTTCATCTTATTAGTTAGTAAGCTGAACCAACCATCTTTCATGCACATAGGATAATTCAAGTCAACAAGAATTTTTAAGCATCTATTAATTTCCAGGAACTTCCCTAAGTGCTGGGAAAACAAGTCACAGTGAATAATAGTCTCTTCTCTCCTGAACTTCACAGTCCAATGAGGGAGAGAACAAGCAAACAACTATTTAAAACATGGTATAATCACTATAAACTGGAGATAATCTCAGAAGGTAGCCTGAGGAATCAGGAAAAGCTTTTTTCCCTATAATGTAGAGTTTTATCTAGGACTTGAAGGAGTTCAAGGAAGTGAGATGGGGATGGTGAAGCAAAGATTTTCAGCCATGTGGAGTGGATCAGTCAGTGAAAATTCACAGTTAGGTGACCGAATATGTTGTCCCAGGAACAAGGAGGCTAGTGTTGTATTATAGATTACATGAAGGGGACTAGAGTGTTAAAACAGTTGAAAGGAAGGAACCTGATGAATAAGGGCTTTAAAATCAAAAAGATAATTTTATAATACCCGATAGTTATATAATGGTAATAGGGAGCCAAAGACTTTAATGAATGGGGGTTGCAGTGATATGCTCAAACTTGTGCTTTAGAAGTATCAATTGGATAGTTTAGTGGAGAACTACAGTGGAGAGAGATTTGAAACAGGGATGCCAACCAGTAGGCTTTTGCAGTAATTTAGCCATCAATGATTAGGGTTTGCATCAGGGTGTTGGCAATATCAGATTGAAGATGTTACAAAGATAGGACTGATTTTTAAAAAAAACTGTTTGAATATAGGAGAGGGTGATAAGAGTGTGAGCTATTTTCAGAAATTCAAGCAAAATCCTTTACAGATCACTGTAATAGCCCTCTCTCCCTCATTATTTGCTAAAACAAAATATAATATTTTCTATCTTTCATGTTGTTAACTCATATAGCTAACTACCAATTTTGAAGGCTCTGTTGATGGGTCTTCTGAGTAAGCCTAACATTTTTATATTGTGCTTTTTTATCTTTTTTAAATATTTGGTACAATTTGACAATGCAAATTTGATTTTAAATTAGCAATCAGAAGACTCCTACAGCTGCTGTCAAAGACAAGGCTTCTTGGAATTCCAACTACCAAGAATTTCTCAACATTTTCTTTCTTTTTCCTTTTATGGGTGATGAGACATAAGATTCAATTTACTTGTTTTATCTTGGCACTATATTCTGTTCTCAAAATGTATTGTGCTCTAAGATATCTCACTTTCTTTCTAATTACTTCTTCCTGGACAGAGAAAAAAATATTAGCAATTGGTTATCATGATGTCATTTCCTCTAGGTTTTGATCAAACATGTGTATTGATATATGTGTATTTGTATGTATACACATATGTGCACACATAATAAAATTTAAACATATAGTTTTTGTTAAACTATGTAGCTTATATAACAATGCATCATAATTATTCCTTTCACTTAAAAAATCTTCAAGTTAAACTTTAGGAGTTGGGAGAATTATTGTTATTGTGGTAGTGGTAGTGCTGGACAGTGGTGATTGACTTCCATTTATCTTTTTTATTTGTTGCTCTGTAAAATAAAAATCATAAGATTTAGGCCATGAAGCCAATTATAGGTATAATTTATCCCCTTTCACTAACTTTCCATTATCTTACTCCTTCTTATTTTACATAATTGATATTAGAGAAACTTAATCATGACTTTAACAGGCTAGTAAATATTAAAAAAAACTATAGTCAGTTATGCTCTGCTTTCTTAAACCCATATCAATAGTATCTCACAATAGTAAAAGATGCTGTGTGAGATACTTAGATTTTGAAAGACTAAAGAACTTTAACCAAAAACTAGACCAAATTTTAAAAGATATTGAATGTTTTGTCAAAAGAATTGTGTGTGCGTGTATGTGTTTGCCAGCTTTCCCAAAGCCCAAAGCCTATTGGTATGACACTCCTTATTGGTATAGATGAAGGCCCTATCCCATGTGAGAGGTCTGACAGAGTTGGCAAGAGACAAGAGTCCAAGCTTTCTCCAACTCCTTTGTATCACTTTGGTCACTCATTGTCTTGATTCTTCATCAAGTGGTATATCATTAACAAAAGTTACAGACACTTTCTTATCAGTATTTTCCTTTCACTCCCATATAATTCCTTTTTTACTCTCTATCCTCTAAGGTACATTTTAATTTCATTTTCTTTTGAATCATCCTTACCTTAGCTTTCATCTTTTCCGCTACTGTCATCTTTCTAGTCTCAAAAATAGTTTTTTTTTTTTGTTAAAGGGGAACACTCAACCTGTCTTACTGCCTCTTATTTTCCACTGACTAACTAACAGTAACATAGATTTATTGAAGGTTATTGAGTGGGTAGTGGAAGTAATGAGCTACTTCAGGTGCTCCTGGTTTCCGGCTTTGAGAGAGAAAATGGAAGAGGCCACCCCACTTCAGGCTGCTGAAGGGAAACAGTCTGGGAAGACATGAAAGGAGCAAGTAGTTTCCATCATGTTCCTATTCCCCAGTTTGCTATTCTAGAGGATTCAGGGAATTTTCCCTTAAGTGAGAGCCAGGAAACACTTTGTTGAACTGAATTATATCTCTCCTATTCGGAACTCTCCTTCACTTTTTATTTGCTGGTATATATTTTCCTGTGAATACCTTCTCTCATTTCTGTTTTGCTATGATTTGAATAAATTGGGGTTTTTTTGCTATTCTCTATTTTAACTCATTTTGTAAATGGTATTGGGTGGGAAAGGGGTCACTCTTTATATACAGAGCTTGGAGTTCCCCTTGACCCCAGAAATGACAAAGTGATCAAAACTTAGCTGGTACCCAATAATATCCCCTAGGATGATGAACAATTTAAGGAGCAGATAGATACACCTGTAGGATGGCATTTTTCTGTTTGAGAACAAAGTAGTGGCCTCTGATCCTAATTTCTTGCTTACATTTCCGATAGGAATGAAAGTCTCTTTGATTCACTTGGAGAAGCTGGGGAGAAAAGAGGCTAGAAATGTCTATTCTGCCACCCTTTGAGCCACACAAACAAAGACAGACTTTGCTACATGTGGCCCCCTTGTACCATGGCCTCACTACACATTTGAGGCCAATTCATTGTTGCATGTATATGGATGTCTGTATACATGTAGATATGTATGTATGTATGTATATAATATGTGTATGAATTACATAGGTGTATGTGTGTGTGTGTATGTGTGTATGTGTGTAGATAGATAATGTAGGAATTTTTTTTTATTAGCTGTATTTCATCTCTCCGTAAAATGAACACAAACCTAGTACTTTATAATTATTCCAAGTACAACCAAAATAGAAAAGCCAAATGATTGAACTACATATTCTGACCTTAGGACTAACCTAGCTAAATTGATTTGTCGAAATAGAGGAAGGTAAGATTAGGTTGGCAGGGAAGAGGGTGGTGGTCATCACCTGGACAGCCAAAATTGTTGAATTTTTCTCACCTGGAAGTTCTTGGAGGTTATCTATTAAATGTTAAAGGAGTAGCAACCTTAGTCAATGGAAGGATTATGTACACCAACAAGAACTTAGATCTTTGAAAACCAGAAGTCTGAATTATTAAATCCAATATCTTTAACAGAATGAGGTATATCACAAGCAGAACATGAATTCTCAATGATAAATCAAATTCATGGATCATTACTCTATTTTTACAGTGAGCATAATATTCTGTTCTTTCTTTGTGTCATTCACTTTTTCCCTCCCTCTTTCTATCCTTTATTTTTTCTTTCTTTCCTCCCCATGTATTTATCCATCTATATGCATTCTTATAGATCAAGTTGGCAAGTATTTTATCACCAGTTTGAATTAATTTTCTTATTTCAATGAATCCAAGTCTTGAAAAACCAAAGAAATCTTTAAATCAGTGAGGTTTCGTTATTCAAGAGTCACTTGCACTTCCAGTACATGAAATGAATTTCAAGGGAGATTTAATCAACCATAATATAAATTTGCTATAAGGGATAATATCTGTCCCTCTACCAGGCAAAGCCCAGTACAGTATAAGGATGTTTAATCTATGCAACATAAAATGCCTTATCATCTATTATATCAGAAGCTATTTTCCTATTCTGATCTGAAAGCAAATTAAAAACCTGAGGAAACCTTTACTTATCTCTGTATTTTCCAGCATTCCATACTCAGGAGGAGTTTCATTTTTGTTTGTTTGTTTGTTTGTTTGTTTCTGAAAGAAATAAATCATTAACAAAAGCTACAGACACTTTCTCACCACCATTTTCCATTCATTCCCATCTTATTCCTTTTTATTCTCCATCCTCTAAAGTATATTTAAATGTCTTTTTCTTTTAAATCACTCCTTATCTTAGCTCTCATTTTTCCCCCTCTCCTGTCATCTTCCCAGTATTAAAAATAGTCCTTGTCAAAGAAGCCAACTTGACTTGCTTTACTACCTCTTATTTTCCACTGAGTACCTAGAACTAGCATGAATTTCTTTGAAGGTCATTCTGTGGGTAATTGAAGTAACTAGCTTTCTGTTATTTACTTGGTTCATGAAGAAGTAAAAAAAAATGTCTCTAGTCATTCAGTGTCACAGTAAGAAGCCAAAGACCTTAGCAAATAATAGAAGAAATGGGATGTGAGATATTAAACAGCTACAGCCAAATTTCATCATTTATCTCCAGCACTTAGAGATGAGATCTAGTAACAAGGAGCATCAAACCACCAATAAGCTATCCTGACACCACTGAGTGGTACAACCATAAACAAAAGCGGAAGGAAAAGTTGCCTTCTGAGATTAGCTTTAGAAATACTAAAGCTCTTCACTAATTCTCATAACTGGAAGGCATCTTAAGCCATCTAGTTCAACCTAGATAATTAGTCAAAATGCCTTTGCTTGAACACATCTTAGGAGAGAGATGTTGACTGTTTCCCAAAGTGGCCAAATCGACTAATAATTAGCAACTGTTTCTTTATGTAGCCTACCATCTTTCTCTTGCCAACCTAAAGACATTGATCCTAGTTTTTGCTGTCTGAGTTCAAACATTCTGTCTGTCTGTCTGTCTGTCTGTCTGTCTGTCTGTCTGTCTCTCTCTCTCTCTCTCTCTCTCTCTCTCTCTCTCTCTCTGTCTCACACATACACACACACACACATCTGAGAGGGATAATATTTCAACTGGCAGCTTTCCCAATCTCTGATTTACTCCTTCCAGAAGACCCCTTTACTCTTAAGAAATCTCACTTTTCTTATTTTCTTTTGTTTTTTGCCCTTATCTGATTATACATTTTAGATATATGCTTACAGGGGTAGCTAGATGGCTCAATGGATAGAGCTGTAGCCTTAGGGTCAAGAAGACCTGAGTTCAAATCCAGCCTCAGACACTTAACACTTACTAGCTGTGTGACCCTGGGCAAGTCACTTAACCCTATTGCCTCACCGAAAACAAAAGACATATGCTTATATGCTTTATCTTTCCAACTATATTGAAAGGTCCTTAAATTCAGGGACCATATGTCTTTATTCTTATCCTTTTAAAATTTTCACTACTATTGTAATGTTTTTCAAAAAGTAGCTACTCTGTATTTATTGAACTGAATTGAACTTATTACTCTGCATATAATACAGTGGGAAAATTATGATAATCCTAACTGTTGGAAAGGTTATAAGGAAATAGTGCTTAAAATGGAATAGCTAAATAATAAAAAGGGGCAGGTAGGTGGTACAGTAGATAGAATGCAAAGGCAGGAGTCAGGAAGACTATTTTTCCTGAGTTCAAATCTGGCCTCAGACACTTATTGTCTGTGTGACCCTTGGCAAGTAACAATCCTATTTGTCTCAGTTAAACAATAAAATGAACTGGGAAAGGAAATGATAAACCACTCCCATATCTTTGCCAAGAAACCCCAAATGAGGTCACAAAGAGCTGAACATGACTGAAAAAAAAACTGAACAACAAAATAGAAAAAAAATTCAAGTAAAAATATTACAAAATTATTTATATTTTTATATTATTGAATGACAACTGCATATACTTCAAATATTTCCTTAGTTGACTCCAACAGGGATCTTCTAGTTCCTACAATCACCTCCTGAAGATACACTGAATAGAAACACATGACAAGTTTTATTTCTCTTGGGCAGAGTTGGTGTTATTTGCAGTAAACTAATAATACTACCTTCTCTTTTGTAATAATAAAACTTGAATCAATAAGCATTCAGTACATATTTCACAGTTTTCCTAGAAACAGCAAGGTACCAAGTGCTTAGACCTATGGACAATGCTACTCATTGATCTGTTTAGAGCTGGGGGCATTTCTTTATTCCTGGAGAATTTGCAGTATTAGCAAAGGCCAGAATAGAAAGAAGGGGGTATACCGATTCAGTGAGGGAAGAAAGTAGAGGGAGAGAGAAAATAATCACTTAGCAGGGAAAATCAAGCAACGTGCTTGAAAATGAGCATTGCATAAACAAATCAGTTCAAAACACATGTAAACCAATAATCAGATGTAGCATCATTTAAATGCATTGTTTCCTTTGGTTCTTATATAATGCTTTCCTCCCACCATGCCTCCCACCCCAACTCCATCCACTCTAACCATGCTCTGCTACTTAGAGTGATAAAAGCTGCCAGTTTTTTAGGGTACTTCACAAATTTCCAATTTTCATTTACTGGCATCCTGAGAGTCCAGTCAGGTAAAGACATTTGAATGAGAAGCAAGGAAAAAGTAGACTGAGTACCTGCCTTTTATTTCCAAAACTTCCACTCTAAGTCTGAACCAAGGAATGTTTTTTCTGTATTTCAGTGTCCCACCTTTTCTGGCAATAGTTAATGGTTCACATTGTACAGGTGTGTACAATCACCATGCTGTGATTGTAATATTTCCTATAGTCATGTCATAAGTGTTATATTTGGGAGAAATGGAAATATGTCCTACCCTTCTGAATTGTTAACCCAGAGAATGCATGAGCATCATGCTGGTGTTTGCTTTTTGAAACTTTATCATCATATTCCTCTATAAGAGAAATCATGAAGCCTCAACCTTTTTGTTTTTATTTTTATAAGGCTGAAAATTTCTTAAGCAAAATTTAACCTTTATTTGTTTTCATCTAAGCTCTTCATTTTGATTGAGCAGAGTGCAATGATGTAATGGATAAAGTGATGGGCTTAGAGTCAAGAAGACTTTTCTGAAACACCAGGATAAAACCCTCAATCTTCCTTATTTAAAATCCAGACCTCTGGTCTGCTCTCTTATACTTGTTTTGTTATCTGCTACTCCTTGTTTCCTTCTGCTACATGATACCAGAAAAATAAACTGCAAGATTAATCAGGTCCTTAACCCTTAAAAATAGCATATGCATTACTATGAACATATCAATTAATTTCTCTGAGTATCAGTTTCTTTATCTGGAAAATAAGGTTAATAATACTTTATAGGATAATGAGATTAATGCACATAATAAATGGATGAAAAACCATTTATTAAGCATTTATTATTTTGTAGCAAGGTGCAGGTTGAATTATAGTGGTGACAGATTTTAAGCTAGGAGACCAATTAGGAAGCAATTGCAACAATCTGGAAGAGAAGAGATGTGCACCTGAACTAAGGTGGTAGACAAAGGGTTGGAAGCAAGACATGATTTGAAGGTAAAAACTGAGAATTTTGCAACTGACAGGATATGTTCTAAGCAATGTGCTAAGTGCTGGGAATATAAGGAGAAAAGTGAGATAGTTTATGCCCTCAGGGTCCTTGCATTCTGCAAGAGGGACATAGTGGTGGCCAGGAAAGGGAATTTGTGTCTTGTTAGTTATATCAATTTTGAATGGGGCCATGAGGCAGGCAATTGTCATGCCTTTTCCAAAACTAGTTATAGAGTAGTGGTAGAACTAGAACTAGATATAGAAGTGAAGTAGGAAGTAGCCGGATGTGAAGCAGGTGTATGTGTGTGTGGTGGGAGGAATCATTAGAACATGAGGACAGATACATAGGGCAGTATAGTGAAGTGCAAGACGTGCCAAAATGTCCAGGTTGGATACATAGGAAGCATGATTTGGTATTAGGTTGATAGAGATCCTTGTGGATTTCATACTCATCCATGAGCGAATCATACTTACTCCCAAGATGTTGTTCCAAGCTGAGTGAATAATTAACTCATCCAGAGAAGAAGAGTTGTTTTCTGACAGGGATGGTATTATTCTATGTGTGAAGGAAAGGATAAACATTAGGGCACATAATAAGATGCACTAATATATCAGAGATGGATAGAGGTAAGTAAATAATTTTCTAGAATTGCAAATACTATATAAATGTCAGCTCTTATCATCCATGGGTAAAGGTGTCATAAAAATGATATTTTAGTTTTCACAGATCATGAACATAATCTCCCAAATAGAGGTTGTTATGTGGATCAAATGAATCAACAATTGTAAAGCATTTAGCACAATACCTGGTACATAGTAGGTACTATATAAATGTTAGTTATTATTATATTATTATTATTATTAACAATAAGTATAATATGAAATACAAAAGGCCTCATTTTAACATGGCTTTTTATCATCACTTCTTTTCAGATTATCTTCATTGCTAAGGAATTTGGAAAGTTTGTTGGAAAGTTAAATTCAGTTGAATAAATACATACTAAGTGTTTATGAGGTCCAGGAACTCTGCTAGGTACTGAAAATACAAACAAGAAATGAGGCAGCTAGATGTCTCAGTGGATAGAGCTGAGGACCTGGAGTCAGGAAGAGAAGTTACATTCAATTTAATAACTACTTAGGGCTATATGTCATCTACTACTCCCTTCAACTACCTTCTCATTAAAAATATGTATATATAAATACGTACATGTGTTTATGTCTATCTGTCTCATTAACTCCTTACTTTCCCTCATATCTAATCAATTGTCATACCTTATAGTTACTACCTTCCCAATATCTATCACATCTGACTCCTCCGTACTCACATAGCTACTGCCTCAGTTCAGGTTCTTGTCACCTCTTCCCTATATAATTGCAACAGACTCCTAATTTTCCTCTCTGCCTCAAATCTCTCATCACTCTAATACATCCTACACATTATAGTCAAAGAAATATTATATAAGCTCAAATCTGACCATGTGATTCCTCTAGTCAATCGTCTCCAAGGTCTTCCTGTTACCTTTACAATAAACCATAGTCTCTTTTGCTTATTTTTTTTTAAAGGCCCTTCCCAACCTGGACCAACCTTAACTTTCCAGCTTTGTTGGACATTACTATTTTACACGCTATGAAACCAAAATGAGTCAAACAATCTTTCTCTCTCTGTACCTTACTCATAATACTCTATCTCCCATCTTCCAACTTCTATCTCCATATCTTTGAACTGATCACACTTCAATATATAAAATGTATTTACTCCTTACCTCTGTCTCATAAAAGTCCCCTTTTCCTTTAAGATGTACTTTAAGCACCACCTTCTGCATTATTTTTCCTGATACTACAACTGACAGTGGCTTCCCTCCCAAATTATCTTATATTTAACTACATTGTGTGTGTATTGCAATATTTTTTTAATTATGTTGTGTATACTTTATATGTAGTTGTTTCCTACATTATAATGTAAGCTCATGGTAGAATAGAGGCAGGACCTCCCTGAACTTCCCTAAATTCACTTCCAAACAACTTTAAAATAATTCTACAAATCAAACTCTAGAACAACAGAAGCAACAAAAGTCAAGGTAAAATCATTTTCCAGCCCAAGGCAACTTAGGAGATTTTCAGGAAATGACTGTCACACTGGGATGGACGTCAGGCCTAAAGCACAGCACAGGTCACACCATAATAATGATAGCAAGAGGCTTTCTACTCAGCTGTAATAGTGGCAACAACAGCTTCTGGAGCATTCAGCCCACAGATGGCAAGGGGATGGACAACTGGTCAGGAAAAAAAAATAAAAGATTAAGAAGGACTTTTTTTTTTTTTGCACTGGATCCAAGACCCTGTTGCATTGCCTAGATGTAGTTCTAGGTCACAGTGCAAGGGCAAAAAGGCGAGGCATCAGGAGAGCAGTGGTCATGGTCACTGTTCCTGGGTGGAGAAGAGTCTTTGTGGTAGATCACAAGGGAGGAGATGCCCTGGTCTCAACTCTAATGCAGAAAGGAGTATTAGCCCCTTCCGGCTGAAGGAGAACAAAGTCTGAATCACAGTCAGGACCAAAAGAACCAATAGCACTTGAGGCTGCCAGGGAGCAGGTGACCTAATCACATTTGCAGGACAGAGAAGAATGCTTGTGCTCACTCAAAAGGGAGTAGGGACCCTGGTCTCATTTCTGGGGCAGAAAGGAGCACTAACACTTGAGACGACAAGAGGACCTGGTCACAGAAGAACTTAATCACAGTTCCAGAGCCAAGAGGAACGCTAGCATTAGCAGCTAGAGGAAAAAGATCCCTTCCTGGAACAAGAGCAATGACCACCACCTTTCCTTAGATCACACCATTTTGGAATGACCAAAAACATATAGACCAATATTACATAAACTATTTGGAAAATAGGCATAAAAGAGTCATGTTTATGACACAAATATGGCTTCAATAACTAAACCAGGCAGAGCAAAAACAAATCCAAATCCAGTATTCTTTCCAATATAATTCACTGTGTGAATGACTTCGTGACTTATTGAATTAAATAAGCTCAATTTTAACTAATTTTTTGTGAGTAACCATATTTTCACAATCAAAATGACTAATACACATTAGTCATTATCATTTTAAATTGGATACATAGTATTTGTTAAGGTTGTGCTAAATAATATATAGGATAGAAAACAAAAAGGTAAAAATCTTTGCCTTTATAGACCTTAAAAATTCTTTAAGGAGACATGAATGTCCTTGTATACATATATAGTTCATGCATACTTTCAATAATTTGGTGAGGCAGTGATCTCATCCAAACCTCCAAAAGTGTGGATCATTATCATCTTTCATCATCTCACATTGGTGAAGTGCTTGTTCACTTTACCCAATTTGCCCACTGAAGACTTACCAATTATGGTTTTATTCCATACTCTGGGTAGTCCTCAAGTACCACTTCTATTGTGGATCACCTAATTTCCATGAATGACCACCTCTTTTTTCTTCAATACATGTAGGATAATGTTTTGTTTTCTTTTGTTTTTGTTTGTTTTGGGGGAGGGGTTGGTCTTTTTCTATTACATTGTTTCTAGTTAGCAAGTTATGGTTGCTAACAATGAAACTTGCTTAGGCCCAGCATTTGATTCAAGAAACAGATGGATGGTATACGTGTTCATGTAATTTAAATACCAAAGAGAGATTATATTATATTTAGATGAAAATTAATGGCTAAATGGAATGGTAATTAGGAATTCTAACAAACATGATATTGGGAAAAAAGACCAATGTCACAATACCAGAAATTGAGGGAGTCTGTTGAGGCAGAAAGACCCAAAGTCAGGAGGCAGTATAAGAGATAGAAAAGTAAGATGAAAATGAGAGAATCCTTAAGTATGGTTATAAGGCTGTCAGGAGGCAGATGAGAGGTACATCTGGATAAAGAATATGGATAGCATTTGTCATCACCAAAACAAACAAACAAAAAACTAAACAAAACAAAACAAAACAAACTAAAAAACACATGAGCCTGGGAACTTTAAACAAAGTCATATGCGAACTGATACCTTTCCTTCCAACTCACCCCAATTCCTAGCAGCTATGAAATTCTTCAATCATGATTCCCTAATTAGCTGGCATGGAATCTACTTGCTCACACCTCTGTCAGCTGGAAAACTCTTAGTGTTGCTCCTAAATTCATTAACTTCTATGGACTACATAGGTTGGTGCGTATCTGTGAAATTGGATTTTAAAAGGTTGTAGTATTATTTGGAATAAGGTTCAAAAGGGTAAAAAATATTTTAACTACTATCAGAGTACAATTTCCTTCCATTAAACATTTTGAATATGGAAAGTCTTCTTGACAATAAAATAGTTCTAAATTCTTTAGTTTTCATGAATTGTATGTAAACAGATTAGAAACACATGGATTAACTTTTCCTTTAAATGCACAAGACCTTAACATTTAATAGGAAAAATTCTTAGCAAAACTCTGAACATTTAAATATTGTTATGAATTCTTAAAAGTTAAAATCCAACAGGCTTAATTCATATTTCTCAACATTTTAATGCTAATTATGAAAAATAAGTTCAAGCAGTGATGCAAAATTATGTGTAATTTTAATCGTCTAAAGAAATATTTTAAATAACCTATTTGCTAAATGTTCTATAAAGCTCTTGGAAGTAAATATATTTATGTGATTTTGAAGTTGTGACCATAGATTCTCCTTGAATATTCTGAGTATGTCTTACTCATCTTTGCTTAGCCTTGATGTTCATTGCAATGCTTCCCATGGCAGTTATTAAATGTTTGATGAATGAAAGAATGAATGAATGGATGAATGGATGAATAATGAATGAATATCCATAGTTGAACAACTAGTGGTAAGGAGTATATGATCAGGCAACATTAGCTTCATTTGAATTTCCTTCACCTGCTAAACTTTGGATTCATCTTCCACTGACCCTTAGGAACGGTTTTGAAGCCACATTCAATTCAGTCTTTAAGACCAGCAGAAATGTCAGTTCTATTACATTTGCTGCAGTAGTAGTAGTAGTAGTAGTAATAATAATAATAATAATAATAATAATAATAATAATAATAATAATAATAATAATGAGGATGATGGTTTCCCCAGCACCAAAATGTTTGGAACTTAAACCTAGTTTGTGTGTTTTCAATCCAGTTTTATCCTCATTATATCATGGTCTCTCTATTTTCTGTAAATCATAGGAGTTAGAGCTAGAAGGGACATTAGAATTCATCTGATCTAAATACTTTATTTCATACAAAGGGAAAATCAGGGCCAGAAATGTGAACTAACAGGTACATAGTGACATGGACCTGTAAGCAGCAATTCTAGTGTATAGGGAAATATCAGTTGAGTTAGAAGGACCTGGAAGTCCAGAGGTTAGAGAGGAGGCAATGGGTAGTTTACCTCAGACAGGTAGAATTGTTCTAGGGGAAGGAAGGTCATATCCCTGCTCCTTGAGGAGTGGATCAGCAAAAAGGTAGGGGAAATCGAGCTCTATGAGAAGAAAAGACTAGTTAGTAAGTGCCCAATGGAGGAGAAGATCCAGGTGAGACATGAAGATAAAAGGCAGTCATGCTGTGAATACTGGGTCCTGTGGACTCTGTCATACTGCAAGGAGGAAGCATGCCTACTGAATGTCAACACCTTGAAGAAGCCCAATCACTCTGTCCTACTTCTGGCTCTGAAGTCAAATGACTTTGTCAAGGTCATTGAAATAATATCTAGGATGCCAACTCAAGAACACTGATGAAAAATCTAGCGGTCTTTCCACTAAATCATGGTGCATGAATTCCAAGTTGGTTGGTTGGTTGGTTGGTTTATTGTTGTAGTATTTGCCACTAATTTCAATCGAAACTAAAGAAATGTATAAAAACTTCAGAATTTTATGAAATGCAGTATTGATAAAGGCTGCAGATCCAAGAGCTCAAATTGGATCCCAGAAACTGGAAAAAAAGTGAAGAAGTAAAGTAAGCACAAAGATTCAATGGTTGTTTAGGTATCTGCAGAACCATTTCTAGATGTAGTCCACTTAGTGGTATATTTTTGCATATGTTGTCAATGGGATTGAAGTACTTAAATGAAATTGCAGCAGGATTTCATTTCAATTAAACAAAAAACATATTTTTAAATTACAGTGTTAGGTATAGTGAATAAATCCAATAATGAACTGATTGTCTCTGTTTTCAAGAAAGTTACCTTCAAGAAAGGGGATGAAACATATATACGATCCATTCTTAACTCAGATTCCAAAAGAATCTTCCTTCTTCCTAAGGTACAGATATGACCATATCACTTTACTCCTTAAAAAATCTTCAATGAGTCCTTATTTCCTGAAGGATAGAATACAACCATCTTGTCTTCACATTTAAAATCGTTCATAGACCAGACAAGTGTCATGGCCAGGAATACAGGGAAATCACTTAACCCCATTTAAGCATAGATTTGAATATACCATTCCCCTTCTCAAATGATGAAAAACTTTATACCTGAGACCCCAAATTCCTGACTATTGACTGCTTCTCCTCAGCCAGTACTTCAGAAATGGTCCAGCTACCAGATTCAAAAACCACCTTGCCACTAGATGATATCCATCCCTTGCCCTGCTCCCTTGTACCCTCTAAGAAGTTTTGGAACCAAGAAGTAAGATTTAATCAATTGTGCCATTTATTTCCCTTGATGGAATGTTTTCAAAATATTCTCTTCTTTGACCCAGCAATAGCAATTCTACGGCTATATCCCAAAGGGATCATACAAATGGGAAAAGGACTCACATCTACAAAAATATTTATAGCAGCTGTTTTTGTGGTGGCAAGGAATTGGAAATTGAGAGGAAGCCCATCAATTGGTGGATGGCTGAACAAGTTGTGGTATATGAATGTAATGGAATACTATTGTGCTATAAGGAATGATGAACAGGCTGACTTCAGAAAAACCCTGAAAGACTTGTATGGTGTGATGCTGAGTGAAGTGAGCAGAACCAGGAGAATGTTGTACACAGTAACAGCCATGTTGTGAGACCACTAACATTGATAGTTTCAGTCTTTTTCAGCAATGCAAGGATATAAGACATCTCCAAAGGTCTCGTGATGGAAAATACTATCCACAACCAAAGAAAGAACTATGGAGTTTGAATGCAGATGGAAGCATACTATTTGCTATTTTTTTTCTTCTGTTGTGTTTTGTTTCCTCTTTCTGGAGGTTCCTCCTATTGGTTCTAATTCTTACTTACAACATCACTAATGTGAAAATATGTTTAATAGGAATGTATATTTATAGCCTACATCAGATTGTGTGCCTTCATGAGAAGGGAGGTGGGGAGGGAGGGAGAGAAAAATTTAAAACTCAAAAGATTATGACAGTGATTGTTGATAAATCAAAATAAATTAATTTAAAAATACTCTCTTATGGCATTGCCATCCTAGTAACTTATAATTTCCTTATAACTGAACCAAAGTGTCTTTTCCTAACCAACACTATTTTTGTGTTTTATGGACTACCCTCAGCCCTAGAATGTAAATTCCTTTAGAACAGGATCTATCTTCACTTGTATATTTATGTCCTTCATATTTAACACAAGACTTGGCACACAGTTAATGCTCAATTTTTGTTTTCTATTCAACCATTGCAATTGATGCTAAATGCTAAATAAACTATGAAAAATTAATAGATTCTTATCTTTTGGTCATGTGTTTATAATATTATCTATTTATATGACCTTGAGAAAATAATTCAATTTCTCATCAGCAAAATAAAGACTTCTCCAGATATCTTGCAAGATTGTTTTCAAAGTTATAGATATACATTGGTTAAATATTCAAATTAATATCATTTGTTACTTAGATTTGAAATGTTTTGCTATTTACAATTTTGTATAGAAGGGGAAGGGTACCTGTCTTGTGGTGGCAAGTGAGATTTTTGGCTATATTTAAGGAACCTTTATTTGAAGGAATAGCTGTTGAAATAGTGCCTTGTCATGGTTTACTTAAGAAAGCAGTATTTTTTTTCTACCCTGAAATCCATCAAACTAGCATAGGTAGAGGTATTTACATGGAGGTCTTCCTAAGATAATATTTCTTATATAATATTTTTCAAAATGTCAGTCATATGGGTTGTGCTTTTTGGATTTGGTGCTTCTAGGGAGGAAGAGGAATTTGGCTTATTCTGATTAGCAACAGATAGAAAAATTTGAATTAATGTATGGAAGTTATAGAAGCAGATTTGATCTCAATAGGAAGTCAAACATACTAACCATAGACCACCCAAAAGTGGAATGGGATGACCTGGGAGTCAGATATACTAAATGAAGTGTTCTTCAAGGAAGGGTCTATCACCTTGGAATTTCTACCCTGACATCCACACTGCCCTGCTTGATGAGTGTGTGTGTGTGTGTGTGTGTGTGTGTGTGTGTGTGTGTGTGTGTTGTGTGTGTGTGTGTAAACTCATATAACTCAGCCAGGCTATAACCATGATTCCTATTTTATCTTAGATAAAATCAAAATGCCTCTCCCAGGCTACCACATGTTGTTTCTCTCTATTAGAATGCAAGCAGCTAGAGAGCAGGATTTTTCTCCACTTGTATTTGAATCCTTAGTATTTAGCACATATTGGCCAGCATATGTTATTTAAGAAATGTTTTTTTTTTCATTCATTCATCCATTCACTGCATGTCTGAGAATCTGACATTATGTATTTTTATTTGGAGGCCCATGTAACAATCTTTGTAGTGGTAAGAAATGTGGAAAGTTCCAATTTGCTTTACCTACAGTAACCAAAGACAAAATTGTTTCATTTCACCCACTGTCATATCCTGAACACTAAGCTACTGTTCATAGCAGTGGCAGAAGAAAGGGGGGATACCTGAGATGCTTTATATGACTACCCAGGACTTCTGAGAAAATGATCTTAATGAAAACTTATAAGATAATAGATCAGAGAAATAAATTTTCCAAATTGTAGGAGGGCAGACCATTCAGGCAGCAAATAGGCAAAAGGGGAGTGTCTCATCTTGGTCAGAGACAAATGGCAAAGGGTACCACTTTCTCGAAGTTATTTGATCATAAAGAACAGAGAAATGAATTTGTAATGAGCTGTTAAAAATGGAACAAAGAAAACTGAAACAATATCAAAAGAATACAGCCTGAGACATTAACATAAGGGGGTAAAAGCTTTGGGCAAGACTGACACTGAGGACAAAATTTTTGGAGAAGGACTTAGTGAGCCAAACAAATAAAGGAATGGAGGGTGCTTAAATCTTACTTTCTGTGACTTTTAAGTGTATAGCCAGGTTTTCTGTAACCCTCAATATTTTCCCCTTGGTTGTATTAAATATACTAAATAATTCACTGTGATATCATGTAGTAAAGTCTATTTCACATGCCTAAAAGAAAGATAGCACATTGTTTTCTAGGGAGCAGGACAAAAAAAAACCAAACTGAAATACTAGTGGATCTAGGTTGTGATAAGACAGAGAGGAGTAGCTAGAGACTAGGAGAGTACCAATGAGCTATACAATGGAGTGTACTGATAAATAAGAGCTTTGGGATCATATAGTTGAGATAATGTAGAATAAATCTGCGGTAGTATAGAGACAAAAAGATGGAAAAGAAAAGCATTAGATAATGAGTCAGAATTTTGGACCTCATGTATGACCTTGGGCAAATTATTTTTACTCTCTATGCTTCAATTATTTAAACAGTAAAGTGGAAAACATTGAGATACATGGTCTCTTTGGTCTCTTGATCTCACAAATTGTGTAATTCTGAGTCTATGGTAAATTCTAATACATACATATATACATACGTGTGTGTATGTGTGTAATAGATATGCACAACAGGTTACATATAATAGGTATTACATATTATATAGGTCTTATATTACATATAGTTATTATATATGTATTATATATGTAGTATGCATACATACATACTGTATATACATATACATATATTAAAAATTTACTTTTACTTTTCCTTCACCTCACATAAACAATCTGTTACTAACCTATCAATTCCACCTGCTGATTTCTCCTATCAGGGACCTCCTCTCTATTAGTATTATTAAAGAAACTCATTGGCATCTCTCTGGATTTTTGCAACAGACTTTTGAAAGCTCTTTCTATCTCCCATGGAGTGATTTAGTTATGGTGAAGGTCTATTTAACCTAGCCTGTCTAGAACTACTTGTCCTATTTCCACTAAACTGTCATTCCTTATTCATAGATCACATCAGGTAACTCCTCTTTATTACTTATCAATTCATGTCTAGACTTTCTTGATATTCAAGGGCCTCCATATCCATGTTTTCATTGATAGTTTATTACCCTTGGAAGATTTTCCTTCAGTTGCTACTCATCTTGAATTGTCACACATTCTTTAAAGTTCAACTCAAATCTCAACTCTTAATGCCTATGTTAAGCCTTCCTTCCCACAGACCATTACCATCTTTCCCATTAAAGCTCACAGAGCACTTTATCTTATGCGTTTCCAATGTAGTTGTGCATTATTTTGTGTTGTGGTTAACTATGTGTATCTTATCTAGTCAAGCATACATTCCATGGGGTTAAGGGCTATGTTTTACCTAAACTTTTTAATCTTTCCCAGAAGCTAGCTATGCATATTAAACCTTCTGTGATTCCAGTGCTTTGGTGGAACTGCCTCTACAAAAGGCAGATCAGCCCCTGTTCTTAAACTTATAGTCATATCAAATGGTCTGAAATGCTGAGACATTAAGTGCTTTGTTCAGCTTCACAAAGCCAGTATGCAGCAGAGGCCTGACAGGGACACAACTTCCTAACTTCTAACCCTGAGAGGAGTTCACCATTTACTATGCTGTCCATGTTCCTTTGCTTCTTTGCACAAAGTAGGCACAAAATTGGAAAGGATAGATATAATGGAAGATACAGTTGCGATAAAGATTTAGAAGATTTTAATCTAATTAGATGAAATGTAATTCAAATAATCACAAAGTGCTATATTTTATTCAAAAAATTCAATTTCCTGAGCACATGATGAGCAAGGCATGGTTAGAATGGTATTATTTTTTCCGAAAAATTCTGAGAATTATTTTTACTATAAGCTCAGTTTAAGGAAAAACGTCAAAAGGATAGCCCAAAAGGTTAATATAATCTCATAGAGAATGGGAAGTGACAGTTTTGCCATGCTCTGCCCATATAGTTTACCTTGTTCAATTCTGGTTGCTATATTTTAAGAAGAACATTGATAAGCTAAAAAGCAACCAGAAACAAGTAACAATGATGGTAAAAACAACTAGAAAGAATTCCATATGAAGTTTAGTGAAAGGAATTTGTGAGGGTAATACTGGAAAAAAAAAAAAAGAAGACAGGAGAGTGGCTAGTTTTGTTTTGTTTTCTTAGATTGGAATGACTCTCATGTGGAAGAGGGATCAGATTTGCTCTGCCTGTCTCCACTCCAGGGTACAGGACTTTGAGCAAAAGTTTCAGAAGGCAGAGTTAGGGCTCAAAGCAAGGGAAAAAAATCATAACAACAATTCTCATCCAGACAGAATGAAATATCTTGGAGGCAGTGATTTCCCCTAACTAGGGGGATCCAAGAAAAAGGTGAATGATCGATTATTGCATATGTTGTAAAAAAAATTTTTTTAAACTATAATTTAGACTATATGGCCTCTGGGGTCCATTTTAACTTGGAGAGTTTGCAGTTCTGTTACGTGAGGTAAACCATTAGTAGAAACTTGTAGTAAAAAGAGCGTGTATATTTTCATTAGTAATATTACTGAAATTGTTGTGTTTGTTTTTTGGAATAGCCTTGTATTTTCATTAGCATATGCTATTCCTGATGAGGAAACCCCTCCTACTGATACATATCGGCACTTGCAATACAGCTTATATTCTTTAAAAAAGTGTTGACCAATACACTGTGAGATAAAATGTCTTTCCCAAAGTCCCACAGTCAGTATGTTTCAGAAGTAAGACTTGAACTGTGGTCTTAGTTCAAACAAGCAAAGTTCCCTTATGATAAGGAGTCTCTCATGCTAAATACTTCTATTTCAGATCTCCAACTGATACTGTTTTCCCATTTGCCACAGAGTATAACATTCTTGGATTTCTATATTTGCTGGGATGTGTGTTAAAGTGTCCCAGTATTAAATGAAATTGAAGATTGGCCCTAAGATGAAGTCTGCTCAGGGTTGAAATTGCAGTGGGAATTGAGGGAAAGTTAAACATTCTTAGACAATTTACCTTAATGAGTACAGTCATGCACTTGTACAAAGAAAGAAGGAAATGTGAGGCTGACCAAGCTGTGTGAAATTGAGATAAGCACGCACCTTCTAATTAGAGGCTGAAACAGACAGTCATTTCTTCCCAGGGCTTGGATAACTTGACCCTATATGAAAAGATCTGGGTCAATGGAATCTATTTTTTGTAGCACGTGGGATGTGGCAGATAGCCTGGCCTTCAATTGCCTGCTTTGTGTTTCATCTTATTTATGGCTGGTCACAGCCGCTGAAAGTGAAGGAGTAGACTTGGGAAGAAAATCTTCTTAACCTTGTAAGGGGATGATTTAGGTGTAGAAGACCTATTGGATCGTAGGAGAATCTTTGGAGCCTTTATGATTAAAATTTGGAAACATATCAAAAAAATTGATGTCTGACTCAAAAGAATTCAAAAACCTATTCCGTCCATTCATTTCCTCTTTTTATTACAGGGACAGAAGCAAAACTACTGAGGAATTATTTTCCAGCATAGAATGTATACTATTTTTTGGCCATGCAAAAATACATTGTAGGGTCCTGTAATTAAGAGAAGTCAAAAATGTGACTGAAGACATCACTATTCCCTACAAAATGCCCTTGTCAGCTCATGGAATTCTGCTTACTGCATTTTATATTCCACGCTTCAATTGGGGCAGAAAGATCTTTTACATACTGCTACTATGCAGTAAAGCTGAAATGCTGATGGAAGGTGCAGGTAGCTGTGTATTCAGTACAAAATACCCTCTTGCTGTGTAGGAAGGGATAAATTAAAAGAAATGCCTAAAGCTCTACTGATACTAAAGCTTGGAGCTTGTGATTTCTCACAACCTATCTTGAAGGAAGATAAAATAATGGGAAAAAAATACTTGGCTAAACTGCTGGCAAAAGTCTTATTGTTTGTACCACTTCTGGAAAAAGACCCTTGGGACCAGTAGTGGAATCCTGGTCATTGATTGGCTGGTTAAATAGAAGTCTATTAGCTTCAGACAGGCTAGATTGATTATACAGCAGCAGAAAGAGCTCAGGCTCAGAGCTGAGTGAACGTCAAGGTGAGGGAGGGAGGGAGGAGGGAGAGAGAGAGAGAGAGAGAGAGAGAGAGAGAGAGAGAGAGAGAGAGAGAGAGAGAGAGAGAGAGAGAGAGAGAGAAGACAGGAAGGCAGGCTGTCTGCAGACTAGAGCATCAGTAAGGAACTGCTGGTGCCTGAGAATTCTGATACCCAGCTCCCACAGTGAACAAGTTATTGAGCTGCCTTGCAAGAGGATGCGAGCTCTGAGTCCCTGCAAGAGAAAACAGACTGAATCTCGGAATAGTTCGCCTTACTACATCTTTGAGGAAGAGGTGGTTTTCCAGAACAAAATATATGTACATATTTCAAGCCCCCTTTTCAACCTTTCCAAGTCCCAGCACTGAAAAAAATACAGTTTGAGCTTCCAGGTAAGAAAATTATGTTTTTGTCTGTCTGGCTCTTTTTTTTTCCTTTTTAGTCATTCAAAGAAAATGTATCTTTGTCTTGCCTTGCATGTTTCCAAAACCTCTAGGTATTTGTTACATCTACAGCTGCCCACAGGTATACATGAATGCTAATGTTTCCCTGAGAGTCTGTGTGTAAATATTTTTCATTTTAACAGTTTGCATATCCAGGGCAGAAGATAATATAGAGGTGAGAGATTCCTCAATTGGACTTTAAGGAAGAAGCACATTACAGGAAAATAGAGCAGTTATAAAAATGATGTTTTTCTAACTCATGAAATGTTTCAATATAAACTGTCCCACAGATAGTAAGCAACTTTATGCATAATAGTGTTTCACCGAATCTTCATTACATTGATTGCTTAGTATATATTCCACACAGGTATAGAGGATGGCACATGCTTCTCCTTGATTGTCAGGAGGGGTATGTGTGTATGCGTGTGTGAATGTGTGTGTGTGTGTGTGTGTGTGTGTGTGTGTGTGTGTGTGTGTAAGTGTGCTCTGTCTTTGGACTGCAGTTTTAACTCTAAAGCATAAAAATGATCTGTCTTACATAGGATTGTATCAGACTGTCATATTATAGTTATGATAATGAGGGTAAAGTATTCTGTCTAAGACCAAAACACAAGCACACGGATTCATGGCTATCCTGTATCTGCTGTTTAGCGCTCTAGAAGCCCATAAAGTTGATTGTTTTGATATGACAATGACACTTGTCTCTTAAAGTGTCTCTTGATATTGGTAAACTTTTCACATATTACAGTCTCATCTGAGGCTGTAGAGGGAGTGCAAAGAGGTTTCAGTATGTCTATATAAGGTACTAGGTCTCAATAGGAATAATCGGCTTTGGACAATGCAGCAGTCACAGAGTTGATCGACTTCAGGTTTACAGGTGACAAGAGTCAATTGCTAAAAAGACAGCCTTGTGCTTCCACACAAAAGGGATTTCTCTCATGTCTACATGAGCTGTGATGATTTGTAATATACTTAATGTCTCTGTTTGCTTTTTCTGGTTTTTGATCCATGAAGAAAGAATTCTTGTTATTGAGGCAGGTTGGTTTGTTCCCCTGTGAGTGTAATTCCTTAAATCACTGCTTTAATAAGTGGGGGGGGGGCACGAAACTGCTATTCATAAGTAGGTGAAACTTTTGATGGATTGTTCCAGTAGTTAGACAGCCCTAGTAGACACTGTTGTAGTGTGAAGGATGTTTTATAAAAGTGATTCTCTTTCCCCCTAGTCATGACAACCTCCTTGCACTCTAGGTAAATTGTAACTGTGCAAAACTATGTGTTCATGAATGAAATGCTTTGGGACATTTCCTTAATCTCCCAAACAAGGTAAGACAAGATGCTAAAAATCCCATTACGACGATGATGTTTCTTCTTACTAATGTCTGCTTTAAAATTTGCATTTAATCCAAAGATCTAGAAATAATTGAATTATGTTGCAGCACAGGTGCCCACACAGATCAGAATATAGAATTCATTAAGAGACAGGGATGTGCACTTAGAGTTAATTGGAACTATGTACTTTCACATGTTGTTTAAAACAAATGCTTCTACCACAATGCTCCCTGCAGTGTCTGTTCATTGTCATATATGGGAAATAATAAGGCAAATACTTAGCCACGAAAAGTAGCCAATACTCTATACCTTGTATGGCTATTTTCCCATATAAATACATATTCCCATACATATTCCTATGCATGTGTAGAATTGCCTTTTAGATTTTTGTCAGAATGATTTCTTTATAAATTATATATATATATATATATATATATATATATATATATATATATATAAACACATCTATGCCTAATTTAATTTTACTGTTTTCATCTTCATTAATAAAGTCATTCAACTTTTCATAGGGATTATGAGGTAGATTTAATCACTCCATCTACTATTATTTAACATTTTTAGTGTGCAACATAAAGTTTATAAATAGCACTTCTTATATTCAACTATTGCCTAAAACTTACTTTTTATCATCTTTTTGTCAAAATACCTATTTTTATAACATTCCTTTAAACAGGTATATAGGGTTAAATATTTGAAGATTTTACATTCCAGGGTATACCATTTTTGCATAAACAAATGAAATTTAAAAAAAGGAACCCACTTAAGTAAGTATGCTTTTATTTTTATATGTCAGACATAGATAACCTATCTTTCATGCTTTTAATAATTGCTTAAACTGAGTGATGTGCACTCACTTTTTCTTTCCCACTCTGCTACACATCCTCTCGCTTTACATATTTTATATCTTTTTCTCTTAAATCCCTTACTAATTGCAGAATCATAAAATCATGATTTCTTTTGTGAATGTATTCTCTTGGTAGGGACTAAAATCTGTGCCAAATTCCAGAAGGGTTTTATATAGTAGCAGTGAGTTAGGAGGTCAAGTGTTTATCACTTCTGTGTTAAGTGTTAAGTTCTTCATTTAACTCCTCCCCCCTGTTATTAGATATTGGGATTTTCCCTTTTCTCTGCATTTTTTAGTGTAAATAAAGATGACGTTTCATTAAAGCTTGCTTTTAATGGAACAGCATCTCTTGTCTTTCCTGATTACTCATCTCATGACTCTGCTAGATGAAAACTCAGAGGGAGAAAAATCTACTTTATTTCCACAGATAAATGAGCCGTTAGGGGGCTCTTTCTCACTATGTTATTCATATAACAGCCTACATTGGGTAACTATATGATTCTTTGATACTGACTTTTCCCCTTGTAAAAAAAAAATACAAGTGCTTCTTGAAATAGTATTTTTTTTTGCAAAACAGAAACAATAAAGCACAAACAAGAATGTATTGATTTTAGTACAAGTAGTCATTAAAAAATATCTGCTAATAATATATCTAATACTTTGCAATTTATTTTCATATTATTATTTATAGGTATACAGTGTTAGGTCTTTAACAGTAGCAATAAAAGTAAATATTATAATTATCTGTAATGTGCCATTTTTATACTTAAGTGATATTACATTATAAGAAGAATATAATGGAAAAATCATTCCCAAAGGAGAAATCTCCTCTGCACTTTCATTTGTAAACATCTTTTAACAGGAGAGTAAATCAGTTTTCTGGGAAGTAGTATTCTTTGAGAAAAGAATAGGTTACTGAAAATGAATGCTATCTGTTCAAATAAGAAACAGAAGAAGTGAAAATAATAGGATTGCTTTAATATTGATGATGTAATAAGTTGTAGGCATCAAACTATTTATTTAAAATGCAAGTCCCAAATAGATCACAAAGAATCAGTGAACTTAGATGGAAAAATTATATTTGTATTTCAATAAAAGTAATTTATTTTACAGAAAAATACATGTTCCTCTTACAAAATTCATAAGTTACAAATTAAGCAAACACAGACACATACACACACATGCAAACATGTACACACAGAGAGCAATGCAGGAGCTGGTTCTGAATACATTGATTCTACTCCTTCATCAGAGCAGTTCTCTGAGTATTGTACATTGTAATATCTTGCAGACTTTTTTAGTGAAGGACACACATTTCAAAAATTTCCAACATTGCTAAACCAATTGTCTTTGCTCCAGGAACATAATAATCTGATTCTACCTGAGGCATTCCAATCATTCTAAACATTACTTTAATGGAGCTTACTGAAAAGTGAAAAAGTCAAAACCTTTGTAGTTTCCCTTAAAATTCTTTTATTTTGTAAAGAGTGGAAGGTGGGGAGAATTGAGAATACCACTGCTGAGACACAGGAACTAAATTGCCTCTTTGAAATAGTTATTCCTTACTTCTCCTGCACTGGTGGCAAGGGTTGACCCTAGGGCCAAAGTTTTGATTTACCCTTTTGCCCCATGGAAACTTTATATATGTGTCTTTCTTTTTTATGTTCATTATCCACAAAACCCTGTGGGAGAGTGTTCCAGATATTCAGGAGGAATATTTTGTACCAGCTGTACATTTTAGTAACTAAGCAACAAAACTGATTAAGTTGGGAAGATTATAGATGACAGACCCACTAGTAGGGCTCATAAGCAATAGTTCTAGAAACCTAGGCCATAAGAGTGACCCTTAGGACATTGAAAGTAGTAGTTAGCTATGCTCTGGGTATTTAGTTGGCCAATTTGAGTGATAGTTGTAGTATAATAGTTTAATCCCTGGAAATTAAATATTACTCATTTGTGCCCTGTTCCTTTCTGAGATTCAAGAGGGGCACAGAATTAGAGATTTAGAGGTGAAAAGGAATTTCAACATCATCAACATCATCATCATCATCATCATCATCATCATCATCATCATCATCTCTCTCTCTCTCTCTCTCTCTCTATATATATATATATATATATGTGTGTGTGTGTGTGTGTGTGTGTGTGTGTGTGTGTATTTATATATTTTTATAAAGGGAAACTGAGGCCTAAAGAGGCAAAACAGCTTATCAAAGGTAACAAAGAAAGTAATATAGTCTGAATTGTTGACTCAGCCCTTCAGGACTCCAAAATCATCATTCTTTGCACTGTTTTTCTTTCCCTACTCAACTTTTGATATGCTTTTTTAGGCTTCTTCCCACCTTATAGGTATGAAAGATAAAACAGAAGAAACAATGATCAAGAATAATTGATTCTAACCTGCAGTATGATTGATTGAGTATAAGAATCATCATAATCATGTTCTCAGGAAGGCCAGGTAGATTGCTAGAAATGGGGAAGAGAAGCAGGGAACACTTTTGTCCTTGTTATCATATAATTTTCCCTCTAGAAGCATTATTTTCCCTGGGATACTCACACAGGCTTGGACCACGCTCAGAATAGTGTCTAAAATTACACTAGAGAGTTCTTCCTTTTGTTTCCTCACCTGCTTGTCCTTTTCTAAAATATAAATAGTCCTAAAAGCAACCATAGGTTAATGTTCTTCACACCATCATTTTAATATTGTGGGTCAGTATGTAGAAGTGTTCATTGAAAATACAAATTACTCTTCTGCTGACAGTAAGGACAAAAAAAAAGAGAATAAGAAGGTAGATCACTGGTTGACTGGGTTGAGGGGGAACAGAATGGGGGATAAATAATGATGAAAAATTATAGGTGAGGGGCATTGAAGGCAAAATTCAACCAAGTATTTCACAATTTTGCATAGGACTAGTACATAAGTGTAAGAGAAATATCTGTAATAATTTTTAATAACGATCCTTAAAGAAATTAATAAGGTTCATATTTCAAAGGAGTAGAACATTTTTAGTTTTACTTAGTGCTTTCCTTATGAGAACTCAGGGAGGTAAGCAATACAAATATCATTATCCCCATTTAACAGAAGAGAAAATTGAAGCAAAGAAAGATTAAATGATTTGCCCAAAATTATTCAACTAGCGTTCATCTGAACAAGTTTCTGTCTTTGTGTTTTCTGATTGGACCAACAGTCCCCTTTCTCACTACCACATGAGCATGATAATTAGTGAGGCATCTGTAGCTAAGAAGGAAGGAATGTAAACTGGTTATTTGGATATGCTAACATAGTATGTTATCAGATGATCCAAAAAAACAAATGTGACATCTCTCCCTGTTTTCTGTCAATTTTACTGTTGGATACTATGGTATCCAGGATGATTTAAAAAGAAAAATAAAAAATGGAAGATATTTGTTATATTGAATTAAGTTGATTTATCTGTGGGAAGACTCAAATATATCTTTGCATTTGGATGATATAAACTCATTGATATGAGAACTCCCTCTGCTGGTCCAGCTTACAAGCATTCCAGTCCTCCTTAACCTGTGTACAATTCTTCTCTACATTTTTACATGATCCCTCAATAAAAGGTTTATCCAACAGGCTAGAGTCCCACCGCTAATTCATGTAATATGTTATGGATGCCAATAGAGAATCAGATGCACGTCTGTTATCCCTGATCCTTGGGGTGTAATCAGGCTTTTTCTTTTCCAGACATTGATGCCTTTGTGATTTATTTAATCAACTTAATACAGTTCTGTTACCACAGAGAGTCTTTGATTTTCATTTCTTGTTTTAGGAAGTGCATACTCCCTTCATTAGTTTTACTCTGACTCTCTAATGACTATGTCAACATTATTTCCTAACAATTCTAAGATTTCATCTTGGGGAGACTTGCTCACAGCATTCAACATATGTAAGTGGTTTTTATAGACACTATTTTCATTCTGGTAAAATTTGAACTGGTCAATGATTCCATATATTTCACCTATGATTATTCTACTAATTGAACTCATGGCCACTCTGAACTACGACATGTAATTGCTTGTCAGAAAGAAAGGCACCTGGCAGGCCCTGGATAATATAGTATACAGTTTGATCATATTTTCTATTTTTTGCATTTCTTAGGGATCTTCAAATATTAATACATAAATTCATAAAAACATACACCCCACCAAAAAAATCAAATGGTGTTTAGGAAAATAAACAACAACAACAACAAGAAAACACAAGCACATAAACTAAGTTGTGGGTATTTCCAAAATCTGGGATTGGACTGAATTCTGTGACAGGTCTATCCGTCAACTTTTATAATTGCTAGCTTCACCTCTGTTGCACAAAAACAGATTAACTGAGGGAATACCCCTAGTTTAACTATAACAGACCACAAATCATGTTTTTTACTTCTACTCTCTTTTCCCTACAAGCCTTCTTTTATGCTCATAACACTATAATCTTTCTTCTACATAGTTCTGATCTCATCTCTATGGCTCAAATGATCTTCAGTGGCTCTCACTTGACTACCAGGTAAATATTAAATACCATTTTACCTGCTCAAAACCTTGGAAAATCTGATGACACCCAGCATTTCCATACTTACCTCATATGACTTTATTATGTGTATGCTACTACATTCTAACCAAATTGTATTGCTCTTTGCCTATAAATCTGCCACAAACTCTTGCCTCCACTGCTCACTATGCCTATTTTGTCCTCCCTTTCCTATGTTGATTTCATCTTATAAATCTCATCTCAAACACATTTTTTTTCCATAAACCTTGATCTGAACTTGTTAGTATGGACTTTACCCCTCAGAAATCTTATACTACTTGTCTCTGCAGCATTCTAATATACTTTTGAAATAGTATACATTATAAATGAGGATTTGTTTCTTAGTCACAATCACTTAGACTGTGAGATATTTGAAGGCAGGAGCCATGTCTTACCTACATTTTCATAATAATACCTAATATTTACAGAGTAACTTAGGATTGTTCTTTATATTCCCTCCTCACAATAACCCAGTGAGTTTAGTGCTATTATTATCCCCATTTTTCAGATGAGGACAGAGATTGAATTACTTGACCAAGGTCACATAGCTAAAAATCATCTGAGGAAAGAATTAAGTTCATATCTTAATGACCCTCCGGTCAAAGAGTCTATCCAATGTACCACCTAGTCCTTAAAATAGTGCTGTGCAGAGAGAAAGCGCGAGTGGGACCGGGGTGGTGGCAGAGCGGGCGAGCGTGGGGCTGCTGGCCAAGCCGAAATCACCACGGATGACATGGAGAAGGGCAGGAAGATCTTTGTTCAGAAGTCTGCTCAGTGTCACACCGTCGAGAAGTGTGGCAGGCACAAGACGGGGCTTAATCTGAACGGCCTCTTTGTCCGAAAGACCGGCCAGTCTCTCGGCTTCTCCTACACAGGTGCCAACAAGAACAAAGGTATCACCTGGGGAGAGGAATACGGTGATGCAAAACCCCAAGAAGTATATCCCTGGAACCAAAATGATATTCGCATGCATTAAGAAGAAGGGAGAAGGAGCAGACTTGATAGTATATCTTAAAAAGGCCACCAAGTAATAGCTGTCTACTGCCTTATTATAAAAAGGAAATGTCTCTTGTGATGAGATTGCTTTTCTTTTTTTACATGTATCATAAAAATGCTATTTAAATTTGGTTTCATCAACTAGAGAATTTTGATCATGAATATTTTTAAATATTTTAAAAATTTTTTTAAATTTTTTTCAGCAGTCTTAATAAAGGAATGGTCACAATTGTAGCCACAACCAAGTTGTGACACTTTTCTGTTTCTTTTACAAAACTTTTATCAGAGGTAATGTGCTCCACCTCTGTCTTGGACAGTTTTGATTGAATCTGGCTTCTTTTACTAAGCAATAGGGAAAATCTACTTGATAAATTTCATATGACTTTTACCTGTAATATGTTGGGTGGGGGGAGGAGATTATCTTTTGGGAAAAGTTTGTGCCTGGTCCTGTCCAAAGGTAAGGTCAACTGAGTCAAAACAAACCCAGGAATTTCCGACTTAAATTCCCTAACTTTCCATGCATAAACAGCTTCATTACAATGATTTGATTAAATACTGCCTTTAAATTGTTGAAAGGAATTTCAGTGTCTTTTATTGTCTAACAATCCTGAGTAAAGAACATCCCATCACACCTTGTGAGTGATCTTGGATCTTCCAATTAGAGCTGTGATAGGACCCTCTGCTGACTTGTTAAGTACCTGTTAAGCTCACTTGTACCTTAGGATTTACTTTTAAGACCTGTTGAATTTAAAGTTTGCAGACATCTTCTATAGTATGTGAATAGTAGTGTTAAAACTGACTTGGAGGGTTCAGCTGTAAATGATGTAATCATAAGAATTCAGCAATTAAACACTTGTCAATATAGTTTTAAAAAAACAGTGCTGGGAAAAAATAGTTTCTGAGGGGAAAAAGTTTGTTAACTTAAGGTTCAATGAATTAAAGCCATGAAACAATGGATAATTTTTAATTGTCAAGGTTTCCATAAAGAAGCAGTAATATTCATATATTTATTTATCATGTCTGACAAGGTATGTTACCAGACACTATGGGAAATAAAAAGAATTTTAAGGCATTTTTCCTGTCCTCATTTATCTTATATATGCAATTAATTTGAGTTATGTAGTGTTTTTTGAAAGAAAACAAGATGTGGAGTCAGAGGATTTGGTTTCAAATTCTCCCTCTGCTGCAGACTACCTTTGTGATTTTGGGCAATGAAAACTCTATGCTTCACTTTTTGAATTTTTAAAATGCAATGGTTGGATTAGGCAATCTCAAAGAATATCTCCAGCTCTAAATCTATAATCCTATGAACCTTCTCTTATTGCTTAAAATCCCTTCTTCTGTCTCATTCTGCCTTTTAAATCACCACTCAGTAATTTCAAAAACACTAATTTCATCAACCCATTCTCTCTCTCGGAAATGTTTAATGGCTAGGACCCCACTGCCTATGGAATACACTTCATATTCTTTTGACTAGTTTCAATATTGTTCGTAATTTGGCCCAATTCTAATACTCTCTCTTCTCCAAGACAATCTCTATTCTAGTTGTTGGCTGTTTTACTGTTCAGTCAGTCAATCAATAAATATTTATTATGTGCCTACTATGTTCCGAGCACTGTGCTATGTATGCACTGGGAATAATAAGGAAAGTAAAAGGAAGTTCCTACCATCAAGGAGCTCACAATCTAATAGGGAAAGGAACATGTAAACAACTGTGAACAAAAAACAAGCTATAGGAAGAAAACACATGTAATAATTAACAGAAAGAGGCATTAGAATTAAGAGACTGGGAAATATCTCCTTTAGAAGGAGGGGGTCTTTAGCTGGGATTGACATGGTTAGAACTGTGCTTTAGAAAAATCACTGACGACTAAGTGGAGGATGAACCAGAGTGGAAGAATCTTGTGGCAGGCAGAAAAACCAATGGGCCATTGCAATTGTTTGGGTGTGAGAAGATGAGGGCTAGAACAAGGATGGTGGTACTATCAGAGCAGAGTAAGAGTACTCAGAAGATATTAGAAAAGTGAAATCAACAGGCCTTGGAAACAGACTGTATATGGAGAGTGAGATATAGTGAGGAGCTGAGGATGACACTTAAATTGTGAGTCTGGAGAATGGTGGAGATCGTAATAGAAATAAGGAAGGAAGGAAGGAAGGGGTTGGGGAAAGAATTTGGGACATGTTGAGTTTAAGATGTCTAGAGAACAGCCAGTTTGTAATGTAAAATAAGCAATTGCCCTCAAAATGAACTACATGTAGCCCAGCCTTCAAGATTTTGCCCCAATTCAAATTCTTCAATAAGACCCCCAATGACCTTATACCACTGCACCAGCTCACATTAATTCCTCCCTTTTCTGAATAGCTAAAGCACTCACTTGCTGGAACAATTGTATATTGCCTCATATTATTACTTCATTTTTTAATATGTTCATATCTTATCTCCCTAAAGAGACTAAAAGATTTTCTAGAGAAGGGATGATGTTATCCATATTTTTTGCCTCTAAGTTTTGAGCATGGTGTTTTGTACATAGTCACTGTTGTAATTGTAACAAAGCTGGGTGGCATAACAGAAAGAGGGCTAGATTTGACATCAGTAAAGACAAGGGGCAAATTCTGTCTTGAACACATAATAGCAGTGTGGTTATTTTCACAACTAATCAGTGAGGTATACTATGGTGTACTTTGCTAATTTTGCATATGATAAAACTGAGTATCTGAGAGGTTAAATGACATAACTATGACCACACAACTAAGAAGTGGCAGAGATAAGATTTGAACATGGCATGTTTGATTTCAAGACAAATGAACTTTCTATTACCCAGTGGTGTTTCTCTGTTCCCTGAGTAGGTGCTAAATGATCACTGACTACATACATTTATACATGGCTTTTAAAGAAAATAATATTGTTTTGGATTTTGTTTATCTCACCTCATTTCTATTGTTTAAAAAATACAGCAAACTTACATTTTTTTAAAGGAAGGAAATAATGTATTAGCAATCAATAGCTCTTTTGTTCTAAGCATAACATTAAGATAGATTGCATCTGGAATCTTTGGCCATACTACTTAACTGTTCTTCTCTCTTCCTGCCTATTAATTAGAAATAATAATGTCCACAACCACACAGCAGTAATAAGCTAATTAAGTTAATGCTTGTAAAGTGTTTTCATGATTAAAAGTGCTATAGATAAATACTTGGGTATTATACAAAGAACATCATTAGACAGAGTATACGGAGAAAAGAAAATATGTTTGCACACTCTTTGAAGGCAAGCACTTTGAAGGTGAGGGTAAGATGCAGAGTGTTATTCCCCCTTTTGTGGTGTTTATTTGACTCTTATAGGCCCTGCAAACAGAGCCAAGAAATGATTTTGTTTTGCTAAGACACTCATTACATTCAGATGGATACTTGGAACAATGTACATAGAAATCTGTTTGTGCAGCATAATTAATGACATGACTTTAGAGCATGTGGTCCTTCATGGAGGTGCTACAGAGGAACTGATAGAAGAAAAAAAAACACTTATATTCATAATCTCCTTGTCCTCTTTCTTTGGCAGATTTGTACAACTTTGGCAAATTAACTTGTTGGCTAAAATAACCACCCCAGCTCCTTTAATTATTTATGTCTTTGCAAATGGGAAATAAGATATACAGGCAATGGAGTATAGAAATGTATCCTGCCCTACAGGAAAATTGAAGGGGAAGGGAATAAGAGAAGGTAGGGAGAGATAGAAGGGAGGGCAGATTAGGGGAATGGGTATTCAGAATGCATGCCACCTTTGAATGGGAGGAGAGATGAGATGGGGAGAAAAATTTGGAAATCAAAATCTTGTAGAAGTGAATGTTGAAAATGAAAATTAATAAATTAATAAAAAAGAAAAAAGTATTTATATCTCATTTCCATATTTTTCCATAAATTCCAATAGTTAGCTAGTATCAATATCTTTGATGTAATTTCTTCTATCCAGTTATTGAATGCTTCTGACATAAATCAATACAATGTTAACTTCCTAGCTAGATCTGTAGGACTAGTCATTTCATTTCTGAAGATTTTTCTTTAATAAACTGCACCTCAACTCAGTACTAATGACTGTAAATGGTGACTTATAATGTTGTAAAATGACTACTAAAAACAGTAATATATTGTTGAGAAAGGAAAACAGAAGGGACGAAGAGAGGGAGAGAGAAGTAGAGAAAAAGAGACTCCTTAAAAGCAATTTTTAAAGCTTTTGAAATTTTCCTATTACTCCAGTGAAAGAGTCACTCAGTACTTTCTGATTCTTATTTCTGAACCCAGTCACCATTGACTATTATCACCTAGATGTTCAAAAAATTAGATGTTTGCTCCTACAACTTCACTCTCTTTGATCAAGTTATTGTTACAGAATAAAAAATTGGAAAGTGGCAATGGACAGTGTTGCATTCAGATTCAAGAAGCAGTGAGTTCAAACTAATCTCAGACACTTCCTAGCTGTGTCCTTAATGAGTCTTTTGTGCTAATGTTTCCTTAAGATAGAATGAGAAATATAATGAATGTAAAGAAATCTATAAAAATCAAATTACAAAACATCGAATCAGATAGAATCTCAACATTCAGCCAAAGAATCCTAGGGAAAAATAGGCAACTTTCCACACTAAGCATGGCTATTCCAGGGCTATAACAAACTGTGTAACAAGCTGTCTTCTTTATATCTAACATAAATTATGTACATCCCTTCTTCTGTCTACTATGATATTAGAGATTCATTCATCATTTGCTAGTTGAAAATTTTCAGGAAATTTTCAATCACCACTTATTGTTTATACCATTATCCTCTATTGGAATCACTAATAAAATCAACAATACTGAAGTTCAAAGGTAAGTGATAATTATCTTAAGCATCTTTATATCTAGTTATTTGGTATTCTATTTTTAATATTGTGTGATTCAAGTGATTTCCACCTATCCACAATATTCTTAACTAGCTATTTTCCCCAATTCAACACTTAATATGATGTTCAACATCCCTAGTTCTTTCAGTGAATCCCAAGACTGCATATTAGTCAGTCAATAAATATTTGTGAAGTACATACTATGTGCCAGGTACTGCATTAAGTTTTGTGGACACAAATATGAAAAAAAAAAAGATTCCCATGTCCTCAAGAAGCTCATAATCAAAAGGGAGAAGACAGCATTGAAAGAGGGAGGGAAGAATATAAGGGCATGCCTCATGTGGGGGCATAGCGTAAAAATGATGAGGTGAGAAATGATGCAATATCTGTGGTGGCTTCTTTCCTTAAATAGGTTGGGTTTTTGTGTTTGTTTTGTTTTTGTTTTGTTTTTGCTTTTTGGCGAGGCAATCAGGGTTAAATGACTTGTCCAGGGTCACACAGTTAAATAGAGGTTTTAAAGTTCATGATCCCACCCTCCAATCAAAGGGGCAGAAGGTAGTAATGAGGTAAAATAACAAAGCTGATAGGATCTTGCAGGATAACAAGGTTTTCCCAATAATTAGCTTCCTCGGGCATAGTGGAGGAGTCCCAGAGTAGTGCAGTCTGGTGAGAAATATTATTGATCTACTTATGGTTAGCACTTGACCATAGTTCTTATGTACTTGCCAGGTAGGTAGTACAATGGATAGAGTTGTACTTGGATTTAAGAAGCTCTGCATTCAAAACTAGCCTCACTCACTTCCTACATGCAGTCACCCTAGATAATTCACTTAAACTCATTCATCCTCAGTTCTTATCTGTGAAATGAAGCAACCACCTCACAGATTTTTTGTGAGGATCAAATGGAATAACACATAAAGCACTCTGCAAAACTTGAAGGGATATATAAATGATAGTTATTATATAAATGCTAGCTGTTGGGTAAATACACAAGTGCCTCTGGACAAATACATTATAAATCCTAAAATCTCTTTAGATTCCTTCTATTTATTTTCAAAAGAACAAGGCAACGTTTTAAATAACAAAAAGTTTCAAGCTGAGTAAAAAAGCAATAAAATGATATCCAGAACTTCTTTGTTTTTTGACTTTCCTTGAAATTAAAGTTTGCATATTCTATAACTAGATAAAAGACTAGTTATGAGAAGTCCTAGAAGTAATTCCCATGTCATTTTTATGCATCAACCATTTAAGAAGTAATAGGTATGAATAGAATTTTGGCAAGTGCTACAATGTCTCATCTTCATACATTTAGTAAAAGGTCATCAATCCCGAGACATTTTGCTATGCAAATTTTGGAGCTCATTAATATCATTGGACTAGTGCCCTAACGTATATGTTCACTAAAACACGTGATCTAGTCCCACTCCTAATTCTTCCTCTTCACACTGTTCAGATTAGGGAACACTATAGCAAGAAAATAGATCCCCTAAATATTTTCACAGAGAAATTTATGAATGTTTCAATATCATGCTAATAAGTACTGGACTCAAACAGTTATGGTGAGACACAGTTTGAGCTTTAAGTATTCTGGGTTTAACTGTAGCATTTTGTGTCCTATCTACCCTTGTTTTAGTGAATTGTCCAGCTTAAAAAGTGTTAGTATAACTGACTATAAACCAAATTTAACACTAGCAAGAACCGAAAAACAAAATAAAATCTAAGCTCTGAAATATTCTGTCTGACATGATTTTACATTCTTTGCTTGGTCATTCTGAATTTACTTTAATAATCTTGATTTTCAACACATTCTTCACAGTAGTGGAATATATCAATGGATAAACCTGACTAAGATCACATTTTGCCTAATGTTAATAAAGTGAATGAGGTAGCTCCAAAGAAATTTACCAAATTGTTTTTTTTTCCTGATCCTGAAGATTATTCCTTAGGAATTATTCAAATGAACAACTACAGAGTACATTGCATATAAGCAATACATGTTATCCCTGTTCCGTAAGTACTTTTTAGACTCTCGGTGTCCATGTTTTTAACTTTTTTCTGTTTTCACTAGTTTATTATCCATCTTATTTTGTTGAGTCATTTTTTCAGTCATGTACAACTCTTTATGACCCTATTTGGAAGGTTTCTTGGCAAACATACTGGAATGGTTTGACATTTTCTTCTCCAGCTCATTTTACAGATGAGGAACTGAGGCAAACAGGGTTAAGTGATTTGCCCAGGGTCACACAGGTAACTGTCTGAGGGTGAATTTGAACTCAAGATAAGATCAGATCTTCCTGACTCTACACCCAACACTCTGTCCACTAAGCCACCTAGCTACCCTATCCATCTTATAAATTAACTGTTTTTCATATAAATTATTGCCACCTAAATTCATTCACAGTTTGGAATTACAAAAAATGAAATAATATCATTTGTTGATCCCTTCTTTCTCAAGCCTATAATTCCCTAGATAATTATAAAATCATTTATTCTATATTCCAAGGAAATGCTCCAAAGTGTAACTGTAATATTGAGGTAGGTGATCCTATACCCTCAAAGGCCATTTCTGTTGACTATAAATTCTGACAAGTCTTAGATTGGAAGATATCATATATGGGTATGACTTACGAAAATTTTCCTGATGTATGAGGATGGTTCTAAATAACTCAGAAAGTAAGTCATGAGACAATCAACTAATTAAATGGTATATTAAGTTAGAAAGAATCTGTGACCAGCATTTTTGCAGAAATTTTTGGAGTATAGAAATGTTTTATATTGCCTAGTTATTTCAGTTTTTTTTTAATAACTTTACCATGAAACTTAGGTACTGGCATAAAAGTTATGAAGTTCCCACATATATACTTTCTTTACCATTTCACCTTATAAATCCTACACCCCTGTTTAGGCTGGGAGACTTTCATCAATCTATCCATATTTCCTTTATAAAATATCCTCCAAGTATGCTGGAGGATTTCTTCTGATTTATTGATTATTGATGTGTGCGTGTGGGTTGGATACTTTTAACACGTGGGTTGTCAATCTTTATTCCCTCACTGTCACTACATGCCTAGATTCTTTTTTCTAGTCATACTAAATGTCATATGTGTGTATTTATGTATATGTATATATCTCAATTTTAAGTCATAATTGATATAAATAGTGTGCTACATTCATCCGTATTATGCATCTTTCCATCACCCTTTGGATTGCTTACATTTTTTTTATATGAGAACATAATCAAGATATATATCCCTATATTATCAACTGCAAAAAAAAAAAGTTCAAATTAAGCTGCCCTACTGAACCACCTAGCTAGGCATACATGTAGGTGGTTGCTAAACATAAAAAGTACTCTTCAATTTCCTAAACCTGAATCAGTCCAATATCATTTTCCTATTTGATTAAGCTAATTCTCTATGAGTAGCCTGTCATGTGAGCAAATGTGTGGTATGTATGTGTATAGCTATCTAACTAGACATGTAGGTAGGCAGATAAATAGATATTCTTTAATTATTTCTTAGGTGTCCACAAAAAGATAGCCTAACAAAATGGGTACCGTATTTTGAATATGCATTTTTCAACCACTTGGTTTTTTGTTTGTTTGTTTTTGTTTTTGTTTTGCTTTTCCCCAGTGTGGATAAGTAATATGAATTTACTCAAATAATTAAATGTTTTACTAAGGAGGCACTGAAGTTTTCCAGGGTTCAATGCAATAATTAACATGTTTTCTGTTACCAAGAATATTCTGAGACTCATAATTCATAAGGAATATTTTGTTTATTTTGACATGCAACATATCTTTTCATGGCGCTAGTAAAGATAGAGAAGGTATTTTCCTGTCTTATACCACACCGTTTTGATACGTGCTGACCCTTAGAACAATTGTGCAAAATCACCCACTGGTACAGAGATAGTCTTAGACCTTTTAGATTTTGGGTACTTGTGCAACCAACTTGCAGGTGATAGTGGTCTAAAAATACCCTTGGGCGCATGCGCTAATCCCATCTTCCTATTATAACATAATGGGGCTGGACCAGAGGCAGCACTGATCCTCCTCATTGAAAACATGTACCAATTAAGATTGTCTTGCATTTATATGGAAGTTGTTCACTCAAGTGGATAAAAGCAGCAAGCAATTTGAATTTATTGTTGTTGTTGTTGATTCGTTTTCAGTCCTGTCCAACTCTTCTTGACCTCATTTGGAGTTTGCTTGGCAAAGATACTGGAGTGGTGTGCCATTTCTTTCTCCAGCTCTTTTTACCCCCAAGATAAGGAAGTAAGGCAAACAGGGTTAAGTCACTTTCCCAGGACCACATAGCTAGTGTCTGAGGCCAGAATTGAACTCAGAAAGATCAATCTTCCTGATTTCAGGGCGGGTACTCTATCTACTATTCCACCAAGCTGCCCTACTGAACCACCTGGTTAGGCATACAAGTAAGTGGTTGCTAAACATCAATTAAGTTGTCTTTTATACCATCTGGCTATTTTTTTCCATTTGAGGAAAATTTGAGTGTCTTTAAAATGTTCTTTCTAGTACAGATATAATTTGTACAAATTTAGTCAGGTCCATTCTCATATTTAGAGATAAAAGGGAGCTCAGAGCCAGAGCTCTTCATATTATACATAAGGAGAGTGAGACATAGAAATTGTGATGTGACTAGAGTCACTAAGATACAAATTGAATGTGTCTTCCTGTCTCCACATCCAGTGGACTATAGACTACATTTTTTTCTCTAAATACATTTTATTGAAAATCATTGATTTCCTCTTCCACATGTATCAACTGGACCGGAACTGGCCTCCAATCTGTGGGTGGCTCCAGCCAAACAGAACAGGCTAGAAACAGGAGAGTCAGGACACAAACAGAAGTTTAATTTCAGTGAGGAAATGTTTAGGAGCAGAAGTCCCCTTGATGAGGAGGGCTTAACATTCTGGGGCAAAGGCAGCTTTTTGCATACATAAGTGTGCCGGATCATGACATAATCATTCTTAAGTGTTGAATACCTATTCCTATGGCAGGCTCATGCATGCACAATGCAGGTGTTCCTGGATCCCGCAGGAACACTCTCCAAGTTGACTGTCTCACAGACACAAACAGAACCAGGTCTGGCTTAGCGTGATCAGGAGGGTAGTACCTGGTTGAGTTCACTTAGCTTTTACAAGAAAAAGTAATAGTGACCACGTCAAAAGGTGTGATGGATGGCTCTCAGGTCCCTGGGAAATAGGGGGAGCTCCAACTAAACAGTAATTGATTAATATGAAACATAAATCCCGCATTGAACACCTGGTGCTGGTCAAAGCAATATACTTTATCAGAGGGTGAGATCATCCAAAACACAAAGAATTGTTGTTATGCCAAGCTCAGGGTAGAGCCAGCTTGCCGGGACTTAGCTCTGGGAAACAGGGTGTCTCCAAATATTTTGACACGAGTAATAGCTTAAGTGAATTAAGTTGATAGATTTTAAATCTTTTTATAAAGACAATAAATTACTGCGATAAACATAACAGATCTGTTGTATTTTGTGTTTAATGACAATTGAAAACTTTTTAAGTTTATTTGTAAATTCTTTGGGAATCATTTGTTTTACCTAGTATGCATGTGAAGTTCTATGTACTGTCATGTTCCACTAAGAATTTTTAATTGTTTTATGAAATGATTTCTCACGATCTGTCACTATCTTGCTCTGCAATGAATTTCAAGTATTAACTCTGAAACACATTCGGTTTTGGTAATCACATTTATCCTCCTGGTAGGAAGGAGATTTGTTGACTAACAATGCCTGGTTGTTTCTGCTTCCTCATTGTGGTTACTGTTTGCTTCAGTTAAACTTATGTTTAAAATGGTAATAATCTTGCAATATTATTAATTTTGCTTAGATACCATTTTTCAGAATTGCTGCTTTAAACAGAACTGTTAGAACTTCATGGCCCTATACAGTTAATTTCATTTCCATTTTCTTCAATATTGGCATTGATATTTTACTTTAACACAACAAGCCAACAATTTCATCTGTCACATCCCCCCTTTGCACTGAAACAATTGCTATTCAAGGTATACGTTGAAGTTTATAAGACCTTTTCATTTTCTTTATAGAATTTCTCCATTTCACCTAACATGGGACATTTTGGTTGTATATAACACAATAATCTTCAAATTGTGTTATCTGCTTATGCTTACCTTGACCACTACAATACAAAAGAACTAAAAGTCCCAATTCCATTATTTATTAGTCATTCTGTTACTTTGAGTAGAGTTTTAAAGGAGTTTAGGAATTTTAAGATATATTCCGAGAATGGAGGATAGTCTCTGAAGAGAATCAATCAACAAGCCTTTCATAAAATTTACTATTTGCCACATAGTATCATAATATGATCATGATTAGGTTGACAAACACACAAAAAAAGAAATAATTCTTGTCCTGAAGAAGCTTGCATTCTATCAGGGAAAGTAACATGCACAATGTTTATGTGTTTATATAAACATGTGAACATACATGCATGTATATGAATGCATGTGTAGATATACCAAGGCACTAGTATTTATATATGTGTATATGTCTCTGTGTATGTATGTGATGTTATATATAATATACACATAACACACTATATACACATATGTGTGTTTGTGTATGTGTGTGTGTGTGTGTGTGTATGTGTGTGTGTGTAGAAACAGGATAACTAGGAGATGGAGGAGAGAAGACACCAGCACCTAAAGTGATCGAGAAGTTTCTTCTGTAGGAAGTAACACATGAGTTTTAAAAGAATTTAGGGATACTAAGAAGTGGACCCGAGGAATGCATATGTTTTAAGCGTGGGAAACAGGGTGTGTAAATATAGAAAAAGAATAGATGTAGTGTTTTGTATCAAGAATATAGAGTAGCCCAGGTGGGGGTATCATAGTGGAAATAAAGTGGGATATTATGTAATAAGTTGGTAAAAGTCAATTGCAACTGGATTGCAAAGGGATTTAAATGTCAGAGAAGAATTTGTTATTGAATCTAGAGGAAATAGGGAAGTATCAGAGATTTTTGACTGGGGAATGATGTAGTCACACCATTTCATTAGAAAGAATTATTTTGGCCAACATGACAAAACAGGAAAATTATAAATGTTGGAGAAGATGTGGGAAAATTGGAACACTAATACATTGTTGGTGGAGTTGTGAAATGATCCAAACATTTTGGAGAACAATTTGGAACTATGCCCAAACAGCTAAAAAAATGTGCATAACCTTTGATCCAGCAATAGCACTTCTAGGGCTATATCCCAAAGAAATCAAACAAATGGGAAAAGGACCCACATGTACAAAAATATTCATAGCAGCTCTTTTTGTGGTGTCAAAGAATTGGAAATTGAGAGGACGCCCATCAATTGGGGAGTGGCTGAACAAGTTGTGGTATATGAATGTAATGGAATACTATTGTGCTATAAGAAATGATGAACAGGCTGACTTCAGAAAAACCTGGAAAGACTTATGTGGTCTGATGCTGAGTGAAGTGAGCAGAACCAAGAGGACTTTGTACATAATAACAGCCACGTTATACAATGACTAAGATTGTCAAACTGAACCCTTCTCAGCGTTAAGAGGATCTAAGACATCTCCAGAGGCCTCAGAATGGAAAATGCTGTCCACATCCAAAGAAAGAACTATGGAAGTTGAATAGCTATCACTTATTTTTACCTTCAGTTGAGTTTTGTTTTATCTTTCTGATGGTTCCTCTATTGGTTTTAATTTTTACTTACAACTTCACTAATGTGAAAATATGTTTAATGGGTATGTAAATGGAAAGCCTATATCAGATTGTGGCTGTCTTGGGGAGGGTGAGGGGGAAGAAGGGGGAGAAAAATTTTCAACTCAAAAGCATATGGAAGTGATTGTTGATAAATCAAAATAAATTAATAAAATTTAAAAAAAAGAATTATTTTGGCAATTCTGATGAAGACATATTGGAGGGTATAGAGATATAAAGAAGGGAGAATATTTGGTATGTTGGTAGTGTTTGTGTGAGAGGAGAAAATGGGACAGATGAAAGAGGGAATATAGAGGCATAATTGAAACAATTTAGAAACTAACTGCATATGGGAGGTGAGGGATAAGGAGGAACTGAGTGATAATCATGAGGTTGCAAACCTAGAAACCTAGAAAGGTTGTTATTTCCTCAACAAAAATGAGGAAGTTGAGAAGAGTAGATGTCAGGGAAAAATGTAAGGAATTTAGTTTTGTACATGTTGAATTTGAGATACTTATGAAATATCCCTCTGGAAATGTCCAAAATAAAGTAGATAACAAAAAGATAACAACTTAGGAAAAAACTGGGTTGGATGTATAAATATGGTAGTCAAACTGCATAGAGATTAATTGAATCTGTGAAAACAAATGAGTTCAGCATAAACACGCAAGGGACCCATAACAGAACTTTGGAGCACATCCTTATTTAAGCGAAAGTATAGGAAAATATTCCAACTAAAGACAATGAGGAGTAGTCAGAGGAACAGAGAGTACTTCCATAGAAACACAGAGATTAGGAAGTAAAACAGGAAAGATATAGTGGTCAACCACATCAAATATTGACAAGACATAAAAAAAAAATGAGGACTGAGGAAATACCTGATCCGAGAAGTTAAGAAATAAGTGGTAACTGTGTTTTTTTAATGTTTAAAATGAATACTCCCTCAATTTCCAATTCTTTGCCACCACAAAAATAACTGCTATAAATTTTTTTGTATATGTGGGTCTTTTCCCCATTTTTATGATCTCTTTGAGATACAGACCTAGCAGTAGTATTGCTGGATCAGGGGATATATGCATTTTTAAAGCTCCTTAGGCATATTTCTAAATTGCTCTCCAGAATGGTTGGATCGGGTTACAACTCCAACAACAACACATTAATGTTTCAATTTTTTGTCCTTATCTCCAATATATATGATTTTCCTTTTCTGTCATATTAGGCAATCTGATATGTGTGAGGTAGTACCTCAGAGTTATTTTGATTTGCATTTCTCTAATCAAAAGTGATTTAGAGCATTTTTCATACAACTATAGATTATTTTAATTTGTCATTGGAAAACTGCCTGTTCATATTCTTTGACCATTTATCAATTGAAGAATGGCTTGCACTCTTTTAAATTTTTCCTGGTTCTCTATATATTTGAGAAATGAGGCCTTTAATCAGAAATACTGGTTGTAAAAATTGTTTCCCAGACTTCTTCTTTCCTTCTAATCTTTTGCATTGGCTTTGTTTGTGAAAAACCATTCTTAATTTAATGTAATAAAAATTAGCCATTTTGCATTTCCTAATGTTTTCTATCTCTTGTTTGGTTATAAATTCTCCACTTCTTTATAGATCCAATAGGTAAACTATTCTTTACTCTTCTAATTTCTTTATGGTATCATCTTTTATGTTTAAATCATGTACCCATTTTAACCTTGTCTTGGTATAAGGTGTAAGACGTTGGTCTATGTCTACTTTGAGCCACACTATTTTCCAGTTTTCCAAGCAGTTTTTGTCAAATAGTGGGTTGTTATCTCCAAAGCTGGAGTTTTTGGGTTTATCAAACAGTAGATTACTATAGTCATTTACTACTGTGTCTTGTGTACCTAACTAATTCTACTGATTCACCACTCTATTTCTAAGTCAGTACCAAATCATTTTGATTACTACTTCATAAAATAGTTTTAGATCTCTTAAGGCTAGGCCACTTTCCTTTGCATTTTTTTTCATTAATTCCCTTGATATTCTTAACCTTTTGTTCTTCTGAATGAATTTTATTGATTTTTCTACCTCTATAAAATAATTTTTGGTAGTTTAATTGGTATGGCATTGAAAAAGTAAATTAATTTAGGTAGAATTGCCAGTTTTATTGAGTAATTGATATTTTTTCCAATGGTTTACATATGACTTTGTATAAAAAGTGTTTTATAATGGTGTTCACATAGTTCCTGGTTTTGACTTGGCAGGTAGACTCCCAAATATCTTATATTGTCTATAGTTGTTTTAAATAGAATTCCTGTTTCTATTTAAAAAATGTTATATATGTACATATGTGTGTGTATGTGTATGTACATATATACATATATACACACACATATATAAATATATGTGTATATATGTATATATATATATATGTGTGTGTATATATGTATATATGTGTGTATATATATATCTATCATATATATATGTATATATGTGTGTGTATATGTGTGTGTGTGTGTGTGTGTGTGTGTGTATATATAATGTATGTATTTCTGTTCGGCTTTGTTGGTAGTATACAGAAATGCCAATGATTTACATAGTTGTATTTTATATCCTACCACTTTGCTAAAGTTGTTAATTATTTTATGTAGTTTTTTAGTTGATTCTCTAGGATTCTCTAAGAATACCATCATATCATCTGTAAAGAGGGATAGTTTTGTTTCCTCATTACCTATTACAATTCCTTCCATTTTCTTTTCTTCTCTTACTGCTAAAGCTAACAATTCTAGTACAATATTGAATAATAGTGGTGATAATGGGCATCCTTGTTTCACCTAAGATCTTACTGGGAAAACTTCTAGCTTATCCCCATTATATATAATGTTTGCTGATGGTTTTATACAGATACTACCTAACATTTTAAGGAAAACTTCCTTTATTTCTGTATTCTTTACTTTTTTTTTTAACAGTAATTGGTGCTATATTTTGTCAAAAGCTTTTTCTGCATCTATTAAGATAATCATATGATTTCTTTCAGTTTTGTTATTGATATGATCCTTTACGCTGATAGGTTTCCTGATACAGAACCAGCATTCATTCCTAGAATCAATCTGACCTGGTTATAGTGTATTGTACTGTTGATAAATTGCCATAATCACTTTGCTAATATTTTATTTAAAAAATATGTCATTGTTCATTAGGAAAATTGGTCTGTAATTTTTCTTCTCCATTATGGCTCTTTCTGGTTTAGGTACCAGCACTGTATTCTGTGTCACAAAAGGAACTGGGTAGAACTTCTTCACCTATTTTTTTAAAATAGTTTATACAGTATTAGAATTCATTGTTCTTTAAATGTTTCATAGAATTCACTTGTAAATCTATCTGGTCATGAAAATTTTTTTGAGCAGTTCATTGATGGCTCATTCAATTTCTTTTTCTAAAATGAGGTTAAGTATTTTATTTCCTTTTATGTTAATCTGAGTAAATTATTTCTGTAAATATTCATCCATTTCACTTAGATTGTCAGATTTATTGGCATACAATTGGACAAGATGGCTCCTAATTATTGCTTTGATTTCTTTTTCATTGGTTCCTTTTCCTTTTTGATACTGGCAATTTGGTTTTCTTTCTTTTTTTTAATTGAATTAATCAAATATTATGTATTTTAATTTTTTTCCCATAAACCAGCTCTTAGTCTTATTTGTTTGTTAAATAGTTTCTTTCAATTTTATTAATCTCCCCTTTGATTTTCAGAATTTCTAATTTGGTATTCAAATGGTAACTTTTAATTTGTACTTTTCCTAGATTTTTTAGTTGCATTCCTAATTCATTGATCTGGCTAAGCATTTAGAAATACAAAATTTCCCTTAAGAACTGCGTTGGCTGCATCCAATAAGTTTTGGGACAATGTCCCATTATTATCATTCTTTTTAAACAATTATCAACTTCAGCAAAGTTGTAAGATATAAAACAAACCTACAAAAATCATCAGTATTTCTTTATATTAAAAACAAAACACACAGTAAGAGATAGGCAGACAAATTCCATGTAAAATAACTGCAAATGATATCAAAGACTTTGGAGTCTACCTGCCAATACAAACTCAGGGAGAGTATGAACAAAATTACAAAATATTTTGTCACACAAATCAAAAAAGATTAAAAAATTGGAGAAATATTAAGTTCTCATGATGGGCTGAACCAATATAATAAAATGACAATTCTACCTAATTTAATTTACTTATTCAGTGTCATACCAAACTATCAAAAATTATTTTACAGAGCTGGGAAAAAAGTAACAAAATTTATCTGAGAAAACAAAAAGTGCAGAAAATCAAGGTAATCAATGAAAAAAAAATAAGGAAGAAAATGTAGCAGTACCCAATTTCAAACTACATTTCAAACCCGAAAACTATCAGATATGGACTATGAAATAAAGTGGTGGATCAGTGGAATAGATTAGGTACACAGTAATAAATTACTCTGGTAATTTAATGTTTGATAAACCAAAAGATAGAAGATTTAGGGCAAAAAAAAATCACTCTCAGACAAACAGTGTGGTGGAAACTAGGAATAGATCAATATCTCATACCATATGCCAAAATAAAGTGAAAATGGGTACATGATTTAGGCATGAAGAGTGATATCATCAGGAAATTATGGAAGTATGGAAAATTTTACCTGTCAGATATATCAACATAGGTAGAATTTATGACCAAAGAAGATATATGGAAGCTAATGGGAAGTAAAATGGATAATTTTAACAACATTAAATTCAAAAGTTTTTGTACAAACAATAGCAATGTAAAAAAAATAGACAGAATATAGGAACATGAAAAAAACAGCAAATTTCTCTTATAAATCCTTCTTTTATCAAATATATAGGGAACTGAGCTAAATCAAATTTTAAAATATTTATCCTTTTCCCAAATGATTAATGATCAAAGGATATAAAGAGGAAATTTTCAGGAGAAAAAAAATCAAAGACATCAGTTCTCATATAGTGGAAAAAAATCTTTTAAATCGTTGTTTATTAGAGAAATGCAAATGAAAACAACTCTGGGGTACCACCTCCCACTGATCAGATTTGCTAACATGACAAAAAAGGAAAATGAAAAATATGGTGAAATAGGGACAGTAATGCATTGTTTGAGAGTTTTGAACTGGTCCAACAATTCTGGAGAACAATATTGATGGGGTACTTGTGTTTGGGTGCTTGTGCTTGTACTCTGACCCCAATTTGTCCCTAGTCTCAGAAACACTGTCTCTGACAATCACTCCCCAGCCCAAGGACACTGTGCCTAGCAATTACTCATGCATGGGCCCCAGAAAGACCCTTGTCTCCCTTCCTGGGTGAGGGAGTGCTGTGCTGCTCAGGCTCCAGCCCTCAGATCATGTCTCTGGAAGCCTCCGAATTCCTTAGTAAGCTCCTGTCTTATGAGAAAGCTTTCCCTTTTTGCAGAGCATTCTCTAATCAGGACAGAGAGAGAGGGGTGTCTTATCTGGCCCAAGGACTCTTCTTCCTGCCAGAATCCCAAGATATATGCCTCTGACATCTCCCTCCCTGTCTGGTATACTCCCTATACTTTCCCATCCCAAAGACACCTGGACTTTTAGATTACCTAATCAGTATCCCTGGCATTCCTTTCCCATGCCCATTTTCATATAAATTCCAGCTCTATCCTCAGACTCTCACAGGTTCCTTAAGTATCCTTGCCCATTGAAAATGTAATAATAAACTTTTTGCCAACTTGACTTAAAGAATGCTTGAGTCTGTGAATTCATTCCAGATGACCCCATCTTGTACTCCAGTCTTTGAGGGGTCTCAACCTCTCAGACTGCAACAATATGAAACAGTGCCCAACAGGCTGTAAAAATGCTCATACGCTTTGACCCAGCAATACCACTACCAGGTCTGTATCCTGAAGAAAAAAAAAGGAAAAGGAAAAGTACCTATACATATAAAAATATTCCTTTTTGTTTTTGCTTCATTTTAGTAGTGTCCGACTCTTCATGACCCTATTTGGGGTTTTCTTGGCAAAGATATTGGAGTGATTCAACATCTACTTTTAGAGCTAATTTTTACAGATGACTAACTGAGGCAAACAGGGTTAAGTGAATTTCCCAAGGTCACACAGCTAGTAGGTGTCTAATGTCAGATTTTAAAACAGGAAGTTCATTAGCAGCTCTTTTTGTGGTGACAAAGAACTAGAAATTGAGAGGATACCCATCACTTGGGGAATTATGGAACAAGTTGTGGCATATGATTGTGATGGAAAACTATTGTACTACAAGAAATAATGAGCAGGATGGTTTAAAAAAATCTGAGAAGACATGTGAATTTATGCAAAGTGCAGTGAACAGATCCAGAAGAAATTTAAGGAGTAATAGCAGTGTTGTGATGATGATTAAGTCTGAAAGACAGCCAATCTGACCGATACAATTGATTCAAGACAATTCCAAAGGATTTAAGATGAAAAAATGCTATCTACATTGAGAAAGAGAAATGATGAAATCTGAGTATGGATGAAGCATATTTTTCCCCCCAACATGGCTAATACACATATGTCTTGCATGACTTCACATATATAATTGATAATATTTTGCTTATCTTCTCAATGGTTTTAGGAGGGTCTGGAGAGAATTGAGAATTCCAAATTTAATAAAAGAATACTAATATATATATATATATATATATATATATATATGTATACATACATACATACACATATACATATATATGAATGAAAGTATAGAGATTTAGCCTCATTTTCCAGTATTAAAAAAACCTCCATATAATACCTGAAATAGGGATATTATATACCTCATCTCTTCCCACATCATTTCAATAGTTAATTATCTTTTTACACTTTAGAAATGAGTGTTTAGTATGGCAAAAGCTGACCAAAAAAAGCAATGTTGTTTTTTGTTTTTTTTAATTTGTGGATCTATGTTATTTCTAGGCAATTATAGGCAATAATTTAGCATTTAATAATAATATTTCATTATAGTACAAGTTATTTCTTAAATTTTCAAGAATATTTTGAAATCTATATTTTTAGTATGGTTATTCATTATCTCTTACTTTGTGGGAGGGTTTTTTTTGTTTTTGTTTCTGCTTTTTTAAGCTTCTGATAAATAATTCTAGACATTAGTCCATATCTTTCTAGGATATTGCTAGAAGCTAAATTTTGTAACCTACTGTCATGCATGGTATGTTTTTTTTTTTAATGTTTCATTGCATAATCCACTTTGAGCAATGAAGAAACTAGGCTCTTTCAGAGCTAACTTTTTTATGATTATGGTTATCTCACTTCATTCCATGTTACTATCACAAACCTCTGCCTTTTTACTAACAAATCCTCACGACTCATCCATTCAATTGATATTTCTTTCTTGACATAATAGTTGAATTAATGTGGGAATCACCAAGGGAGATCCATTTGATCCCATTCTTGGAATTTCTTAACCATTTCATAAGCTCTAACCAGAGGCTAAACCATTTCCTCCCACATTATTGTTTGATAAAATGGTTCATTTGTTCCAACATAATTTCTATAATTTATGTAATCCATTTATTTCTTGTTGTATTTGTTATTTAACCCATAAAGTTTGCAAGCATCACAAAATGTCAAAACAGAAACATATTGGTCTGTTCCTGTCATGCTCAATATGAGACAAATTTAGCCAGGTCTCCTATTGGATAGAGCTGTGGGTATGGAGTCAGGAAAACTTGAGTTTAATTCCAATCTCAGATATATAAACTATGGCAGGAACCCTATGGGACCTGGATCCCCCTTTCCCAAAGGAAAGAAACCTGGAGGACGCACACACCAGTCCTATGTGGACCCACGCCCCTCTTTCCACATGGGAAGAAAACAAGAAAGAGACTATACCTGTAGATGTCAAGAGTGATCTTTATTAATCAGATACAAATTTGATCATGGGGATCACAGTCTCATCCTCAGTTTGGGGAAAGCAGGAATTTGTTTATACACTTTTCCAACAAAGGAAGGCAGGAAATTGGAAAAGGAGGCAGGGAATGAGCTCATCCAGGAAGGAACAGGTTGTGTTATAGACAGAGAGTTCTAAGAATAGTGGTACTGATTTCTTGGTACAAGGTAAACATGATGAAGCAGGGTCCAAGGCTCCAGTACAGACAATGAGATGAATGGGATGTCTCCAATCTTCTAAGATTAGTCAATAGCTCAGGGGCAACTCAAAGGTGGTTTGGGCTAAGCTAGTTTCAGGGTCACTGATTCTGCACTTCTAGCTGGGTTTACTCTTGGTCACCATAAAGGATTGCTGGGCATTCAAACTATTCTGTATCCTGATTGGTCATCAGTCTCATACAGCCCTCCCTCCCCCTTGGTTGATCTCCTGGGTAATTGGGGAACTCAAGCAAATGAAGGTAGCTAGCATATTCATTTTCACAGACAACAGCTATGTGACCTTGGGAAGTTACTTAACCTGTGTCTTGTTTCACTTTCTCAACTGCAAAATGTGAACCATAAAAGCACCTAACTCATAGGGTAGTTTTAAGGATAAAATTTTATACACACACACACACACACACACACACGTGTGTGTGTGTGTGTGTGTGTGTGTGTGTGATATATATATATATATGTCAGTATGTGTACATATGTGTATACATGTATCCTACGTGTATATGTACATGTGTATATACATACACACATACAAACTGCTTAGCGTAGTGCTTGATGTATAGTAGATGCTTTATAAATGTTTTACTCCCCTTTCCCTTTTTTATATTTGAATTGAACATTTATTCCTGATGAATTACTGAATTATGAATATTACCATTTCAGTTTCTTACATGTAGTGACTATATATTTAAAGAATCAGTCTTTATATCAAAAAAGAGAAATAAAGCTAACTAATTCCACCCAGTCTAGTTATATTTACCTAATGCTGCTGGTTTTTTTTTTTTTTTTTTGTCTTGAATGGTGTTTCATGGGAGAAGGAAACTCCCAACATACTTTTTGCAACAGTATTTAAACACTCTTCCCCTCAGCATCTCAGAGAATTTTCTGGGAACAGTGGGAAGTGAAGAAATATACCCAGAGTTTCAAAGACAGTATATGTTAGGCAATACCTCCCCCTGAGGAGGGGGGTGTTGGAACAATCCACAGTAGGTGGTAGTAGCCTCGGGTGCATTACAGGGCGGGGGTGTTACTGAATGAAAATAAGGGTGCAGGGAAGCATTAGGAAAAAAGAGAAGAGAATTTTGAAAAACTGTTTGTACATTTTTCATCTGTTATGTAACAGAGTTAAAGTCATAGTGATTACATTATTTTCCAAATAAACACACAAAATGCAAGTTAGAGCTAATCAGTGGTCAAGTCCACTGACAGGTCTTAACAAGCAAGGGTTGGCAGGTGAGTGTGTACACTATACAGTTACATGATGCAATATTGCATCATCAAAATTTCAATGTAGAAAAAACCCCAGAATATTACAATAAATTATTACATTTAAGATGTATCATTAAAAAATATATATTTTGAAATTAGGTATATTTTTTAAAAATGTTAAGGGGTTAAAGAAAGTAGATTTTCATGGAGGTGAGGAGTAATTTTTTTAAAAGGGGGCTGTAGACCAAAAAGTCTGGGAACCTCAGTGTTAGAGGGCGGAATTGGATGCAGGTCACACTGATGCAAAGGCTGACTTTCTATCCACTACGTCACATTGCATCTTAATATTTCTCAAGCCTATAAAATTAATTTATCCCTCCTTTTTCCTATTCCTAAATGCACAATCTTGGTCAGGGTAGATATGGCTTTCAATGGTAAGTATAAGTTTATTTTTATATAACTTGTTTATAACAATCATTGAATCTTATGTTTAAAAAACAAACTAGTGGTTATCTAGTTCTAGTGGTTATCTACCCTATTGTGTTTGAATACTATAGTAAGACCAATATTAAATTCAATGAATACTTATTAAGTACCCATACTGTGCAAGTCTTATGCATGTAATGATTGTGTATTAGAGGCAAGTAGGTGAAGTGGATGACATTGCCTCTATTATTACATTACGTTATAATATTTTATCATAGCAAATACCATCTATGACAGAAAATACTCCCTGTGTTTTTAGTTTAAGAGCTTTTTCTGGCCCTGTGATACTTTGTGTGATTTCTGTTATGTGATACTGCAGAGTTTTCATCATATCAGTTTTCAATAAAATCTTCCACTTGGAATAAGAAACTGAATCACCAAATTTCAAAGCTGGGTGGTAAATATGCAGAAATTTAGTAGTCAAACATATCTAAAACCAATCTCTCCTATAACATTCTGAAAAAAAAAAGTTATCCAGACACTACTGAAAGACTTCAAATAGGAGAATACCTGCTATTTCTCCAGGTAACCCATTTCCTATACTGATGTATGGGTATGTATCAATGTATGTTTGTTGGACTGGACCTATGATTTCATTGGTATAGGGAACTCACACATAAGAAAATTCCCTCTACCAATGAACATTGGCACTGCTCAGCAAATTATAGCTTTAGAGAATTGCCTAGGGCAGGGGTGTAGAACTGAGGAGTTAAATGAATTGCCCAAGGTCAACCAGCTAGTATGTGACAGAGGTAGGAGTTGAAGTCAGTCAGGAGTTGTGATAAATCTCTACTCACTATGCAATGCTGCTTCAAAATTATGTATTTTCCCCTTGTATTTTTGTCATTGTTTCCCTACACGTACCATTCAATCCTTCAATATATACAAGAAGCACTTACAATAAATATCTCTTGAATTGAATTCAATTACATTGATTCAGGCTGAATTCTTTTGAAAGTCATTCAACTTAGAAGATAATTGTTATCATTTTCTTTTTAAAGTGCTATGCCTTTGTCCCTCCTAAGAGTCTTTAAATGTCTTTTAAGACATTAAAAGAAACAGTGTGTATAAGATCATAAGAAAATTGAAGAACTTTTAAAAATAACATCCAGCAAAGGGAGATTCAGAAAATTTGGATAGGGTGGAATGCATGATAGCAAGCTGCGTACTCATTCAGTCCTTGAATTTTCCATAATGGTGCCTCACCTGCACTTAGCAGCCGTTTATTGCTTGGTTCACTGAAGCATATGATGCTGAACAGAGCCGTAGGTCAATAAAGTCATTTAAAATGATTGGCCCTCTGAGTGAAAGAGGTGATGAATCAACCAAATCTCTCCCAGGCAACGAAGGAACAGGAAACTTTGCAGTTTAGGTGGCAACATATCATCCAATGGATCAGCAAACTGCACATCTCCATAATTAATTTTACTACCTTAGGAGAAGAGATGGCATGGTCTCAGAAGTGCCCCCATTGAAATGAATGATTATGGGAGGATATCAGACCACATACAAAGCCCTTAAACTTTAACCTCAGGAAGTGTTTAGTCAGTATTTCTTGATAGATTGTATTCTTGCCATTAATTAATCCAAAGTGTTACAAATAGTGACTATATATCATTCTTCATTTTCATATGTAGGTTACAGTTTTTTTCCTTTCCTGAAACAATTGGAAATGACTTTTCATAGTTCATAAAGAACTTGATCTTCTTATTTTTGCTTTCATAGTTTAAAAGGTAGAAAGGCAAGTAAGCCAGGAATAACTATTTTCTTATAATCTTATACACACTGTTTCTTTTAATGTCTTAAAAGACATTTAAAGACTCTTAGGAGGGACAAAGGCATAGCACTTTAAAAAGAATAATGATAACAATTGTCTTCTAAGTTGAATGACTTTCAAAAGAATTCAGATTGAATCAATGTAACTGAATTCAATTCAAGAGATATTTATTATAAGTGCTTCTTGTATATATTGAAGAATTGAATGGTACGTGTAGGGAAACAATGACAAAAATACAAGGGCAAGATACATAATTGTGAAGCATCATTGCATAGTGAGTAGAGATTTATCACAACTCCTGACTGACTTCAACTCCTACCTCTGTCACATACTAGCTGGTTGACCTTGGGCAATTCTCTCCTCCACTCTTCTCATCTTCTTATATTTTACATCCCTCCAATATTCCATATACTCTGTGGTCTAGGGACACTAGGATACTTACTATTCTTCAAATTATACATAGATGGTACCTTATCTGTTTTAGATAATAATATATGACAATAGGTCACCTCATCTAATTGATATTGACATATTCAATTGAAAATTTGTCATAAATGAACTCTGGTGATATTGCAGCACAGTGGATTTAAATCTAATCCTAGATTTAAATTGTGGCTCAACCACTTAATACCATAGGATTTTTAACTGAAGAGAGCTTGGAGATCAATCTAGTCCAATTTCTTTATTTTATAGTTGAGGAAACCAAAGCCCAGAGATGAAAAACTTAACAAATATCCCATAAGGAGTGACAGGTGAACCAAAATTTGAACCCAGATTCTCTGGCTTCATACTTGGCATTCTATTCATTTTGGAGTTTTTGCTAACTGTGTAACTTTGGTCATGTTAGTTGATCTCTCTGGGCCTCAGTTTTCTCAGATATAAAAATGAATGGGTTGACATAGATGCTGCTTTTGTCTCCTTCCATTTGAAAGACCTGCAGCATTAACATATTCCCCTTGAGTTTGACCTTTTAGTCATAAATAATATTGTTTACATCTCACTTTGAAGTATAATTTTGTAATCATATGTAATATACATTATATAATATCTGCAATATATTTTAACTAACAAGTAAAAATCATCAGAATGTCATCAATCCATTTATTAAATCAGTATAAATAATTATTTGTGTGACCCCTTTCTTTGCCTGAATAAACCAGTATGACAGATCAAAATATAATTTATATAAGGCATATTTATTTGCCTTTCCTAAGGAAATACCATAAGCATGAAAAATGTTCATACTAGAATGTTAATTCAGTAGTTTGGTTTCTGTTTTTAATATTTTATTTGTTCATATAATTTTAATACCTCTAAATAACACCATGACAATCCTTTCATTGTAAGGCTTACAAGAAAATTGACAAATCGATGTTTTTGATCTTTTGCCATTCTAAATCTGACCACCATCTCACTGTATGTCCTGAATAAGATGGCATTAGTGTCTATTCACTACCTACTTCAAGAAATCCCTCTACATAATATTAAACACCTATCACCTGTTCATTGAAATACTTTATGCTTTCAATGTCCTTTAATTTTTCTCTTATGTCACTTAATTAGTGCAGAAAGTAATTTATTTTTTAAAGCACACTTATTACATGAGAGCAGCAAATATTGATTGAACAACTGATGTAGTCAAGGAACTTTGCTAGATACTGTGTGGCATATAGAGTAGTGATAGACCACAGCCCTTCCTCCCAGAACACACAATCTATTAAAATATATTGAAATGTAATTGGGGTAAAATACAGGTGAAAATAAAGCACAATTAAAGTTTTAAGTATATTATTCTAGTCAAAAGAAAACATTCATGTATATATTCATTCAGCCAAGGACCATTTATTAAGCACCTATTATCATTTACTATTACTTATGATCATCTCTGCTGATGATTCTTAAATCTACTTTTTAAGCCCTTACCTCTCTGCAAACGTGCAGTCTTCAATCTCTAACTGACTTTTGGTTATCTCAAAATGAATATGCCAGAGACATCGTAAACTCAACATGTCCTGAAATGAACTCATGATTTTTCTGCAAATGCCTCCCCTCTACCTAATTTCTCTATTATTGTCCAGGTGGCATCATCTTTTTAGTCACTCACGTTTGTGACCTACCTGAGACTCTTCAGTCTCTCACCACTTCCACCACACCCACAACCACACACACACACACACACACACACAAATCCTCACGCTGTGCCTTGTCCAACTTGTTGTCAAGGCCTGTCTATTTTACTATGAGATCTATCACATAGTCCTTCTTCTTTTCTCTGACACTGCCAAAATCCTTGTAAAGACCATCATCACATCATGCCTGGGCTCTTAACATAGCATGCTAGTTGGTTTTCCTATCACAAGTTCTTAATACTCTAATTCATACTCCATTCAGCCTTCAAAGTGATTTTCTTAAAGCCCATATCTGACTGTCACCCCCAACCTTCCTTATGCTTTAAAAAATAACCCTCATAAATGAGAAATAATATATAATACTATATATTATTTTGTTATATAATTATATATTATATATCTATAAAATATGAGATATTATATAATATATATTATAAACATAAACATATATTACAAAACATAAATGTCCATAATAATCACCTCAATGATGAAATGCAAAATAGCCTTTTTCATGTTCAATATCCTTCATAATCTGTCTCTCCTCCACTCTTCTCATCTTCTTATATTTTATATCCCTCCAATATTCCATATACTCTGTGGTCCAAGGACACCAGGATCCTTACTATTCTTCAAATTATACACTTCATATCCTGATTCCAGGCACTTTCACTGGCTGCCCCCCATGGAATTTTCTCCTTTCTCATCCATGGCTCCTGGCTTCTCTGGCTTATTTCAAATTCCAGGTAAAACCCCACATTCTACAAGAAATCTTTATTCTAGTGTCTTCCATTATCTTCAATTGATTCTGTACTCCATATCTTATTATTACATAGCTTTTTTCTTGTTTTCTTCCCCATTATACTGTAGGCCACCTGAGAGTAGTGATTGTCTTTCACCTTTAACTATATAACCATCCCTTGTCATACTGCCTGACACAGAGTAGATATTTAATAAATGTTTATTGCTGACTGACCTTCTGTCTGCAAGGTCCTACAGAATTTACAGAGATAATTAAATATAGTCCTTGAAACACAGGATAAATCATCAACTAATTGATATGGAAAGTAAGTGGTGTAGATTTTTGAAGAAAAGAAGTCAGTGGAATGGTCAGTGAATTAGATATAAATGAATGTGATTTAGATGAAGTAGAAGAGTTTTCCAAATGTAGGAAATAATAAACAAATTAATGGATGTGGGAAACAACAAGGCACATTGCAACAATGAGCAAAACAGATTGTGAGGAGTAGAATTTTATTTGGAAAACTCTTCCTTATAATTAGATACCATATTCTTCCCCATAACTTCCATCCATTGAACATTTTATTTTATTGAGATCTATGTCTGGGAAGGCAGGTTGGGGGTAAGTTTGAGGAAAGCCTCAATTGTGTGAATGAATCTGGTTTTATTTTGTAAATAGAAAGAAAATGTGGAATGTTTTCAAGATCTAGTTAGTGATTCACGGTGGCTGGAGGAAGAGAGAAGAAAGAAAGAAAGAAAGAAAGAAAGAAAGAAAGAAAGAAAGAAAGAAAGAAAGAAAGAAAGAAAGAAAGAAAGAAAGAAAGAAAGAAAGAAAGAAAGAAAAGAAAGAAGAAAGAAGAAAGAAAGAGAGAGAAAGAGAGAAAGAGAGAAAGAGAGAGAAAGAGAGAGAGAAAGAGAGAAAGAGAGGAAGAGAGAAAGAGAGGGAGGGAGGGAGGAAGGAAGGAAGGAAGGAAGGAAGGAAGGAAGGAAGGAAGGAAGGAAGGAAGGAAGGAAGGAAGGAAGGAAGAAAAGAGATTGATTATAGTAGCCTGGGTATAAAATGATAAGGTTATGGGAATAAAATTGACACATACATAATTGACAGGAATATAAGAAACATTTAAAAGGAAACAAATACATTATTACTGTCTAGATATGATAAATTAGGGAAAGAAAGGAGTCCTAACTTGGAGGTCCGAAGCCACAGTGAACAATGTTGCAATGAAATAGGGAGAAGGACCACGGTGGCATCATTGAGGAAGTAAGGAGTTTGATTTTTAGATATGCTGATTTTAAGGTTACAGAAGGACAATTAACACATCAAATCATTTATGTATCTAACAAACATTTATTAAGCATGAATGCATTAGTAATACATTAGCCAGGATGCAGAGATATCAAGTAAGTTTTCATTATTTAACTAGTAGTTCAGGTACAGTGGTGAGCGAATATAACTATATAAACTATTGTCTTCTATTCTCTCCATTTAATTTCCCCTTTTACCCAATTGGAAAAAAATGAAGCCTTTGTCCTTAACCATTAAGATAAAAGAGGAATTTACCATGTGATATCTCTTCATAGAATTGGAGAGAATCACGCATCATAACCATTGCAGCTAATTCTTATCACATTGACAATATTAGTTTGATATTATTTGTTAATTATATAATGAAATACCAATCAATAACATTCTAAAAATCAAATTGTAACAGATCCTTTGTAGAGGAAATGTTTGTTAATGCTATGACAAATATGAGAATATAATGTAATGACAAGCAAAATACATGATAAAATAGAAATTATATAGGCTTCTCTCTCTTTCCATTTTATCCTGGGGTAGGGAGATGGGTGATATATTAACGTGAAAAGTTTGATTTTCAGAATATTTCCTTTTTGTTTGAGCCAAATGCCAAGTGAATGGAATTTAAATACAATATATTATCACCTATAACATTATTATATTCTCTTAAAATTAATGAAATATATTATAAATTCTAGCAGCAGAGATTCATAACTTTAAGGAGTTTCAAAAATCATCTGATCCTAACTCCTTATTATACAAAAGAAACTGAGGTATAAGGAAATTGTGACTTTCTCAAATAATAAACATCAGAGGTAGAATTTGAACGGAGACCTGGAATTCCAGAGGTAGTTGTCTTCTCATTGTACCATATTGTATACACTTGCAAAATACAGTGAATGCTGATGCTTCAAAAAGAGCCAAGTTATAAGGAAAAATAAATTTAGAGGTTAGGAATTTTGATTTGGAAAGATAAACCGCAAAAGAGAGTTTGTAAAGTGTTTAAAGAATTTGGTTGAATCGGTCAGGAAAGTGGGTGAACTTAAAGTGACATTGGGGAGGAGTGAGAGTGAATTAGAATAACCTGTATAAGGTTTTGGGAGGAGATAGACGCCAGCCAGTTACAGCTGTAGCACCTCCACGGAGAAATCTCCCCATGTCGGCACTCACAGATTTTCAAGTTGTGTTTTAGAAGGGGAAAGTTCTACTCTCAGAAGCTCAATAAACAGCCTGTGAGTTCCCTAGTTAAACAACAGATAATGACCTCCCACCGGTAAGCGTGCTTTACGTATTTTTTTTCTCCCCATTGCCCTCCTCGTTTTACTTCTGACTCACCAGGCCTCGCTCCCATGACTCAGCTCCTTTTCACCCGGCAACTTTGCCCAGGACCTGGAGTCTTTTCACCTTCAAAAATTCCTTTGACATGATATTATCCTTCCTTCATTGGTGATTTCCTTCTGAAGAATTCTGGGTACAGATTCAGCTTTATTCCCTTCCTAGCTGTGTTTCTGACTTTTCAGACTACACCCCATCCCCTCCCCCCTTTCAGGTACCACCCCTCACATTTTCAGCTCCCTTTTCTGTCTGCCCCCATTAGAACACAAGCACTTTGATGGCAAATACTTTTCTTTTTGCTAGTATTTGTATTCCTAGCATTTGTAAATCCTTGTTTAGCACTCAGTATTTGCTTAATAAAATATTTCCTCTTTGCCTACTATACAATTAGCTCAAAAAAAACTTTAATTAATATGGCATAATTAATGCTTAGTTTGTCATGTTTTGTTTTTTCACGTGGTATGACTCACCTGGGAACAATATTTCTTCTGTTGTAGGTCACTAAGTTGGACTTCTTAAATCTGCTGATTTCCACAATTCTCAACTCCTAGGGCCATTTCTCTCTTAAATTCATAATTATCCCTTTTGCTGCCAGAGACTATGCTTCTTGAATTTCCTTCCTGCCCCTGACTCTGTTTCTGTCTTTCTGCTTCCTACTGGATGCAGCATCTTTCACTGGATTAGAAAATCCACTGTAAGACTGACCGTGGTCAATCAAGATGAGAAACAAGCCCCTTTGTCGCTCTTCTGAGAAAGATGCTGGGGTGATACTCCACAAAGCATTCCATTGCCTTGAACTCTGCCCATTTGCTGCTGAGTGAAATCAATATGTCTTACTACGTGGCTACCCCCACTGCAACAGTACCACTCCAGTCAGGTAAAGCTAGTGGGTAGTAGAGGAGAGAACCCCCTTCCCATCTCTGTTAGAGGTCCAGTGGTCGCTCCAATAAAGTTATTCCATGCCTCAAATACCTTTAAATCTTCAACCCTCTTCACAGCCTGGTAGGCTTAGCTTTCTAAATGCCACCAGGGGTTGTAAAATCTTTACCCATAGCTTCCTGCTTTGTCAATGCAATTAGAAATCTCATTCACAGGGCAGCTAATTGGCACAGTAGATAGAACCTTGGAATCATAATCCTGATTGCCTCACCAAAAAGCAAAAAAATAAAATTCCTTCACATTTCAGAAAGGGTTAACAGAGTATACACATGAAAGCCTCTCTCCCACTGCCCCCTTCATTGGAACATTAGTAACACCTGGTTATTTCTGTCATCTGCCTTTTCTTTCCTTGATTATAACATCTAGTTTCCTACTGCTAATACAGTGAAACTTCCATCATCAGTAGTAAATTATGAGTAAAACTGGAGGTGGATGATCCTGCAGCATTCTTCCTTGGAAAATAGGATTTCCTGTAGTTTGAGACAGAACTTATAACCTTTTTTTTTTAGAGTTAATGTCATTGTCAATTTTATGATTTTATGTAGTTCTCAGTTTTATGCTATTTGCAGATGTTTTATGCCCCTTAAATCTGAGGGATACTTTGAATCTCTCTCTTCTAGGCTTCTTAGAATCTAGGGAAGAGGGAAAAAGTTGAACTTTTCTATTTCACTTTTCTGTAACATCTTGAGTTTTCAAAATGTGTTTACCTACAATTCCTACTTATAGAACAAATTGATTACATATGTTTTGACATGGAATGAGTTTTGGTAATGAAGTCAAAGGACTGGATTCAAATCCCCTCTAATGCTTACTTTTTGCCTGATCTTGGGCAAGGAATTTAAACTCTGGTTCACAATTTCTTCATCTGTGAAATGATGGGATTGGATTTGATGATCACTGAGGTCCCTTCCACATCTTGATTCATTATCCTATGTAAACAGCTTAAAAAATATCTCTTGGGGGCAGCTAGGTGGCACAGTAGATAGAGCACCGGGTCTGGAGTCAGGAGGACCTGAGTTCAAATTTGGCCCCAGCTACATAACACTCATTAGCTGTGTGACTCTGAGCAAGTCACTTAACCCCAACTACCTCACCAAATAAATAAATAAATAAATTTTAAAAGATGTCACTAATAACACTGTCAGAAAGTGACTGCGAAAATTAGAGTAAACATAAAACACTGGTTCTATTGAGTAACTTAAGGGATAATCTTTACCTAGTCTTTGCAAAGTGGTTTTATGCCATCAATAACATTTAGAGTAGAGAGAATGGGTGAGCAAAATACCTGACAAAACAATCTCTAATTAGACAGAGAGAGAGAGAGAGAGAGAGAGAGAGAGAGAGAGAGAGAGAGAGAGAGAGAGAGAGAGAGAGAGAGAGAGAGAGATCAAAGGAGTATGGTAGTCTGGTTTTTGTGTGTACCTGTGTCATATGCCTTGAAAAATATCAGAGAATAACAGAATTTCAGATCTGGAATTGACCACCAGGCCCACCTAGTTGATGTCCTACACGTGAGCTATCTAACAATAAGGAGAAAATATATAAGAGCCAGGAATTTATCATTTAGAAGAATAAACACAGTCTTTCCTACAGGGAAATGAAAGAAATTTCTGCACTTCAAGGGAAACACTTGGAATAAGAAGCACTCAGAATTCAAAGTATATTATTAAGGAAACAATGACTTCTTTCTTTTAGGTAAGCAGATAGCTAAAGGTATTTGATATTATACCATAAGTTCAAAGTGGGGATAAGTACCACAGGGCATCTATGAGTAAAGTTTCTAATGTCTAAAGTGCTACCTGATGAAAAGGTATAGGTTTTCCTTATAGAAGAGAACTCTCACTTGAATTAGAAAATGATAGAAAATAAAGTTGCTATGAAAAGAATATATTAAAGCAACAGTAAATGAGAAAGTATATTTTAAGCTGGGCCCTTATTCTTGGGTCCATGGATGAAAAATCATCTAGTGGTCCAGGAGCTTGAATGGGAAAAGATTTTCATCTTTATTCTCCCTAATTCCTAATTTAAATTTAGCATTTCCTTATATATTGAATTTTTTAAAAAATCAAAAAAGTCATTCATAGGCTTCCCCAGAATGACAAAGGGGTCCCATGATATAAAAAGTTAATAACCCCCAGCTTGAAAGTCTTTCTGTGCATTTTTTTTCATTAAACCCAGCTCTAAATATGTTTATATACTTCTCAGTAAGTGACTGAATATTTCTTTAAGCAAAGAAATACATTTGCACAGGAAAGTATAAATTGATCTGGTGCAAACCTAACTTTTTATTTATTATTACGCAGAAAAAAAGTCCAACCAAAATGCCACCACTTTTTTGCAGTAAATAAAATAGAAACATGCAATATCTACAATAATGGCTCACAATTTTTGTTCTTGTTGTTGTTTGTGGTGGAGTAATAATATCCTTTGCCATGGGGAATAGCAGCACAGTGCTTATTTAAGTTAGCAAGAGACAATGAGAGAATTTGGGATATTTCCAAATGTGCCATTTGCCATCAATAAGATTTTTTTTATTGTTGTTATTGAGTTCTTTGGGAGTTTCTCACAACTTAGGATGTTAGTACATTCCTGTAATAGATAAACTTTCCTTATTTTTTAATATTATGCTTACCATACAATCTTGTGATATATAAGTTAAATTTAGGGAAAATAAAACTATTTACATATTTTATTTGTGATGACAGTCAAAATTTCATGGCAAACCTAAGGAAATTTGAGGCACAGTAGTGAGCCACTGCATACCATTTTTTTTTCTTTTGTCTAGGCAACGGGGTTAAGAGACTTACCCAGGGCCACACAGACAGTAAGTGTTATATGTCTGAGATGGGATTTTAACCCAGGTCCTTCTGAATCCAGGGTTGGTGTTCTGTCCACTGCACCATCTAGCTGCCCCAGCACAGCACACCTTTTTCGAACCTGTGCTCTAAAACTACGTTTTGAAAGAATCCATAAGGAAAATTACTACTCACCTTCTGACAGAGATATTGAATTCAGTATTGTGATTGGCATGTATTTTTGGATATGGCAAATACGGGTATTTGTTTTGCTTCTCTATATATATTTCTTAAAAGGGATTGGTTTTATTTTTTTTCCCTGGGGAGTGGTTAGTGTATTAAATGAAAAAAAAAATTTGAAAGGGATCCACAGATCTCCAAAGAGATGCTCTTGTAGATAGATATAAAATATCTTTTAAAAACAGTTAAGGAAAAAAAAATTGCAACTAATAATTGCAATGCAATTAGTTATAACATTAAGCAGAGGGTCCAAGAAAGGACAAAAGAAAAAAAAGGGAGGATGATCTGATAATAAATGCAGCATGCATCTGGTAAATACCAACTTTATATAAGTAGCTGTTTAATGAGATGGCTGGGTTGCATAACGGGTAGAGTTCCAGATATGGAGCCAGAAAGACTTTAAGTATGTAAACTGCTTTGAGAGCAAGCACAATCCAGCTCTCCTATTTAATCTCCACTGCATAGCATACTTCATTGCAAAGAGTAAGCAATAAATGCATTTTGATTCATATATTCATTCCACCTCTGTCATAAGGCAAATAGATGACTAATATACTACATTGGATAATAACAACATTCTCTTATATTTTATTAACCTAGTAGCTATGAAATTATTTTATTCCTCCAATCCTAGTTAAAAATGTGATATAAAAGATTTGGCGTTTTTATTGCAAAACCAAGAGAAACTACACATTATATGCCTAATGTGTGTAGTGCATTGTGCTAAATGATGGAAATGATACTTAGGTTCAATAAATCATCTTTCCTGCCTCATGGTTTTTAAAATCAAGTAGGAAAATGATGACACAAAAAATTAGAAAACACAACATTAGATAGAGATATGAAAAATTCCATGTGAGGTCTGAGGGTGATGTCATAAACTGAGGATGTCAAAGAAGTCTTGATGGCCTAGGTAGCATTTGAATCAAACTTTAAAGAATGGGAAGGAATCTGGTAGATAAAGGAAGTGGGAGCTGACAAGACAATCCAGGCATATGGACAATTCATTTACAGGCATAGAGGTATGAAGTCAGAAATCCTCTTGAGGGCCAAGTTTTCCAGACTGGCTATAATACAGAGTATATTTAGGCATATAGGTCAAGGTAAAACTAAAAAAGTAAAGTCTTTTTTTTTTCCTGAATAGTATTTTATTTTTCAAATTACATGTAAAGATAGTTTCAACATTCACTTTTATAAGATTTTGAGTTCCACTTTTTTTCTCCCTCCCCAAAACAGCATGCAATCTGATACAGGTACACTATGTCCACAATCATATTGAACACATTTCCACATTAGTCATGTTGTAAAAGAAGAATCGGAACAAAAGGGAAAAACCGTGAGAAAGAAAAATAAAAAGAGAGAGAGAGAGAAAATAGTATGTTTCTATCTTCATTCAGACTCCATAGTTCTTTCTCTGGATGTGGATAGTGTTTTCCATCTTTAGTCTTTTGGAATTATCTTAGGTCATTGTATTGCTGAGCAGAGCTAAGTCTATTAGAATTGGTTATTGCATAGTGTTGCAGGTAGTGTGTACAATGTTCTCTTGCTTCTGCTCATTTCACTCAACATCAGTTCATATAAGTCTTCCCAGGTTTTTCTAATGTCTGCCTGCTCATCATTTATCATATAATAATAGTATTCCATTACATTCATATACCACAGCTTGTTCAGCCATTCCCCAATTGATGGGCATCCCCTCAATTTCCAATTCTTGGCCACCACAAAAAGAGTTGCTATCAATATTTTTGTCCATGTGGGTTCTTTTCCCTTTTTTATGATCTCTCTGGGATATACACCTAGTAATGGTATTGCTGGATCAAAGGTTGTGCACAGTTTTATAGCCCTTTAGGCATAGTTCTATAAAAGTAAAGTCTTAATAGATTTTGCCATAACTTGAGTACTACCCCCAAAGGATCTGTCTTTACTTACTTGGAGGCTGTTAGTTTAAAAAAAAAAAGGCTGAGAATTTTTGAGCCAAAACAACAACAGCAACAACAGAAAAAAGTGATATATTTGAAAGTTGCAAAACAATTTGGAAACATTTTTTTTTATTTCCAAGGTAAATAGTTTCTGTTCTCCTTGCCTCCTAAAAAGCCCATTTCCTTTTAACCTCCTCTTCCCACTATTGCACAATTTTCTTTTACTCTTTAAAATATACAAGTTACTTTAGCCATGATTTGACTGAGGAATTTCATATCCATTCATTATTTCTATCCTAGTGACAGTGAATACAGAAGTGAGACATGATTTGGTCCTATTTTTCATCCACTAGCAACAGGGTTAGGATGAGCAAATGGTCAAAAGGCTGCAAACACCATCAACAGTAGGCTGGTCCAATGCTCACTGATGTAGAATATGATAAGTTCCCCAAGCTAAGTAACTCAGAGTAAATGATGGTTCAAGTTGATTTTTTTTCCTCCCTAAACCTAGCAAGAAGCTGTGATGTTCATTTGAGCTTCATTTATATTCAGTAAACAAAATGAAGTCTGTTTCTGTCACCTCTCCAGTCTTCAAGGAAAGGAAGAATGTGGCAGGCTGATTAATGGTCATGATTAACTTCCTGCAGGTTGTGGTTTCATGTCCCAGTGATTATTTGGTCATTATTCTGGGTAAGATGCTACATTAGCCACATATGCCTCCAGCCACAAAGCCTGATAAAAATCTAAAGGTTAAGCTGCTTAATAGCTTACTATTCTCTCATTCTGTTTTGTCTAGTCATGCTATCAACCATTGAATTTATATGAACAAAGTAGTCTAGCAGAGGTAAGTAGCACTATCTATTCTGAAGAATAGTGAGAATTCCAGTTATAACTCTACTGCTAGGGAAACAGAGGACTTGATGTTAGGATACTTGGTTCAAATCACCCTTCAGTTGCCTACAAGCTGGGTGCCTCTGGATAAGGCACAAAATCACTTTCTTCATCTGTAACCTGTAGGTAATTACATATTTTTTGGTCTTGTACTTTTGGCATTGAGATCTTTATGAGATAATGCATGTAATTTCTACAAACTTTAAAATGCCATGTAATTGAATGTTGTTTAACACTTGGAAATGAATTATCTTCCATTTCCTTATAACTAGCTATGTACTCAATTCTCATAACTTCAAAATATTATTTGAGTTCATCGGATCCATCAATTAGTAAGTCTTTTTAAGTATATACAGTGTTCCAGCTACTATACTAGGCATAGTTTATACCATTATAAGGAATGAAACATGTTTTTCTCTCAAATAACTTCTATTCTAATGAGGAAGTCATAAAACATAAATTTTATAAATACATATATGTACACACATATACACATGCATGTATATGTTATATATACATGCATGTGTGCATGTTATGTATACATACACATGTGTCTATATGTATGTATATATGATATATATTATATCAATATGAAGTTAATAAACATATATATATATATATATATATATATATATATATATATATATATATATATATACACACAATATAGTTAAATAAATTGTAGCTTGGGAGGGAAGGAGGAAGCTAGCAGGTGGAGGGATCAATTGAATCTTACAATCATAGACTTGAGCCTGGAGAAAGATCTGAGAAGTCATAGTGTACAGCACCTTATTTTATGTATAAGGAACTGAAACCCAGGGAAAAGAAATGATTTATACAGAATAACATTTAGTAAGTGGCAGAGAGAGGGTTTGAACTTAGGTCCCGTAACTTCTAATCTGACTTTAGAAATGGCTTCCTGCTTTCTCTCCAACATCATATATTCCTTCATTTTTGCTTCAAGGGAACAATCAACCATTCAGGAAACTTCCTGCTTCTACTAAAGAGCAATTAGTCATTTTTCAGCTCTGATTCAAAGTAAACAAAGAAAATCCTATGAGTATATAACTGAAGACAAGTTATTTGCTTTTAATTACAAAGTAGCAGGTACTTCAAAATATTCTTAAAGCAAAATGGAAAAAAAAATTCCTTTGGTCTAAGTAATGTGTATGCCTTTGAAATAAGACAGAATTATCGAAAATAGTTCTAATGAGATTTTAATGTATGAGCTCAGAAATTTTGGTTGCTATAGTTAGTTTTTCGTTACTCAGGGACTTATGTAATTGTTCTACTCCTGTATCAGCTATCACAAAGAAACTTTAAAAAGCAGATTTTTTTTCCTTCAAATTATCCTACAAGCAAGAAATGGCACTTGATATATATTTCATTGTACTTCCTAGATTTGGTTCCAATTGTTTCTAAGTATCTAACTCCATGAGATATAAGAGAACAAGACCTTAATTTAAATGACTTAAAATTGTAAAGTTTTCTGAACACTGAGGCTTAATTTGCTTCTCTGTGTCTCCATTTACAACCTCTGCAACAATCATTTAGCAGCACAATTTTTTACATCCTCTCATGTGCCGTAAAAATTATTGTAATTAATTATAACAATTGTTTGTGATAAGTAAAAGTAAAGAAGTTTTTGTAGGTCTCTACCATCACTAGTACCTTACCGGGGAGATTAATTCCCATTATATGAAATATGATGCGTGTACATAGTTGTTTTCATGTTTTCTCTCCCTATTGGAGTCTTAGCTTCTTGAGGGTAGGTACTTTGCTGATATCTTTATGTCTTTACCACTTAACACAAAGCCTGACATGGATTAAGCCCTTTATAAATGTTTATTGACTGATTGATAGTTGCTGGTGTGTTGCATATTTAAGTAGAGTATTTGACAAGTTACTATGCCTAATGGCCTCTCTAGGAGTAGCACTTTGTTGCTGAACAAAGTCACCTAGAATAACAACAGCAACAACAACAATAGCAACAATGATAATAAAGCAATAAATAACAACCTTGTACCTGATTATATGGTGAAAACAGACATTACAGAGCAACACAGTGTCAAACAGAGGAATATAACTTTGTTCTTGACATTTTCTCTGTTTTACAACATGACTTCTCAGGAAATATAAGAAAAAAAAATAACTTTGCATTCTCTCTACCTCATCCTGAATTTTCCATTAATGTGTCCCTCTTTCTAGGGATTTTTGCATCTAAAAAAGTCATTTGTCTTCACATGTCAAGGTAGAGTATATCAATTTTTATTACTATACTGAGACTTAAATAAAGTTAGCTTACTTTAAGGTTGCCTTGTCTTCTCTTCCTTTGTAATTCTCTTTTTATCTCAACTTCCTCTTGACCTAAGTATCAATTGTTCCTCATTTGCATTGTTGGGCAAGTCCATTAATGATGGTGATAGATATTCGGTAAACTTTTTAGCAGCAGGTTGCCCTATGAAGAAATGTTCGAACTGGCAAAACACAATTTTTCTGCAAAGATATTGCACACTTCATCACAGACAATGAGAGAAGCGTAAGAAAGAAACTGTTATAATAGGAAGATTTGTGTGGATAGCCTATTTGGAATAGAATGCTTCAGTGTTTATTCATATCACTTAAAGCCTTGCTCTCAAATGTAGGGAAATGAGAGATTAAATAACAATTAGCAATTTTTATTAAAATGAGGAACTATTTTTTTCAAACCTAGAGATCTGCTTTCCTTCATTGCTATAATACCAACCTTGCTAAATAATTCTCTAATATTTTTTCCACCTTGAGAGCGGTTATGTATGTAATATTATTACACACCTGATTGATAACTGTACTTCAAGACAATGCAAGGTAGTCAAGTAGAATGTTCCTACTGACTGTCTCTTTTCATTTCACACTGTGTTTGGTTTGTTTTGTTTTTGGTCTGGTGAGAAAGAAAAAAAAATCAAGCTTGGATAACTTGGGTTCCTCTCTTCATTCTCCCTCTTCTCCCCTCTCCACACACAAATTCAAGAAGCCAGAATTGGTTCAAGTGATCAGCATACACACAGAGCTACTTCTTTAATACAAGATACCACTGATTTTTGAGGATAGATTGCTCAGAGTGTCTTCTACTTGGCTAGATATTGTAAAAGTAGGAAACTGGTTTCCTATAGCTCCCATTCTCCTTCTCCATGTAGGCAAGTGCAGTAAATATTACTCAGTGGAACCTATTTCTGCTATCAGTAAAATCTCAAAGGATTTTTTTATTGTAATTCAATTTTATTTCATTTTTTAGATACTCATTTTCTCCTTGCTCCCCATCCCCATTGAGAAAAGCAAGAAAAAAAATGAAACCCATAACAAACATATTTATTCATGCAAAATAAATTCCTCCATTAATCATGTCCCCTCGAACTCCTTACAAAAATAAAAAAAAAATCCTTAGTCTTTATTCCAAGTCCATTACTTCTGTATGTGAAAGTGGGTCACACATTTCCTCATGAGTCCTCTATGATTAGTCATTGTGCTGATCAGAGTTCCTAAGTCATTCAAAGTGTTTTGCCTTTACAGTATTATATATGAATGGGATGTCCCAGTGAAGACTCCTCAGTGTAATTAAAGTTTGGGATAAGGCTGAGTGGGATAAGGGGTCTTGTGAAGACTTCTTAGAAGCATAGATAGAAATTGTATTAGACTCAAGGCAGGCATAGCAGCCTGACAGGCCTAAGTTTCGGTTTACTAGAAATCACTTTAGTTATGGGAGTCCAGTCCCAATTATCCCCCCCTTTTTAGGCCATTGTTATATGAGTAGTTAAAGTTTGCCAAGCCTGAAACTCCTGAAGAAGACATCCCACCCCTGTACCTGTTGCTATATTTCGGTCATGGTGACCTGGCTATACAGTACAGCGTCTAGCTTGACTACACATCTTTAATTGCTTTTTTGGTATTACTTCAGCAAACTAAGGGGCTAAATACAGACATGTATGTTGTTCTCTTTGTTTTGTTTTCTGTTTCCATAGATTGTGAGCCAAAACATTGGCCAGTTGGTGGGAGGGTGATTTACCAGTTAGGGCTATTTAATCTAGTTCTTAGCTCCTGCACTCTGTCTCCCCTCATGAGGGCATTCTGGTATAGGGACACCCTATTCTTGAGAATAGTAAATAAATTAACTTTCTGTTTCTCCTTGAAAAACCTCTAAGCGTGTTTTTTTTTAATTTGAGTGGCATCCCACACATATATATGCATATATGTTATGTATATATAGTTCTCCTGCTTCTGCTCATTTTATTTGAATCACTTCACACATGTCCTACTAGTTTTCTCAGAAACCATTCCTAACATTATTTTTTTTTGTACAAAATAGTATTCCAATATATTCATATATCAAAACTCATTTGGACATTTCCCAATTTGTGGGAACTCACTGTTGTCCCAACAAATAGTGCTTTATGAAGACTGTTACTGGATATGGGTCCTTCTCCTCATTCTTTTATCTCTTTGTTTTATAGACCTAATATCTATATGACACATCTATACACTAGGATGAAGAATATGTGCAGTTTAGTATTTTGAGGGGCTTGGTTCCAAATTGCTTTCTGGAATTTCTGGGGCAGTTGAAAGTTTTGTCAACAGTGTATTAATGTACATGTTTTCCCCATAGGCCTTCCAGCATTTGTCATTTCCTTTTTTTGTCCAATTTCACAATTATAAGAAGTTTTTAAAGGAAGTGTGGGGGTAACAGCTACATATTATCCTAAGAATATTATTTCCCCTATTGACACAAGTTGTGTTAAAAGCAGAAATAGTTAAAAGAATGAATAACCTAGCCTTAGGTAAGACATGAATTCAAATTCTGACTGTAAATCTAAGAGTTTTGCTTCTCTGAGCCTCAGTTTCCTCATCTGTAAAAGGGACTCTTACCTCACAGAGTTCTTATGATCAAACACAGATCAAATGAGATAAAGTATATAAATCTTTCTAAATTTAAGTACTTAATAAATTTCCAGGGCTAAGATCAATGTTTGTAGTAGTGTAAGACCATAGATGTCTCCCCTTTAAGGTAAAAACTCATTTATTGAAAGATGTGGTCCCTTTCAGAACAGAGGGTGATGGCTCCTCTAGTAGAAGGCAGAACCATTTTTTGTTAATCTAATGAAATTCTCCATGGCCAGGTAACAGTTGCCTGCTACCAAAGTAAACTCACTTGTAGATTTTTGTTGTTGTTTTATCATGCCTTACTCACTTTATGTTATAAAGGAGATGTGAAGCAGAATAGGCTATCCCCATCTACCATTTTTTTTACATTACAATTATGCATGATATGAAAGGATAGTGGTATATATTCCTCTGCACTGGAATTTAAGGCACTGGAAGAGGCTGTGAACAGAGCGACATCTCTAAAGTCACAGGTCCCAGGTTTGAATCCCTATTCTGACTCCACCTATGTTACTTTGAACAAGGCATTTATTTCATTTGTCTTAGTTTCTGCCTGTATAAATGAGGCAGAAAACAATAACAGCAATAAAGGTTTCTGCATAATGTCTCTAGACAGAGACTGAGAGAGAGAGAGGAGGACTTCCAGAGTAGGTGCTGTGAGTTAAATCTTTGTCCCAGTTCTTTCTTCCATGTATACCTCACTATTATTATGGTCTACATTTAAAGTCCTATGGATGCTGTACATATTTGTTAGAAGAGGTAAACCAGGTTTTTAGGGGAATGTTTTGCATCAGCTGTCAATGGAGACTACTTCATTTGGCACTCGGGACCTCCACTAGGAAAATCACAGTCTCTGAGAGTTATCTCTAGAATCCTGAGTAGTAGCAGTTGCCTCTGGGTACCCAATCTGCTAATTTAAGCAAAAGTTGAGGAATAGTTCGTTCTTTCCTTCTTTTCCTTCCTTCCTTCTTCCTTCCTTCCTTCTTCCTTCCTTCCTTCCTTCCTTCCTTCCTTCCTTCCTTCCTTCCTTCCTTCCTTCCTTCCTTCTTTCCTTCCTTCTTCCTTTCTTCCTTCCTTCTTCCTTCCTTCCTTCCTTCCTTCCTTCCTTCCTTCCTTCCTTCCTTCCTTCCTTCCTTCCTTCCTTCCTTCCTTCTTTCCTTCCTTCCTCCTCCTCCTTTTCTTCCTTCTTTTTCCTCTCCCCAATTAATAGGCACTGCCTCTTTCTTATCCTGCTCCTCCTCCTCTTCCTTCTCCATCTCCTCTTCTTCTCTGACCACATGTGGTCATTCTCTTTACATAGGGCACCGTATCCTTACATGGTAGTGCTCTGTCCATAGAGATATGATTTTGGTTGCTTCATTTGCCTAAGATATTTTGGAATTAGGGGGCTAGCTTTTTCAAAATTTTCAGTTAATTTGTTAATTATGTCTCCCAAATCTGGGAGAACTTTTTTTTTGTCCTTTGCAGTTTTCGTTAATGATTTCTTCAAATATAGTTCTGTAAAACAGGTTTTAAAAAAGCCCTTGTCTTTCAAATGGAGCTACTTTTGGCCTTTAAAAGCCCAACTACTCAGGCTTTCATTGAATGACAAATAATAGCCTCCAGCTCAAGTCTTTGTGGCTCATTGTTTAAGTTTTGATGATTTAAAATGAGTGCAATTGATTTCTGTTTGGTCTGAAACTTTAAGGGTCACCCCCTCCAAGACTGATACTTTTGTGAGGGTAAATTAGGTTATCCTTATCACAATCCTTATCTAGCCCTTGCCATTGAATGGGCATTGCCTCATACAAACTGAAACCTGGGAAAGAATTTCATTCAGAAAGGCCAAGTCCATCCATTGCATCCTGGGCATCTAGGGTCGGGCAGTTTGCCTTCCTTCACAAGTCAAGACATTACCCTCATAATGTCATTAATGTCCTCTTAGATAAGTAATGAAGAGGAGTAACAAAGAATTAATTGCCTTCTGAGTTCCCTGTTCTCTCGTCTTTGATCCTATTATAAAATGCCAAAGGCTATAACAGTTCTCTGAAACTTATCAATGGCAGCTCCCATGTCTGGTTCTGCATGAGCAGAAAAATTAACTTTAGTTAATTAAAAGGCGGTTATAATTATTCTTGTACTCAATCCTGTGTTAGGTTCACATCATACCACAGCAATACTTAACAAAAATTTGGCTTCTGCATCTGCAATTTAATCTCTGTAGGGAGCTCTTGCTGAGGAAGCTACCTTTATTGATGGAAGTCATCAAGTTCTCTGTAACTTGCAGTTTAAGGTATCTATCTGAGGCATTGAGATGTTTAAAAGACTTTGAACCTAGGTCTTCTGGACTTCAAGGCTAACTCTTTAACAACTTTCCTATCTGTGTTCTTTATCACTTTTTTAAAAATGTGTATGTGAGGGCCGAAAAGGTGAGCCCATTGGGCAGCCTAGGGAAGTCTATAGACTCCTTTCCAGAAGAATGTTTTTTTTTTCCTTTTAAATCCATAGTTGAGGGAAATGTACCTTTTGTTTAGAGATTTCTGTAAATAAAGTTGTATTTTTTTCCCATCCAGGTCTATGGGTCCTCATATACCCCAGGTTAAGAACATTTGCTATATGTAAAAAACATTAGAGAGTAATTATTATGGCAGATTATTACTCTGCAAATTTAACTGAGCACATAAATTTATGACTTTTTTCAATATGGTGACTCTCATGAGAGATAACATTTCTGACTGATGTATTTGTTTCTTATTTTTCTTGTTTTTCTTCTATTTTTCTATTTATTTCCTTATTTTCCCTGTTTTCCACTTCATTCAAGGTGGCTGCTGATTTTTATATCTTCCACGACACGATCATTTATTTCTTCTTGTATTCAATCAAAATAATCCAGAAAGAAATAATATATACATATATAGATATATATAGATATATATATACATATATATATATATATGTATATATGACACTGTCCAATATTAACACATTTAATTTCCAATACAAATAAAAATTATTGTTGCATCAAACCAATATATTTCTGCAAACTGGTGTTGACTATTAAGCTTGAAAAGGCACTTCTAAAAGAATATCATTTTGACTGCCCTTATTCTCCATCAGTTTGGTTCAATCTTATAATAATATGTCGATCTACTTAGTAATGCTGTGGGGAAGCAAGGTGGCACAATGGATAAAGTGCCTCCAGTGCCTGGAGAGTCAGGAAAAGTCCCCTTTGTAAGTTCAAATCTGGTCTTACACATTTACCACTGTGTGACTCTGGGCAAGTCACTTTACCCTGCTTGCTTTAGTTTTCCTGTCAGGAAAATTAGCTACAGAAGGAAATGGCAAACCACTCCACTATTTTTGCGAAGAAAACCCCAAATGGTGTCACAAAGAGTTGGAGACAATTGAAAAATTATGTAATAACAAAATTAATGTTATAATAAAGCATACCAATAACAACCTTTCCCACCAAAGATGACATTTAATGATTGCTTGCATTTATATAGCACTTTAGAATTAAAATATATTTATATGTTCATTGGCTCATTTGAGTCCATATACTTCCCAAACTCACCACACTATGTCTTAAATCCTTCCAGCCCCTCCCCACACACACAACTGAGTTTGTATTTTTAAAACCAGGTACTGATAATAATGGCATTTGTAGGTCATAAGCAAAACCTTTTACTTAACAATAAGGCAAAATCAGAACTGGGTTTTTAACCTTCTGTTGAGTCTTCACTCTCCTTGATTTCTTAATCCTGTCTGTTTTTAACCACTCCATTCAGGTTCTTCACTACTTTCAGTGGCTTAAAATCAATGCTTCCTGACATTTGATAATTTACCACTTCTCTTATATTTTTTTTTTCTTAAACAGCATGTAAAGAAAAGCATCTATGGTATAGTAGATAGAGAGCTGGTCTTGGATGGAGGATGACCAAGCTCTATTATTTTGGTCCGTTCACTTAACCCCTCACTGTTTGAGGCTACTCTCTCAGACTATAAATTGCAGAGGAACTACTGATTTGCTAGAGGGAATTTCCTCATTGGGTAGTTTCCTATGTCAATTAAATCACATGTTCAATCTCTGTCTCTTTTGATTGTAGGAAACATTTTAATGAGGAGTATGATAAACTTTTTTATTTCCAGGAGGGAGAGGAAGAAACGTGGAGGGCTTAGAACAAATATGAAGTGAAAATGAAACAAAATTAGAAAAATATTAGGTAATTTATTATGGAAAATCTTATTAGTGATTTTACATATATGTATATATATATATATATATATATATATACATATATATGTGTGTGTATATATATATATGTGTGTGTGTCTGTGTGTGTCTGTGTGTGTATGTTGATCAGAATATATCTATCGGCTGAGAAGAGAGGTTTTGGAAACTCTGCTTTTGGAGGGGAAGATTAGAAAAACAAGTGTTATGGATGGCTAGTCAGCTGCCTGAAGATAGGTGGCTAAATAAGATATTTCCTCTCAACATGATTGTATAGGTACATACACATTTCCTTGAAGATAACATTGCAGTGTTAGTCAGTTGCTTCTTAATATTACAATCATTGCCTTTATTGACATCCCAGAAAATGAAACCCAAAGACTTGCGCAGAAGTTTCATGACTAAAAATTCTATCCATAAATCCTTTCCAGTAAAACTGAAAGCTTAGGACACAAATTTATATTGAATTCTTGTTCACACTGAAATAAATCCACAACTCACAGCAACTCCTTGTAATTTCTCATGGGAAAAATGTTAAGACATCCCTATCAAATGCTAGAGTTTGTATTTCATTTACCAAGACGCACAATACAATTGAAATAACACGTAATTTTAGATAGCCAAACTGATATAATAATTTAATTGGTTGTGTACATCACATGTTCAAATATTTTACTTTATATGAACTTCTAATGCTCCAATAACATGAATTAACTTGTATATTAGGCCTGAAAAATAAAGTCAAAAAGCAGTGTTTTATGACCCCCAAAATAAAAGGTACAAATATATTTAGAATTAAAGCATGGGTTTAATTTTAAATGTTGTACAATGTCAGATTTCAGAAATTTCCTGTTAGGGGCAACTTGGTGGCACAGTGGATATTGCACTGGCCCTGGAGTCAGGAGGAAGTGAGTTCAAATCTGGCCTCAGACACTTGACATTTACTAGCTGTGTGACCCTAGGCAAGTCACTTAACCCCTTTACCTAACAAAAAACAAAACAAACAAACAACAACAACAAAAACAACCCAAAAACTTCCTGGAGATATAAATGGTATAGCCACATTTAAGATATAGAACTCTGTAAAAATGGTTAGAGAATAAGCTTCATTGCTCCAGTTTCATGGTCAAAACAATTTAAATATTTATAAATCAACATTAGAGGCTGCTGAGTCCCTTTCTCATCTTCCTGTTTCCTTTTCTTTTAACTTCTATTTTCCTTTTTAAAAATTTTCTGTTTACTTCCTGCTCATTCTACATTTCTCTTTTCTCTTGTTTTTCTTTCCTTTACACATGACTATAAATGTGTTCATAAAGTACTTTTAATTGTGATTGGATACATTTTTATAAAATGCATATCCTATTTTATTATGCCATGAAGGTAAATCTGATTTCTCTATGATATGACAGAAAAGTTCAAACTCTGGCAGAGCCTGTGATGCTTTCAGCCACAAGACTTATGACAGATTATGTGCTGTATTGAAATTATAGAAAATGACCCTGGTCTCTATGGTTCCCATTCATTTCTAAAGTGGAAGCTTTGTGATAATCATCAAAACAATCTAATATTCAGCAAGAAATAGAGTGGTGTATCAGTGGAATAGATTAGGTACACAATACATGGTAATAATCTATTCCACTGACACACTACTCTATTTCTTACTGAATATCAGATTGTTTTGATGATTATCAAAATGTTTACTATTTACTCTTAGAAAAGATTGAGTACATAACAGAGAACAGAACATTATGCCTGGAGTGAAGACCTGAGTTCAAATGTGGCCTCAAACATTCACCAATTGTGTGAGCCTAAACAAATCACATAACCTTGTTTGTCTCAGTTTCCTCATCTGTAAAATGAGCTGGAGAAGAAAATGGCAAATGATTCCAGAATCTTTTCCAAAAAAACCTCAAAATGAGTCACAGAAAGCCAGACATGACTGAACAACATCAGCAGCACACAGGCATAAATGACCATGGTAATGTGGTACTTGAAAAATGCAAAGATCCAAGGTTTAAGGGTAAAAATACAACATTTGAAAAAAATGCTGGAAAAACTGAAAGCAGCTTGGCAAAGACTAGGATAGATCAACATCTCACACTGTACACCAAGATGAAGTCAAAATGATTAATGCTTTAGATTAGAAAGGGTGATATCATAAGTAAATGAGGGAAGTGTGAAAAAAAAATGTACCTGTCAAATCTAGGAACAACAGTTTTTGACCGAACAAGAGATTTTGATTATATGAAATTAAAAAGCTTTTGCACACATGAAACTAATGAAGCCAAGATTAAAAGGAAAAGAGAAAACTGGGAGGAAAATTTTAAAGTAAGTATCTCTGATAAAGGTCTCATTTCTTAAACATGTAAGTTAGCAAAATTTGTAGAAAATAAGAGTCATTCCCCTATTGATAAGTGTACAAAAGACATGAACAGCAGTTTTCAAAAGAAGAAATCAGAGCTATCAATAATCACCTAAAAATGCTCTAACTCACTATTGACTAGAGAAAAGCTAATTAAACCAACTCCAAGGTACTACATCAAATTTATCATATTGGCTAATATGACAGAAAAGGACAATATCTTTTGTAGCGGATGTGGGAAAATTGTGACATTGATATACTCTTTATAGAGTTGTGAACTGACTTACATATTGTGAAGAATAATTTGGTTCTGTGCCCAAAGAGCTATAAAATTATTTTTACCTTTTGACCTAGCCTTACCATTATTGGATCCGTGTCCCAAAAAGAACACAGAAAAGGAAAAAAAAGATCTGTTTGTACACAAAATATTTATAGCAGCTCTTTTTGAGTTGGCAAAGTATTGGAAATCCAGGTGATACCCATCAACTGGAGGATGGCTGAACAATTTATGGTTTATGATCAAGATGGAATACTATTGTGTTATATGAAATGATGAACAGGACTGTTTCAGGGAAAAAAAAAAAAACAACACACGACAAGACTGATATTAAGAAAACTTAAGCAATGCTAAGTGACCAGAATCAGGAATATATTGTACACAGTAACAGAAATATTGTGATGATAATCAACTGGGAAAGACTTATCTGCTTATCCTTTGTTCATTTATCAATTAGGCAATAGCTCTTAATTTTTTTTTTATAAATTAAACTAATATGGCATTTATCAGACAAACTTGCTCTAAAATTTCTCCCCCAATTTTCTGTTTTCCTTTTAATTTTGGCTGCATTAGTTTTATTTGTGCAAATGACTTTTAATTTCATGTAATCAAGACTTACCTTGATTAAGACATTGACTCAAGACAATTCTAGAGGATCCATGATGAAAAATGCTATCTAAAAAATGCTGTCTACTTCAAGACAAAGAACTGATGATCTCTGAATGGAGATTCAGGTTTTTTTTTTTAAACTCTACTTTTGTTATTTTTTTTTACTTGTGTTTTCTTTTTGCAACCTGTCTAATATAGAAATATATTTGACATGACCTTGCATGTATAATTGTAGATTAAGTTTTCACATTATCTTCAAGCTCAAATTTACTGGTTTGTAGAGATTTAATATAGTTTTAATTTTTCTATCTTGAGTTATTGCTCAGTATTTTTCTTAACCACTTGTATTTTGTTTTTTGTCTTTTATTAATTTATTTTGATTTATCAATAATCACTTCCATATGCTTTTGAGTTTAAAATTTTTCTCCCCATTCCTCCTCACCACCCTCCCCAAGACAGCACATAACGTGATATAGGCTATGTATTTACATTCCTATTAAACATATTTTCACATTAGTGATGTTGTGAGTAAAAATTAAAATCAATAAGAGGAACCATTAGAAAGAGGAAACAAAACAACAGAAAAGATAAAAAAAAAGGAATTCAACTTCCATAGTTCTTTCTTTGGATGTGGATAGCATTTTCCATCATGAGGCCTGTGGAGATGTCTTAGATCCTTGTATTGCTGGTAAGGGTTAAGTTTATTAATATTAGTCGTTGCACAATGTGTCTGTTATTGTGTACAACATTCTCTTGGTTCTCCTCACTTCACTCAGCATCAGACCAGGTTTTTCCAGGTTTTTCTGAAGTCAGCCTGTTCATCATTTCTTATAGCACAAGAGTATTCCATTATATTCATATACGACAGCTTGCTCAGCCATTCCCCAATTGATGGACATCCTCTCAATTTCCAGTTCTTTGCCACCACAAAAAGCTGCTATGAATATTTTTGTACATATGGGTCCTTTTCCCATTTGTATGATGTCTTTGGGATATAGTCCTAGAAGTGTTATTGCTGGGTCTAAGAGTATGCACATTTTTATAGTCCTTTGGGCATAGTTTCAAATTGTCCTCCAAAATGGTTGAATCATTTCACAACTCCACCAACAATGCATTAGTGTTCCAATTTTCCCACATCTTCTCCAACATTTATCATTTTCCTGTTTTGTCGTGTTGGCCAATCTGATAGGTATGATGTGGTACCTCAGAGTTGTTTTGATTTGCATTTCTCTGATCAATAATGATTTAGAGCATTTTTTCATATGACTATAGATGGCTTTAATTTCTTCATCTGAGAATTGTCTGTTCATATCCTTTGACCATTTATCAGTTGGGGAATGGCTTGTATTCTTATAAATTTGACTTAATTCTCCATATATTTTAGAAATGAGGCCCTTATCAGAGAGACTGGTTGTAAAAATTCTTTCCCAATTTTCTACCTTCCTTCTAATCTTAATTGCATTGGCTTTGTGCAAAAAATTTTCAATTTAATGTAATCAAAATTATCCATTTTTCTTTTCATAATGTTCTCTATCTCTTGTTTGGTCATGAATTCTTCTGTTCTCCATAGATCTGATAGGTTAACTATTCCTTGCTCTCCCAGTTTGCTTATAGTATCAGCCTTTATGTCTAAATCATGAACCCATTTTGACTTTATTTTGGTATATTATGTGAGATTTGGTTCTATGCCTAGTTTTTGCCATATTCTTTCCCAGTTTCCCAGCAGTTTTTTTCAAAGAGTGGGTTTATCAAATAATAGATTACTATAGTCATTGACTACTGTCTTGCATATTTAACCTGTTCCACTGATCCACCGCTCTCTTTCTTAACCAGTACCAAGCAGTTTTGATGACTGCCACTTTATAATATGATTTAAGATCTGGAATGGCTAGGCCACTTTCCCCTGCATTTCTTTTCATTACTTTCCTCGCTATTTTGGACTTTTTGTTCTTCCAAATGAATCTTGTTATTATTTTTTCTAACTCTATGAAATAATTTTTTGGTAGTTTGATTGGTATGGCACTGAATAAGTAAATTAGTTTAGGTCAAATTGTCATTTTTATTAAATTAGCTTGGCCTACCCATGAGCAACTGATGTTTTTTCAGTTATTTAGATCTGACTTTATTTGTGTGAAAAGTGTTTTGTAATTGTTTTCATAGAGTTCCTGGGTTTGTTTCGGGAGGTAGACTCCTAAATATTTTATCATGTCTGCAGTAAGTTTAAATGGAATTTCTCTTTCAATCTCTTGCTGTTTGGCCTTGTTGGTAATATATGGAACTGCCCACCTGTATTTTCTTGAGTTTATTGATTTGAATTCTCTATTCTCTTATTCATCTTTTTTTATAGAGCTCTTCTTTGACCTCAACAATTTCCATCTTCATCTTCTCCTTATTCTTTTGTAAAATTATTTATATTTTTATTTATATTTTTATACCCTAAAAGGACGTTTTCCTAGATTGTCATTTTCAGTGGGGACTTCAAAATTAATTTCCTTCACCCTTTAATTTTTTTGTGATTTTGAATAATGTTTTACTCACAATTTTTACAAGCCTCCCACTGGTTTAACAATAGTGTCTTTTCTGTGTTTGTTATTTTCCTTTCATATCTTTGTTTTGTGCTGTTATGTTTTTACTCTATTTGGCATATTTCTTATTCTTTTGACATGATTTTATAGATGCTAGATTTAGTTTTAACTGTACATTCATCTATTTTTCTTAAAGCCATTGTCATTTTAGTTATTATTTCTTTCCTTGCTTTTTTTTTAATGTTTCAATCTGTTTATTGTGAAAGAGAGCCAAAATCTTTTGATCTATTATTTTGATTACTTTAATTGGCACTGTCTATTTTCCCATAATGGCCCAGGTCTCTCATTTGGCAAATTGATATATACTTCTACTCACTAAAGAGGAGAAATCTGTAGCTGTGTCACTGATGTGAAGAAGTTTAGAATATAGGGCCTTAGTATATTAGGTGGTAATTTCAGAGTACAGGAGCGTAGCTAACAGTGGTAAGCTTTCAACATGATGATCTTCTGATGTTTTCTGGCCAATGACTTTAAGGGGAATTGATTCATTTTCCCTCATATTTTTGACGTGATCCTTACTTCATTTTACATATTTGTTGCTTCTGTGAGGTGGTAAAGGCAGCATAGGCTTATATGGAAAGTTTCAGTGATTCTGTTGAAAGTCTAAGACAATGCTTTGATTCTCAATTGTTTAAGTGTGAAAAAGACTGCAGAGACTAATGAAAATATATTGGAAAAAATGAGCCTCAGATTTGAGAAACAGAAGTGGCTAAAGGCTTTCAGATTACTTTAAAAGCAATCAAATTAAAATATCAATAATTTGTTTTCCTGCTAAAAGTGGAAATGTTTCAATAAAACCGATGGAAGTAAGAGAAATGGCAAAGAAACTATTTCAAAAGCCTTCATAATGTTTCAGAAAAGTGGTAAGAGAATGTTGGAAGAGAAATGATTATCACTTTAGGTTGGAGATTTTTTTTACCTTCTAGAAAAAAAATCTTAAGTAATTGACATGTGAATTTCTGAATCAAATCATCCAGAAACATTCAAATAATTGAATAATTAACTATAGGGAACAAGATAATCCAATGGCTGAGATTTTTATGTATACATAACAGTTATGATTTGACCCCACAAGAAAAAAGTCTAATAGTGATAGATTACATAACCAATGTCTCCAAGCAAGAAGACCTCTTTGGCTATTCCACTACACTGGTAAAATATCCAGAAGTCTTCTCACACACAATGAATAATGACTGAGACTCCAGCTTATTAAAATCAAAATTAGAATTTATTATTTGTAGTATTCACAACTCATAGATAAAATAAATAAATATAAATAAATTTTCAAAAGTTTTTCAAGTTTGTAGAATTTATATTTCAGAATTTATGAATCTTAAAACTACACAAAGAGTTTTGAGCCACTCTTTATTTAACTAATGTAAAACAGCCACCCTAAAGATTCCCAAAGAGACTAGAAACTTCCTTATTCAATCATTATCCTTCTGCATTTATTTTTGTTTATTATTTAAAAAAAAAAAGGAAAAGGAACGACTCAGGCAAAATGTGGCCTTAAAAGCTCCTTCTCAACAAAGTAGTTCTCTTTCATACTTTAGGATCATAAAAAAATGATAAAAAATAATAAAATAACAAAATAATAATTAAAAAATTTAAAAAAAGCCTTCTATGATTACTAGCTTAGAAATAACTTTGTTCAGTAGATTTCTTATTACTGTCAAGTCAGGATTATATTCAGTTTTTCTTTGTACATTAGTCTTTGTTGTAATTTATGCCCTTTTGCCTTCTGGAATATAATATTCAAGCCCCCTTCTCCTTTAAATGGTAGCTGGCAAATCTTGTTTAATTCTGTCTGTGACTCCAAGGTATTTGAATGGTTTCATTCTGCCTTCTTAATGCATTTTTTTTTACCTGGGGAGCCCTAGGATGTAGTGTTCCTGGGAGTTTAATACATTTGGGGATCTCTTTTGGGGGTGATTGGTGAATTTTCTCAAATTTTGTTTTACCCTCTGATTCAAGGATATCAGAATAATTTTCCTTAATTTTTTTTTGGTAATATGATGTCTAGGCTCAATAATTTTTAAATTTTTCTCTCCTCATTCTATTTTCCAGTTCAGTTGGGTTTTTTCCCATTGAGATACTTTACATTTTCTTCTTTTTTATACTTTTGTTTTTGTTTTATGTTTATTACTATTATTTTTTCATTATTTTTATCATTAGTTTGTTTTTATTATTTTTTATGTCTCTTGGAATCATTGACTTCTACCTATGCAGTTCTAATTTTTAATAATTATTTTTCTTCAATGAGCTTTTGAACCTCTTTTTTTTTATATTTGGTCAATTCTATTGTTTTAAGATGTCTTTTTCTTTAGTATTTTTCTGCCACTTTTACCAAGCTGTTAATTGTCTTTGGATAATTTTCTTCAATTGCTACCATTTCTTTACCTATTTTTTTTCTAGCCACCTCTCTTATTTGATTTTAAAATCAGAAATTCTTGTTGGGCTTCTGTCAAATTAGCAATTTTCTTTGAAGCTTTGTTTGTAGCTGTTTTTCTTCGTCATAGTCTTCTGAATTTGGGTCTTGATTTTCCCTGACACCTTTATGTTCTTTTGTTGTTGTTTGCTCATTCTTCTACCCTAGTTCTTGATTTGATAATTTATGTTAATATTAGGCTATATTGCCAATGTGGAGGAGCTCTGTCTCAAGTGTCAGGCTTTTCTGTACTTTTATTAGAGCTAGTTAGGGGGTTTTGGAAGTTTTTATTGCTTTTTAGGTGGTCTGATCTGGGGAGAGATGTGGTCCCTGCTCTCTTAGTCTGTATTCTGGTCCTTACCCAGGAATTTACCCTGATCTCTTAGGATTGTACATGATACTCTTCCTCAGGTGCCCTCCTCGCTTGGGGCTGGAAGTGATACTGTCCCTTAGGTCTTCTATTCACTTTTGCATAAAAAGGCTCCTCTCTGTCCTTAAACAGTGACCCAAAAGTGTTAGCAGAGGGGTACCTTGTAATCTTTTACTGACCAATTGTCAGGTCCCCTTACCATCTCTACCTTTAGAGATCCCAAAACTCCTGTTGCTTCTGTTACCATCACTTAGCCCCAACAGTGTTGCTTCATCCATGTGGGCTCTAGGACTGCCTCCACTCTAGTATCATAAAACTTTGTCTGACTTCCTGTGTCTTGGTCTGGAACAATCTATTACTTTGACCTTTTGTTATCTCCACCATTCCATAATTCAAAAGGCACAGGATTGAATTAATATCCTTTGATCTCTTAGTATTAACAAGAATTACATTTTAATCTTTAGTATTAGGCAGGAATATTTCAATCAATATTATGCATTTTGGCATTTGAATTTTGTCTTAAGTGATGGATGGTAATTTGGCAATCCAAGATTAGTTGGGGGTGGGAGGATATTAGAAGAAGATACTGAGAAAAGTTTCAGCAGTTTCAAAGTGACCTGTGGAAGCTGGTGGCAATGCCAAAGATTGCTAAGTGGGGAGAAAAAACAAGAACAAAAACATAATCGGCCAAAATGTATCATAATTTCTGGTAAATATTTTCAAAAATAAAGTTCGCTATATCAATGTAAAAAAAAAAGTTATAGAATCTGCCAACCAAAAAAAAAAATCTTGAATTTCTTGTCAAGGAGAGATAACAATTTCAACAGTGATTTAGAATGCGACTTCATTTATAAAACACTACAGAAGAAGATGATAGAACAAGAATCATATTTTATGGCTGCCAAAAACTTATGTAAGAAAACACAAGCATACTTTTTACCCATCACGTCTCATACCTATGCTGGTATGTAGAAAGGAATACTAGGAGTACCAGAATGAAAGATTAATAGAGAAGGGACAACTGATGGGCAGTGACACAAATTATGTAAAGTATATGCAAGAGTGGTAGTGAGCAAATCAAAAGTCTGGGGAGAAAACTGAATGGCAGTATACAAAGGGAGAATATAGAGGTCGTAAAGCAGGGATTTGCTGAAAACATATTGTACCATCTCACAAAAGCCAGTTGTTAGATTTTCAATGAGCATTTCTAACTTAGAACTCAGCAAAAACTACAATTTAGTTTTTTGTTTATTGTTTTATTATCTAGACTTAAGAAAGTGAGGGAAAATATTGAAAATGTAGATTGAAATTAAAATTTCTGACCATACATTTTCAGCCTAGAAGCTGGTTGTTAAACATTTTCCAGCATACCACTGTCTCTGGTCACCTGCAATCATGATTTGTTTGTAAGAAGAGCAGATTCTATAGAAGTGAAGAATGGAAAAAGTGGAATCAGAGGTCTTGTGTTAAAAAAAAAATTTAAGTTCTTAGAAATGGTACAGTTCTACATTATTATTTTAAGGTCAAAGATGAGGCTGTGTCATTCAGTGACTAAAAGAAAACAACGAAAGCAACAAAAACAACAAAAAAAAAGAAACCCATAGTAATGGCTGCCAAAGTGCAATTTAGGAGATTAAAAAACAACTGAGGTCAAGGTATTAATGTCATTAAAAATTGTGTGTATCTGTGTTAAAAGTGCTAAAGATAATGGCTATAGATTGTATAGAAATGACAATCAGTACAACAGTCATTGAGGAAAGGAGGAAAGAAACCTAGGAAACCACCTGATGATAGATCTAAGGAGCAGAGAGTGATATGAGAATCTCATTAAAATACTCCTAGAGAATGAAAACTGGCATAGAGTGATTTTGCTTTATATTTAAGGATCTTTTGTTAGAGAAGCATAATAAAAACTAAAATATCAGGTACCAGTGTAGATAAAATACTCCCACAGCATTAAACACTACATATCTATATCTATATCCATACCTATATCTAGGTATATAGATATAGGCATATCTATATAAATATATACACATATACTACATACATATACATATATATATATATATATCATATATATATGCACACATACATATATACATATACACACATACACATAACTTATGTTTATAATTAATATGTAATTCTCACAGTATAATTTTTGACAAATGGAGAAACATAATCTGAATCCTACCAGGGGGATGCATAATTCGTTGGAAAATGGGACTGAAAATGTAGTACTTCATCTATTAATGACAATATGGAGGGAGGATCTCTAGGATAATGCCACAATCTTTGACCCTTGGTCATTTTCTGTTCAATATGTTAATCAGTAATATAGCTAAGGGAATAAGGACACGGATACAAAAAATCTTGATAAGAATGGAAGATTATAGCTTTCATAACCAAACATAGAGAGTGAATTTGTAGCCAGAAAAAAAAAATAGCACAGGGGCAGAGAGTATTAGAGAAGACAAAATATTTAATTATTTTAAATTAAAAGATTTTGCACAAATAAAAACAAATAGAATAAGAAGATTATGTGCAGATTGAAAGAAAATCTTTTGTTTAATTGTATTTCAGTCTGATAACCAGAACTGTATGAATTGACACAAACTTATGTGGACAATTTTTTTTCCATTACCTAATATATGTGTTTGAATGATATGAATTATTTTTAAAGCAGTGATTATAAGCTATGAAGAACCCCCTAAAAATGACTAGTAATTGGTAACATTGGAAGTACAGCAACTTGTATGTATCAACTTACACTATCAAATTGGTTAATAATAATCCTTCATTTAAATGATACCTTAAGGTTTTCAAATAACTTACATATATCATTTCATTTGATTCTTACTAATTCTTTGTGACATGGATGTTATTTACATATGCATAAGCTAAAACTCAAAGTGGTTGTCACATGCTTAGGATCAGCCAGACAGTGCATGTTCTGAATTCAAATTTTTATAACTCTTGAGTACAACACTCAATGAACTACCAAAAAGTATTTCAAAGATAGGAAAATGTTATGTTAGATGATATATAACAAGGCAGGCTAACCCTGTCAATGCTACTGGACCTTCAATTTGTTTTAACCATTTGGGAAAAAAAAATTATAATAATACAGATATTTATTAATTTTTTCATAGTATTTGACATAGTAATCATCCTAGTGGATTCATATTACAATGTGATATTATTATTGATAACAAATAAAGCCTTATCTATAGTAAACTGTTTATATCAGTACTGTTTGTGGTAGAAAGAAACTGGAAACAAACCATGTGAACAACATTTGGGGAATGTCTGATGGAAACTCTGGTTGGGGTGGGTGAGATTTTAAGAATCTGAACATTTGTGACACTTGTATTGACAAGTAGGCCAGACTTTTAAGGAATCTGAACAATTTAATAGGGCCAGGGTGGACACATATGCAGAAATACTATGAGAAGATCTGGATGTGGTAGAGGAGGGGCCAATAGTTTTAAGTTACTGGGAAGTAACAGAGAAGGGTCTAGATAGAATTAAGGAGTGGTGAAATAGTCTGAGGTGGAGCCAGATGCAGACAATGAGGGCCATAATGAAAGGGCAGTTAAAAGGATTATACTGGGATAGATTGGTTCCTCAGGTAAAACCTAGAAATTTGGTTCAGGGGCTTTGGGGTCCTTTTAGGGGTCCACCATGAATCCCATCCCCCATCACATGGACTTGAAGAGTGGGCTAAAACCAAGATGTTGAAATTTAGTCGAGTCAACTTGAATTTCAGTACTTACTAAGTATTTGGCATTGTAGTAGTAATAAATATAAAATTTTGTGACTGGGAAAGATTCAAATCAACAATCACATTAATTTTGAGAGAAATAATTATTAATAATCATTTAATATCAGGGGATCTAGGTTTTTTTTTCTCTTTCTATTTTCTCTTCAGAAACCAACCCCTGTAGGTTATTCAGCCAGCCCCTGAAGGACATTGCTGATACATAAAATTGTTAAAATCCTGGTACTATGTGCTTTTTGATCTTGGATAGGATCCCACCCAACTAGAGGACTTTACAGACAAAATCCACTCTAAGTGAGATCTTCTCCTTCAGAAATAAGCCCCTGTCCTTGGGACTTTCCATTAGAATTTGGGATTACCCAGTTTGTGAAGGCAAAAACCAGTGAGAGTGGTCTGGGTGAATTCTTTTGTCCAGATTTCAGGAGGCATCTGAGTCTTATGATTGGCTTAAGCTTTCAGCAGGAGGAGATGAGGACTGTTTAACCACCTCGTCATTAATATGTCCATACCCTCATTGATTGTTAACCAATCAGAGTTGATTTCTACCCTTGGTACACCCCATTTTCCAAACCTGTTTACAATTCTCCAGGGGGTGTCTTTGTTTTACAAGAGAAAGCCACTGACCACATTTTACCATAATTAATAAAATAATTGTTAATTACAGAGAAATTATGTCTCTTGAACTTTTCATTCATTACAATTGCCTAGTATCTAAATGTACATGCAGGTGTGGGGAACCTGCAACCTAGAGGACACATATGGCCTGATAAGTCCTCAGGTGGAGCCTTTAATTAAATGAATCCAAATTTTACAGTACAAAGACTTTTATTAAGTAGATTTGTTCTGTGAAGTTTGGATTTATCCAATTAAAATGCTGCACTTGAGGACCTCTACGGCCTCAGGTTCCCCACCTCTATAGCAGATTCAAAAGTCAGAGAGGAGTAAGAAGAAGCTTTACTGTTTATCACAGGGGCTCACCACCCCTGTGATAAACAAAGGCAAAAACTACATTAGACTTTTGTGCAATTGCCTTCCAGGAACAGCAAAATTTAATACAGGTAGGAGAAGAAAATGGAAGGAAAACTATTCATTGACAATGACTCAGAATTTTATCATTGATAATCTAAATGTGAACTGAGCAATTGATTTGGCATTCATAAAGAGAAGGTTAACACTAAGCTGCTTCAATAGAAATATATCAGTGTTAGAAGAGCAATAGAGAAAGCTAGATATTGCACTGGACCTGAAGTCATAAAGAGCAGTGTTCAAATCTAACCTCAGATACTTATGAGCTCTGTGACCCTGAGTAAGTCACTTAACCTCTATTTGCTTCAGTTTCCTCAATTGTTAAATAGGGTAATAGCTCCTATCCTGCATGATTGTTGTGCAGATCAAATGAAATATTTATTTAAAAAGAAGCATTTAGTACAATGCCTAGCACATAGTAGGTATTATAGAAATGCTTATTTTCTTCCCCCATTCATATCTCTACCCTGGTCAGATCATATCCAGAATACTATGTTTAGTTCAAAGTACTTATTTTGGATGGAACTTTGATAAATTACAACATATCCAGAAGAGGGAAACAGACTAACTGGAACCAGTATCAACTGAGGATTAGTGGAAGTGCGGTACACTTTACATTTTTAAAAGTCATCATGCAGATAGGAGATTGATATTTCTTGTACCCACGGAACATACCATGAACCTATATGTGGAACTTAAAGAAAGGCAGATTTCAGTGCAATATAACAGACAACTACCAAATAACTAAATTCACCCAAAAAGAGAACTAAACTGCCTTAGTTGGGTAATAAGTTCCCTATTACTAGAAATAATCCAGCAGAAGATAGATGCTGATTTATTATATAAGCTATTAAAGGAGCTTCATCTTGATGAGTTAAACTAGCTGACCTCTGAGACACTGTACAATTCTGAGATTCAGTACTATTATTGCTCAGAAAAAATATAGTAAAGTTCTAAAGATATCTTAATGCATATTTGCATATTTCCATTTTCCTATACAATAGAGAAATTCCCGAGTTAAATCAGAATTATATTATCCCAGGGGCAGCTAGGTGGTTCAGTGGACAGAGCTCTGGCCTTGGAGTTATGAGGACTGAGTTCAAACCCGACCTCAGACACTTGATACTTACTAGCTGTGTGACCCTGGGCAAGTCACTTAACCTCGATTGCCTCACTCACCCCCCCAAAAAAAAAGAATTGTATGATCCCAATTATTTAGATTGGCATATTTAACTGTCAAATTAATGGGCTGATTTTTCTGATATCATTTTACTTGCATTATGTAAAATTGGAATAGTCTGATAAAACAAATGTCATTCTTCAAAATAATAAAAGTAAGTAAAAAAACTCTGGGATGAAAAAATAGATCCAAAAGAAAAGTTATCCTCACATATTGCTTATGTGTAAGCCTGAATCGGTCATTATTCAAGATCATTTTATATTTGTGACTTTTGCTTATGCTTCCAATGGACCATGTTCTATGACATAAAAAATGGTATTTTATGTGCTTATGCTTCTCTGTATTTGGAATAGTTAATATTCATTATAACTCTGATTTATAAGGATTTCTTTTAAAGTCCTGAGCAGGTTATCTAAGATTTGCAAAGGGTCAGCACAGGTGCTATTAACAGCGGGGTGGGGGGGGGACTTCAGAACATGCCCATGTCTGAGCCAGCATTCTTCACATACTTGCGAAGTGATTAAAATGGCAACTCAGCTGACGGCAAAGAATAAGACGACATTTGCAAAATAATCAAATGAGCAACTCTGCTTTCACCAAACATTTTCCCAACATTTGGAAAAATCAAACTCTTTTTTTTTTAGCAACAAATAACTTGGCAAGTGATTAAGCAAGACTAGTGACAAAAAAAATGCAATCTTTTAATATGATTTTCCAGTTAAAGTCCCTGTGCTTTACAAATGGACTGTTCTTCATTAGGCTATAAGATTTGTGAATTTGTCAATTTCCTAAATCTGTGATTTGGTATCAGGTATGAAAACAAGACAAATTGCTACTTCAAACCAGGTAAAATGTACAGACTTTGACTTAGTGATTGCATAGTAATCACGACTGAGTTAGAATTCATATTTAACAGAATTATTGATATCACTATGAGTAATTTGATTTTTATTCCTTAACATGCTTTATAGAACACTGTTACCAATATGTGCGCATAAATTAGAAAAAAAGATTCTTCTAAACCATGAATAATCCCTATAATTAAAAAAAAATCATGAAAGATTTTAGACTATCCTGAGAGCATCTGTTGAAAGACTTTTTTAAAACAGTTAATTTACTGTCTCTATAAGGTTCTTGCTTGTCAGAGCTAGAGAAAAAGGTGGCCTCTTGCCTACAGTGAAGGGTGTACCAATTCACATTTATGCACTGCTGACTGATGTAAATGTTTTTCAATATTGAAATGAAAGAACTTTCCATCTGGTTCAGTTTTGATGTTGCTTGTTTTGTACTAGTTGCCATAAATACTTAATGCCATCACTATTTGTGAAAGAAAGATTGGAATGAGAAGTATATTCATGGCCAGTGATTCAAAAACAACTGGAAATGGCTTTTCATTGAAATGCACACAAGCTACTTCTGAATTGAGAACTTTGGCAGCATGAGTAATAGGTTGAATTCAGTCTTGTCCAAGTCCAACCATATTATCCAGTGTTTATTGAAGGTCTACTATCTCCAAAACATTATATAAGGGACTGGTGGGTGATACAAAGAAATACAACAATCTTTGCTCCTAAGTTTGTTATAACATAGGTGCCTCCATTAGTAAATCATAATTTATCCACTAGAATATCCAAGGATATACTATTTAAATATGTTAGCTTCCCAGGTAGATTTTCATTTTTTAGTAGATTAAATAATTTAACTCAATGCAACAAATATTCCGTAATTTCCTAAAACAAGTCTGGCCTGATATATTTTGTGAAGAAATAAGAGAAGCATATTTCTCTTAACCTGTTTAAAGGAAGTTTTAATATAAAGGGGAAGATGAGGAATACACAGTCATCATCAATCACTACCCATCCTCACTTTACATACATAGAAATGAGATATCTAGTAAAACAAAGCAATAAAGACTTAAGTGCCAGAATTAATAGTTGAGGACAGTAAGAGACTAGTTCACATTAGATTTTAACAATTGGATCTCATAAACCAGGTGGCAGCATCCTACACACCTCTACTTTGAACTAGTTTTTCTTTCTTTGTTTTTGTTCTTTGTCTTTCCCCCCTTGTGTTGTATAATATTAAGTCAGGGGAAAAGAATGAATTTGTTGTAAGGGAAGCTAAGCATCTTTCTCAGTACAAATGTTGTGGGGGTATTTGAAATATTTTAGAGATTTTTTTTCCTTTCACTCTGTAGAGATGAAATTGTTCATTCTTTTTTTTTTTTCAGTCATGTCTTATTCTTTGGGACCTTATTTGGGGTTTTCTTGGCAAAGATACTGGAGTGGTTTGCCATTTCCTTCTCTAGCTAATTTTACAGATGAGAAAACTGGGGCAAGCAAGATTAAGTGACTTTTGCAAGCTCACACAGCTAGTAAGTATCTGAGGACAGATTTGAATTCAGCTCTTCCTGACTCTAAGCCCAGCAATCTATCTACTATACCACCTTGCTGCCCAAATTGACATGCTCAATGTTATATAGATTTTAAGTGATAGATCTGGGATTTGAACCCAGGTCTCCCAAATCAAATGTTTCTTTAAATTTACTAAACTGTTTCCTAAATCATTTCATATAATTATTGTAATATTTGTGCAGAAATATGGGAGTACTAAGTATGTTCCCATTTGGAATTAATGATCAGGTTAAAGGTCAAAGTGTCTGAAGATTGGAGTTACTTCAAGTTCTTCTAGTTCGAGCAACACATTTTATAGACTAAAAAACTAAGACACAGAGAGGTTAAGTTATTACCCCAAGTTTCTATCCACTAAAGAAATTATATCCAGAACATACATAGCAGCACTTTTTGTGGTAGTAAATATCTGGAAACAAAGTAGCTTGACAAAAGAGTTGCTGTACAAGTTGGGGTTTATGATTTAAATCAAACAATACCTAATGTCTCTGCCATTGAAATGACAATGATGAAGAAATTTTAAGATATAGCAATATATCCAAAAGACAATTAACTTTCAAGTTTTGATATACTTAGGGTCTCTTTAGACATTAAGTTCATTTTATATTTGTGACTGCTCATTATGCTTTCAGTATAAAACATTCTGTGACATGAGAAATGTTATTTCATATGGTTGCATGTTCATAAATGTTGTATGATTACAATGTTGTATTTTTAAATTTTCTTTCTGTAGAAAGACATCTTGGGGGGCAGCTAGGTGGTGCAGCGAATAGAGCACCGGCCCTGAAGTCAGGAGGACCTGAGTTCAAATCCAGCCTCACACCAAATAGTTGACATGTACTAGCTGTGTGGCCTTGGGCAAGTCACTTAACCCCAATTACTTCACTTAAAAAAAAATCTTGAATTTTCTAAAGAAATCTAACGGGAAAATGCATTTTGATATACAGAAATTCCACATGTAACTCTCTGATCATATTTAAATGAGGGTAATAAACTGAAAATACTCATTAGAGAGATAATAAAAGAAGTTAGAGACTGTTGAGCAAAACTCTTTTTTAAAGAAATTGATGGAAGCAGGAGGCCAGCATTTCTGATCTCCATGTGTTAAATTGTAGTAAAAATGTTCATCAATAACTCCTTTTGACGTAATGCCTATATGACATTTCTTTTGAAGTCCTAGCACTGAATGCGGATCTGATTTCTTCAGTTGCTATTGTTGTTTTCCAACCAAAATAATTCTATTGTGGAACAATAGAAGAGTAAAAAATGCATTGAAAGCTGAGGTGGAGAGCATACATTTTGTTTAGGTAAATCCTGATTCTGCTTATAGGTAGGTCCCAAAGTATGATCCAGAAGGACAATAAAATGGTGGTGTCAGGTTATTGGTTCTATAATCAAATCTAAATCATAAATTTTGAATAAAATACTTTGATTAATTCAGTATAAACAAGTGATAGCTTGAATACACATATTTGTTATAAAGGCCTTGTATTTCTATTTTTTTAATGAAAAACTTCACTTGATCAAAGGCCAGATGTAGTGGCCTACCCCTCTAATTCCTGCTACTAGAAAAGGATGAGGCTTGTGGACCTCGTGAGCTCTGGATTTATGATATCATTACGGCTAAAGGTAACAGGATGTCCCTACTAAGTCAGACAGCAGTATAGTAAAACCTTGAGGTGAGGGAAGAAAGGAGACCTACTTGGCTAAGAAGAAACAAACTGGTATAGGTTGGAACAAGTCAAAACTTCCACGCAGCTCAGCAGTGGGATTGGGCTAGTTAGCAGTTGCAATCAAGTTTGAGTTAGATGGGGAAACCCAGTCTAAAAATAAATAAATAAAATATACTTGCTCAATCTGTTATCAGAGTGTTGTTTTGTTGCTTAAAAGGAGTTGAGGAGAATGAGGCCATTTTGTTTACATAAACAAGGTAAATCCTGAATATTAAATTTAAGTTGTCCTTTTTCTTCTCACTTTTTAATATTGTATTTATAGTCAGGAAAAATCAAAGACAAGTTCAATATAGAAATTATTTTCAAATTAGAAAAATAACTTTCTCATTACTGAAGAATCTATAAATGTATTATAAGACAAAGTGTTTCATTGATCTTTTTTTAGATTAAGGTTGAGTCGGAAACAAATAAGCAGCACAGTGTCTGGCTAGGAGTCAGGAAGCCTCATCATCTTGAATTGAAATCTGGCTTCAGACACTTACTAGCTGTGTAATTCTGGGCAAGTCATATAACCTTGTTTGACTAAATTTCCTCATCTATAAAATGAGCTGGAGAAGGAAATGGCAAAAGACTCCAGTATCTTTCCCAAGAAAATTCCAAACAGGATCACAAAGAGTCAGACATGACTGAAATAACTGAGCGACAACAAAAACAAATATTTTAATTAAAACATTAATAACAATATATGGATTTCTGTTTGCAATGTGTTGTTGAATAAATGAAACAATGAGTTGCTGAACAGATGAAACATTTTTATCTTGATTCATCCAATGGTATTAACCTACTGAAACATTTCAAAAGTATTTTCATTTTCAATAGGAAATGTCAACAAGAAATTTAATTTCTTAGAGTATTATTTTGTATGTATCTAATAATAGCAATACTAATAATAACGATAACAGTAATAATAATATAGCTGATCTTATGTAGCACTTCACACATTACAAATCCTTTTCTTCACAACGACCTTGTGAGGGAAATAATGCAAAGGAGGGAATATGCATTTTACCGATTCCCAATCACCTAATCCTAGAACCATGCAGTAATTTATTAATGAATGAGAAAGATTTGTTAAGCATTTGTTATTGCTAAGAATTGTAGTTAGGAATGGGGGCACTGAAGAAAAAGTATAGGTAGCCCTAGTCTTCAAGAAGCATATATTTAATGGTGAAGACACCACTATAGGGAAGTAGTGGCTAGGGAGAACGGTTGTGGCTTAAAAAGTTACAGGGATAGTGAATGGATCCATAAAAAGACAGTCACACACCCTTCCCACTAACAATAGCAATATCGTCTTACTTAGGGTTCCAAAATTAGAAAATGAGATAGAAAAGAAAGTGTATAGTCAGCAATAATAGTAAAATAGGGCTAAGAAATCTTTAACTGCTACATTGTTCTCTACAATAATCTAATTTCTATAATAGTACACTCATTATTATGCATATAAAATGAGTTAGTTATTAGAATTTTGTAGCTTAATCACTCTGAGGAATGTGAATAAATCAGTGTCTTTCTGGAGAATGTATAAACATTTATACATACTACATTAATAAGTAATTCCTTTATCTTCTTTTTAGGTTGCCACTATAGGATCTAAGTTAATATTTCACAGGTAGAGTCTAAAGAGGGGTTAAAAAAATAAGTTGTTCAGTAAGTCATTTTTTTCTTCACTTGAAATTAGACTAAAGATATTCCTCTGAAATTTGTTAGATAAATATTAGATATCCCACAGCCCTATAAGTATTCATTTTTTTTTTGCTTTTTCTTTTCATCCCTAAAATTAACCAAAGGATTTCCTCACATTTTCATAATAGCCTCATAAACTGTCCCTCTTTGTCTAGATTGCCTGATAGTATTTACCATCATAGATAAGACCCTTCATATCCAGCTTATTACCAAGATCGGGGCAAATCTGAAAGCACTTCAATTCCATACTCTCAACCCCTCCACCCTAAATAGTTGTGCTCAGCCATTTCAAATTGTAGATATGGAAATTTAGGTAGCAGATTGCTCCACCTACCATACAAACTACCATCCTGGAATTCCCCAAAGGAGTGAATCTGCTTAGCAAACATTACAGATGAGACATTTCCAATAGAAAATGAGGAACCTAGGAAGCTAATTTTGCCATTCCACTACTCCAATTTGCACATGGATTTGAAGGCTACAGCATCCCACTCATTTCCACCTCTAGCTTTCCTGAGGCTTTGGCAATACAGAATATCTTTCAATTCATCTTTTTTTTTAAATTTGATTTTGTTTTGAACATATATGTCTTCTTTATGGGTTTATTTACACTCCTTTGTTGACAACACATAATTAGTCATTTGAAAAGGCATTTGCTACCAAATGAATGAACTGAAATATATTATTGAAACTGATAAAGTGGGACTCATTTTAAAAACAATCCAGTTTAAGGAGCTGTCATTACAATTGCTGCACTGAGAGGTAGTAATTTAATTGGCAGGCGAGAAGATGACCAGAGTATAAACTGAAACATAATTGCTATAGGTATGTTGGGCCAGATGAGGTATTCAACAGACAGGAACCCTAGGGGAGTAATTCTTGACTTGAAAGATCACACTGCTAATTATTAGTACAGACTACACTAAAATCACAATTTTCAGACTTCAAATCTAGTGCTCTTAGTAAATGGAACATAGAAGAAAAAATTGGTGAACTTTATATCTACTGGCTTTTTTAGTCTATAATGCATATTATAATTTTAAGGGGAAATCCTAACCAAAATTGATCACAACAAAATGCATTTTAGTTAAAAGAACAATGTAAAAATAAGTGACCACTCATTGCATACACTCCCACAAAAAATCACATGCTTCTGGTGAGAGAGGGACCTGTGTTACAAGGACAACTCACACTTGTAGAGTTGCATCCTAGTAAGATGTTTCCAAAAGATTCTTCTAAATTTGACCTTGTTGTTCCTGTTGTACTTTGTTTTCAATGTCAAAGTTTATATGTTTTCCCTGATTAGAACATAAATTCCTCAGGGACAGGTGCTATTTCATTTTTGCTTGTTTTTGTATCCCCTAATCTAAACACAGAACTTGGTAGATAGTCAAGGCTTAAGAAATGCTTGTTGACTTGCCCTGTTTTGTCTTGACCAAGGTAAGTGGTCTTTTTAAAATAATAGGCATGGAATTGAGATGAGTATAGAATATTTGTATTTTTCAGTTTTTGTTATGAAATTAAGCTATCCCATTTTCTCCATTTCTGCCAGATATAATACTATAATTAATATATAATATGAAACTATAATTTGTTCATAGGATCACCTAGGAAGACCTAAGTTTGAATTTGGCCTCAGACACTGGTTATATGACCCTTGGCAAGTCACTTGACCCCTTTTTTCCCTCAGTTCCTCATGTATAAAATGGATACACACTGGAATGTATAGTGGCAAACCATTGTAGTATCTTTCCAAAAAAACTCCATGGGCAAAAGTCCATGTGTCATGCAGGCTTGGATATGACTGAACAATAACAAGGCCCACAAAATAACTTATTCATTAAAGTACATTTCTAGGGCTAAACAACAGCTGGAATATCTCTTTGTTTCTAAAGCTACCATTTTGCTGTCTTACCACAAAGAAAACTAATGACATCTTTTGAGGGTCTGATGAAACCTGCTGGTCTCCAACCTCTATAGCACTTTCATTCATTGGCTTACTGCTTAGATGCTAGTGCCATGTGTTTATTATCTGCTAAATTACTACCGTTATTTGCTGACATCCATTAAATTGTATCTTAGCACCATGCCTTTTACATATACTTGGTGCTTAAAGAATGTTTACTGATTGCTATGCAGCTTCTTCTTTAATGGGAAGAAGTTATGGATCTTCTCTGTGAAAGTACAGAGCATGAAACTATTTCAGATCTTGTTAAAGTCAGTCCTACTATAGTGCCACCAAGAATATCAAGAGTTCTTGCCTTGAAATCTAATTTTAATTTCCCCTGAAGGACAACCTCCCCCAGTTCCACCTGATATTTTAGTTGGAAGAGTTCCTTTCAACTCTCATCATGTCCCCATGGAAGCTAGAAGCAGAACCTTGAAAATTACCTTACTGTGTGATTTAGGAAAATGATGGGTACAGAGAGAGACTAGCAATCTTTTCCGTATATTTCTTCAGCTATGCTAGAGCAATACTGGTTATATCTGTCCCTCAAGACCTAGGGTAGTTCCTGAGTGATTGAGGGTATATTTCTTTAGTACTATCATTTTAAACCCCTATACTTGTGTGTCTCTCCCTACACACACTGTTAAATATCGCTTATTAATTCATTAGTTTCACTCAACCAATTAATATCAGTTCTTTTTTTTTTTTTTGTAAATTGCTATTTACTTAGAAGATGCTGCAGAAACAAAAGCACAAACATTTACACCCTACTCCTCAGGGGGACAGTTTTCTCTACACCATCTTGGTCTCTGAAGAACGAGGAGTTTCTATATACATTTTCTCTATACACCATGTGGATTATATGTACTCTCTCTCTCTCCCTCTCTCTCTCTCTCTCTCTCTCTCTCTCTCTCTCCCCCCATCTAAATCATATGCATATGTATATATGTATACATATATACTAAATTATATACAGTTTCTATATACACTAAATATGTTTTCTGCCAGATTTGTCTGTTCCTCATTTACCAATTGGATAGGTACTGTAGGTCATTCCTCATCTCAGCATCCTAATATTGGTCTGGCTAAAAAACCTAGTGTGGACTTTTGACTCTTGGATACCATTTGTCTTGCTCACTTAATCTCTCTGAGCTCACTAGGGCATAGTGATCTGAAATATTCTTAAAGAAGAAATGCCAGGGCGAAAAACTAACACTGAATTCATGGGCCATATAGTATCCTCAGATCAGGAGAGCCTGAGTCATTCACCTTATAGCATTATTTTTCTTCTCTCTCTAGAATTCTGTCAGGAAGGAAGGAATTAAAGTGAAAGAGCTAGAAAAAGAAGGATCTCGTAAACTAGTATCCTTTGACTGTATGCCAGTATCACTTACGTGGTGAAAGAATATTCTCTTAACCACTTCATTAGCAAGCCAGACCAGTTACAAAATATTTGTGTCTCTAAAATCCACATGAGGACTATATCAGCAGATTTCTCTGTGCAGGATCATGAGGACTGGGATAAATGACCTTTTATACTTAAAGACATACCTCCTGACAAACTCATGTATATAGATTACTGCTTAATTAGGCAGTAAAAAGAAAGTGTCTTTTGAAGTAGAGATGATATTTGAGCATTCTCTGTTGAGAAGACCTAACAACTCAAATATTAAATTTATTTTTATTAATTAAATTGTTTTAGTTTTCAGCATTCACTTCTATAAGATTTAGAGTTCTAAATGTTCTGTCCCTCCCTCCCACTCTTCCTGAAGATGCATGCAATCTACATATACATTCATATTAAACATATTTTCACATTGGTCATGTTGAAAAGAAGAATTAGAATCAATGGAAGGAACCACAAGAAAGAAGAAAAAACAACAACAAAAAAAGAGAGCAAATAACATTCTTTGATTTGCATTGAGATTCCATAGTTGTTTTTCTGTATGTGGATAGCATTTTCTTCTTTTTTTTTTTTTTTTGGTGAGGCAATCGGGGTTAGGTGATTTGCCCCGGGTCACACAAGTAAGTGCCAAGTGTCTGAGGCCAGATTTGTACTCAGGTCTTCCAGACTCCAAGCCCTGAGCTCTAACCACTGTGTCACCTAGCTGCCACTCAATAGCATTTTCCATCAAGAGTCTTTTTGAGTTGTCTTAAATCCTTGCATTGCTGAGAAGAGATAAATCTATGAAAATTAATCATCACACAATGTTGCTATTAATGTGTAGAATGTTCTTCTGGTTCAGCTAAGTTCACTCAGCATCAGTTCATTTGTCTTTCCAGGTTTTTTGAAGTCAGCCTGCTCATTGTTTCTTAAGGAAAAATAGTATTCAATTACATTCACATACCACAACTTGTTCAGTCATTCCTCAATTGATGAGCATCCCTTCATTTTCTGATTCTTGGCCACCGGAGAAAGAGGTGCTATAAATATTTTTATACATGTGAATCCTTTTCCCATTTTTTATGATCTCTTTGGGATACATACCTAGAAGTGGTAATGTTGGATCAAAGTGTATGCACAGTTTTATAGCACTTTGGGCATAATTCAAAATTGCTTTGCAGAACAGTTGGGTCATTTCACAACTCTACCAACAATGCATTAGTGTTCCAATTTTCTCACATCTTCTCCAACATTTATCATTTTCCTGTTTTGTCATGTTAGCCAATCTCTTAGGTATGATGTGATACCTCAGAGTTGTTTTGATTTGCATTTCTCTAATCAATAGTAATTTAGAACATTTTTATATGACTGTAGACAGCTTTAATTTCTTCATCTGAGAACTGCCTGTTCATATCATTTTACTGTTTATTAATTGGGGAATGACTTGTATTCTTATGAATTTGACTTAGTTCTCTCTATGTATTTTAGAAATGAGGCTTTTATCAGAGACACTGGCTTTAAATTTTTTTCCCACCACCTTTCTGCTTATTTTCTAATCTTGGATGCATTGGCTTTATTTCTGTGAAAATTTTTCAATTCAGTGAAATCAAAATCATCCATTTTGCATTTCATAATGTTCTCTGTCTCTTGTTTGGTCATAAATTCTTCCCTTCTCCATAGATTGGCAGGTAAACTCTTCCTTGCTATCCTAATTTGCTTATAGTATCAATAATTGTATCTAAATAATGTAATCATTGTCACTTTATCTTGGTATAGGGTGTAATATGTTGGTCTATGCTTAGTTTCTGACACACTATTTTCCAGTTTTCCCAACAATTTTTGTTAAATACTGAGTTCTTATCCCAGAAGCTGGGGTCTTTGGATTTACTAAAGAGTAGATTACTATAGTCATTGACTACTGTGTCTTGTGTACCTAATCTATTCCACTTGTCCACCACTCTATTTCTTAGCCAGTACCAAGTATTTTTGATGATTGCTACTTTATTATACAATTTCAGATCTGGTATGGCAAGGTCAACTTCCCTTTCCTTTCCTTTCATTAGTTCCTTTGATATTCTGGACCTTTTGTTCTTCCAAATGAATTTTGTTATTATTTTTTCTAACTTTGTAAAATAATTTTTGGCAGTGTGGTTGGTATGGCACTGAATGATTAAATTGATAAAGATAGAATTGTGATTTTTATTATATTTGCATGGTCTGCCCATGAGCAACTGATATTTTCCAAATTATTTAGATCTGACTTTATTTGTATGAAAAATGTTTTGTAATTATATTCATATAGTTCCTGGGTTTATCTTGGCAGGTAAATTCCCAAATATTTTATATTGTCCATAGTAAATTTAAATGGAATTTATCTTTCTATCTCTTGGTATTGGGCTTTAGTAGTAATATAAAGAAATGCTGATGATTTATGTAGGTTTATTTTGTATCCCGCAACTTTGCTAAAATTGTTTATCATTGTAAGTAGTTTTTTACTTGATTCTCAAAGATTCTGTAAGTATACCATCATATCATCATATCATCTGCAAAGAGTGATAGCTTTGTGTTTTTTTTGCCTATTCTAATTCTTTCAATTTCTTTTTCTTTTCTTATTGCTAAACCTAAAGTTTCTCATACAATATTGAATAGCAGTGGTGATAATGGACATCCTTGTTTTACCCTCAATCTTACTGGAAATGCTTCTAGCTTATCCACATTACACATAACGCTTGCTGGTGGTTTTTGATAGTTGCTACTTATAATTTTAAGGAAAACTAACTGTATTCCAATGCTCTCTAGTGTTTTTAGTAGTAATGGGTGTTGTATTTTATCAAAAGCTTTTTCTACATCTATTGCAATAATCATATAATTTCTGTTAGTGTTGTTGTTGATCTGGTCAGTTATGCTGATAATTTCCCTAATATTGAACCAGTCCTACATTCCTGGTGTAATTCCTATGTGGTCATAGTGTATTATCCTCTAGATAAGTTGATATAATCTATTTGCTAACATTTTATTTAAATTTTTTGCATCTATATTCATTAAGGAAATTGTTCTATAATTTTCTTTCTCTATTTTGGCTCTTACTGTTATCAGTGCCATATTTGTATCATAAAAAGAATTTGGTAGGACTCCTTCTTTGCCTATTTTCCCAAATAGTCTATATAGTATTGGAATTAATTGTTCTTTAAATGTTTGATAGAATTAACTTGTGAATCCATCTAGCCCTGGAGATTTTTTTGTTAGGGAGTTCATCAGTGGCTTGTTCAATTTATGTTTCTGAGATAGGGTTATTTAAGTATTTTACTTCCTCTTCTGTTATTCTGGGCAATTTATATTTTTGTAAATATGTATCCATTTCACTAAGATTGTCAAACTTATCGGCATACAATTGGGCAAAATAGTTCCTAATTATTGTATTAATTTCTTCTTCCTTGGTCATGGATTCACTCTTTTCATTCTTGATACTGATAATTTGGTTTTCTTATGTTTTTAAATCAAGTTATGCAAAAGTTTATCTAGGTTTTTTTCCATTAAAATCAGCTCTTAGTTTTATTTATTAATTCAATTGTGTTTCTAATTTCAAATTTACTAATCTCTCCTTTGATTTTGAGAATTTCTAATTTGGTATTTAATTGAAGATTTTTAATTTGCTCTTTTTCTAGCTTCTTTAGTTGTATGCCCTCTTTAGTTGCATGCATTGATCTCTTCCTTCTCTATTTTATTCATGTAAACATTGAGAGATATAAAATTTCCCCTAAGAACCACTTTTTCTGTATCCCATAAGTTTTGATATGTTGTCTCATTATTGTCATGCTCTTGGATGAAGTTATTGACTGTTTTTATGTTTTGTTGTTTGACCCACTCATTCTTTAAAATTTGATTGCTTGGTTTCAATTAATTTCTAGTCTGTCTTTTTGTGGCCATTTATTACATGTAATTTTTATTGCTTCATGATCTGAAAAGGATGCATTTAATATTTTTTACTTTTTTGCATTAGATTGTCATGTTCATATGTCCTAATACATGGTCAATTTTTGTGTAGATGCCATATACTGCCAAGAAAAAGTCATATTCCTTTGTATCCCCATTCAGTTTTCTCCAGAGGTCTACCATATTGAACTTTTCAAAATTCTTTTCACATCTTTAACTTCTTTCTTGTTTGTTTTGTGATTATAATTATCTAGTTCTGAAAGGGGAAAGTTGAGGTCCCCCAGTAGTATAATTTTCCTGTCTATTTCTTCCTGTAACTCTCTGAACTTTTCCTCTAAGAATTTGGATGCTATACCATTTGGTGCATATATGTTTAGTAATGATGTTACTTCATTTTCTGTGGTGTCTTTGAACAGGATTTAGTTACCTTTCTTATTTCTTTTAATCAAATGTGGTTTTTTTTGTTCATCCAGAGACAAATTTTATTAGAATATCAATGGTGGTGGGGAGATAGAATTTGAAAGTCTATCACATTGGCTTGACTCCTAAGAAATCTAAGCGTTTGTATTGCTAATGCAAGTGGGCCAGATCTTAACAATCTGAGCCCTTGGATAGAATCTTAAAGAATCTGAGCCAATCAAATCTATTTTTTCTTCTGCTTTGTCTGAGGTCAGGATTGCTGCCAATGCATTATTTATTTTTCTTCAAATGAAGTATAATATATTCTGCTCCGGCCTTTTACCTTTATTCTTTGTGTATTTCTCTGCTTCAGATGTGTTTCTTGTAAACAACACATTGTAGGATTTTTTTTTAATCTCTGCTATTTGCTTCCATTTTATGGGAAATCCCATTCACATTCACAGTTATGATTACTAACTGTGTCTTTCTCTCCATCCCCCCCACCATGTTTAAGCTTTCCTCTGTCCTTTCTCCCTTTCCCTCCTCACCAATGTTGTGCTTCTGACCACTACCTCCTTAAATATGCCCTCCCTTTTGCCATTTCCCTCCCTTTTCTATTTATTTCTTTCTGCTTCTTCTTCCCTCTTTTCTATACACCCTATACTTTTTCTTTCCTCTTTCCCATCCTATTTGTTATACGGTAAGTTAGATTTCTATACCTGAGGATGTTATTTCCTCTGAGTCAAATCTAATGACAGTAAAGTTCATACAATGCTCATCTCCCTCCCTATTTCCCACTACTGTAATAGGTCTCTGCCTCTTTATGTGATGTAATTTACTCTCTTCTGCGTCATCCTTTCCTCTTCTCCCAGTGCAATGCCTTTTTACCTCTTAATTAGATTTTTTTATCATCACATCAAAATCAACTTATGTCCATGTCCTTTGCCTATGTATACCCTTCTAAATGTCACAATAAAGATACAATTTTCAAGAGTTACAAATACCATCTTCCCTTGTAGGTATGCAAATAGTTTGCCCTTAATAATATGTTGCTACTTTTTTCTTTTATCTTCACCTTTTTATGCCTCTCCTGAGTCTTGTATTTGAAGATCAAATTTTCTATTGAGCTCTGGTCTTTTCATCAGGAATATTTGGAAGTTCCCTGTTTCATTGAATGTCCATCTCCTCCCCAGAAACATTATGCTCAATCTCTCTGGTTGATCCTTGGTTGCAATCCAAACTCCTTTGCTTTACAGAATATCATATTACAAGCCTTCTCATTGTTTAATGTAGAAGCTGCAAGGTCCTGAATAATCCTAACTGATATTTAAATTGTTTCTGGCTGCTTGTAATATTTTCTCCTTGACCTTATAATTCTGGGATTTGGCTACAATATTCCTTGGCATTTTCATTTTGGGATCTCTTTCAGGAGGTGATCAGTGGATTCTTTTGATGACTATTTTACACTCTGCTTCTAGGACCTCAGGGCAGTTTTCATTGATGATTTTTTGAAAGTTGTTATCCAGGCACTTTTTTTTTATCATGACTTTCAAGTACACCAATAATTCTAAAATTCTCACTCCTGTATTTTTTTTCCCCTATTTTCCAGGTCAGTTGTTTTTCCAATGAAGTATTTTATGTTTTCTTCCATTATTTTCTTTTTTTTTTTTAACATTTTATTTGACTGATTCTTGTTGTGTCAGTCATTAGGTTATACTTGCCCATTTCCAATCTTTAATGAATTGTTTTCTTCAGTCAGTTTTTTGTACTTCTTTTTCCATTCGCACATCCTACTTTTTAAGGAGTTATTAGTTTCAGTGTACTTTTTTTTGTTTGTTTTTCCATTTGGTCAATTGTAATTTTTAAGGAATTGTTTTCTACAGTCAATTTTTGTCCTTCCTTTTCCAAACTGTTGACTCTCTCTTGCATATCTCGTTTCTTTTCCCAATTTTTTTTCTAACTCTCTCATTTGACTTGTAAAATTCTTCTTGAAGTCTTCCAAGAAGGTTTTTTGGGCTTCAGACCAGTTCACATTCTTCATTGAAGTTTCAGATATGGGTATATTGACAATGTTACAATGTTGTACTCCTCTGAATTTGTGTTTTGATATTCCCTGCCTCCATAGAAAGAATCTATTGTCATCGTCTGTTTCTACTTTTTGTTCATCATGTTTGACTGTTTCCTGGTTTTTAAAGTTGCACTCTTTTGCTGTAGCACAGGAAGCAGTGTCCCAAACTTCTTGGGCTGGGGGCCAGGGCCCTGGTTACTGGCTTTGTCTGCTGGGGGGCCTCAGGTGCTGGCAGCTAGAGGCTGTAGGTGTCTGGCCACTTACCTGGGGCTGTGGTGTGTTCTGAGGCCATTGGTGCTTTTCTTTGCTTCCCTGGAGGTATGCTGAAAGTCTTGGTTTGGGCTGTGTTGAAGCATAAGAATGTTCAGCTGCTAGAGGCCTGTCTGCACACGTGTGGTTCCCTGAGCTAGAGTCTGCCAGTTTACTGGGCTGTGCCTAGGGACATGGCAGGTCCTAGTGTTGGTGCTTGCCTGCTTGACTTGGGGCTGAGGATCTCCCACTAGTTGGCTGAGGTGTGGCTTCCTACCAGCTTGCCAGGATGCCTCCTATCCTGTACTGCTCCCCTTCCACCAGAGTGAGAGGGACTTTTCCCATTAATCCCCCAAGCCTCCTGGGCTAAAGGACTCCTGCACTCTGTCTTTCTGCTGGCTCCACTGCTCTAGGATTTTTCCTGGGGTGATATTTTCTGGGTTTTTAGAGGTCAATAAGGGATGTGAGAGCTACTCACTGCTTACTTCACCATCTTGGCTCAAATATTAGATTTAAATAGCTGATACATTAATTCAGCTACAAAAAAAGAAAGGAATGTTATGATTGCAAGCATTGTCTGTAAAAGACAGCTTTTTAACCTGATAACAGTACCATGCTAAACAAGAGTTGAGACAAAATCAACAATAAGAATAGTCAGAAAAAAGGGGAACATGAGTAGTAGAAGTGAGTGAAGTTGATTAGAAGCTGAGGCAGCAGTGACAGCAGTTAAGATTAGAAAAGGCTGTGATAGCAGCAAGCAGTGGCTCCTCTGAGAGCATAGAAGGAAGTCAATATCAAAGAGACAGATAAGGAGAAGAGATATGCTTACAGTTAAGTATCACTTGAACAGTAAAATCTCTTCCACGAAGGAAAAGGGGCAACCAGTCACTCACACCTCAGCAACGCAATACATAAAGTCTATATTATTCAGAAATATTACTTAAGTTGAATTGTTGTCCCTACTACAATTCCAAAGAATCAAAGTATTAAATTGTTTCATGCATATCTTTTTTTCTCTTTCTAACTTCTTTACAATTACTTTCATTCCAGTTTTAATCCAGTTGAAAATCAAAACATATCTAAAACATTTCACAGAAAATATCATCAAGAAAATCAAGGAATGGATAGTGAATTAAGTCAGGTTTTCCTCATCATGAGGAAATAACTTGCTCATGATGAAAACCTTTTATTTGGTCAGAATTTATTTACTGAAATTACTTCAAAGCACTTGGACAATGTTAAACACTAAATATTTCAAATCAGGTGATATGCCAGATAAAATGATGACTTTTTAGATGGTAGCTAGCTTTTGTTGTCCTAAATGGATATGAAATTAGAATAATTAATAACAATATTTATATTGTCTTTGTTATCTCTACCATGGATCCTTTTTCTCATATCCTTCTATACTATTTCACTTAGTGATATATCAGCTCCAAAGGATTCAATTACCATCTTTATGCAGATGTTTCTTAGATTTATTTATCCAGCCTAACATCTCCTCTGGCCTCCAGTCTTCTATCTCCAACTTCTAATTAGGTAACTGGAACTGAATATCTTATATAAATCCTAAGCTCAAAATATCCAAAACTGAATTCATTATATTCCTCCTTCTCCCCTCTGCCACAAACTCTCACTACCACTTTTTTAACTTCCTTATTAAGGTCAAGGGTACCAACATCTTCCCAGGAGAGTTTTTTTTTTTTATAAATTTAAAAACACTATTTTGTGAAGGTGTTCATAGGCTTTTCTAGACTGATAAAGGGGTCTGTGATAAAAAATAAGTCTTAAAGTCCTTTGTTAAAGCTCATTTTGCCTCTGCCTAGCCTTCAACTTTAAAAAAGGACATGCCTTCCAAGATAAGGACAAAGAGGTATCAAAAATTTTTATTAATAACTCTATGCAGATGTATTATGTCAAGTTATATGGCTTAACCAAAATGAACAAACAAATAAATAAATAGCTTCTTCTTATGGAGCCATTCTCAAACTATATTAAGACACTATTCAGAGTCAAATATATTTAAAATTAATATATATTGAAGGAGAAATTAAATTAAACTTTGCAAAGACATGGCAGAGCAAATGGTAGGATCCATTAATGTAAAAGGCAAGTAGGTAATGTAGTGGAAAGAGCTGTGGGCCTAGAGTCCCAAATGGGGCCATACAACTGAAAACAACTATGCAACAACACTAACATAAAATTATCTGTTGTCATTCGATAGGTTATAGCTTTCTTATCGTATATGTGTATATGTATGTGTGTACGTATCATGCCTACGTGTGGATATATATGTCTGTGTGTTTTCCTCAATTACATGTTAAAACAATTTTTAAGCTTTTTTTTTAAGTTTTGAGTCCTAAATTCCGTTCCTTCCTCTCTCATCCCTCAGATGGTAAGCAATCACATATAGGTTATACATGTGCAATCATGTAAAACATTTGCATATTAATCATTTTGTAAAAGAAAACTCAAAAGAAAAAGAATGGAAGAAAGAAAGTGAAATATAGCATGCTTCAGTCTGTATGCAAAAAATATTCTTTCTCTGGAGCAGGATGGTATACTTCATCATTAGTCTTTTGGGATTGTCTTGGATCATTGTATTGCTGAGTTCTCTATGTCACTAAAAATTCTTCATTGTACAATATTGCTGTTACTGTGTACAACATTCTCCTGATTCTGCTCACTTCACTTTGTATCAGTTCATATAATTCTTTCTGTGTTTTTTTCCTAAAATCATCCTGCTTGTCTCTATAGCACAGTAATATTCCATCAAAATCATATACTGTAGCTTGTTTTGTCATTCCCCCAATTGATGGGCATCCCTTCCATTTCCAATTCTTAGCCAGCACAAAAAGAGCTGTTGTAAATATATTTGTACAAATAGGTCCTTTGCCTTTTTTTTGTCTTTAGGATATAGATCTAGCAATGATATTACTGGATAAAGTATATGCACAGTTCTATAGCTTTTAGGGCATAGCTCCAAAATATTCTCCAGACGGTAGGATCAGTTCACAGTTCTACCAACAGAGCATTAGTGTCCCAGTTTTTCCATATCCCATCTAACATCCATCATCTTCCTTTTTCGTCATATTAGACAATCTGATTGTAACCTTCTTTTAATGGTTATCTTAACCATTCTGTCTTAAAAGAAAAAGACTGCTTTTACTTCTAAAATATTTGGTCATTCCCTCTTTTTTCCTACCCTTGAATAAAGAATATTTTCTCATTCTGATAATAAATTCTACAAAAAGTGTATTTTAAATAACCATCTTTTTTTCTTCTATCTGAGCCCCCCTTCCTCTTCATCCTCCTATGAATAGTTTTGCTTCACTACTATAAATTCCCATAGAATTACACTGATCAACTGTGTAACCACTAAACAGTTCTTAAAACTTATAAAAACCTAATCACTTCACTAAGAAAGTAAAGCTGCTACAAATCCAAGAATGTTCATTGGTATGCTAATTTTTTTTTTCCTTTTAGATTGTCTGCTCACCTTATTTGACTACAGTCACCTATACTTAATGGTAGTGAGATTTCTTCTGGGTTCTCAAGGAACCCAGTCTTGGAAATTTCCCAGCAATTTTAAGGAAAGACAGAATTAAAGGCTCTGAGCTAGAATCTGGGTGACAAGTTGAACCAGCAGACAAAGGTAATGCTTAGAAATATCTTGATAACCTCTAGGTTATATTCCATAAAAGCACTCATATAACCAAGAGAACACTGTACCCCAGTGAATTAATAGACATACTGTTATCCTGAAGTCAAAGCTTAATGGTAAGAACACATTTAAAATACTTAATACTTAATGCTAATTTTAATATACATTTCTAGAATTGTAAAATGGATCATAGAAAATCTGAAAAAAAGTATTCTGACAAACAAAAACAAAATCCTGTACATCCTTTATGGCATACAGGCTATATCAGCTAAGTTTGTCAGAAAAAATCTCTTTCCATCAAGAAGGAGGAAGCAGATTGCTAAATATTCTCAGAGCACATGATGAATAGGCAAGAAAAACAAAACAAAATTTGGAAAAGATAGACATTACTACACCGAGAAACAGTAAGGATGATAACAGGTATCCACCTTTGATATTGTCTAATGTAATGAAAAGTGACTAACCTACAAAATTGAATTTATCAAATGAATCAAATCTAACATCAAAAGGCTGTCCAGGTGTGAATTCTACATGAATCCTGTCAACAATATTTGAACAAAGAAACATCAGGCAAATGGTTTAGTCAAGTTGATATATTTATACAAAAGGATAAATTTATAAGAGCAATCCAGGACAAAAATCAGCTAAATGGCTCAGTGTATAAAGAACCAGGCCTGGAGTCAGGGAAATCAGAGTTCAAATCCAATCTATGTTACTCAGAGCATATTATAATCTTGGTCTGCTTCAATTTGCTTAATCATTAAATGGAAGTAACACCTATTTCCCAGGTTTCTTGTGAGGACCAAATGAGATAATGCTTGTAAAGCTTTTAACACTATGGCTACCACATAATAGGTGTTATATAAATGCTTATTCTCTTTTACCAACCAAAATTAAGAAAAGATTATCTATTATCACTTTAGTTTCATTAATCAATGCAAACTAAGCAAGAGTAGGTAGAAATAGTGCAACATTGCAAAGTGTAGAACTTTGCTACCCATTAAAATATAGCAATAAATAGCCTTTTGAGTAGAATTATACTTTGTAGCCTCATTACCTTTCATGGACTGACAGATGACAAGCTTCTATAATACAGATTCAAAATTCAAAATATTTTGGAGAATTCAACCAATAAATTGTAGTGGAATCTGACCATTATCACAATAAAATATTTAAAATGGTATTTTATTAGCTGTCACAATATTAATTATTTATAATATTTAAGCTCTGTGTGTGTGGGGAAAGTTTTCACAAACTGACTTCAATGTTTTTTTTTTTAATGTGGGGACAGCATAAGATAGATATCATCTCCACTCTCCTTTCTTCTACTAGGATTGTTCCAAATGGCACTATAACTATTTAAGTTATGATAAATTTTTCAATCTGAACTCCATAAAAAAGATGAGAATGAAGTGATTAATTATAATAATGTTACTACTACCACCACTAATAATAATAACAACAATTTCATATTTCTATATTTTTAGATTAACAATGGTTTTCTATCAATAATGGTAAAAGGTAATTATTATGAATAAATATTATCATGCCTTTTTTACTGTTAGGTATCTATGGCACAGAAAAATAGATGATTTGCCTAAAGTAACATAAAATAAAATTGTCAGAACCAGTATTTAACTTCGCATCTTTTAATTCTCGGTTCAAAATTATTATTATTATTGGTGAGGCAATTTGGGGTTAAGTGACTTGCCCAGAGTCACACAGCTAGTAAGTGTTATGTGTCTGAGGTCAGATTTGAACTCAAGTACTCCTGACTCCAAGGCCAGGGCTCTATCCACTACACCATCTAGCCAACCCCTCAAAATTATTTCCACTTCTAGACTCTTCCCGTAAAACTAACAGTGTTCTAAAGCTTGGTTTACTGGTTTAGGTATAAATCAGAAAATACAAACACTCTAAATTTGACTTGCTTTTACCACTTATTTCACTCTCAAAAAACATTGCCTGTTTGAAAAAAATGTTTAAACAGAGTAATTATTTATTCAGGTAAGGACAAATTTCTTCAAAAGTGAAGAAATATTAACTCTGGGGAGTATTTCTGAATTCTACTTAATGCTAAAGCTAATATCTTATTATCCTCATACAAAACTAAAGACTGTTTCCTCACTCCCCCAAAAATGGGTTGGTCACATAAGGCAATGAAAGCATAATCTGAACAGCATAAGAGTCTACAATTTTATGAACTACTGTAGAATGTACTACATTTCATATAGTAATCCCATTCTACACTTTTTTTCCCTACTAAAGTAATTGCAAAACCACTAAACCTTCTTAGTTTTTAATTCAATCTGTGTCTGCACCACTTTGAATACATATGTTATCAGTAATATGGTAGTGCCATTGGCAAAAAAAAAAGTGATGGAAAAAAAGGAGTAGAAGTTGTGCTTTGGAGGGTGTTTTTTTTTTTTAATATGGAAAAATATATTATATTTAGGTCATTTTCATCAAATCAGGATTTCCAGATATTTTTGAAATCGATGTCCTTATCATTCAAATTGGAATTAATATGAAAGTGGTAGTAGAAAGGACAGATAAAAAGAACCTTTTTCAGAGGATAAGAGTAAAATATATACTAACTTTACTTTATCTAATTGACTTTTTGGGTGTGAATTCCTTTTTTTCAAGTTCAGGCTACTGTTGGCCTTTTTCTCAGAGGAGAGATTTTATTCTCATTAAATTTAATCATGTAGTTAATGCTTTCATTTAGGAGTCTATTAGGTACCCTTCTGACATTTTTGAGATCAGTTAAGGTTCTGACCTTGTCATCACAATTGTCTACCCTTTAAAATGACCCAGTTCTAGTATCTAAATTTACTACTTGCAAGTGAGTCTCCTATTTCTTCTAAGTTGAAGTTTGATGAACTAGCCTTCACTTCATGCTATTTTCATTACATCCCTAGAGGATCATATCTATGACTTTCTCATTACCATTGTCTGTCTTCAGTCTTTGGACAAAATGCCATTTAAAGAGAAAACAAAATTTTCATCTTTTATTTGTGGGTGTGTGTGTGTGCGTTTGTATTTGTGTGTCTGTGTGTTTAACCAGTGTTAGACTACAAGGACATATTCCAGTAGAAATTACTTATAATATTGCTAATTTTGCTAACAGCAGGCAAATATTTCCAGATATATTTGCTCTAAATAAGGCTCCTATCAAACTGTATCTTCCTCAATGATGATTATCTACAGAATTAGAAAAAAAATAATTATTAAAGATAAATTAAATTTCAGTGTTAACTTATGTTAAATATTTTTGATGATAATTAGAATGACACCCTCATTATTCTTCTGAATTAAGACACTCTTACATCTTTTACTTATATCAGCTTTATTGAAATGTCATCTTTCCCGCTGAGAATATCTTTAAGTATTATACTGGTTTTGTCATTATTGAACCTATATCAGAAACTGTACGTGCTAATATCCTTCCCCCCCCGACCCCTGATGCTATGTTGGCCAATATTTGTGGAAATTTTGAAACTGTGACATAGAATCAAAGAAATAAGAAAACCCCTTCAGGCGTCATCTATCTCCATCCTTATTTAAAGGCAGCTTGGTGGCAAATGGATTGAGCCCTGGACTTGAAGTCAGAAATATAGTTCAAATCTGTTCTCAAATACTTATTAGCTATGTGATCCCAGGCAAATTTAACCTCTGTTTGTCTCAGTTTCTTCATCTGTCAAATAGGGACAAGAATAACACCTACCTTCCAGGGTTATAATGAGGATAAAATAAAATTATATTAATAAATAACACAGAACAATACCTGATGCACAGTAAAAGCTTACTAAATGTTTAAATTTAATATTTTGTTTTTTTGTTTTGAGACAATTGGGGTTAAGTGACTTGCCCAGGGTCACACAGCTAGTAAGTGTCAAGTGTTTGGTCTGAGGCTGGATTTGAACTCAGGTACTCCTGACTTCAGGGCTGGTGCTGTATCCACTGTGCCACCTAGCTGCCACTAAATTTAATATTTTTAAAAATTAAAATCAGTTTATAACATCTAAGTAAAATTGTTTTGTTTAATGGTCTCAAATAAAAGAAGGAATAATATCTAACTGTATAACCAATTCCTCTTTTGGAGAGATCTAATTATTTCCCTTACATACAGTAAAATTTATTGAAATATGTGAGGAATAAATGATGAAAATTCTGAAACAACTCTATCCAATTACAGCAGGCATACTTCTAGTTAGAGTAATTCGGGGAAAAAAATGGAAACTTTGAATAATGAGAGTATATTTTAAGTAAATCAGCTCTTTAACTATCATCTACAATAAAGATTGGGAGATGGTGATGATGAAATTCCATCAACTAGGAAATGACTGAACAAACTAATATGCAAAAGTAATGAAGTATCATTGCAAATGAAGAAGCAATCAGTAGGTAGAATTAAAAGAATTTCAGAAAGACATATAAACTCCAAAAAGAAGTGAACCAGGAGAACAAAATATACCAATACCATAATAATGTAAATTAAAACAATACTAAAATACAAATAAAAATGATTAATTGAAGTAAAAAATTTTGGTTTCCGAGAATACATAACAAAATATACTTTCATATTTTGTGCAGCAACAAGGAGGCTAAAAAATGTTGCTTAGAGGGGCAAATGAAATCTTTTCTGTTAGTTCATTTTGCTTAGTTATTTTCTTTATTAAAAGACAAGGTTCAATTATGGAGAGAATGTCAGGTAATTACTATGGGAAATATATATACATATACATATTTAAACAATTTTTTTTGAAACAAAAAAGAGAAGGGATTGGAAAAGATTCTTTCCAAGGTGACTTCCAGTTATAAGTTCTATGTGGAAGATACATAACTAAGACATTCACCTTAAGAATAATATTTCTTCAAACTAGTAGTAATGGTCTTTTAATACTTTGTGAATCTTTTATTTTACTGAAATGGGTACTTTCTCCAATTACCTTTTCATGTCTGTCTGTCTATCCTTTGCATCTCTTACCTGTGCTCTCCTATTACTTGCCACAGTGTCTACCCAACATGCGTGGATTTTCCTATAAATTGCTTATCAACACATAAGATAACAATGAGGTGTTTGAGTTACATATAAGTCCTTTCTTTGCACTCGGCATGTGACCAATTTGCTTTTCTCCCAAATTGTGTATGTGTGTGAATACATACATACATACATTTCCTCATTTCATTCTTTATTTTGCTTCTCTTAAGTCATGCTTGATTTGTAACAGCTTACTTACACCTACCATCAGCCACCATATATCCCTTTGGGTTATTTTCAACTTTATTTCCATGTAGATTGTTATATTCTATCACTTACAACCACACACAGTCATGAAAAGATAATTGTTCTTAAAAACATGACTTTCCTAAAATCTCTCAGTCACTTGCATGCTAGGGAATGTGTTCTCTGTTTGATTTCTCATTTTCTGCCTATCTCTACATTATCATCCACAATTAACAAAATTGAAGAAGTAATACTTCTTGGAGGAGTCAAAAGCAATTAAGATATGTTTATTTGGGAAGAAAAACAGGTTGATTTTGTTTTTCTTCTTAATAAGCAACAATTAATCTATTGATAGAATTGCTTTTGCCTGAAAACAAAATGAAAGCAGGTGTGGCCAGTCCATTATAAACCATAACAAATATAGGCTATCCATTATTAATTACAGGGATAGCACTAGACTTGTGATGTCATCAGTATAGAGAAGCTCCAGATGAATAAATCTCTACTAATGCAGAATGACTGCCTTTGCAATCTATAATGTTAAAGAGTTGTCTAGGACCTTGAGAGGCTAAATGACTTGCAGAGTTAAACAACCACTGTGTGTCATAAGTGAAATTTTAACCTATGTGTTCCAAACTTTGAGGAGATCTATCTGCCCATTATGCTATGCTGACTCATTTGTTTTGTTCTCTTTATTTTTTTTACACTTTGAACATAACAAATCCCTCAAAAATGAAAATTTCTAGATACAAAGTAAAACACAAAAGGAAACATATATAAAATCATGCATCTTTTCTCCAATATTGCTTGCCTTAAATTTGTCTGTATCGAAATATGTATTGAAATATAGAAAACTTTATCTCTCTGTGTTTATACATTCACACACAGAGAAATAAACTGCCATACACACAGAATTCAGCACACAGCTTTCAAAACTACCCTACTTGTTTAGATTTCTTTATGACCTTCCTTCTGTCTTCCTTTAGAACTTTTAAAAACATGTTTTAATGCCCATCTCTTGTATGGCTAAAAAAAGAATGAAGTTCCCCTTGATTCCCATTTCTTCTATCCCTTCCTCTATGTTTTTATGTACTTTCTTCTTCTCTTAAACCTAATTGTAAGACATTATAAGTTCCATACCTTTTTCTCTAAGAACACACTAATGAGTTCCCTGTATCCTTCCTTTTCTTTCCCTTTTTCAAACCCTCAGAACAGAACACTTTCATAACTTAACATGTGTTTGGTTGTCCACTTGTTTATGTCTGAGTTCCCTTTGAAGACCTGAAGGTTCTTAAACACTTTTGATTCTCCTCTACATTAAAATGTTAGTACTTCATCATTTTCTTACCCCTTTCAGTTATTCAGATGAGTTTACCAATTTCTGTTCCTCTTGATTCTTGTGATACTCTTTCAGATTTCCTATTTGACTTTGATCTTTTTGTCAGGAATATTTGAATGTTCTCTATTTCTGTTTTGTTTTGTTTTTCCTCAGTAGGATTGGTCTCAAGTTTCTGAGGTAAATTATTCTTCACTTTAAGGCCATATAAGTTGCATTTATAAATGTTGTACTCTATGATATTTCCACATTATGCTAAAAGCTCCAGGTCCTGAGTAAGCTTCATTCTGGTTCTTTCATACTTGAAGTTTCTTCTTTTTGGCTCCTTCCAGTATTTTTTTCCTTTAGAAGCACCAGATGTTGGCTCTTGAATTCCTGGTACTTTCTCTCCTTCTCTCCTTCCCTTCCTCCCTTACTCCCTCCCTTGCTTCCTTTCTTCCTTCCCACTCCACATAGAGTATCACACCCTTACCTGTGGGTGCTCTGCCCAAAGTGAATGTCAATTTTAATCTCTGAATCTTTTGTTTTGCTTTTGTTTTTGCCCTTAAAGACCAGCCTTAACTCCAAATCCATCTGGCCCTCATTGATTGGCCAACAATAGATCCCAGGCCAAACCTTACTTGGTCTTTGTTTGGGCTCTGATTAGCTCAGAATGAATCTAAATAACAGTCATGTCTGTTTTGGTCAGAAACACTGAGGGTCTTCCCCTCCAAGATCTATTTTTTTAAGAGACCTTTCTTTGCCTCATTTCTTATTAGCTGTAATCATTGAATGGACTCTGCGTCAATCAAACTGAGACCTGTTAAAGACCTTAGCTTGAAAAGGTCAAGGTCCCCCACAGCGTCCTGGCCCACCTCCAGTTGTCCTGATCCATAGCTAGCTACTGGACCCAGATGGCTCTGGAGGAGAAAGTAAGGTGGGTGACTTTGCACAGCCCTCCATGACTTAAATACAGTTCACTTGCATGTCATGGCATCACGATGTCATGATCCTCTTGAAGAAGAAAGGACAAACAGTGGCAACCTCCATCCCACCCTTACTTTTTCCTTCTTTCCCTCCTTCCTTCCTTCCTAGTGATCAATGGATTCTATCCTCATTTGACCTTTAAATTCTAAAAGATCTGGTCAGTTATAATTTACTTTTTAATATGGTGTCAAGTAACCTCCTTTTATTCATAATTTTAAGGCAGTATGATAATTATTAAACCACCTCCCATGACCAATTTTTTTTTGTTTTTGACAGCCAATCCATATATATTTTTCTTCATTTTTAACTTTTTTCTAATAATTTTTTTCTCATAGAATTTCTCATAAAAACCATTTTCTAATAATTTTTCTCATAGAATTATCAATTCTGTTTTGTTGATTCTAATTCTAAGGAGTCCATTGTTTGGATAAGGTTTACTACTTTCCATTCTATGTTATTTTTTTCCTTTAGTATTTTTTTCTCTAGAGTTTTATTTTGATATTTTTTATCTCTTCATTTCATTAAGGCATTTTAGTAATTTTTGAAATCTAGATTTTCCTTCAGAGTCTCTGTTTCATTGGATTTTTGGCTATTTCTGGTTCTGTTGTAAAGCTTTACAGTTTTAAATACCTTTTTATGTGTACTAATCTTTCAATCTCTATCTCTTACTGTTTTCGTGAAAGGGTGTCTAAAACCAATCCCATGGTTGCTATACTGACCTCCACCTCCCAGGATTAGATCCACCTGGATATTTTGAAATTGAAAGTGCTGAATCTCATGCCATCTGAGGACAGAGTACTGGGGACCTCAGAGTTACAGTGGCCTAAGAATTCTTTGTCTTTATGATATGCTACTAGCTCTGACATACTGCACTAATAACTGAGACCTCCCATTTCTTCAGCCCTCCGAAGTGCAAGCCATGAATGTCCAATCATCTAGTGGTTTCTTTGTGGAGTCCTTTACTCTTGCTCTCTCCTTTCTTTTAGGCTCCCCATCATTCGGAAAATTTTTTGGAATGCAGTTCTGGGTTGTAAGAAGTTAGTTGATCATTGGATTTCTTGGTAATTATTTGATCTGGTGCTATTATTAGGTTTTTGTGTGCACTCAGGCAACCCTGATTAATTATAAAGATTCTTAATCTGCTCAGGACTGATGCTTTGCCTTCTGGAAACATATTGAAATAAACTACAACAAAAGGTAATAGATTAGTTGCATCACTTTAGATATAGGAAAGCATGCATCTTTTATCAAGTATATTTTCAGCACTTAAGTGTTTTTAATATGGTGATTAATATTAATATGTTCAGAAAACAATAAAATCTGAAATTTCTCAATTGTTTGAAAAACAATTTCTAAATAACTTATTTCTTCATGAGACAAAGTGATTGATTTTTTCTTAAAAAAATGAGCCTTATATTACATTACAATTGAGTTTTAATTAAAAAAGACAATGTAGTTTTAAATTAAGGAAATTTTAGATTAGGTATTATTTTTGTGCCTACCCAGTATCTGAGGGGTGGTTGGGGTAGAATTCAACAAAAAAAAATCTCATAGGAAAATGTAAACACTAATGAAAATCTTGCTGTTTTTTTTAAATCTGAGTTAGAAAATTGTAAGAATCATTCTTTAATGCTAGATTTACTGATTTTTTTTAAAAATCACTGTCATGTAATTTAAAAAAGAACCCAGAAAAACTGTGTGAACAATTGCTCTTTTAAAAACTTCTTCTGAACCATAGTTTTGACATCAGTAGTATTTCCCAATCAAATAGCAATTTCAATGGTTTCTGTACATTCAATTTTCCCAACCACGTTAAAAAACTTTGCCTAATGATCCATTAAATCCATTTGCAGCAGGCCTGCTGAAAGAATAGCCTAATGTTCAAAACAGATCAAAGTCTCTCATCCTTTTCGTCAAGGGCAATTGATGAGCTCAATCTCTAGACCAGGATGAGGATTCCAGACCTACTTGCTACAATAAGGACAAGATTGAAATACATTTCTCAAACCCAACTCGTCTAGGGTCAGGGACATAGTTTGTTTCTCTTAATTATGAGTCAGGTATATATTTTTTTCTTTTTGTTTTCTATTAGTCTATCAGTATACAACATATATTAAGCACTTACTATGTGTCAGCTCTATTCCATGAAGTCTCAGTATTTTAATGAGGAATGGTACTTTTTTCTGTGAGATCTTTTTAAAGTACTGAGCACAGTGCCCAACACAGAGTAGGTGTATAATAAATGCTTATTCCCTTCCCTTCCTGTTAGTAGTAGTAGTAGTAGTACAGTCCATGGTACTTGTCGTGTGTGGAGAGGGAAGGGTGAATAAGGAAGTACAATTATACCTGGTATAGACATTGGTAAGCCACACACACACACACGCACACACACACACACACACACACACACACACTACAGGTGCGAGAGCCAGACCACTCTCTTCCTTATAGTTGTTCTGTTTACTCCATGATTAAGAAAAGTGCTCAATAAAAGTTTGCTACTTACTTCCTATGATGGAAATAATGGCCACCTTCAGTCTGTTTTTCATATATTAGTCCAATCTCTAATTATGACTCTGCTAAATACCCAATTATAAATATAAATTAAATTAAGCACTCTCCCAGTACTTCTGTGCTGATGAGCAACAGTACCAATTTGTCTCTCCTTAATATTTTACTCCAATTTCCTGAAACATTTACTTTTTGCTCCTCCTTTACACACAGAGTTGAATGGCTTGCATTAAAAATGCAAGAAATGCAAAATATGCATGTGTGGAACCATTTACAATGCTGTTTGTTAATGAGGACTAAACTAAGATAAACATTATAAGATTGGGGAATAGGCATCCTGGATTTTCTTGGGATGGTAATTGATTTTAAGGGAAAAAAATTGCTTTCCAGAATGAATGTCCTCTGCCAGATAATATATCCTGATTTTGGACTTGGAAAATATGTTCACAATATTTAGTATTTAACTCTAATATATCTCTTTTTCTTTCATGTGAAGTTTTGGCTTCCAGGGACATGATTTGACTTGTAAAGTAGAGAAGTCTATAAAACAAGAGCCACATTAAAAAAAAATTATATTGCATTCACCCATAAAGAAAAGTTTTACTTTCTAAGTTCAATGTGAATTATATATTCTTTACATATTCTGTTGGCATATTTATTATTTTCCTACATATGTATAGTTGGTTATTTATGTATCTTCCATGGATTAGGAGTAACTCATTATTTCCACCAGAGCAAAGTATTAGGTGAGCTTAATTGTCAAAAACTTTTTTCTTCCATAGTCTTCTGGGTAGTATTACAATTGAAGTAATTAATGAAGTCAGACCTTTGGAAAAATTTAGAAAAATCAGAATTCTATCTTTTCCATAATTACCAACATTCTCTGCTTTCTTAATATAACAGTGAAAGGTTTAAAGTCTCCAGCTGCCAAGTTTGGCTCTTAAATTTTAGTCTCTGATCATACCATTTCCTCATTTGTTTAGAGCTTTGCTGAGTACAACCTTTCCTGTCAAAGGGAAAGATTAAGTTCTTTCCAGATAAAAATACAAATGAAACTTTACTCATAATATTTTATAAGACTTACATTTCTAGTGTCAGGAAGAACTTTTTTGTTATTTCTCTGTTGTTGGTCCCATGTTATTGCTCTTTTTTTTAACCTTTCCTCTATTCTAGCAGAAACTAGAAAAATACAAATGACATATTTTAAATTACAAAAAGTAGATTGACCCAAAGAGATGTTACTCTGGCTTGTTGAAGTATTCTATAGATATTTAACTCTCTCTATTTTTTGTTAATATAAATCTCCAAGTCATTGAAAAATCCAAGTAATGCATTATCAGATGATTATTTCTGCTTCATTTTCAGAAGATCCACATGATTTTGACAACATTATTTTATGTTAAGCCTTTAGGGGCTATAAAATTCATGTTAAAGTCTAGCTTTACAAGAGTTTACAAAAGTACAGAAATAAAGAGGGATGGAACCAAGATGGAGGAGAGAAGGGAGGAAGTTGCCTGAGCTCTCCACAGTTTCCCTTGGAAAAAATATTATCTAGCCTCTAAATGTATTCCAGAACGACAGAATCCACAAAAAGATGGAGTAAAACAATTTTCCAGCTTAAGATAACATATGACTTCAAGAAAGTCTGTCTCACTTGCATAAAAGGGGTTCACATCCCCAGCACAGATGTGTCCAGGAAAGCTAGAGGGAGGCTCTTAGCCACAGCACGGATCAACAACCTGGGCCTCTCAGTCCTGGCTCAGCAGGCCACCTGTGAAGCCTCCAGCCCCATCACAGGAGGAAAATTTCAAACCGAGAAACCTCAGCGCAATGGGCACAACTAGTGAGGCTACCCCTAGTGCAGTGGACAAGCCACAAGGATCTAAGGCCCAAGCATGGAAAGCTAGTGACCAGGCTCCTAGCCTCCCAGCATAAGAAACTTAGTGCCCCCTATGCCTCAGGAGCAGAGCTCAATTTTAAAAGTCACAAAATAAGCTAAAAAATGAATCAGAAAGAGAAAAGAGCCGTGACCACAGAAAGATACTTGGTGACAGGGAAGATCAAAACACAAATTCAGAAGAGGACAACATCAAAATGCCTGCATGTGAAGCCTCCAAAGAGAATATGAATTGGTCTGAAGCCCAAAGCATTCTCCTGAAAGAGACCAAAAAGGAGATTAAAAATCAAGTAAGAGAGTTAGATGAAAAATTGGGAAAACAAATGAGAATTATGCAGGAGAATTATGAAAGAACAATCAACAGCTTGGAAAAGGAAGCACAAAAGTTGACTGAAGAAATAAGTTTCTTAAAAAATACAGATTTATAAGAATACGAATCACACAGTATGAGGAATAAAGACAATTTAGTTGAGGCTTTTGCATTCCTCATGCAATACAGTTGCAGGAATACCAGTTACAAGCTCATGAGTGCCATAAGCATCAGGAGATATTTAAACTGGTGTTTTGAATGTACATAATGTGAAGGAGCATGCTATATTTTTATCTCATTATCTAACCTGAATTTCCATAAAAGTTGCAATGTGCCTCTGATCAGTAAATAACTAGTAAGTGAACTGATTAACTGAACTGAGGAATTGAAAATGGTCCTCAATTTCCAAAAAAACAATATAATTCAAAATGATCCTGATATTCCTCAAGTTTCAGGAGATTAAGTCAATATTTTTTGTGAGAGAATAGGTATTCGTATTTCTTAGCTCCTCAGAGAAGGAAAATTTTCTAAAAGCTGTTGATCAATTTACTCAATTTAGAGAGTGGTCAGCATACAGAACAAGATCAAAATTTGTTTAACATCTTTTGTCAGTCTAGATATTTTTTGTAAATTCTGAGCAATAATATTCTTATTGAGATGGGGATAAAAATGATTAATAGAATAATATGAGAACTTGAAAATATAATTAACATGTTTTTAGGTGGAAATTATACTTAAGGAAGATCCAATCATCAAGGGTCTATACTGTTTTAGAACACCTTTAGGGAAGTAGATTTTCCTACCATATCTGATATGTCATTATATTACTGTAATAATCTAAGAGGCAGCTAGATGGCACAATGAAGACAGTTCTAAAACTGGAAGGAAGTCCTGAGTTCAAATCCTGTCTCAGATGCTATATGTGTGACAAAGGATTGAACACAATCATTTTCTTCTGCATAAATGGGATAATTATAGCATCTATTTCTCAAGGTTGTTGTGAGGATAAAATGAGATAATATTTGGAAAGCAGTTTAAAAATTTTAAAGCAATATCTAAATTTGATAATAATAGTAACAATAAAACAAATATATTATTTTAAATAAAACTCACTGTTACAATTTTTGGTTTTCCACAGCATTAAGTTTCCTCAAGGGTAATTCTTCAGAAGTAATAGATAATTTACCAGAATTATAGACTTTAGGGCACAAATTAATCAAACCTCCTCTAAGAATAATAGAATAATTGAGAAATCTATATAATACATTTGTTAGGGTTATAACTTCTCTTCCAAAATAATACACAAACAAATATGTTTTGCACACGAATTATGAGAATTCAAATGGTCTTCTACTGGCATTCATCCAATGGTATTTCAGTCAAGTATTTTATTCGTAATACTGGGAAGAGGGGTTGTTTCAAGGTATTTGTCTTCTGTGACAGAGGGAATTTCCTCACTTGGGAGTTACTTGTACTAGAAATCACAGTTATCCCTTAAATAAGAACCCAGCCCTATGTATAAGGAGACTATTATTTATGTTACTCATTTAAATTAGCCCTCCTGATGTCCTCTCTTTTTCTCATTACTCTGCTTTATTAAGTAGATCTCCATTTCCTTATCCTCCCCTCCTCAAAGACTTCAGACTAAGAGATAGCACTTTTCTGAATAACTCCTTATCATTATCCATGTCCAATTCTAACATTTCTTCCTCTAAATCTCTTCTGCTTAACACTCCTTTGACAAGTCCCTCATATAAATAAAAGCATTGAATAATATTTTTTTAAATTATTTGATTGCTTAAGAGATAGGAGTGTGATAATGTTTCACTTAATAAAGTTTAAATTAATAAAATTAGTTGGAACTTGCTCTGCAAAGAATTATCATTATTCATCATCTACAGAGGCATGGAAATAATGTTATTATTGATGTGTTATGTTAAAACAAGATTTATTAAATTGTATTTTACCTATTATCATCCTTTAATCTATTTTGTAAGTCTATGTTTTGTGAGCTGTGAGATCTCTTGTTCTATTCACTCCCCACCCCTCCTAGATCAGGAATACAGATACCATGTTTCCTTAAACTGGGGATTACCTAGATCATTATTCCTGATGTTGTTTTATTCGGAATAATTCAATAAACATTGTTACAGTAAAATTTGTATCTTCATGTACATTATACATTAGTAGAATAGAAATATTCTGATTAAATGAATATAGGAATATCCCCTTTGGCAGAGAGGGATGTATTCATCTTTTAACTTACCTATCATGTAAAGATATTTGGTGATGACATTGGCATATAATTTATCTACATCATATCTTGTGATTTTCTAACTATATGACTTCAAACTATCAAATTTTACTATTTATTTTTATATTTTATATTAATATATTTTCATATAATCTCACATTGGTGAATGACTGATTTCCATCTGCCAAAACTTTTAAAGTATCTATATCTCATGAGTATTGAATGCTTCATAAATTTCTCATAGTATTCTGTATGTTGGATAGGATCACTTGCTCACTTTTCCACAAAGTAAAAATTCTGCCTTTCAGATGTCAGTGATTCTTCACTCCTCATTTCTCATTTTTCTCTGCCCCAAAATATAATAATCACATAGTTAACTACAAATCAATATTTTGTTATTGACTTAAAATATTTTATTATTTTTTCATGAATGTAAATGAAATAAACTTTAGTAATGGAAAATATAGTTCTTAGAACATTTACATGCTTTTCTTCCCAATTAACCATTCATGGGATGATGATAATAATGATAATAAAATATAAATACCTACTTATTTTAAATAGTAACCAAAGAGAAATAGAAGAATACAGAGAAGGGAAGAATGAAGGGCAGAAAACAATAGTATTAGAAAAGCAGGGAAAATTATAGTGAGTTATAGAAACAATTAAATTTTAGATTTGAAGACATATAGAGGTCATGTAGTAAAACACTAATTTTACAGATAACTTAAATTTTAATGATAAATAATGGCTCAGAATTTTTTTCTTGCATAAAATCATAGAGCTAATTATTAGGATCTGAGTGGAGACCTGATTGAAGACAAAGCCCAATGTATTAAAAGCTGCTCAGGGAAAATATTAATGGAAAAAATAATAGAAAAAGTGATTGATAGATGCATACATACATATATTCAAGTGGGAATTCTGGATCTTGTTCAGTTACTTTTCTAGTCATAAATAGACATTTTGTGTTATGTACATGTATATATCATATACTTATATGTTTGTTCATATGAATATGAAATGTACTTGTTATATATTACATATATACATATACATAATATATGCTTATTGTATATTACAATAGCAAACCAGATTTATTTTTTAATGCCTTACCCCATTCATACAATATACCACATAACAGGAACACTAGATTTAGTTTAAATATCTGAATTCCAGCTTGCTATCAGCTAGTTAGTATTCATGTATCCTAGGACAGATATATTGATGTCTCCCAGTCTCAGTTACCTCACCTGCATAATGAAACAGTATTAATACTAGTTGTATAAAGGATGTATATTGGTCATCAAATGCCCAAATGAATCTAAAGTGCTTTGAAAACTGTAAAATGTCATATAAGTATTATTATTGTTAGCAGCAGCAGCAGTAGTGTCAACCCCAAAACATTCAGTCTAGTCAACCTACTCCACTGACATTTAATTTGATATTTCATCAGATATAAAATCTTATTCCAGGTAGGTGGTACAGAGGATAGAGTGTTGGGCCTGCAGTCAGAAAGGCTCCTTTTCCTGAATTCTAATCCAGCCTTAGAAACTTACTATGTGTCCCTGGGCAGGTCACTTAACCATGTTTGCCTCACTTTCCTCATTTGTACAGTGAAGCAGAGAAGTAAACAGAAAACCACTCCCATGTCTTTGCTAAGAAAACTCCAAAAGGGTCAACAAAACAAAGTCAGACAGGGCAAAAACAATTGTCCAAAAAAAATATCATAACTAGACCTTTAAGATGGTTAAAATTTTCTATCAAATCTGCTTAAGCTCATGATATCTATGAAATAATTGCTGTGCATAAAAATGATATCTAGGAAATATATGGTAGATTTAATGCTAGATTCAGGAAAACTGAATTCAGTTTCAGCTGTAATGATAAATATTTTTTAGGTAATTGCTTCGTATCTCTCGGTTTCCATTTCATCAGCTGTAAAAGATAATGGTTTCTGACCTATGCACCTCATAGCATTTAATTTTTTAAGGGGGAGGGTGTTAAGTGAGATCATGGATGTGAAAGCTCTTTATAACTATGCAATACTCTTACATAAACATAGTATAGAGGAAAGAAGATAGCTAGGTAGGGCAGTGGATACAGTACTGGGCCCGGAGTAAGGAAGATTCATCTTCCTGAGTTCGAATCTGGGTTCAGACTCTACCTGTATGACTTTGGTCAAATCACTTAACTCTGTTTGCCTTAGTTTTCTCATCTTAAAATGAGCTGGAGAAGGAAATAGGACCATCTAGAGGTTCTACTGGAGCAATGACAATGAGAATTCACAAACGTGACCCACACAGTCTTATTTTTTAATCAGATCTATCATTTAATTGATATACAACACTCTCAGAGAAGAAAGTCCCTCTACCAATGTAGATCAGTAGCTACTTTAAATGTAATTGTCTTGAATCACTGCCTAGGGACACTGAGATGATAAGTCTGCCACCACAAGATCAGTACATGTTGTTAACATGGGCTTTGTAATGAATATAATGTGTTAGAATAACCTTTCTTCCCGAGGGAGCAGGACAGATCAGAAGGATTTTTTTTTTTGGTAAGGGAATTGGGGTTAAGTGACACACAACTAATAAGTGTTATGTGTCTGAGGCTGGATTTGAACTCAGGTCCTCCTGACTACAGAGCTGGTGCTCTATTCACTATGCCACCTAGCTGCCCCAATCAGAAGGATTTCTGAAGCTCAAAGCTGCTTGACATATCAGTGATCCTTTGCAAGTGAACTTGAGCCAAATTTGGAGATGCTTGTAGCTTCCAGAAACCAGAGAACCAGACTTGATCAGCTCAAGGGTAATCTTGAGCAGAAGTTGCAGACTCAAGACCTTGCTGGGGAGTTTCTAAACATCCCACTACCTTGCTTGCATCTACACCTCCCTTAACCCCAACTCCCCAATCCATGCCTGAAAGCCTCTAGCAACTACAATATCTCATTTTTTCTCCACTTCCTTTCAAGCAGCTGAGAATTCTCTCTACCTCTTTGCTCCCTTACAAGATCTTCTCTCCACTGCAAGCCTTTACTCAGGCATAAAAATGATTTTAATTAGTATATTGGAATGTGTTTCCTTTCAGGTCCTTTTATGGGCCCGGGGGTCATTTGTTAACAATGTCAAACACTAAATTTAAACCCAGGTCATCCTGACTCTAAATCCACCTTTCTATCCATCAAACAACACTGCCTCTCACAAGTAAATAGCACTTTTTAAAAGCATTATCTTTGTAATTCTGAAGTAGGCAATGCAAAAATTATCACCTTTTTCCAGATAATGAAACTGGAACACATAGGGGGTGTATTGTTTGTGCACTATCATCCATGTAACAAGTGGAAGAGAACCATCTGAAATTCATAGGTTCTGACGCCAAGGTCAATTTTCTTTTCACTTCACTATTCACTGTCTGCCAATCTTGCAAGGTTGTTGTGAAGATCAAATAACATTATGTATGGTGTATAAAACTTTAACTGCAATATGTTCTTAAAATACATAATTCTTACTAGAGCCATGGCCATTCTCACCTTTATAGAGGAAAAAATATATATATACATATACATATACATATACATATATAAATATGTATATATGTATGTATATGTGCATATATATATATACATATACATATATAAATATGTATATATGTATGTATATATGCATATTTACACATATACATATATCATATTTTTTAAAACATGGAGGAAAGTAGTATCTTTTTGTCATCAACTTGGAGTAAAATTGCTTTGAAGCAGCAGCATAGAGTGAAAAAATCAGTGTCCTTTAAAAATTTCAGTCATTCGCAAAAAATAGCTAGTGCTATGGGAAATAACAGCAATCACTGAAAGTCACTTAAGACAGAAGGGAGCCCACAGGGAATGATCTTGCAGGCATTGTTTGAAAGGCACATTCCTGTATTCTCATCAAATTCACAAGGGCTGTTCATTGTGACTGCCAGTTAAGGAAGGCTTATGTATGTTAAAAAAGTAAAATTAGACACATGTGCTTTAACAAAAGTCAAAATAGAGCTTAATGTTCACAATTCCCACTGTAACATTATTCACATTTTTGTGATATTTTGATAATGGTAGGATTTCAAGTCATTTCTCAAACAATACCTGGGAAATCCCAACCCACAGATCTGTTTAGGACTTCAATTAATATTGTTTTATTTGCCATGGGCAAACCTAGGAGGAATGGTAAGAAATTGACAGTAGGAAGCACCTAAGTAGCAACCTCTTTTTAACTGAAATGAAGGAAATGCTGCCCTTTCTATGTTCAAAATAATCTCACAATATTGTAGCCAGTAAAGTCATGAAGAGGCCTAGATCTTAACGCAATCTAGGATACAATGCTCCGACAAATTACTTTATTCAAAAACAAACACACAAAGCATTGATGATGGTATTTGGAAACAAAAATGCTTTCCAAAATATTGTTTGCTCATCAGCATGCAGAAAGAGTAAATAAGGGGGCAACTAGGTGGCGCAGTGTAGAGAGCACCAACCCTGAAGTCAGGAGGACCTGAGTTCAAATATGGCCTCAGACACATAACACTTACTGGCTATGTGACCCTAGGCAAGTCACTTAGCCCCAGTTGCCTTAAAAAAAAAGAAATAGTAGATAAGTTAATTTAATTCAACAATAGCAACAAAATGAGGAACCAAATATATTCCAAGAACAGTTTTGGATCCTGGGATAAAATGATAAAAATGGAACAGCTCCTATTTTCAAATTTATGTTCTACTGGGGAAGAAAAAAACCCAACTACAAAACAAAAAGGAATATGTTTACACAGATATGCATATGTGTATACATACATACATACATGCATACATACATATGTGTGTATGTGATGTGTGTATGTGTGTTTGTGCGTGTATGAAAATCAGCTTGGCATAGTAGATAGAGAGTTGGCCTTGGCCTAGACGTCAGTTCTGACTTTCCTGTATAATATTTGTGTAACATTGAGTAAGAACCAACCAGAGCCCCAGGCAACACTTTGAAATGATAAATTGTTTAACAGTCATTGATTTTTGTTACTAAAATGACTTTAAATGAACAGTTATTTTAGCAATGAAATCATGAGTTTAGAGTAAAGAAATGAAGTGTGTATAGTATGAAAGAGAGAGAGAGAGACAGAGAGAGAGAGAGAGATTGCATGAATGTATTAGAATTAAGATTGAAAAGATAGGTGGGAGTTTGATTATGGAGACACATAAAAATTAAAAGGGATTTTGTGTTGTTCCTAGTCAACTGAAAATTGAATATTATTGGGGAAGGGAGTAGAGGGAGCAGGGATGTGTGAATGTAACAAGGTAAAGGCTTTATTTAGAAATATCATTCAGCAAATGAATGGTTAGTGTATTGAAGAGGAGAGAGAATGGAAAAAGAGTGACCAATTAAGAGTTCATTGCAGTATTTCAGGTGAAAGTATGAGAACCTGAACTAGGATAGAGTCATTGTGACTGGAGAGAAAGGGGAAAATATGAAAAATTTTGCCTAGAGAGAATTGGTAAGATTAGACAACTGACTGGATATGGATGATATCGGAAATGATTCTGAGTTATGAACATAAGGTAACTGAAGTCTAAATGGATATCCAGAAGTTTTAAGGGAAAATGAACTTTTTGTTCTTTTGGTGGGGATATAATATATTTTGTCTTGCACATGTTGAGTCTGAAATGCATGCAATCCAAACAGTTGGAGGTGTCCATAAAGCAGTTGTCAAGGAGGGACTTGAGAATAATATTAGGTCTGGATATATGTAGATGGTATGTGTGTATGCATGTGTATATATACATGCATGCATGTGTGTATGTATTTAGGAACTGACTTCATAGCACTAATATTTGAACCTGTGAAACTAATGAGATCACCACAGGGTAAAGTGTAGAAATAGAAGATGAGAGAACAGGACATAATTCACTTAATGTTTATAAGGAGGATCATCTAGCAAAATAGATTTTTTGAAATACTTTAAAACACACAATTTCTTTCTCAAAGTAAACTGCATTGTTTTTATTTGTGCATTTCAATCCTTGTGAATTTGAGTGAGGGAGGAGGAGTGCCATATGAATGGGCATTGGATTTGGATTAGGAGGCAATAGGTTTTGAAAGCTCCTACTGAGGCCTACTATCCATATGATGCTGGTCAAATATCTTAACCTCTTCCGGTTTCAGTTTCTTCACCTGTTAAATTGGGACTAGCAATTCTTGTAGCACCTGCTTCCTTGTATTGCTCTAAGGATCAAATGAGACTATATAGTTAACATACTTTGAAAACCTTAAAGAGATTATGCAAATTTCATCTAAGATTATCCCTTTGAATGAACTCCAATTAAGAACATAACAATGAATATACAGGTTTCTCTACTCCTTCACTGTAATTAACTTATGTGGTTTTGATTTGGAACTGCCATATGGGTTTCACGAATAATTCTATATGAATTGAAGTAAATTAATCATTTAAATTGAAAGTTTGATAACACAAACATAAATTGACATATTTTATAAGTCATGTTAAGTCAACAAAGCACCTATTGAATATAGAGAACCCTATCCTTGGCACTGGTCCAGTATTTTTCATTTATTCTTTGAAAAAATATTCTTTTTATTTTTTAAAATTCATTTAATATTGTATTTTACCCAAGTACATGTAAAAATACTTTTTAGCATTTGTTTTTCAAATCAGATTTCCAAGTTCTCTCCTTCCCTCCTTCCCTTCACCTCATTGAGAAAGCAAGCAATTTGACATAGGTTATACATATACAGTTATGCAAGACCTATATCTGTATCAGTCATGTTATGAAAGAAAAAAACACACTAAAAAGTTTAAAAAGTATGCTTAAATCTGCATTCAGACTCCACTAATTCTTTCTCTGGAAATGGACATCAGTTTTCAGCCTATGTTCTTAGGAACTGTTTTGGATCATTGTATTGCTGAGAATAGGTAAGTATTTGACAGCTAATCATAGTACAATGTTGCTCCCAATGGGTGCAGTGTTCTGCAGGTTCTGCTGATGTCACTCTGCATGTTCATATGTCTTTCCAGGTTTTTCTGAGAGCAGCCTGCTTATCATTTTTGTGGCAGAGTAGTATTCCATTGCAATCATATACCACAGCTTAGTCAGCTTTTCCCTAATTGATGGACATCCTCTTAATTTCCAAATCTTTACTAGTACTAAAACAGGTTCTATAAATACTTTGTCACCAGAAAAGAGCTGCTATAAATATTTGTGCATTTGTAGGTATTTTTTATTTTTTTTTAATCTCTTTGGGATACAGATCTAGCAATGGTGTTACTAGATCAAAGGATATTATGGTTTTATAGCCCTGTGGGTATAGTTCCAAATTTCTGTACAGAATGGTAGGATCAATTCACAACTCCATCCCCAGTGCATTAGTGTCTCCATTTCCACAAATTCACCCCAACATTTGTCATTTTCCTCTACTGTCATATTATTCAATCTGATAGGTGTGTGGTAGAACCACAGAGTTATTTTAGCTGGCATTTCTCTAATCAATAATGATTTAGAGCATTTTTTCATATGATTATAGATAGATTTGATTACTTTGCCTGAAAACTGCCTGAGACTGCCTGTTCAAATCCCTCAACCACTTATCAATAGGAGAATGGCTCTTATTTTGTATAAATTTACCTCAGTTCTCTATATATTTGATAAATGAGGCCTTTATCCGAGCTGCATGCTGTAATTTCCCCACACACACACAGAGTTATGATTACTATGTTTTTCCCTCCATCCTATTTTTTCCCTCTTTATTCTACTCTCTCCTTTTACCCTGTCCATCTTCAAAACTTTTGCTTTTCTATTGCCTGTCCCAATCTTCCCTCCTTTCTCTCATCACACCCTCACTCCTTTTCTTATTCCCTTCCCCTCCCACTTTCTTGTAGGGTAAAATTGATTTCTGTACCCAACTGAGTGTATATGTTAATCACTCTTTGAACCAATTCCAATGAGTAAGCTTCAACTGCTCCTGCCTCTTTACCCCATCCTACCCTCCACTGTAAAGGCTTTTGTGTGCCTCTTTTATATGAGATAGTTTACTCCATTCTACTTCTCCTTTCCCCCTTCTCCCAGTTCATTCCTCTTTTTTATACCTTAGTTTTATTTTATTTTTTAGATATCCCATCATATTCAACTCACACTCTATGTATATGCCTTCTAAGTACCTGAATAATGAAGAAGTTCTAAGGAGTTACAGGTGTCAATTTCCCATAGAGTTATAAGGAATGAAAAGAGTTTAACATAATTGAATTCCTTATGACTTTTCTTTCTTATCTACATTTCTATGCTTCTCTTGAGTCTTATATTTCTTTTTTCTTTTAATAATTTATTTTGAATTATCAACAATCACTTCCATAAGTTTTTTAGTTTTGAATTTTTCTCCCCCTCTTTCCTCAACTTCCTCCCCTAGACAGTGTGTACTCTGATATAGGCTATATACGTACATTCCTATTAAACATATTTTTACATTAGTGATGTTGTAAGTAAGAATTAGAACCAATACAAGGAACCAGGAGAAAAAGGAAAACAAAACACAACAGAACAAAAGAAAATAGCAAATAGTATGTTTCAATATAAATTTAAGCTCCATAGTTCTTCCTTCTTTGTGGATAGCACTTTCCATCCTGAGGCCTTTGGAGATGTCTTAGATCCTTGTATTTCTGAGAAAGGTTGAGTATATCAATATTACTCATCGCACAGCATGGCTGTTATTGTGTACATCGTGCTCTTGGTTCTGCTCACTTCACTCAGCATTAGACCATACAAGCCATGTTTTTCTGATGCCTGCCTGTTCATCATTTCTTATAGCACAATAGTATTCCATCGTATTCATATACCACAACTTATTCAGCCATTCCCCAATTGATGGGCATCCTCTCAATTTTGAGTTCTTTACCACCACAAAAAGACCTGCTACAAATATTTTTGTACATGTGGGTCCTTTTCCCATTTGTATGATCTCTTTGGGATATAGCCCTAGAAGTGCTATTGATGGGTCAAAGGGTATGCACATTTTTATAGCCCTTTAGGCATAGTTCCAAATTGTTCTCCAGAATGGTTGTATTATTTCACAAATCCCCCAACAATGCATCAGTGTTGCCATTTTCACACATCTTCTCCAACATTTAACATTTTCCTGTTTTATCGTGTTGCCCATCTGATAAGCATGATGGGGTACCGCAGAGTTGTTTTGATTTGCATTTCTCTAATCAATAGTGATTTAAAGCATTTTTTTTTTCAGATGACTATAGATGAGAACTGCCCATTCAGATCTTTTGACCATTTATCAATCGGGGAATGACTTGTATTCTTATAAATTTGACTTAATTCTCTATATATTTTAGAAACAAGGCCCTCATCAGAGAGACTGGTTGTAAAAATTCTTTCCCAATTTTCTACTTTCCTTCTAATCTTGGTGGCACTGGCTTTGTTTGTGAAAAACTTTTCCTTTTAATGTAATCAAAGTTGTCCATTTTGCTTTTCGTAATGTTCTGTCTCTCTTCTTTGGTGATAAATTCTTCCCTTCTCCATAGATCTGAAAGGTAAACTATTCTTTCCTCTTCTAGTTTGAGTACAGTATCAGTCTTTGTTTCTAAATTGTGTATCCATTTTGAATTTATCATCTTACAGGGTGTAAGATGTTGGTCTATGTCTTGTTTCTTCCATACTGTTTTCCAGTTTTCCCAGCAGTTTTTGTCAGAGTAGGTTTTTATCCCAGAAGCTGGGATCTTTGGGTTTATCAAATAATAGATTGCTATAGTCATTGACTACTATGTCTTGCATACTTAGCCTATAACACTGATCCACTACTCTATTTCTTAGCCAGTACCAGGCAGTTTGATGATTGTTGCTTTATAATACAATTTAAGATCTGGAATGGGAAGGCTATCTTCCCTTGTATTTCTTTTCATTACTTCCCTTGATATTCTGGAACTTTTGTTTTTCCAAATGGATCTTGTCATTATTTTTTCTAATGCTACAAAATAATTTTTGGTAGTTTGATTGGTATGGCACTGAATAAGTAAATTACCTTAGGTAGAATAGTCATTTTTATCATATTAGCTCAGCCTACCCATGAGCAACTGATGTTTTTCCAATTATTTAGACCAGATTTTATTTGTGTGAAAAGTATTTTATAATTGTGTTAATATAGTTCCTGGGTTTGTTTGGAGAGGTAGACTCCTAAATATTTTATAATGTCTACAGTAAGTGTAAATGGAATTTCTCTTTCTATCTCTTACTGTTGGTAATATATGGAAATGCCAATGATTTATGTGTTTCTTTTTCTGTGATTTATGTGGGTTTTATTCTGCAACTTTGTTAAAGTTGTTTATTATTTCAAGTAGTTTTTTATTTGATTCTCTAGCATTCTCTGAGTGTATTATCATATCATCTGCCTATTCTAATACCTTCAATTTCTTTTTCTTCTCTTATTGCTAAGGCTATCATTTCCAGTATGATATTGAACAACAGTGGTGATAATGGACATTCTTGTTTCACCCCCAATCTTACTGGAAATGCTTCTAGCTTTTCCCCATTACATATGATGCTTGCTGAAGGTTTTAGGTAGAAGCTATTTATTATTTTAGGGAAGACTTTTTTTTTTTAACTAGGCAATGAGGTTAGGTGACTTGCCCAGGGTCACACAGCTAGTAAGTGTTATATGTCTCTGCGGCCAGATTAGAATTCAGGTCCTCCTGACTTCAGGGCAGGTGCTCTATCCACTGCGCACCTAGCTGCCCCACTCTCTAATGTTTTTAACAGGAATGGGTGTTGAATTTTGTCAAATGCTTTTTCTCCATCTATTGAGATGATCATGTGGTTTCTGCGAGTTTTGGTGTTGATATGATCAATTATACAGATAGTTTTCCTAATATTGAATCAGCCCTGCATTACTGGTATAAATCCTATCTGGTCATGGCATATTATTTTTGTGATAAATTTCTGTAATCTATTTGCTAATATTTCATTTAAAAATTATGCATCTATATTCATTAGATAAATTGGTCTATAATTTTCTTTCTCTTTTTTGACTCTACCCGGTTTAAGTGTCAGCACCATATTTGTATCTTAAAAAGAATTTGGTAAGAGTCCTTCTTCACCTGTTTTCCCAAATAGTCTACATAGTATTGGAATTAATTGTTCTTTAAATGTTTGATAGAATTTGCTTGTGAATCCATCTGGCCCTGGAGATTTTTTCCTAGGGAGTTCATCAATATCTTGTTCAGTTTCTTTTTCTGAGATGGGTTATTTAAGTATTTTACTTCCTCTTCGTTATTCTAGGCAATTTATATATTTGTAAATCTGAATCCATTTCACTAAGATTGTCAAATTTATTGACATACAGTTTGGCAAAATACTTCCTAATTATTGTTTTAATTTCCTCTTCCTTAGTGGTGGATTCACCCTATTCATTCTAGATACTAGTAATTTAGTTTTCTTATTTCTTTTTTTTTCATTAAATTAACCAAAGGTTTATCTGTTTTATTGTTTTTTTTCATAAAACCAGCTCTTAGTTTTATTTATTAGTTCAATAGTTTTCTTAATTTCAATTTTATCAGTGTTTCCTTTGGTTTTCAGTATTTCTAATTTGGTGTGTAATTGAGTATTTTTAATTTGTTCTTTTTCTAGTGTTTTTTTTAAGTTCTATGCCCAATTCATTGATTGCCTCTTTTTGCATTTTACTTATGTAAGAATTTAGAGATATAAACTTCCCCTAAGAACTGCTTTTGTGGCATCTCATACATTTTTATATGTTGCCTCATTACTGTAATTCTCTTGGATGATGTTATTGATTGTTTCTATGATTTGCCATTTTACCCAATCATTTTTTAAGATTAGATTAGTTTCCTATTATTTTTTAGTCTATCTTTCCATGGTCCTTTATTGTATATAATATTTATTGCATCAGGATCTGAAAAGGATGCATTTAATATTTCTGCCTTTCTGAACAGGATTGTGAGGTTTTTATGCCCTAATCCATGGCCAATTTTTGTGTATGTGTCATGTACTGCCAGTAAAAAACAAAAACAACAAAAAAGATTCATTTATATCCCCATTCAGTTTTCTCCAGAGATCTATCATACTTAACTTTTCTAATATTCTACTGTCCTCCTTAATTTCTTTCTTGTTTATTTTGTGGTTAGATTTATCTAGTTCATAGAGGGGGAGGTTGAGGTCCCCCACTAGCATAATTTTGCTGTCTATTTCTACCTGGAACTGCATGAACTTCTCCTCTAAGAATTTGGATGCTATATAATTTGGTGCATATATGTTTAGTAATGATATTACTTCATTGTCTATGGTGCCTTTTAACAGAATGTAGTTTCCTTCCTTGTCTCTTTTGATAAAATCTATTTTTGTTTTTGCTTCATCTGGCATCAGGACTGCTACCCCTGCTTTTTTTTTTTTACTTCAGCTGAAGCATAATATATTCTGCTCCAGCCTTTTACCTTTACCCTGTGTGTGTCACTCTTTTTCAAATGTGTTTCCTGTAAACAACATATTGTAAGATTATGGTTTTTAATCCATTCTGCTGTCCGCTTCCATTTTATGGGATAGTTCATCCCATTCACATTCACAGTTATGATAACTATCTTTGTCCTTCTCTTTGTCCTTCCCCCACCCCTGTTCATGCTTTTCTTTCTGCTTTCTCCTTTTCCCTCCTCACTAGTGTTTTGCTTATTACCACCACCTCCCTCAGTTCCTTCTCCCTTCTATCAGCCCCTTCCCTTTTCTTCCCCTTTAGTCTTACTGCTTCTTCCCTTTGTTCTATCCCACCTTCCTTTTCTTTCCCCTTTTCCCTCCTACTGCCTATAGGGCAAGTAAGATTTCTATACCTAATTATGCTATTCCCTTCTTGAGCCAAATCTGATGAGATCAGGTTCAAGGGAAAGGTTCAAACAATGCTTATCTCCCTCCTATCTTTCCCTCTGCTGGAATAGGTTTTCATCTTTTCCTATAATGTAATTTACCTTTGTCTGCCTCCTCAGATTAATCCATTTAGCGTTATTTTGGAAAGTAAAATTTTTAGTCTTCTCTTTAAGAATGCTTGAAAGTCCTCTCTTTCATTAAATATCTATTTTTCCCCTGAAGTACTATGCCCAGTTCTGCTGAACAGGTGATTCTGGGTTGTAACCTTAACTCCTTTGCCTTCCAGAATATCATTTCCTGAGATATCCAATGATTTAAGGTATAAACTGCTTAAGATTATGTTATCCTTACTGTAGCTCTACAATATTTGAATTGTTTCTTTCTTGCTGATTTCATCATTTTCTCCTTGAACTCAGAGCTCTGCAATTTGTCTATAATATTCCTGGCAGTTTTCATTTTGGGATCTTTTTGAGGGGGTGATGGCATTATTTTTTCAATTTTCATTTTAGTCTTTGAGTCTAGGATATCAGGGCAGTTCTCAATAATTATTTGAAAGATGTCTACACTTTTGTTTTTGATTATGAGTCTCAGGTAGTCTAATAATTCTTTAGTTATCTCTTCTGCATCAGTATTTTCTAGGTCATGGTTTTTCCGATGAGATATTTCACATTTTCTTCTATTTTTTTTCATTATTTTGATTTTGTTTTATTGCTTCTTGATGTCTCTTAGAATCATTAGCTTCAACTTGTCCAATTCTAATTTTTAAAGGGTTAATTTCTTCAGTGAATTTTTGTACCTCTTTTTTTTTCCATTTGGCCAATTCTGCTTTTTAAGTATGTCTTCTCTTCACTGAATTTTTGTGGAGGAAGGGAGAGAATTTGGAGCTCAAGGTTTTAAAAAATAAATGTTAAAAATGGATTTTATATGTAAATGGGAAAAAATAAAATACTAAATATTTTTAAAAGTTTGTAACTTTCAAAGAGCTGATAGCATATTAAGTGGATTTCACACATATATCACAAAATGTAACATGTTACATACATGAAAAATTTATACACAAAAATCTATATAAGGATCCATTGAAGGACATATGATTTTCTCCAGCAGCAAATAACAAAAATATATAAATGCTTATCATCTTTATGTTTTTTTAATCTCATGCAACACTTATACATTATATATATTTTAATTTATGAGAAAATATGATTAGTGTAGACTGAAGTTCTGTTATTATATTTCCTATGTTGAAAATATATCAAGAAAAAATACCATAAAGCTCTTTGAAAATGTTGCTCATGCTACCAAGGGTGAATGTTCTCATTTACAGAGCAAGATTCCAGTTCATCAGGTCCCTACTTTCTGACACCCTCCTTAAAATTTTGAAATAATATTTTCTTATAAGAAGAAATGTCTTTATGTGTGGTGGGAAAGAAAGGATCATGGAAATTTACTTATATGAACATAATCTGTGATATAAAAAGTAGATTTGATGATGCAGATATGTATAATATAACTATAACCAACGAACAAAAATTTATTAAACAACTCTTGTCTCCTAGACACTTCTGGGTTTATGGACATATACTCAGGTATTATCTATTAGAAAATATAGCTTGAATATTACATTTGGTTGTGATTGCATATGCTTATGGAAAATATTGATTAAACATTTTCAGCATATGTCAATAATACAAATATTCAATATCTTAAATATTTGGATGCAATGTATCTTGGAGTGAATTTTTAAACTTATAATACTAAAATGTTAAAATATTGGAAAGGATAAAATATCTGACTTTTTGTGAAATAAATTTTTGACATTTTTAGAAGTGCAAGGTATATCGGAAGGAAATGACATTGAAGACAATGACAGGCAGGACAGCCAATCAGCCCTTTAAAGATGTGTCACAAAAGCAAAAGGCAGCTCCAAATTCAATTTCCAAATTGTTAGAAGGAGACTGAAAGGCTCGATGTTAGAGTCTGACGTTTGAATCTTAAGGTGAAGGACAACTTGAAGAAACTTGCAATAGTTTTATTTATTAATTATTTTCAGGCTGTGAAATTACTGATTATTTATAATGCAGGCTAGTTGCAGTCAAGAATTCATATGTGCCCAGGTATCTATCATTAAAAAAAAATAAATGAAGACTTTGAAACATTGTCCTTGAAAATCTTTCTGTGACATATTTTTTATAGAATATTTTAGATACATTGGTCACATGCATTATGAAATTTATACAGCCATATACTTCATTTCATTGAAATCACCCATTTTATGCACTGGCAATGTTAAAACCTTGTGACAGCTGGGAGGGAAGAGAAGAGGATGCAAAGTTTAGAAAAATTCAGGCCCTGGCCTTATGACCAGGTATCATAGATACCTTGATGTTATTTTTTATTCCATTTCTTCTAAATGAGTCATCCTTGATAACATGCTGTAAGCTGTTTATCATATATATGTCCATTCATCTTTGGGTCAAATACATAAGATTGTAGGTTAATGATTTAAGTCTAGAATGGATCTCTATCTATAATTCACAGTCATATAGAATAATCATAAAATTATTGCAAGAGTTAGACTTTTGTGATAGTGAGCAGTCTGGAATCATTAAAAAATGTTATACTGTGCAACCCATACCAGTCTTCTCTTCTCATCCTTCAACCAGATCTTTGTGAAGCTGCATTATATATTTCAGATATCTATATAAGCTTGTGACCATCTTGAGGCCAAAGATTGTGTTCTTGCCTCCCTTATAATCATAGTGCATATCACAGTGCCTGGCATGTAGTAAATATTCAGTAAATCCTTGTTAAGGATGAGGAGGAGGAAGAGAAGAGGAAGGAAGTGGGAGAGGAAGAGAAGGGGGAAGAAAAGGAGGAATGGACTCACTCATCAGGTTACTGAACTGAGTGCTTTTTTACGTAATTTTTAAAATCTGATTCATTTTCTTTTTTCCAGTTTTACTGTTTGGGATTTTTGACATCTAGGAACTTTATATGATTACTTCAGGGAAAAAAAATCTGAATATTAAGCAGAAAGAACTGTCATGGGGAGGTCATACTACACACATGCACACACACACACACATACATACATATATAATGCAGTGGATTTCTGTGTGTGGATAGAGAGATAGATACAGTGTGTGTATGTATGTATATATATATATATATATATATACACACACATATATATCATTATAAAATGATATATATGTATATTGATATAACGAATGTGATGTACATACATGTATTTTACAGTATAATTTTTTAAAAGTTTAAAAAATAATACTTTATGAAATTTGGTCACATGATGTTTACTTTCATCTTTTTATGCAAATTTGTTCTTTATCTTATCTCATGACCTTTTCATGAAATATAAAGGAGCTTGATGCATCAGAGGAGAAAGGAAAAGAAAACTTTCAGCATTTCCCACCTCTTACCTCCTAATCATCTTTGTTGTCAGAATTCTCAAAAGAACTTTAAACTATGCATCCTAGTTGTGGCTATAAAAATATTGCACAACCATATTCTATTTTTCTCTGTCACAAAGGGATATGGTTGCCTACCACTCTGCTGCAGCACTACTAAAAGTGGTCCAGTGCCTCCAACTCATGTTATTCACATATTCACACACCCAAATCATTTAGCCAATGAAAATTTTAAAAATTACCAAATGCATAAAATTAATTTAGTTAAATAATTGGCATTGTCTCAACTTCTGTATTTGCCAATTATCTGACATCTGTATTTAACCATTTCTACCTCTTTCTAGTACCCTTGTAACTCTTTCTATCCATCCTTGTTGGGAATAAATGAATAAGGCAAATAATTGCTTCCAAATTTGGCCATAAGGATAAAAAAGTTATTTCAAATGAAAGCTTCATATTTTATTATAAACTCATTGAGAATAAAGATACTTATTTTTGCCTTTCAATAGCATAATACCTTCCACATAGTCCTTTTAAGTTGGCTATTTTTTTTTGGTGAATGTGTAAATAAATATCAAACAATTGAAATAGAATAAGTGATATTAGTTTATATTGTGATATAAAATTATTGTGGTGATATTATATTATATGCAATATATATGTTATAGTGATACTAAATTATTTTAAGTCATTAGATTGTGAGCTTCTTAATGGCAGGAACTGTCTTTTTTTCTCTTTTTGTACCCCCCCAATACTTAGCATGGTGTCTGGTTCATAGTAGGTACTTAATAAATGCTAATTATTTGATTAACTAATTCCATGTAAATTGATGAGATCACCAAGTGAAGTTGCAAAGAACATGAGAAGAGGATCTAGGACATAACCATTTAGGAAAACCCATGAATAGAGGTCATGATCTGGATGAAAATCCAGCAAAGGAGACAAAATCAAGAGAGATTATCCTGAAAAATCTAGATAGAAGAGAATATCAAAGAGGAAAGGGTGACCAGCTATCTCAGAGGCTACAGAAAGGTTGTAGAGAATGAGTATTGAAAAGGAGGCTGGTGGATAAGTTAAATAAGAAGTAATTGCTAACTCTAAAGAGAGAAGTTTCAATGGAATGTTAAGTTCAGAAGCCAAATTGTAAGATATTAAGAGAGAATGAGAGGAGAAAAATGGAGAGAACTTGTGAAGACAGCTTTTCAAGGAGTTTGATAGGAAAGAGCAGAAGAGGTATAGGATGATATTAGGAAGGATGGAAGGATAAAGTCAGAGGGTTTTTGTTTGTTTGTTTTGTTTTGTTTATGATGGAGGATCCATTGGCATTTTTTTTTTAGGCAGTAGGAAAAGAGCCAGTAGATATGGGAGATTAAAAATAAATGAAAGAGTGGGGATGATGAAGAGTTTAATTTGTTACAGGTTATGAGATGGAATAAGCTCACCTGAACAAGTAGAGAGGTTAGTCTTGGTAAGGCTACATCATTATGTAAGACTGGTGAGGGAGGAGAAAGAAGAAAGCATATGAGTGATATGAGGTGAGGAAGAGATGAAAAAAAATGAAAAAAGGAGCTCACAGCAAATGGCCTCAAACATTTTTCGGTCAAATATGAGGCAATAGTCTCAAATGAGCAGATGGAGGAAAGAAAACCAAGGGAGATTTAATAAGGAATGAAAAGGTTTGGAAGAACTACAATGGAGAATGAAAGCAAGTTGGAAAAGGAGGTATAGTAGGATTACCCAAGACCAGTGAGGACCTAGTTGAGGTTGTAAAATATAAATTTATACTAAACCCAGTCAGAATGGTGTTGTGATTTTTTTTCTCTTTCACTCAGCAGTATGTTTTTAAGACAGCAGGCAAAAAAAAAATGGAAAAGATCCAAGAATGAGGTGCAGAGTTGAGATTAAAGTGAGGAGAGAATAGATCTGAATTTGTTCACTTAGGGATTAAAATGAGGAAAGGAGAAGGGAGTAGCTAGTGTAGGGGAGATGACTGAAGAGAGAATTGAAGGGCCAAAGGAATGGAGGTCATTGGATGGAAGAATAGGGTTTCATAGAGGTAAGCAGAAGAAGAAGGAACAAAGCAATATATTTTCATTAGTTAAAGGATTTTGGAATTCTAAGACAAAGATGTGACATATTTGTGGTCATTGACAAGAGCAAAGGTATGATTACCCTTGTGTGTGACTAAAATAAGGTGGACAAGTAGATATCAAGAATTGAGGAGGATGAGGAAATAAGTGGTTAGAATATTTGAGGGAGAATAGATATGAATATTGAACTCTGCATTTATTGGGCAGGGATTGAGAAGAGAAAAATTGTGAGCCATGTGCCAAAATCATTGACAAAAAAAGAGGAGTAACCTGGAATTTTCAATATAACAACTACAAGAATTTTCAATTGGGTATAGCAATGAATTGCATGAATCTCAGAGGAGATGAAAATACTAAGTGGAGGGAGAGTGAAAGTGCCATTTGAGAGCAAGGAGCATTCCAAATCCATTATCTCAACTGCTAAGCCAGGGAAAATGGTTGAAGGTGCACTTACTAGTACAGTTCTGTAATAACTACTAGATTAAGGAAGAGGAAAGATTTAAGAGAAGAGAAAGGAAAAATAAAGGTAGAGGAAAGATTTAGGATGAAAGGAAATTTGTTGCCTATGGAACAAGTGTTTGAGAGAGGACAGTGGAAAGAACTGGTGATCTTTGGTTTAAACTTTAGGGTAGGAGGCTTGAGGAGGTGAGACTAAGGAATCAAGGGGTAGTAGTGTGGAATGGGGTTTGGATGATGACCTACAGATATTTAGAATCCCTCGGATATGTAGAGTATGATGGTGTAAAACTGTTCATCACTGGGTGGAAAGTGCTACTCCTTATCCTAAAGGAAACTGGAGATCAGGCTAGAGAAAAGTACAGTATGAGATGGGAAAACAGAAGTTTAGATTTCAGGCCCAAATTCACTACTCTTCTTGGTGCAGCAGGAGAAGAAATACTGTATTCTTCATTGACATTAATCTTCCTCTATGTAGATTTAGAGATAGAAGGGACTTTTGAAATTATCTGATCCAACATTCTCATTTCGCAGATGAGAAAACTCAGACACAAAGAAGTTAGTTGAGTGAGTTGGCCAGGATCACCCAGGCATTGTAGGTCAAAGCCAGGAGCTTCAACCAGGATCCTCTGTCACCAACTTCAGCACTTTTCCTATTACAATATGCTTCAACTTTCAATTATTTTTTTTTTTAAAGACTGAGCTTTCCTATCTTACCTAAGTTAGAATTATAGGGAATACTCATAGTCTTCATTGCATTCCCATTCTGGTTAGCATGGCATCCTTGACTTCTGCTTCTGACCAGGGCCAGTTCGTCTTTCTTATGTAACTTTGTTTTACATCGACTATGAGAGATATCAGGATATCATTAAATTTAAACCCACTTCTGGCCTCAGGCACTTGGCAGTTGCACTATCATGAGTAAATCACAGAGTATCTGAGTTAGGGGCAGAGTGAAAGCAGTGATTTGTTTGAGCTCTCCCCCAAACCCCTCCAAATACCTGTTAAAAATGGCTCTAAACAAATTCTAAAGCAGCAGAACACACAAAAAGACAGAATGAAACAAATTTACAGCCCAAGACAACCTGGATGGTTGATTAGAAAGGTATATCATGCCAGGCTATGAGAGGAGCACAGTTTGGAATGGGCAAATAGGCAAGGCAGGCCTCAATGAAGCTGGAATATACCTCAGAGGACTGAATCTTGGGTAGCTGTGGCAGTTTCCAGACTTCTCAAACCACAAATACCAAAGATAACTTAGAAGGTCAGTGAACAGAAAAGTCTGTTTCTATGGTGAGACAGAAGCTTTGTCTCAACCCCAGTTCCCAAGTGTGGCCCTGGGGTGGTGGCTGCTTCCTGAGCTTCTGGCCAACAGACTGATGGGTAATTGAGTGGGTGATCAGAAAGAGATTGAAAAGATCTCTTTGCTGGTGCGGGATTCTCTTGCTTTGCCTATGCTTAGATCGAGTCACTGTTATGGGTGGTGGTCCTGGGGGCAAGGAGGAATGCTGGTGTGGTGGAGCTTGTAGTGGTGGTGCAGAGATATCCTTTACACAGTTCCAAGATAGAAAAGATTGCTTGTGTTCACTCATAGAGCAGATCACAGGCTAGGAAAGGAGTAAACACCTCACCCCTTAACATACCACCTTGGAAGAACTGAAAATTTACAGGTCCCTAGATTTATCTCTGAAAACAGCTGTATAAACCCCTGAAGCTTGGGACAGTACATTCTCCACATTGGAAGCAGACCTTTACCTTAACAAGGAGTTTGTAACTCAAGTAATTGGCTAGCATAACGAGCAAACCTCATAACATGTGTCATACCATAGAATCTTTTTTTGGTAACAAAGATCAAAACATACAACCAGAAGAAGATGACAAAGTCAAAGCTCCTACATACAAAGCCTCCAAGAAAAATATGAATCAGTCCCAGGCCTTGGAAGAACTCAAAAAGAATTTTGAGAAGCAAATAAGAGAAGTAGAGGAAAAACTAGGAAGAAAAATGAGAGTGATGCAAGAAAATCATGAAAAACAAGTCAACAGCTTGCTAAAGGAGACCCAGAAAAATACTGAAGAAAATAACACCTTAAAAAATAGCCTAACCTGAATGGAAAAAGAGGTCCAAAAAGCCAATGAGGAGAACAATGCTGTAAAAAGGAAAATCGGCCAAATGGAAAAGGAAGTCCACAAAGTTACTGAAGAAAATACTTCCTTAAAAATTAGAATAGAGCAATTGGAAGCTAGTAACTTTATGAGAAATCAAGACACTGTGAAACAAATCCAAAGGAATGAAAAATTAGGAAACAATGTGAAATATCTCATTGGAAAAACAACTGACCTGGAAAATAGATCCAGGAGAGAGAAGTTAAAAATTTTTGGACTATCCGAAATCCATGATCAAAAAAAAAAAAAGACCTTAGACATCATCTTTCAATAAATTATCAAGGAAAATTGCCCTGATAACTTAGAACCAGAGGGCAAAATAGAAATTGAAAGAATGCACCAATCACCTCCTGAAAGAGATAACCAAAAGGAAACTCCTAGGAAAATTGTAGCCAAATTCCAGAGTTTCTAGGTCATGGAGAAAATATTGCAAGCAGCCAGAAAGAAACAATTTAAGTATTGTGGAACTACAATCAGCATAACACAAGATTTACCAGCTTCTAAATTAAGGGACCAGAGGGCATATAATATAATGTTCCGGAGGGCAAAGGAGACAGCATTACAACCAAGAATCACCTATCCAGTAAAACTGAGTATAATCTTTCAGGGGACCAAAATGGTCATTCAATGAAATAGGGGACTTTCAAGCATTCTTGATGAAAAGACCAGAGCTGAATAGAAAATTTGACTTTCAAATACAAAACTGAAGTGAAATATGAAGAGGTAAGCAGGAAAGATAAATCATAAGAGACTTATTAAGGTTGAACTGTTTACATTCCTACATGGAAAGATGATATTTGTAACTCATGAGACTTTTATCAGTATTAGGGTAGTTGGAGGGAAAAAATGTATATGTATGTATACATATATATATGGATAGATAGAGGGCACAGAGTGGTTGAAGATGAATGGGTGATATCTAGAGAACAAAATTAAATAGTGAGAGAGGATTAAAGTGGGAGAAGGAGAAAGGGAGAGGTAGAATGGGGTAAATTATCTCACAGAAAAGCAGAAAAGTCTCTTGTAGTGGGGGGGAAACAAGGGAAGGTGACAGGGAATTAGTGAATCTTATTCTCATCAGATTTGGCCTAAGGAGGGAATAACATACACACTCAATTGGGTATTGAAATCTATCTTACCCTACAGGAAAAAAATGGGGGAAGAGGACAAGAGAGCAGGGTGATGATATAGTGGAGGGCAGATTGGGAGAGGAGGTAATCAGAAGCAAGCACTTCCAAGGAGGGACAGGGTCAAAAGAAAGAATAGAATAAATGTGGGGCAGAATAGGATTAAAGGAAATAGAGTTAGTTTTTCACAACATGTCTGCTATGGAAGTGTTTTGCATAACTGCACATGTATAACCTGTATTGAGTTTCTTGCCTTTTCAATGAGGGCAGGTGGGGAGGGAGGAAGGGAGAAAATTTGGAACCCAAAGTTTTAAAAATACATGTTTGAAAAAAAAGCTTTCACCTGCAACTGGGAAATAAGAAATATAGGAAATGGGGTACAGAATTCTATCCTGCCCTACAGGAAAATAGAAGGGAAAGGGGAAATAGAAAGGGGAAAGAGACAGAAAGGAGGGCAGACTAGGGGAAAGGATATTCAGAACGCATGCCATCTTGAGGTGGGGGAGAGGCGAGATGGGGTGAAAATTTGGAATTCAAAATCTTGTGGAAGTGAATGTTGAAAAATGAAAATAATTTAAAAAAAAGAATATCAGAGTTAGAAGTGACCCAAGAGACCACCTCATCCAGATTGTGACTTGAAGCCCCTTCCATTCTATGTTTGGACAGCTTTAATTTTTAGGATGATTTTCTTCTGTGATCTGGAGTTGTGGGAGGGGGGAGGGAGGAGAAGTTCTGGAATGGGCAGCTATAGCCAGAGAGACCAATTTGTCCTGCTACCTATTTTTGTACTGCCTTAGAGTTAAGAACGGTTTTTACATTTTAAAATCCACCTATTCTTAGTTCTAGGGCAGTACAAAACAGTTTGTTGGCTGAATTTGTCCCATTGGCCATAATTTAGACCTATGATTGGATTGTTTTGGAGAAACTCCAGTATAGGAACTTACTTTACCTGTGTCAGATTACAACCCATGTGTAATTTATGGTGTTAGGCAATTGCCTAGGACACTGAGAGGTTAAGTGATATAGATAGTACATGTCAGAAGCAGGGATAAAACCCAGGGCTTATAGAGTCAAAGGGCAAACCTACGTCCATTATACTAAACTCTGTCCTCTTTTATCTCTTTTCTATTTGCTTTGTTTGTCCTTTTCTTCTCTTTTCTCTCTTTCTTTCTGAAATTGTACATAGCCCAGAAGTTAAATGAATTGTCTAGTTTTACACAATAAATATGTGTCAGAAATAGGACTTAAACACAGGTGCCCCTCACTGTGGATTTAATTTTGCACATCTTAACAGTACTACCTCTTTGTATTTTACATCATTGCTCCTAGTTCATTTAAGTCATTTAAAAGGCTTAGTTTCTTTGCTTTGAGATATAAGCATAATTCTTACATTAAGTACCTCATTTTTTATAATGAAGAAACTGCTTTGAAAATCTTAGAGTACTATAAAATGTGCTTATTTACATAATGTCAAACATCATAAATAAAATGAAACAGAGGTGAATATTGTCTTTGTGCTGACCAGAAAAGGAAGTGTAAAAAAAAAAGTTAAAGGAAAAACTGATAGAGAAACCAAAATTGTTGATCATTCTTTTATTAAATAAATTTCACGTTACAGGATTTCTTTTTTCTTTCTTTCTTTTTTGGTTAGGCAATGGGGTTAAGTGACTTGCCCAGGGTCACGTAGGGAGTAAGTGTCAAGTGTGTGAAGTCAGATTTGAACTGAGGTCTTCCTGACTCGAAGACTAGAGCTCCATCCACTGTGCCACCTAGCTGCCCCTGTAAGATTTCTAAAGCTCAGCTTTCTTACACTCATTGCCAGAGACAAAAATAATAGCAAGTCTTGCTAAAATAACTAATATGTGTATGCATGTGGTTATGTACATGTGTATAGCATATGTATGTATACAGATACATGAATATTTGTATGTATTCTTATTAGTGATAAATATGGTTTTAGGTAATTTATTATAAGAACTGAATATACTGTGAAATGTTATATTATTTAGATGATAAAATTAGCAAAGGAAATTCACAGCTAATTTAATGGGAGGGGATAGATATTTACCCTTGAGGTAAACATAAAGTTCTGAGTTTTTAATGAAGCTTGAAATGGAATTGGATGACAGGATATAATTAAATTTTCCAAAAAGAACACAACAGAAAAGCAAAAACACATAGGTATCTTCTGTAAAGCATTGTAAACATATAAATTTCACAAACAGAGATTATGAGTGCTAAAAATATCATTTGTGTTTTTTTTTTACCAGTCTATGAGAAAATATCTCATTACAAATTACATTTCTTTCTGTATTATATTTCACATTCTCACCATTTTGCATGAATATGGATCAGTCATTATAAGAAGTTTAGGAACACTGAAATTATTTTACTTGACTCATCTGAAAAGTGAAAGGGAGTTATCCCTATATCACACAAATATTTTGTGACTTGAACAATATTTACAAGTAGCATAAAAGGGATTCTGCTCTGCTCACTGCTTAGAATGATGGTACATGGTCAGAACTAGATTGGCACTTATAAGTCAGGGCTTCTTTAGACAATTCCACAATGTTTTTTTCATCACCAATAAATCATTTCACTTTTTAAAGTAAAATGGGGGCCATATCAAATTACACAATGTCTTTTTTTAAAAATGAAAATAATAGAACATTTCTCCTAGGTTACTTAGCATTGAATAAGAAACATTTCATTTCTCAGTGACGTATATTTTGGTTTTGTAGGAAATTTATATATTTCTTAATAAGTATGGGAGTGGCATAAGGATTAGAATAGTGAAATGCTACAAACAAGGAAATTTTGGATACCTATTGCTTCAGCAATACATTTAGCATATGCCACTCCACTTACACCAGTAATCGAGTGACTACTCACAAGTTAAAATGTACCATAATATATATTTTGATTTCTATAACTTTTTCTGGCATCTCACAAAGTCATCATTGTTTAAAGGTATTTATGATAAACACAAAGGCAACATAATTGAAAATGAATTGTGTTAATAACTTAAAATAAGAGTAAATAAAATTTCTTTATTCTTGATTTTAGAAATCATTGTGGTTATAAAACCATCTTAAGTAATTGATAAAATACCTGATTTACATATATTTAAAGGGTGTGTTAAGTAATTCTGTTAAAAATCATGGCATCTCAGAGTTGGAATGAACTTTAGATATCATCCAGTCCAACATGTACCTGGATAGGAATTTTCTAATTATCATGTCCCCTAAGTATAGATGTTTCCTAAACTTAATCCATGGGCTCTTTTCTCTCTTTCTGTCTCTCTCTGTCTCTCCCTCTGTCTCCCTCTCTCTGTGATGAGGCAATCAGGGTTAAGTGACTTGCCCAAGGTCACACAGCTAAAGTGTCTGAGGCTAGATTTGAACTCAGGTCCCCCAGGGCCAGAACTCTATCCATTGGGCTACTCAGCTGCCCCTCTTTTTTCTCTTAGTGATCTCATCAGCTTCCAGGAATTTAATTATCATATTTATGAAGTTAACTGAGATCTATGTATCCAGCTTCATTCTTTCCCCTCAGCTTAGCCCCATATCACCAAGTGCTCTTTAGACATTTCAAAATTGAATGTACCAGAGACATTTTCTTTCAAACTTCAGTATTTCTCTTAAACAAATCATTGTTCTTCTGGTCTCTTGTGTTCCTTACCTTGGGGTTTTCCTTAAATACTCATTTTTAAATCTATTAAATACAGTCATTTGTGACATCTACGTCTTTCATACCCAGCCTCTTCTCTCTGTTCACATAGGCATCACCTTAGGTTCTGTCCCTCATCACATCTCACTTAAATTATTGCAGTAACCTCCTAACTGGTCTCCATGCTTCTAGCCTGTCCACACACTAGTCCATCTTCTTCACTGCTGCTAATGTGATTTTTGTTAACTACAAATTTGGCCATATCACTCCTCTATTGAAGAAATTCCAGAGACTTTCTGTTGTCTCTTGAATCAAATATAAACTCTTCCCTTTTTATTTTAAAGGTCTTTACTACTTCTGCAATATCTTACTTCTCTGCATAATTATATATTACTCTCACTGACAGAATTTTTCTTTCCTGCCAAGCAGTCTTCCTCTTTTCCTCACACTTAGCATTCTTCCCCTTTCCTTTGTATGGGCTGTCCTCTAAACCTTAACCACACCTAAAATAATATCTCTGTTTCTTAAGCATGTAGCTCAAGCACCAACTTCTATAGGGAGCCTTCCTTGGCCCTACTGACTGCAAGTGCTTTCCCTCCCAAACACATTATATTTAAATTTTTTTCATATTTATTTTGTATATCTTTCCACATCTCAATCTATTTACCAGCCTAATCATCAATTAATTTATCAATCTACCTATCAAGCTATTGTTCTTTCTTCTATAGATTTGTCTGTTTATCTGTCTATTCACCTACAAGTGCCCCCTTTTAAAATTTCAGGCACTTTTCTATAATTTTAATTCCCAGAGTGCTTCCCACATAACAAGTACTTATCACACAATAGGTACTTAATAAATAAAATGATTGATTTATTGATCTGGTTTGTGCTTTAAGCCTGATGGGGGGGGGGAATCAACACCTTAAGAGACAGTACTTTGGGAAAGCACACCCTTTATATGAGGCTAATATTTGTTTCTGTACCACTTTACCTATTACTCTTGGTTCAACTATTGGGACCAAGAAAATGAACATAGTTTTTTTTTTTTTTTCATATAACAGCTCTGAGGAAAGCTGATCCCATGGCCCACTCAGTCTTCTCTTCATCAAACTGAATATATTTTGTCTTCCACACATCCTTCTATAAAATTGTATACAGTTTTCCTATCATTCTACTTGCCAACATTTATAATTGCTGTAGTTCTTTGATATCCTTCATAAAGTGTGGAACTCAATAGGAAAAAGTCATGTCAGGAAAAAGAAAGAATAACACTTTCCTTGATTGGACACAACGTTTTATTCATACTGCTGGGATTGTCATGTCATACCTTTACTCTGTTTTGGGGAGACTTCCATATCACATTAGAAACTAATTTGAAATAAAAAGCCCAAATCATTGTATATGGAATGGTCACACCTTCCTTAAATTCCCCCAAGAATCCATTGATAGATAGTGCCAAAAGATTTTGTAATTTGAAAAATAAAAATATAATAGAATAACATAAAAAAGATTTAGTCCTAGGAGATGATAGATATATTATAATGACTGAATGTCAGTTAAGATGTGATTTGTGTGTAGGAGTTTATAGTTGAATTTCAAATTAGTAGACTACTGACACCAATTGTATTGAATAGCTTAAAATTAACTGATAGAAAGCAGGAATAAAACCTTGTTTAAATAATCAATCATATGTATTTTAGTTGTGATTCAGAGGAATTGTACAAGAGTCAAAATGATTTCATTTCCTCTTTACTCTTTCTAGGCTGTGAGATCTCAACCAAATAAAGTGGACCTGGACTGCTTTGCAGTGTATTTTTTTAAATTTTCCATTTTTTAAAAATTTTCTTTAAACATGTTTTTATTTATCTGTTTAATGATTAACTGAAAAAGTGTGGGATTTCTCCTAAAAGTCTGTTCCACAAGTGGAACCAAGATAACAGTGGGGACAAAGATCAGTGAATATGAAATAAACAGATATGAGCTCAACATAACATATAAGATGTGTGATCTTAGTGTACTTAACTTCTCTGAACCTCAGTTTTCTATCTGTAAAATGGGAGCAATATTTGCATTGCCTATCTCATAGAGCTGTGGTGAGTATCATATGAGAGAATTTATATGGAATAACTTTTTTAAAGTCATAGTATTACATGAATATCTGCTTTGATTTGTATTGTATTATCATTGCCATTATATTAGCTTAACTTGTACATAACATCCCATACTTAAAATCTTATTTTTCATTGAAAGTTATAATGTAGAGGACAAGGAAAGTGATACTTCTGCTATACTTTGCCCTGGTCAGACTACATCTGGACTATTGTATTCAGCTCTGGGCACCATATTTTAGGAAATATATCAACAGAAAATTTCCAAAGGTAGATGACCGTAATAGGAACATCAGTACTTCTTGATTAATTTCGTTGATTACTTAAGATGACCTTGATGTAATTTGATTCAAGAAATGTTTTTAAATGATGGTATTATGTCCCAAATGAAGATTACATAAGGAACTAGTGTTATTTAGAATGACGAGCAGAACTTCAACAAATTTTATGTGGAAGAAGTGGTTTTATCAGACTGGGAGTAGGACTTGGGACTATGGTGGAAGAAGAAGAATGGACATTTGAGAGAGGATTTAGAAATTTAAGTTCTATAGGAGGATAAAAAATTAAATGGTCCATTTCAAAATAAAATAGACTAAACTAAATAAGTTCCTTGTCACTGAGGTCTTCAAGAAAAGTTTTCATTGATGTCTGAAATTTCGTCTTATTAGACTTCTACCAACATTTTATCCTGTTCAGATATTCTTGGATCATAACTGCTATTTAACATGTTAGCCATCCCTTCTAGCTTTTTACCTTCTGCAAATTTGCTTAATTGATAGAAAATTTGAAGAGGCCTGGTCCAAATTCCACTAAAGCCATGCCTTCAGGTTGATGCATCAATTAATTTAATCTTTAGATCTCGTTATTCAATACTATCTGAATCCATCTAGTTGTACCAATATCTAGACTCTTTCTCTGCATATTTCTATAGGGATATAATAGTAATTTCATCAAAAGACTTATTAAGAAATCAAGCTTTATTATAGCTTATAAATCTCTACTTTCACCTATCCTCTCTTTTATTCTTTTTAACATAATAGAAAGAGATGACATATATACTCTGCAAAGCTAACTTTCCTTATTTTCAAGGCTCTTAACACTTCTCTCCATTGCCTACAAATAATTTAAATGAGATAGCATGACATTAGAGATTCTGTCATATCATGTCTTCAATTTTATCTCCATTCTAATTTCTTACATTTCCCCTACATGAGTTCTCTGTTTTAAAAACATCTAGTGTATTGACCTAAATATATCACACAAGTAGCTGTTTCTATACTATTGAACAAATCGCTTGCTTGCTTTGTAGGCGTTCCCTACTATGTCCTACTTCCTATCCTTCCTTCACAACTATTTCAGGTTCCAAATATAAAATATCCTCCATTAAGCCTTCTGTGACAACTGTAGCCCAGAGAAAATTCTATATCTTCTTTATTTCTGTAGCACTCTGCTGGCACTTCTTATTTAATTAGTTGACATATCATTTGCTGCACTCAACACACACACACACACACACACACACACACACACACACACACACACACACATATAAACACAGAATTTCCTGTTTCCACAATTACCATCTACATTTTCTGTGGACAAGGATAAAATCTTGTAATTTTTTATATATCAACATAAAACACAGTGCCTTAGACACAGAAGCAGGTCCTAAATAAGTATTAATATACTGATTCAATGGTCTATTAGAGAACTTTGATGTAAATCAAACAAGCAACAAACAAAAGATTAGAAATAGGTAAAAGTATAAGCAAATACTATTTAATTCAATGGATGATTGTTCTTTATCCAGTTATTCACCAACATATTATAAGTGTGCAATTGAATATTTATGTTGATATATTTAAATAGTTGCATGTGACTGTTTTAAATGTGAGAAATCTGTATTAATTTCAATTCTTGTTGCAATAGAATTGGTAATAGTTTAACAAGAATGATAGATGGTTTATATGTACTACTTAAAAAGCTGGCTATATAGATAGGAAATCCCTTTCTCTGGAAATACATAATTTCATGTTACATTATACATCATATTTCACATAGCATATAATGTATGATTTTATATAGATAATATATGTTATTTTAGTTTATCAAGCTGTATACATTATTCTATTGGTTTTGTCACTCTGCTGATGTGTCTCATAAGCCCACCACAATTTCATGTATATTTGTCTATTTCTTTGGTTGCTCTGGCAAGTATTTTGATGATGACTGTTGACAAATTTAGCTAATTTGGTCCTCAGAAAACACATTCTGTTGTTTTCCCTACATATTTATGTACATATGTACCTATAAACATGTGTACACATTCCAGAATAAATTTCTTTGAGCATTTGTAAATAATTTGTATAGAATTTCATGTTTGAACTTCTCTACTAGAATATCCTATGCATTTTTATCCTAGAGAAGCAAAAACTTAGAGGGGACATATTATGTGTCTTACAGTATTTGGAGGGTTATCATATGTAGGAATGATTAGAATTATTTTGTTTGGCCCAAGAGGGCAAAACTAAGAGTAATGGGTAAAAGATACAAAGATGAAGATATAGGGACAGTGAGATGGTGCATTAGATAGAAAAATGGCCCTAGAGTCAGGAGGATCTGAATTCAAATCTGGCCTCAGACACATGATACTTACTAGCTGTGTGACCTTAGGCAAGCTACTTAACCCCCATGGCCACACCAAAAACAAAACAAAACAAAAAACAAACAAACAAACAACAACAGAAACAAAGATGAAGGGATAGGTTTGATGTCAGGAAAATGTTTGTAATAGTTAGAACTGTCCAAAATGAAAATGGGCTGCTTCAAGAGGTTATGAATTACCTTTCCATGGAGGTCTTCAAGGTGAATGATCACTTGTCTGGTATGTTAGAGTGGCAATTCATTCTTTGTGTGGGTTGAACTAGATTGACATTGGAGTGTCTTCAAATTTTAATGTGCTGTGATTTTATCAGCAACTCTATTATATATGGGATACAAATATAATTTCCTCCATTTTGTGGATGAAGAAACTAAGTTTGAGAAAAACCAAATGACTGTCATGTAGCTAAAAAGTCCATGAGATGGCAGTTAAATTCATCTTTCCAGGCCCAGCCTTCTCTATAATATACCACCTTGCCTTACAGCTCGCTAGAAATTTATACACTGTACTTCTGACAACAGAGGCTATAGTAATGATAGGTTGCCAGGAGCGCCTGCGTCCCTGGCTGTGGTCTGATGCCGGCAGAGTGTGAAGAGAGAAAGAATCACGGGCCAGGTGAGAGCAGTGAAGAACAAACTCTGTTTATTGATCTGAGGGCTCAGCTTATATAGTACTGGATCAAGCAATAGTAACATTATTATTCATGAAAAGTACAAATCTAATTAGGTGATTTTCCTTACTTCCTTGTACCTTGTCTGTTACATTCTTTCCTGCATCCTGTCCTGTACCCCATCCATTTCCTCCCTTCCTGCATCCTGTTCTCAAGAGACAGAACAGGGGGGTGGTGAGCTGACATCCTAAGTTTCACAACTGTCAGGCTAGTACAATCTGCAGGTAAGACCTGGGCTGGCCTAAGTCCTCCAACTCCCCAAAGCCGGCCCTCTAAAATAGGTAAATTCCAAGCTAGTATAAAACAACTGAAGAAGACCTTAAAGAAAGAACTCTGTAGTACAGTTTCTGCTACAAATATTCATTTAGACATAAGATAGAAGTTATTAAAATTCCACTTAAATGTTGTAAAGATTTCTTTGGGGCTGTTACTATAAGCAAACTGGGGGAGCAAGGAATAGTTTACCTATCAGATTAAGGGAGAACAGAAGAATTCATGACTAGAGAACATTATGAAATGCAAAATGGATAATTTTGATTACATTAATTTGAAAAGTTTTTGCACAAAGTCAATGTAACCAAGATTAGAAGGAAAGTAGAACATTGGGAAATAATTTTGACAACCAGCATGTTTGATAAGGGCCTCATTTCTAAAATATATAGAGAATTAAGTCAAATTTATAAGAAAACAAGTTATTCCCCAATTGATAAATGGTCAAAAGATATGAGCAAGGAGTTCTCAGATGAAGAAATTAAAGCCTGAAAAAAAAATTCTCTAAATCACTACTGATTAGAGAAATGCAAATCAAAACAACACTGAGGTATCGCATGACACCTATCAGATTGGCCAATGTGACAAAACAGGAAAATGATAAATGTTGGAGAAGATGTGGGAAAATTGGAACACTAATGCATTGTTGGTGGAGTTGTGAAATGATCCAACCATTTTGGAGAGCATTTTGGAACTATGCCTAAAGGGCTATCAAAATGTGTATACCTTTCAAACCAGCAATAGCACTTCTAGGGCTGTATCCCAAAGACATCATACAAATGTGAAAAGGACCCACATGTACAAAAATATTTATAACAGCTCTTTTTGGGGTGGCAAAAAATTGTAAATTGAGAGGATGCCTATCAACTGGGGAATGGCTGAATAAGTTTTGGCATACGAATGTAATGGAATACTGTTGTGCTGTAAGAAATGATGAACAGGCTGACCAGAAAAACCTGGAAAGACTTGCATGGACTGATGCTAAGTGAAGTGAGCAGAATCAGGAGGATGTTATACACAATAACAGCCATTTTGTGCAATGACTTATATTGATAAACTTAACCCTTCTCAGCAATGCAAGGATCTAAGACATCTCCAAAGGCGTCATGATGGAAAATGCTATTCACATTCAAAGAAAGAACTATGGAGTTTGAATGCAGATTGAAGCATACTATTTCTTCTCTTTTTTCTTCTGTTTTGTTTTGTTTCCTCTTTCTGGTGGTTCCTCCTATTGGTTTAAATTGTTACTTACAACATCGCAAATGTGAAAACATTTTTAACAGGAATATATATGTATAGCTTATATCATATTACACATAGTCTTTGGGAGGGAGGGTGGGGTGGAGGGAAAGAAAAAATTTAAAACTCCAAAACTTATATAAGTGATTATTTATAAATCAAAACAAATTAATAGTTAAAAAAAATTCCTTTGGGAACAGAGCCAAGACGGTGGAGTAAAGGGAGAGACTTACCTGAGCTGTCCCCTAAACTCCAAATACCTTTAAATAATCACTCTAAACAAATTCTTGAGCAGCAAAACCCATACAAAGGGGAATGAAACAACTTTGCAGCCCAAGACAATTTAAAAGGTGGTCAGGAAAGGTCTGTTGCACCAGGGTGAGAGTGGAGCACAGTCCAACACAGGCCACACTAGTGCGGAACAGGTCCCAGAAGACTGGTAGCAGATTTCAGTGGTGACTGCAACAGTGACAACAGTGGTAGTTTCCATACCTCTCATCCCACAGATTTTAAGGGAGTCTGATAATTGGTCAGACAAAGAATTACAGGGGTCTCTTGGCTGGCACCCAGAAAACACTCTTTGTATTGCCTATAGGTGGAACTGGTTTGGAATCCTGGGTCTTAGTCCCAGGGTAAGGAGGGACATTAACATATGAACATTTTCAGGCTATAGGGTTCCTGGGACTCTGGTCAAAGTTTAAGGGCAGAAAAGAGTCCTTTTGATTACTCACAGATCAGTGCACAGTAGAGGACAGTAGTCAACACACCTCTCCCTACATTACACAACCTTGGAAGAGCCACAAACTTACAGATCCCCAGAATTGCCTGTGAAAACAGGGGCCCAAAAAACCTGAAGTTTTTGGACAGTGCCGTCCTCCTCTCCAGAAGCAGAGCCCCACTCTAGCATAGAATTAAAAGTCAAGAAATAGGCTGGAAAATCAGCAAATAGCAGAAAAAGATCTTGACTATAAAAATTATTATGACAGGGAAGATGAAAACACAAACTAAAAAGAAGATAACACAATCAAAACTCCTACATCCAAAAACCTTGAAGAAAAATGTGAATAGGCCCCAGGCCATGGAAGAGCTTAAAAAGATTTTAAAAATCAATTAAGAGAGGTAGAGGAAAAATTGAGAAGAGAAATGAGAGTGATGGAAGAAAATCATGAAAAAATAAAGATTCAACATCTTGGTAAAGGAGGCACAAAAAACACTGAAGAAAAAAACAACACCTTGAAAAACAAAATAGACCAATGGGTAAAAGAGGCACAAAAATCCAAGAAAGAGAAGAATGCCTTGAAAAACAGAATTGGCCAAATGGAAAAAGAAGCCCAAAAATCCACTGAAGGAAAGGACTCCTTTTTTTTTTGGCTTTTTGGTGAGGTGATTGGGATTAAGTGACTTGCCCAGGGTTGCACAGATAGTAAGTTTTAAGTGTCTCAAGTTGGATTTGAACTCAGGTCCTCTTCACTCCAAGGCCAGAGCTATGTTCACTGCACCACCCAGCTGCCCCAAGAAAACACCTTAAACAGTAAACTTAGCCAAATGGAAAAGGATGTCTAAAAGCTCAATGAGGAAAATAATTCCTTAAAAATTAGTATTGGGCAAAAGGAGGCTAAGGATTGTACAAGACATCAGGAAAAAAACAAACAGACAAAAAATGAATGAAAATGAAGAAAATGTGGAATATCTCATTGGAAAAACAACTGACCTGGAAAATAGATTCAGGAGAGATAATTTAAGAATTATTGGATTACTTGAAAGATATGATAAAAATTAAAAAAAAACCTAGACATTATCTTTCAAGAAAATTGTTAAGGAAGATTGTCTTGATATTCTAGAACCAGAGAATAAAATAGAAATAGAAAGATTTCATTGATCACCTCCTGAGAGATATACCAAAATGAAAAGTCCTAGAAATATTATAACCAAATACCAGAACTCCCAGGTCAAGGAGAAAATATTGCAAGCAGCCAGAAAGAAACAATTCAAGTATAATGGAGCCATAGTCAGGATAACAAAACATTTAGCAGATTCTACGTTGACGGATTGGAGTACTTGGAATATGAAATTCCAGAGAGCAAAGGAGCTAGAATTACAACCAAGAATCACCTACCCAGCAAAACTGAGTATAATCCTTTAGGGGAAAAATAGATATTCAGTGAAATAGAAGACTTTCAAGCAGTCTTTATGAAAAAGCCAGAGATGAATAGGGAAATTAGACCTTCAAATGCAAGACTTGAGAGAAGCATAAAAAGGAAAGGGAAATCATAAGGAACTAAATAAGGGTAAACAGTATACATTCCTATATGGGAAGATGATATTTGTAACTCATAAGAACTTTCTCATTACTAGTGCAGTTAAAAGGAGCATATGTAGACACAGGGCAGAGGTGTTAGTTGAATATGAAAGCATGCAATCTAAAAAAAAAATAAGGGGTGAGAGAGGAATATAATGGAGAAAGGGAAAGAGAGAGGTAGACAGGGGTAAATTATCACACATAATAAAGGCAAAAAAAGCTGTTACAGTAGAGAGTAAGAGGGAGGATGTTAGGGGGAGTGAGTGAACCTTAGTCTCATCAGAATTGGCTCAAAGAAGGGCAACTAGGTGGCACAGTGGATAGAGCACCAGCCCTTGATTCAGGAGGACCTGAGCTCAAATCCAGCCTCAGATACTTGACACTTACTAGCTGCGTGATCCTGGGCAAGTCACTTAACCCTGATTACCTCACCAAAAATAAAAAAAAGAATTGGCTCAAAGTGAGAATAACATACACATTCAATTGAGTATAAAAATATATCTTACCCTACAGGGAAGTAGAAATGGAAGGGGATAAGAGAAGGGAGTGTGATAGCAAGGAGGGTAGAATGGGGTTAGGATGTAGTCAGAAGTAAAATACTTTTGAGGAGGGACTGGGTGAAAGAAGAGAGACTGAAAAGAATAACCAGCATCAGGGAAGGAATAGGATAGAGGGAAATGCAGGTAGCAATAGTAACTGGAAAATATTTTGAAGCAAATTTCTTTGATAAAGGCCTCATTATTCATACATGTAAATGAATGATTCAAATTTATAAAAATAAGCACTATCCCCAATTGATTAATCATCAGAAGATAAGAACAATTTTAATACAAAGTAATCAAAGCTATTTATAGCCATATGAAAAATGTGCTAACTCACTATTGATTGGACAAAGGACAGTTAAAACAATTCTGAGGTTCTATCTCATACTCACTAGATTGGCTAATAGGACAGAAAAGGAAAATGACAAATGATGGAGGGGATGAGGGAAAATTAAAACACTAATTTACCATTTGTTGAGGTTTTATACCAAACAATTCAACCTCTCTGGAGAGCAATTTGGAACTATGCCCGAGGGTCTATAAAACCATGCCTACCCTTTTTCATCTATTTATCTGTATTCCAAAGAGATTAAAAAAAGAAAGAAAATGACCTACATGTAAAAAAAAATCTACAGCAGTTCCTTTTGTGTTGACAAAGAATTAGAAATTGAATTCATGCCTATCATTTAGGGAATGGCTGAACAAGTTGTATATGATTGTGATGGAATACTATTGTGTTATAAGAAATGATGAGCAGAGTGCTCTCAGAAAAACCTAGATGATCTAGTGTGAATAACTTAACTATTTTAAGCAATGTAATGATCCAAGACAACTCTGAAGGACTTATGATGAAAGGGGATGTCCATCTTCAGAGAAAGAAATGATATAGTCTGAATACAGATGGAAGAAACTTCTTTACTTTAGTTTTCATGGAGTTTTTTGTCTGTGTTTTCTTTCTCAGCATGTCTCACATGAAATGTAAACACAATGGTATTTCATAACAGTAACATACAACTTGTTCAGCCATCCCCTTAATTTCCAATTCTTTGCTACCACTAAAAATATGTCTTGAATCACTATATATGTATAACCTATGTCAAATCACTTGCCTTCCAAATTGGGTAGGAGGAAGAAGGGAGATAATTTGGAATGCTAAATTTGAAAAAAAAAAAAAGAATGTTAAAATTGTTTTTAAGTGTAATTGGGAAAAATATTAAACTATTGAACAAAAGAAAAAATAAACCCTAAAAAAAGATTCTTTTTCTGATTCAATGAGTATCATTTTACACTGAATAAATTGGTTCTTATAGCATTTGAATTCTTTAAGGGACAAGAAAGGTTTGTATTTTTTTTGTTTGGTATATTTCTTAAAATACCCCTTTAGGGGATCCAAAGAGAAATTTTTTACCTTATTTTTTTAAAGTTCTGGTAGGTTTCTAAACTCCTTTTATGTGAAGAAATGTCTCCTGCCATCCCACTCACTTCTCCCTTTCCACATTCCCTTTGGCTCCACATTCGTGAAAGATAGATTTATAGACCCAGTAAAAGGGAGAGATTGTCTAGAACAGGAGCAACGTGGGCATTATATAGTGTTGTAAAGAAACCTTATCCTGCATCTTTAGAATGTAAAAGGATCTGGTGCTTGGGTCATTACTATCTTCTGTGTGCAGAAACACTAAATAAAATAACGTGAAAATTCTCAAGATTTAAAAAATAAAGCTGTCATTATATGCTAATCTTTATTGATTTTGATGATTACAGGATCTACTATTGTGTTTTTCCTTTACCAGGCCAGGTTCTCTTGACTTCTGTTATAACCAAAGACTTACAGGTCATTGCCAGATTACCATCTTTAAGAACAATCTCCCCCTTTTTGGCACAATAAATGGCAGTTAAATGCGTATAGATCCCATCTAGTAATGTCCTATCCTATCATATATGCTTGAGAAAGGAATATGTGTTTGATACTTGGAGCTGATGATAGTAACCTTTATCCTGACTTCTCTGGTACTACAGGACCACCATCCTTCCAGTCACCTAGGCTTAGAACCTGGTGCCAACTTCAACTGTTTATTCTTTCTCCCTCTCTACCCCATATCTGATCTATTGTCAAGGCCTGTGTATTTTACCTTAGTAATATCTCTTCTTTAACACTGCACCATCCTGGTACAGGCATTCATTACCCCATACTTGGAGTATTGCAATATCTTGCTTATTGATCTTCCTGCCAAAGTCTCCCCCTACAATAATCCATCCTCCACTAACCTGTCAATTTTTTTCTTTCTAAAATGCTTTTTACCTGCCTATTCAATGTACTACTGTAGTTTCTATTATCTTAAAGATCAAATATAAAATCTTCTGTCTTAATTTAAAGCCTTTCATAATCTCTCTCATACCCCATCTTTCTAGTCTTCTTATATTTTATCTCTTTGATCCAGTAACCTTGGCCTCTTTACTGTACCTCAAAAGAGAAACTCCATGTCCTGATAGTCTGCCATTCATAGAAAGCTCTCCATCCTTCCTCATCTTTACCTCCTGGCTTCCTTCAAAACTCAGATACAATCCCAGCTTCTGCAAGAAAACTTTCCAGATCTTCTTTCTAGTGCCTTCCTTCTTTTGATTATTTGCAGTTTAAACAGCTTATCACTTATTTTTATGTATTTATTTACATGTTGTATCCCCCATAAGACAGCAAGTTCCTTGAAAGCAAAGACTGTCTTCTGTCATATGCCTTTCTTTGTACAGTGCCTGGCACATAACAGGTGTGTAATAAATGTTTGATACAATGGACATCTACATTTCCTAGAAAAAAATAAGTTCTAAGCCTAAGATAGGGATGTCTGTGTATATGTGTGTATGTGTGTGTGTGTGTGTGTGTGTGTATGAACAAAGAATGAAATGAGGCAACGACAATTTGCTCATATTATTTCTCATTTCACTTTGTTAAAACTGAGCTGCTAAACAACTCTTTGCTCTTAGCCTTCAGGCAAAACTTCACCAACACACCCTATTGAAATTACAAAACATATAAAACTCAAGTCATATGCAAAAGTGTTCTTCTTGATTCAAATGTGAATTTTCAAGCTCTGTTTTGTCCCCATTTTGAAAAAGACTAAGCTTGATTTGCTCTTGTCCTGGGAATGGGTATGGAAGATTTAAGTAATTAAGTAATTTGTAATGCTATAAAAAGTAAAGACCATAGGATAAGTAAAGAACTTTTTTTTTTTTGGTGAGGCACTCAGAGGTATGTGACTTGCCCAGAGTCACACAGCTAGTGAGTTTTATGTGTCTGAGGCTGTATTGGAACTCAGGTCTTCCTCACTACAGGGTAGTGCTCTATCCTCTGTGCCACCTAGCTGTCCCAAGACTATAGGATAAGCAAAACAGTATAATATTCTTATCTTTCCATAAGAAAAAAAAGTGTGGAAAATTCAACTAGCAAAAGGGTTATACCTTTAGGAATAGTTTTTTATAATATTTCTACTTTTGTATTCTATAAGTTATTCAGGCTCAGTGAACTAGGTTAAAACCTACTTAGAAAAAAAAAGAAAAGAAAAAAAACTAGTCAGAACTAAATCAAAATAATTTGTAGCAAGAGCCAAGATGGCAGAGAAAGGCAAGGACTGGTCTGAGCTCTCCCAAATTCCCTTCCCAACAACTTAGAAATAATTCCTTGAACAAATTCTGGAGTGGCAGAACCAACAAAAAGATAGGGTGAAACAGTTTTCCAGCACAAGATAAATTAGGAAGTCTGAAAGAAAGTCTGTCTTACTGGGATGAGAGTGGATGACAGTTCAGGGCAGACTGTGCATTGGCAAGCTCCTTTGGGCTTGACTTGAGTTGACTTTTTATGGGCAACTGAATCTGCAACAGTAGCTTCTGAAGCTCTCAGCCCAAGGCAGAAAAGGGGTAAGATAGCTGGTCAGAAGGAGACAGCAGAGGACCTTTTACTAGCATAGAGGCCAGGACTTTATTGTGTTGCCCAAACTGGGTTCCTATTCACAGTCCCAGGGTGAGAAGCACTAGCACACCAGAGAATGAAGTCCCAGGAGAGGAAGGATGCTGGTCATAATTTCAAGGTGGAAAAAAAAAATCCTTGTGGTCACTCACAGACAAAAACAAAGGCCAGGAGAATGGAACCATACGTTTCTTTAAATCATGCGACCTTACAGATCCCAAGAATTAGTTCTGAGAAAAACAGCAAGAAAGGGCTAAAGCTTTGGGCAGTGCCTTTTCCACACCAGAAGTAGAACTCAACTTAATGATGAAGTTAAAGTCAAGAAATAGTGTAGAAAATGAGCAATAAGAAAAGGAACCTGACCATAGAAAGTTACTATGCTGACAGGGAGGGTCAAAACAAACTCAGAAGAAGAAAACAAAGTCAAAACAGCTACCACCAATGCTTCAAAGCAAAATATGAATTGTGTTCTTAGGCTCAAAATGAATTCGTGGAAGGTCTCAAAAAGGAACTTACAAAACCAATTAGAGACATAAAGTAAAAATTGAGAAAAAAAGAGAGTGATGCAAGGAAATCATAAAAAAAAAATCAGTGGGCTGGTAAAGGAGGCACAAAAACACTGGATAAAATAACAGTTTAAAAAGTAGGCTAATTTGCAAGAGAGGCACAAAAATTCCCTGGAGAACTCCTTAGTGTTCTGCTTAGAATTAGAAACTGGTCAAATGGAAATAGCAGGTATAAAAACTTAATAAAGAAAATAATTCTTTTAAAAATTATAAGTGGGGGACAGCTAGGTGCCACAGTGGATAGAGCACCTGCCCTGAAGTCAGCAGGACCTGAGTTCAAATCCGGTCTCAGACCAAACACTTGACACTTACTAACTGTGTGACCCTGGGCAACTTACTTAACACTAATTGCCTAAAAGCAAAAAAAAAAAAAAAAAAAGAAAAGAAAAAAGAAAGAAAGAAAAAAGAAGTGGAAAAGTGAAAACTAATAACTCCATGAGACATCAAAAAACAATAAGCAAAATAAAAAGAGTGAAAAAAAGGAGAAAATCTGAAATACCTCATGGAGAAACAACTGACCTTGAAGACACATTGAGGAGTGATAATTTAAGAATTAAGGCACTTCCGGAAAGACATGATAAAAAAAAAAGGCCTAAACATCATCTTTTAAGAAGTAATCAAATAAAATTACCTCAATATTCTAGAAACCAAGGGTAAAATAGAAATAGAAAGAATCCACTAATCACTACCTCAAAGAAATCCCAAAATAACAACTCCAAGGAATTTTATAGGCAAATTCTAAAGCCCCAAGGTCAAGGAGGAAAACTCTGAATCCAGAAAGAAATAATTCAAATATCATAGGGCATGGTCAAGATAACAGAAGATTTAGCACCTTCCATAAGAAAGGATCAGAGGACTTGAAATATGAGATTCAAGAAGGTAAAGGAGGCAGGAATACAACAAAAAATAACCTACTCAACAAAACTGAGTATAATGATTTAAGGGGGAAATAGATATATAATTAAATAGAGGTCTTACAGGCATTTCTGCTGAAAAGACCAGACTTTCAAATAAAAAAGAAAATTTGACTATCAAATAGAAGACAAGAGAATCACAAAAAAAAGGCAAACTGTAAATAGAAATCATTAATAATTCAAGAAAGTTAAGTTGGCTTCCTACATCGGAAGATGGCATTTCTAACTAGAACACCAGAGTTCTAGTCAGTTGGATAGAAAAATTAGTCTTATGCTAGAGAAGTACAAGGGGTGTGGAACAATATGAGGTGTATAACTGATACAAAAGAATGTAGATTGGTGAATGTGGTGATCAGAAGTAAAACAATTGAGAGGAGGGATAGGGTGAAAAGAAAAAGAGAGAAGGATAAGTGAGAGGGGGATAGGATGGACAGAAAAAACTAATTGTTACTGAAAGAAATCAGAGCATATTTATCTGATAGAAGCCTCACTTTTCAAAAAATATAGAGAACTGAGTTAAATTTATAAGAATATGAGTCATTCCCTAATTGATAAATAGTCCGAGTACATGAACAGGTAGTTTTCAGCTAAATAAGTCAAATCTATCTATAGTCATATGAACATAATGCTTTAAATCACTAGTGATTAGAGAAATGTAAATGAACTGTTTCACACCAGTCAGATTGGCTAATATGATAGAGGAGGGAAAGGACAATTGTTGGAGCAGAAGTGGGGAAATCAGAACAGTAAAACACTGTTGGAATTGCGAATTGATCCTCCCATTCTGGAGAGCATTTTGGAACTATGCCCAAAGGACGAAAACTCTATATACTCTTTGATCCAACAATACCACTCCCATGTCTCTATCCCAAAAAGAACAAAAAAGAAAAGAAAGGAAAAAAGAAAAAAAGAAAGAAAAAGAAAAGGAGAATGGTTTGCATATAGAAAAATATTTATAGCAGCTCTTTTTGTGGTGACAAAAAATTAGAAATGGAGAAGATACCCAGCATTTGGGGAATGGCTAAACAACTTGTATTATATGATTGTGATAGGATACTGTTGCACTATAAAAAAAAATGACCAGCAGGGTAGTTTCAGAAAAACTTGGAAGACGTACATGAACTGATAAAAGTGAAGTGAGTAGGACCAAGAGAACATTGTACACAATAAAAGCAACATTGTATGATGATCAACAGTGAATGACTTATTTGTACTCAGCAGTACAGTGATCAAAACCAGTTCTGAAGGACATATGCTGTAAATGCTATCTACCTCCAGAGATATAAATGGTGGAGTCTGAATACAGATCAAAAAATACTTTTTTACTATCTTTTTCTTTTTTCTTTTTTTTGGTCTCTGTTTTCTTTCACAACATGACTAATATTGACATATGTTTTGTATGACCACACATGTATGGCCTATGTCAAATTATTTGCCTTCTCAATGAAGGAAAAGTATTGGGTTTAAAAAGAGAGAATTTGGAACTCAAAATTTGTAATTATTTAATTTCTTTTCCACCAGTTATATGTGAAAACAATTTTTAACATCATTTATAAAACTTTGAGTTTGAAATTATCTCCCTTGCTCCTTCCCCACACTCCTTATTTGAGAAGGCAAGGAGTTCAAATATAGGTTATACATATGTAGTCATGCAAAACATTTCCATAAGAGTCATGTTGTGAAAGGAAATGTAGACAAAATAAGAAACTCAATAAAAATAAAAAAAGTGAAAAAAAAGGATGCCTCAAACTTATTCAGATAATATCAGTTCTCTGGGGAAGGATAGCATTTTTCATCATAAGTCTTTCAGAGTTGTCTTTGATCATTGTATTCTGAGAATATTTATGTTATTCACGGTGATCACCTTACAATACTACTGTTGCTTTGTACACAGTACATTTAACTTTGCATTAGCCCATGCAAGTCTTTACAGGTTTTTCTGAGAGCATCCTGCTCATCATTTCTTACATTACGATAGAAATCCATCATAATCACATACTGCAACTTGTTTAGCCATTCACTAATTGATGGACATTCCATCAAATTCTAATTCTTGCCCCAAGTAATCAGTTGCTGTAAATATTTTTGTACATATAGGTTCTTTTCCTTTTTTTAATCTCTTTTAGGATACAGACCTTATGGCGGTTATGCTGAGTCAAAAGGTATGCTCTATGCATGGTTTTAAAGCTGTTTGGATATAGTTCAAAATTGCTTTACAGAATGGTTGAATCAGTTCACAATGCGACTAACAGCACATTAGTGTCTCATTTTTTCATATCCTCTTCAACATTTGTCTTTTACCTTTTCTATACTGTTAGCCAATCTAATGGGTATGAGGTAGTACTTCAGAATTATTTTGATTTGCATTTCTCCAATCAATAATGAGAGTATTTTTCCATATGGCTGTAGATTTATCACCTAAAAACTGATCAAATATTTTGATCATTCATCGGTTAGGGAATGACTCTTACTTTGATAAATTTGACTCAATTCTCTATATGTTTGAGAAATGAGGCCTTTATTACAGAAACTTGCTTCATTTTTTTCACAGTTACTATTGCTAACTCTATTTCCCTCCATCCTCTCTCCCTCCCCTCTTTATTCTATTCTTTCACTCCTTTCAACCTGTCCCTCCTCAAAAGTGTTTTACTTCTGACTACCCCTCCCCAGTCTGCCCTCCCTATCACCACACCTCTTCTCTTATCCCCTTCCCCTCCTATTTTCCTGTAGGGTAACACAGATTTCTATGCCCAATTGAGTGTGTATGTCATTCCCTTTTTGAGCCAGTTTTGATTAGAGTGAAGATGACTCACTTCCCCTCACCTCTTCCCTTTCCCCCTCCTCTGTAAAAGCTTTTTCTTGTGTCTTTTATGTGAGGTAATTTACCCCATTGTACCCATCCCTTTCCCTTTCAGTAAATTCTTCTCTCACCCCTTAATTTTTACTTTTTAGGAATTATCCCTTCATATTCAACTTACACCTGTGCCCTCTGTCTATCTATACTCCTTCTAATTGCCTTAATAATGAGAAAGGTCTTATGAGTTACAAGTGTCATCTTCCTATGTAAGAAGGTAAACAGTTTCACCTTATTAAATCCCTTGTAATTTCCCTTTCATGATTACCCTGAGTCTTGTATTTGAAAGTCAAATTTTCTGTTCATCTCTGGTCTTTTCATCAAGCATGTTTGCAAGTCCTGTATATTATTGAATTTCCGTTCTTCCACTTGGAGGATCATTCTCAGTTTTGCTGAGTAGGGGATTCTTACTTATCCTTTGCCCTCCAGATCATCATAGTCCAAGCCCTCCATTTCTTTAATGTACAAGCTACTAAATCTTGTGTTATCCTGACTGTGGCTCCAAGATACTTGAATTGTTTCTTTCTGGCTGCTTACAATATTTACTCCTTGACCTGGGAGCTCTGGAATTTGGCTATAATATTCCCTAGGAGTTTTCCTTTGGGGATCTCTTTCAGGAGGTTATCAGTAGATTCTTTCAATTTCTCTTTTACCCTTTGGTTCTAGAATATCAGGGGAGTTTTCCTTGATAATTTTTTTGAAAGATGAAGTCTAGGCTCTTTTTTTGATCATGCCTTTCAGGTAGTCCAATAATTTTTAAATGATCTCTTCTGGTTGTATTTTCCAGGTCAGTTGCTTTTTTTTTTTTCCAATGCATTATTGCACATTGTCTTACATTGTTTCATTCTTCTTGTTTTATTTTGTTTTTTCTTGATTATTCGCTAATTTATTAGCTTTCATTTGCTCCATTGTAATTTTTAAGGAATTATTTTCTCCAGTGAGCCTTTAGACCTCCTTTCCCTTTGGCCAACTCTGGTTTATAAGGCCTTCTTCTCATTGGCTTTTTGGACCTCTTTTGCCATTTGGCCTAGTCTGTTTTTTAAGGTGTTATTCTTTTCAGTACTTTCTGTATGTGTGTGTGTGTGTGTGTGTGTGTGTGTGTGTGTGTGTGTGTGTGTATGTGTGTGTGTGTCTGCTTTACAAGCTGACTCATTTTCCATCATTTTCTTGTATCACTCTCATTTCTCTTCACAATTTTTCTTCTATTTCTCTTACCTGATCTTCAGAATCCTTTTTGAGCTCCTCCATGTTCTGAGACCAATTCATAATTTTTCTTGGAAGCTTTGGAAGTAGGAGCTTTGACTTTGTTGTCTTCCTCTGAGCATGTGTTTTGATCTTCCTTGTCATCATCATGACTTTCTATAGTCAGAGTTATTTTTCCCATCTTTTTGCTCATTTTTCTAGCCTATTACTTAACTTTTAACTCTTTGTTCAAGTATAGCTCTGCTTCCAGGGTGAAGGGTGCACTGTCCCAAGCTTCAGGGGTTTTGTGCAGCTGTTTTCAAAAATACATCTAGGGCCCTGTCAGTTTTCAGTTCTTCCAAGGTGGTATGATCTAAGGAGAGGTGTTTATTGCTCTCCTGGCCTGTGCACTCGGTTGTGAGCAGCCGCAAGCACTCTTTTCTGCCCTGGAACTATAAGGAGGATGGCCCTTCCCATATGGCTGCAAGCTCTGCTATGCTAATGTTTCTTCTCACCCTGGGACTGCCACCCAGAACTGTGACCTGGATCCAAGTATGTGCAAAGCAAGAGAGTCATGTCTCAGTGTTAGCAAAAAAACCCCTATAATCTCATTCTGATCAATTGTTGCACTCTCTTACCTTTGTGGGCTAAGAGCTTAGGAAGCAGCCACTACCTCTACTGATTCAGCCACTTCTAAGGGCTACTCCTGGTTTGCTGAGGCTAGGGCTGTGCTGTAACTGCTTGCCCTGGACTGCATCCCAATGTCACCCAGGTTCAACATACCTGTCCTGCTGACCTTCTAAGTTGTCTTGGGCTGGAAATTTGTTTCACTTCATCTTTTTATGGGTTACAATGCTCTAGAATTTGTTTAGATTGTTGTTTTAAAGGTATTTAGAGAGTTTTGGGTGAAAGCTCAGGTGAGTCCCTGCCTTTACTGTGCCATCTTAGCTCTATCTCTTGGAACTCAAAATTTTAAACATTGAATATTAAAATTTGCCTTTATATGTAACTGGGAAATATTTTTAAAAAGTATAACTTGCTGTATTCTCCACTTCCTTCTAAATGAGGATACATGTCAATAACAAAAAGTAACTTTCTTATGTTGGAGGTGTGGATCTCTTTCCATAATTCCTGTGAATAAAAAAAAAATCCGTAGCCCATGAGCTAAGCCCATTAATAATTTGGTCAAATCCAAATCTGATAAACATTTATTAAGTACCTACTATATGTTAAATACTGTCTTAGGCTCAGGGGATAGAAGTATTACAAAAAAGTCCCTGGGCTTAAGGGACTTACAAAGGGGGAGGCAACACATAGTAGGAGGCAGGAATGGTGGTGGTGGGTTTGGTACCCAGAGGATTCCCAACATGAGGTTTATTTTTACATGGAGTAGAAGCTTAACATGGTAGCAAATGCAAAGTTTTAGAAAATGAAAATGGAGTGACTCAATGCAAAATGTTCAAAAGTTCAGACAGGTGGGCTTGGAGTCTGAGAGAATAAGTTCAAACTCAGCTGCAGACACTCAATACCTAAATAATCTTAGACTATTCACATGTTCTCCCTGGACCACAATTTTTTCATCTGTAAAATGAAAGGATTTGATTTGATGGGCTTAAAGTCCTTTTCAGCTATAAATCTACGATCTCATGATCCCAAATCGCAGAGTACAGAGAAGTACATGAAAGAAACTTCCAATTTTACAGTAAGTCTCCATTTGTTGAAAGGAAATTCAGACACATGAAAACCAGCCACTTCTTAACAATATAGTGTCTGAAGTCTCAAATATATGACAGCCCCTTCAGACAGGTAGTTCATTCTCTGCCTCAGTTTTGCAGTTTGAGAGTATATGGTCATCTGTGGGTATAGGGATGAGAAGCTGCAGTCGGGACACCAGGTCATCGAAGCAAGAATCCAAAGCCCTGATACTTTGGCAGAAAGTACCAATGCAGTTGTTTTGGTTTTATTTTGTTTCTTCTTTCTATTACATTATGCTATTTACCCACAGTGGCTTTTTAGGGAGATTGAGGAACTCAGGAAAGAAACAGAAATTTAAGAAATTAGGTTAGCCTGTCTTTTAGGAGGTTAGAATAGTGTTGGCAAGGTGCCCAGACATTGGTACAGCACTTATGAAGTATGTATAAGTAAGTCTTAGCCCTCTTTAAACAATTCACATACTATCTATTGTCCTCCACAGTTCTTAATTATAGGAATTACTTTTTACTAATAAATATGGTTTTTTCCCCCTTATTAAATTCATCCTGTAATTCCATCACTGTTGGAACCTATCAATAAAGATTTGATTTCTAGTAATGCAGATTGTAACCTACTCTACAATCTATAGTCTTGGGCAGTTTCATGACCTCCCAAGGTCACATGACCAATATTTGTCAGAGTTTGGAGTTGAACCCACATCTTCTTGACAGTGATGGAATTTACTCTTACCTATACCATACTGTCTCTATTTTGGATATACTGCAACATTTTAATAATGCTTTTCTCATAAGCTACTGCTGTTCAAGTAAAATTTATTTTTCTGTTTGATAGTCCAGGAAAATAAGTTCAATGACTCTTTATTCTATATCAGGGCATTTTCCTGTCCAACACTAAAGTATATTTTGTGGACTTCCTTAGCATCTTTTAAAAATTTCTCACTGTCTCCATATTTCAACAATAAAGACAAATAGCCAATTTTGATCTTATACAGCAGAATAGCTACATAAATCAGATTTTCATGTTATTGAGTCAGCAACATTTTGGAGTGGATAGAACACTAAGACTGGAGTCAGGAAGTTCTGCTTCAAATCCAGCCTTTACTAGCTGTCTAATCTTGAATAAGTCACTGAATCTCCATTTGCCTCAGGCTTCAAATCTAACACCTTTCAGGGTTGCCGCCACGTATCAAATTAGATAAGATCTGTAAATTTCTTAGCACAGTGCCTGGCATATTGTAAGTGCTATAAAAAAGTCTGTTCCCATCTGCTTCAACTTCTAATTTTTTCCACTGCCAAGGACTATATGCCTAACATATACTGGACACTTAATAAATGCTTGTTGTTTGCTTGCTCGATATGTTAATGTATCCATGATTTCTTGAGTAAGGGCACTTCACAATCAGTGCAGCTGCTGAACTATCTATGCCTCTTTATCCTATGCAGTTCACTTTCACTTCTCATTATGAATCATTCTTTAGTATCAGAAACATTCTTCTAAGAATTTTAATATTTCCTAGGAACTAATGCAGGGTTCAAGGTGTTCATCTTATTAGCCTGTATTCTATTTATATGATAATCTATTTTCTTTACTGATAATTTCTTTTTTTTTCTTTTGGCTAGGCAATGGGGTTAAGTGACTTGCCGAGGATCACACAGCTAGTAAGTGTTATGGGTCTGAGGCCACATTTGAACTCAGGTCCTCCTGAATCCAGGGCTGGTGCTCTATCAATTGCACCACCTAGCTGCCCCTTTTCTGATAATTTCTTAACTAATTTCAGAGCTAGAAAATATTTCAGATGTCAGCTATTCTTTCTGAAGGGTTTTAATATTATTTTTTCCAATTATATCTAAAATAATTTTTAGCATTCATGTTTACATAATTTTGATTTCCAAATTTTTCTTCCTCCTTCCCTCTCCTTTCCTCTGACTAAATGGTAAGCAATTTGATATAAATTATATATGTGTAATTGTGTAAAACATATTTCCACATTAGTCATAGATATGAAAGTAGAAACAGACCAAAAGGAAGAAAAAATACAGAAAGTAAAAATGCTATGCTTTGATCTGTATTCAGTCCATCAGGTTTTTTTTTTTGTTTGTTTTTTCATGGATGTGGATAGCATGCTCTATCATGAATCCTTTGAAATTGTCTTGGGTCATTTTATTGTTGGGAAAAGCTAAGTCAGTCATAGTTATCACACAACGTTGCTGTTATTGGGTACAGTGTTCTCCTTCTTTTGATCATTTCACTTTGCATCAGTTCATGTAATTCTTCCCAGTTTTTTTTTCCTGAAATCTGCCTGCTCATCATTTTTTTAAAATTCACAATAGCATTGCATTATATTCATATACAACAGCTTGTTCATCATTCCCTAATTAAGGGACATCCCCTCAATTTCTATTTTTTTTTTGCCACCACAAAAATATTTGCTATAAATATTTTTATGAATTAGTCCTTGTACCTTTCTATCATCTCTTTGGGATACAGAGATAATTGTGGTATTGCTGGATCAAAAGGTAGGCACAGTTTGGTTGCCGTTTGGATATAGTTCCAAATTGCTCTCCAGTTCATAACTACATCGACAATGCATTAGTATTCCAACTTTCCCACCTCCTCTTCAATATTTATCATTTTCCTTTCCTCTTATATTAGTCAATCTGATAGGTGTGTGGTGGTAGCTCAGAGTCATTTTAATTTGTATTTATCTAATCAAAAATTATTTAGAGCATTTTTCATATGACTCTAGATAACTGTAGTCCCTTCATCTGAAAATTCTGTTCATGTACTTTGACTATTTGTCAATTGGGGAATGGCTCATTTTCTTATAAATTTTACTTGCTTCTCTATATAGTTGAGAAATGAGGTCTTTATCAGAGACACTTGCTGTAAAGATTGTTTCCCATCTTACTATTTCCCTTTTAATATTAGTTGCATTGGTTTTGTTTGTGTAAACACTTTTTAAATTTAATATAATCAAAATTGTCTATTTTACATTTCATAATTCTATCACTTATTTGGTCATACATTCTTCCCTTCTCCATATATATGACAGATAGACTGTTGTTTACTTCTCTAATTTGCTTATCGTACTACCTTTTATGTCTAAATCATGTACCCATTTTGATTTTATCTTAGTATATGATGTAAGGTGTTGGTCTATACCTGGTTTCTGCCATATTATTTTCTAGCTTTCCTAGCCATTTTTGTCAAGTAGTGAGTTCTTATCTCTGAGGCTGGGGCTTTGAATTTATGAGGTAATTTCTTCTAACCCCTAAACCCCATATATCCTGTTGGTAGTACTCTTGACAAATGACCATCTAGCTTCTTCTTACATACTTCCTGGAACAGGGAATTCATTAAATCAACAAAAAACAAATGAAAAAGATATGAATTTATTTTGTACCATGCATTGTGTTAAACACTGAGGATGCAAATATAAAAATAAATATAGTCCCTGACTTCAACAATTTTGCATTTCAGTATTGAGAGATCACATACATAGGAAATTGTTGTCCACGGAGTGATACTTTTTACGCAAAAACTCACAGGCATTGTTAGCCATAACAGAGTAGACTGGTACATTGCTTCCTGGAAGGAAGACAGTGTTTATTTGACCATTTTTCCAGGGCTGGAGATGGGGAAATGAGGGTTATTTGATCAGTGGCAATATTATGCAGTATATTGCATTATAGTGCTGTACACTATTGTGCATTGTTTCCCTGTAAATCAGTTCCATTGATGTAAGTTTTCACACTTTGTATTTATTGATTCCTGAGTGTTTATATATTTATATTTATGAGGCTACTGAATCCTGTGTAAGTACTATGTGAGAAATACGGAGTTTATATGACTAATATGCTGCCTTCTAACTGAAATCTTTAAAAAAAAAACATACCTAAATTGCTTGTCTTATTATGGGTGCAATAAGTCCCACAACTTATTAAAGTTTTCCTGTCTCTAGAAATCACAAGTATTTTGGCTTAATTGTTGGCAATTAATCATTTGGGTTAGTTATTATTTACATATGATTCCCTTGTACTGACAAAGATATGTTGTGATAAATTTTGGATACATTTTAGAAAAATGATCCCAGAGGAAATATACCTTGATCTCTAGGGGGATAACTTATGGTACAGGGACCAAGAGTTTTCTCATCTAGAGGGTATAAAGACAAAGGCTAGTTCATCCCATGTGGAGATCTCCATGTGGTTTGGAAAGCTCAGGGTAGAACAGGTTTCTGTCCAACTTAGGTAGCTAATTGCCTTTTTTGTTTGTTTATTGAAAAAGATCACTTGACCGCCAAGTATAGTATTGTTGAGAACTAAGCAAGCAGTAATCTTTGGTAAACCTTGTGAAATATTCCTTGTTTATTGAATCTGCAGAGTTTTAAATATGGAGATAATAGTGATTTTCGTGCCCGGACATGTGAGATTTTATAAGATAATACTATTTTGATTGTTTTGACTTTTTCTATATAACACTACAGAACCAAGTGGGAAAAAAAAGTGTATGCCTCCTCTGGAAAACTAGAGGACTCTTTTGAATTGGGGACTTGGAAGCCATGTTTGTAATCACCAAACTTCATTATACTGACAATTAGTAGCATTTGTAGTGCCATGGAGTTATTTATGATTTTCCTGTGCTATCCCCTCATCTTCTACTTATTTGTTCACTACTGCAGATGAAAATAAAAACTTAGGTTTTAGAGATTTTGATATCAGTATCACATGTGTGAGTAGGGCTATGTACATTAGAAGCTTATGATGTGACACAAAAAATCTAGAGGCTTTAGCATAGTTACTCCAGGTGAAATATTATTCTTTGTGGTTTTTCTATCAGAAAACTATTTCACTTTTACCTGAATAATCCCTATTATAGCTGTAATAATTATTGGATTTTATTTTCTGTCTTCTATTTAGTATAGTAAACACTTTTAAAATATCCTTAAAAAGAGTGAATTTTAATTGTAATTGATTTCATTTATAATATTTTATGTTAATTAAATTTTCGATTCACACTGGACGGGTCAGTAAGCTCAAAGACAAATGTAATGACAGCAAGCCAAAAGGAAAAACAATTAGTTCAACCAAAATATAGGAATCCTTTAAGTTGGATTCACTGATGGAAGTAAACATGACATTTAGGAGATATACAAAATAAAATAAGCCACACTGAGAAATCAATGTACACAGGGAGGAGAAAGAATAATTGTCCCTGTTAAAAATCTCTGCAGCTGGCACCCACCATCTGTGATAACTGTACTCTTCACAATGTCAAATTAAAGTGAATTTAGACAGCAGATGAGAATTCCCTAATCACCTCCTTTTCAAGCTTATGTTCCAACCAGTATTCTTAATGGCAAACATGTTTGCTCCTTGCTACCCACAGCTTCACTCTCACCATCCTTTCCATGACACACTGTGTAGAAAATTAGAAAAATGCATATGATGAGTTGATTTAGGCAGAAGTAATAAGTAGGATTTTCTTTTAAGTTAATTTATCTTGGCCAATTAAAAAAAACACATTTAATGACTGATGCCCAAAACTGTGCTAAATATTTTTTTAAATACATTTGACCTTTCAACAACTCTGCAGAGTAAGTGTTATTGTTATCCTCCTTTTACCAATGAGGACATTGTTGGCGAGAGATATTGTATAACTTGCCCAGGGTCAAAACTAGTAAGTGTCTGAGGCAGGATTTGAACTCAGGTGTTCATGACTCTTAAGTCCTGCACCCTATGCACTATTTGCCTCAGCAAGATTTTGAGATGGCAGATTCACCAGGATTGTCATTATTTTTCCTCAATTATTTTTTTCAAGGGCCCTGGAAGTCCCCCTAAAATGAAGCAATCCCCAAATTCCCTGTTTAGACATGGAGCAGGGCAGGTGAAAATAAGCTTTTTTCAGGTAGGGAATAGCGGACAGAGAGGTGGAAGGAGGGATTATGAAGCTGATGACCAGAAAAAGGATTGATTTCCAAGACCATAGTATTGAAGATTTCTCTGCTTCTCTATCAGGAATCATACATCAAAGATGTTCCAGCTCTTCTCTTGCTTTGCGGAGTAGACTTTAGTATCTTTCTATTCTGGATGGGAGTGGGGTTGGAAGAAATAAAAATAACATTTGCGCATTCCACATTCACTCAGCAAGCACTTATTTTTTAAGTATAATTTCTTTTATTTCAGTATTTCCAAATTGCGTGTAAGTTGTTTAACATTTATTTTTTTTTTAATTTGACTTCCAAATTCTTTCCCTCCCTCTTGCCCCATCCCATCTCTTGAGATGGCAAGCAATGTGATATTAATCATTCAAGTGAAGTCATGAAAAAATATTTCCATGTTATTCATATTGCAAAAGAAAAAAATAACAAAAATCAAGAAAAATAAATTGTAAAAGTTATGCTTTAATCTGCACTCAGAGTGAATCAGTTCTCTCATTGGAGGTGGATAACACTTTTAATTATGGGTCTATTTGAATTGTCTTGGATTACTGTCTTCATCATGGTAGCTAAATCTTTCCCATTATTTTTGTTATAATATTGTTAATGATCATTGTTAAAATCTAGCTTTTACTGTGTACAATAGTTCTGCTTACTTCATTGTGCAGCAGTTCATGTAAGACTTTGCAGTTTTTTTCTGAATCCATCCCACTTGTTATTTTTATTATTATTATTATTATTATTATTATTATTATTATTATTATTATTATTGTTACTACTACTACTACTACTACTATTATCATTATTTTGGAGAGGCAGTTGGGATTAAGTGACTTGCCCAGGGTCACACGGCTACTAATTGTTGACTGTCTGATCTGCGGTTGGATGTAAACTCCTCTTGACTCCAATGCTGTATCCACTGTGCCACCTAGCTGCCTTCCACTTGTTATTTCTTATAGCACAATAGGATTCCATCACAATCATGTGCCACACCTTGTTCAACCATTCCCTAAATGATGGTCATCCTCTCAATTTCGAATTATTTGTTACAACAGAAAGAGCTGCTACAAATACTTTTGTACAAATAGATTATTTTCCCTTCCTTTGACCTCTTTGAGATACAGATGTTGTAGAGGTATTGCTGGGTCAAAATGTATGCACAGTTTGATAGCCCTTTGGGTATAGTTCCAAATTGTTCTAGAGAATAGTTGCACTACTTCACAACTCTGCAAACAGTGCATTAGTGTCCTAATTTTCTGTTCTGTCACGTTAGTCAATAATATAGGTGTGAGGTAATATCTCAGAGTTGTTTTAATTTGTAGAAAACACCTATTAGTGGCCAAATATATGCCAAATACTGTGCTTGGTGTCTGAGATACAAAGAGAAAACAAACAACAATCCCAATGTTCAGTAATATTCTTTATATTGTTGGAAAACACCATGTGAACGGATAAATTAAAACAAAACATTGACAATGCAAATAAGTAATTTGGAGAAAGGAAGGGATGGGAACCTGCAACTAGAATAACAAGATAGGTCTCATGAAATGAGTTACAATTGAGTTGACCTTTAGAGTGAGCCAGTGATGCTCAGAAGCAGAGGTGAGGAGGAAGAACCTTACAGGCTAGGAGAAGTGGCCCATACAAAAGAACAGAGATTTAGGAGATGAAGTGACACGTAGAGCCAACAGAATATCTGCAAGATTGATTAAAATAAGGAGTAACCTTCAGTAACCTGGAAGCAGAGGCTGGATCATTCTTATGAAAAGTTTTAAATGCCTAAACACTTTGCATTTTATCTTGTTATCTTTACAGAAAAATGGTGTGGTCAGACCTCTCCTTTAGTGATATCTATCTATAAGCTATGTAGAAGACAGACTAAAGTCAGAGTGACCAACTAAGAGGCTATTATAAGATTCCACAAGAGTTGTGTTGCTAGAGAAAAGTGTATTGCTTCTAGAGATACTATGTAATCCACAAGCAATACTGTAAAATCAGCAAAACTTGGCAACTAAATGGATGGTGGTTGAGGACAGGGTGATGAGTAAGAGGGTAAAGTTGAGTATGACTCAACTTTGTGGGTAATTAAAGATTTAGTAGTAACCACAAAAGAAACAAAATAATTTTTTTTAAAAGGTCTCCAGCAGAAGGGGAGTTAAGTATTTCAGTTTTTATCATATTGCATCTCATTGCCTAAAGATAATCCACTTGGAATTGTTCTGTAGGACAGTAGTTGATGTGTGAGTGGAACTGAAGCAAAAATACTAAGTCTAAATATATAGACATGAAACTCATGTACATAAAGATCAAATCTAAGATCCTTGAAGTCAGAGAGTGTTTCATTTTTGTCTCTTTATGCTCCATGCCTAGAATAGCCCTTTGTACATGGAGAAGAGTCAATAAATGCTTGTTGAATGAGTTCCTGGAATGATAACTAAACCTGACAAAAGAGAATATGACCCAAGCTGGACACCTAATAATTTCAGAATCATACACTTTTCTGAGAACTCAAGCAATCAATTTCTTCATTGAAAAGATCAGGGAATGAAATCAAAAGAGGATAGGTTACACAGCAGAATCTGTGATAAGAACTGAGATATTCTGAATTTCTAGTCTGTATAAAAGTCTCATAAATTTAAAAAAAATATTCTACTCTAGCCCTGACCCTGTAAATATTCCATTAGTCCCTCTCTGGGCTCTATTTCAACACCATGTCTTAAAGAATGTGTGCAGATAATGTGTCCAGAGTACAATTGCAGTAGGAAACCTCACTTGTAAAGTGATCACTTTTAGGTAAAGATGTTTTTCAGTTCCTTAAAGGAAGTAGCTTTGACATATTCCTCCATCCAACTTTGTCAAAGTAATGACATCTTAGTATAGATGTATATTTCTGCAAGAAACTAATTAATATTTATTAAACACCTGCTATATGTCTGGTGCTGTGCTGGAGCACTGGGTCTTCATTACACTATAGGTAAGTGTGTAGGAAATCTCTGGCAAATACCTAATTTAAAAATAGAAGCACAGAATGATAGAGATGAAAGGGATCTTAGAATTTATCTGATCTGTTCACTTTGTGGATGAGCTTATTGAACATATTGTAATATTTTAACTAAAGTCATAGAGTTATTAAATGGCAAAACCAGGTCTTAAACCTAGGACTTCTGAATACTTCTAATCCAATTCCTTTTGTCTTTCCATTAAACCATATGAATTTTTACAATATTTTGAACCTTAGATTCATTTTGAGGCTGTCTAATTTATAGTTATAACAAGACAAAATACACAATAAGCAATTTTTTTCCTTTCTTTTCTGCTCTGATTTCAGTATTGTCTTGATTAAATTGATCATTTATTTTGTTGGACAGAGCCAGGAAATTTATCTTCATGTTCTCCTGGATTAATGCTTGTTTTTTTTTTCTTTCCCATCACAGACCCTCACAATAGATTTGCTATAGTGATCTCTTACAAATACTTAGAGTTTATTTTCTCTCTGCCATACCATGCTACTCAACCATAGGGCTTTTATTTACTTTAAATAAGCAAATATCCTTTCATTTATTAAAAGATAGTACCAGAAATATGTCACACATTATGAAGACTGTCAATGTTAGGCACTATTTTCATGCTGGAAATCATGATCTTAACATGGAGATATTCAATTATTATTATAGCAAATCATTAACCTCTGGACTTCAGTTTTTCACCTGTAAATTGATAGAGATGTACTGAATGGACAATAAAGTGTTGTCTAGCTCAAAATATATGCTTCTATGAAGCTGACACAGGACAAATTATGTGACAGGGATTCACTGAAATCTTTGTTTTTTCCACTAAAGAGTAGGAAAGTAGAATATGCTATTTTCTTTTCTTTTCTGGGAAGATTTAAAGATATATGTGGGGAAACATCTGATTTATTATCTAAACTTAGAAAACTTATGATGAAGAACCTAATACAAGTTATACATTTCCCATGAGAAAGAAAACTCCAATCTTTCCAAGGGATTTAATCAAAACAAAAAATTCTATTAAGATTACTGTTGCTGATGATGCATTGCTCCTTGTAGTGTAAAGACAACTTGTAGCAATAAAGATTGCCTGTGCTTGCTGGGATTATAGAAAGGTTCCATATAGTTGTGAATCAAACGTCTTACTAAAATCATGTATACTCATCTTTTATATTGTATCATATTATGGAAATGCTTATTTAATTCCATAAATTAAAAAAATAAAATTTAAATAAAAAATTATATAGAGAAGCTAAAATCTGAATGTGTTTTTCTTAAACCATAGCCTGTAATACTCATTTTCTTTAAAACTATATAAAATCATGATTAAGGCAATAAACATTATTATTACAGAATAATTGACTGACTTCCAGTACATAATTCTTATAGCATCAGGAAAGTTGGATTTCTATAGCCCAGTGAGACTGAAAGTTTCTATTGATTTTCTGATAAAGAAATTCCCAGTTGAAAATAATGGAAATCATGTAGTAAACATTGTTTTATAAGTCATAGCCTCATAATTCACTTTACTTTCTGGTAATTACCTGTGGACTTTAGATGATTTCTAAGTTCTTGATGTTCATTAATCATTGAAAATGAAAGAGGCAAGGAAACAGTGCATAATTTGGAACATTTTTTAACATTCATGGGTTTTCAGCATGATCAGAAAATAGGAAGTCTGCTTCCTGCAGTCCGATCAATATAGATTCATATTAGAATCCATAATAACAGAGTTTTCAAGGACAGTGATTTAATGTCACTGAAAGTGTGGCTATAGCACCTGGTTTCTTACTCTTCTGTGATAGCTTTATTTACAAACAGAAAAATTAAAATTGCATATTTGAATTTTAAAAGTACATTATATTTAAATTAAAATATCCTTTTAATGGATATCATTTTGGCTCTATATCAATAACCATTAATATTTTCAAATGTTGCTCAAATATTTAATTTTCTAAATATGTTGTATTCTTTATTTTATGGTCTTATATAAGTTAGCAATTTGAATTTACAGTTGAAACAGAATATGAATTAAAATGTCATCCACAAAAAATAGCAGAGCTTCTGTTAGCAAAATACATTCTTTTGGCTAAATTAAGTGTTGTTTCACTCAGCTTTAGTAAACATATTAAGATGTCTTTAGTTTGACATATCAATCTTCAAACTATATTGAAATGCAAATTCAAATAAGGCAGCTGGTAAGCTGAATCATCCTTTCTCTAAAAGTTAATTAACTGGTAAGATGGTTTATAAATTAAATTCTGAAAATCACACTAATTAGAATATATCTTTTTTGCATTAAAAACAAATGAGATATGGTATATCTAACATCAAATCTAATGAAACATACATGGGAAATGTAATTTCTTTGCTAACTTAAATTTAAATTTTATTACACTAGAGTTCTGTGCTTATTCATAATTTTGGATATTGGTTTTCACCCTTATCCCATTCATCAAGTCATACCATCAGCCTTTTATTTATGTGCACTGATTTCATTGATCTCGACCCCATAAATCTCTCCTCTCTGAATGACTATATACAAAGTTTACCATGGGAAGGTAAGTTCATCTTAGCAATATCCTTGATTTATAAATGGAAGAGACCTTGGGAATGTTCTAGTTTACTCTTTTCATCATACAGTTGACAAAAGTGGTACCATGAGAAGTTGAATTACCCAAAACTATAATGGAGAAAGGGTAACTGAACCAGGATGTAAATGCAGGTCCAAGAGTCTAGCCCTTTTCATTATGTCACAGTGCCTTTCTTCAGCCAGTTTTATTGCCTAATGTGGAAAGAAGAAATGAGAACAGCTGACTCTTATGTAACATAGTATCATTGTCATGAGAAAGATAACAGGGGCCTAATGGGGGTGGGGGGGTAGTATAAAAAAGAATGCAATGATAATAGGAGTGAAAGGGTGTACCTTTAAAGGAATTAACAGATCTATGAGAATCATAAAGAGACAAAGTCTTACTACTTTTCTTCAAATACTAGAAAAAAGAATACTAAAATAGAAAGTCTGCAGGTTAGGCCTACATCTGACCATGTGTTCCAAACAAGACCAGTGTGGGTGACAGAGATCCTAACACGAGTAGCTTTTGGAAACTTTTGACTCTGCTGGCTCCATGAATGAAGTGGTTTTTGTTTTCACACAAATTTAAAACAAATCTTTCATCTAAGATACTCATTCTTACATATAGTATACACAATTACTATTTTTAATATCTCAGTATAGACACATGTTCTAGGAAATTACAACTGCAGGAATATATCAGCAATAATGAGCAGCATGGTGCCTCTGCATGACAATATACAGATTCAAATGTATGTTCTTGTTGTCATTATACTGCTGGTCAAAAATCATGTCTATTTCACTTTCTGCATCTTTAGAAACACAATTGGAAGGGATGTGCAGCTGTGTTCTGCATGTGAAAAGGGTACAGGTCTAGGGTAGCTCCTGAGGAGTACATCAAATTCCCACACTTGTTAGTGTTACCCATTCCTGGTATTTTTAAGTAGAGCACATAAGAATTTTCCTTTTCAGGGTTTAAGAACAAGCCTTCGTATCACTGTATTCACAGAACCATTTAACAATGAGCAAGACAGAGAGACAGAAAGAAAGAGACAGTGAGAGACAGAGAGGAAAGAGGGGTAAAATCTTGACACAGAAATATAGTTTAGGCTACTCAGCAATTTTCTGTACCCAAGTATCTTCCTTTTTTTTTTCTTTTAGTATCTTCCTGGTTATTAGATCATTGGAACATGGACTTGGAGTTTCAAGGGAGCTTAGATAAAAATACATTTGAATCTAAATATTGTCATGTTGCTCTTCATTGCTGATATTAGTCCAGTAGTTGCAATTTCCTGGAATGTGTGTCTATATTGAAGTATTAAAATAGTAATTGGGTATAATATCTGTAAAGGAGTTAGTTCAATGCTCTCATTTTACAGAGGAGAAAATTGAGTGTATCTAAGTCTACATTGCAACAATGGGGAGTGATCTTTCTTTTTTCATAGCACCTAGTCAGCAGAGACATCATCTTTGAAAAATACTTTGTCAGGTCATTTTCCTCACTAAATATCTTTCCTTACCATAACTTTGGGATCTTAGAAGGGTTGTGTACCAATCTTAAAATCTATGAGGTCGTGTAAAGTATAATGGACTTGAAGTTAGAAGATCTTAATTTTATTCCTATCTCCAACACTTACTATTAGTTAAATGGTCTTGGGGTAACTAATTTAATCTCTTGGTGTCTACATTTTATAATCTGAAAAAGAGGTAATATAAGCTTAGTTCATTGGGTAACAATGAGTATACATTAAGATAATTTGTATTTTTACTGCCCAATATTCCAGAATTTCACAGAATCATAAAATTTCAGAGTCAGAGCTGAGAGGAAACTCAGTACTGATGTATTCAAATTCATACCTGAAAATCAATTCCCCCAGTGATGTACCCAAAATGTGTTCCTCTAGCCTCTATTTACATATTGATAATGAGGGAGAAGGTAACATCACCTGAGGCAGCCCATTTAACATTGGGAGACATAAAAATATTTGGACACTGTCCACTCCCCTACCATATCAAGCCTAAATTACCCTCTCTGAAATCTCTTCCCTTAGTCCCACTTTAATTCATTCAAGTCAAGTAAAATAAGTTTAATGGTATTGATTTTCATGAGACCATCTTTCAAATAGCCAAAGATAGCTATCCTATTGCCTCTACATCTTCTCTTCTCTAGGCTCAGCATCACTGGATCTTTCAAATTACACTCATGTAGCTCTTTATCCTACTAGTCACCTACTTTTAGATTTTATCTAGCTTATTCATTTTTTTCAAAGATGGAACATCCAAACAGAAACAACACTACAGATGTGGTCTGCCAAGGGAAGGGAACAGAGGCACTCTCAACTCCTTCCTTCTAGACATAAGACCTTTCTTAATACAGTGTAAAATGATATTGACTTTTTTCACAAGAGTCTCACACTGTTGATTTAATTTGAGCTTAAATTCCACTAAAACTTTCAACTCTTTTTCAGATGAACTCTTTCCCCATCTTGTACTTTGCAAAATTTTTTAAACTGAAGTATAAAACTTTAATATTTATCAATATCAAATGCAGTATTAATTCATATGGTGTGAGGCTATCAAGATGCTTGCTTTGTCATGACCTTTTCATCTTATGTGTTATCTACCCTTCCCACTTTAGAGTCTCCTGCAATTCTTGTAAGTATGCCATCTATTGCTTTATCCAAATCTGACCAAAAAAGGAAGAACAATGAGAACAAATTCCCTGAATCCTTTACTAAAATTCATCATCTCCAACCATCAATGGTTCTTTTTGTTATCCAGTTATTCAACCATTTTCAAATCCATCTGAACATGTAATTATTTTGCCCCCACTTTCCTCATCTTTTTCACAAGAGTAAAATGAAAGACAAAATTCTTTTCTAAATTTTTTCATATCCTTGATGACAGTGGACATGTAGAGAGGTAGGACTACAGTATATAGGTTGGGTCCATACTTGAATTCAGAAAGACCTATGTTCAAATTCTATCTTTTATACTTATAAATTTTATGACCCTATAAAAGTTACTTTAACTCTCTGAGCCTCAGTTTCTTCATTTGTGAATAGGTGTTAGTGCCTACCTAGTGGTTTAATGTGGCTAAAATGGGATAATACTTTTAATTTTAACATGCTACATTTCAGCTATAATTACAACCTCATACTTATTTATATTCTGAATTGAATCCAGAATATTTTGAGTAAACACTTGTAAAGTCATCAATAACTACAGTACAATTTTCTACTTTTAATCCTGAAATTCACATACCTTTAACAATATGTTTTGTTTCTGAATTTGTAGGTAAAAACTCCTTCATTTATTTAGCAAGCAGTGTGTAATAGTAAAAGAAATGCTATATCTGGAGTCAGGAAGACCTGGCTTTGTATCCATCTTCTGATATTTGCTAGTAGTATAATCTTGGATAATGCACTTAAATTCTCTGAGCATCAGTTGAAAGGGAATAACAATATCTGAAATGTCTGCCTCACAAGGTTTTCGTATGTACAGGTTAAATTGTATAAAGCACTTGCAACCTTCAAAACATTATATTAACACCAGGTATATGCTATTACTATTATTTTATCATATAATTGCAGATGCAGATTTAAAAGTTTCCTGACAAACCATCTAGGCCAACCTCTTCATTTCACTAAATAAGAAAACTAATGCCCAGAAAGGTTGAAACTTTTCTAAAGTCACATAAGTAATATATACTGCAAGCAGGATTCTAACCTAGGTTCTCTGATTCCAAATACAATACTCTTTCCAATGTCTTTTCTCTTTGATTTATCCCAGTACTCATATATCCTGGGTTTATTAACTTCTCTTTGTCTCTTTGTCTCTCTCTGCTTCTGTCTCTCTGTGTGTCTCTCTCTATATATATATCTCTCACACACACAAAGCTAAGGTTCTTTAACATAAATGAAAAGACATTCACTGTTATCCCTCATCATATAAATATATATGTATAATAAATATATATATATATATGTGTATATATATATATATATATATATATATATATATATATATATGTATATATAGCAGCTTCTCCCAGTCTATATATGTTTCAAAAGAAAAAAAATGTGGGGGGGGGAGGTTATATGCTACAGCTTGAATGAATTATTTCAATTATAAAACTATATTAAAACTTAGAACTTCTAAAGAATAATTTAAATATTTTGAGTAGATTTTAAAATCATATTTCGATCTCAAAGGAACCCTAAAAAGGTGTTTCATTTTACTTTTATAGAATATTATTCCTTTTTACATTGCTTATTTATAAAATCTATGCAAATAGTAAGTCAAAAACTTTGAGAAACTTGTATTAGTTTTAGTAACACCAGACTTGTTTTACTCTATGCACTATTGCAATGGTTCTTCAAGTGGTTTAAAATGGTAAATCCATCCTTATTTGAAATTTGGCTGTAGAACCAGATGCTACCACTGCTTTTCTCTCTACTTACACTTAAATAGTTGTTATGCTCTCCATCTCATAAAATAACAATATTCTTTGAGAAGCTTTTAAGCATAACCAGTGTATTTTAGTTTGCTTAATGTCAGACATGGACCTGCACTATAGCAGAAGTACTTTAAATGCCAACACAAATCAATTTTGCAAATGTCAGCCTGGCATTAATGAAAACCTAACTCTCATCAAAGATGCCCTCCTAATTCATAGTTAATGTTACAGAATATCTTTCACATCATCACCACTTTCAAACAGAAATCTTGGCAGCTGCTTTCCTTATTAGGAATTCAGTTTTATACTTCTGGAGCATAAGTGCAAAGTTCCATATCATAAAGGAATGAAATATTTGAGTTCATTCTGTGTTAATTTGCAGGTATTTAAATGTGGTTAAAAGATATAACGTGTGTGATAGTGTGTGTGTGTGTGTGTGTGTGTGTATGTGTGTATAATAGGATTTACTTACATTTTGACATCTCTTTGTTCATCTGAAGGGTATATCTCTTTCTAGAAATTGTATTTCTATATGGTATTGATATGTTCTTAATTTAGTTAATAAAACCCTCAAATAGAAGAAACCGTACAAGATAATTATTACTATTTCATGTCCTATACTTTTGTACAATAAGAGAACATTTTTAACTTTGATAGAATTTGAATAATTTCATATAATATATTTAAGAAATATTTAAATGTTTTATTTCATTTTTTATGTGTAATACAATGATGAGGCAAAAGGGTGTTATTTAATATGAGAACTTCCTCCATTGATGAATTACAAATGAATGAACTTTCTTTACTCCTTCAGAGCAACCTTCCAATAATTTATAACCTTAGATTATTCCCTGGCATGATGAGATTTTGTGTGATTGTCCACAATCGTAGACTAATTGGCTTTGTGAAGAAAAATGGAAATTTCATAACGTAGTTTGGATAGATTAGAATACACACTTGAAAAAACCTGGAATTGAGTCTGAATCCACTATGTTAGATCAAATGATGTAACATTTGCAAAGTGTTTTGCAAGTTTTAAAATGTTATATTTATATTTGTTCTTCTTCTTATTAGATAATCTCTAAGTTCCCTTCTGGTTTGAACATTCTGTGATTCTATTAGCATACATATGTGTTCCGTGTAAGCTTTCAGGATTCTTATCCCAACTCCCACTCACACAGGGGAACAATGTTTCCAGGGTGAGGCTGGACCCAGCTACTCAAACCCCTTGAGATGTCAGGAGTGAGTCCCTAATGCCATTATCTTGAGACCCTATTATTGTGCTCCCCAATATTTTATTTTGAAAATAATTTGGTTATTCTCACATATATTTTATAAAGGGGTATTTATTAAAGTGGTATGTTCCAAATAGTTATTTTAAAAATTTGCCCAAAAGCCTGTGACACACTCTTCCTTGACTACATACAGTCCAAAGGTAAGAGAACACATGTAGTAAAAGCATAACTAAACTCTTGACATCTGGGAGTCCATTTCTCTTATTCATATAGCTATAGATCTGTGATTCCACAATCATAAAGTTTGCCAAAGAGTGATTATTTATTTGTGTGTTTGTTTGTTTTTGCCACAGTTCCTCTAAAGGATAATTGCTACTGAATTGTGGAAGGGCTGTAATCTGTGTCCCTGGATGGAATAGCTACATCGAAAAAATTAAAGGCCCCAGAAGTATTGAAGAAATATAATGAAGTATTGATTGATTGTTCGTACTTCAGTTGGCTATTAGGAAGCCTGGAGAACTATTTCATGGCTTTAATTGTGAGTATAATGAAAGAGTGAAGAAAAATCTTTAACCAAACAATAATTCACTTTTTTAAAAAATACAAATCATTATTTCAGGTAATTACTTCAGGTTTGCTTCTCTATGTATACTTAAGCAACCATTATGCATTTGTATACAAATCTCCTGTTCAAAGTCAAGGTTATTGACCACCAAACACATGTTTATTTGGATTCGCTATACCACATAAATTTCTTCTTCATGCCAAATGGATTGTTTTTCCTGTTAGAAGTTAACAAACACAAGTAAAACCGCATTCTGTCAGTGCATTGGGACTCTAAACAATGTGCATTCCATTGTGCTCAAGTGCTATTAAGGTTCTGACTCCATAAAAAGGAAATTTTTTATGCCACCTGCTACACATGTTCTTGTACATAGTTGATTTCCATATTCTTTCCAGTCCTCAGAAAAGCAGAGGAAGATGTTATGCACCATAGAACCTGAATAAATATTTGTTGATTGATTAAACATAAATATTTTATTTGAATTACAATGCATTTTTAGGATTATATTATGAAGTTATGTTGTTAGGTTTTGTTTTTATTTCCTCTATGTCTTCCTTTTCCTTTCATTCCATCCAAAAGTATTAAATAATGTTATAGCTGGATAGTTTATTCCCATGGCTACATGTGTCCTTGAATCAGGATATCAAACCAATTACTTTCAGTGGGGATGTTTAATTCAGAAGTCAGACAGAGTTATCATTTGCATGTTAATAACTGCAATGTAAGGACTAGATTACAGTTTACATAATTGAAGCTTAATTGATTCTTCAGCTTGCACTTCAATTATTAATGAGGGTTGATCATTTCTATTCATCAGAGGAATTTCATGATTAGTAAAATATCAGAAAGTCTTCAGTGGCACTATCTTTGAGAGTTGAGATTGAAGTGGAAGAGCTCTTTGACTTATGCCCAGTATTCTTTTGAGGGACCCAAATAAATTGAAGAATCTTCCCTATTTTTTGACAGATACCACAAATGCTTCTTAAATGTTCTTACTTGGTATTTCATCCTTTAGTGCCTCTCCAAATTCCAGTCTAAGTAATGCATGAATGTTAAAAAAAAAAAAAAGCATTGGAGAGACTTTCAGTAGTAAGTAATGGGGTTGAGAGACGAAAGGGTTGGGAGATGTAGGGAGAAGTTTTCAGGGTTTCACATTGGCAATGAAAAAGCTGTATGGTTATTACCTCCATCAAACATTCCATGTATTAATTTCCTAAAGGTGTCTGTGGATGGGTTTCAAGGGGTCTATGATATTGGATGGGAAAAAAACAGTTCAATTTTAATTTTTTCCAAGCCTCAAACTTATGCAAAACTTTTCTTGCCATTATAAAGAAAAAAAAATAATAAAACAAAACATTATTCTGAGTCCAAAGGTTTTACCAGACTGCGAAAGGGATACATGATGTATGTAGAAAGTTTAAGTACCCCTAGCCTTAACCTTTTATTGTTGATAACATTAAATTTAATTCTTATAGTTGAATATCAGTGCTGAATTGTCATTTAGTAATTTTAGAGTTTATGCAATGTGTTAGTGGATTAATGTCTAGTGCCTGAATTCATTACTTGCCTCTGAAACTTACTAGCTGTGTGGCTTGCACAGATTTTAATGTCCTTGGTTTCCTCATCAGAAATGATGTTTCTGAGGTCCCTTCAAGTAATAGAGCTTGTGTTTTCTGAAATCACGATACAGTGCTGCTGGGGTCCAATATCAAATCATGCAGTAATAGATATTTGAATACCAATCACTCATGGAAAATGTGAAATTGGTGTGCCACCCTGCAAAACTACTGGTAGGACTTCAGTTTTTACATTTGTGAAATCATAGTTTTTAATCAAATGATTTTACAGTAGTTTTGTAAACTTGTGTGATGCAATAAAAAAGCATTGAAGGATATAAAAACAACCAGTTCCAGGTCTGGATTTTACCACTGATTTGTTGTGTAACTTTTGGAAGTGAGAATTTCTGTGTTTCATTTTAGTCATTGGTAGAATAAAGATAAGATCGGGGGGCAGCTAGATTAGATGGTGCAGTAGATACAGCACCAGCCCTGGAGCCAGGAGGACCTGAGTTCAAATCCAGCCTCAGACATTTGACACTTACTAGCTGTGTGACCCTGGACAAGTCGCTTAAACCCTATTGCCTAGTCCCTGCCCCCCCCAAAAAAAAGGATAAAGATAGGATCAAATGAAATAATTCATATAAAAGTTTGTTGAAAGATTTGATACTTTGTTTTGGGGGGCACAAAATTCATATCAGTTATTTCATCTGTGAGAAGACTTCCTAATATAGATCTTTCACCTATTTGGATTTACAGTTATTTTGTTACTTGCAGTATCAATAGGGAGCTTCCTAAGATGTTCAGTACTGTCTAAAGTGAGACAGCTAATACATTTCAAAAGCAAGAGGAGAACAAGAGATTTTATGATTATGAGACCTGCACTAAGGAACTTTACATTATTTTTTGTTTTGCTTGTCTTTTGTAAGATATACTTAGAAAAAAAAAGGGAAACATTTTAAAAACCTTTTTTTTTCCTTTACGTATATCACTATTTTCTAACATATTGTATTTTTTATTAATGTTTCAGTAAAGCAGTATTTTTTAAAATGATAAGTTTCTGAATGTATGTTGCTTATAGAAGGAACATAAACACATTGAAGGTTAATCTGCATATCTATGATAGAAACATCAAGTCAGTCAGGTTCCGATTTATTTTTTGCCCTTTTTTATTACTGAAAGTTAAATACACAATTAGAAATGAAAAAGAAATATATTATAAACTTAAATACAGAGGTGTTTACTCTTCATATGGACCAAACCTCATACGGGGTCTTTTTTTCATATCTTTTCTGATTGTCTCAGGAGGACCCCTGTTCTACCCCTACTCTTATTTATTTTTACTCCACAATATTTGCTCTGAGGCACTACTTCATCTCTTTTGTGGGGAAAATCTTCAGAGCTTGGAATTTTACGACCTATTCTGCTATCTTCCCAGAATTCTCTCCAGGTTAAAAATTTTTAGTCTTATTGTAGATTTTTTTCCCCCACAAATGAGGAAAATATTCTTTTTTTCTCAATCGGTCTTAGATATTTGAAGATTGGTCACTTTTTCTTCAATAGAAGAAGAAGGACCTGAAATGTGATTTCATTTGATCAATGAAACATACCATTGTAATAAGGACACAACTGCCCCACAGTATAATGAATTTTAGGTGATAATCTTTGGTCCTGAGGGGCTGAAATTGGTGCTAGGTGGGCAGAAACTCTGAGAAGCAGCCAAAAAGGGAGATGACTTTTTCCCTGAATCTAATCAGATCTGATAATCATTTACATACATCCTCTAATTCCTTTACTAAATTAAATGAGCCCATTTAAGAATAAATTTCATTTCCCCTTTATGCAATGCCTATTTCATTTTTGGCTCTCATAATTTATCAGAGGCTTTGGAAGTCTCTATGAGAATAAACAAGTAGAGAAAGTCTATGGATTGGAAAAAATCTTATTCATGACTATTATTTCCCTATGGCAATTGAGGTATAATGATCCATATGGGAAAAGTCAGGTCTATATTTCTGAAAACAATAGGTATAAATATCCAGTTTTTTTTTCCCCTTCTTAATCCTTAACATCATAAAATCTGATGGTTCTATGTCTAAGTTTTGCAAATGCTTTTTAAGATATGATTTCATTTGATTGCTGAAAAATACCTATGAGGCAGATATTATCATACCCATTTTACATGTGAGAACACTGGAGTTAGTGACTTGTACCTGATGAAATCTAGCCAGTTAAATGACTTAAGCCTCATCTAACTGCAAGTCCAACACTGTTTTTTTTTTCTATATTGTGCCTCTTTCCCCAATGAGCTCATTTTTACTCACTTTCCTTCACTCTTGCAACTAAATTTCTGTAAGTTTTTATTTTAACTTAGCCTCTACCTACCCTTAAATCTGTTCCCCAACCCTGATATTTCTCCTAGACACCATTCTCTTTATTCCTCTTATTTCCTTTTACCCAAACATTTCTCAGAAGCATAGTCTGTTCCTAGCTTCTACTTAGTCACCACACACTGCTTAATTCCTTCCAAAGCTACTTATAATTGTACAGACTGAATCTTCCAAACCCTTAGACCACCAATAAACTTATAAGTAGATCCAAATATCTTTTTTTCCCCCAGTTCCATTGTGATACTGGTAACTCTTTCATACAGTACTCATTCACAAACACTTTTAAAACTGTTCCTTTTACTCTCTGGTTAATATTTACTTCTCTTTTTTGCTGATTCCTCATTTTCCCAGTCTTTTGCATATGGACCTTTCAAAAATTCTACTCAGTCTCTATTTCTCTTAGTGTCTGGCTTTCTATGTCTTTGTGTTCCTCTGCCTATTTCTCTCTCTCTTTGTCTCTGCATATCTCTCTGATTCTCTCTGTTCTTTCCTTCTCCTCTTCTTCTTCCCTTCCATCATTATACGATTCTTTGTCATGAGTGCTATCTATTCATTCATACAATAAATGTACATTGAATTCCTACTTAAATAGTGATACAATCACAAATGCTTTTCTTTTCAGCCTCTTTTTATATGCAATAACTTAGGGCCAAAGTATCGTTTTCTAAAGTTCCAGTGAAAGGGGACACTAAGAATTCTGGGTCAAATGAATGACATTATTTATAGATATAATTAAAAATCATTTTGTCAGTGTATCCAAATATATGGACTTGCTTTTCTAGGGAATTCAATATAGCAAGTAATCTATCTTAACCAGGGTTACTGCACACATATTCTCTAGTGAATGAAATCATTTATCTTTTAAAGGACATTGTAGAAAATTATCTTAAAATCTTCCATAGTATCATATAATGATACAATAGAAGTGACATTATAGGTCATCTATCACTGTCTATATGATGACATTAAAATGTTAGCATATAATCTAATAAAGGATAATGTGTTTAGCATTGATCAAGCCATCGGCAGCATTCTAGAAGTACATTAAAATGGTAGCTCTTTGAAGGAACAAGAAAAGTTAAGGCATTCAGAGAGAGACTAGAAGAGCAACTTAGAAAATATATGATATCTAACTTGCTAAATTATAAATCTTAAAAGTACTTGAAAATAATGATTCTTTTTACAGTGGACAGAAACATTCAAATGATTAACTTACTTGAGATGATACTCACTTGCCAAGGGACCTTGATATTATAGTTATAAAAATAGATTATACTTCCAAGAAACACATGTTTTAAAAAATCTCAATGAAAAACTAATGATAAAATATATTACAGGAACAAAACATTATTCATCTTCATCATCTTCTTAGCTTTTTGTTTTTGGATACTTTTTTCTCTTCTTCCTCTTCCTCTTCTTCCTCTTCCTCTTTCTCTTTCCCAGGCCTCATTTTCCAAATGCAGTCCCACACATATTCTGTAATTTATGATGTTAGAGATTTCACTGCAGCATGGACAAATTGAATGACTTTCCCAGAGTCATTCAAATAATATATGACAGGGGTGGGGTCACCTTTCTATTTTTTTTTTAAGTCTGTTACACTAAGTAAGCATAGAGGTTTCTCTTTGGTATGCTAATTACAAATATTTAAGAGTCTTTTCAAAACTAATAAATGAAGAAACTATGAAAAAAATAAACTTTGTACCTGATCAGTTTGCTTCTGTTGAACATGATAGATACCCAGAAACATGAAATCAGCATGAAACACCCAAGCAATATGTGGATATCTAGATGTATCCTGGTTAGCTACTTAACGGTTTTAACAAGGGTAATTATAAAATAGTCCTTATTAGTTGGGAACTTAATTTTGATTTAATTGCATTCATTATTTTTTCAAAATGGTAATGAACCTACTTTTAATGCCCATATGCCCCGTTTTATCAATTTCTACAGTGTCTTCAGCCTTGATACAATACAGCATATAGAGGATCTTAAATTATCCAAAAATACACACACACAAAAGCTATATTCTCTATTGTTCCCTTGAAATTCTACAAATTGATGAATTAAAGTCTTACCAGAATGGACACAGCTCTTTGTCTGATACCCTTAACCTTCTAGTAAAGGGAGAGCCTCTGGGATTTCAATGGTAGATTAGTTACTGCATTAAATCAATCACCTATTTGCTTGGATTGCTGACCAGGCTCTGAGTTAATGCTACTATAATTAGCCTTATGCAGCTGCTTGTTTGGCATTCATTGGCTCTAAACTAGAAAAAAATAACTTTTTTAACTCCGAAATGTTCAGATTCCAATTAATGTCTAACTTTGATATACAGTGGAGAATATAAACATTTTTTATTGAAGTTAACATAGGGCCATGGAAATAACAACATATAAACACATTATGTGTTTTTTTTATATATATATATATATATATATATAATTTTTATTTATTTACATTTTAATTTATGGAATAAAAATTTAATTTTTAATTTCTGGGAAAAAAAGCAGTTGTTGGAATTGTGGAATACAACAAGTATAATACAATATATTGATGAAAGAGGTTATTGTCAATATTCACTGAAAACATGTTTTTATATACATATATATGTATATGTATGTTTGTATGTATAAATAGATGTAGCTATCCTATTATTCCTCCAGCAAAATTCTCTGCAAAAGATGAGAATGAACTGTTTCTTTATTTTCAAGGGTATCATATATCGTCATAGCAGATTAGAACTCAAAATTATATGAGAGGTACTCAAAAATCACACAATATTTTATCTTTTTAAAAAACTGTGATTAAATCAGTGTGGGGAAGTATTATGGAATAAACTCTATCCTACAAAGTAAAACACCAACCAGCCTACAATTTATTGTCTTGGAGATTTGCAAGCAGACATTGAGAGGTTCATGACTTATTTGCCCAGGTTCAAACAACAATATATATATCAGAGGACAAACTTGAGGCAGGCCTTATCCCCTACTATATATTTCCTTTCAAGTTGTAGGGTACACACCTTAAAACTTTTAATAGCAAAGATTAGCATTTCCTAATTTACTTTATAATGTTTATCAACTGACTTGGCATTTCAAGACAACTCTTTGCTGTGTGACATCCCTAGATTCACTGAAAATAATGGCTAAACAAACAGCTGTCAAAACCTGATACATACCAGATAGTCTCGCTGTTGTGGCTACCCATTTTAGTTATGCCAAGCAGAATCCTAAATTAAGGGAAGATAATATAAAACACCCACCACACCCTATTATAATAAATAGACAAATTGTCTTTAAATAGGATTTTTTTTCTGGATAGATTGGGAAAAAATTTTATTTTTCCCACCTTTAATAAAGATCTTTAAAAGAAAAGTCTAGGATGTATGCACAGTGACATTCCATATTTCATAGGTAGTTTGAGGCCAGACCCAATAATAGAGTTATTAGTGCCATAGCCAACCAGCTGCCATCATTGATATTAAGACATTTTCTGGGTATCTTTGTCCCAATATTGTTCCCATTTCCCTCTCCTTCTCAACCTCCTGTCACAAATAACTTTTTGGTTTTCTCAAGGCAAAAGGTAAACTAAAGTTGGCTTGGTGTGATTTCACGTGTTTTGGCTCCATTCATGTGTACCAGATGGCAAGGATGGGTGAAGATCGAGACACATTTTTTTTTAAAAAAGAGACCTTTGTGAATATTGTTAAAAGACTCAGTAAAGTAAATTGCAAAGGAGGGGTGGTAAATCACAGAAAAAAACTAAAGGAATGTGTGATGTATATTTTTCATTAAAATGATATTTAAATCAGTAGCACAAATAATCTGATTGCTTCAATATATAAATCTCTTTTCTGAAAGCAACTCCTATAAAGTCAATTGTGCCATTTGTACCAAGAAAACCTTATCCCTTTTTGATTTTCTAAGGTTGATCTAGGACACAGGGATGGGGAACCTGTGGCCTCAAGGCCACATGTGGCCCTCTAGGTCCTCAAGTGCTGCTCTTTGACTGAATCCAAACTTCACAGAACAAATCCCTTTAACAAAAGGATTTGTTCCATAAAATATGTACTCAGTCAAAAGGTTGCACCCAAGGGACTATAAGGGCACATGTGGCATCAAGAAGGCTGGTTCCCCTCCTCTGACTAGATCTTTGCTGCCTAGATGATTTATACTGGTATTTCAGAATGTGGGTGTAGTAGGGACAAGTGGAGAGAGACACAAGGTGGAGGAGAAGGAAGCAAAGAGCACAAACAAAAATTGAATAGGCTGCCCTGGGAGGTAAAGAGTTCTCTTGGCAGGAATTCTTCCAGCAGAACTTTGACAACTGACTGCTTGAAAGGGAGTGTTGTAGAGAGGTTCTCAGGCAGATACAGGTTGGACTGGATACATTCAAGGTCCTGTTGAATATATTCTGCACAATGGGACTGTGTGATTTATCTACAGACTTTTTCATCTGCTTTCAAGGCCTATTCACTCATGCATCACATAGCAACTCATGTTGTTTTGATGACTGCCCTAGTCACTGACAGAAGGAGAATGTTAACAATACATAAAAACAAAATGAAGGAGAAAGAAGCAAATAGATCAACTGGTTACTCACCCTGGAAATTTGTAACTAAATAGTCACTATTTGGCAATTTCAGTTGACCTCTGGTGAGATAAAAGGAATGACTTACTACTTTGCTCAGGCTTAAGGGGATGTAACAAGCTGAAGGGAAGAAATTTCGATGCTTATAAAGAGATGTCCATGTAGAACACAGGGAGAATTAAATGGGTGCCCAGGTTGCTTGGACATTTATTAGCTAATTAGTTAGCCTAGGATATTATTCTTTCTAACTTCTATGTGTGGTCCATAGTAATATTGTTTTTTATTATTATTTTTTTCTTAATTACATATATGGTTTTGTTCTTTTTTTGGTTAGGCAAGGGGATTAAGTGACTTGCCCAGGGTCACACAGCTAGTAAGTGTTATTTGTCTGAGGCTGGATTTAAACTCAGTTCCTCCTGACTCCAAGCCCAGAGCTCTATCCACTGTGCCACCTACCTGCACCCCCCCTTAATTACATGTATGCAAAAAATTTTAAGTTTTTTTTTCATATTTTGACTTCTAAATTCTCTCCTTCCAATCCCTTCCTTTAAAAGGCAAAACATATCCAGATTAGCCATGTTTAAAAGGGGGGGAAAAACCAGACAAAAACCGAAAACAAGAATCATTTTTTTTTTATCGTTTTAAATTTTTTTAAATTTTCAACATTCACTTTTATAAAGCTTTGAGTTCTAAAATTTCCCCCTCCCTCCACCCATGCTCCCCAAAAGGGCCTGCAATCTGATGTAGGCTATACACATATAATTATATTACACACATTTACACATAAGTTGTGTTGTGAAAGAAGAATAAGAACAAAATGAAAAATCATGAGAAAGAAAAAAAGGAGAAAATAGTATGCTTCAACCTGCATTCAGACTCTATCACTTTTTCTCTGGATGTGGATAGCATTTTCCATCATGAGTCTTTTGGAATTGTCTTATATCATTGCATTGCTGAGAAAAGCTAAGTCTATTAAAGTTGCTCATCGAACAATGTTGCTGTTACTGTGTGCAGTGTTCTCCTAGTTCTGCCCACTTCACTCCACATCAATTCATGTTCCCTCCAAAATTTGTCATTTTCCTTTTCTGCTTATTAGTCAATTAATCTGTGTGAGGTGGTTGCTCAGAGTTTTTTAATTTACATTTCTCTAATCAATAGTGATTAGCAGCATTTTTTTCATATAACTAGAGATAGCTTTGATTTCCTCTACTGAAAACTGCCTTTTCATATCCTTTGTCCGTTCATCATTTATCAATTAAGAAATAGATCTTACTTGTTGTAAGTGTGTCAGTTCTCTACAAATTTGAAACATAAGGCATTTTTCTGAAAAAAAAAAAGTTGCTGTGATACTATTTCATTGTCTATGGTACTTCTTACCAAAGTAGAGTTTGCATGATTATCGGTTTTAATTAGGTCTATTTTTTTTTCTTTTGCTTTGTCTGACATAGTGTAATGATTTCTCCTCCTCCTCCTCCTATTCCTCCTACTCCTCCTTCTCCTTCTTCTACTTTAGCTGAAGCATGATTGATTTTGCTCCAAACTGTTATTTAACTTTGTGCATATTTTTTGTGTTTCAAATTTGTCTCTTGTAAACAATATATTGTTAGATTCTGGTTTCTCATTCCATTCTTTTATCTACTTCTGTTTTATGGGTGAGATTATGACATTCACATTCACAATTATGATTATTAACTGTATTTTCTTCCATACTATTTTCTTCTATTTATCTTTCTCTCCTTTTTTTGTCCTGCCTTATTTAAAAGTCTATTCTGTTTCTGACAGTTACCTCCCTTAATCTTCCCTCTCTTTTATCACCACCCATTTCTTTTACCACCTTCCTCTCCTACTTACTTATTAGGTAAGATAGATTTCTATATTCGTGTGTGTGTGTGTGTGTGTGTGTGTGTGTGTGTGTGTGTGTATTCTTCCCTCTGAACTAATTCTGATGATTTGGAGATTCAAGCATTGCCCACCACCTGAATTTTTCATTCTATTGAAAAATCTCTTCCTTGTGTGACTCTTTTTTGTGACATAATTTTACCTATTTTCTTTTCCCTTTCCCCTTTTCCTTGTGTATACCTATTTCTCACTCCTTTATTACTTTGGAGATCACCTAACCATAATCAACTTACTCCTATGTCTACTGTCTTGGTAGACCCTTTCTAACCTCCCTGACAATTATAAAAATTTTAGGAGTTATACATATCATCTTCCTATATAGGAACATAAACAATTTAAGCTTATTGAATCCCTTATGATTTATATTTCATCATTGTGTGTTTATGCTTGTCTTGAGTCTTGTATTAGTAAGTCAGTTTTTCTATTTAGTAATGATGTTTTCATCAGTAATGCTTGAAATTCTACTATTTTATTAAATTTCCATTTATTCCCCTAAAGGGTCATACTCACTTTTGCTAGGTTGGTTTATTGTTGTTTGCAAGGTTACCTCCTTTACTTTTCAGAATATCATATTCCAAGCTGTCTGCTACTTAAATATGGAAGCTGATAAATTTCACGTGGTCTTGACTGTGGTCCTATGATATTGGAATATTTTTTTCTGGATATTTGCAATGTTTTTTCCTTAATTTAGGAGCTCTACATTTTGACTATAATATTCCTGGGAATTTTTATTTTGGGATCTTTTTACATTAGTTGACCAGTAGATTCTTTTAATTTCAATTTTACTCTTTGGACCTTAATTATCAGGACAGTTTTCTTTATAATTTCTTGAAATTTGATACCTACAACTCTTTTTTTACATCATGACTTTCAAGTAGCCCAGTAATTTGTTAATATTCTCTTCTTAATTTATTTTTTAGGTCAGTTTTTTTTCCAATGAAATATCTTATTTTTTCTTCTATATTTTAATTCTTCTGACTTTGTGTTATTGTTTCTTGGTGTCTCATAGGATTCTTACTTTCCAAAAGCCCAATTCTAATTTTTAAAGAATTATTTTATTTAGTGAGCTTGTATACCTATTTTTTCTATTTGACTATTTTTGCTATTCTGTTTTTTAAGGTATTATTTTCTTTGGTATTTTTGTGCCTCATTTCCAAAGCTGTTAACCCTCTTTCTGCAATTTTCTTGCATTACTCTCCTTTCTTCTCTCAAATTTTTCTCTATCACTTATCTCTTAAATCTTCTAAGTATTCTTTTTTTGGCTTGTGTTCAATTAGTATTTTTCTTTTTGAGATTTTAGTTACAGTTTCACATGTTTTTCTTCTGATTTTGTGTCTTAGTTTTCCTTCCACTGTAGTAGCTTTTTATGCTTAAATTCTTTGTTGTTGTGACCTTGTTGTTGTTTTTGTTGTTTGCCTATTGCTCCAGCCTATTTCTTGATTGAACTTTTTGTTAAAGTTGGTCTCTGCTCACCTAGGGGTTGAGATGGAATGCCCCAAGTTTTGACTTTTTCATGCTGCTGTTGTCAGAGGTAGTTTTTTCTGGGTGTCTTCAAGTTTTCATTTCTTCCAAAATAGTGTGATATGGAAAGAAGTATGGTTACCATTCTCCTATTCAATGCTCTGGTCTTTACATAGTAAGGCCTCAAGTACTAGTGTTTCTCCCTGCCTTCAAACTGCAATCAGGAACCCTGCTCCCTTGTGACTGAACACAAGTGTTTAACCAAATCTCTCTATGGGCAATAAAGTTCTCATACTGCCTAGTTCCACACGTAGTGCCACCAAAGTAGCCCCTATAGTCTCTTTCTGATGTAGTATCCAACCCTTTATCATCTTGTGGCTAAGAAGCTGCTGTTGCTGCTGCTTAGCAGCCACCTCCAAGGCCCATGGCTGATTATTCCACCACATAAGCTCCAATCCTGGTGTAAGAGACCTCTCCTGACAACTGATAAGAAAGAGGGAGGGAGGGAGGAACCAAAGAGGAAGTGAAAGAAAGAAGTAGGGAAGGAAGTAAAGAAGGCGGAAAGGATGAAGGGAAATAATAAAGGAACAAAAGAAGAAAGGAAAAACATGTTTATTAAGCTCCTACTGCTATTTACCAGACGTTGTTCCAGGAGCTTCAAAAATATTACATTATTTGATTCTTACAATAAACCTGAGTGGTAGGTGCTGTTAACAAGCACATTTTATAATTGAGAAAATTGAGTCAGACAGAGGTTAAATGATTTGCCAATGAAAGCCACTCCAAAAGTAATAGTCTGAGGCTTGATTTGAATTTAGTTTTTCTTGATTTCATGTCCAAAGCTCTAACCCCTGGGATAAAAGCAAAGATATGTTTGTTGACTATCATCTGAGTTCTCTTGTTCATCTCAGGTGCTCTACAATATAAAATAAGAACAGTTTTTTTATAAGTGTGCATAGGGGATTTCTAGGACACATGTATGATTGGCTTCTACCCTTCAATTTCATGAATACTCCCCAATTAACAAAGTTAATCGTGTTAATTAAGAAAGTTAGAAGTTTCCAACAAAGAGATTCCCAAAGAGAGGTGGGGGACCTCCAAGAAAAGTCAGGATTGGTCTACCAGACAAGCACTGTGTTTAGATATCTATAGAGCTCCAATTCATTTACTGCCTATTATTCAGAATAGTGGTTCTTTGCAGATTGTATTCTGCCAAGTGCTGATTTTAATGATCTTTAAACAGTAATGCAAAGATTAGGGGGGATAATTTTAAGAATAGAAATGTGACCTTGATATAGTTCATATAGGTCCTAAACTCTCCTCTCATAGATCAAAGGTAGGGAAACACATAGATATTTAGGGGGAGGAAAGTGAAATTATAAAGGCTTTCTTTCACTTTAGAAATCTATTTAAGTGCAAAGGTTAACTGATTTTTCCTGGAATTATCTAAGAGAGGAAGGTGTTTTGTCACTATAGTCCAACTGACTTGACAGCTGAGCTGGCAAAGTGGCTATAATCTCTCTCTCTCTGTCTCTCTCTCTGTCTCTCTCTCTCTCTCTCTCTCTCTCACTCTCACTCACACACATTTCTTTTTTACTTAAAATATAACTACAACACTATCCCACCAATATTTTCCAAGAGATTTTTGGAACTTTGGAGAAGCACAAATCTCAGCAGTATATGTGTACTTCTTTGGCAGATCCCAGGGACGTGAGCAGAGCATTGTCTGTTGAGCTATTGTATTAGATTGGATACATATGTGGAACTTCATTTTATGAAATATAAGCTTTGCCCCTCAACTATAGGGAATGACATTCATTGATGCAGGTAACCTTTCAGCTAAATCATGAGCAGGGCTACCTGGCTAACCTCTGTGAGAATGATGCATGACCATCACAGCCTCTGATTACCTTGGAGCATGGCAGTCCACTGGTGCCAGTTTTACTAACTGTCATTGACACTGAACATTTCTTATTTCTCCAGCTGAAGTTTGATTTCAGTCACGCTTCATTTACCAGGATGCCACCCTGAAAACCTTGTTGATTTCTAAAGAAAATGCCTTTCTACCATCTGAAGAGAATGCAATTATCTGCCCATCATTTCACATAAAAGATAAGAAGAAAATATCCCTGTCATATATGATAAAGGTTAGCATCCTCTTCAGGTTCAATAAGATATACTGGATATGTTTGTTCTTGGCAGAACTTCTTTGAGACATATTCACTTCATAAACACAGATTTTTCATCATTTGTGAGAAAAGATTAAAGCCATCACAAGCTCAACATATCAGACATCTATACTAGGCTGAAAGCATAACTCAAGATAGGTATAACATCATAGAAAGTCCTGTTAAAACAGCATAGTACATTTTGCTCCCCAAACAATGTAAAATGAATTAAAATGAGATTGTTTTATGAAAAAAAAAAGTAAAGTTAAATTTAAAAATTTTATCTGGGTACCTAAGTAAAAATATATTCACTGAGACAGAGGAAACTTGAAATTAAAGTCTATTTTCTGTTTTTTTCTGGACAATACTGAAGAGATGGATTAACCTTGCTATGCAAACTAGGCTACTTCTTATCATTTGATTTTACCAGCAGGCAGAATTTTCAGTGTCAAGAAGATATTTATATTCTATTTTGCAAATAATAGAGTTAGATCTGCCTTAATTGCCTTCTTCCTGATCATTCATATATAAGAAAGAGGACTGCACCTTAATGAACCCCAATAGTTATCTCTTGTATTTTTAAAATCCTGAGAGCAAAAAAAAAAATCACAAATTAGCCCCGTGGTTTATGTCACATCTTTCCCAATTATAGTGCAAGGAAAGAAAACAGTTTTACTTGAAATATGACTTGATACACAGACATACCTCATCAGTCTAGCATTACCAGGCAGAGGATGCAGTGTTCCACATTTGAGAAGCGTCCTAGATACAGAAGTCTGAATAGGAAGCATTTTTTTTTAATATTAGACATGCACATGTTTGTTTATTTATAATTAAGAATTACATACATGATTTTTGTTTAGCAAATCAGTCTGTTAATGTCATTCATATAGAAACCTTTAGAAAAGAAAATTCCCTCTACCGATTCAGAGCAGTATCTGATATTCCTTTAATAATCTAAGGAGTTTGCCTGGGGGGCAGTGAGAGGTTAAATGATTTGCTCAGGGTCAGACAGCCAGTTATTTGCTTCACTTGGTTTCTCTTTAATTTTTTTACTAAATGTATTTTATTCAAATAATCATGATTTTATTGGTAAGGATATTCCCTTCAAAAATGCAGATTGTAATTCCTGTTTACTTTAGTGAGTTGTGGTGGTAAAATAACAAACACATGCCACCCCCTCCTCCCCCCACACACTAATCACTTGATCATTGTTCTGGTGATGATAAACTTTCTGCTGATAAATTTGGATATTCTCTATATGCAAATCCATTGCTGAACCTGTACCTCAAAGTTATTAGGGTTATCAGATTGTCTAGTCCTTATGTCCTACTGGCACAATCTTTTAAAGTCCAAGGTCATCTCTTTAACAATATGTGGCATAGGGCTTAAAGATTTATTGTAAAGACAAATAAAAACTAATGCCTTAATATAACAGCTTCTCTGAATTTCCCTTTCTTATCACATCCTCTTACTTCTATAAGTGGAGGGGCTTGCCTCTTGAAGTCCTAATTACTTGCTTCTAATCTGTACTGGTCTGAAAAATCAAATAACCAAAATAAATAATGTATAAGTTGAGTCCAAAAGCCTGAATGATGGCCTGGGGTCCTTTTTAATTCTTTGAAAGGGGGAAGCCTGAGAGCCATAGTTTTGTGATAGCTTTATGCTCCTCTGCTGTTTTAAAATTATCTTTGTTTAAATTCAGAGTTTTGTTCCAAGTATTCTTGGTAGTTGAACTTCTGAATATGTGGGTGTATTACATGATTTCACTCAGTCTTCAAGAAGAAACAGCAGAACTTATAGGAAATGAATTTGTTTTGATAAGAAAGCAGTATGTGATATAAGTTTAATTAGGGTAAAATATAAATCACTTTGCCAACTTTCAAGTCTATATAAATGCTATTACCACTACCACTACTACTACTACTACTACTACTACTACTACTACTACTACTACTACTACTACTACTACTACTACTACTACTGCAGTTACTATCACTACTACTTCTAGTAATAATAATAAAAAAAAGAGAAGCAGGGTAGTGTGAAGGGGAAAACAAAACATAGAAACTAAATTTATAATAATGGTGTTTAGGTCCTGATTCTGACAGTAATTAAATGGGTGACTCTGATGAGGTCATAACCTCTTTGAAAAGATGTCCATGTGTAAATTAGAGAGAGTAAAACAAGCAACATTCAAAATTGTTGAAGATAACATTTTTTCTCACCTATCTCACAGGATTGCTTAAGCTTTAAATGAAATAATAAATGTAAAAGTATTTTGGCATACATAAAACATTACATATGCCCCAAAGTTATTATTGCTATCTCAGCACTTTTTATTCCTCATTTATTCATTCATTTTGATATCTAGCATAATGATTTATGCATTGACTTTCCCATTCCTTCTACGTTGCAAGTTCTTTGAAAGGAAAGACCCTATTTTATTTATTTTTACCTATGCTCTATACATGTAGGTGCTAAATAGACATTTGTGAATAATTGAATGTATATCAAGATGGCATATCATGTGGTAGAAAGAGCCCTGGATTTAGAGTCAAAGTAATTGGGTTCAAATACCAGATTTATTCCTTACTACCTATGTCACCTTCTCTTAAACCCTTTGCCTCTCTGAGCATCACTTTTTTCATGCTTAAAAAACAAAAAGCAAGGGAATTTAACTAGATGACCAATCTGTGAATCTATTATTCGATGATTTAAAATTTTCTGTACAAATCACATCATGAATAGCATTCGATAATAAACTTTCATCATACTTATGTGGATGTTTGTCATTGAACTACTGGATGTTAGATTCCGGATTAGATAAAGCTAATAAATAATTTCATATAACTTTCCAAGTAAGATTTTAGGGTGTTTCCTAGCAGATGATAATCCTGTTGCATCTTGCTCTTCAGGACAACCAGGTTCCAACAAGTTTTGCTAAAGGATCCACCATGGCTCATGTTAGGAGTGTTTGGTGTAGAGTAAGGTTTCCAAAAGTAGATACTTACATTATTAGTGCAAGTAATAAAAGGATGAGGTCAAGGTCCAAATATGCCAACTATAGCTCCTATGTATAATGTTAGTAGTTAAGAGTTACTCTCAAAGCCATATTAATCAGCTCCATTTGACAGCCTGTCATGCCATACCACACTGTGGTACAGTGGAAAATACATCAGTTTTAGAGTCAGAAGATCTAGGTTTTACTTCTAATTCTACCACTCACCTTTTGCAAGTCATATATCTATTCCTTCACCTACCCCAATTCCCAATCCCGACCCTCCCATACATTACATGAAACTATTGGAACAGAAGAACCCCAGCCTCCTTCAAAAATTCCATAACTCTATTTAAGAGTAGAGTCTAGTGAAAGGAATACAATAAAATTGGACCATCTCTCTGTCTTAACATGAATCAATTTGTGTGATCAAAGAGTAGCAATATTACTAGTAATAACTTACATGCATATATTATTTCATATTTAATCCAGTGCTTTACATATGATTTTTCAAATTGTCCTGATTCAGTCAAGGATGAAGTATGACATTTTAGAGATCAACATTTAAACAATCAAAAAATCAAATAATTTGATCTATGCCTTTTTAGTGTTCATATCATATAGCTAAGAGTCAGTATCATGTAGTAGGTAGCCAAGAGTTCCTGATTATGCTTACAATCAGAAGCTGTGGGTTCAAATATTGTCTCCACATACTGATTGTTTGACCATGGGCATGTGTTTTTTAATCTTCCAATGCCCTAGAAAGCTCTCCAGTACTTTAAGCTGGAAAATGCCTTTAGATTTCTTTTTAGTAGAGGGAATTTGCTCACTGGGAGTTCCCACTAGTATACTTTGGGGGAAAAAGCTTTATGAGACTTCTTTTGTTTCCTTCTCAAAAGACTATCTGATTCTGTGAATTTTGGAATATGAAAATAAACATCATTTTTAAGAAAAAATGACATTGCCATAAGATTTTTTTTGAGATTAATGAATTCCTTTTAACACAATTGCATACTTCACCCTGACACAGAATGAAGCTGACCTACCTTTTCAGTATAGTTACCCAGGTGTGCCCAAGGCCAAGAATTGGCTCTGTGATGCTTTCAAGGCTGGAATTCACAGAGCTGGTGATGATTGGTTCAACAATGAATGGCCAATGCTCTGTTTACTTGAGATCCCACTTCTGGCTGTAGGCAGAAAAATCGAGTGAAAAAAAGGTCTGTGTGTGTGTGTGTGTGTGTGTGTGTGTGTGTGTGTGTCTGTGAGAAAGAGAGAGAGAGAGAGAGAGAGAGAGAGAGAGAGAGAGACAGAGAGAGACAGAGAGAGAGACAGAGAGAGAGAGAGAGAGAGAGAGAGAGAGAGAGAGACAGAGAGAGAGAGAGAGAAAAACAAATCAGAAGAGATAAGTTCTTTAAGTTACACGGGAAGATTTTCTGAGAGTAGCTTTTAAAGTACCTTTTTGGAGTGCTCTTAATTATTATGTTTCATTTGTCTTTTTCAGAGAATAGTACGACTTCTATATATCCAAGTGAATCTCTAAAAAAATACTCAAAATGCAAAGCAAAATGAAAAAAATGTGTGTGTGTATACATACATACATACATATGTATGTGTGTGTATATATATATATATATATATGATAACACATATATGAGATATACTAGTAAATGTACTTAAAAATTAACTAGTTAAAAAGAGGAACTTCTATAAGGCTCCTTTAAACAAGGAACATTACCTGGTGCATTTAAAGGATGCTTTTAACTTAAGTGATTTGATAAAACACATTTAAAATTCTAAGAGAAGTAGCTCCCTCAAATCTCCAGCTACTTTGGTGGGATAGCCTTCTAAGACTCAAAACTGAGGCTGTATCTTTATTGAAAGTCATGACATACGTTTTTGGGGTCACATGCCCAGTTAAGCAATGGGAATAGAAGGAACCTAGTTGATCTTAAGCTAAGCTTTAAGATACTCTTGTAGTTGGTGTGGCTTAGTTGACATGTCCCAATTTCCCTTGTTTCTTTATTCCTTTCTGATTCTTCACATTTTGCCGTGGATTGGAAATCTCTTCACCAAAATGTGCTGAAACACCTTAATATTGACCAAGCTATATGACATTTTGTTGAATAGTTGCTCCTGTTTAGTAGCATATCTTAGACTTTGGAAATATTTTAGATATCTTGGTTATGCCATTTCCATCCTTCTCCTCCCCCCATTCATTTTGCTATTTTTTAATCTCTCATTTTTAGACCTATAGTTATACTCATGTTCCTTAGAATAAACAACCACTAGATTTGTTCCCAAATCCAGATTCTGGCCTCTGTGTGATTCTTATAAATCTGCTGAACTCCTGGTCCACATTCTTTCAATTTTGCCCCATTCAACACCTTCTGATCCCTAATTCTGAGTCAAAATAAGCAATGTAATTACTGCTCTGCCAAGTTTATTAGAGTCTTTTTCTGGATACTAATCACAAATGGAATCTTAACAAAGCTGAGCTCATGACTTTTGCAAGGCCAGTTTGCATTTATTCCCTATAATATTTCACTTCTCCCCTCTACTACACCACAAGCTCTTGGCATTACTCCATATTCTCTTCTTCTTTACTCTCTGAAGAATAGGTGGCCTTTCTCTTAACTAAGACTAATCTCACTACGCATATCTTGTGTACCCCTATCTTCTTCAGCAGATTAATTCTGTGGTTATCCCCATTGTTTCCCTTATCTTTATCCCCCCCCCATGCCATCTACTGGAAAACTTTTTGTAAGTCCCAAATTTCACATATTCATAAAACATGCACACATGCATGAATGGCCCTACTCTTTAATGCTTGTTGACCTCTTTATAGCATTTGTTACTGATGAAAACCTCTCTTCTCCATTTGGTTCCCTCTCTGAGTTGTTGTGACACTCTTCTTCCTTAGGTCTAATTACTCCTTGCTCTCCTTTGCTGAATTACTAATGTTCTGCAGTTTAACGGTGGCTGTATACCAAATCTCTAATCTAGACATTCTATCCTTTCTTTAAATTTTGTGTTGGTGACATTATCAAGTCATATAATAATTATCTCCTCTATGCACATTATTTGAGAGTCATCTGTAGAGATATTTATATATTCATCCTGAATTCCCCTCCTTTGTTCAGTTCATTCAGTTGGTTCAAATAGTTAACCTAGCTTTGAACTTACTTATTTCTTTTTAGGAAACTACCATACTTCCAGTCACCCAAGCATGCAAACTGAATTTCATTTTTTATTCCTTATACTCACTTTAAACTTCTTTCCAGTTTGCCAAATTTTGTGATTTCTGTCACCACAATATCTCTCAAATCTTTGCCTTTCTCTCTATTCATAATGTCACCACCATACTTCAGACACTCATCACCTTATTGGTGCACTATTGAAATATCCTGGCTTCAAATCTTTCACTACTGTAGTTAACACTTCAAATGGCAGCCAAAATGTTTGTTTGTTTGTTTGTTTTTAAAGCACATGTCTGAAGATGTCACTCTTTTTATTGATATTTTTCAGAGGCATTCTGTTATGTGTAGGGTCAAATATAAAATACTCTGACATTTAGAACCATTCACAACCTGGCCCCATTCTATTTTTTTTTTACCCTTAATACATATTACTCCTCTACACACACACACACACACACACACACACACACACACACACACACACACAGCCAAATTAACTTTCTTACTATTCCTTATATTATACTACTCCATGTGTTTGTGCTTGTTGTCTCTTGTACCTAAAATTAATTCCCCATTACCCCCACCTCTTAGAATTCCTAGCTTCCTTGAAGACTCACCTCAGTCACCCTCTGTGTGAAACATTTCCTCATCCTTCTAGCAGATATCTGTCAAACAACCCACCTCCAAAAAATCTTATAGTTGGTATAATGTATACTTGTATATTATTTTTATATAACTGTCTACACACACACACACACACACACACACACACACATTATCTCTTCTCCTAACATTATAAGTAATTAGAAGGCAGAGACTAATTTTTGTCTTCATATCTCTTTCACCTAGCCCAGTCCCTGGAACATAGTGTTTAATAAATTGATTGAGGCCTTTGAGATCTATCTCTAGATCTACGTTTTCAATTCCCAAGATATCTCATCATCTTGTAAAGGGGGAAAGGGAGACAGAGCTAGAATGCCATCCTAGAAGGTACCTTTGAAATAAATCATCTATTACAGCTGCCAAAAGATGTCAAATGACTTCCCCTTGGTTTTAAAACTAATATTGGACTGAATTGTGTTTGGAACCCTGGTCTTCTGATGTCAGAAAATGTATACCACTCCATAAATAACAAGCTATATAATCTTAGTGTTTTAGGGGCAATCCCTTTGAATATTTTGTATGTATTTGATCAGTGACTGGCACACAGTAAGTACTTAATAAATGTTTATTGGATTGAATTATTGAAATGAATTGAAAAATATTATAAATAATCTAACAGAAGGCAAAGTGTACTTAGAAAAGGGACCTGATAAAAAGACTTGTGACTCCTGTCCTTCTAAAAATAGAATGTATCAATATATAATGGCTGGAATATTGTATTTGGAGCTATAAGACCTCAGTTTGGATACCACCTCAGACATTTATTCTACTGGGAGGAAAAATAAAAAAAGAATTTGAAAGAAATTGAATATAATATCTGGTTAGTTAAATTGAATACAAGAAATTGAATACAATGTCTGGTGAGTTAAAGCTGTTTGAAATTTTAATAAAAAATTGGTAGAATATTTCAGAAATCAGGAACCTAAAGTAATCTAAATTTATTTCCATTCTCCAGTTTTACCAGTGGTTTTTCTCTTCAAGATTTTTTTTTCCATAGCTCACATCACAAAAACTGATTCTGGGTATTAGCGTTGTCAGTATATTCATCTATGGGGACCGAACATTTGTCAACATGTATCAGCTGGTTTGTTAATTGCTGGTAGTTGTCTTTGGCAAAATCATTATTTCTGCTATGAATAGCATTGTCAAAGGCACAGCAGACATTTCCTGTGTGGCTTCTCTCCACCTCTAGTCAATAACTGCTAGGCCAATTAAACCTTGGTCAGGAAGTGAATTTTTCTTCCCAACCCAATATGTTCAGATGATTGTCACTTTCCAAGGCTTAGTTGTTACTTTTATGACACAACTTTTCTTTCCTCATAATGAGCCTCCTAGTAACAACTCCCTTTAGACCTTACTATTTACAAAGTCACATACAAAGCATGATTGACATCTTATGTGCCCACTTAAATGCTAATTTCTCGATTGCCATATTTTAGCATTGTAGAGATACCCACTGTCCTCACTGTAAGAGGTTCGAGTTTTCTTGCCTAATCAATAATTTCTGAAACATTAGAAGACTAAGATGATTGCCATCTACTTATGTTCATCTTTATAGAACAGTATTGCCCATCTTGCTAGTTCTTAGAAAATAGTACTCTAACAGAAACTCGTTGGAGCCTGAACAACATTTATTTACAATAAATGTGTCTTGTAGCTCTTGTACCTTTGACACGGCCTGCAAGTTATTAAAAGTCAGTACAGCAAAGCAGTTGTTTTTAAAAAAATGTATGATTGTGTAACCCTTTAGTTCCCCCCATCCTTCATGATAGGAATGGAGATAGGAGTGATTTTCTCTTTCTTTTTTTTTGGTAAATAAGTATTTTATTTTTTTCCAATTACAATTGAAGATAGTTTTCAACATTCATTTTTATAATATTTTCAGTGTCAATTTTTTTTTCTCAGTCCCTTCCTACCCTGCCCACTCCCCAAGACAGCAAGCAATCTGATATAGGTTACTCATGTGCAATTATGTAAACATGTTTTACAGTAGTCATTTTGTGAAAGCAGAAACAACAAAAGGAAAAAAATCCCTACAAGATACAAAAAGTAAAAATAATATGCTTTGATCTGCATTCAGTCTTTATAGTTTTTTGTCTAGATGTGAATAGCATTTTCCATCATGAGTCTTTTGGAATTGCCTTAGATCACTGTATTACTGAGAAGAGCTAAGTCAATCATAGTTGATCATCACAAATGTTACTGTTACTTTGTGCAATGTGTTCCTGGTTCTGCTCACTTCACTCAGCATCAGTTCATTTAAGTCTTTCCAGGTTTTTATGAAATGTGTTCACTCATTATTTCTTATAGCACCAGATTATTTCTTTACACTCATATACCACAATTGTTCAGCAATTCCCCAATTGATGGGCATCCCCACAAGTTCCAATTCTTTGCCACCACAAAAAGAGGTGCTATAAATATTTTTGTACATGTAAGTCCTTTTCCCTTTTTTATGACCTCTTTATCAAACAGCTCTAGTTGTGGTATTACTGCATTAAAGGGTATGGAGCAATTTGCTTGCCCTTTGTGCATAGTTCCATATTGTTCTCCAGAATTCTTGGATGAGTTCACAACTCCACCAACAATGCATTAGTTCCCAATTTTCCCACATCTTCTCCAACATTATAATTTTCCTTTTCCATCATATTAGCCAGTCTAATAGTTATGATGTGGTACCTAAGAGCATTTTGATTTGAATTTCTAATCAATAATGATTTAGAGAATTTTTCTATATGACTATAGACAACTTTAATTTCTTCATCTGAAAACTGCCTATTCATATCCTTTGACTGTTTGTCAACTGGAGAATGATTTGTATTCTTATAAATTTGCCTCACTTCTCTGTATCTTTTAGAAATGAGACCTTTATCGGAAACACTGGCCATAATAATTATTTCCCATCTTTCTGTTTTCTTCTAATCTTGGTTGCATTGGTTTTGTTTGTGCAAAACCTTTTTAATTTAATGTAATGAAAATTATCAATTTTGCATCTCATAATGTTTGTATTTTTTGCTTGGTCATTAATTTTTCTCTGCTCTATAGATGGGTCAAGTAAACCATTCCTTACTCTCCTATTTTGCTTATGATATCACCCTTTATGTCTAAATCATGTACCCATTTTGATCTTATCTGGGTATAGGGTATGAGATATTCATCTATGCCTAGATTCTGCTGTAGTATTTTCCAGTTTTCTGAGTTCTTATTCCAGAAGCTGTAGTGTTTAGATTTATCAAACAGTAGATCACTATAATCATTTGCAATTGTGTTTTGAGTACTTCATCTATTTCACTTATTTACCACTCTATTTCTTAGTAAGTACCAAACAGTTTTGATAACTAATATTGTTTTTGATCTTATATGGCTAGATCACCTTCCTTTGTATTTCCCTCCCTTAATTCCATTGATATTCTGGCCCCTTTTATATTTCCAGATGAATTCTTATTATTTTTTTCTAGCCATATAAAATAGTGGTGTGGCACTGAATTTGTGTCATAAAAGGAATTTGGTAGACCTCCTTTGCCCTTTTTCCTCAACAGTTTGTATAGTATTGGACTTAATTGTTCTTCAAATATTTGGTAGAATTTATTTATAAATCCATCGGTCCATGAGATTTTTTCTTAGGGAGTCTATTGATGGCTTGTACAATCTTTTTTTCTAAAATGGGATTATTTAAGTATTTTGTTTCCTCTTCTGTTAATCTAGGCATTTTTTAAAAAAATATTAGTCCACTTTCACTTTGATTATCATTGCCCTAAAATTAGGAAAAATAACTCTAATTATTGCTTTAATTTCCTCTTCATTGGTGGTGAATTTACCGTTTTCATTTTTGATACTGGTAATTTGGTTTTCTTCTTTTTTAAGATTAACTTAACCAAAATTTTACCTATTTTTTCACAAAATGAGTACTTAATTTCATGTATTAGTACAATAATTTTCTTGCTTTCAACTTTATTAGTGTATCTTTTTTTAGAGTTTCTAATTTGATACTTAATTGAGAATTTTTAATTTTTTTCTTTTACTGGCTTTTTTAATAGCATGAGCAATTGATTTATCTGTTCTTTCTCTAGTTTATTCATGTAAGCATTTAGAGATATAAAATTTCCCCTAAGTACTGCTTTGGCTGCATCCCATAAATTTTGGTATGCTGTCTCATTATTCTCATTCTCTTTGATGAAATTATTGGTTGTTGCTATGATTTCTTATTTGATCCACACATTCTTTAGGGTTAGATTATTTAGTTTCCAATTAATTTTTCATCTATCTTGCCATGACTTTTTGTTACATGTAATTTTATTGTATCATGATTTCAAAAGGATGTATTTAATATTTCTTCCTTCCTTTATCGTGCGGTTTCTGTGCCATAATACATAGTCAATTTTTATGTAGGGACATGTATCACTGAGGAAAATCAAGTTCCTTTCTATTCCCATCAGTTTTCTCCAGAGGTCTAACTTTTCTATAAATCTATTCATTTCCTTGACTTCTTTCTTTTTCAGTTTTGTTATTAGATTTATCTAGGTCCTAGAAGGCAGAGTAGAGACCTATACTAAACATATATGTACGATATTTCTTCATTTTCTGTGGTTTCTTTTTAGCAAGATGTAGTTTCCTTCCTTGTCTCTTTTAATTAGATTGTTTTTTGTTTGGTTGGTTGTTTTTTGCTTTTGCTTTGTTTGAGATCAGAATTGCTACTCCTGGTTGTTTGTTGTTGTTGTTGTCATTGTTTTATTCTTCAACTGAAGCATAATCTGCTTGGCATTTTACATTTACTCTGAGTGTGTCTACTTCAAATGTATTTTTTTTTCTATAAACAACATATTGTAGGATTCTGGTTTTTAATCCACTCTCCTTATTGCTTTCACTTTATGGGAGAGTTCATCCCATTCATCTTCACAGTTATGATTACTAACTGTTTATTTCCCTCCACCCTATTTCCCCCACCTTTGTCACAATTTTTCTCTCTCTTTTCATCTTGTCCCTCCTTACTCATGTTTTGATTCTCACCACTGCTTCTCCCAATCTTCCCTCCCTTCTATTAGCCCCCCTATGCCTTTTTTCCCTTCTCCCCATATTTCTTCCCTCCCTTCTATTAGTCCCATATTCTCCACCTCTAATTGGTTGATCACATATTCCTTAAGTTAATCCACAGCATGCCTTCCCCCATATTTTAGATCACTGCTTTCAAGTAACCAACTATTCAAAATTACCAAGATTCAGAAAACAAACAAACAAACAAACTCTCTAGCAAGGATATCCTGAAACTATTTTCAATTAGAAAACATAAATCTATATGTTTTGGTTAATTTATTTTACTTATAATTCATGTATGCTTAATTTATTTTATTTTATATTCCTTTAATTTAGCAGATAGAGAATTGGACTTGTCAAAAAAGTATAATTTCTAGCTCTACCACTAACTAGCTCTATGACCTTGGACAAACCAATTCAATTTCTGTGCCTCAGTTTTTTTTTTTCATCTATAAGATGAGAAATTTGGACTAGGTTATCATTTGAAATGCTTCTAGCTCTAACATCAAATTTGAACCATATAAGTAGTTACTCAATGAATCTTTGTTGGTATATTTGTTGTAAGAATTTAGGATGAGTATCCCAGATTTTCTTCTTTTATACTTTTAATTGCTGTCCATAGACATGCAGAGTATATGAACTAATTCAGCTGGGACACATTTTGCAAGATATCCTTTGGACCTTGCACTGAGGGGAAGAAGAAAACATAATGAGAAAGCCTCCATAAGTTGTGCCAGCATAGCATGACACCGTTATGCATTTCTAAGCTGCTGATATTAAATATTTATCCTTTGTACTTAGTTTTCCATTGGTAAATTTTGGCTTTTTAATGACATCTCACTAGGTTAAGTCCAGAGTTCATTCAATTGTAGAGATAGGAGAAATTAAATTACCTACTTTTAAGATATTAAACAAAGAAGATATTAAGTGATAATAGTAGTGACATTAAGTTATCAGGCACACTGTAATGTATTGATTGAAGTTTGGCACTTGCTATATCACAGGCTAATAGGAGCCCTTTGAAGCAAGAACAGGGAATTTCATTTGTTCTTTCTTTCCAACTGTTTGTATTTCTAATAGGGAAAAACTTTCCCTCTTACCTCCACATAACACATACACAAACACAAATTTTAAATCTATTCTCCATGTTAAATATGGATTTGTGTGCCTCTTAAGCAAGTTTCATTGCTAAAGAATTCATTTGAGGTTTTGTATCCATATCTTCTGCTTATCTTAATTGATTATTTCCCACAAGGATAACTATAACTGTTTTTAAAGATATAACATTACCTTTGACTTTGTTAATTGGTAGAATAATGCATTTTGAAATGATCTAGAGACTTAACAATGAGCTGTCAAAGAAATGCTAAGAGAAATAATTTTGACCAGGCTTTTAAACACATTGCATAAAGACTTTTATTTAAATATCATATCTCTCAAAGCTTGTGAATTATTTATTTCTTAACCTCAAATTTAGAAATCTACAATGTGTTTCAAAACCTAAAATTCAGAAAGAATTAGGGAAAAATTTTATTTTTCCTTTTGTTTTACAGAATTCCCACCTACATTTTAAACTCATTCCTATACCAGGTAGAATCCTACCTCCTGCAGGAAAATTTCTGCAAAACTCATTGATTCTAAAGCTTTATCTCTGTGGATCATCTCCAATTTATCCTTTATGTAACTTGTTGGTAAATAGTTGTTTGAATGTTATCTCCATCTTTAAACAGTGAACTTGTGGCAGTTACCTCGTACAGTGGATAGAGCACAAGCAATGGAGTCAGGGGGAACTGAGTTCAAATTTGACCTCAGACACATAACACTTACTAGTTGTGTGACTCTGGGCAAGTCACTTAACCACAATTGCCTCGCCCCCCCATAAAAAAAGAAAAAAAAAGAAAAAGAAAAACAATGAACTCCTGAGAACAAGGACTTTTTTTTGCCTTTCTTTGAATTCCTAGCACTTACACAGGGTCTTGGTAGAGGTAAGAGGCAAGACAGAGAATAAGAATTTATGTAGCAGTAGAGCTAATGGTAGACACTATGCAATTTATTTTTTCTACAAGTGTTATCTCATTTGATCTTCATAACAGCCCTATGTGGTAGGGTTCTAGTATCATCCCCATTTTAGGTTTGAGGTAATTGAGACAGAAAGCAGCCAAGTTTAAAGTGTTTTTTTTTTTTTCTGAGAGCCACAAGCTAATAGTGTCTGAGGCCAGATTGGAATTGAGGTTATCCTATCTCCATGCCCACTGAGCTATCATCTTCTAAGTTTAGGAGTTTATTAAATATTTATTTACTGCATGTTTATCTGACTTACTAAATGATGTGTTCCTCATAAAACTTGAAATTGGATTTATTCTCTCATAACAATACAATTTCCTCATTTATAAAATCAAAATGCATGGTGAAGCAATAAATATTTTGAGATCAGGAGGCTTGGTTTGACTATTTTTATGTGAACTTAAAGAAGTTTCTAAAAACTTTCTGAACCTTAGTTTCTCTATCTGTGAAATACTTATTTTCCACTGGTATGTTATAAAAACAAATAAGAACGATGTTATGCAAATTGAAGGAACATTCATTATATAGTCAGAAAGACATTATGAAGTGTGAGTTTATCATTTTTTGTTTTGTAATGACAGATTTGAATTGCTAATCATCTTAGAATATGTAGACTTGGGCAATGAAAGCTGACTATTTAGGCATAAGTAGGGTTGCAATATATTACCTCTGATCACCTGATTATAAAAAGTAGCCTAAAGAATCATCTAGGAAATATGTGACCAGAAAAATTATCATTGGAAATTGGGATTAGAATTGGAGGGGACCTTACAGGCTATCTAATCCAAATCCTTTATTTAATTTAAGGATGAGGAAACCAAGGACGTGTTTAATTTCCTTACTCAAAGTAAAAGAGACAAGATCCAAACCCATTGACTCCAAATCTACTAATTTCTCCCCAGCAAACTACACTTCCATCCACCTTCCCCCTAAAAAAAAATGAAAATAAAACTTAAACAAAAACATTAGTTACAATCAATGAAATGTAGAAACAATTATCAAAAATTATCTAGTCATTTTTACCTAAAGTGAGGTGGTCATATGGCTAGGGTAAGGAATGATAGATGAACAGCTGAAATATTATACTAATATCAACAAAATTTTAAAAGACCAAAAGCTAAGGTTTTGTCATGGTAGCTGGATCCTTTCTGTAATATTTCTTGAATAATCTTGCTAAAAATGAAATAATTTAAAGATGCATATAAGCTGTAATTGATTGATAAGCTAGGAAGTATGGATGGGTTATGTAGGAGTCCCTACATTATTTTGATCTTATATAATTTTAATGATATGTACGAATTATATGTACAAATTGAATATGTATGAGTGATCTTAGTTTGACATATGTTGGCTTTGTGAAACTGACAAGTCATTGACCTGTTGGTAGGCAATTGTCTTAGCCTATATGTTTCAGAGAAGGTGGCAAATTGCATTGATAGAAGGAATTTGTTCATATGGTTGATCCCTATATCAAAGAAATAATAGGCTCAGCCTCTTTCCAGCTCCTATCCTTTGAATGTGGTATAATACAGAGTAAAATAAATGTATACTTCCTAAATCCAAATGATTGCCTTTTGTGTGTTTGTTTTTACTTTACAAGGTCAAAAGAGTATATAAATATGAGTCTATATGAATATAATTGTTGTTGTTAACCCCATTTTTATATTTGTAAAAAAAAATTCCTTTTCAATAATAAAATTCAGTAGTAGAAGGAAGAAAAGAGAAAATCCCAGTTGTCACACTGTAGCAAAATAAAAATAGTACACCTCAGAAAAATTACATAGATTTCCCTCCATTCTTGCTATTAATGGACCTTCCCCTACATCTAAAAATAAACATGCCATTTATGCACAGGAAATAAATCATTATCCTCCACTATAATTTCACAATTTTTTTTCCTATCATGGATATACTTTGTTCTGCGGCCTCGTATTGGACCACCAAATTGACCAGTTTCTAAGTGTGTAATGCAGATGGTAAGGCAGAGAAGAAAGGAAATTATTTATGGATTGATTGCATTAGCAGAAGAGCAATTCAGAGTCCAAGCCCTTTTGATGATGACATACTTCCAGTTAGTGTCATCTTCAGATATGGATGACACATTATCTTAATTGGATTGTGGGGACCTACATAGTGATTTCTTTTCCCCCCAAATAACCAGTTTATTCTTTTGACCCAGGTGAAGGCTATCCATACAATATCCACTGACACATAGCAAAATAATACTGCTCTCCAAAAGTGAGCATAATTACTGCTTTGCTTAGTACTAATAAATGCAAAACAAAAAGTTTTTTTTCCCCAGAAACATATGTTCAATTAGATCAAGTGGGTTTACAGTGATATAGCTATAAATATCACTCATTCCTTTTGGTAGCCATACAGAAATCCAAAGTTTGAATCATATAGCAGTAAAATCTTGAATTGAAAGTTCTCCATTCCACACCATGCCTGAACAACAACAATAACAATAACTATATATATATATATATATATATATATATATACATATACACACATATACATACACACACACACACACACACACACACACATATATATATATGTATATATATATGAAAATCTACAACATCCTTGACTAGCACCTGTTTAAACTTTGCTTGAAGATTTCCATTTTTTTTTTACAACCCACTACATATCATGACAGCCTCTTCTTTTTGAACAGGTCTGTTGTTTCCCCATTTACACCAAACTGAAATAATTTTCTCTGTAATTTTCAAAATTCTACTAGTTTCTACCATGTTTGTTTTTAGTTTGGCAATTGGTTGTTTATTAATATTTCATTAGCAAATCATTAAAACTTAACATATCTTTTTGAAGCCAGTGAAACCTAATTATGCTTTCCCATGCTATATTCATGAAATTGATTTTTGAGCTAATATAGATGATTTTATACTTATCCCTTTTAAATTTCAACTAATTAATTTGTCATGGAATTCCAACCTATATTTTTGGAGTACTGACTTTCTTTTCTACCACAAGGTAATTTTCCCAAGCTTTGTTTCATATGTGAACTTGCTAACTGTATTCTGATGAACAAGCTAAGCAGAAGTCAGGGTTGGATTAAGAGTTAGAAGAAAGGAGTATATAGGAGAAATTTAGGGCTGACTTTACAATAAGCAAGGTTTATTGTAGGGATGCACTGGAGCATATATGAGTCAGCATCCCTATAAGCAGCAAGTGAAGGTCCCATAAAGTCCTGGGCTTTATCTCTACATGATTCTGGATCCCAGATGCCTTGTAGCCGAGGACATGATGGGACATGGAAATAAACAACCATGAGTGCAATATATTCCCCAGGACATCAACCCTAAGTTTTCTATAATGGAAAGCAGTACTGAAGAGTCAGCTGTTTATGTCCCTTCTGGGGTTGGGAAAAAAAGCACTGACTGATTTGTTCCTTAGGATTTTTTTTTCCCACTGAGATTTATTTCATGGAGGGTGGCCAGAATATAACCAAACCTGTGATGGACTAGGGGCTTTATTACTGTTCCAAGATAAAAATACTTCTGAGCTTATCTTTTATAGATATTCTGAAAAAAAAAATGTGAGACATGAGCCTGCCTTTTGTGGAAAAGGTAGGACTTGAGAGAATCTTATTTGCGGAGAACAGAAACAAACATAAAGCAATACTCCAGATATAATGAAATGACATCCATATGTGCAGTAGGTAGGGTTGATATAGTATCAGAGTGCCACTCACTGATTGTGTGCTTTGGGCAAGTCATAACTTTTGTGAGTTTCTTTCATATCATTTAAAATAAGGAAACTACCACAGATTCATTCAAGCACTAAAGTGCTGCCATTAATGCTTTAGGAACTAATCTCATTGGAGGCAACATATAAATTGAATCACAGCAATATTGCTAGGCCAAGAATCCAGAAGTCCATGCAGATTTGACTAATCTGTCATATATCATTATTTATCTGTGAATGCCAAAGTGATGGGTACTGGAAAAAAATCTGCTGTGAACAGGTTACAGTTTAATTTTAGGTGGATATATACACAAATGACAATGAAATCCTTCCTTCTCCTCTTTGATGATTCAATCCAGGACCTGTTCCAATGCTTCTCATCTTCCACTTGTCTCAAGGGGGGTTGAATATTGATTGCTTAAATTTGCTTACCACATCTTATCCTCATCTTTCTTTTGGCCCTATCAAAGACTACCTTCTTTATACTCATTTATGCTAACTTTAAATGTCATAGTGACTTAAGGTCACACATCCACTTTTTAAAAGATTCAATAATTTTAATATTTTATGTGTAATTTAGCCATGTTTGTTCATGCTAGCATCCCTTGAACGTATATATAATTCTGCAGGATAACGTGATTTGTATTTTATTCCATATTTCTATTTATGTTATGGAACAGCAATCCTTAACATGGCTGGCTTTGTGTTCCAATAATTGATTCTCTTTTCTTTAACACTACCTATTGCTCCTTTCTTTCAGTCCCTTTTCAGGGAACATGAATATAAAATTCACCTATGTTCAAAAGGAAAATGAAGCAATTGAGTTGTGTTTCCTTTTTATGTACATATAAAATAAACTAGCTTTGTAGTTCATTGCTGCTGGCAAAACATTCATTTATTATAGAGTCACTCACTTATAAAACATTAGATTTAGATGACTACATTTTACAGTCAGTTTGGCTCAGATGAGCTTGACCATTGGCATTTCCTTTGTAAGTAAGGGAATACTTATAAATATTTCAGAATAAGGAAGTCATTCTATTCCATCTACTCTCAAATCCAAAGTCAAACTGCTTATTCATAAGAATGTTAAACACTTTACCCTTTGATTAAAGAGCCACAAACACTGAAATATAATGGAACAATTTGCCTTGAGGACAGTGAGGAATTTAGTTAGTGGTCTTCTCCATCTCCCTTCCCCCCCCCAAAAAAAAATAAACCAAATGTAAGTTAGTGAGCAATCATTTATGAAACACCTGCTGTGTGGCAGAAATTCTGCTAAGCTTTGGGGATACAAAGAAAGACAAAAGAATCCCTGCTTTCAAAGAGTTTGCATTCTAATGTGAGTATAACATGAAAAAAAAATTTCTTAATATTATAAAAATTTACTTGGGGTACATATGAACAACAAACTTTAAAAATGCTTTTTATACTAAAACACAATGTAAAGGGCTATGGAACATACATAGAAATATGAGAGTGTTCCTGATACATTATTCATATTAATAAAAATCCCTCTTCATTCGTATCTATCTTCTATTGCATGCAACCTCTGCTCAACCAGTTAGCTTTATATGAGCTCTCCTACGCTATGGGATATTTTGAATAGTTTCTAGTATAAAATGAATACAAATGTATTACTTCCATCCCCTAGGAATCTGTAAAAGATTTAACTGGATAGTTTCCTGGCTATATTTTGTGTTCTTCCTCATTCCTTCAACTACTTTGCATTTTAAATTTTCTTTTTAAATTACTTCTATAGCTTGAAATAGATATTGAAACCTGGTATGTTCTTTTCCAAATGAAAGCAATTCTTTTGCAATAGCTTTTAATTATGAATAATTTTACCATCTCTTTCCCTTTAGTAACAAGTCTTAGAGATTTCTTGGTCTCTCAATTCTTTTGTCATCTATCGCAGATGGAGAAACCAAGTAAGAAAAAAAATAGTGACATTTTAGGCCCCCAGATCAATGTTTACTTGAAAGTGAAGTAATATGAAAAAAAAAAAAACCAGGCAATTTTGTATCAAAGGATAAAACCCTTAAATGAATGTCATTACCAAATGTCATTTTGTTTTACTTTTGGCATTAGTCTTCAGGACAAAGTATTCTTGTGGAAAGGAGAAAGGAAACGAAGGTTAACATTGTGTTCCTGTTATTTCTATTGACAGATTATGTTAAAAGAAAATAGCCACATTTATAAGAGTTAGAATGGTGAAAGGAAGTTAAATAATGTGGGGCTAAGAGCTACTCAGCTGTGGGTATACACAGGGGCCTAATGGTTGGAAGCTTGGGTTTCAGTTTCAATTTAAGAATTCACGAATCAAAGAATGTCTCACTTTACAATGCAAAGAGCTATTGGAAGGAGATATGGATTACCACAACAGAACTGTAACAATCAATAGAAGCAATTAACAACAAGTGTTTCTGGCAATTTGAAATGTTACTTCATTTTCTGGAATTGAAATGAAATGGATCTTTCTCTATCTTTTATTTCACCTTGCCTGTGGTTAACTATATGTAATATCATATGGAAACAGTCTGGAAGGAGGGACTCAACAATATGAAAGAGCTTCATGATTCTCTATGTGCTTATATATGCATATTGGCTTAATTAGATTTATCTAGTCATTTAAACCCTTTGTTCTGGTTCCTAGCAGAATCTTTTGAAATGTGAACAAGTCCCCTAAATTGGGACTAAATGACAGAGATAATAGAAATTGATAATAATGAAATTTATGATTCCACTGTTGTTGGTAAGGCTGATAATGTTTGCTTTTTCCTGTCACCATTCCACTTGTTCTTTCAATTAACAAAATGAAAACTAAAATAAATATAAACAAACCTCAGACAGGAAAATTACCATATGTTAAAGAGTAAATAACTTTGTATCTTCCTTTATGTTAAATATTTTTGGGGATGAGTGAAGGCAATATAAGATGTCTAGATTCTCATTCTTCCTACTATTGAATTGACTGTGGAATAAATTGTTGATTGATAAGGTAGGATTTATGTTGTTGATATATCAGGGGGAAATGGTTCTGCCTATTTCAGTTTTGTAGTAACACCTGCTTTATGTTCAGCCTTACACAGATATGAGCATGGAAGTTAGCAAGGTTTAAATAATGGTAGACGAAAGTTGGATTCAGGACAATGAACAATGTGTTTTCTTGGGTATGAAAGCATGATATTTTTCATAGAGATTAGTCAACAATCATAGAGTTATAAAAATATATATGTGTAGATAAGTTATCTATTTCTGCATAGATAGATATGATTCAATAGATAAATAAATATGGATACACATACACACATACACATGCATATGTTTGTCTATGAATATATATGCACATCTTATAGATTGATAGGGATACAATCTTATATAAATTATATCTTATAATAGAAATGGAATATATAAATTATATACAATATCAGTACAAGATTGTTTTCATAAAAATCTATAGATAGAGGGATATGTAGTTTGGAAGATGCTACATTTAGTTAGATTTAGAAGTCTTTGAAAAATGAGATCTCATGTATATTGATTAGAGGATGGTATCAACCTAGAGGACTTTCTCCAGAGAATTCCTGAGGGACTCTGTTCTTAGGTCCTGTCTTTTCAAAAAGGATATCAATGACTTGAAGACATGGACAAACAGGAGAGAGAAAAAGAGACAGAGACAGAGAGAGACAGAGAGAGAGATAATTAAGTGATTACTTTTTGTAACTCATAGTGCCAAGGATACAATCCCTGCCCATGAAAGAGTTACAGTAAATGGGATACTGCTTTCAAATAAGTGCTAGAAAGTGGTTTGGAAAAGATAGGTATGATGAGGATATTACAGGAAGGAAGAAAACCAATACATGCTTTGCCCAAGCAAGATATTTGAAATTTCGTCTATTAGAGCCAAAGGGCCATGATGTGGCATTGAAATTTTAGGAAGAGGGAAGGAATGTGTTGGGGAGCATATCCATGGTGAGGAGATAGCCAAGACATAGCTTGGAGGTCTTGGCAGATATCAATATTAAAAGTGATAGGTAAGTTATTACTTGATAAAAAAAGTTTAGCATGATTTTATACACAGTAACAAAAAAAATCAACCTTAATACAACAAAGTGTAATACTGTAAAAAAATGACTTGCACTTGGACTCACAGATTCAACTGCCTAAGTAGGGTCAAAAGAACTAAAACGCATTTCTTCTTCAAAAAAAATAAACCCTCAGGGATTTTATTTATTTACAAGTTCAGTATGGCTTAAAACTGTGATGAAGCAACCAAAAGAGAAAACAGAATCTTAGGCTGAATTAATAGAAGTATCATGTTCAGCAAATGATATAAGAATGGGAATGTGCATTTATTAACCACCCTTATGCGCAGCTACTGTGCAAATGGTTTACAGAAATTCTCTCATTTGATACTAAGAAAAATACTGAGAAGTAGGTGCTATTAGTGTCCCTATTTTCAGTTGAGGAAAGTAAGGTAGATAAGAAATCAGTTAACTGAGGTTGGAGTTGAACTCAAGTTTTCCTTCAGACCCGTACTGTATAAGTGGTATCTTCTAGGTTAGTCTAAGTATTTTTGAGCTCTTACATCATCAGAATCCATTCCAAGTCCATTTCTTAACTCTAGAGTTTTGGAACTTATTCAGAAAGATTTTCCAGTCTAGAGAATCCTACTATAGCATGTGTTCTACTGGCCTAGCCTTTGAGAACAAAGGGTCATATCTATACAACGATGAGTTGTTGATGATAGGAATTATTAATAATCTTCCTATACTATGGGCCTCAGATCTAGAAATAATAGTCTAGATGTAGCCTGACTATTCTGTATTTGGACCACAGCTTTCTGATATAAAATTAGGTTAATCCAGAAAACCTTAGAGATTTCTTTCAACCATTAATCTATGATTTTTTAAATAGTGATTGTCAGGAAAGAGGAAAAAAAATGAGAAAATAGAGAATGTATAGGGGATTTTTTTTAATGTAGGAACAGTATTAATATATATGTATATATACACATATATATGTATATATATGTATATATATATATGTATATATATGTATATATATGTATATATATATATATGTATATATATATATATATATATATATATATATATATATATATATATATATATATATATATGTATGTCCAAATAAAGCAAAAGCATTGTTGAAAGTAAGATGTTTCCTATTCCTACTGTACAAAGAAATATGTGGATATGCTAGATATACCATTTAGTTTCTTAAATTCACTTTAATAGATTAGATATGCATAGACCAGACAGAAGAGCTGTTAATTGAATTTTGCATCAACATTCTGAAACAGCATTCTAGGAATGCAAAAATGCAGTTGCAAGTAGAAGAAAATACACAAATAGTTTGTGGGTACATAGTAGGGGAGATAAAAAAAAATCAATGTAACTGGAAAATGAAATTTTCCAAAGAGGCCGTCCATTTATAAATTGAGTGTTCACTCTATTTGTCAATTTCATTTTTACCTCCTATGTTCCATCTGGTCATCTTTTGCAATTGCTAAATATTAGGTGGCTATTGTTGTTTAAATACAGTGAATATCCTGGCCTTGGATTGTTTGGAACTGATAACTATTAAACACTTTCTTATCTTTTTCATAGGTACTAGCACATTTGTGAACACTATGAAATATTTTATACATACATTAAGAAAACTCATCTCTGCATACTAAACATAATAGATGCCAAATAAACATTTCTGGGGGAAAAAATCCCTACAGAACTGAGAAGCTAAAGATCTGTTTTATAAGGTATCTGACTACCAAAGTGTATTGATAACATAGCCATCCTTTTTAAAAACTCATGTTTACCAGCATCCATGAAAAGAAAAGAAAAAAGAAAATGAAAGAAAACAAATAAAGGAACATGAGGACCAGTGTGCAGGAAAAGACTAATACTAAGATAACTACCTGTAAGCAACAATATGCTTTTCCTTCAATAGAGTGGTTAGAACACAATGGAATTTTGAAAGGGAAATGTAGGAAGCCAGCATTAGAAAACCAGAATAACACTAACTCCCCTGGGAGAGGCTGGAGAAGAGCAGTGTAAGTAAAAGGAAACAGAGCTATAACTGAAGGAAAAGAAAGTAAGTTTGTGTTATTTTGCACTGCTTTCTAAAGCACTGGTATTTTATAGGCATCTCCCCTGAGAGGAAAGACAAGATAACTGATAACAGATTCTTTCTTCTCTGAGTGAAAAAAAATGGGTATTGCTTGCTTTGATGGATCACCCAATATCATTTAGCATTCTAGTGAAACTGCTAACACTTATTGTCTCCTGGCACTATCTTCTTCTTCTTTTCCTTCTTGTTGTTGTTCTGTGTTTTAGTTTAGGCTTTTGATTTAAAGGAAATGTAGGTGAGAAAGGCAGCCAGCATAAACTATTCTAGCATACTTTGTGAATGAACTCCCTATATAAATATGCCCTTTATACATAAAACATATCCAGTATTACAATTGTAGTGGATGTCAAGGGTTAGGCAGTCTGAAATCCTGTGATTAAGAAGATAAATTCCATCCTTTTCATGTATTTATGCTAATTATGAATAATCTGATGTTTCTAAAATTGAGAATGTTGGCATTAGAATATAGGGTCTTTAACTGTCTTACTCTGAAGATTATGTTAGAGAGTTGATATTCCTAGCAGGACCCAACCTCTACCTAGGAATATTGTTTCCAGTATATCAGAAGTATATTATAAGCTTTATGGAAATGTTTTTGGATACTAACAAACCCCACTCCCATCAAGCCCCTCCACACAAAAGTCCTTCCATCCCTAAGAATTCTCCAGGGTAATGTATTGATAAGTTGGTACCTAATCCCTCTGGATCAGGGTATACTTATCTGTCAGTCAATACTAAGTGGAGAATTAGGTGGGAGAAAGAAAAATGAATCCTTGAGAATTTTAAAATATATATAGATATTAAATTTTAAAAAATAACTAGGCTTATTATTGATAGTTTTTGTTTTTCCCTTTGACACATATCTCCTGCCTTTTTGCAGTATTGTGTTTCAGTAATTTGCAAGGTTCCTCTGGAATCAATAACATGAAGAATATTCATCTCCTACCAAGCTATAGCAAGACCTGAATCCATCTGCATTCCCCTCTTAAAACATAAAGCCACAACATTAGCATCTACACCAGAACAGTTTTGATTGAATAACAAGTTAGAAGTGGAGCAGTACTAATCTCTGATTGGATGAAATATAAATCAAGTTCAAGTATACAACACAAAAACATTTGATTGGGTTGCAACATTTACACTTAGTATTTCTTCAGTAAAATTAAATATCATAATGCAAACAATTAATCACTTGAAGTTGTTGCATTATTCAAATTTCCACTACATATTTCCATTGTGTTAGAACCATTTACCATCATTTTACATAATTATTACTTTGAATAGTGTACATTTTAATAGAAGCAGCCAGTTCACAGGATTTCTTATTCAAACTACTGGGGACATAGCTAAAATATACCTGCTACTATAGCTCCAAGTAGAGGTTTCTCCATTTCTGATTCAAGCAAAGCATATAACATATCATAATAATGTCTCAAATGTATAGATTATTTTATGATTTGCAAACAAATTTGATCACAAGTCCATGATAAAGACACTATTATTTTTCTCTTTGCTTTAAGAGATGAGAAAACTGAAGCCCAATGATATAAAGTGACATACTTATCAAATGTGGCTCACCTAGTAAGCAACTGATGGAGGATTTGAGCCTATTTCTTAAGAGTCTAAGTTTAGTACCTTTCCTTATTCTGCCATTACCTGATACACTATTATATAGAAAATCACCAACCCAATCTCAAATCTAACACATCAAAGCAATATTAAATACTTTTGTGTACCAGGTATTGTTCTAGTAGCTTGAAATACTGCAATACATATACTAAAGATCTTACTCTCTATCCACGTAATTGTATGTAAAGGGCATGTATGCAAATAACTATGATAAAGAGAAAATTTGTTAAATGTAAAGAAGTCTATTCCATGCAAACTCTGAGCAAGCAGAAATTACTTACAGGAAAAGACATCTGGAAAGATTTCATACAAGAGGAGACACCTGAGTTGGACCTGGAAAAAAGTGAGAGAAAGTCCTTAACAGATGAAGATCTGTGGAAAGTTCATTCAGCATTCCAAGAATATGACATGTGGGTCAATGTTAACAAAGAGGTGGAGACAAGATAAGAATGGGGGACAGAGAGTACTAAAATTTCAATAAATTGTAGAGTATATAAGGGATAATAATATTAGCCAAAATATCAGCAACATTTTATCAAATTCCTGATCTATGCCAGGGACTGTGCTCAACAGTGAGGATACAAAAATGAGAAAAAATAATCTCCACATTCAAGAATTGTATAATCTTTTGGAGAAGACAACATGCATATAAAAGATTATACAGAATATATCCATGTATGTGTATGTGTGCATATGTTCACATATATAAAGACATGTACTTATGTCATTATGAATTGGGTTTGTTGCTAGGTTGTGGATAGAATGACTGGATTTTTCTTTTTTTTAAGCAAGAAATGGAAAATAATTACAAGTTTTTGAGAAGAGAGACACTAGTTTCAAAACATGGTACAGAAAGAATATGTTGGTGGTGTAGCTAAAAGAAAAAGTGAGTGTATCATTGAAAAAAAAACTCATCTTTTCCTGGGAATATCTCTACCCTCAATCCTTTTATATTTGAGGAAGCCTGAGAGCAGTTTTCATTTAAGCACATAAGCTTTGCTTCTTTAGTGATGAAAAATGTCTTTTTGAAAATGCCCAATAGTGATTTGACCATTGTTATGTAAATGCTAATATAAAGGGCAGAGATTCATCAGATTGCATCCTTTCTTAATATATTCATTGGTGATTAAGTCCTCAATGATTGACTGTGTGTGAAGAAAAGAGAAAAAGAATGAAAATTTTGTTTAGTTTTGCTAAATGTGAATACTTTAAGACTTTTTAGTGAATTTTTGGGCAAAAGTCACGCTAGAGTTGTAGCTCAAGTGGTCAAACAGAGCATGTGCATATGTATACATATATACAAACAGAGTATATACATTCAATCAATGTATATATTCTCTTTAGTGCTGCCCTTTATAATCCTTTCCTACTTGTTCATTCAGTGTACTCACCTATAATCTGTGTCATTTGTGAGAGAAAATCCCTAAATCTGAAATAGCTTTAGAAAGAAGTATGTTAAGTCATTTGGTAGAGTGAGAGTCAGAGAATATATGGCTCCCTCAATGTGTATTCATAAGATAATATTATATGGAGGTTCAGAGAAGTAGGCAAGGGATAGTTTCCAGAAAAAAAGGCAATTTGAGATGTATATCAGCAGGTAAGTCAATCTAATTTGGAACCCAAAACAAAAGTTTTAGGTGAATCCCAAATAATACCTGAGCAGATCCAAAATAAGTACTGGGTGGGATCTCAATAGCTTACATCCGTCCAGCTTCTCTGAATTGTGTGTGAGTTCATCCTGACCTTTACAGTAAGCTTTTGAGTTAGACAATTTTTAGCCACATAAAACTAGATTCCAACAATATTAATCAATGATAAGTAATGAATATTTCCATACCTTCCATAGGTTTTCCACAGCAGCCCAAGCTAATAATTTGTGAGTTTCTACATCCACTTCATACTATATGGACACTAATTGAAGACAATATTTCAGTTATTTTTCCTTTATCATCACCAAATAATCCACCAATCACATTTTTAGCATGAATTTCTTTGATAATATCCTTAAATTAAGGATATTAAAATATTATCCCTTTTTCTCCATTAGTCAAATAGCTACACTTTTAAATTTTCTTAAAAACAAAACAAAACAAACAATTGTTCTGAACTTATGTTTAGAATGAGAAGCCTGTAAGACAGAATTTCTGGGAAATTAATGATCAATTTATTAATTTGGCTAGCCAGTAACCAACAAATTAATGGTCAGCGATTTCTCTTGGTAACCAAAGACAAAAACAAGGAAAGCCTGAAAGCCTAAAATGTTTTTTTTAAGGGAATAACTCTGACAAATAATATTAAACCCTGACTGGTGGGCATTTAATGAGAAGGTGGGCTAAAACTCTTCAGCTCTTTCTGCTGATAACTTGGCTTGATCATGAGACCGAGAAGCCTCCAATATCTTGGCAGGGAAATCTATCTCTATTCGGACTAATCTGGTTGTTTTTCTCTTTTAGCATCTGGGTCACTCTAAATTCTAATGGAAGGGTTCAAGGACAGGGGCTCATTTCTTGCATAGATAGGATTCTGTTTATAATTTAAATAGAAGTTAGGTCTCCTAATTGGGTGGGGACCCACTGAAGATTGAAGAACTTGTTTCTTCGAGAGCTAGGTTAACCTCATCAATCAGCCATGTCCTTTAGACACTGACTTTTAACAGGGATTGAGCCTGGAGAGAGAAATAAAGGAGAAAAATATAGATTCCAAATTAATAATTGGTTATTAATATAATAGTAAAATAATTTCTCTCAATAGAAAAGTAGCATATGCAAATATTCTTCATTTTCAACACAAACCTTCAACTTTGAGGATGTCTTCTTTTCCTTGTCTGTTGATTTATGAAATATTTCTTTTTCATTCACATTCAGAAACTTTTCTTATTCTATAACTGAATTATACTGTTTAGATTTATTTTTCTCTTTTTATTTGTTCCCTTTGAGACCTCAACATTTTTTTTCTTCTATTTTTCCCATCTTATAACTTATGGGAATGAGTTTATGCATCGAAACAATAGAAATACATACCATTCTGTAACAACACCATTGATATTGTTAGTGTAAAATCTGGTGATACAAGTTAGAATTAAAAAATAATTAAGAAAAATCAATTTTAAAAAACAATTTAAGCAGGAAGACCTTTTTTTCCATTTTTAATATTTTATCAGCTCCCACATCTATGTGTCTATCATCTAAGTATATATCTTTCTTCAGAGTAAGAAATAAGGAGAGATAATAAGATTGAAAAATACAGATATAATAGTAATAGAATGTAATTTGAGCTCTGAAAGGGTTCTTAGAGGTCATCTAGTACAGTGGCATCAAGTTCAAATTCAAAAAGAAATGGAGGCCACTAACCCATAGCTTACTATCCCAATGGACTACATAATGATTTAGTTTTGAAATGTAATATTATTTGTGTTTTATTGTATTTTACTTGTTTTATTTAATATTTCCCAATTACATTTTAATCTGGTTTGAACTACACTACAGAATGTTGTGGACCAAATACCATCTCCTTTACTTCTTACCACCCTTTTTAGAAAAAGAAAGTGAATTATGCAGATATTCAAGTAACTTCCCACAAATCTCTAGCATAGCTTTCATGAGTCCATTGTCACATCTGTGTCATGAAGAGGCGTCAGAGTAGAATTTAGAGGCAGAATTCTTGATATAAATTGGTTTAAATAAAATAATTTTAGTATAATGTCAGCTTTAGTTCTAAGACTATTATCTTCCCTTCTTGACAGAGAAATAATAGAATTTTAATTACTATAATTTGAAAGGTTAAAATGCCAACATTCATCTAAAGCCAAAGTTTCTCATGCAATGGATTAATTTTCTCATTTTTTTGTGTTTTGTAGGATTAACATTTCAGTATTTAACACAAAAAATTGCTTAAAATTTCAGTAACAATGTTTCAAACACCGAAAGGTAGTGATTTTTTATTCTGTTTTAATCCTAGTTGATAGCACAAGTTAAAAATGAGCACTGGTCTTTGGACTCTTCATTGTTACAATGTTCTCCTTTGAAGTTCCTAGTTAAGAAAATTATTTCAAGTGATTATGATGGAATCATGTGATATGAGCAAAATTCCATTCTGGTGATGTTAAAAGCTGAGAAACATGTTAATACTATCATTCCACTGTGGTTTTGTGAAACATTTTCACATTTTGTTTATATTCTCTTTCCATAAACTGTCTTGATTGTTTAACCCTTAGTAAATATTCATAATTCTATAGAATTGTTTAGGACAATTTTCAACACTGTTTGCCTATTTTCTGTGTATTAATTCCAGGAAGGGAAAAATAAATTATGCACCAGCAACTATAAAGACCAAAACATAACAGTCTTCATAATTTTAACAGTGAAAAATCCCAGGTTGCATCTTTATAATGTAGTTGATAAATTAGATGGATAGGAAGGAGGTTAAACTTAATGTGAACTTAGTGTAGGTCAATTGGATGGCCTCACATGTGACTTAATCATTGTGATGAACTTCAGTTGTATAAACTTTCTACACTGATTCAGATCTGCATCTTATCAATAGCTTACAGTTTTAAACAGATGACTAGAGGACAAGTTAAGGGACATACATAGGGTCATACATTTAATATATGTCAAAGGGAGAAAATATAAAGTCTGACCTCTCTCCACTCTACTGCCTGCTTCACATGGGACAGGTATCATTATAATAACCTTACTCTAGGGAAATGGTTAATTTGACAAAAGTTTCAGACCCCACAGTAATAAGCTGATAGAGTAGCCTCATTGGTGGACTTCTTAGTTAAGACACAAACACATTCACACACACACACACACACAAACACACAAAATCACATACACACTATGCTAAATTGATATCAGTCAATCATCAAATATTTACCAAAAACCAAGTATTTGCTAGACACAGTACTAGGTGCTACATATAAAAGAACAAAAACGAAACATGGAAATGCAATTCTGTTAATTTAAGGTATATATGGAAATTTGAATTGAGTTTAGTATCTAGTAGAATTGTTTCTCAGTGAACAGATAAAAGCTTTTTTTTAGGTTTAGAGTACTAGCAGTGTTTATTTAGCAATTTTGAAAATAATTTAGGTTTGTAAATATATTCTTTCCAATTAAGTCTTTATTATTCATTTACTATAAGCCATTTATCAATAGTCTTTTGAATTTCTACTTTAATGTATTCATGTATGCATACATCTAATTATCTCTTAGCTAGATAGCTAGCTAAATAGCTAGATAGCTATTACTTAATATTCTATCTGTTTGGTTAGTTATTTGAGAATAGGTCTATTTTGCGTATTTTGTCTGGGTTGGAAATGCAATGGCCACTCACAGGTTGATGCCATTGATAACTGGCACGGAAAGTTTTTTATCTGCTCTTTTCCTGACCTGAGCTGGTTCATCCTCTTTAGAGACTATAGGGGTACCCTTATGCTAACAGATGACCAAATTGTTACCAGTGGATCTGCCTGCCTCAAGTCTCTTCCCCCTGTCAAGCCATCTTCTATTCAGCCTAAGATGTATTCATTATTCTGCCCAACATGTATTCTTTGATCCAGTGACATTGATCAGGATCAACAAGTTAGACATTCCATCTCTAGAATTGGCCTTTTACCTGGTTCTCCCTCATTCTTCAAATGCTGTCCCTCCTGATCTAAACCCATTGGCTTCCCTGGCTTCTTTTAAGTTCCAAATAATATCCCAACTTCTAAGGAATCTTCCCAATCCCCTGTTAGAGTGCCTTCCCTCTGTTAATTATTCCCCATTTATCTTGTATAAAGCTTGCTTTGTACCTATTTGCTTGCATGTTGTCTCTCCTGTTATAAGTAAGCTCTTTGAAGGTAGGATATGTGTGTGTGTACACATATACATATACACACAAACACATATATATGTACATATATATGTATATGTATATATGTGTGTGTTTATATACAAGCACACATATATATGTGTGAATGTGTATATATGTATATACACATGTGTGTATGTGTGAATTTATATTTGTACATGTATATGTATTTATACACACTTATGTGTATTATAAGTATGTATATTTATATACATACACATATATCTGAGTATAAATATATATGTCTAAACTCTTTCAATCCTCAAAAAACTCTGGGAGGCAGATGCTATTATTTTACAGATAAGGAAACCAAGACAAAGAAAGTGAGATTTCTTTGACAACAGGGTCATTCAGCTAGTAAATGTCTTGGACCAAATTTGTGGTCAGATCTTCCTGACTCCAGGACTGACACCCTATCCACTTTGCTATCTGCCTGTCCTAGAGCTTTTATCTCATGCAAATAGATGTTTTTTCCTATTTCTTTTACTCTGAGTGACATAGACCTAATAGTTGAATAGCTATGTAAAAGCCCAAGTATGTTATAGTAAGTTTTGGAGCATCTTTCCAAATGGTTTTACAAAACAGCAGGACTGATTAATAGATCCACCAACAGTGCATTAGTGTGCCTCTCCCATAGCAACTCCAACATTTGTCATTTTCTTCTTGTCATCTCTACTGAAAGCATAAAAGTGAACTTCAAAGTTATTTTACTTTTCTTTTTATATAACTATTTATAATTTATAGTATTTTTTTCATATGCTTCTTGATAGCTTGTATTTCTTCCTTTTTAAACAGTTCATGTATCTTGAGTATTTCTCAACTGGAAAATATTTCTGTCTTCTAAATTTGAATCACTTCCTAATACTTCTTGATTATGAGACTTTTACCAGAGAAACTTGCTACAATATTTACCTGGTTACTTTTTTGTTACTTTTTTTTCTACTGCATTAGATTTGTAACTATACTTCTTCAATTTCAAAATACTTTAAGTTAATTATATGGAATGGAATTATTTCTTCCATTTCACATAGATCATTTAAATTCAAAAACTTAACAAACTTTTATTAAACACCTAATAATTATGAGGCATTGTACTGATCATAGAAGATATGCAGATATAAATGAAATAATCCCTGCACCAAAGAGTTTACAAGTTTCTCATACTTAGGAAATAGATCAATGAATTGCTATGGTTAAATTTCATCACCTGATAACCAGCTTTAAGATGCTGAACATTTCTTACCTAGCTAGATGTGTCCTATGATGACAGACATAGTGCTTTACAAAAAGCTATTTAAACTTAGTAGGATATGCTACAGCTGACACTTGAGTCACTCAGATTTCCAGAACCCAATATTATTTCCATGTTGTATTGAGCTTTGAATAAAGATTTAGTGGAAGAATATCAAACTTACAAATAAAATCTCCATTTAGAAAATTTAACTTGATCCAAGGTTATTTCTTGATTATATGAAGTCAACCTTGGCACCTTTTTTTCCTCCATCAGCTGTGATGTAATCTCTTCCATTTGACAGATTGTATACTGTAATTGCATGTGATTTTATGAACATTCCATATGATTACTGCCTGCCCTCTAAATAAATTAACCTTCCAGGACAGCTGGGTGTTTCAGCCAAGGCTTAATGAAGTTCTGGGATTTTACTGTTGACAGTTATGATTCAGTCCTTGACTACATTTATAACTGGATATTTTGATTTTATTTTCTCTTGGTAGATAATAGAACGCTGTAATCAGACATAGTATAAAGAAAAATAAAGAAAAGAAAATAATGCAACTTTGTGGCATTTCACTATTCCTTGCTTCAAATACTTTAAGTTTACTCTGCTTTGTGCCAAACTCTAAAGTTGATAAGAATGCAGATTAAGATAAAGGCGGAATCTTAGAGGCAATCCAGTCTAAATCATTCATTTTGCAGATGAGGAGGCCTATTTAAGTTAAGCTAGTTGATCAAAGTTCCACAGGCATGTGGCATAGACAGTATTTGAACTCAGGTCTTTTTATTTCAAACTTAGCATTCTTCTTATTGCACTGATATTTGAAAAGTGGCACAGTGGATGGAATATTGTGTATGGAATCAGGAAGAGTCATCATGAATTGAAATTTGGCCTCAGAGATTTACCAACTCTATGACCCTGGATAAGTCACAAAAACTTGTTTCTCTTTGTTCATCATTAATAAAATGAGCTGGAGAAGGAAATAGCAAACCACTTCAATATCATTGCCAAGAAAGCCATCCAAAATAGGGTCATGAAAAGTCATACATAACTAAAAAATGACTGAACAACAACAAAAATGATAATATTATTAAAATCACATGGATATGAAACCTTTTAGGAATAGAGTTTTCAATTCATAAACCATGAAAGTTGAATTCAATTTCTGGTTTAATAGTATTTGGAGACAATTTTCCATAACTCAGGTGGGCTAAATAGTTCTATTCTGTCTTTCTAGCCTCATTGTACATCATTTCCTCTCCTGAATATTATTATCCAGCCAAACTGGCTTCTCTCACTTTTCCTCACATACTGTGTTGTTTTTTTGTCTTCTCTCAGTTTCTTAATTGTAAATTATTATTGGATAATTATTAAGTAATTGAATTTCTCAAGCCGTAAAATAATCTGTCATCTTCAATTTCATTTCTTTATTTATTTATTTATTCATTCATTCATTCATTCATTCATTCATTTATTTATTTATTTATTTATTGAGGATGAGGAGATGGATAGTGGGTGGGGGAACAGTATATCACTATTACTGTAGCTTTAAGATATAAAATCTGCTACACTTTCATGGTGAGTGTGTAGAGTGAAGCTTATATGGAAAATTAAAATGAACGATTCTCACTAATGCAGAATCATGTGCCTTGGAAACTATCCCTATTTCAAGAAGTTGGTGAAAAAGAGAGAAAGGGAATTAAATTTCATGTGGAAACCTAGAACTGGGCATTGGCTAGGCTAGGCAATGGATAAATACCAGGTATTCTGATGTGATGTGATGCTTACTAGCAGAACTGCTGATTGATACTGGTGAGCAAGTTGAGATCAGCTGTAAATCATACTTTAGCCAATAGATTATTTGTACATGTTGAGGACTTTGCCCTGCTTCCTTTGAATAGGCAACTTGATAATTAATTTCTTTTTAAATATGGATATTCTGCCTTCCAGAAGTAATGGGAAATGATTTTCCATTATGTATACTAGCTTCTGAGGATATATTGATTTAGATTTCAAAAGTATGCTTTTGTAGATACTTTTTTCCCTCTCTTTGTGTCAGGTAAATCATTGAAGCACCATAATAAACTTACCATGCTATTAAATGAACTAGGTCAACACTGACAATTTGTACTAGTAAGCTTCAGATTGGGTTTGGAAAACTTCAGCAATTCATATCTCTGATTCTTCAAAGTTGTGAATAATGATGTCAATGGTTAGTGCATTTTATAACATATTTATTAAAAAAATCTAAATTGCAATAATAAATAACAAAGAAACAAGGTTGTAAAAGTTTCACTGGTAGACAGAAAAGTGAAAAAAATGCTGAAGGCATTATCAGCTCCCAAGAGAATGACCTTCCTAGGGGAAGCAATGAGTGGTAAATAGCTATACTGTCTCTTTCTCATAGCCCCAATACTGCATATCTCTTCCTTTAATATTCTTAGTAACTCCATGTTACAAAACAGAATCAGATCACTGATGGATATATGGCCACCTTTTCCATCTCTTGACCATGAATTTCTTTATTGTGGCCTATCACTCCTGCAGATTCTAGTCATTCAACTTTCAGCATCTTTCACTTCTCAATTGCTCTTCTTGGAAGGATGTTGCTTGAGATGGCTTCCTACTTTTTCTGAACAGGATCCTTCCAAGATCAGGTTAAAGGGTAGAGTTTGGTAGTGTAGGTATTTCTTTGTCCAGTTGGTCAGATCTTTGCCCCAAATCACTCCTAGCTGTGTAGGGTTGTCCAGAGTTAGAGATAACTTAGTCACATTTGCAAAGCTGACTAAGAGGTCAGATAGATAGGAGTGAAGACATTTATTTAACTGGTAATTTGCAATTCAGTATTTTGGTATCATAATTTTTGGTTCAGTAAGTGTCTAGTATTCTCTGTGTGATTATTTTTTTTTAATATTTTATTTACCAAGATATACCAAGATAAGGTAAAAATAAGTACAACATTTGGACATAAAGGATGATACCATAATCAGATTAGAGGATTATGGAATATTTACCTGTCAGACATATCAGTAAGGGAAGAATTTATGACCAAACAGGAGAGAGAGAGAGCATTACAGGATATAAAGGGGATAATTTTGATTACATTAAATTAAAAGAAAGGGTTTTTTTTTTCACAAACAAAATCAATGTAGTCAACTTTAGAAGGAAAGCAAAAAATTACAGCAAATTTCTATCATGAAAACCTCATTTCCCAAGTATATCAATAACTGAGTCAAATTTACAAGGATAGAAGTCGTTCCCCGATTAATAAATGGTCAAACAGTATCAGCAGGAAGTTTTCAGACAAAGAAGTCAAAGTTATCTATGGTGATGCAAAAATACTCTAAATCACTATTGATTGGAGAAATACAAACTGAAACAACTCTGAGGTATAATCTCAAAACTATCAGATTTGCTAAGAAGATGGAAAAGGAAAATAAGAAATGGTGGAGACGATGTATGGAAATTGGGACTCTAATCCACAGTGGGTGGACTTGTGAAGTGCAGACTCTTTTATCTAGCAATACCACTACTAGATCTGTATTCCAGAGATTGAAAAAAAGAGACCTATAAGTACAAAAATATGTATAGCAGTTCTTTTTGTGGTGGCCAAGAATTGAAATTGTGGGGATGCTCATCAATTGTGGAATGGCTGAACAATTTGTGGTGTACGATTATAATGGAATACTATTGTGCTTTAAGAAATGACAACCAGGATGCTTTCAGAAAAACCTGGACTTACATGTACTAATGCAAAATGAGGTGAGCAGATCCAGGAGAACCTTATATGTAGTAGCAGCAATATTGTACAATAACCACTTGTGAATGACTTAGGTATTCCCTGTAACAATCATCTAACACAGTTTCAAAACTCATGATGAAAAATTCTATTCTCTTTCAGAGAAAGAACTGATGGAATCCAAACACAGATTGAAGCATACCTTTTTAAACTTTGTTTTCTTTTTTTTCTATGCTTTTTTCCCCACAACATAACTAATATGGAAATATGTTTTGTGTGACTGCACATATATAACCTATATTAAATTATTTGCTTTCTTAATTACAGGGGAGGGGAGGAATGGATAGAAAAAAGAAAACAACTTAGAACTAGAACTTTTTAAAAAATGTTAAAATGTTTTATATCTAATTAGAAAAAAATAAATTGTATTAAAAATAAAATATTATATTTGTAATGGAGTTCACTGATCAAGTGAGAGGCCAATCGTTTCAGCATATGCAAATGTTTCCTGGTCAATTTCAATCTAAATGATCATGTATAAACGTGGGAGAAGCCAATTTCCAACCATGATGACTTGAGGATTGATAACATATGGTAATGAAAGAATTGTAATTCTCTTTGGAGATGAAAAAACTGATGACTCAGGAGTTGCTAAGTCAGATTGGGCATGCATATAAAAATGTTTCTCTGCCCATCATGCACTTTCTTTCCTTTGTGGCTACCATAAGGAAAATCTATGTTGAGTCATTCTCAAGAGTCAGGCAAAGAAAGGACATCAACTGTATCTCCAAATCTGTACATATTGGTGCATTTTTATGCTGCTATAACTTCCCAGTGACCCCCATATCCCAAAAATTAGCTGTAGAATCCTAGAACTAGTGCTTCTTTAAAGCCACAGAGTCTAACACCCCTCATTTTAAAAAATGAGGAAACTGAGACTCAGAAAGCTAAAGTGATTTCCTTTGTATCATACAGCTGTTACAGTATCAGAAGTAGGATCTGACCATGTATTCTTCACTCCCAAGTAGAATATTCTTTTATGCAGGCTCTTCTATAACAAAGAAAATAAATCAACCAAAATAAAATGAGAGTGGCAGTATCTAACAGCATATCTCCATTTCTTTTTGTTCAGTCTTTTCAGTTATGTTTATTTGTAATGACCCTATTTGGGGTTTTCTTGGGAAAGATATTGGGGTAGTTTGCCATTTCCTCCTCCAGTTCATTTTACAGATGAGGAAACTAAGGTAAATAAGGTTAAGTGACTTGCCAACAGTCTCTGGTAAGTGTCTGAAGCCAAATTTGAACTTAGGAAGACTCATCTTCCTGATTCCAGGCCTGGTACTCTATCTACTATGCCACATAGCTACCCCCATCTGTATGTTTATTTTGTTCTTAATTTTATTTTTCTCAACCACAGGTATATACACACTCACAGACTCTACTTTTAAGGAAGTATGGTCTTTCTTGAGAACACCTATTATTAAGTGCCTACTATGTTCCAGGCAGTACACTAAGCATTTTGCAAATATCTCATTTGATTGTCACAACAGCCCTGGGGGAGGGAGGGTGGCTCCTATTTTTATCCCCATTACACAGATGAAGAAATTGAGGCAGACAGAGGTTAAGTGACTTTCCCAGGGTCAGAAAGCTAGTAAGTGTATAAGGCTGGATTTGAATTCAAGTCTGATGAGACCCAGCACTCTACACACTGTGCCACCCAGCTCTCTCAAATGAGGTAATTTCTTATTAGAGAAAACATCATATTCCAAAATTACATGTCCTGCCCACCCCCTTCTCTTGATGAATAATTCCTTTAACCTAATGCCTAGACCTTAGTCAGTTTTCCCTTCACTGAATGAATTCTCTCAAATCTTTTCAGCTTTCAAGTTTTAAAACAAATTGATTGTTGGGCACAATATTCTAGAGGGAGTTTAAGCTTACTGTTCCTATTATTGAATGGTGTAGAGAATTCACAATGAGGAAACCTTCTATCAGTGCAAGTTAGTGTCTTCTTTGAAACTTATAGTCTTCAAGAGTTGGAGCATTTTAAGTTTAATTGACTTGTCTAAAGTCACTCAGCCAATATATATCATAAGCAGACATTGAAAACAAGTCTCCCTATTCTGAGGCTAGCCTTCTGTCCATTATGTCATGCTGCTTCTCATACTAATATTTAATGACAATTATAATTGTCACATTTTAATATTTGTTCATATTTCTAAGAAAGCACTTCCTCCTGCAATTATGATATGTGTGTGTTGGGTGGTGTGTGTGTGTGTGTGTGTGTGTATTCTGTATATTTAAACTGGTAGTCTACTGATGTCTTTGTGGTTTTTTTTTTTAGTTTCCCTTTCCTATAGTCAACAATTCCCTATTGTATGCAGTTAATTTTCATTCTGAAGTGTGCTACCCTTATCTTGTCCTTATCTTGTGTCTATTTAACTTCATTCATTGTTTGATTTATGAAATTGAAATTGAATCTTGATCTCATTGTCCACTTTTCCTAGTTTGATTTCACTAGGTTAATATTAACACTCTGAATATGAACTTTGTACCAAATGAACATCCTTCTCTCCCATTCCCAATGATATTAGTCTAGATTTCCTGAGTTTCATGATTACTTTGTCATCTGAGACAAAATGAAAAGCCGTGGTAAAATAATGATGTATTACATCTATTACTTACCCAAAATGTCTTAGCTGTCATTCTTTTAGAAGGGAATTGATTGGGAGACTCTTTTTTTCCTCACAAAACCATGGCTGTTACTCTGTTGGAGTCATTTTTCCTTTTTTTTTTTCCTTTTGCAGATTTTATTCCATTAGAAGATGTTTATATGTTTACTCATTCATTCATTTTGGACATAAAGGTCAGAATGCTGATTCAATAACATCCAAGGCTGTCCTTTAATTTGACTTGATGATTGACAGTAAATTGGCTGTTCAGCAGTTTTTCAGTCTCCATATCAGTCTTTATAGAAGAACTGAGCAAGATAGTATTTGATTTATTACCTTTGTCAACTCCTGTTGGATATTGGGTGTAAAGCAATATAACTTGAAGTAATAAAACTTCTAGTTTATTTTTGTTTTTGTTTTTCCACTATGTGCAGTGATACATGTATTTACTAGACCCATTTGGTACCTTCCTTCCTGTACACTGGTTTTAGTGTCCTGGTTTTCATAATGCAATTGACTTTTCTTTCTTCTATCAGAATGAAAGTTGAAAACAATTTAAAGTTCAGGCTTTTTAAAGTGCTATATCTAAGTAAATGACTCATCTCTCATGTGTGGTAATTGTCTGTTTTTTAACTATATGCTACCAGCACTAGCACATTGGAAAACCATAAGATAGTATGCTACAGTAAATAAGGGTGGTTTCCCATAGGAGTGAGAGCCTACAAAGAGTTATCTAAATGAGAACTTGGAGAAGAGTTTAGAACTACCAGCTAGGCTTGTAAAGGAGACCATGCGGGAAATTGTGGTATAATAGAAAGAACATGAGAATGAAAGTCAGAACTCCCAGGTTCTGATACTGGCTCTGCCACAGCTACCTGCATGACTTCAACCAAGTATCTTAACTACTCTGTGCATCGGTTCCTTCATCTGTAAAATGAAAAGATGAGCCAGTTTAATCTTTAAGGTCTCATCTGGCTCTAAAGTTCAGAATTCAAAAATTGCACAAGATTTAATACCTTTTAGAAAGATTCTGAAGCTAGAAGTTGTAGCTTCATGGAAGGTTTATAAAAGAGAGTTCCAGCTTTGGAATAAATAAAGCAAGTCAGTCATTCATTAGTGCCAAATAAGTGATACTAACTTGAAATTGCAGTTAGGTGTTGCAGTGGATAGAGCACCAGTCCTGAAGTCAGGAGGACCTGAGTTCAAATCTGGCCTCAGACCAAACACTTGACACTTACTAGCTGTGTGACCTTGGGCAAGTCACTTAATCCCAATTGCCTAAAAAAGAACAAACAAAAAAAAAAAAAGAAAAGAAAAAATATTCTCCACAACAACCTTATGAGATGTTTTGTATGTGTGTTGGTATACATTCATTTTCTGACTGTTCTGAACTTTGACCTTTTAGACTTTACCACCATCTACTCCTTCCTTCCTCTCACATACTTTTCAGTTTCCTTTCATATGTTGTTTTCCTCCATTAGAAGTAAGCTCCTTGAGGGCAAGGAATCTATTTTTACTTGTATTTGTATCTTCGAAATTTAGTATAGTGCCTGGAATATAGTATATGCTTAATGAATGCTTACTGACCTATCAATCCCTATTTATCAACCTCCATGAGATATTTGAGTTTTAGAGAAATTCAATAGCTTTCTTGTCACCATACACAAAATAAATATCCGAGATAAGTTTGGAAACCAGATCTTTTCCCTTCATGTTCATTTATCATCCCATAATATCAAGGTAAATCATAAGTTTGGGGGTGGGTTTTAAAATACCAAAGTCAGTCTTTTAGAGCCACATATGTACTGGAACAAATTATTCAGACATAATAGTTAGATAGGAGACAGGTAAAATGTCTTGTCATAACAGTTTTATACTGGGAGAATTGGCCCACACATGGAAGAGAATACAGCTGTTGGACTCAGAGATATGTAACTGAAGATCTTGAGGGTTTAATTAATCAATCAATATTTATTTATAATTTTAAGATACTACATTCTGAGTACTGTGCTAAGAACTGGTGACACAAAGACAAAAGAAAAACAACAACTGCTTTCATGAAGTATTCATAAGGTATATGAGAAACATAGAAAATATGAATTTTATCTTGTTTTATTTTATTTCCCACATGATTCACTAATAATATTTTAAACATTGTTTTGTATAATATATATTAAAGGTGGGGAAGGTTGTACCTGAACACACAAGGTCAGGGAAAAATTTCAATTTTTTTTTGTGGGTCTGGTGAAGACTAGTAACAGAGGGGTAAAGACAGAGGGTATCATTTGGAGAAGGTCCTTTTGGGTTACAAGTACGTGTCTTATTTCTGACCATTTTTTATAGTCCCGGCTATTAAAGTGACCACACTTTCTTATTCTTTTTCGTGATTGATTTAGAAATTCATGTGTCTTACTTTGACTCGTAATCTTTTTCCTTCTCCTTTCCTTCTTCTCCTTCCTATTCTTCTTTTCTGTTATGTGTAGTTGCAAATGAACAAGTTTTGGACCATAAAGGATTTACTGCTTTTGTCTGTATGGACTGAAAATTCAAAGGAGGAAAAAAACCCTTAATGCTCTTAGTTTGATGGATACTATTGTAAAATTTAAAATAAAATGAAAAACAAATTGAAGATAACTTTCTCTATCTGACAATAGTCTATTTATAACTTAGTTAAGAGGTTGATTCTTTATTGATCAAATGACATTTCAAATTTTATAAACTCTGAAGTCATGTAAATAAGACTTATTATTACTTCCATCATCATCATAATAAGCATCATTATTGTTGTTATTGGTGTTGGTCTTCTCCACTGTTTGGATATGTTTCAAATTGAAACTGTTCTAGGACAAGTCATTATCATCCGGCTACTCTTTATCTTTATGATTTTAGCACCCAAGTATATAAAACAACTGATATTTATAATTGAATAATAGAATTGAAGTAAAAGCTCATTTTCAGTGTACTTATTAAAAACATAAATGAGACGCATGATACGAGGATGATATAGTCTTTATTATCTTCCAACATGATTTTTATTTCTTTGAGTTTTCTAAATTCGCAAAGTTGTCATTCTTTGTAACTTATATGTAAGGAGTATTTGCTATGACAACAGCTATTAAAGATACTAGTTTTATGTTGTTATGGATCAACATTATATTTGAGCAATTGTTGCCAACAATTTGGTTCATAAAAAAAGTTTCTGTTCCACTGGTTTTGTTTGTTAAGGCTAAAAGATATTTTAGTGTCTGTATTTGTAGTATGAAGGATTTTCTCTCATAGAATATGAAAGATAAGTCAACTTCTGATGTGTAATTTTAGCACCTGGATCACGTCTTTCTTGATATTCTGTACTGTAGGTACTAAATTTTTGCATCTTTCAGTGATGTCTTCCTCAGTTTTTACTCTCTCTTTGCTTGACCTGCATTGATTAAAGTCAGTCCTCTTTAGGGATAACTGTTCTATAATTTCTGGTAGTCATGACAATCCTAAATGGTTATGATAAGAGCCTCAATTTCTTATAGAAATGGATGTAATTAGTCATTTATTTGATATTTCTCTCTGTTAATAAAATATTAGTTAAGTTCATTTTGATGTCACTCATGTAAGCTGTTTTGATTAGCTTGGTAGATATTATCTGTTTCAAAGGCTCCATTGAGAAATAAGTAAATTTTGATACATTTGCCTAATCAAATAGCATGTATAAAACAACAAATATACACACATACATACACTGTTCCTTGACAGGATTTAAAGACCTTTCTTCACTCAGCAATAGTTATGGCTGGCTATCTATCTATCTATCTATCGATCTATCTACCTCATCTGCCCATCTATCTATGAATGCACACACATGCACACACACACACACATGCACACACACATATAGTGAGTCTTACATATGTTCATGTAATAAATATATATCTTGAATATTATATAAGTTTGGGTTCTGTATTTCCAAACATGTTTGCATTTACAATTCTGAAAGTATGTATTAATGTGAGCATTACTGAATTGTTAATTGGTTTAAACATGTTCTGCCCAATGAGCTTTGATTTTTGAATGCTAATAAGTCTCTCAATATAGTTACAAATTAGATAATATTTATAAAGAGCTTAGTCCAGTTCCTAGACATAATAGTTTCTATGTAAATGCTTATTCTACCCCATCCCATTTTATTCTGTACAATCATAATTTTCCCCCCTTGATTTATACTCAATGTGTCATAGAGACAATGCATTTATACATATCTATTGCTTCAATGTGATCTCTAAATTCAAACTTGAAACATTTATTTTTTAGCTTTCATTAGTGTATATTAAGAAGTTTGCCCTTATGGAGTCTAAACCATAGTTTGACATCAATGAAGAGACATATTACATGAGGTTATCCATATGTATAGATATAGATATATAGATATAAATATATAGTTATACTTTTATCCATATATATGTTACATATGTGGTTATATCCATATATATTATCTATATCTTTCTATATATCTATATCTACCTATATCTCTATCTCTATATCCATCTATCTATTGATCTATTGTTTGCAAAGCACTTTGCAAGTGTTAATTTAATATTCACCAGAGGCCTAGAAGGCATGTGCAATTTTTTTATCCCCATTTTATATATAAAGAAACTGAAATAGAATTTCTCAGGCAGTATTTCAACCTATGCCTTCCAGACTCTAAACCTTGTGTTCTACCCTATACCATCTAGCTGCTTACAGCTTGATAAACTCTAAATACTATTACAACATTGATTTACTGTAAGTGTTATTACCACCTCCTATATTCACTTATCTAAAAATTCAGTATCCTAAGAAAATCCCAGTTTTCCCACCTGCTTCCAAATTTTACTAATTATATATTCCAATTTCCTAAGGATCAGCTCAGTGAAATTCAGAGAAGATTTTTACCTGTTTAACAACAAGGTACTCTATTTTTCAATTACAATAGTGTCTGAGGACCAGGAGTATTGTGAGGCTCAGATAAGATAATGGATCTAAAACATTTGAAATCTTCAAAGCATTACATAAAAGGCAGTTATTAATATTATTGTTGTTGTCACTGCTACTAGTACTATTATTATTATTGATATTAATTACCACACCAGGCCTCCAGTTTGGTGAGGACTTCATTCTTTAGGAGTTCTATTATACATCTGCTGAGCTCAAAAAATATTTTTAGAGAAATACAGGTATATGTTGTTAAATGTCAAACAACAGGCTCTCCAAAAATGAATGCATAGACTTTTAAGTTCAATCTGCATTATTAATACTTTCTAAAGCCTACTAGACAATCAAAAAATAAAATAAAGCTAGCTCTGATTGCCACTTTTGAGATATAAATATTCCAAATGAAAATTGAGCAATCTCTTTCAATCTTAATAGACCTGGTTCCAGCATACCCCCGCAAACTTCTCCCCAAGTTATAGAAGAGGTGCCGTCTAGAGGGTGTATCCACACTGAAGACATTAGAGATTTTTGTAATATCAAAGTATCAGAAGATGATTGTTTCCTTTTCCCCTTTTTAAAATTCATCTAATCCTTCCTTAGGACACAAGTGAGACTTTTGATTACATTCATTGCTTGTGTCACCTAATAATATTGGAATTATTCTACATTGCTTTTGAAACATGACTTTTATAGACCAGGAGAATAGAATTATGGACAATAATAATGTGATGAATTAAATTTGTCACTACAAAACTGGCGATTACCTATCTACATACATTTAAGAGAGCAAAAGGCTATTGTTTAATTATATAATTATTCATGGTTTTTAGACTGTGTTTTTAATGCATTTTTATTGAATAATTCATATAATACTTACTAATAACTATTACAGTTAAAGACCATAAGCTCAAAAAAAATGTAATTGTAATCATTTCTTGTTAAACATGATAAATCACTTAAAGAATTACCTCAAAGTCTCTGATTTGTTATGTGGCACAATTGGAAATAAGAATCATTTCTGATATCAGGAGCTCTGAGGTGTAAAAGATACCACAGATTGTTAGGTGAAGACAAAGAGGCTACAAGTTTGTTTATTTTTAACATAACATTTAATAGTCCTTAGAACGTTTGCTCTCACCTAGTATGTTGGACAGAAAAAGAGGACAGTATTAAAGAAGCGACATAACAATGAAAAGATTAATTGCATTTCCCTCTGTGACTTCAGGTAGGTTATTATTTTCACATTTTGATACTCTGAGACTTTCATCTATAGTTTAAGGGAATAGGCAAAAATCCACGTGCATTGTTTGTTTAATGCAGCTACTCTGGATATTCTCATCAAGGATGCTCATGTTGCCTTCAGATAAGCTAGTTCATATATGCTCAGTACTGTACATACCAAAGAATTTGGCAATTATTTTCTATATGGAATTAAAATAATAGCAGTCAAAGTCCTGGACATCTAGACTAGAACATGTGATACTGTATTTTGAGCAATCATATATCATTATTGATGATGAGGCCAAAAGTATAGCCTATGTGTATATATTCTGAAATTAATCAATGTACCAGAAAGACTATCTTCTAAAGCAAGCCTACACAATGTATGGCCACTTATGGCCTGTGGGCCTCTTGCTGCCAGCCAAAGGTGGCCCATGAAAAATGTAGAGGATGTAAATTAATCATTTGTGTCAAACATGAGGCCTATCATCCATGAGACTGGCAATACTTCTGAATGTGGCCCAAACCAGATTAAAATGTAATTGGGAAAAGTTTAACAAACAAAAAAATAAAATAAAACATAAATAATATTAATTTGTCATTCTTTATGTCCATATGCATAGCACTAATCTATTTCTATTTGATTTTGACACCACAGTTTAAAGAATTTTAGGCTTCAGTGCTCATCCAGGGTCATGTAAGATAAAACAAAACAAAAAAAGATTTAATATAATCAATGACTCATCATGGTATTATGATGATCACCCTGTGTTCCTGAAGGTAACACAAGCTTGGGCACATTCTCTCAGAATGAAAATTGTTTAAGGATAGATAGTTCCAGTGGCAGATTCTATCTTCTTCCCCAAAACAAGCCTAGTTAAGTAAAGAGAGGTTCATTAATTGGAGCAGATGACTATGGGGAATAAATTACTTGGCCATGACAATCTATAATATGCATAGTGTTAGAAATTTTATATTTGAAAGGGAACATATAATTCCATCCCTCCATTTTATAGATAAATAAAATTATGGCAAAGATATAATGTAACTTTCCTAAGCTAAAGTTTTAATTTAATAATAGAGATGGGGACAGAACCCAGATCTCTTTCTTCAAAGCCCAATACTTTTTCTGAAATATGAAGAAAGGATAGAAATTATCATTTATGTCTATTTTGTTGATGATAGCTGGTCTTCTATTGTTCAAGTACTGACAGTTAATTACTTAATCAGTTGATAAGTACATAAAGCTAAAACAGATATACAAAAGAGAAGCTAAGATGGCAGAGTAAGAAATAACTCACTCTCACCCTCCCTTATTGACCTTTGAAAGTCCAGAAAATATTGCCCCAGGAAAAACCATGAAACAGCTGAACCAGCAGAAAGATGTGATGCAGCAGTCCTGTAGCCCAGGAAGCTTGAAGGATTAATGGGAAGGTCCCCTCTTGCCCTGGGGGAGGGAGAGCAGCACAGAACAGGAAATATCCCAGCCAGCTAACAGAAAGCCCCACCTCAGCATACCAGGGGGAGATCCTGAACCCCAGATAGTAGAGCAGTCAAGCACCTAAACCAGGACCCCTGAGTGCCTCAGTACAGGCAGGGGAACCAATAGAAACTGTCTCAGAAAAACACCATGTGCCACAGCTTTCCCTTGCAGCCAAGTCTCCTGATGACTCAGCAAAACTGTGGGAAGCACAACTCCAAGAGGGAAAGCCCCAGGTGGAGAACATCCTGCTGCAGCGAAACACCCATCTGCAAGGAGCCAAAGAAAGGAGCAGCAGGCCCCTGTGAGCAGGCAACTTCCAGAGGCCAGACTCACCACCCCTAACCCTAGAGCTCCCCTGTTGCTGATTCCAGCCTAACACCCGGTAAGGCTGCCAGAGCCCTACAGCCTGCAACTGCCAGCATCTGAGACCCCAACACACAAAGCCAGTGACCAGACTCCACCTATCACCTCCTGAAAGAGATCTCAAATTGAAAACGCCAAGGAATATAGTAGCCAAATTCCAAAATTACCCAGTTAAAAGAGAAGATACTGCAAGCAGCCAGAAGGAAACAATTTAAATACTATGGAACCAAAGTCAGGATTGCACAAGACCTTGCAGTGTCTATATCAAAAGATCATAGAGCATGGAATACAATATTCTGTAAGGCAAAGGAGCTTGGATGACAATCAAGGATCAACTACCAAGTAAAAATGAGCGCAATCTTTTAGGGGAAGAGACGGAAATTCAATGAAATAGGGGATTTCCAAACCTTCCTGATAAAAAGACCAGAGCTCAACAGAATTTTTGATTTTCAAATATAAGACTCAGGAGACACATAAAAAGGGAAACAGGACAGAAATAAAATATGTTATTCAATAAGGGTAAACTCTTAATATACCCACTTGGGAAGATGACACTTGTAATGAGAATTGGATTGTCATAACACCATTTTAAAGGGGTATAATACACAGAAGGGGTGAGTATGAATTTACTTTCATGTAATGATGAAAAAAATGTAACTGAGTCAAATGGATCTAAGTAAGTGAATTCATCATATCTAACTAAGAGATTATGCTGGGAGAAAAGGAAAGGAGAAGGCAGACAAGGGTAAACTACATTACAGGAAAAGGCACAAAAACCTATTACAGTAGAGGGAAAGAAAGGAGGGAGATGAGCATTGTTTGAACCTTACTTTCATCAGATTTGGCTCAAGGAAGAAATAACATAATCAATTATATATAGAAATCTAATTGGCCATATAAGCAGTAGGAGGGAAAAGGGTAAAGAAAAGGGAGGGGAGATAAAAGGGAGGGAAGAAGTAGTAGGGTAAAGGGGAAGAAAAAGAAGGGGGCTAATAGAAGTGAGGCGGGACTGGTGGAGGCAGTGGTCAAAAGCAAAACACTAGTGAGGAGGGAAAGGGAGAAAGGAGGAGGAAAAACAAGGTGGGAAATAGGATGGAGAGAAAGACACAGATAGTAATCATAACTGAATGTGAATGGGATGAACTCTCCTATAAAACTGAAGTGGATAGTAGAATGGATTAAAAACCATAAGCCTACAATACGTTGTTTACAGGAAACACATTTGAAACAGAAGGACACATACAGGGTCTCCTTTCTTGTGGTTCCTCCTGTTGGTTCTAATTCTTTCTCACAATGTGACTAATGTGAAAATATGTTTAATAGGAATGTATATGTAATAGGCTATATCAGATTTTGCACCATCTTGGAGAGGGAAATGGGAAGAGAGGGGGAGAAAAATTAAAAAAATTAAAAAGCTTATGGAAGTGATTGCTGATAAATTTAAATAAATTTAAAAAGATATAAAAAATAAAGCTAAAACAACTAAGTATACCTTCTATATTTTAAAATCATTATGCATGCAAGGATTAAATTTATATGAATGTGGAGGTATAATTTAAATTCTATAATAAGTATCTACTATTTATAGCTTTGCCTCAGTAATCATTGCGGCATTGATATTCTACGTAGAAACATCCTAATAAGTGCTGATTAATGTTCAGAACAGACTTTGAAATTAAGAATTTTATGTAGGAAACATCCCTTGCCTGGTACACATAAACCATTAATCTATCTTTTTTTTTGCCTGAAAGCATTGCGAAAACTTGCTACATGGATGAGAAAATGAAATTGGCAAAGTAAAATGAGCACTTTTTAAAAAAAGATATGCCATACTATTTTTAATGTTGACTTGCAGCTCAGAGTTTCTTTTATGAGCAAAAACTGGAAACTCTATTTAGATTCTCAATTTTGACAACTCACTAACTTCCTGGTGCAATCCATCAGTGTAGTTATGGCATCAATAAGGCAGAGAATTGAAAAGAGATGAAAACAGGGAAAGTACAAAGTGTAAGCTGTTATTTGAGGCTGAAAGCTCTCTATTTCTCAAAAGAATTTTGATTCACAAATGCCACTGCCACACTCACCCTCATCCTCAGCTGTGTAAGGTTTTCCAACATTTTTTTTTCATAGCTTCCTATATGAATATCTGAACAGGTTTTTCTAAAGTTGGGGATTATCTAATTTATCCACTAGAGAAGCATTGATTTTTAGAAACTCTTCCATGAGGTATCATCAAAGAACTTTCAGGTCAAATTATCTAAAGAACTCCATTCAATGAATACATACATATTCTGTTCTGATAGTGAATGATGCAGCATGTGGGAGTTGGAATAGTTGATCACTAGTTCCTTACTAGCTTAAAAATTTTATGATTTTCTACATTCTAAGGCTGTCAAAATGTCTACCTTAATGACTGTTACTAACAGAAATAGTTTGGCTTACCAAAGCAGGTAAATTTGAGGAATGTTTTGAAGAGTACCATAAGAAAAATTTAGTATAATTGTGGAAATAAACCTTCAATGGCACATATCACTGTTGTATTTTATGTTCCCATCTTCCACAACATCTGTGAGTGCTTTCACAAATGAATGAGATTTGGATGCAAATGTGATCAAGAATCAGAAAAAAAGATTAAATGAAAGCAAACAAAGTACTTGTACTGGGCTGAAAATTTAGCTATGCATTAAAGAATTTTTATTTTGCAACTCCAGAAACATTTGTTAAGCCCCTACTATGTTACATGAACTGATTTAAATTTTTACTTAAAAAGTAAATAAGCAAATATATAATTACAAAAGGGATTATTTCTACTTTGATTGCAGGATAATATTTTAGTTTCAACAGTGCATAATGTAGATTTTAAGTTTCTCTGAATAGTTAAAACACACACATACACACATGTGCATGTATACATACATGCATGTGCATGCACACACACATATAAACACACATGTGTTTATGCTCACATATATGTGTAAATTATCTTATTGGAACATATTCAATATAAAATATTGCTTAAATTATTCTAATGACACAAACATTAATGCATTTTTAGAAAATATTCTTCTCTTCCTAATTGCCAACATTGTTCTTTAATCAATACAAACATTAATTTTACATTAGCATTTTTTCCACTTGCCAAACTATACAATTTTCCTTTCATGTTAGTCATTAAGTATTCATTGAATATCAACCAACACTCTCTTTTTCACTTTAGGACATGGAAATGAAAAATAAAAATATCAGCCTAGTTTATGATAGTCTATATTTGACAATTTAAAAAAAAATTCTACCTTTTTTTTTCCTTTGGACCATTGAGTTACTGTATGTTTTCCTTCATTATTTAAAAAATATAAATTTAAGAAAAATGAATTTGATGTCTTTTACTTTGTATCTAAAACTTTAAAATACTGGGAATTTAGGTTCTCCATTTTTATAAAAGGAAATTAAAAGATTCTCTTTAACATCCACCTTTAAAAGTGAAGTCACTCTTTTTCCTTCCATACTAACTTAAAGCCAGACTTCAAAATGAAATCATATCATATTTAGAAGAAGGAGGCCATTAAAATGGTTCTCTGATAAAGGTGGGCAACCTGGTGAGATAATGGATAGAGTGCTCCACTGGAGTTAGAAAGACCCATCTCCATGAGTTCAAATCCCACTTTTACTAGGTTTGTGACCCTGGGCTTAACCCCCTTTGCTCAGTTTTCTTATCTGTAAAATGAGCTGGAGAAGAAAATGGCAAACCACTCCAGTATCTTTACCAGGAAAATTTCAAATGAAGTCATGAAGAGTTAGATAGGACTGAAAAATGATTCAACAACAGGTAATAGGGGCCCTGAATTCAAGTTGTTTTCTCTTTGTGTCCTAAGAGAAGAAATGCTATAGTTTCTACCAAAGCTAACAATAGTACTTCTGGTTTTACTCAGCTCTACAGGAAAACAAATGGACCACTATACATCAAAGAAAGATGCATGTGTCCTATTGTGTGTGTGTGTGTGTAGGGTGTTTGTGTGTCAAAGTGGAGTATACTTGAAGGGAGAGAAGAGAGATTTTGGCATTAAGAAACATGAATTTATTGTCTAAACAACAGAGCTTATCTCACAATGAATATGATTCACCTCCCTTTGGTCTTGAAACACTACTTTAGATATCAAATATCTGTTTAAGATTATCAATGCTTGCAACAACACATTAACTATGTGTTGATGTCCTTAATATGATGTAATTTAAAATATATATATAAGGGACAAATTATGAACTGTAATCAACCAAAATACATAGAAAAAAGTAGTCTTTCTGTACTTTCTAGAGCTCCTGCTAATTAGCCATTCTTTAAATCTTATGTACTTCTCAATACCTAACTATCACAGGTCATCTTTTTGCAATTTCAATGGATAACTTTAATTGGCTTCCATTTGGTTTGTTGCTTAATTATCTCATTTTCCCTTTCTAGGTTGTGATCCTCTTGTCAAGGCATTGATTTACTTCATAGTTCTTGAGCTAATGACTTCCCTATTCTCATTCTAATTTCTAAAAAGTCATTGTATCTCTTCGGAATCAAAGGCTACTGTTCTCTTCCAATATTTACTGTGCTCTAAAGTATATAGCATAATTATCAAAATGTGAGCCTTTTTATTTATTCCCTCTCATTTTATTAAAAACAAACTAGTAGTTAGTCTTCATTATTATCTGCTAGTAATGATTTCAGAATAAGAAATTAACAGGAGCAAAATAAAAATACGATCAAGTTGACTATCCTAATATGCTCTTTATACCTTACCATATATCAAAAGCAATAGAGAAACAAAATAACAAATGTTGGATTCTCCACGGTGATTTATTCTGTACTCTTCTGCCGAAATAGATCTATATAATATTACAATTGCTCTAAATAAAAAAAAATCATTTTTGGCAATTTCTAATTGACTACATTTAGTCAGCTTTTGAAAGCTGTCTAAAAACCTTCTAGATAATCTTTCTTTTGACACATGCTTATGGTGGTCTCGTAGCATATCAAGAGAGATACACTAATCATGGTTTTCAAAATCAGTTTTGGATCCCATTGACAATTCACTTGAATTGTATACTTAATTTCATCTAAGAAGCTCCAACAGAAATCATAAGGCCCCACTCTGCATAGACAAATCCTGATTAAAAATCAACATATATATCATTAAATATTGTAACTACAATATAAATAGCATAGTTTGATATTTTTTGGTCCAATGAAGAGAGCAATAGTGCAAATAAGATAAATAATTATAAATCATTGATATAAAATCTGTATATTAGACAAATCAGTAGATACTCTGGAAGGCAAGTATAAAATGCCTCTAGTTATAAAGTGAAAAACTTCAAAGGGATAAGTTCCATAGTAGTATAAGCCCTCTATGGGAACCTTTTTTAAGGGATACAACTAATTGTCCAATTTTAGTAATATCCCTAATCCAGTCATAGATTATAGGAATTTAACATTATTGAAGACAATGACCACCACAGGGAGGATATCAGTCCTCAGTCCTTAATCCATTATCGTCCCTTACTCCAGTTGTCCCATCTCCTTTATTTTTTTTTCACTTTAGTTATTCCTCATATTAGGGAAAAAAAAAAGAAGTACTAGAATAAGAAACAGACTTTTCATACCTGGCCATTTACAACTTGACGTGGTCAATCATAATTAGACTTTAGACATTATTTAGTCATTCTTATGATTTGTTTCTCATTAACTAACAAAATCAGAGGAAATTGGAAGGGAACTCCAAAAGGTCAAGTAGACCAGTTATTCCTGAAAAAAAAAAAAAACTTTTATATAATCTTTTAACAAGTGATCATGCAGCTTCTGCTTGCCAACTTCCAGGAAAGAAGAACTCTCAAGTTCTAGAAGCAGCTTATTGCCTTTTAAGATAACTCTGAAGATTAGTATTTTTCTTTAAGGTAAATCTAACTTTCCCTTTTGGCAACAACTACTCATTTTTGGTAGTTCTGTCTTCTGAGACCACACAGACAAGTCTAAACTTCTCCCATGAGATAGGCCTTCAATCACAACTGCTCACAATATCTGTCCTTCTCCAGACTAAACATCAATTCCTTTAATTTATCCTCATTAAACAAAGTTGAAATCTTTCATCATCCTGCTTGACTACTTCTGGATACTCTCCAGTTGATCAGTATCCTAATATCCTTCCTAAAGTACGCCCACATCTGAAATGATATTACAGATATAGTCCAATCTGGTCAGATTACATTGGAACTATCACTTTATTATCCTTGGACACTATACCTCTCTAATTGCAGTTTATGATTTCATTAGCATTTTCTCTGTCATATCAGACTGTTAACTTTTCCCAATTGTACTGACCTAGAAGGCTACTATAATTCCCAAATTTTGAAGATACATTCTTGACTAGCCAAATCTTTCTTGTAATTGTTTTTTTTTTTAATCCAAGTGTAGGATTTTATACTTATCTCTATTGAATTTTGTTTTATTATATGCTTCTTGTGGTTTTTGGATCCTGACTCTCTCAGTTGATGCATTAGCAATCCTGTATAACTTTATATCATCTTGATATTTGACAAGCATACCATCTGTAACTTTAAATTATTGAAAATAATGTTGAAGAACTTAGGACCCAATGTGGACTCCTTTCACAGCTGACACTGAAACCACTGATTGTGACCTCAGAGTTATGAAGCTCTCTAAATGTACTATCACCTAGAACTCAACTCTCCATCTTTTCTACAACAATATCATGTGAACCTTTGGTAACTAGTATTTGCTAATATATGAGGGAACCATATTTATAGCATTACCCTGATCTGACAGTCTAGTAACCCTAAAAACAAAAAAAAGGAAATTAACTTACTCTGATATGGCATGTTAATATTGAGCCATGATTTTTTTTTTCATTCAAAGCTTCCATTTCTAGATGTTCACAACCACACCTTCAATAGTATCTGTGGGCATTTGCCCAGGAATTGAAATTAAGCTCTCTTACCAATAGTTTAAACATTTAAATGCTCTACATGTAAATATAAAGTATTTATAACTACTATTATAGACATAAATCTACCTTCTCACTTCCCATATTTAACTGAGATATTTTTGAAGATTTATTGGGAGGATGTCACTGTGCATCTTCAAAAGCATCTTCACTGTGATGGTCATGTTAATCATTGTCATTCAGATAATATTTGTACATTGCTAACAATGTGACAACTGCTCCGCAGAAACAAGAGTTAAAAGTGGGCAGTTTCTGAAATTAATTGTAGTTAGAATATTAAAGTCCTGGGAGCATAAAAAATATGGTGATGCTCTTTCTTGAAAAGAACAGATTATTAACTCCTCCTATGAAAAGAAATCAATAATGAAAGTAAGTCAAGCTTCATGATAGTTGCAGAATGCAACTATTCAATGCTACAATACTCACTATGCCCTTTGTATCTATTTAAAAGAAGGTTTTTATTTGGTAACTGAAACTTTCAAGAAAAAAAAATCAGTAATCTTGGTTGCTAGGGATGGCAGAAAATCCAGGTGTATTTCATAAATAACATGCACCACTGAATACACTGTAGAGTTTTATACTGACAGGTAAATAAAATGGGAAGCTTTTGGTGTTTTCCATTCTATAGTTCAAATGCCAGGTTGCTTCCTAAGTTCTAGAATACATATCCTTATTCATTTTAAGTTTATAGATATAATTCACATATTTGCACTACTACTCCAGGAAAAAAAAAAGTTTCTTCTTGCAAATACGTATTGAAAATTGTCTTCATAAAGACATTTCAAATGTGCTTGAATATGGAGACAAAGGACAGGATTAAGTTCAATTCAGCAAACTTTTATTGAACATGGATGCTGGAGATGTGAAGACAAAGTTCCAAATAGCCTTTGCCCTCATGTAGCATGCTTTCTAAAAGGTAATATGCTTACATGGTTATAAGCAATTCCTTCTGCTTAAGTCTCTGGTTTAAAACATTGTTCTATAGTATGATCTCTTTCCTTTATGTTTTGTAATCTCATATACATGTAAGTATAAAGCTTTAGTCTGTGTGCTGGATGTGTAGGGGGAGGATATACTTTACTATTTAATCTGCATTATTAACATTTGCTACATGTTTTTCTTAAGACTAGATAATAAATCAAGCCCAGTTTTGTAGTATTTTCCAATTTCTGATGCTTGAATGTTCATAATGAAAACTTAATAATTGACTTTTCTAGGCCATTTTTAGCTAACTTCAATACACAACCGTGTCTCATCCCATAAATTAAACAATGACAAAATTTTAAATATCTATTATATGTAGGGCACTGTTTTAGCTTTTTGGGGAAATACTAAGTTTAGATAAGACCCAGTCATTAGCTTCCCAGAGTTCACAAGAAGTAAAATAATGTGACATAAGAATAAATGATTTCAATATAAAATAATGCATGTTAATTGCAAAATAGAAGTGTAAAAATACAGGTATGTGAGAACCTGGGAGAAAAAAAATATTATTTACTAGGGGAGTCCAGGGAGCCTTAATTAAAGAGGTAATATTTTGGTTGCACATTAGTGAAGGAGGATGAATTCAAAAGTTACAGGCTTATAGAAGAATGAGTTAATTCTAAGCATAAAGAACAGAAGCAACAAAGAAACAGAAAGAAGGAAAAATATGTTCTGGAGTGAGTGAATGATCCAGTTTATCTGAAATGAAGACTTTATGGAGAGAAGTTAGAAAAAAAAGATGAAGTTATTTGGGTGTAGGGGGAGGAGAGGCATTACTTGTTGAAAGCCTCAAATGACAAATTTGAATTTATGGTGGGCAACAAAGGACCATTCAAGTGTTTTTCTCTAAGAAATAAGATTCCCAGATCTGTGTAATGAAGATTAGTCTTAAAGTAATATGGAGGCTCAGTCAGGAAGTATAGAATGTAGTGGAATCCAGAAGATGCGTTCATGATATCTAGGGAGTACAATCCTCATATAAACCAATGAGAAGCAGTGGGATATAGTAGATTTAGAACCACTGGGCCTGAGTTTAAGTCAGACCTTTTCCTCTTCCTAATTATGAAAACATTAGGAAGTCCCTTGGTGCTTCTAAATCAGTTTCTGAATTTGCACAATAGAGATATTTGTCATATTTTGCAGATTGGTGTCAGGAAAACATTTTGTCAACTATAAAATATATTCTTTTATAGAATGATATTCATGAAAAAGAAAAAACATTATGATATAGTTGATAGAGGGATGGCTTTATAGTCAAGACTACCTAGGTTCAGGTCTTAGCTCTGACATATACTAGGTTTGTTACTATGATCATATCACTTAGCCATTTGTTGAACCCAGGAAATTACTCAATACTATAAATTGCAGAGAAGTTGCTTGTATGAAGGAGGGAGAGTGGCCATATTGACTAATTGCTGCATTGGTTAAAGAATAGTTTTGGACCAAAATAACATTCAAATATATTTAAATATATTATTTCTGATTTTAGATGCACTGACCTGCCAACAAGTATTTTATCCATCTTTAGTTCATTGTCCCCGTAAATATCTCAAAAGGTTTTTGACTATGCTACTTTTTCCCATCATGCATTTTTATATTTGACTGTTTTCTCTAAACTTTTTCTTGCTGTATATGGTTCAACTATATGGTTCTATGTGCTCTGCTGCATGATAACTACATAAACTGAATTTTAAAATTTGTTGTTATTCTCACATATTTATAATGCATCAGCTCAAGAAATATATTTGCTCCAGGGCATCCACAGGATGTTGATGCTGGGTGTAAATGAACCAAATGTCTTCTTCCATTTATTCTGTATATGAATTTCATCCCCATGATGTGATATATACAGAAACTTTTATTCAGAATGAAAAGTCTAAATTATAAGGAAATTATTTGCAACTTAAAGTTGCAAAAGTTGTGATGGTGTTTTTGTTTAGGGACTTACTTGGCATCACTTAAATGATTTAAGACCTGCACATGCTTCCAGCATCAGAATAATGACATTGAGCTCCTGAAGCCTTCTTAATCACAAGCCTTGTTAAAATGGTTCTGGCTGCCCCACACAGGAAAAAGTGTTAAAACTGCTTCAAGGGCAGTGGAGACAGGAGCTTCACATTGGGCTAGACTTCTTACTGTCATGACAGATGTACATATAAGTTGCTTCAAACAAAATATAACCTTTTCTCCTTCATCCTAGAGAAAAAATTGTTTTTCTGGATTGTGAAATGATCTGTCATTTTAAATATGAAACCAGTGATGTGAGACATCATCTGCATAGAAAGCAAGGTATTTTCAGTAGGATTTGATGGGAAAAAATGTAGATATTTTCCATGATAAAGTACTGGTTGAAGACAGTTCTAAGACCACCACTCCCTTGAGACACCACAGTAACAGCAGAGCCTACTTTGGTCAGTTGCCCACACCACAAACTCTGACTAGGAAGAAATAACATCAGTAAGGAATTCTTGGGGATATCATGGAACTATTTTGATGATAGATAGATAGATAGATAGATAGATAGATAGATAGATGATAGATATACACCCTTACACACATACATGTACACATACATATACTCACAAATGTGTATGTGTACATAATACATATACACACATACATACTACGTGTGTGTGCATATATGTGCGTGTGTGTGTGTGTGTTATATATATATATATATATATATATATATAGTCAATTATTAAACATGTATCTGTACACCATAGTGCACATTACAGTGTAAATTAAATAAACATCTACTAGAACCCTTTTTTCTAGCTAACTTATATGCTGGTGTAGATATGTGTACTTTCATTTCTACTTCAGGGCCCACTCAGTATAGCCTATGTTTCAAAGTGTTGGAAAGCTATATGTATCAGTTTGGTTATGCTCATGGCAAAATTTACTTACATAATGTTTAAGATTACTGTAGTGAAATTACGTATGTGAAGATTTTTATCATTTTTATTTCTATTTCCTCTAAAACTACCTATCTTCCTTATTTCTCCATTTCTCCATTGTGATTCTCAACTGCACATTCATCTTCAAATCCTCAACTCATTTCTCTGTTTAGACTTCCATCAGTTATTAAGTCTTCTCAACTCTATTTCCAAATATCTCACCTCTTTCTTCTTCCTCTCCATTAATATTACTACCTCCCTAGTTCAGGCCCTCTTAACCATTTGCCTGGATTTTTGCCTTTATAATTGGACCCCTGGCTTCTGGCTCCTTCTCCCCTGAACTTTCTTCTATATGCTTTCAAATTAATCTTCCTAACACATAAGTGTCACTATGTCATCCTCTTCTTCACAATTCTTCAGTGACTCTGTTGCCTCTAGGATAAAGCAAAAACTCCTCAGTCTAGCATTTAAAGTTCTTCACAATCTGGCTCCAACAGAATTTCCCAAGATTGATTTAAATTTCTTCCCCTTCCCCAAATATTATGTTCTAATCAAACTAGCCTTCTTGCTGTTCCCTGAACTTGACATTCCATTTTGCCAGCTCCATGATTTTACAAACCTGTCTCCCAAGCCTAGAATGTACCCCACCTTTTACCTCTATCTCTCATAATCTTATTTGCAAGGCTTAACTCATGTACCACCTCACATGATCCTCATATGATGGTTTTCAGAAGCTTTTCATGATGACTCATTAATTATTTCTCCTTCATCTTTAAATCATGTATCTATATATCATCATATAATCATAGATAAATAATTATAGATAAAGAAACTTGAGTATGTATACATGCATAGATGTATGTATATGTATTTTATATAGAATATGTATTTTATGATTATTCATATATTATATCACTTCAATAGGATGTAAGTTCTGACAACTGATTTTTTAAATTTTGTTTTTGTATCCCCAGTGCCTATCTCAATAACTTGCATGTTTTAAACATCCAATAAATGCTAGTTGAATTACATTAGATTAAGAACTCTGTAAACTATAAAATTATATTATATAAATAATGGAAATGCAGTATTCTCATTTCTTTCATATATATTTCTGTAATATTGTAAACATGTAAAGTGATGAATTAATGAACAATGGACAACTAAGAGGATATTGTAGTCACTTGATGGTTTTACTTTTCAAACTTTTGGTTTTGGGAATGAAAAGAGTATTTTTTGGATTTATTATGAAGTATTTGTCTAGTACTTTTAGCTACCCAGAATACTGATGAAAACCTGGAAAGAAGTACCTGCTGCCTGTCCCCCCACAAAGAAAAATCTCTTAGGTAGCCCAGAGAGATTTCACAGGGTCTAGAATAATAGTGCAAACTCAAATAGAAATGATGGCATTATACCATACATAATGAAAACTGTGGGGTCACATATTGATTTAGAAAATCACATACTAATATTATCTTTGTTTTATTGTCATTTTATTTATTTCACTGAATATTAGTCACTTATATTTTAATCTCTTTTGGTACGTGTTTAACAACTCTGATCTAGTGCTCATGTACTTTTGTTGCCTTTGAATAGAAAATGAAACTAAATCTTTAACTATCTTTTCCCAGGAGCAGAAATGTATGAGCCATATGTCTATGTAGTTGCAACTTCTGTAATGTATTAAATCTCCTTTGTAGCAAGAAGTTAAATATTGATATATTTCAGTTCCTTCATTAATATATTGACTTGCTACTGACTGGATAAGCTTCTCATGCATTGATCAGCAAAAGTTATTTTTTAGAAACAATCTAAAATCTTTTAGCAATCTTTCCCCTTCACTGCCACTGTTGCTACCAATAAAGTAAAATAAAATAAAGAAGAAGACTGAAAGGGTTGAGGACTATTTTATCTTTTTTTTTTTCCTGTCTGTTTCCATGACCAATGAATTGTATCATGGGTTTGTGATGATCCATGGTATGCTGTGCTAGGCTAGTCCTCCAAAAGCAAGCAGATTAATTTACTATTTGCAACTCACTTTGAAGCCTTTCCAACTTAGTAGAATGTATTTGATTAGTCTGCTAATCCTTGGTCTCTTCCATTCTATAATAAGGCTTTGGAATAGGACTCCCAAGGAGTTTCTATTGCATGGAAATTTTAGCAACCCTCTTCACATACAAACACTCATGACATATACATATCCACTGAATATTTCCCTGTTTTTGAAGACATTATTGGTATATGTCAACATGTATTCAAAACCATAGTTCATGAATCAACACTGCTATATTGCTTTTACTAGCCAACCAGAAGACATATTTGTTCAAAACAAAATACATTTACTTCATCAGCAAAATAAGTCAACAAGATGGATAAAAAGAAAGTCTGCTCCTGTCCACAAGAATGAACTGACAGTTTACTGCATCATCAGTGGAAGACGGGATACACATACGCATAGCACACAGATCACTATGGAATAAGTATGATGGTAAACAGATGACAAAGATGCACATCTAGGGAAACTCAAAGATTTGATGCTACACAGCTTCCAACATCCTCTGCTGATGTCAATGTGAAAGGTGCTTTCTTCATGGAGCTGGTGCCCCTGTAATTCTATTCTCCCATGCATTGTTTTTGTTTGGCCTTCATTCTTGAAGAGGACCAATGACATCATGAGAGCTATATATTGACTTTCACATGAATTGGATTTAAATGAGGCAGAATTGCTTAAAGTTGACAGTCTTACTCTACTTTTCAGCATTTTATCAATTGGATTCCTTCACAGGTACCAGACTTTATTCTGCTGCTACTCTCCCATTGTTCTTACTAGATTTTTGCTTTCTGTTGCTTTCTGCTGGTCTTTGGCTACTGTTCAGCCAATTCCTGCAAAGGAGTGGGAAAGATCTTTTTAGGTTAATTAACCACTTGCAAACTTCAGCTCTTTTGTGATACAATGTCCTCTACTTCCCAACCTCAATCATACTCAGTTATATAGAGAAAAATCCTTACACATCTTTAAGGCTAACTTTTGTACTGAAATCTGCTTGATGGAATCAGGCTCCCTGATCTTATTGTCCCAGTAGAGCTCAGTTCATAAAATTACTTTCAATTCCTGTTAAACCTGGTCCTTTTCCTGCATCACTTCAGTAATTCTAGTGTTTCCACTTAGCAAAACTGTAAAAGGGGATCTTTGAATCTAGAAATAAGGAGATGCTTTTTCATCCCTATTATCCACTTGGCATTCATGAAAATCAGTTTTGGGTGAGACCAAAAATGTCAGATGACCCTAGAGAACTCTGCCCTAGTTTCAATTTTCTACATTTCTTCATTTGTTATGCTTTCTCAATAAATGGCTTGGATTTCTAACCAATGAATTTGAAGAAATGACCTTTAGAAATGATTAATAATGAGTGGGACCTAAACATAATGCCATCCATGCACATTTTTTAGAAAGAAATTTGAATAGTTATAAATAAGTGAGGTGGTGGTAACTACTTTCTAACTACTTTAGGGGATACTAACTTTCATCAAATATGAATGTATTGAAATCCTGTGCTGAATCAATTTATTTTCTTAGTAACTAAGTCATTTCTGTATAAAGCATCTGTGAATTTTAGATTATAAAAAGCAGTTTTCTGTTGGGAAAACAAAATATGGTACCATGAAAAGAATCCTGGGCTTTGAGAAATATGGATAGTGAGTTTTGGATACTGTCTCTGTTTGACCTGTGGCCAACTCACTTCATTTATCTTGGCTTTAAAAATGAGGAGATTAGACTGGATGGATTCTGAGGTCCTTTCTAACTCTAAATCTTTGATGTTATGATCCCTTTGAGTTTTACATCTGTAATGCTGTGAACAAATATTTTATAAAATTAAACCAATCTTTTGTCATCCTTGAAAGTTAAACTATCAGAACATAGTCTAACATTATTTTAATTTAATCAAACACAATTACAGGAAATGTTTTCTCTGCATTTGTGTTTCATTTAATTTATTAAAATTTTAGCAGAAAATACCTGAATATAATTTGTTTATAACATGTCTATGTGGGTTATTCATGTAAGCATAATTATGTCAATATATTTATGTGTACTATTCATGTAAACTTTAAATAAATGAGAAATTTTAAAAATCAGATTTTATTTATTCATCCTTCTGAAAAAGAGAAAACTGGTAAAACCAATGGATTCTAGATTATTGTGAGATAGACCCACTGATAAGCTAAAGAAAACTCAACTCCATCGAAAGAAAATTAAAAATAAAACTTGTCCTATATAGTAGATAAGATGAATATTTTCTTTTGTATAATTGGTTAAATATACCAAGTTATGTAATTAAATCCATTATTTCATCTAATCATGAGTGTAGTTTCAGTTGTAAAATCATTATTTTTTTTCAAACATTAAAATGGGAACAAATACAGAAAATGGACTATTTTCATATGTGAGAATGACCTGTCTGGGCTACATATTAATTAAATTATCTCCTAAAGCACTACAATATTATTTAATAAAAGTCACGCAAAAAGATTTGTTTCCATAGCTCAAGTTGAGAAATAACTATGGTTGTGTGGTTTTGATTATAAATGTTATAAAGAATTCATTAGACTGTAAGTTCCTTGAGGGCAGGATCTTTCTTTTGCCTCTTTTTTTTTATCCCCAGTGTTTAACACAGTGCCTGGAACATGGTATGTGCTTAGTAAATATTGATTGATTGATTCATTGATTGATAGGAATTAGGAATGAAGAAAATGTCGTTATAATCAGAAAGTATTCAAGAAATTGATATAGAAACCAATAAGAAGTCAGAAAAATAGCACAAATTATAAGTTGAAAGAAAGCAAAGATGATACAGAACTATGCAATATATGAATGCACTTCACAATTCAATTCAAATGTGTTCAATGACACAAACACATATTAAGAACTAATGTGTAAATCAAAAGACTAGGCATTTTTATTACCCTTGTCTTCACTAGGTGGAAAGGAGCTTGCTTTGTAACCTGTATGTATTTGTCCACCTTCCTAGCTCCTAACTTTGCTATTACTGTTAAGGGCAACACCATCCTCCCAGTCTCTTAGGCTTGGAACATAGGTTTAATCCTGAATTCCTCACTATCTCTGTACCCCTGATCCCACCCCCCCTTCCCATCTGTTGCCAAATTCTGTCTATTTCACCTTTGTAGTATCTCTCAAATATACCCCCTTCTCTCTTTTGACACTGTCACCACTCTAGTGCAGATCTTCATCACCTGGACTATTGGTTGGTCTACCTGTTTCAATTCTCTGACCACCCCAGTCTGTCCTATGATTCAGCCACCAAAGTGATCTTCCTAAAGCATCTGTCCAACTATGTCACCCTCTTACTCAATAAACTCCAGTGGCTCCCTATCACCTCCAGGATCAAATACAAAATCTTTTGGTGTTCTAAGCCCTTCATAACCTAGTCTCCTTTTACTTTTTCAGTCTTCTTACACCTTATTGTTCACCACACTCTTCAATCAAGTGTCACCCACCTCCTTGTTGTTCCATGAACAAGGCACTCCATCTTTCAGTTCCAGGTATTTCCTTTGGTTGTCCCCCATGCCTGGAATGTCCTCCCTCTTCATCTCTGCTTACTGGCTTCTCTGACTTCCTTCAAGTCCTAATTAAAGTTCCATTTTCTACAAGAAACCTTTCCAACTCCTTTTGGATGTAATGATTTCCCTCTTTTAATTGTTTCCTATTTAACCTGTATATAGCTTGTTTATAGATATTTCTTTGCTTCTTGTCTACCCCAATCAATTATGAGCTTCTTGAGGATAGGAAACATCTTTTGCCTATTTTTGTAGCCGCAGCATTTAACACAATATCTGACACACAGTACACAATAAATGTTTATAATCTGACTTTAGCCAGATATATAGAGGAGGATAATAGATGCAAAATCATTTATGTCTTAAATAATTGTATAGAAGCTTAATTTTGCAATTCTGCAAATGTTTCAATTATTTTAAGAATAAGGTCATGTTTAGTGCTTGGCAAAACAAAGTATATCTTGCAGGAACTTTTCAGAATAATAGAATTACATAATTTCTGGATTACATGGGCCCTAGAAGGCAGATAATCTGATGTTTAGCAGACATTAATCCCACACTGTAACATTCTCAACAAGAAACTATCTAGATTCCTTCAATATTTCCAGTGAGGGGGAACCCTCTACTTCATCTCATTGCTACAACATCAAATGATGAATACTCAAAATACTCTCTTGAGGTAGATAAATGCTGTTCTAATAAGTATTATTGTACCCAGTACACAGGTTGAAGAACTGCATAATAGAAAGGTTAAAGGATTTTTGCAAGATGGAAGGATTGTAAAATTTAAAAGATAGTTTAACCAGAATGCCAAGTCGAAGAAGAAGAAGAAAAAACTATTAAAGAGGTAAGACAATATAAGATGCTAATTTATAATTCTGTTCAGTCAAATTCAATAGACATGTTTAAGAATCTCACTATGTGTAATAACTGCGGTAGACACTGATTAGCATGGCACAAGACATGCTTTAAAGCATTTTGCCTTCTTCTAAGGAGAATAAGTGTGCAAATATCTATCAATCAATAAACATTTGTTATATGTGTACTAATTGTCAAGACTTGTCTTAGGTCTTGGGGTTACAAGTACAAATAGTGAAGCTATATTCTCACAGTGAAGAGATTGAGTGCATATATACTTACAGGACAAAAATAAAGGAAATAAATATAAAGTAGTTAAATAAAGGTCAAGTTAGGAGAGTGGAAAACTGTGATATCTGTGATCCTTCACCATTCTATTCACTCCCAGACACTATCTACTTTATCACAGTCCTTTATAAAATGGAATACTCCAAAGAAATTTTGATGCTATCTGACAAGGAGAGAGTACAGAATATCAAATACCAATCTTTTTCTGGACAATTGACCTCTCTTAAATCAGCCTACATCCATATTAGGGACTAAAGTCCTTTGAATACCATCCAAAACAGTTTTGCCTTTTGTAGAATTCTATTAAATAAACTTGAAGTTCTACTCTACTATGTATATACTTTAACATTTAAATTAAAAAATGAAATACTGATACATTTGGAAACAAAGACTCATTCTATATGCTAGGTATCAAAGAGTTCTGGCAAATATAGCTTTCAGTACCATCCTAAAATAATAATTGCAACCACTTTTGTGTTTTTGTATCATCTTTCTTGGAAAATGGATTGTTCAAATCTAATTGACCACCATAGACAAAAATCATGGCCCTAGTGGTTTTGTAAGCATTGTGCAATTGTTATAGGGGGAATCTTCAGAGTAGAAGGATGGAACATCAGGATTTGGTGAACTTATTTGCCTTGACCTGAATTCTGCATCTATTTTCAGAAGCCAAACTTAAGAGTCATGCCTTGTTATTGAACACTTAGCCATATGATTGATGAGTTGTTCTCAACCACACATCATAACTTGAAAACCAAAGTGAAAGTGATTGCAGTTCAACAAAATACTATCTGAATGCTGTCAGCACTTTCCATAACATCCAGGACTGAGGAGAATTGATTGCTGTCACTGATCTTTTTTTCATGAATTGCTAATGGTAGGGCATTTTTTTGTGTAGTTGCTTTGGAGAAACTTTATTCTATATATTGATTCTCCTTCCTTAGCTGAGCCTCTCAAAACTGAATATTGGAATACTATGTGAGAAGAATAACATGAACAAAAATAGAATCATATAATCCTGACTCAATGAAACTAATTAAGAGTGAAAGTCACATACCTTTTGTGCATGCAGTTAAAATATATGTGTATACACATATAGATACATGCATGTGTATATATGTGTGTACATATGTGTGTGCATATATGGATGGATGGATATACACACATGTGTGTGTGTGTGTATTCCATATTAATTATCAATTAACAAGCTCTCCCTTATTCCTCCTACTTTTCTGACTTCTCCTTCTCAATCTCTTTTGATCTACGTAATGCCCCTTAACTTCAGGTATGCTCAAGGCTATGCGCCAGGTTTCCCTCTCTTTTTTTTTCCTATGTAGTCTCCTGGCAACCTCCACAACTCCCATGAGATCAATTATCATCTCTTTAAGATGAATCCCAGATCTGTATATCCAGGTTTGGTCTCTCTCATGAGCTCCAGTCTTATATCACCTGCAAATTTTGAATCAGATGTCCAATAATATCTCAAATTCATCATGTCAAAAACAAAACTATTATCTGAATGTATCTTTGTGCAAATTTTCCTTTCCTTTAGACTTCCCTTTCTGTTGAAAACAAAGCTACATTATTTGTCCATCTAGATTAAAAATATCCTCAGTCTCTCATTCTCCCTCCTCCTCCCTCTAAGCCATAGCTTATTGAGTCTATTTTCACAGCCTATCTTCTATCAATCCTCCCTCTTTCCACTCACATGGTCACTGCCCTACTCAGAGTTTCATCACCTTTCCCCCATATGATTACAATAGCCTCCTAATAGATCTTCATGCCTCAAATATCTTCTTTCTACAATCCGTCATCCACACATCTGTCAAAATTTTACTAAAGTGTGAATCTGAAACTGCCACTTCTGTATGAAATAAACCCCAGTGTCTTGATATACTTTTAGGATTAATATAATCTCTTTGACTTGACATTTTATATTCCTGACAAACTAGCTCCAATCTACCTTTCCAGCCTTTGTATATATTGCATCTAATCCTTCCCATGTTCTTTGATGTAATGAAACCAGTCTTTTTGCTTTCTTCACATACAATCTTCCACCTTCTATCTTGATGCCTTTGCATAGGCCATCTCCAATTGCTTGAATGCACTCCCTTCTCACATCTTCTTCTTAGAATTCCTACTTCTATTCAAAACACAGCTCATCTGACACATCTAATATTATATCTTACCTAATAGCCACTAGTACCAAAGGCTCCTCCCCATAGTTACATGTAATTACTTTGGATATACTTATATGGGTACATGTTATCTATTTTATTGTTCCCAAAGTTTTTATATTTTTCTATTTGCATTACCAATATATTTATTGATTATGAAAAAGCATTAGGTTCAACAGAACAAAACACTTACCTTAAAAAGTTCTGTAGATCAAGTTATCTTGAAGGCAGCAAGGACAGAGTTCTAGATTAGGAGTCATATCTTAACTAGGCTCATATTTCCTGTCTGTGCCTCAGATTTGTCATATGAAAAATAAGGGGATACAGTCAATGATCTAGAAATCTATCATCCATCGTGCATCAAAATCACTTGATTTATTGAAAAGCTTAATAAAAACAACTCTGTTGGGTTCGCCTCTGATTATTACATTAAGGGTGGGCATAAAACAAAGAAATGTATGCTCCTATAAGTTATTCATTATTGGTATGAAGGATATCTATCACGTAGTTCAGATTGTAAAACATCCTGTATGAAGGGCAAAGTCTTACAGATGTTCTTATTTTTAAATAGCATTGTGCAGCTTTTATCATACTTGGGAATATCTCAGACTACTTTAGAAGAAAGGCCTCTCAAAAGTTTGGCCTGATCATACACACAGGAAACACCAAGTGTATATAAATTTTGTTCAGATCATAACATGAAGGATTGCATGTGTGTGTGTGTGTGTGTGTGTGTGTGTGAGAGAGAGAGAGAGAGAAAGAGAGAGAGAGAGAGAGAGGGAGAGAGAGAGAGAGAGAGGATGTATAACAAGAATTTAATAACAGGTACTGTGTTAAGCCTTGAAATACAAATGCAAGCAATCAAGGAAGATCCTGCCCTCAAGAAGATTATTTTCTAATAGGGAAGGAGATAACTTAGAAAGTGGTACAGTTATTGTGGGAGGTGATACTCCTTCAACAGAATGATGAAGAGATAGTAGAAAATGTAGTGGGGGCTTGGTATGGGATGAGATAAGTTGAAAGCTTAATTATCAGAAGAAGGGGCAGAGTCCAAGGTTGGACAACATGTACATGGATGTGTGGGGGAGGTATGAGAATAGTGACTGGAGAACAGATGATCGAGTGATGTGATAACATTATTGTTATAAGACCAAATCATTGTGCTATTAAGGCACTCTCAGAAAAGTATACAAAATTGTAAGGCAAAACACCATTGTGAATGCATTTGTTGTTTTCTTAGCTAAGATACTGAAGTGATTTGCTTTTTTCCTCCGCCTCATTTTTACAAATGAGGAAACTGAGGCAAACAGAATTAAGTGACTTGCCCATGGTCATACAGCTTATAAGTCTGGGGCTACATTTGAACTCAGGACAATGACTATTCCTGACTTCAGGCCTGGCACATTATCCACTCCTCCACTTAGCTCATCCATTCCAGTTCTTACTGAAGTAGATCTCTCAAGCAGTTTTATTTTATGCATGATGTTAATACTCACAGAACATAGGACATCATTATTTCCTTTGTTCTATCTTGTATAGACACTTATTGGATGTTTAGTTATTTTTAATTCACAAAATAGAGTCACAGTGTGATGTATTTCTATATATGTGTTAGTCAACTTTTTTTTAACTGTGAAGATAAGGTCAGCTGTGGAAAACCATCTCTGATGACTTGCCTTATTTTTTCTCATATTATTGTGAAGGATAGCCTCACAATATACACATAGATTATAAAATTGTTGGAAGTTTGATACAGTTGAGAAAACAGATATATGGGTTGTTAGGTGATGATGTTTTTTAATTCAATATTTTATTGTAAAAATAACATCTCTGAGAGGTAGTGGGGCATAGTAGATAAAAGAATGGTCCCAAATCCACCCTCAGATATTTATTAGCTATATGATAAGATTTAGATCACTGAACTTATATATTTTTTGTAAATATTATTTTTTTTCAATTACGTGTAAAGGTCATTTTCAACATTCATTTTTATAAGATTTTGAGTTCCAAATTTTCCTTCTTTCCTTTCCCCCCTTTCCTCTCTCCAAGACAGCAAGCAATTTGATATAGGTTATACATGTGCAATCATGTTAAACATATTTAAACTTTAGTGAGGTTGTAAAAATATCAGAAAAAGGAGAAAGAAAAAACAAACAAAAAAAGTGAAAATAGTATGCTTTGATCTGCATTCAGATTCTACAGTTCTTTCTCTGGATGTAGTTAGCATTTTTCATCATGAGACTTTGAAATTGTCTTGCATTATTGTATAGCTGAGAAGAGCTGTCTATCAGTTGATCATCACACAATGTTGCTCTTACTGGGTACAATGTTCTCTTGGTTCTGATCACTTCACTCAGCATCAGCTCACATAAGTATTTCCAGGTTTTTCTGAAATCTGCCTGCTCATCATTTTTATAGTACAATAATATTTCATTACATTCCTTTACCACAATGTGTTCAGCTATTCCCCAATTGATGGGCCTTCCCTCAATTTCCAATTCTTTGCCACCAAAAAAAGAAGTGTTATAAATATGTTGGTACTTTTAGGTGCTCTCCCCTTTTTTGTGCAGATCACTGAACTTTTGAGAGCCTGAATTGCCTCATCTATTACAGAGAAATAATAATACTTGTATTATGTACCTGGTAAAGTTCTTGAGAGTCAGCAAGGCAGTAACCATTTATTAAATGCCTGACATTTGCCAAGCCACCTTTCACAAATATTAAAATATTACAGAATGTAGTTATCTTTATTGTGCATTCTTTGGGAATCTTTTCTTTTTCTTAGAAGATGTCTTGGAAATATTATTAAATATTTTTAAAACAAAATTTCTTTAGATTTTTTTTCATTTTGTGTTTAACTTCAATCCTGCTTTCTCTTTATCATCTAATATGACACTGCTACTTTATCACATAGTAATCAGCGTGGTGGTACTTCAAATATGCCACTATAATTAATGTTGAACATGAATCAGTCACTTTGAAAATGCCAGCTGATCTGTTCCATTTAATGTCTACATGTGCTCCTTTCAATTAGAAATGTTCTTGAGGAATCTCATTTAATCTCACATAAAACTGCAATACTATCTCTCATTCTTCCTCCAGGGATTTTTCTTGGATGATATAGAGTTCCTGAGGTCTTACTATTTTTCTCTTCCATATTTTTCAAATGATTTCCTACTTTAAACTCATATGGCCCTTAGTTTTTGTTACCAAGACAGAATATTTGCTGGATGGTTATATTTAGTATTTATGTTTACTACTTTGTTCTCTCTGTCTATCTGTCTTTTTGTCTCCTCCACCTCTCTCTCTGTCTCTCTTTTTCTCTCTCTCTCTTTCTCTCTGTTAGTGTGTCTTTCTCTTTCTTTGCCACCCTTTCTCTCTCCCCTCTGTTTCCACAGAATCATAGATTTGTAGCTGCAAGAGACCTTAGGTATTATCTAATTCAATAACCAGATTTTATAGATATAGAAACTGAGGCCCAAGTAGAATAAATGGCAAAGAGAAAGATATGAACCAAGGTCCCTAATTTGTAAATCTAGTGCTCTTTCCATCATACATGACTACATGTTTGAAAATGTTGGGTTAAAATTCCAATAATTTCATGTGGTATCCTACAATTTATAAGATTTCCTTTAATTGGTATTAATTTTGACTTTGTTGAAACTTTTTTATGGTCTAATGGCATATCAAGAGATGATTCTGAAACAAATTCTATTAGTAAAGAGTCCTAAAATTTTAAGCTATATTTTGTTTGATTGAATAGTACCAGGAATTGGACTCAATGCCTGTCTGAAAATCCCAGTACTTTTTTTTTCCCCTCTAATAGTCCATATTGTTTATGCATATGGATAGATACACCACTTAGGTTGTATCATGTTACTATGTTGTGGCACACAACTGACTCTGGCCTTGCTGTTTCAAAGATTAAAAGCTCTGGTAAAAATTTACAAGACTTGAAATGCTACCAGTGTAAATCAGTTGCAAGATGCATGTTTGTTATTTACATAATCAGCCTACATTAAGTTATAAAGTCTCATCAACAGAAGATAGACTATGGGACAATTTTTGTAGTTGTTCTTTTTCTACTCCCACTCAACAACTCTTCCCTATTAAGAAGTTTTGATATTGATGAGCAAAGGATGGACCCCTAAATAATCTAGTGTCTCTGTAATCCCATTATCTTGAGTATTCCCTCCAACAACAAAGATAACAATTTATCTATTTGTTCTCATCCTATGGGACTTTTCGCCATGTCTTCCTAGATGTTTGCTATGTAGGAGCCACTTAATGTACTAAGAGCCTTCTTCACTTTCTATTGACAGTCAGCAATCCTTTCTCCTTGGAGGTTTTCTCTATTTTGATTTATCTTCAGATTCAGATCTCAGTGGCAGTAACTCAGTGGTTCCAGGTAATTCATTCTTCTTTTTCTCAAAAAGTTTAGTATTTGGCTTATAGTCCTCTCCACCTCACCCCTTGACCTTCTGCTAGCAGACTTCATTATATGGATTGGGTTCCTAGTTCCTCATTCTTCCCATCTCACATGACACTTCCCTTTGTTCCCCCTTAGTCACACACAAGGATAATTACACATATACTGGTTTTACAATCACTGACAAATAGCCTGATTTCATAATAAATAACTAAAAAATCAGTTTCTCTGATCACAACCTCCTGTCATTCTATCATCCAGTACCTCACTTTATTTACATCTTCTTCCCTACCAAGACATTCAGTATCTCTTCTATCCTTCTCCTTTTCTTTCCCTTTACTTCTGTCTCTCCCTCTTTCTATGCCTCCCCCTTCTCTTTTCCTCTACTCATTTTTCCTCCCCTCCCCTAAAGTTATCACTCCTACTCTGAATCCACATTATTTCTTTACCAATTTTGATCTTGTAACTTATTATTTCAGTGTTACATTGCCCTGCACTTTTGGCACTTAAAAAAAAATTCTTACTCAGGTCTTGCCAAAATATACTTTCTTGCTATTCCAATATTTCTGGGTGGACCTGGGGGAAGTAAGGTGACAATTCTGATTAGGTCCACTGTATTCTTTTTTGAGGCTGTATTTAGTTTATTTTGTTTTATCAACAATCACTTTCCTATACTTTTGAGTTTAAAATTTTTCTCCCCCTTCCTCCCCACCACCCTCCCCAAGATGGCACACAATCTGATATAGGCTATACATTTACATTCCTATTAAAATTATTTTCACATTATTGAAGTTGTAAGTAAAAATTAAAACCAATAGGAGGAACCATCAGAAAGAGGAAACAAAACTCAACAGAAGAGAAAAAAATGCGATTCAACTTCCATAGTTCCTTCTTTGGATGAGGATAGCATTTTGTCATAGATTTCACATGGATATTTGAAAAATCCTCTACTCTTGTATAAACTCTCTGAGTTTTCATGACACTAACTAAACCAACAATGAATCAACAAACAATTAATAAATATATTTTTTTCATGCACTGTGCTAAGCCCTCAAGGTACAAAGATAATAGAAGAATAAGTGAAGAGATATATGGGATGGCTGTGAATGAGTAGAGGAAGCCAAAAAGGATGCAAATCCAAGTGCTAGAGATTTGGTAGTATCCTTAACAGGAATAGGAAAGTTTGGGAGCGAGGCAGGTTTTTGGGAAAATATGATGAGTTCTGTTTTGAAGTCATTGAGTTTCAAGTGCACATGGGTAATATAGTTAAAAATGTCCAGTGAGCAGTTGGCGATAAGGCTGTAGAGGTCAGGAGATTAGTACTGGATGGCTGTGTAAGTCATCTATGTAAAAATCATAAGTAATCCCTCTGATCTTAAAAAAGTAGAAAATAAAGAGATGAAATGTGTCTTCATTAAATGGAGATTCCAGAAGGAGCCCCCCAATGAAACAGAGGGGATCCAGGAACAAAGAATACTTCTCAGGTATGAATTCCAATGTTAAAGTGATTTGTGGGGCATGATGGAGAAGCCCAAAGGAATGCACTCTGGTTGGAAAATGGAATCTTCTCTGGAGTGTGGCTCATTTCAAGAATACATTGAATTATAAGCTAAGATACTCTAAACCTTCATAGCTTAGGAGAAAGATGCAAAGAAAGGCTGAGAGCCAGAAAGATCTGGATTCACATTCTGACTTTGCTACTTCCTAGTTATATTATATTAGAAAAATTATCTGAGCTTCAGTTTCCCTACTTTTAAAATTAGTAAAATAATAATTTTATTTCTTATATCTTAAGATTATTGCAAGATTACTCTATTTGTTTCGCTAATTTGGCTATTATTATTAAGTATCAAGTCTGAGGGACTGGGGAAACCTCTTCTATTTTGGGCCTTGTTTATTAAGGAACTTTTAGAAACATCCTAGGCTTGCCCTACATTGAATTCAAGGCCCAAGTTAGCCTCAGAAATAACTCTGTCAAGAACCTAAGTGGAATACTTGTTTTACAATCACTGACAAATAGTCCAATTTCACAGCAAATAATTAAAAAAGTCATTTCTGTCATCACAACCTCCTATCATTCTGTCTCCCAATATCTCACTTTTTATATGTCTTCTTCCCTACTAAGACTTTCAGTATCTCTTCTGTCCCTCTACTTTCCTTTCCCTTTCCCTCTGCCTCTCCATCCCTCTCCCCTTCTCTTTTCCTCTACTCCTTCTTCCTCTCATCCCCTAAGGTTGAAAATTGGATTATGAAGTAACCACCACCAAAAAGCTTCATTTCCTGCACTAACCCTCCCTTAGTTATCCTCATTCAGCAGTATTGAATTCCTTGTTTTGACATAGTACTTCCAAATACATTTAAAGATCAGTTGTAAACACTTATTTCTGGTTGATGGTATTTTGACGGTCTTTTACATGTCACCCCAACCACATTGTAAGAGCCTCCATATAGGGTATATGAGTTATACTGTTTGAGAATTTTTGTTTTATATGTTAAATGCTTAGTGAATGAATAACCATCCTATCAGAGAAGAAATAAAAGCACAATGCCATCAGTTTTCAGTACATCATCCTCAAATCCATCCAAAATCTCAGTGAAAGTACACAAGGATAAAAATGATAATTAGAATTTATAGAGTACCTTAAAGTCAGCAAATTCCTTTACTTGCAGCTTTTCAAGGCCACGTAACAAATGTGTGATCCAAGTACTACAGAATTTTCCAGATAAGGAAAATGAGGCTCAAAGAGTAACTTGGCATATTCACACAGCCACTGAATATTAAAAATGGAATTGTAACCCATACATTTGGATGTAGCCCAGTGTTCTATCCACTAAACCATGCTGCGTCCTTTGAAATAAAATTGGGAAAAGGAAACAATTCGAATTAACCTAGTGCTTTTTATTTTATTTTATTTTGTTAGTGAGGCAATTGGGTTTAAGTGACTTGCCCAAAGTCACACAGCTACTATGTGTCAAGTATTTTGTCTGAGGCCAGATTTGAACTCAGGTCCTCCAGACTTCAGGGCTAGTGCTCTATCCACTGTGCCACCTAGCCGCCCCCCAGTGCTTCTTTAAGCATTTAATTTAAAATGATGGAAATAATAAAATTATAATTTTGTTGTATTGCCCCTGTTCCTGTAAAACTGAAGTGGAAATTGAGACTCTAATTTTGTTGGGTTTTTTTTTTTGGTTGTTTGTTTTTTCATGAGATGAATTAAGAAAAATAAATGAATGAAGAGTCAAACTCAGAGTGAGAAAACTTCAGACATTTCACATTGCATGTGTGTGCATGCATGCAGCAAAATAGTGCTAATCAAACTATGATAAATGAAAACTCAATTCAGTCAATTTGTTATGGGACAAATATTGCCTCTTTGAGTTCTTATGGTGGCTAACTGCTGCCAAATACATATTTTCTACAATGCAGAAATTATAGAGGTAAAAAACTAGGTTTTATTTTTTATGCTCAGAGTCAGGTCTCAGAGATAACTCAAACAATTAAAAGATTCTGAAAAAGGCTTTTTATAGGCAAAATTAAATATGAAAATAATTAATTTATATAATGAAATTTTATACATTCCTCTCAGTCCATAAAAAATAAAGAGCAGATAGATCCATAATCCTGTATTTCACTCAATGTAATAAAATTTGAAAAAAAAAAACTTTGACAATAATAATCTCATACATCCTTTAAGGAAACAACTTTCTTCAAACACTAGGTAAACTGAAGCAGGGTACAGATTAAAATATATTTGTAGAATTCACAATCAGACTGATTTAGGAAGAAGATTTACATGTCTCCAAGGAGGTGGGGACAATAGAAATTCTTCCTCTTGCTTCTTACTTAAGGAAAGTTAAAGGCTCTTAAGTAAAATTTTAAAATTCATGGGACAGCTTTAGTTCAGATAAGTTTAATATTAAGACAGACTTTAGTATCCAAAAGGTTTAGGAGGAATGACCCTCAGTCCAGAATATTATAAGCAAATTTAAAATTTCCATAACAAATTAAATAATTGTTTTGGCCTGTTTCCAATTTCTCTTACTTTGTGAATATTTTTGTTTGTTTTTATTAAATACAATGGTTTTAAATCATAACATTTATTTGCACATAGGTCTCTAAAATTAAAAAGAAAATAAAGGTTCTTTTCATTAATCCAGAGTCAATAAGCATGTAATGAATACCCACTTTGGGCCAAGCACTGTGCAAAGCATTGGGGATACAAAGAAAGGAAAGAGACAGTCCCTTCTCTCAAGGAGCTAACAGTTTGATGAATTCTTTGAAGCCTAAAAAAATCTCCAGAAGCAAAGACCAAAAACTGAGCTTGCAGTGCTAAGGTAACATATCATTTTCTTACCATTTGGATAGAGTTCCCTTTTAGCTCTTACTGGAAACACTAAAACTCCACAGAATCACTGATGATGACAGGATTCATTAGCACCTGTTTGAACACTGAGTAGAGAATGCACATCACCACTTACACATGGCATATGGTAATTAGCACAGTGAGACATTGGAAAGTGGACTTCAAAAACAGAAAGAGAAGTTGTCTTAGATTATTCAGCTGTCACTCTTATTGCTACCTATGGAACCTTTCAGCTAGGTCTCTTCCTCCCTGTAGAACATATGCAGATTGGCGGTGTTGTTTAACCCTAGGAAGAGATGTCTTAGTAATGGCTCATTTTAGAACAAATTGACCAGATGAAGAAACTTCTGTCTGCCTTGGAATGCTAAAGCATTTTCTGAATGAAAAAAAAAAAAGGAAAAGTAAAAAAAAAAGGAGCTTCTCATTTACCTGTTGAAATATGTCAACTGAATTGCCCTTGCCTTTTTTATTGAGATAACATCTTGTGTATCTAATTTATGTTTCTTTGCTTTTGAACATACCAGTTAGAAAACTATATTTATAGTGACAACCAAGAGACAAAACATTACCAGCTTTTCTTTTCCTTTTTGCGGCATAACAGCCTGAGCAATTTGGAACTAATTCAATGAAAACAAAATTCTTTTTTTATCTTTTTAACCATGAAAACTTGAATTAGGCTTTGCAAGACCAACTAAAAATCAATTATTCAGGCTTTCTTTGGCTTTTCCCCTTGTTTCCATAGTTGTCAAGGGCAAGCAAAGAAATGTAAAGGAAAAATTTATTCTGACTGGGAACCAAAGCAGAATCCCAAGATGAAAGAAAAAGACAGAATTAATGAGAAAACAGAAAGAAAATACTCTCCAGCTTTTTTTTAAAATGTGGCTCTTGCTCTCATAAGCCAGAGAGAAATGAATGAATGTGAAAGTTGTTACCTTATGTTTGACTGGGGAGCTGCATGTCAATACACAGATGGAGGGCACTGTAGGCCAGATATGACAATTGGCTTTAAAGTTTGAAGTCACTACTGGCATTATATTTGGAGTGTTGTCTACAATATAAATTATGAATGTTCCCTTTCTGCATATCACGGCCAAAATTTGATGCTTTTAATTTAGAGGCCAAAATCTGTAAATTTAATTTCTCTTTTCCAAAGCCAAATTCTAAATTTGTAAAAAAGTGAATCTTTGCAAAAATAATTTTGAAGCATTGGATCCAAATGAATAAATGATATCAACTGAAATTTTCAGATGCATCAAACTCTCTTCTTACTCTTCAGTATCTGATGATAGGATGCTGTTAAATCTAACTTCTGATTATACAGAAGATAATAAAATATTTGCAACCTACATTTATGAAACACTTGAAGTTTTCCAGAGTATTTTCCTCCCAACAATCATATGAAGTATATAGTACAAATATTATTAACCCTGTTTTATAGGAAAAAAAGAAACTGAGGCTCTTAGAGGTTCAATGACTTTCCTTGGGTGATATAATACTAATTTTCACATCTTATGACAGTGGCCCTACCATACAGTTTCCTTTAGAAGAGAACAAGAATAAAGAACAAAGAAAAAGAATAAAATAAAGAAGAGAACAGATTAATAGAATTGATAATGGAATGGAATACAATGGAATAGAATAGGGGAGGAAAGGAGAAGAGAGGAGAGGAGAGGAGAAGAGAGGAGAGCAGAGGAGAAGAGAGAAGAGGAGACAAGGCAGTAGGTAGGACAGTGGATAAAACTCCAGGTCGAGAGTCAGTAAGACCTGAGTTCAAACCCAGCCTCAGACATTTACTAGCTGTGTGACCCAGAGAAAATCATGTAACCCTGTTTGCCTCAGCTTCCTCATTTTCAAAATGAGTTGGAGAAAAAAATGGCAAACCACTCCACTATCTTTGCAAAACAAAACAACAAAAGGGGTCACAAAATGTCAGACAAGACTGAAAAACAAGTAAAAAATAAATAGAATGGAATAGAATGACACATGTAGAATGATATTTGGAGGACTTTCTCAATATAATGAGGAAACTGAGGCCCAGAAAGGGGAAATTCCCAAAATCACATATATACTTAGTAGCAGAGCTTAGGCTACAAACTTGATGTTCTTATTCTCATCATCTGTGTTTTTTTCCTATCCACAGCAGAATCTCTGATTTTTTTCCCAGCTCTAATATAATTTCCTCATTTGCTCCTTTTGGTTCTTTGACACAATATGTATTTCTTGGCCCTTCACACTAATTTCCTAGTTACTGTGGACTTTTAGAAAACTTAAGATCAAGGGCTATTCATCTGTCAATATATATATATGCTATATAATACAAAGGTAACTATTCTTATAGAAATGAATGGTTCTTTAATTGTGTTAATCTCACATTTTTGAGATTTCAAGAAACATTTCAACTCAATTCAACAATTTTTTGGGGATGGGGCTTTCAAATATGTTTCAAACGCTATACTAGGAACTGGAGGGAAAATAAAATAAAATAAAACAATCAACACCAACAATCAAAGTGTCCCAGTTTTTCACATCCTCTCCAACATTTGTCACTTTCATGTTCTATTTTTTTAGCCAATCTGGTAGGTGTAAAAGACATGTCAAGTTTGTTTTAACTTGCATTTCTCTAATCAGTAATGATTTAAAGCATTTTTATATGACTATAAATTGTTTTAACTTCTTCATTGGGAAGCTGTTTGTTCATATTCTTTGACCATTTCTTAATTGGAGAATGATTCATATTCATATAGATTTGACAAAGTTCTTCATATATTTGAGATGAGACCTTTATCTGATAAAGTATCTATAAAATTTTTTCCCAATTTTCTGTTTTCCTTCTGATATTGGCTATATTTGTCTTATTTATACAAAAAACCTTTTTAAATTTAATGTCATTGAAATTATCCATTTTACATCTTTCTTTGCACTCTATTTGTTGCTTATTCATAAATTGTTTGCCTATGCATAAATATGATAAGTAATATGTTCCATGTTCTTCTAATTTCCTTTTGCCGGTTTTTTTTTTTGCTGTTTTTTAAGAATTTGTAAGATGTTTTTTGACCATCAAGTAATAGACATATGTAGAATGTATATTAGGTACATGATGCAGGTGTACAATAACATGGATAAAGTAATGGATATGATGCTGAACTTGGAATCAGGAAAATTTGAGTTAAAATCCTCCCTCAGACATTTACTACCTCTGTTACCCTGGGAATGTCAATTGATATCTTACATTCACACTTTCCTCATCTATAAAATCAGGATAAGAAGAACACTTACCTCAGGGATGTAGTTAGGTTCAAATGAGTTAACATATTTAAAGTGTTTTGCAAACTATAAAGAACTATATATACTAGGTTTTGTTTTTGTTGTTCAGCATGTACAAGTATTTATGGAAAATACTTGAGGCACTCGGTACTTCTCTATACATAATTTTGAACAAGTGGGTGAAAAATCATTTGTCAAGTGTTTACTGTATGTCAAGCATCATGCTAAGAGCTGGGGTTACAAAAAATGAGGTAGCCTTTGTTCTCAAGGAATGCACATTCCAATTTTGTTAAAGAACACATAAAAAAGTTCATCTAAAACACAGATAGAAGAGCTTAGACATGTAGCAGATTGCAAATGTAAGTTCTTAAGTTGCATTAGTAAGATGATAATGTCAAGGGCATTTGCAGGGCAAAGAGTCATAGTAGATGGTAAGACAGACTTTCTAAGACCAACACAGGAAATGGTGTGGCCTGGTGGACCTGCATCTCACTGGAAGCAATAATGATTCCAATATCATCTAAGCCATATAAGCACTCAAACAAACAAGTTAGTTTCTGAGTAGGGAGAGCAAGAAATAAGGGTAAGGCAAGGCAGAGGAGTTACCTTTGTTGATTTTGGCTGTCCAGATGCCCAGCCATCTCAGATGATTTATAGGATGGCCTGAATTAGTAGAGAAATAAGGGCATATGGAAACACATTCAGTCTCTAATCACTTCCTGGCTTCATAACTGATTCTAATGTTTCAAGACTTTTTCCTCTCCAAACCTTCCTTCACATAAGTGCTAGACTGATATTCCTAATACACAGGTCTTAACATTTCACTCACTTTCTTAAAAATTTTAATCATCTTCCAATTGATTCTCAAATAAAATGCGAAATCATCATAAAAATGACACAAATTTTCTTATACTTTTTTCAGTGTAAACGATTACTCTGTTCTCTTTCTCATTTCTTAGAATTCAGCATTAAAATGACATTTGATAAAATTTTGTTAGAGTTCATCTTTGAAAAAAAAATTTGGAAACCCTCATTATCAATCAGGAACACTCTTGTTTTTATGGAGGTAGATAGAGGACAAATTCTTTGACAGTGCTGAAAACTTGCCAAACATACACACACACTCATACAAACACATGCATACACACATATATACATGTATATACATATATACATACACAAATACATACATATATGCATACTTTATTTGTTCATTTGCTTGTTTAGTTATTTATATCTTTCCTTAATATCTGATGTAAATGCTCAATTGATGATTCTTTTTAACAAAGTTGTCCCTATAGTTCTGTTAAGAAATTCTGCCTATTTTATATATATACATATATACATATACATATGTATATACACACATACATATATATGTATATATACACATACATATAGACACACATACATATACATAAATACATATATGTGTGTGTATTGTATATATGTATATATGTGTGTATGTGTGTGTGTGTGTGTGTGTGTGTGTGTGTGTGTCTGTGTGTATGTCGATTTGTTTCAGGAATACCTGCAAGACCCTATTATACACTATTAAAATTCTTTTTTTAAACCAATAAACAAACATAATGGTTCTCATATCACTACATCTCTTACTTAATTATATGATTGTAAAGATTCAGTCTTCTTCAAAAAATTGCCTGAGTAATTCTCCCTTTTTCATTTTTCTGTTTTTTTTTTAATCAAGATGGCCTCAGTGAATGTATACAGAATTTCAAAGCTTTTGTTGAGATGAGAAAGCAAGTTTGTGGTTGTTGTTAATGCCTTCTCAGTCACCTTTCTTTGGTAAAAGCATCCTTTGTAACCTTTAAAAAGAAAAAAGAGAAGCAACAATATCCTTTTCTATTCTTTTGGAATCACTTTTTTATATGTTGGGAATTGATTCCTAAATGACTCCTTGTGGTTAATCTATGAAACTCTTTCAAAATAATATCAGTTAGCTGGCTACCACACAACTCTTGTGAGCTAATTTTCCACTAAGCTTATTCCATTATCTTTTTTTAATGCAAAAATACATGTAATTTTCTGTCTCACTCTTCCATCATATTTTACAAATAAACTTGTACACTTAATCAGTGTTGCCCTCTGCTACATTGTCTCTACATTCAGAAAAGAAATGCAATATGTGTTTGACGTCGTGATAGTGAAAATTTTATTTTAAAGGAGAATATGAATGATAATGAGGTGGAAACTTTAAGACTATAAAAGATTATGAGAATTTTTCCTTCCATTGGAGCCATCACTTAAAGAACATATGTCTCAAATAATTAGCCTGATTTCTTCCCCTTCAGTGACTAATTGTAAGTAAAATATTGAGACTTGTGGGATTATAGCTGACCTATGTCAACTCTATATCAAGGATCACATAAAATGACATAAAAAAGGAATGACAGAGCTTGATGACTACAATACACATAAAATTATAATCATCCAGTTAGAATAATTGGATACATTATTTCACCCTTAATATTGTTATACTAAGAAGACTAATCTTTTTCTATACTTTCTGAATTTTTAGAAAGGTACAGATAAAGTTATTGCAGTATCCCATGGTGTGAGAAATAGGAAAGTTATGTTATATTTAAGTATTATAAAATGCATTGTGTTAATTAATATTCATGTTGAAACAATACCTTGACAGTCACCTCTGCACAGCATTCAACTAATGATTTTCATTCAGCCAAGAGTCTACACTACAAACTGCCTCCCTTTTGTGCTTCCCCCACTCCCAAAAAAGGAAAAGTGGGTTTTTTTGTTTTTATTTTTTACCAATAGTCAATTGTCCTGCATATAGGCTTAAGCTTTGTATCAACAAAAAGTTGAGAAACAGAGAAAATACAATTGTATATTAAGAAGTTTTCCTCATAAAAAAGGAAATGAATTATGAATTATAAACAGCATAATCAGACTTGGAGAAAGTCCAGGTTAAAATGTCTATAGCAATGTAATCTCATTCTTGAACGAATTTGATCATACACTGCAAGTAACAAGCTCCTTTGTTCTGATCTCAGGAGATTAAAGACTCCTAACTTTTATTAGCTCTAATTTGATTGTGTACACCTGCTGTAACAAGATGCCCTGAAGCTGAAACAAAGGGAGAATATTTCCAGATCTCTCATTTTAAACTTTTTCAGCAATTTGTTATGAGTGGGGGTTTGCAAATGTTATATGATGAGACTGGAGATGTCAAATATAAGCCCATTATTTTCTTGAGTCAGAGTCATCACTTTCTTTCAGTGACACTGAAATGAGGTAAGAAGAAGCAAGACAGCATGGTACATAAAGTTACGAAACAGTGATTTTTTAGGGGAGAGGGGAAGGTTTTCTCTGTAGCCCAATGCTCATCACAATGTTCAGTGCATAGTAGGCATTTAAGGAATGCTAGGTGATTTACATGGAGTCAAAAAGACCTGAGTTCAAATGCAAACTCAGACACTAGCTGTATGCCCCTGGGCAAGTTACTTAACTTCTATCTGCCTCAGTTTGCTTTATAAAATGGGGGTGATTGCAATTTCTACTTTCTAATCTTATTGTGAGTATGAAATAAGATAGTTGTTATAAAGTGCTTTGCAAAACTTAAACTGTTATGTAAATGCTAGATATTATTATTATTATTATATTAGGTAAAAAGACTTATTTTCCTGAATCACTCACAGAGTTCATATATAATTAAAATAAATTCTGGGAACTGATTTATAGAAATGACTATTATATTAATCTAGATATCTTTAAATCCTTGTTTTATGATACAGAGTTGATCAATGAATGACTTTTTGGACCAATATAACTCTACACTGCACATATTAGTGAAATGGAGTATTATTACAAATATTTTCAAACCAGTAATAATCATTTCATTTTTTTTCAAACAGTGGCCTTATAGCCTGTGGCATGAAAAAAAGTTTTGAGGAACATTTCAGCTCCTTATAACTTTTTTTACTGAAAAATCTGGGTTCTCATCCAGGAAACATAATACCTTCTAGAGAAAATTTCTCTCTACTGCAGTTGTTTTGGAACCATGGTAGTGATGAATCTAGTTCAGTGTGGGAGGAGGTGGGTTGCGGGGTTTGAGGTCCTCCACTAGTATAGTTTAACTGTCTGTTTCTTCCTGTAACTCCCTGAATATCTTCTCTGAATATTGATGCTATACCATTTGGGACACACATGTTTAGTTGCATATATGTTACTTAATTGTCTATGGTGCCTTTTAGCAGGATGTAATTTCTTTCCTTATCTCTTTTAACAAGATGTATTTTTGCTTTTGCTTCGTTTGAGATCAGGATTGCTACCCCTGCTTTTTTTTAACTCAGTTGAAGCATAATTTATTCTACTCCAGTCTTTTACCTTTATCCTGTGTGTATCCCTCTGTTTCAAATGTGTTTCTTGTAAGCAACTCATTGTAGCATTTTTGTTTTTAGTTCATTCTGCTATCCATTTCCATTTTATTGGAGAGTTCATCCCATTCACATTCACAGTTCTGATTACTATCTGTGTCTTTCTCTCCATCTTATTTATGCATTTATTTCTTTTTCTCCCTTTCCCTTCTCACAAGAGTTTTGCTTTTGGCCACTGCCTTCCTCAATCTGCCCTCTATTCCATCACTCCCCTCACTTTTCTTTCCCTTTTCCCTTACTACTTCTGCCCTTCTTTCTATCCCCTCTTCCCTTTTCATTCCCCTTTCCTCTCCTTCTGCCTATATGGCAAGTTAAATTTCTATACCTGAGTATGTTATTCCCTCCTTGAACCAAATAGGATGACAGTAAAGTTCAAATATTGCTCATCTGCCTTCCTTCTTTCCCTCTACTGCAATATGACTTTGTGCCTCTTCATATGATGTGATTTACCCTTTTCTGCTTTCTCCTATCCTCTTGTCCCATTACAGTTGTTTTTCACCACTTCATTAATTTTTTATCGTCACATCCACCCATTCTGTCTATTATATCCCTTCTAAATACCATAATAAAGATACAGTTCTCAAGAGTTATAAGTATCATCTTCCCATGTAGGGAGGTAAACAGTTTACCCTTATTGAATAACATGTTTTTTTTTTCTCATTTCTGTTTACATTTTTATTCCTTTCTTGAATCTTGTATTTGAAGATAAAATTTTCCATTGATCTCTGGTCTTTTCAAACAGGAGGTCCCTTGTTTCATTGGCTGTTCATCTCCTCTGAAAAGATTATGCTCAATTTTTCTGGGTAGTTGATCCTTGCTTGTAATCCAAGCTCCTTTGCCTTATGGAATATCATATTCCAAGCTCTCCAAACTTTTAATGTAGAAGCTACAAGATTCTGTGTAATCCTGATTGTGGTTCCACAATATTTGAATTGTTTCTTTCTGGTTGCTTGCAGGATTTTCTCAATGACCTGATAATTCTTGAATTTGGCTACAATATTCCTTGGTGTTTTCAATTTGGGATCTCTTTCAGGAGGTGATTGGTGTATTCTTTCTGTGGCTATTTTACCCTCTGGTTCTAGGGCCTCAGGTCAGTTTTCCTTGATGATCTCCTGAAAGATGCTGTCCAGTCTCCTTTTTTTTTAATCATGGCTTTAAGTAGACCAATAATTCCTATGTTATCTCTCCTGGATCTATTTTCCAGGTTACTTGTTTTTCCAACAATGAATTTTACATTTCTTCTATTTTTTTCATTCTTTTGGTTGTTTTACTGATTCTTGATGTCTCATAGAGTCGTTAGCTTCTGACTGCCAAATTCTAATTTTAATTACTTGTTTTCTTCAGTTAGCTTTTGTACCTCCTTTTCCATTTGGCCCATTTTACTTTTTAAGAAGTTGTTTTCTTCAGTGTACTTTCTTCCATTTTGTCAACAGCATTTTTAAATGAATTGATCACTTTTCAAAGCTTCTTACACCTTACTTCCCACCATGGTTTTTTTTTTTTTTTATCTGGTGACTGTCCTTGCTCTTCCATGGGAAAATAACAACAACAACAACAACAACAACAACAACAACAACAACACATTTCATCTCTTCTGTATATTTTCTTTGGCTGTCCACATTTCTTTTGTTGTTGTTATTTTTGGTTTTGTTTTTTGTTTTTGCTTTTTCATGAGGCAATTGGGGTTAAGTGAATTGCCCAGGGTCACACCGTTAATAAGTGTCAAGTGCCTGAGGCTGGATTTGAACTCAGGTCCTCCTGACTCCAAGGCTAGAGCTCTATTCACTGTGCCACCTAACTGCCTCAAGGTTTTCCATGATATTAGAATTTGTTCAGTCACTTTCTAGAGGTATTTTAAGAGATTTGGGGGAGAGCTCAGGCAAATTCCTGTTTTCACTCTGCCTTCTTGGCTCTTCAGTCTATGCGTACACATGTGTATATGTAAAAGTATAAATGAGTACCAATTTTATTATTATTCCTTTCTCATTAAGATTATTCCCTCATTCATGTTTTCAGCCAATTACTTGACTTTTTTACCTTTTGTGAAGATAGGACTCCGCTTCAAGTATGGAGGGTGTATTGTCCCAAGCTTCAGGGGTTTTGTGCAGCTGTTTTCAGATATACTCTAGGGACCTGTAAATTTTCAGATCTTCCAAGGTAGTATGATCAAAGGAGAGGTGTTTCCTCATTTCCTGGCCTGTGCTGTGGTCTATGAGTGAACACAAGCACTCTTTTGTGCCCTGAAACTATAAGGATGATTCCCTTTCCACCACCACAAGCACCACTACATCAGTCCTCCTCCTCACCCCAGGACCACCACTCAGGACTGCGACTGAGATCCAAGCACATGCAAAATGATAGAATCCTACCTCAGTGCCAGCAAAGAGAATCCTGCAATCCTCCTCTGGTCTGTCACTTAATCAACCCACTGTCTGTGGATTGGTGCCAGGGTTGTGCCAAGGTTGGTGCTAGACCATGCTTCTCTTTTATCCAAGTCTGACAGAACTTTCCTACTGACATTCTAAGTTGTCTTTGGCACTTCTGGGTTGATAAGTCAGGGAACCACCACAGCTGCCAGTGATTCAGTCCCCTGAGTCCTGCTCTGGGTTAGCTGGGGCTCCATCTTTGTTTGTGAAGCCCAAGTTTAACTGTACTCCTCTCCAGCCCAGTGTAACAGACCTTTCCCATCAATCTCCTTAGCCTTCACAAGCTAAAAGACTACTGGTATCTAGCCTTTCTGCTGACTGTACTATTTCAGTTTTTTTTTTTCCCCTGGGGCAATATTCTCTAGGTTTTTCAGGGTCAATAAGGGAGGATGAGACAGACTTACTGCTTACTCTGCCATCTTGGTTCCTGGAAGTTGAAATAGGTGAGTTTTAAACATTTAGTTTGTGGGCTAATAGCTCCAGGAGCAGTGCTGCTGCTGATGTCACCACTACTACTGGTGATTCAGTCACTCTCAAGGCCTGTTCCTGGTTTGCTGGAGCTGGGGCTGTATTGGCAAGCCCTGCATCCCTGTCTGGAGCGGGCTTCTGTCTCACCCAATTCTGCCAAACCCCTCCCAATGACCTTCTACGTTGTCTCTGGTGTCTGTGGGCTGAGAAGACTGGAATCCACCACTGCTTCTAGTGATTCAGTTCCCTGAAGCATGCTGTGGCTTTGGTTAGGCTGGGTCTGTGCCGTGCCCTGCATGTTGAACACTCTTCTCTCATGTCTCTGCAACAGACCTGAGATACCAAGTTCAGCTTTGTACATGTTTATTTTAATATGTCTATTAGACATCCAGTTCTAGATATCTGAAGGAGGTTTGAAATTTTAGATTAGAGGTCAGTAGAGGGATTAGATAGGATAGGTAGATCTTAGAATCATTGGCATAGAGATAGTAATTAAATCCATGGGAGCTAAAGAGATCACCAAGTAAAGAAGTAGAGATAGAAGAGAAGATTATCCAGAACAGAACTCTATAAGACACCTACAATTAGAGGAAGTGAACTAGATGAGAATCCAATAACAGAAACTGAGAAAAGGTGATCTTATAGGGAGGAGGAGAACCAGGAAAGAGTGTTTTTTTGATAAAAAAGCAAAACAACAGCAACAACTAAAGAGAAGAGAACATCAAGGACAAGAGGGTGAATTGCTCTCTCAAAGGCTGCATAAAGGTCAAGAAGAATGAGGACTATGAAAAGGCCATAGAACTTGACAGTTAACACATCTATGGTAACTTCAGAGAAACCAGTTTGGATGGAATGACAACAGTGGAAGGCAGGTTATAGGAGGTTAAGAAGAGAAAGTGGATGGAGCTATTTTAGATGACTTTCTTTTAATTTAGCTAGAAAAGGCAGAGGAGATATAGGAAATTATTAGTTGGGATGGAAGGATCAAGTAAGGTGTATGTGGGTGTTTGAGGTTGGGGAAACATGGGAATATTTGTAGGAAGTAGGGAAGGAGTCAGTAGATGGGGAGAAATTGGACATAAATAAGAATTCAGATTATAGAGGGAGGCATTCTGTTGGAGAAAGCAGAATGAATTGGCATCACTTTTGCAGCTAGAGAAATTTGCCTTGGTAAGGAACAAGACCCTAACCTAATTCATATGAGAAAGGAGTGAAGAAGGAAATAGTGTCAGAATGCATCTGAATGATATGAATTGAGGAAGAAAGAAGAGGGAGCTCAGAGAATTATGTTTTTTTGTTTTGTTTCATAGAATATGAGGAAAGTTTCTCAGCTAAGAAGGTAGGTGAAGGGGAGGACATAGGATAGTTGCAGTAGAATTAATAGTTTGGAAAAGCTGCTCTGAAGAGTGGGGTAATGAGTTGTTAAGAGAACTGAAGAAAGATTGTATAATATAAAATTTTAACAGGCCCATCCAGAATGCTTGAGTGATTTTTCTCCAACTTTGTTCAGCCCATGTGTAGAAGTCAAGGCAGATGGTGGGAGTCATCCAAGGCTGAAACTTGGCAAGGAGCAATGAGTGGTATGATAAGAGGTCCAGGTACTCAAGAGAAAAGAGCAGCATATAACTAAAGTATTTCACTATGGGGTCATGATGGGGAAAAGAGGAGAGAGTGTTTATTTGAGAGAAGACGGTCTATGATAAAACAGAGAGGTTGAGGCATTAAAGGTCACAGGGTGGACAAGAGGTGTGATTTGATAATGGTAGGCAGAGATGAGAGATAGAAAGCCAAAAGATTATGGTCAGATAAACAGAATTCAGAAATTTTGAACAAGGAAGTGGTGCATTTGTGTGTGATAGGTATGATAGAAAAATCAAGGTGATACCATATTTTGTGTGTGGCTAAAGTGGGGTAGAGGTGTAAGCCACAGGAAATGAGTAACTAGGTTAAGAGGAAGAGTAATTATGTATCTTAAAGGCTCATAATGTGAGGGTTCATAGTATGAGGAACTGGGAAATTGAGAAAAAATATGGATTGGGTATCTAAATCATTAAAGAAGAAGAAGGAATTTACCTGGAGGTCTGTAAATGATAATTATCAGGATTTTGATTGAGTGGTAGATATGAATGGCATGAACCTCAGAGGAGGATGGAGAACAATAGAGGGTGAGGGCAAAGCTGGAAGTGGCAAGTGGGAGCAAGGAATATTCTAGCTTCCATGACTTGGCCAGTAAGCTGAAGGGAATGAATGAAGGTGAAGCCAATACTTCAAAGGGTGGTCAGGGATGCTATGTTATGAGGTGGAAGCCCAGTTTCAGTGATCATAAAAAGTACTCTAATACATGAAGAATATAGTTAATGATATAGATTTGACTGTGAAGAAAAGTATGTTGTTGCTTGGGATGTTATGGGTTCTGAATTTATTTACAAAGCCTTCATCTCGTATTATCTAATGAGATCCTAAATTTATCTTATTTCAATGGTTTCTAAAATATAGTAAAATCAATTTCTTCTCGATGTTAGGTCTTCCCAGATCATGGCAGAGTTGTTTTATTTATTTTTTGAGGAAATTACACTTTCAATTTATTGAGCTATTAAGCCAGATTTTCCCAATGATTAAACTATATTCTGGTTATAAATTAGATTCCCTTCAAAGATTCATTAATAACATCAGGTCACTGAAGAACAATTTAGATTGGATTCCAAAGTGCCTGAATTATACCCCAAATGTGAGTTTTGCAACTTTCTTGCCTAACAATTTAACAATCTTGTAATGAGAAAAATGAATTGTGGATAGTGAATGTGGAACGTCATGTCATCAAATCTCTGTTTATTCATTAGCAGAGGATGGATATGAGCAAGTGAAGAAAAAATTACGAAAGTTAATCTTAGTTAAGAATGTTAATGGAAAAGGAATGTCTGCCTAATGCTAATGTTCTGCATGGTCTTATAATCAATCAGTAAGCATTTATTAACAGCTATTAGTCAGGCACTAAGCTAGGTGCTCAGGATAGAAATAAAAATCCAAAGTCTTTGCTATCAAGGAGATTATAATCCACTAGTGGTATAATATGTTCATAAATAAATACAGGAAATAACCAAAAGAAATTCAAAGAGTTGTGTGGAGGGGAGGGCAGAAATGGAGAATTATACTATAAATTAATTAAATTATGATATTAAATATGTATTATTAATTAAATAGGTATTCTTGAAAGAAGTGGAACTTGAGCTGAATCTTGAAAGAACCTAAGGGTTTCAAGTAGGAGAGATGAAGAGGAATACCACTTGAAGTAACTGTTTCATAGTAATTTAAGATTTAGTGGTTGCAAAATAAACATGTATTAAAATCAAGTTCATGTGTTCATAGACTTTATTGCTAGAAGACATCTTAGAAATCATCTTCTCCAAAACTATCATTTTACAGACGAAGACTCCCAGAGTCTTCTGAGGCTCACAGAGTGTATGGGGCTTGTCAAAGTCACATAAAGAACATAGAAGCATAGATTTAGAGCAGAAAAGGAATTTAGAAGCCATCATGTCCAAGTCATCCTCTTTATCAAGAAAATTATATCAAGAAAATTAGAAATGTTGAGAGAGTTGTCCATTGTCAAACCAGCAGCTACTAAGTATTTGAAAAAAAAAAGATTCAAAATGAGTTCTCCCTAACTCATTCTATTATCTTATCTCCTGTGTTACCAAGCTGTCTCAGCAATTGAGCCACTAATAGAATCAGGATTCAAATCCAAGAATCCAGAACCAATACTCATTTTACATCATAATATGACAGTCACATAGAAGCTATCCCATGGAAACTCAGTCTTTTCAGTTATATTGGCTCTTTCCCCTCCTAATTCTCAAAATTCCTCTCTTTCTAAAGAATTATTTTTATGTCTTGGTTGGATAACCTGTCTGATCTCTTTTTGTCAATGATCTCTTAATGAATATTTAAATACTTTGAAGTATCAGAATTTCAAGAAAATATTGTTCAGAAGAGAGCTGACTGCTTTACAGGCTTGTTTATGGTGTGCTTAAAAAGTCAAGATCTAAGTTCTATAGATTTTACTGCTACTTAGTAAAGTTATCTCCTAAAATGCACTGCAAAGATAGGGCCCTACTAAACAGTCTCTCAGTGGCCAATATCACCATTTCTGCCCTGGCTAAATAAACAATGTGATGTGACAGAATGCCGAGAGTGGAAACAGGAGAGACCCTAGTTCAAATCTTGATGCTAACAATTACTAAAACCATTATATAAATGCCATTTTTATGCCTGGACTACATAAGTCTATAGCCAGAAATGACACTTTTATTTATGCATTCGATAATACAGTCTTATCAATCCAATTCAACATATTTGATTCAATTTAGCAAACATTTATTAACTTCTTACTCTTTCATGGGATGTTTTATCAGGTGTTAGGCTTGGTGCCTCTCCTATACAAATATGTAATTTCTAACATACTTTCCCCTAGCACTAAAACCTCAAGGCCATTCTTTAGGTGGTTATGGCTAGAATATTTCACTCTCTCCTTCCTAAGCTACTTGTGTTACACTCTAGGCCAAAACCAAGTGTAGAGTGATTATACTTGCAAGAGAAAAACAAAGCCAATACTCTCTAAATAGTAAGTACCAGCATACATATAGTACTAGTGAATTAACTTATATAACTGGAAAAAGCAAGTTTCATGAATATACCCTCAAGTTTTCTGAGACAATCATGGGCCCTGACTTCAATGAAGTCATAGACTCAGACATTCCTAGAACCAATATCTCATATCATGGTGATCCCTGTCATGCCAACCCCACTACCAAGGGGTTTTTCATTGTATCAGGATTATGTACACTGGATCTATTTTTCATGTATTAGTGCTTTAGGACATTCCTACTATCACACCCTCAGTAAAGCAGGATTAACCAAAATACCTCAGCAGTAAAACAAAAGTGGGAAAAGGAAGAATTAACCTATAGGATCTCTCACATGCATTACTCACATATACTTAAATTATATATCACCCAAAGACTGGAATACTCCAAAAGTTTACAAAGATACTAATTTCTGCGTATGTGTTTTCTTCACCAGGATTTATTGGAAGCAACATGGTATAGTAAATAGCACTATGGATTTGGAATTTGAATGCTTGGCTTAAATTCCTCCCATGGTTCCATCACTTACATTCTTAAATAATCAGTTTCCTCATGTGTAAAAATGGTTATAATCATATATATAGTATATATTTCTCAAAGTCATTTGATCAAATGATGTAATATATTTAAATCTCTCTGAAATGACCAGTTCTTACCAGTGGGGGAGGGAAAGGAATAAACATTTATTAAGCACCTACTATGTGACAGGCCATGTGCTAAGAGCTTTACAAGCACAGTGAATAGAGCTCTGGCCCTGAAATCAGGGATACCTGAGCTCAAATCTGGAGTTAGACACTTAACTAGTTTTGTCTGTCTCTGTTTTCTCATTTGTAAAATGTAGATAATAATAACACAACCTTAAGAATTATTGAATCAAATAAGACAACATTTGTAAAGTGTTTAACACAGGGCCTGGCACATAGAAGGTACTATCAAAAAATTGCAGTTATTGTTATTGTTATAGTAATAGTTATTATTTATACAGAATTTATTTTTATAAAAATTTTGTGCATTATATAAATTGATCCACATAGCAGAACTGAGTTAATATAAGTATAATTATTCTCATTTTCCAGATAAGTAAGCTGAGTCTCAGAAAGGTTAAGTGATATGAACAAAGTCATACAGCTAGACAGTGTCACTTACTGATCTTGGCATTGGTGCTTTTAGAGTACAGGGAACTGTTCTCTTCAGTTTTTTTTTTTATAATTTTGATTTTATTTTAACAGTAATTTATATTTCTAACTTATAGTCAAAGAATCTCTTGATTTAGATGATGTAGATGAGTAAAATTCCAAATTGTGTATTTTCCTAAGTAACTATCTTGTATTCTCACATAGATAAATAATAAAGGACTTTTAATGACACAGAAAGACAATACAGTAGAATCTTTGGCCTATTTATTAGGTATAGTTGAATATAACCCCGCAAGTTTTGTTTAAAATAAAGACATACTTAATAAAGACCCTCCAAACCAGCTATGAGGCAGAGCTCCTTCTTATAATAGAGAGTCATCATATGCAGTTTTTTGCCTAAAGCCTTGCCACTTGGCACCTGAGGCCTGGGGCAGGATGCCAACACAACTGTCATTGGGAACAGTGCCCACCCAGCAGATGAGCAGGACTTTATGAAGCCATGAGACCTTGTTCACATATCAAATATGTTTACTAAGGGCAGGATTCCAAGTTATAAATCTTCAAATATGTCCGAAAAGCTGTGCCAACATAAAGAGGCTACACCAACTTTAATCCACCTATAATGTGGATTAACCTTGAAATTTATTTAGGGGAGAATACTTCAGACACAAAGGCAAAGCTGTTATCTTTCAAGCTAGGAAAGCAATAGAGCTTTTGGATTTGTATTTTCCTGTAGGCTTACTTATTCTGAATGCCATATTGATCTAATGGTTTTTTGCTTGGCACAATTATTTAAATAACTTTAATCTAAGGTTTACAAATGATCTGGAACCTTGTTTGTGGAACAATTTATTCACCACAAAGCAGAACACAGTCTGTGGTCTTTTCTGTATGGTCCTCATCCAAAGGTCACCAATATTTTTTAAAATTTATTCTTTAAAGAAAAGGGCCCTTATTATAAAATTATTTCCACCAAAACATGAGCCCATACCATTGAGACAATTTAGAGATTGTATTTTCATTTCTCAAATTCAACAAATATTTCAGGTACCTGTTTGGTTAATGATGTCAATTGCCGATAAAGCATTTTTAAAAGCATGAATACTTTAATGAAGGAAGATATAAAATTAAATGAATAAGGAAAGTTTGAGGGGAAGCCATTCAAAATAGGTTTTTGTTTTCTAAAGTAAGGGTAATATAAATTTCCAGTTCAGTGTTGACAAGAGTATTACAAAATATGATGATCCCACTTCAGAATTGGAATCCTAGTCTTAGATTCAGGCATCCTCTCCACATTATTTATAGGTGCTGCAAAAAAGGGGGAAAAAAACAAAGATAAGTGTATCTAAGTGCAAATTTAAAGACTGCATTGAAAAATGAGGTCAATGAACTCAGAGGAAGAACAGCCTTTAGGCTGTTCTCAGCATGAGGACAACACTAATTTTCAAGAAAGAAGCAACAAACAAAAAGATCAAAATGAAGCTATCAAATTCCCTTTTCATGTGAAACTGACTAATGCAGCACAAAACATACTTTTGTAATCCTCTAGCTTAAGATATCTTTCCATGACCCCCTCCCAACCAAAAAAGGAACTTGTTTTTAAAGAATGGTATATTTATTTTAATTTTTAAAGAATTATGTATTAAAATACATATAAAATACATAATTCACATTTTTACACAGCACATTACTGGGACAGCATCTTTGCAAATAAACCTATAGCACAAAAATGAAAACAGAGAGGACACACTAAATTTTTTTTTCAATTTTTCATAGGACAAAGGAAAATCCAGCATCCTATTGATCTCATTACAAATACTCACCCAACAACAACAACAAAAACAAAACAAAACAAAACAATCTGTCTGCATAATAAAATGAAAACCAGTTCATCACAATATGTTCCAAATGGATAAAACCCAGAGGTCCATTCTCAAAAATACATTAGTGAATAGAACAGTGGACTTGGGAAACAGCATGACTTGGTATCAAATCCTGCCCCATTTATTAGCTGAATGACCCTACGCAAGTCACTTAACCTCCCTATGCCTTAGTAACCTTATCAATACAATTAAAAGTTTGGACTTGATGACCTCCTAATTTCCCTTCTAGTTTTAAAGCAATGATGCTATAAATTAATCTCAGCTTACCTTGATTGCCAGCCCAACAAATTATATGCCATATATGCTTTTTACAAGTTATATCCAACAATGGAATATAATTTTAACATCTCATATTAAACTAAAATATAAGATGGTATGAGATGCTATCTAGCTCATTGTTGTCTGATTATTATTTTTCTTTTAATTTGACTGAACAAAATAATACCTTATTAACAGTTTTATGCCAAGTAACATTCTTATATGAAAATCATTCAGACTTCCTAAGGTGTGATAATAGAAATAAACTCTTTAAATGACCATCTGATAATAAAATTGGGTGAGACTTAAAGCAGGCAGATGTATATTCTCCAAAGTTATTTACCACCATGGTAAAGTAGATCCAGTGAAAAGTACCTGTCAAGGAGTCATTTTCTGTGCATGGTAAGGCCCTGGAGATGTTCCTGTTTGTGGATGACATAGTGTTGAGTGCATGGATGGTGGCTTGTTCCCAGAGTTGACAAGGATAACAAACTATATTGATTTTAGGAATTTGCAAAGATATTTTACTGACCTAAATTTTTCCATATTTTCCCATATTAGTAGTGTTCCTACCTGGCAACAAGATGTAGAATATAACTGTTTCCAAATAACTAAAGATCAGGATTACAGAAGACAATGAAAAAGCTCATGGTAGGTTGATCAGACTGTAACACACACCCAATGAGGGATTTGGGGAGGGAAAAAGAAAAGAAATAATAATCATTAAGAATTATTTGAGAGGAAGAGATGATGAGCTGATCACATGGCGAGGGGGAGGAATGACATTTGGACAACCGTAATGTTCAATCGCTACAAGAGAAAGAAAGGAAGGCCTTTGACATGTTGTAAGGATTTCCCATTTTGGGGGAATATGAAGAAGAGTTGGGCAGGCCTGGCCAAGTTGTGATCTTCATTGGGAGCTCCTGAATTGATGCGCTCACAGATCCATAAATTTTTTGCTATAGATAAGAATAGGGTCTGATGGTTGTCTTTGTAATGTGAAATAATTGTTAACATAATAGTAGTATGAATAATTTAATGATGAATTTAAAGTATTCAATTTGAATTTGAGACCTAATCCATCATTTTTCTCCACCTTATCTATCAGTGCTTACTATATTCCAGACACTACTAGGAAATGTGAATACAAAGACAAGATTAAAACATTCCATGACCTCAAGGAGATTAGATTTTATAGTGGAAAGAAGATGTGCCTGTGTAATATGTACAAAATGTTTTAAAATAACTACAATGTAATTAAAGAAGTGGGAAATGGACTAATATCTGGGAATCAAATGAAAAAGTTGGAAGTCAAAGTGTTCAAGTGGTTATGGGCCTTAGCCAGTATCATACAACCAGTATCTAAACCAGTACTAAATTCCAGGCCTCGGGACTTTTAGCCCAAAAAACATTTCCGTGTACCACACTACCTCCTTTAAATATTTAACTTCAAAAACTTTACTGCAACCAGGAGACACTAGTAATTCCACTTTTCAGAACTAATGGGATAGATACATCATGTAAATCTTCTAAAAGGCATCTTGGAGTATTACACAAAAATCAGAGAATCATAGAATCTGATATTGAAAATTAAATAAGAAGTCAGATAGTTAGGTGGTGCAGAGAGTAAATCATCCAGCCTAGATCCAGGAAGACTAGAGTTAAATCCCACCTCAGACCCTTACTATTCGCGTAATCCAGGGTAAATCACTTTCCTCAGTTTCCATAACTATAAAAAGGGGATAATAATAGTACTGTCTTGTGAGGTTGTTGTAAAGATCAAATGAGATAACTCCAAAGCACTTAGCAAATTGCCTGGCACATCATAGCATGCTGTTATTATTGTTATTATTATTATTACTATTATTATAGTTATAGTTATATCTAGTATAATACATAAAACAAAGGAATCTTTACTATAACATATGCAATGAATGGTAATCCACCCTCTGCATAAAGACTTGCTAAGAGAGGGGGAACCCATCAACACATGAGTCATCCCATGTCACTTTTGGAAAGCTCTAATTTTTAGGGAATTTTTCTTGATATTAATCTTATTTTTTTCTCTTTTAAGTTTCTATTCATCACTCCTACTTCTGTCCTCCGCAGTCAAACTGAACAAATCTAATCCCTTTTCAAAAATACAGCTTTTTTCATCCTTGAAGATGGTTACCACATTGCCCTGAATCTTCTCTCCTTCATACTAAATATTTTCAGTTCTTTTAACTGATTCTTGTACTATATGGACTCAGATACTCTCCCAATCCTGATGGCCCTCTTGTGAATACTCTCTGCCTTATCAATGAGCTTAAATTATAGCACCCAGAACTGAATATAATTTCATATGAGGTTTTAGAAGGGCAGAGTACAGTAGGACAATCACTTCCACATTCCTGTATCCTATTCTTCTTCTAATGAAATTGAAGTTTGCATTATGTTTTTTAGTTGCCACATCATATTTGAAATTCACTAAAACCTAGTTCTTTTTTTAATAGATGCATTTCTATCCATTCATTCTTTCTACATTGTGCTTATGAAGTTAATTTTTATATACCTACTTGGCATTTGTACCCATTGAGAACTTTATCTTTTTAAATTCAGCCCAATGCACCTGTCTAGAATCTTTTGGGTTCTAAGTTTGTTATCTAGCATGTTAGCTATCCTTTCCAAATTTTTGTGAATTGCAATTTTTATGAACATACCATCTCTGCATGAACACACACACACACACACACACACACACACACACACACACACATACACATAGCACAGCACAGTGCCAAGACTACATCACTGGGAGGTATTTAATATTTCCTTTCTCACTAACAAGAGATGGGGGACCTTTGGTGAGATGTATGCCCACCAACAGGGTTCCAAAGACAGGAGGTATTCTGAAAACAAATTAATTAATTAGCATTCTGTGTAAGATTTCTCACTGATAACATTTTCACCCTCCTATGCTGTACAGGTTTGGCCAGAAATCTATTTAAAGCCGGCTTTTCAGGCTCTCTTAGATAAAGCAACCTATCAAGCAGCATACTGCAGTACCTTAGGATAGAGAAGTAAAGTACTGAAGGACAGGGAGAAGAAGGGAGACTCAACTTAGGGGAAAAAGATAGCATTTGGAAATCAAAGGGAAATATTTTTATTACAATTATCATAGTTTCCCTGCTTAAAAGGAAAGAGATGAAGGGAGCTAACCAAACACTATTACAGTTGCTAAAGGAGCCCATTTGCACAAAACTGCAGGTGTCTTTTATTCACGGACAAGAAATAGTTGATAAAACAGTAGATGGTACTACTTATTTCACCCACCATATCCTCATATGGTCTGGTGCATTCAATTTCCCATTCAGTAGCAATTGATTGATTTCTACTATTGGACCACCAGTAGTAGTTGGAGGATTTCTGCATTGTTAACCAATCAAGATATAGTAAAACAATTGTGGATCCAATTCCTCTCACTTTCCCACTTTGTTAGTGCTTTGAAATACATACCTTTAGGAAGAAGTTTACTAGCATAGGAATATAGCTAGATTATACCAAACCAATGGAGCAGATCTTCATGGTGCTAGCAACTTTAACTAGGACACAGTCTCCTTATCTATATACAGAGAGAGAGAGAGAGAGAGACAGACAGACAGACAGACAGACAGAGAGACAAAGAGAGAGAGACAGAGATAGAGTCTGGAAAGGGGCTAAACAAAAAATGTCTAATAGGTCTTTTAAGTAAATATGTTTTAATAGAAAAATAGAGCTAGATTATTGGAGTGGATTGAACAATATATGTGCATGTAACTGACATGATACACTCTGCTTTGACTACTTATAATCTGTGGAACTCTGGTACAAATCACTTGTCCTCACTATGCCTCAATTTCCCCATCTGTAAAATAAGGTTCTTCAATTAAATGAAATTTAAGATCTTTTTCTTGTGAGCCACAAATATAATGCCTTTCCAATGTGCTTTGTGACCCTGAGGAAAGATAGTTCAATATGTATAATTTGTGATTTTGAGCATGATTATTATTAATGTTTTATTAGAAAGAATGTTTCTTTTAAATAAGTGATTTAAAATCACTTCATAAGGTATTATTTCCTTCTTAGTAAAAAAAAATTGCCTCCTGGGTACAGAGATTTTCTGTGGGAAATCATATCCTTGTTAATAATAGAAGTCAATGAGAAAATATAATTTGATTCACAGAAATATATTTACAGCCAGCTTTTTTAGGAGTATCCCATAAAATTTGGCTCATACTCTGAGGTATTTTATTGTCCGATGAAACATTTTCCTTAGAAGTTAATCAAGCATTTTTGGCATATCTGTTACTCCCCTCCACCCAAGTGTATAACAACAACAAGAAGTAAAAACACTGAGTCAATCCATTGACAAACTTTTTTTTTTTATAATGAGGAAAGTAACAATAATCTGAGTCAGAATAGTGCCACTACCCCTAATTTTGAAGGGATATTCAATCTCTCTGCCCATGTTATCTTTTTTATATTGAATTCCTATCTCTAATGGTTGAGATAAGAGATGGCTGACCACAAGCACCCTAAAGTCAAAGAGTTTTATTGGTCCCTTATTGCTACAAGGATAATCTATATGCTTCTCTCTTTGATACTTTAAAGTCCAACCCAACACCAGTCTACCTTAGCAGAATGACTATATATTATTTGATCACACTCTGTATTCTAGCCATAATGGCCTACTTTTGATTCTCCTTAAGTAACATTCCATATATTGCCCCATCTCATTTCAAAGGCTCCCTCCCATATCTAGAATGGTCTCCTTCCCTTATTTTACCTCTTACAATACCTACCTTCATTTAAGGATCAGCTCAATTCCCACCTTCTCCACAAGGCAAATTCTGATCATCCCATTTCCTTCTATCTATCAAAATTACCTTGCATTAATTTCACATGTATTTTATATTTTCTTATTTAAGTAAAAATTTAGGTGATAGACAACTAGGTGGCACAGTGGATAGAATGCTGGGCCTGGAGTGAGGAAAGCCTGAGTTCCAAATAAGGCCTCAGACATTTATTAGCTGTTTGACCAGAGACAAGTCACTTAATCTCTGTTTGCCTCACTTTGGTCAACTATAGGATGGGAATCATAACTACACATACCTTGTAGGGTTGTTGTATGGAATCAAATGAGACAATAATTTAACAACATGTAGTGCTTAGTATATAGACTTTATTTTTTAATTAATGTATTTATTTTTAGTTTTCAACATTCATTTCCACAAGATTTTGAGTTTCAAATTTTCTCCCCATCTCTCCCCTCCCCTCCAAGACAGCATGCATTCTGAATACCCCTCCCCTCAATCTGTCTTCCTATCACCCCCTCTCTTAACCTCTTCCCTTTCTATTTTCTGTAGGGCAGGTTCCATACCCAGTTGAATGTATATGTTATTCCCTCCTTAAGCCAAATCCAATGAGAGTAAGATTCATTCATTCTCTCTTACCTTCTCCCTCTTTACCTCCATTGAAAAAGCTTTTTCTTGCACCTGTCTCTCTCTCCCTCCCTTTCCCCTGAAAGATTATACCCAGTTGTGTTGGGTAGGTGATTCCTTTTTTTTTTTTTTGGCTCTTTCACATGTCAGTTCTTTATTTCTTTTTTTTAATATAAATTTATTTATTTTTAGTTTTCAACATTCACTTCCACAAGTTTTTGAATTCCAAATTTTCACCCCATCTCCCCCTCCCCCCACCCCAAGATGTCATGCATTCTGAATATCCTTTCCCCTAGTCTGTCCTTCTCTTCTATCTCTCTCCCCTTCTCTTATCCTTTTCCCCTTCTATTTTCCTATAGCAGGATAGACTTCTGCACCCCATTTCCTGTATTTCTTATTTACCAGTAGCATGTGAAAACATTTTTTTAAACTATGTTTTTACAACTTTACGTTTCAAATTTCTCTCTTCCTCCCTCCCCACCCACCCTCACTGAAAAGTCAAGAAACTCAATATAGGATGTATACTTTGCAGTTGTGTAAAACATTCCATAGTAGACATGTTGTGAAAAACTAACTCTATTTCCCTTAATCCTATCCTGCCCTCCCATTTATTCTATTCATTGTTTTGACCCTGTCCCTCCTCAGAAGTATTTACTTCTTATTACCCCCTTTCCCAATCTGCCCTCCTCTCTATCATCCCCCTGCTCTCTTCTCCCCTTCTCCCCTATTTTCCTGTAGGGTAAGACAGATTTCCATACCCAATTGAATGTGTATGTTATTCCCTCCTTAAGCCAAATCCTATGAGAATAAGATTCACTCATTCCCTCTCACTTTCCCACCTTTCCCCTCCACTGTAAGAGACTTTTCTGTTTTTTTTGTGAGATAATTTACCCCATTCTACCTCTCCCTTTCTTCTTCTCTGAGTATAATCCACTCTCATCCCTTAATTTTATTCTCCAGATATGACCCCTTAATCTCCAACTCACCCTGTGCCCTCTATCTATCTACATACAAATACATATAATTTTTTTTTTCTTCTGACTACCCTAATACTGACAAAGGTCTCATGAGTTATAAATATCATCCTTCCATGCAGGAATGTAAACAGTTCAATCTTAAATAAGTCACTTATGATTTCTCTTTCCTGTTTACCTCTTCATGTACTACTTGAGTCCTGTATTTGAAAGTCAAATTTTCTATTCAGCTCTGGTCTTTTCATCAAAAAATGCTTGAAAGTCCTCTATTTCACTGAATGACCATTTTTTCCCCTGAAGGATTATACTGAGTTTGGCTGGATAGGTGATTCTTGGTTGTAATCCTATCTCCTTTGCCCTCTGGAATATTATGTTCCATGCCCTCTGGTCCTTTAATGTAGAAGCTGCTAAATCTTGTGTTATGCTGATTGTGTTTCCAGCGTACTTGAATTGTTTTCTTCTGGCAGCTTGTAATATTTTCTCCTTGACCTGGGAACTCTGGAATTTGGCTATAATATTCCTAGGAGTTTTCCTTTGGGGATCTCTTTCAGGAGGAGATCTGTGGATTCTTTCAATTTCTATTTTGCCCTCTGGTTCTACTATATCAGGGCAGTTTTCCTTGATAATTTCTTGAAAGATGATGTCTAGGCTCTTTTTTTGATCATGGCTTTCAGATAGTCCAATAATTTTTAAATTCTCTCTCCTGGATCTATTTTCCAGGTCAGTTGTTTTTCCAATGAGATATTTCACATTGTTTTCTAATTTTTCATTCTTTTGGATTTGTTTACGTGTCTTGATTTCTCATAAAGTCACTACTTCCAATTGCTCTATTCTAATTTTTAAGGAAGTATTTTCTTCAGTAAGCTTTTGGACTTCCTTTTCCATTTGGCCAATTTTTCTTTTTAGGGCATTCTTCTCCTCATTGGCTTTTTGGACCTCTTTTGCCATTTGGGTTAGGCTATTTTTTAAGGTGTTATTTTCTTCAGTATTTTTTTTTGGGTCTCCTTTAGCAAGGTGTTGACTTGTTTTTCATGATTTTCTTGCATCACTCTCAGTTTTTCCTCTGCTTCCCTTACTTGCTTCTCAAAATCCCTTTTGACCTCTTCCAAGGCTGGGAATGATTCATATTTTTCTTGGAGGCTTTGAATGTAGGAGCTTTGACTTTGTTGTCTTTTTCTGTATATTTTGATCTTCTTTTTCACCAAAGAAAGATTCTATGGTCTGACTCTTTTTGCGCTGCTTGCTCATGATCCCAGACAATTACTTGAGTTTTAAACTCTTTGTTAAGGTAAGAGTCTGCTTCCAATGTGGAGAATGTACTGTCCCAAGCTTCAGGGTTTTGTATAGCTGTTTTCAGAGATACTTGTAGGGACCTGTAAATTTTCAGTTCTTCCAAGGTGGTATGATAAGGGGCGAGGTGTTTACTCCTTTCCTGGCCTGTGACCACAAGTATTCCTGTAACTGTAAGGAAGGGTTCCTCTCCACAGAAACTCCAAGCTCCACCATGCCAGCGTTCAGCCTCACCCCAGCACCACTGCCCAGAACTGTGACCCAGATCCAAACATGGGCAAAGCAAGAGATTCCTGCCTCAGCACTGGCAAAGAGATCCCTGCAATTCCTCTCTGATCAGACACTGAATTCCCCCTCAGTCTGTGGACCAGAAGCTCAGGAAGCAGCTGCCCCCACCCAGGATCCCACTTTTGAGGAATGGAGCTGAAATCCCACCTTGCTGTCTCAACACTGACAGAAACAGACTTTTCCCACTGACATTCTAAGTTGTCTTTGGCATTGGTGGATTGAGGAGTCTGGAAACCTCGACAGCTGCCCACGATTCAGTCCTCTGAGGCCTGCTCCAGGTTCGCTGCAGCCTGGGCATCCATACCACACAATGCTGAGCTCCCAGCCCAGCGCGATACACTTTTCTGATCAATCATTCAGGTTGTCTTGGGCTGGAAATTTGTTTCACTCTGTCTTTTTGTGGGTTCTGCTGCTTTAGAATTTGTTTAGAGCCATTTTTTATGAGTGTTTGGAGGGCTTTGGAGGGGAGCTCAAGAATGTCACTGCTTTCACTCCACCATCTTGGCTCCGCCCCAGGTTGGTGATTCTTAATTTTAATCCTAGTTCCTTTGACCTCAGCAACATCATATTCCAAGCTCTCTGAACCCTTAATGTAGAAGCTGCTAAATCTTGTGCCATCCTGATTGTGTTTACACGATACTTGAATTGTTTCTTTCTGGCTGCTTGCAATATTTTATCCTTGTCCTGGGAACTCTGGAATTTGGCTATAATGTTCCTAGGTGTTTTCCTTTGGCAATCACTTTTAGGAGGTGCTCGGTGGATTTTTTCAATTTCTATTTTACCCTCTGGCTCTAGAATATCAGGGCAGTTTTCCTTGATAATTTCTTTTTCTTTCTTTTTTTTTTTTTTTGGTGAGGCAATGGGGTGAACTGACTTTCCCAGGGTCACACAGCTAAGAAGTGTCGAGTGTGTGAGGCCAGATTTGAACTATGGTCTTCCTGAATCTGGGACTAGTGCTGTATGATAATTTCTTGAAAGATGATTTCTATGTTAGTTTTTTTAATCATGGCTTTCAGGTTGTCCAATAATTTTTTAAGTCTTCTCTCCTGGATCTATTTTCCAGGTCATTTGTTTTTCCAATGACATATTTCACATTATCTTCAGTTTTTTTCATTATTTTGGTTTTGTTTTATAATTTCTTAATTTCTCAAAGAGTCATTAGCTTCCATTTGTTCCATTCTAATTTTTAAGGAATTATTTTCTTTAGTTACATTTTGGACATCCTTTTCCATTTGGCCAATTCTGCTTGTTAACACCTTCTTCTCCTCATTGGCTTTTTGTACCTCTTTTGCCATTTGAGTGGGTTCAGTTTTTAAGTTGTTATTTTCTTCATTTTTTTGTGTCTCCTTTAGTAAGTTGTTGACTCGTTTTCCATGATTTTCTTGCATCACTCATTTCTCTTCCCAATTTTTACTCTACCTTTTTTTTTTTTTGCTTTTCACAATCCTCTTTCAGCTCTTCCATAGCCTGAGACAAATTTGTATTTTTTTTTTTTGGATGCTTTGAATGTAGGAGCTTTGACTTTGTTGTCTTCTTCTGGTTGTATGTTTTGATTTTTTTTTGTCACCAAAGTTAAGATTCTATACTGAGTTTTTTTTTTTTACAATGTTTGCTCATGTTCCCATCCAATTATTTGACTTTTAAATTCTTTGTTGGAAAGGCTCTGCTTCCAGTGTAAAGGGCATACTGTCCCAAGCTTAGGGGGTTTTACACAGCTTTTTTTCAGAAGTACTTCTAGCAACCTATAAATTTGCAGTTCTTCCAAGGTAGTATGATCAAAGGAGAGGTGATTACTCCTTTCCTGGTCTGTGCTTTGGTCTATGAATTATCACAAGCACTCTTTTCTGCCTTGGAACTGTCAGGAAGATTCCCTCTCCCCTGCTGTCACAAGCTTTGCCACACCAGCACTGCTTCTTGCCCCAGAGCCAACACTAAGGACTATGATCCAGATCCCAGCATTGGCAAAGTAAGAGAATCAAGTCTCAGCATCAGCAAAGAGATCTCTGCAATTTCCCTCTGATCAGCTGCTTGATAGCCTAACCATGTGTGGGCCTGGATCTCCAGCAGTAACCCCTGCCACCACTGTCCTGGGGTTGTGCCAGTGCTGAGACTAGACTGTGCTCTTCTCTCACCCAGGTCTGACAGACCTTTCCCACTGTCCTTCTAAGTCGTTTTTGGTGTTTGTTGGTTGAGAACTCTGGAAACCACTAGAAGTGCCATGTCCTTATGTTCCTTGAGGCCTTCTCTGGGTTTGCTGGTCTCCCATCTTTGCCAGCACAGCCCATGCTGAACTGTGCTCCTTTCCTAGTCTGGTGCAACAGACCTTTCCCATCTATCATCCAGATTGTCTTGGGCTGGAAATTTGTTTCACTCTGTCTTTTTGTGAGTTCTGCTGCTGTAGAACTTGTTTAGAACCATTTTTACAGGTATTTAGAGGAGTTTGGGGAGACATCAAGAAAATCACTGCTTTTACTCCACCATCCTCTGCCCCTCCTAAGATAATATTTGTAAAGTGCCCTACACTTAGTAGCTGCTAAATAAACACATATTCCCTTCCTTTTCCTCTTCACTGACTAAGACAATGCAAATCTCTTAAGGGCTGAAGGACTTTTGTCTTGTTATCCCCTCTGCCTAGCACAACGCTCATGCGCTGTAGATACTTAATAAATGGATAATAAGAATAGAGTAAAGTAACATATTGCAAAAACAAAGATCAAATTAAGTTTTGGCACAGTTTTGTAGTAATATACACTTTACCACATTTTTGGTAAGACTATTCAATATATAATAAAAGTAAAAAAAATGATCATATTCTTTAACCCAGCAAATGGAACAAAATTTAAATATTTCATTATAAGGAAATTGAGGGCTTATGTGTATGAAAATATTCATACTTATTTTCATTTCTTATGCCAAACACTAGATACGATCTATATGTTCAAAAAATGTGAAGGAAGTAGCTGAGTAAATTACGATATATTAGTGCAATGAAATACCATTATGCCTTAACAAAATGATAAATGTGAAAATACATGGAAATGTGGAAAAATACAAAGTTACAAAGAACAAATCCAGCAGAATAAAAATAATGGATACACTGAAAATTACTATTATTAAAAAAATATAATGAAGTGATGAGAAATCCACTGAATATTGACATCCTATTTCCCGTTTGATAGAAATAGGAGAAGTGGGTATAAGTTTTCAGAGGAGAACACTTAGGTTGTATATAAACAGAAACACCTTAGCATTTCAAAAATAAGTCACATCCTGTGACTCTAAACCTATCAGTCATTCTATCCTAGCTCACATTTATGTAGTGCTTTAAGATTTCCAACTCACTTTTCCTTGGGAGTTAGGTAGCACAAGTATTAGTATCTAAGTTTTAAAGAATGAGTAAGCTGAATCTAAATGATTCACCTATACTCAACCAATTCATGTCAAAGGTGGACTCCAGGTCTCTTGACTCCAACTACAATAGTCTTTGGATTCTCTTTGGATTCCACTGTCCTGCTTTTCCAAATCATGATGCTAGTTGTATCTAATAGGAGTATGGGAAAGTTCTCAAGTAAAAAAAAATTTTGTTGAAGGATGGCAGTTTCTGGTTGGGCACTGAGGTAAGATGGGTATTGCTTGTTCATGGCAACCAGAAGCCTTGGGTCAGAATCACTTGGGAAAAAAAAATCACTGATTTCTTAATTTTACCTGGGTCTTGCCCTGAGAAAAGTACAGCAATGTAGGACCAAGGCAGAGAGAAAAGAACAAGCAAAACTTCATCAGAAGGAAGAAAGAATAAAAATAATTAAAATATGTTTTTTGCTTTGTAATGTTAAAATCTATCGTTCTAATTTTTTAAACTCTTACTCTAAAAGAATGAAAAAAGGAACTACATAAATAGAAATCAATAGTTAAGCAATTATGCCTTTAATATTTCATATCACTGTATGTAATATGTCTTGAAGTATTCTAACTGCTGCCTGCAGACCTTAAGAGAAAGGAAGACAAAGCAAAGGAACAAAACTTCCATCCTCCAACCCAGATGGAAGAGATAGTACTTGGCCTATTCACTGAACACTGACCTTCTCCAGTGTTGAGATGTCACTTTAGTCTTCACATGGCAGCTCTTCTCTAATCATAAAGCAATCTTAGAGCTACCAGTAGCCTTGATCATGACCTGATTTGACTTTCCCTTACTATGACAGAACACAGTGGTTTTGTTGTTGTTGTTTGCTTCTTTTTTCTTTTATCAATCTTTAGATGAAATATTTTCCTAAGTAAAGAAACTCAACTCATAGCAAATTATATATAAGGATAGGAAATTGATTTATGATTTCACTGTTATAGGGAGTTCCTAGATGAGAAAATTGTCTCTGACAGTACAGATTTACACCTTGATAATTTGTAGTCTTAGGGTCCTGATAGGTTTATGTCAGCCTTGGGATTTAAATACAAGGTCTTCCTGGATAAAAAACCTGTTCTCTATCCATTATGAAACACAGCCTCTCTTTACTTCAGTATTCTATTCCTTTTAAAATAATTCAATTTATATTGGCTAGTGAAGAAATTCTCACATTTCCATAGCAGATTCTCACACACTCTTTTCTGACCAAAGGGAACAATTCAATCTTGAGAATTTTCCCTGAAAAGAATTTATAGCAGAGTCATAACTAAGGTAAGATAACAAATTTTTGTTGACCCAATCCATAGGGAACCAAAATTATATAGGACATAAGATCTTGGATTTGTAGCTAGAAGAATCTTGAAGAAAATTGATTCCAATCATCTTAATTTATAGATTAGGAAACTGAGGCACAGAGAGTTTAAATTGACACCTAGCAAATTTTTAAGTCCAGTGGACACCATATCATGCTAATATCCCAGTGGGACAGGTCAATATTTGCAATGAGGTTATATAAGTATCTTACTCATCCTCTAGCCCCTCTACTATGTCCTTGGCCTAATCTCTCTTTCCCCCCAACCAACTTCTTCCTGGAGAATTATCCAAGCTTTGTCCCAGAAGGGGAACCTTTCTGCATTTACCCTGTTTGCCTCCTTTCTGTAATTTCCCAGTATAATTACAATGTTATGTGAATGTTCCATCCCTATTCCAGGGTCCAACTTCTTCTAAGAAGGTCCCACTTCTTATCCACTATATCTACCTGCCCAAGCCCAAAGTTTCCCAACCAAAATGCACTACATCTAAGCAATGTATGTTGTTCTCTGCACCAATGTCACTCCCCACTTAATTTGTTCCAGCTACCGCAATTCCTAGATCCTGTAATATCTGTATGTATGATGTTTGACCCAGCAAGCTTTCAGTAATAGGATATATCTGAATATGTCCATTTATAGCCTCTACCGAAGATATTTGATTCCTCCCCAAAATAACAAAGTCCCAAACAGTAAATTTATTGCAACAGACCTAAAGAACAGAGGCAGCTGTGGTGTTGTTAATAATTAGCCTCAAAGGGAGGAAGAGTTTAGTTCAAGTCCTATCTCTGACGCATACTGTTTGACTCTGGACAAATCACTTAAAGTCTCAGTGCTCTAAGCAAACCTCTAGTATTATAAATTGCAGAAAAGATGTTAATCTAAATTATTAGAGGAGTTTTCCTCATCTGAGAGTTACCTATATCAATGAACTCATATCTAGTCCATGTTCCAATGGACTAACAATATCTAAGTAGTTAATATTCCCAAGTGACTTTTTCATGGGCCACTAAAAATGGCAAAGGCCCCATAGATCCCTTGTAAACACACCTTCCAACTGGTAGAATCTTATCATACCAATGAAATGACTCCTTTCCTTATCTTCCTCTTGCTTGAGGATCTGATGATACTCCTTGAAAATGAAGAGGGCCAAGTGGTAGGCTAGAGTATGTGGACTTGTTGTATAGGGTACATAAGGATCTCCTTTATTTCTCTTATTAAAAGTAATTCTCCATGCCCCATTTTCTCCCATATCACCTCTAAGAATGATGCTGGATTATGGCAATACATAATTATGCTACTGAGTGAACAGCTCCTTTGGGTTCCATTTCCATAGATGGCTTCCATTTTTGAGAGTATGATTTTCAGGAACTGAGTTGAAAAAGTATAGGAGTGGAGGAGACAGATCAAATAACACTGAATTTAGAGTAAGAAGACACCAAATTAAATGTGGTCTCAGCCAATTAATATCTGTGTAGCCTGAGCAAGTAACCTTACCATGTATCTCCATTGTCTCATCTATAAAATATGGGGCTTGGATTAATTAGCCTCTACATTTCAATCCAGTTTCAAGTCTGTGATCAATGTATATGATAACCCCTTGGATATGTCCTTTACCCAACTCATATGGTGAAAATACCCTATTATTAGTTTCTTGCATTCCTCAGCCACCAAAGTTGGTGGTCAAACTTTTGAGAATCCATCCCCAAAATGGATTTTCATGTTCCTTTCCTTTGATACACTATTTTCTAATCTCCCTTAAACTTTTGCACAGGAGTTGTGGATTGTTCCTGTACTGAAGCTACAGCTTACTGACTTCAGTACTTTGCCAGTACTTGCAGTAGGGTGGAGTTGGCCCTAATCAATAACAAAGTCCCAGAGATATTTACTGAATCTCAAAATGCCTACCATCTCACCAACACACACACACACACACACACACACACACACACACACACACACACACACACACACACACACACTTCTTTCCAAAATCTCCATTAGTTTTCAGTTCTTCAAAGAGGCAAGAAGCATGCAGTAAATCAATACACTGTGTTCAGAGGTGAGTAACATTGAGGAGCTAATTTAAAGCCAGGATTGGTATACTTAGCCATATTTCAGGAAAAAGCAAGCAAGATCTAACTTGTACTGAGAAGAGAATATTTATGTGTAAATTATTACCTTTAGTTCTACATGGCCTAGTAAGTTCTAATCATACAAGATATAGAAATGAATAGTAAAATAATGGAGAGGTTGAAATGGTTGAGGGAATTTTTCAATAACCTGCACCGAGTTTGGAATAAATGTATTTTTGTCATGGATATCTAAGCTTAAAATGTGGGCTTGTCTCTCATGTAGTATAGATAGATAGATAGATAGATAATAGATAGATAGATAGATAGATAGATAGATAGATAGAGAATAGAGAGATAGAGAGAGAGAGATCTACATATATATATATATATATATATATATATATATCTTTAAATGTTGGCTCTTATTCACAGATTAATGTTGAAATCCAACTGTATATGAAATATATTTTTTACAAAGGCAAATTATAAAAATTATATTAATAATTTCATAATGTTATAGTGATGTATTGGTTCTGCTTGTGAATAAAGATCATGTCTATAAAGTTCACTTGTTTGATGGATAGCTATAAAGAATGTTTATTGAGGAAGGTGTTGAATGCAAATGTTCTAGAACAGAAGAGAAATTCATTAAGAAAGAGTTGTAAATTAAATAGTTAAATAAAATTAATATCGCGGTTGGACCTAATCTGCTTAAAGATTTTTTCACAGTATAAATCATAGCAAAAATCCTGAATGTTCATCAAAGGAAATGCTGTAAAATAAGCTAAATATTCTTAGATAGGGCATGGCTTAATCTCAATGATTGATAAAGGTAATGTCACTTGAATGAAAAGCCCCTTTGTACTATTAATATTTTCATCCAGAAAAATATCTAATACAAATGAACTAGAGGCCATCCTATATAACTAAGCATTTGGGAAATTCCAGCTAACTGTAAGGCTGAGGAAGCCTATTTCCTAAGCCTGGGAGTTCTGAGTTGAGAGTATAATTGCTAAGTAGGCATACACACTGAGTTCAACATTAATATGCAGAGCTCCAGGAGTGTAGGAGGGGTATTAGGTTGCTTAGGAAGAATGAGATATCCCATATTAGAAACAGTGCATGCTCCCATGCTGATGAATGATGGCAGTAGGACCATGTGTAGCTCCTTTACTACCAGATTGGGCCAGATATGGAGACCCAGTTTAAAAAAAATAAATAGATGCATGAATAACTAAATAGATGAAAGACACATTAGGGCAACTTTCTCAAGTAAGGGAAATTCTAGATTTTTTTTTAACATTAACAACTTAACATAATATAATGAGGAAGGTAACTGGAAACTGAATTGCTATAACTGTGGTCAGAACCAATCTGTGTTATCATATTCAATTCCAGGTGACTCATTTGAGAAAATTACATTGATTAACTGAATGATTCTGTAGATGGTTAAGAGCAGCAAAACCATGGTTTAATTGTCAAAAAAGCTAAATATGTTTGGCCTGAAGAGAAGATGGTTTAACACAGTCACAACAGCTGTCTTCAGTATTTGAAGAGATGTCATGCAGAAAGGGGATTAGACTTTTCTCAATTTTGCCCAAAGTGCAGTACTAGCAGCAGTGGGTAAGTATTATAGGGGGAAAAGATTCAGGGTTATTATACAGAATCAGGTTTGTAATAATATAAGCAAGGCAAAAGTTAAATAGGCTGACTCAACAGGATGTAGGTTCATCATCACTAGAGGTCTAATAGAAAAAGTCAGTTAGCTATTTATAGAGGATTCTTATTCAGGTCCATAGAAGGCACAGGGTGTATATGTAGGTTTTAAGGAGGACTAGCACATCATCTGAGTGCTCGCTGACCTCTTTTCAGGGCTGCCCATCCATCTTTGGTGTCCACCTACCACCCAACTCTTGTGGGTGAATGTCTTGGCAGACGGGCTATACCAGGCTAAGGCTAACCAACCAACATGCTTCAAATCTGTCAGTGAGTTGGGGCATGTCTACCCGAAGCACCAGATGAGAACAATTTGTCCCAATGGCAATAAAGGTCATTGAAGCAGGCACTTAAAGCGTGGTCAGACATCAAAGATGCTGAGGTCATGTGCTGCATCCCAGGTCATCTCTGCTCCTCTTGAATTTTGTCTTTCCACTGGACTTTGATGACTCTGGAAGAGAGAGTGAAGCTGACTAGTAACTCTGCTTCACTTAAATCCAACAGAAACAGCAGGCATACTTCCTTTCTACCTGTGATATTCAATGATTATTGTTAATGTCAACAAATATAAGGATTATTCTCTATCTCTCATATATCTATATCTATATAGATATAGATAAAGATCTGTATATAGATCTCTCTATATACACACACATACATACATATATACATAATACACACATATGTGTATTACGTATATACATACATATATACATACATATATGTATGTATGTATAGACATATACATATATGTATGTGTGTATACACACACATATATGTGTATATATATGTGTGTGTGTGTGTGTGTGTGTGTGTGTGTGTGTATACCTATGTATGTAATTTTTCACAAATTGCCAGTTAGAAGTGTCTTATGCCTTATTTAAACTCTTCCTGACTCAAGGTCCAACACTCTATCTGCTGAGCCACCCAGCTGCCAGTGCATTGTTATTTGACTTGCAAAGGTTCACATATGTGTCAGAAACAGTTCTTGAACCCAGCTATCCCTGCCTCCAAGGACAGCTCTCTAGATACTATGGAACAACTCCTCAGCAATTCTATTAATATGATATAAAACTAGAGGAATAAGTTCAATTTGTATGGAATTAGTTGTGTGTTTATTTATTGAATTTTGTTTTACTCAAAAGATAAAACTTAAGAATATCTAACATTTTACACACACAATACATATGAACATATCTTATCAATAGTTGAATAGATTTAACAGAACAAAACTTTTCTCATGATAATGTTCCTAGGAGAATAACTGCACTGAGCCATTTGTAGACAAATAAAAAAAGAGGAAACAAATGAAAAAGAAAAGTGGAACATATATGGGTTCTTCTTAATATGTAGTTAATTTCCTCAGAGAAGGTTATTCAAGGAGCACTTGCTTGTTTTGAAGAATGATTGTTATGAAAAGGATTTTTTTAATATATTTTATATTTCTAGTTACATGTGAAAACTAATATAACATTCTTTTAAAAAATTTAATTTGAAATTATCTCCCTACTTCCCTTCCCCAACAGAAAAAGCAAAAATTTGATATAGATAATATATGTGCAATCATGCAAAACATATTTCTATATTAGTCATGTTGTGAAAGAAAACACAGACAAAAGGAAAGAAAAAATTTTAAAAAATTTAGAAGTATTCTTCAACATTTACTCAGACCCTGTCAGTTCTTTCATTGGAGGTAGATAGAATTTTTCATCATGAGTCCTTGGGAATTGTCTTAGATTACTATGTTGCCAAGAACAGCCAAGTCATTCACAGATGATCATAATACAATATTGCTGTTACTGTGTGCACTCTTCTTCTGCTTCTACTCAATTCCCCTTGTGTCAGTTCACATGTCTTTCCAGATTTTCCTGAAAGTATCCCATTCATTATTTCTTGTAGCACAATAGTATTGCATAACAATCATATATCACAACTAGTTCAGTAACTCCCCAGTTGATTTTCAGAATTCCTTTTTGGTTTTTAATGGGATATTTTAAATTTTTGATTTTTTCTAGATTTTCTTTTAGTTACATGCTGAATTAATTGAGCTGCTCTTGTTTTATTTTACTGATGCAGGCACTTAAAGTTATAAATTTTCTCCTAAGTATTGCTTTGGCTACATACCATACATTTTGGCATGCTGGTTTATTGTTGTCATTCTCTTCAATGAAATTATTTATTGTTAATGTCACCTGTTCTTTCATGCATTAATTCTTTGAAATTACACTATTTAGTTTCTAATTATTTTTATTCTATGTTTCTATGTTTACTAAATGTAAAATTTATTGCATTATGAACTGAAAAATGATGCATTTAATATTTTGGCTTTTCTGTATTTGTTCTCAGGTTCTCGTGGACTAACATATGTCAATTTTTGTGTAGGTGCCATCTACCACTGAGAAAAAAAAGTATGTTCCCTTCCATTCCCATTCAAGTTTCTCCAGAGGTCTACCATGTCTAACTTTTCTAAAATTCTATTCAAGTACTTAACTTCTTTCTTATTTATTTGTTGTTTGGATTTGTCTAGTTCCTGAGAGAAGGAACTTGAGGTTCCCCATTAGTATGATTTTATTGTCTAGTTCCTCCTGTAACTCATTTATTATTTCCTTTAAAAGTTTGAATTCTATATCATTAGTGGATATGTATATTATTAATATTAATTCACTGTCTATAGTACCTTTTAGCCAAATTTAGTTTGTTTGCTTGTCTCTTAATTAGAGCTATCTTTTGCTTTATCTGAGATCACGGTTACTGTCATTTTTTTTTTTTTACTTCATCTGAAGCATAATACATTCTGCTCTAGTCCCTTACTTTTACTCTGAATGCCTTTCTGCTTCAAATATGTTTTTTGGAAACAACATATGATAGAGTCCTGTTTTTTAATCCATTTTGCTTTATGGGAATGTTTATCACATTCACATTAATAGTTATGATTTCTAGTTGTATATTCCCCTAAATCTTGCTTTTGCCCTCTATTTTTTTATCTTCTTTCTTTCTATCTTCTTTCACCCTGTCCCTCCTTAAAAGTATTTTACTTCTGACCACTGCCTACCCCAATCTTCCCCCTTTTTGTCAGCTCCCTTCTTGAATTCTCTTCATCCCCTCCTCCTTCCCCATAAGGAAAGTTAGATTTTTGATACCCATATGAGTGCATGCATTTTTCACTCTTTGAGCCTTATTCCAATGAAATTTAGGTTAAACTATTACCCACCACCCCTCCATCTGCCTCTCCACAATAAAAAAAAAAAACCTCTTCCATGCCACTGTTACATGATAGAATTTACTCCATTCTACCTCTCCTTTTCCCCTTCCCCTAAGGCATTCCTCTTTCTCACCATTTCATTTTATTCTTTTGAATGTCATGCCATCATGGTGGGATCATACCTGTCACACCCATGCCTTCTCTCTATGTATACTGATTATAACCACCCTAATAATGACAAAGTTCTTAGGAGTTATGAGTATCATCTTCCTGTGTAGGAATATAAACAGTTTAACCTTATTGAATCCCTTATAATTTCTCTTTCCTGTTTACCTTTTTATGTTTGTCTTGAATCTTACATTTGAACCTCAGATTTTCTATGTACCTCTGGTCTTTTCATCCATAATGTTTGAAAGTCCTCTATCTTATTAAATATCCACTTTTCCCCATGAAGGATTTTAATCAGTTTTGCTGGATAGATGATTCTTGGTTGTCATCCTACCTCCTTTATCCTTCAGAATATCATATTCCAAGCCATCCAATTGTTGAATGTAGAAGATGTTGCATCTCATATTATCCAGACTGTAGTTCTACAATATTTGAATCTACCTCCTTGCAAGATTTTCTCCTTTGACTAAGGAGCTCTGGAATTTGATTATAATATTCCTGGGAGTTTTCATTTCAGGCTCTCTTTCAGGAAGTATTCAGTGAATTTTTTTTTCAATTTTTATTTTACTTTCTGATTGTAGGATATAAGGGTGGTTTTCCTTGATAATTTATTAAAATATGATACCTAGGTTCTTTTTTTATTATGTTTTCAGATAGTCAAATAATTCCTGATTTATCTCCTCAACCTAATTTCAGATCACTTGTTTTTCCAATGAGATATTTCACATTTTCTTCCATTTTTATATTCTTTTGATTTTGTTTTATTGTTACATGATGTTTCATGGACTCATTTGCTTCCACTTACCCATTTCTAATTTTGAAGGAACTTTTTTTTCATCAATGAGCATTTGTGCCTCTTTTTCCATTTGATGAATTCTACTTTTTAAAGAAATCTCTTCAGTGAATTTTTGTGCATCTTTCACCATTTGACCTATTCTTTTTTTTAAGGTGTTATTTTCTTCATTATTTTTTGTGACTCCTTTACCAATCCATTGATTCTTTTTTCATAATTTTCTTGAATCACTTTCATTTATTTTCTTATTTTTTTTTCTTCTATCTCTCTTATTTTATTTTTAAAATTCTTTGTGAGCTCTTCCAGGAATTTTTCCAATTCACTTTTTTTTTTCTTTTAGGCTTTGCACATAGCTGTTTTGGATTTGTTTTATTCTTCTGAGTTTGTGTTTTGACCTTTCCTTTCACCATAGTAGCTTTCTATGATCAGGTTCTTTTTTTGTTGTTATATATTAACATTTCCAGCATATTTCTTGACTTTTATCTTTTTGTTAATATTGAGGTGAATGGAAGCACTAACCTAAGCTTGAGGGTTTATGTGATGTTTTTTTCAAAGCTAATTCTTGGGGTCTGTAAGTTTTCACTTCACTTCACTAAGACTGTATGGTCTAAAGACAGGTGCAGTCACTGTTCTCCTGGCCTGTACTCTGGTCTGTGAGCCACCACAAACATTCATTGTTTTTTTCTTTGTTTGTTTGTTTGCCACCTCCCCCCCAGAATTATGACCAGCATACCCACTCCTTCTATTTCTTCTCTTTACCCTGAGAGTCCAATCTGGAACCATATATGAAAAATGCAACACTGCCCCCTGTGCCAGCAAAGGGTTCCCTATAATGTCAACTGTCCAATACCCTTGTATCTGTAAGATGAGAGCTCTGGAAGTGGCAGCTGCCTATTCAGTTACCCCCAAGCTTCCTGAACTTTGCCTGCACTCTACTGACTAGGCATAATTCTTCTTCCAGTGAGACATATCTTTCTTGCTAACCTTCTAAGTTGTCTTCAACTGGAAAATTGTTTTACCTAGCCCTTATGTTGGTTCTGATGCTTCCAAATTCATTTTGAGATGCTATTTTAAATGAAGTTATTTGGAGGGGAATTTGGAAGAGCTCAGATGAGCCTTTACTCCCCTGTCTTGGCTCTGCCATCAACATTGACATTTGGTGTTTTGGCAAGTTTGAGAAAAAAAATTAGAGGCACTAAAGCCAATCCTTCTTTCCACACTTCTCTCTTCAGAAGGGAGATGACAAGGGAACAGTGCCATCTCCTAGAGTTTTCAGCCTTTTCTCTATTTAGAATGATTTATACTTGGGGGTTTGTCATCTATGGAATCTGTTATTGTACAAGTATAATTGCACTATTATATGTATTCTACAGGCATAATTGTAACTATTGTACTAGTATACTAATTATAAATTAGTATACTTCTTAATTTTTTTTTCCTTTAAGAGTGCTTCACTTCAGAGGCAGCTAGGTGGCACAGTGGATAGAGCACTGGCCCTGGATTCAGGAGGACCTGAGTTCAAATCCAGCCTTAGACACATAATACTTACTAGCTGTGTGATCCTGGGCAATTCACTTGACCCCGTTGCCTAGCCAAAAAAAAAAAAAAGAATGCTTCACTTCCTGGAATCCCAAGGGTTCTCTTTTCTATGGAGGCTTAGGAACATGATAGCCTCAAGGAGAGGAGGTACATTTCTCCCTTACCTCACACCTGCATTGTCCAATGGTAGTTGGAATCTACTGTTATTCTTCCAAATATTTTATATAGAAAAATATAAAGGACATATCACAATACAAAGGAAATAGACATTTCCATATTTTAAGATCTAGGTTCCAGTCTAAAAACATTGAGTCCTGCCAGAAATTAGTGTCAATTTATGCTAATTATATTATTATATTAATTTGCTTTGCCACCTAGCTGTCCTTGGTCTTTCATTTAACACTGGTTAAAATAAAACCGAATTATACAAAGAAGAATCTCTAAGTGGCAGAATATTTTGAATAGCTTAGTCATAATAGCTTTTCATTCTATTAGTAAAATTCTGAGCTGATTTCTTATATCTTAGCAGCCAACATATTGCTGAGAACTTTAGCTCCTATGTATGTGTTAAAGGAGATTATATATTCTTGCAGTGACCTTCTCATGTAGTTTAAACTATAGGATGCCATAAAATATATATAGTGGCTTCAACTATATAAAAAAATTCATCAATGAAATGAAATCTTGAATTATATGCTTAATCCTTGCTGTCTTTTGAATCTATTAAGTACATGGGAGATAGCATTTCCTACAAGCTATGATATAATAACTATTGATTCGGACAAGAGAAAAAAAAACATAATTTTAAAGAGGGCAATTGAAATATAACTGGGTATTAAAGCTTTCCCATTTTTCTAGTTTATTGGCAATGGCATTATTACAACTGCAAAGTGCTATAATTTTGTCTATTGTGAATTGAATGCCTCATAATATATAAGAAAGTGGATATCTCCAAAATGCTTCATCTAAATCTGCTTAACTTAGACTTAAATATTTATATTTCTCTTATTGCATCCTATCTAGTTATTTATTGTTCTTTGTACACTTGCTTTAAGCTCTCTTGCTATATTTCAAGGTCCCTGAGGACAAGATACTATATCTTACTCATTTTTTTCTGTCACAGTTTCTACCTAATCTAGTGTCTCATACATAATAGATTCCCAATAAATATTAAATTAACTGGGCTGAATTAAATAAAATTAAATCAAATTTTTTACCTCTTGATTTCTTCTTTTTTTCAGTTCAATAATCTTTTACTAAATTTCTACTAAGTTTCAGGAATCGTGATAGTTACTGGAGATATGGAAAAAATGTTTTTAATCCTCTGCCCTTACGTTCTGCAAGGGGTTGGAGAGAGGGTAGGTAAAAAAAATGTATAAAGATAAGTAGAAGTTATACACAAAATAAGTTAAAAAAATTTTAGAGCATGGTAGGGATTTCTAAGAACTAAAGAGTGCTAGAAAGACCTTGGGAAATGAGTTAATGACCTGGATGGGAGGTGTTAATAGAAATGAACCTTAAATGGAGGTAGAAATTCAAAGACAAATTTTTTTTTTTGCTTTGTTTTTGTTTTGCCTCATGAATTATTTTAGTGGATCACACTGGAGTTCACTTAATGTAATGTCCCCTTTCTTTGATCATGAGATAAAATAAGCCTTACTAGAAGCAGTGGGGAAAGCAAAATTTTTGAGAGACATAAATAACAAAAAATAGCTGATATCTATATAATACTTTGTGATGTAAAAGGAGTTTTGTATACTTCATTTGAGTATGACAATGACATTAAGCAATAAGAAATGTGGGTAGTAGTAGACCTGTTTTGCAGATCAGGAAACTACATTTCATAGAGCTTATGTGACCTGATTAGAGCCACACTGCTACTAAATGTTGGAAGTAAGCTGTGAATCCATTTTTAAGTGATTTTCAGATCCAGCACTGTATAAACTACAACACACTGCCTTTCTGTGATTGAATAAGAATGAACTCATTCTAAAAAAAAAAAAGATTGTAGACATTGGACTACCATAAATATTAACGAAATGAAACAATGAAGACTCCCTAGCATCACTGTATCATATTTTGAGAACCACTAATTTAAGTGTAAAAGTTTACAAAAGAGAACTTACTTCATTTTGGAGTGTAGAGAGACTCTCCTGCATAGTCTCCCTAAGTGGGCATTATATACCTCAATAGTGTTGTCAATCTTTCATCCTAGAAGCAGACCTACTTTTCTCATCACTCCAGGGCATAAAAAATAATAGCTTGGCAGAAGAGGGAGAATATAACTTGATATACTATAATATTAAACCTTTACTTTTAATTTAGTTTCACTTCTCTGTAATGAATGAATGCATATTGTTATAATACCATAATTTTTAGAAGAGGAGTTGAAAATATTGAATATTTATACTATTACTAGTTAATTAATATTTCTTCTCAGGTTGAAATGTTATAATGTTCCTGATATTAAAAAATTGAACATGGGCAATATTATACTTTTATTAATCAATAGCATCCATTAAAATTTATATATAGGAAACTGCAACATTTTATTTTGTAACATGTATGTATTCCCAAGGCTCAGAAAACTGAGGTTATTCTCTTTTCGTGCCTTCACTTCTTATAAAATACATAGACAAAAACTTTCCTTCAGTAATCCACTGTTTTATCTTTTTTATCTGGGTATTTTAATTCCAATGCCTACTAGATCAAACACTTGCTTTCATCAGTAAGATGAAAAGATATTCCATGTATTATTCTAAATTAAAAAAAAAAAACTAGTAAATTCTGAAGATAAGAGACAAAAAATGAAGAGTGATTCCAGAGTGTATCATGGGTGGTGCATATTTCATTGATGTCATATCAGCTTGGAATCACCTCAAATTAAGATCTATTGTGTTTTGGTTTTGAGATATATAGCATAGGGACTAAAAGAACTGACTTAAAATTGATTGCCTTTCTTTGGTACTGGTAGAATCCTTTTATTGCTCTTTGTACCTTTGCAGAATGGGAATGGAAGGTATTGGAAAGGTTATTTCATCTTTATTTTTTTTTAATCTGTTAGACATTTCATCTTTTCTTTCCCTTGATTGTGTTAAACTGTGTAAAAGAAAAGTTTGTAAAATTTATGTCCCTTGAAGCATTTTCAGAAACAGAAGTATAATATCATTTGTAGTAATGTACAATTGGTAGCTCTGTAGCACAGTGGATAGACTGCTGGGACTGGAGTCAGAAAAACTCATCTTCCTTGAATTTAAATCTGACCTCTGACACTTACTATTTCTGTAATGCTGGGCAAATGACTTAACTCTGTTTGTGTCTGTTTCCTCATCTATAAAATTAGTTGGGGAAGGAAATATCAAGCTACTCCAGTATCTTTGTGAAGAAAACCCTAAATGGGATCATGAACAGTCAAACACAACTGAAAACCAACTGAACAGCAAAATCCATTTTTTGCAACAAAAAAAGCTAAAACTACTAAAATATTTTATTTTCTTTCATTGAGTTTTTTTCAAAAAAAATATCAGTTCCTAATCCTTTCCCTTCCCTTCCCCCACTTATTGAGAAGAAAAATAAAATAAAAAGTATTAATAAATATGTAGTCATTTATAATAAGTTTCTGCATTATACCTATATAAAAATTAGGAGAAAAGAAGAAAGAAAGAAAAAAAGAGAGGAAGGAAGGAAATGAAAGAAAAGAGGGAGGGAAGGAGAAAGAGGAGGGAAGAAGGAAGGTATGAAGGAAAGAAGAGAGAAAGAGGATGGAGGAAGAAGAAAACATATTTTAATCTCCACTCTGAGTCTCTTTGTTCTCTATCTGAAAGTGGATGAGATGTTTCATCATGAAATTTGGAAACTGGAAATTTTGGAATTGTGATAAGCCATTGTGTTGATAAGAGTTGCTAAGTCTTTCAAAGTTGATTATCTTTACAATATTGTTACTATATAAATGTTTCTCCTGGCTTTGCTCACTTCAGTTTGCATCATTTCACATACATATTTCCAGGTTTTTCTGAAACCATTATTTTTTTTATCATTTCTCACAATACAATAGTATTCAATTGTATTCATATTCTGTAACTTGTTTAGCCATTCCACACTGATGGGTTTTTCCTCATTTTTTAATTCTATCCCTCCACAAAAAAGAACAATCACAAATGTCTTTGTAAATATGTTCTATTTTCTTCTTTCTTTGGTATATTTGGAGTATAGTACTAGTAGTGCTATCATTGCTTTATTGAATGGTATGCACAGTTTAATAATTTTTAAAAACACTATACTTTCAAGAATAACAACTAATACTGTATGCATTGCTTGTAATATCTTTGAAGGGTACCAGGTGAAAGGCAGACCAAGTCATATGGTTTCCAACTCTTTATGCTTTTGTAGAATGGCTGTAGTAGATATTCCTGTTGCTGGTGATGATGGTATGTATTTAGGGGCACTGGGTATGGGAATTATATTTCTATCATTAGGTGAAGCCCCTTGGTAGTCACAGCCTTGGTGTAGTAAGGAAGTCTAAGAAGTCCCTAGGAGAAAATTCTCTATTCAGCCATGGCTAATTGCAAATAAAGAAAACAATAAAGGGTCCCTGCTTTCAATGGTCTCACAATCTAAACACAAAGGCAGCATGCAAATAAGTATGTGTAAAAATATATATGGAATGTAGAAGGAAGGGGCCAATAACAAGGGGAATCAAAAAAAGCCTTCCTGAAAAAGATGGAATTTGTTCTCAGTCAAATTTACACTTGCAAAAGTCATTAAAAATGTGTGGAGGAAGGAGATAAGAGCATATAAAGAACAGCAACTAAGCCAGTCTGGTTGGATTGAAAAGTTAGTGGAGATAAGTAAAGTATAACAAAACTAAATATAGCAAGAACCTGTTTGAAGGCCTTTAGATGTTTGAAAGAGAGTTTTGTATTTATCCTAGAGGTAATGGGGAGCTATTGGAAGGTGACATGGTTAGATTAAAGCTTTAGGAGAATCTCTTTGGCAACTGAGTATTCCAATGGATTGGGGATAGACTTGAGGCAGGAAGACCAATTAGGAGACTATTCAAACAATCCAAGAGAGCAATGATCAGAGCCTGTGTATAAAGATTTTGCCTTTGTGAGTAGCGGGAATAAGCATACTAGAACTATTGTAAAGGTAGAAGGGCTAGATTTGGCAATAAATTAGATATGTTGGGTGAATATGGGTGTGGAGTCAAGGATGACACAAAAATTACAATCTTGGGTCATTGTGAGGTTCCCTTGACAGTAACAAATTTTGGGGTCACAGGGACTTATATAGTGAGTTTTATTGATGCTGAATTTGAAATGAAATTTGAAATTCATGAAAAATGAAATAACCATTTTGAGATGTCCAAGAGGTAGCTGGTCATGTTGGACTATAACTCAAAAGAAAGAGTATTGCTAGTTATATAGACCTGAGAAATATCTTCCTAGAAATAAAACCATGAGAACTGATGAGATCAGTAAGCAAGATAATGTAGAGAAGAAAAAAGAGAAGGAAGAAGAATTAGGATAGACTCTTGGAAAACTGATGATTAGTGAATGTGATTTGTGGTTGTAACCTGGATGAAGAAACAACTAAAGTGACTTAGCATAAGGCATCAGACAGGTCATAGGAGAAGCAGGAGAGAGTAATTTCACAAAAACCTTGAAGGGAGAAATTATGCAGGAATGGAGGTTGATCAACAATGTCAAAGGTTGCAGAGAGATCAAGAAGAATGATGAATGATAAAAAGCCATTAAATTTGTCAGTTATGTTACAGGTCAGTTAAGTTACAGGTAACTTTTGAGACGGCAGTTTTTGTTTTTGTTCAATGATAAAGTTAGTATCCATATTGCAGCAGTTTAGAAGAAGATCAGGGTAGAAATTGTGGCATGAAATATAGGTTTTTTCAGAAGTTTAACACAGGATGGGAGGAAACTTATAGGAAAATAACTAGCAGGCTTGGTCAGATTGAGAGAGGTGTATGTATATATGTATGTGTGCATGTATGCATGTATTAATTTATTTTTAGATCAAGAGACCTGAACATGTTTTCAGATACCTGGAGAGGAAACAGCAGACCGGGAGAGATCAAAGGTTAAAGAGAGAATGAGAATGGCAGTGGGAAAGATCTGTTAAAGAGGAAAGGAGGAATTGTAATATTACCTTGTAGAGGGAATTTTCTTAACAAAGAAGGGTCAATTCTTTATGTAAGATAAAGTTTAGGGAGGAGATACAAGGGTAAAATGTTTGAGTAATATGAGGAGGATGAGAGAAGAAAGAAGTTTCAGTGAATAGTCTTAGGTTTTTTTATTTGTTTGTATCATGGGGGAAGGTAAAGCATGGAGCTGGAGAAGTAGGGGAGATTGGGTGGAAGACTGCAGTATGAAACTTGAAAGAGGATAAAAAATATTTGAAAAAACCACTGGTGAGTGGAATAATGAATTTATTAGGAAAATATGACCTGAGTACCACATTGATCTCTGAGAAAAAGTAGAATATGTAGAAAGAAGAGTGATATTTCTTGTTCATGTTTACTTTGTGATCTTTCATTGATCTTTCACCTGAGAGGAAAATAGCCCTTGAATCACATTTGCAATTCCTCTGTATTCCACATCCTATATTTCCTGGTCATAAGAGACAAAGTAATATTCTACGTAGTGATTTTATAAAACATTAATATACGTGATTGGGCTATGATGTTTGCTTCTCATTGACTATCTTTAAAATGCTCAGTCTTTTGTTAAATATATTTAAGATTTTCATGCCAATTCACATGTATAGTACTACAAATGTTGTGAATTGCTAAAGACTTCCAGAATACCTCTAACTCTCCCCCTACCAATATCATGAGGCAGTCAACAAACATGCCCAAGGTTGTTTTGTATGATCGTTGAGCTAAGAATGGTTTTATGTAAAAAAATATTTTTATATAAAAAACATTCTTTGCTGACAGATCTTATTAAAAATACATAGAAGGATGAATTTTTACTTTGACCTGTAGTTTGATCTAAAACATGATTCACCATTTGGTGTTATTTGTTTGTATATTTGATTTTATTTTTTTAATCTACCAATGGCTAAAGCAACATGATACTAGGGTAAGAACACTTGGTAAGCAATCAAATGGCCTGAGTTCATATCCTGGCCCTAAAACAATTTTCCTTTGTTTCCTTGTCACTTCATCTCTATGCAACTCAGTTTCCTTTTCTATCTACCTGTTTCTTTCTCTCTCTCTCTCTCTCTCTCTCTCTCTCTCTCTCTCTCTCTCTCTCTCTCTCTCTCTCTCTCTCTCTCTCTCTCTCTCTCTCTCTCTCTCTTCATATCTATATCTATATATGTATGTGTACATATATGCAAATATCTATAAAAGTTGGCCTTAAAATAAAATACCAAAAATATACTAAGTTGGACCTCAGGTTTATTTTGAGGTCCCTTTCACCTCTAAATCTGTGATTCTGTACCTCTTTATCAATCTTCTCACAATCATTCCTTTTCTCACTGACAGTTCCACTGTTGCCTTTCTCTTATGTATGATGGTGTATGTTAACTAGAAAAGGAAATTTGAGTGAACTTCTTAGAGAAAGAGGAGAGAAGAGGAAAGAAGAGGAAAAAGAAAAGAGGAGGGGAATATTTATCGATGCATATAATTGTCAGACAAATATTTCATAGACAGTTTATGATTTTAATGCTTATTTTGTGATATGTATGAGAAACATGTATCTATGTTAGTGTTGTCTTTTTTAGATTAAGAGTTTATGAAGGATAGAGCTTTTGTTTACATTTTCACTGTGCTTAATTTTCATTGTATAATATAATATTTAGCTTTTATCATAATGAGTGGATCATGTCACACAATCTCATTTATTTACAAAATATCTTTGAGGCAAATATAGAATATGAGGCATATATTGTATATAATTGGCTACATGAAATCATACACTTAGTGGAAGCTTAACACTAGAAATAAAATTACAAATCCCCTCCACAAATAAATTAATAAAAATTCTAAATATAAGATTCTGCCTTTTTGTTGGTTCTAGTTGTTTTGTAATACCTTAATGTTATTCTAATATCACTTGCAACCTTTTGTACTGTGAAAGGAATTTGTCTTGTTAAAACTTTTTTTTTACTTTTATTTAACTACTTTAATAATGCTCAACTACTCTGAGAACTCCTGAAAACTGCAGTCTATTAGTAAAAAGACCTTTCATATTGACTAATGAATTTAATTTGCACATTAATTAAAAAAGGAAAAATTAGTGACTGCATTCTAATCTTTCTCATAAAATCATAACAATGCAATTTTCTGTCTATTTAATTTCTTATATCTAATGAATATATTCATTAGTGCCACTCTTCTCCATTGCATTGAGTTGAGAGAGTTAAGGATAGGGAAGAATGGGGTGTGATTTGAATGTGCCTTTATACAGTATTCAGGAAAGATAATTGATTACCCCCTCCCTCACATGCATTCCTCAATGGGCCTAACTCAACCTCACTTCATTTATGTGTTCCTCAAGCTACTGGTATGGTCATAAAAACATGTTTAGAATAATCTGGAAAGATGGCAGTGTAAAAATAAGTCACTCTCACACTCCTGTATCAACCTCTGAAAGTGCAGAAAATATTGCCCCAGGAAAAAGCCTGGAACCGTTGAACCAGAAGAAAGATGCGGTGCAGCAGTCCAGTAGCCCAGGTAGCTTGAGGGATTAATGGGGGAATACCCTGGGGGAAAGGCAGCAATACTGAACAGGAGGTGTCCCAGCAAGCTAGCAGAAAGCCCGACTTTAGCATAGTAGGAGGAGATCCTGAAACCCAGGTGGTGAAGCAGGCAAATACCAACACCTGGACCTCCAAGTGCCTCAGAAAACCACAGTTGCCTTGACTTTTGACATTCTAGAGCAGTCTCCCAGTGCCTTAGCAAAAATCTGTGAAGCACTCCAAGGGGCCCCAGGTGGATAAACATCCTGCAACATCCATCTGAAAGGAGCTAAAGAAAGCAAAAGGAAAGGAAAAACATGTAACATCAGGGGCTAGACTACCCAATCCTACCCTTAGAGTTCCAGTGTTTTGTTATTTCACAATGTTAAAGGGGTGTACATAAAGGGGGTGGATATAAATTGACTTTGATGAAATGATAAAAAAAATCTAATCACATGGATTAATCTGATCTAAGAAACATGTACTGAGAGAAAAGGAAAGGAGGAGGCAGATAAGGGTAAATCACATTACAAGAAAAGTCACAAAAACCTATTACAGCAGAGGGAAAGATGGGAGATGAGCATTGTTTGAACCTTATTCTTGAATCTGAACTCATCAGGTTTGTCTCAAGAAGGGAATAAAATAATCAGTTAAGTATAGAAATCTAACTTGCCCTATAAGCAATAGGAGGGAAAATGGGAAAGAAAATAGAGTGGGGATAGAAGGGAGGGAAGAAATAGTAAGGATAAAGGGAAAGAAAAGAGAAAGCACTAATAGAAGGGAGGAGCTACTGAGGGAGGCAGTGGTCAAAAGCAAAACAGTAGTTAGGAGGGAAAAGGAGAAAGAAAAGCATAAACAGGGGATGGGGTGGAAAGATGGAGAGAAAGACAGAAATAGTAATCATAACTGTGAATGTGAATGGGATGAACTGTCCCATAAAATGGAAGAGGATAGCAGAATGGATTAAAAACAGTGTGCATCAGTTTAACACAAAGTAGCAGAGAGCAGGGCAATGTTGTTGCTGCCTTATTCAATGTCATGACTATTTTTGTAAAGAAAGGGTCCATAAGGAAGGTACTGCCAGCTTCATAGACCAATCTCTGTCTATGGAAATGGACTCATTAGCCAATGATGGTCAAATCTGTGGATAGACTGCACTCACCTGAGGGGGGCTACAGCTCCCAGAGCGCCATTACCTCTAACTCCAGGCTCTCTGCTTGGGCCAGGCCTTGGTCCTCTGCAGGCTGAGCTGGGCAGAGAGAAGGATCCCAGAGGGGAGAGGTTCTTCTCTTCTCTTCAGGGGCAGGATGCTGGGAACAGGGATTTACAGGGGAAGAGGACTTTCATTTACTGAGGGTAAGGCTCCACGGGAGTTAGAGGCTCTGGCCCTGCCCTCAGGGGAGATACTCCATCCTAGAGGGAGAGAGGAAGCAGGGAGGGTGAGGCTTGGAAAAGAAGATGGTCAGAACAGGAAGACTACTTCCTTCCCTCTCTTACTCCTATTCTGCCCCCTCCCCCCTCATCCTCACCAAGATGGGGTGAGACCAATCAGTGCCTCAATGGCTCTTCAGTCAGAGATCTCTCTCCAATTGGTCCTCTGCCCTCCTTGCATCCACTCTATCTGACTCACCCATACACTATCCAGACAACAGACTCACTGCTTGATCCAGGAGGGAGGGAAGCTAGGGAAGGCTGAGGATAAGGAAGCCAGCAAGGAATGACTAGGGGAAGCCTGAGGATAGGAGACAAAATCCAGTATGGGATTCAGCCCCCCCTGGCAGGAGGCCTGAGTAAGGAACAGGGGTAGGGTCTGGGAGACAAGACAATCTAACCCAGCTGATATCAGGGAGTTCAGGGCCACTGGAGAGACAGAAGGGATCCAGATGGACACTGAGTATAGGAAGACAGGAAGACTGTGTCCTGAGGTCTAATTAGGAGCTGTGGAGGATTGGTGGGACCCTGTGGTAGAGCTTAGGCTTGGAATCCCTAAGGGGAAACTGGAAATAGGGATAGCATGTGCCTACATGCCTGGGATCTGATACGGAAGCAGCCCAAGATCTGAGGGTACAGATAAGGGGGGCCAGGCAAGAGCTTTGGTAACTGCATCCAAGGTGGGGTCCTGGGGGCAGGAAAGTTGGACTCTTGGATCCTCAAAGGGGGCTAGGTCTGAAGGCAGGACCACTGAATTTCTAACCAAGAACTTAGAGATTAGAGGGCAAGGAGACAGGACATATAATAGGAAGCATGAAATCAGGACTCCCAAATTCCTATGGGGAAAGATTGAAGTCTTGGAAAATGTTACCCAATGGTAAATCTGGGGAGGGTTAGGCAGGAAATTTGGGAAGTTGATAGGGAATCTGCAAAAGACTTGGGGGCAGGGAGGGGGCAGCTAGGTGGCACAGTGGATAGAGCACCGGCCTTGAATTCAGAAGGACCTGAGTTCAAATCTAGCCTCAGACACATAACACTTACTAGCTGTGTAGCCCTGGGCAAGTCACTTACCCCTATTGCCTAGCCAAAAAAACAAAACAAAACAAAACAAAAGACTTAGGGGACGGGAGCTCATTGAGCAGCCAGGCTTGGGAGGAAGGTGTGCTCTTGGCAGAGCTAGAGGACACTTGCCAAGAGGTCAGATGAGGACAATGAGTCCAACTGGCACAGGCAGCCAGCAGAAGCCAGGAAATATGGGGGGCTTAGGCTTGGCCCTACCTGGGACCTGCAAGCACAGAGCTGGCTTCCAGAAGGCAGAGCAATCTCAGTTGTAGGGAAGAAAGAGAGATTTCAGCCCCAAATGGAGGCAGAGAGCTGAGCTACAGGGAAGGTGGAGAGGTCTCAGTTCAAAAACTTCCTCCTTCTGGACCCCAGCACAATTGGGCCTTTTTCTCTAATCACATCCAGTGCCAGGACCCTGATGGCCTCTTCACTTGGGCCCTGGTCTCCATAACATGAAACACCTTCTCCACTGCAGTGATCCCTTCTTCAGTCCTAACCAGTGCCTTCTACACCTCCCTGGCTCCAGATTCACCCCCTCCTCTTTCTGAGCAGAAACACTGCCAGGATAAAACTGCTGAAAGTCATGGACCCTTTACAGACAGAGGGAGATAGAGAGAGAGAGAGAGAGAGAGAGAGAGAGAGAGAGAGAGAGAGAGAGAGAGAGAGAGAGAGAGAGAGAGAGAGAGAGAGAGAGAGAGAGAATTTACAACTGAACTGAAATAAAAATGTAATTGAAAAAAAGAATACTCTGGTGTTGTGGAATCTTTTTTTTTCTTTTCCTGGGAAATATAACAATTTGCTGGTATCTTGGAGATAATGAACTAGAAAAGTCAAATTTGTTAGTGTACATCCCTGTTTTAAAAGTGACAACCTACTGATATGTGATAATTATTCAAGTCAGTCAATATTCATTAAGCATCTACCATGTAACAGTTACTGTACTAGGGAAGCAGCATACACAGATGATGACAACAGAGCTCTTGTTTCAAGGAACTTATAATCTAAGGTAGGCTAGTGATAAGACATATATCATAAGTATATGCTACACTGTGGGATATCTGGACCTTTCCTTTAACCTTATTACAAAAATGCTGTAAAATATATGATTAGTGAGTGATTACTTTCAGCTATAAGAATCAAAAATAATGAATACAGGGCCAGCACTTTGATTAGGACTCAAAGAAAAAAAAATATGATTTCTACAGGAAGAAATGTAGAAAAAAATGATATTCCACACAAAAGAAGATGATCTTTTCAATGGTAGGGAGACAAAAGAGGATGGGACAAACTCAAGTTCATGAAAATATACTGGAGTGAAATTAGGCAGAAAAGGTGATTGGGAAAGAGATTGTAGAGGGCATTGGATTGGACAAGGAATGTGTGTATTATCTTATAGGTTAAAAAACATAAAAGTTTCTTTCTCTGATACAGCTTACATGCTTTTCTAGTTATGAGACAGCTATGTATGAAAAAAAAGTATATTATAGAGGTAAAAATAAAGAAGTATTTATTGGTATGTTGGGCTTTTTTTTTTCTTACTTTTGATTTTATTAATCTCTCCTTTCCTTTTTAGGGATTCCATTTTTGTATTTAATTGGGGATTTTTATTTGTATTTTGTAGGGTTTTATTTCTTTCAGTTGCAAGCCCAATTCCTTGATTTGTTCAATCAATGACATTTGAGTTGAGTATTAAAAATGGGTAGAAACTTAAGTGAGAGAGATGGGCCAATTAGAACATGTCACTCAGAACAGAATGAACAAAGATAGGAGTTAACAGAGAGAGTTGAAAAGAAAAGGTGATTTCAGATTTCAGAGATTACTGATTGTGTGTTTCTTCTTTCTTTTATTCTATTCTGTTTTAAAAATATTACTACTACTCCCTGTACTCTCCCCTCAGTGGAAGTCCTCACTGTAATAAATTAGTATAGTCAGGCAAAACAGATCCTTATATTGCCAATGCATGAAAAACCAGATTTCATTCTGCAAATCTAACCAATCTTCTCTCTGCCAAGAAGTGGGAAGCATATTCATCTTCATTGGTCACTGTGTTGATCAGAGTTACTAAGCCTTTCAAAGTTTGTTTTCATTTACATTATTGTAGTCATCATAAAATATTACACTCCTGTTTTCACTCCCTTCACTTTTCATCAGTTTATATAAGCCTTCATCCCAAGTTTTTTTTTTTCTGAATCCATTATTGTTGGCATTTCATGCAGTGAAATGTTATTATATTATATTCATATATCTAATTCATTCAGCCACAAACCAACTTATTAGTATTTAATTTGCTTCCAGTCACTTGCTATGATGCAAAATAATGTCATAAATATATTTGTACATATGGATCCTTTCCAACTCTTTTTGGTCCACTTTGGGTGCCAATATAAAATATTCTAGAAATGAGGTAAAATATTATATCCTATTAAGTGATACTTGGGGTAAAACTCCAAAATGCTTTCCACAACTGTTGAATCACTAAACAAATCCACCAACAGAAAGTAATTGAGCCTTTCCTATAATAGCATCTCCAAAAATTGAATTTTTTTTCTTTCTTTGTCATCATCTTCAGACTGATAGCTATGAATCTGAAGGAATGTCAAATATTTTTTACATAAAATTTTACTTACAATTAGTCATTTACAGCATTTTACATATGATGGATGATAGCTTACATTTCTTTATTTGATAGCTATATGTTTATATATTTTGACCATTTAGCTATTGAGAATGGTACTTAACTTTTTTTTTACATGTATTACACATGTTCTCTCAATATCTTGGATATCAGATCTTTATCAATTAAAAGTAATGTAAATAGTCAGTATGTATGGAAAGTTCTATATCTCTAAATGTATTCATCAGTAGAAAAAGAACAAGTCAAGGAATTGGGATCACAAGTAAAAAAAAATAAAACCCTACAAAATACAAATTAAAAATATCCAATTATATACAAAAATGGAATTCCTAAAAAGGAAAGAAGAGATTAACAAAATCAAAAGTAAGAAAAAATGTACCTATAATTTTAAAAATTATGGGAAAAATAAAATAGGTAAACCAGTAGGCAAATTGATTTAAAAATATTAAAACCAAAGTACTAATATAAAATGTGTCATCATGACAGAAATTTATTTTATTTTTATTAAAATAATCCCCTGCATGAGAGAGAAAAAGCATAAAATTAAACAACTGTAAATTCTGTACTACCATAGAGTAAAAATATGTTTCACATATTTGAGCCATCATAGAATGTCTTTTCTATCAAATAATCTTCTGAGGTATAAAATGTTTTCCCCATTCTGTAATTTACAGAAAAAACCCAACCCTTTTTAATATTTACCCAATGTATAACATAAACTGAATCATTTTAATGTCATTAAATATATTTTTCAGCATGTTTCCTTTGGGAAAATATACTGATTAATTAATTAACAGCAAATAATTTATTATGAGATAGTCTATTTTAACATAAAAATTTATGGAAGTAAAAGAAAATTATTTTATTTCATTAAAAAACATGAATTTTCATCCCATTCAGCTGGAAAAGTTATGCAATTCTCAGATTTCCTGTAAAAAATTCACTATTTTTCATCTTTTTATAAATGAATTTCAATTCTAGGTTGTATGTGAATGTTTTATAGAAAACTAACAATGTTCAGATTAAATAAAATCTTCTGAAACACTTACCATTTAATCTAAGGGCATTGTTAAATACTGTGTTACTAGCATATATTAATTTTCTGGAATAATATTCAGCTGATAGCTTAATTCCACCTCTACATAATGCTGTCAGGGTTAAGTTTTTATTTTAATGAAATATCAGTAGATTACTTTGCAAAAAACTTATTTTCATTAATATTCTTATATAAATGTTATGACTGAATACAGTATCTATGACTGTATTTAGTTTTTGAAAGTACATTACTACTGCTGCTGCTGCCGCTGCTGCTGCTAGTACTACTACATATATAACAATAAAAATATACCAGTTACAAAGCAATGCTTCCTTTTAAACCATATAATGGTAAGATATAGAAAAAAGTCACAACTTCCAACATGTATACATGATTTGAAGGATGTGACATAAATTTTGCAAAGATGAATTGTGATCAGTATATTTTGAAGACAGTACCCTTATCATCAAGGTCACACATGGATTTAATTATTGAAAAAATAATAGCATATATAGAAATTACCCAGTAGAACATTTTTAGAAGTTTGAAGATATTGCATAAAGATCATAGATATATTTACATTTATATATGAACTTGAAAAATCTTTAATATGTTATCTACTAAATTTCAACATTAATTTTAGTATGTATATTTCACACCAAATTAACAGATTTTAGTAAAGAGACTCAACTTGATATTTGCCTTTATATTTGTGAGTTCAGTTCCATTACTCTTCTGAAATATAGAGATTATGATAAAGCTCTCTTTCTTCCCAATTCTATGTTCATCAAAGTTGAAGTCTTTTAAAACACGACTATATAATTAGTTTTCTTATGTAAGAAGTAAAAAACTTACTATTTAACAATTTCATTTGTTCTATATATTTAGTGTTATGATTTCTAAATGCCATATTTATTATGATCTCTTTATATTTCCATCTCTGACTAAAGAGTATTAGGTTTAAATAATTCAGAATTCACAGCAGTGTTTATAATTCATTAACAGTGTAAGATGGGAATAAGATTTTTCAAAAAAATGATTTTATCAAAATAATTCTCAAAGTGGTGTCAATCATTGGTCCTACTCATATGAAACCCTTATTGTAAAAATGACATGAAGAGATCTACTTCAATTTAATATACTGATACTTGAAAATTTTAGTAAATTCCACTTGTCAGTACCAGAAGGGCAGGAGGACTAGTGCTTCTATGACTTTCCTATGTATCTTCACCATAATAGTACAAACTGCATTGAATCAAATCAAATAAATAAGTTATGGCATTCAGATTTGGCTGGTCAAATAAAATCACAAGACTAATAGCTCTGTGAAATTGTATTTTTCTTTGAAATAAACTGTATTACCACTCTCATTTTAAGTACACATATTCACATATTTAAAAAATATATAGAACCTTCATTTCATTAAATCCCTTTCATCCTCTCTCACCAATAAAGCCATACTATAATGAAAGATAGAAAATGAAGAAAAGTCTAGTAAAAGTAACCAATATGTTTATAAAAATAATATCTGCTACTTAAAATTCTGTATTTGATCACCTCTACAAAGAAGGCAAGAAGATAGATTGTTTTTATTACTTCTTTGGGGACGAACTTGCTCAATATAACTTAATGATGTTCAGTTTAGATTTTTTTCTTATATTACTGTAGTCATTGGGCAATTTATTTTCTTAGTTCTGCTTAAATCATTTTGCATTAGATAAAATAGTGCTTCATTTAGACCTTTTGGAAAATAGATAATGATGTCATAATTGGGGACCACCAGTCAAAGTTTGTTGACAATATAAAAACTATAATTATTAATACCCTCTGTCTCGTTTTATACATCCTACCACCAACACTGCAAAAACACTTATGAACCTGATGGTGATATTACTCTCAGTGATTAGCTAGGCCAGTCACCAGAAACTAATTTTCGGGAGCAGCTTAAGGCCTCTCCTCTTACAGAATTGTTTCTCCTCTCTTAATGAAATGTTGCTAGGCACAGAGAAGTCAACTAAAAAAGGAAGAGTCAAATTAATTAAATAATTTGAGTGTTTCTCTTTTTCCACTTCTATAGCCAATCAAAGAGGCTCCTTTATAGACCATTGTTAGTAGACTGGAACTAATTTAAAAATGTCATCCATACTACAAAGTCAGGAAAATGGGATAATTGTCCAGTCCTTCATCAATTACACTAAAACTCCCAATCATTGGCATCTGTAACTACTGCATGGAGTTAGTAAACTACGGAGTCAAATTTTGAATTCAAGTATTTGACTACAAATACAACACCATTTCCATGGCACCATGCTACCTAATTATATACAATTTAATTCACATGTATATTATAATAATATACTCCCGAAAAAGATTCAATTTGCAAATAATTCAGGACATAAGTGGCCTAAAGATATAACCGTTATTTTAAACTATCCTGATAATTGGCTTAAAAATATCCATAAGAAAGGTGATGGCGGAAGAGTAAGATGTAGTAAAGGAAGAAGAAGTTTTTGTTTTGTTTTTTGGTGTGGGCAATTAGGGTTAAGTGACTTGCCCAGAGTTACACAGCTAGTGATTGTTGTGTGTCTGAGGCCAGATTTGAACTCAGGTCCTCCTGACTCCAGAGCCAGGGCTCTATCCACTGCACTACCTAGCTGCCCCAAGGAAGAAGATGAGGAAGGGAAAAAGATGAAGAGAAGGAGGAGGAGGAGAAAAAGGAGGAAGAGAAGGAGGGGGAGGAAGAGAATTGCATTTTATGACAATTTAAATTTTTCAAAGTGCTTCACAAATATCTCATTAATTATCAAAGCAACTTTAGCAGTTAGGTGATATTATTATTCTTAATTTTCACATAAAAAACTGAGTCTGGAAAAGGTTTAATTTCTTGCTTAAGGTCACAAAAGTATTAAGTATCTGAGGTAGGATTTGACCTTAGGTTTTCCTGAATCCAATTTGCCACCTAACTGCCAAAGAGGTTTGAAATTTGGGGATGAAAAGGAAAAAGACTACTGGGGAAAACATTTTGAAGAATAGTTCAATAGACTTAATACTTGGTAGATTCTGGAAAATAAATTTGGGAAATAGCCAAAGAATATCAATGTTTGAATACTATTATTGGTATTTTATCTTGAATTTGTACAATTTTATTGTTTTAATTCATTTTTATACATGCAATCTTATTTAATTCATATAGCATCCAACTTAGTCTGCTGGGAGAATGGTGATACTATTAGGAGGACAAAAAAAAACCAGACAATCCACACATTTTAGCTTGAAGCTCTGGCATTTTAAAACTTACTGAGTAATATCTATGTGTGCTACTTCATTACATTCAGTTCTGAATAGAGTTACTGCTGTTTTATCTAATGGGTATAATCTGTTTGTTTTTTTTTTCCACAAATGATTGTGTGATTGTTTTTACTCGAATGAATATAGATATGTATATAATGCCTTAGTTTTCCAACTGAGTTGTCTAGAACACGCTACTAATGAGGAGATCAAAGGGAAAAAGTTGGATTGTAAAATTTAAATAAAAGGAATAGCATTAATTCCTTTAAAATAATCAAACTTCACAGCGGTCAGGTAGAAAATCTTCTAAAGATGTGCTTCTAGGGATTCAGGAATAAGATGCCTGAACCAAAACTTCAGTTCATATATAACTAAAATAATTAGTAGCATAATAGCATTCTCAACTTTTTATTAAAAACAGTGACTTTGCACTTACCTAATTGATTCTGAGATGCTAGTGTAGTTCTAGATAATAAGAGTAAGGAGATACACCAGAATAAATAGGATCTTTTTTTTTTTACAATAGGATCTTTAACATTGTACCAAAAGGAGGGTTTGTTTGGTTTTTTTTCTTAAGGCTTCCATTTTTGCAAAAAAAAAAATCATGTTTTTAATGTAATTTCTTTAATAAAGCAAATTTTCTTGAATTGCTTGATGGTCACTTATTTGAAGAAGTCTGAATACGGAATATCATGTGACTTGACAACTCAGTTTGTATTTATTTTCTATCTTTTGATGTCTTTTTTTATGTACATTTAATCACTTAGAGTCCATCTTCTACCTATTCATTCTCTGTCTCTCTCTGTCTCTCTCTCTCTGTCTCTCTCTCTCTCTCTCTCTCTCTCTCTCTCTCTCTCTCTCTCTCTCTCTCTCTCTCTTTGCTGTCTGCTGTGTATTTTTCTTCCTTTCTCTCATTCCTCTCTTTAGACTTTTCTGATTTTTATTCTAACCTCTTCTATTTTTCTTCATCTAAGTTTTGATTCCTATTTTGTGTGTATTTGTTCTTATGTGCGTTACACATATGTATAAGACATACAACTTTGCAAAGATTCACTACATGGATGGTGAAAAGATTGAGCTCAGTCTGATTAATACTCAATAGATTAAAACACTCATTTAACCTTTGTATTTTAGAGACTGTAATTTTTTTAGGTCACATTTATGATTTAAAGAGTATATTTCCTTTATTTTTCATAATCATATCAAGAGTTACTTGGCACAAATACTATTCATGAAATTAAGACCAGCAAAGGGTAAATGGTAAAAAACAAAACAGAACTGATATTATTGCTGTAATTTATGCCTATAAGATGTAACTATTCATGTGATACATGCATCTCATCTCTCGTCAATTTTCCATTATTCCATTATTAGCATTTTCTAAATTACATTAACTCTAGAAAATAGTTAGCATTCATGTGTCTTGGCCTGGATTTATGAAATCTACTTATACCTGAGTGTGCTAGCTTGTTACCTTAAGTTTTGATTAGTTTTATCTACAGTTTTATCTAATAGGTATAATCTATTTTTGAGCAAATAAGTGTGTTAATTGTGTTCACATAAATTTGGTTATCAAAGATTCCAACTTCTGGGTTAAGAACTCACTATTTGACAAAAATTCCTGTGAAAACTGGAAAATAGTATGTTAGAGATTAGGCATAGATCAACATATCGCAACATATACCAAGATTAGGTCAAAATGGGTACATGATTTAGACATAAAGAGTGATACCAAAAGCAAATTAGGAGAGCAAGGAATAATTTACCCACCAGATCTATGAAGAAGTAAAGAATATGACCAAAAAAGAAATAGAGGATATTCTGAAATGTAAAATGGAGAATTTTGATTACATTAAGTTAAAAAGGTGTTGTTTTTTACACAGAGAGGATTCCTAGTTGGATGGATAGGTCAGAAAATTTCAAGCTCTCAAGCTTTTCCTCCACAAAAGAGATAGGGCAGAACAAGGGTACCCCTGTGACAATCTGAGAAGACCTGGAGAAAAATTCCAGGATGAGATTTGTACCCTGTGAAGAGTAAATACCTCCAGGTTAGGGTCTGATTTAACAACAAGCAGCAAGCCTTGGGGTTAGCTGGGTTGGGATGCTCCCTTGGCCACAGCCATAGAAACTTTTACCCCCATGGATAGTGAGGGGAGCTGGGCAGCTAACCTGGAGGGAAGATCTAGGGAGCCTCTGCTGAGAAGGAACACTAGACCCAGCTGTGTTGAAAAGAGCAGCAACAGTGAGAAGGAACCAGCGCATGCCCTATGAGTACAGAAGCAGTGGGGCAGGATACCGCCAGCTGTGGACACTTAGAGGAGGCTGGAGGTCTTGGTTTGAGCTGAAGGTCAGAGGGGAGAACTGAAGAGGATCAGAGGCCGGAGGCACCATCCCCCATGCCCTAGGACTAAAGGTATTTATAAAAACTAAGTTATTGAAAAATTTAAAAAAGTACAGCAAAGAAGAAAGAATCCAACCATAGAGAGCTACTATGGGAATAAAAAAGACTGGAGTTTGTCTTCAGAGGAGGATACTAAAGGAAACAACCCTCTTCTACCCCAATGAGTAATGTGAAATGGTCACCTGCCCAAAAGGAATTCATTGAAAAACTTAAAAAAGACTTTAAAAATCAGATGATAAACATTGAGGCAAAACTAAAAAGAAAAACAAGAATAATCCAAGAAAAACAAGATTTTGAAAAAAAAAAGTCAACCAATTGGAAAGGAATATCCAGAATCTTTTTCTGTTTATTTATTATTTTTTTTGACAATTGGGGTTAAGTGACTTGCCCAGGGTCACACAGCTACAAGTGTTTGGTGTGAGGCCGGATTTGAACTCAGGTCCTCTATGACTTCAGGTCCAGTGCTCTATCCACTGTGCCACCTAGATATAGAATCTTTAGGAAGAACATGACTCCTTGAAAATCAGAATTGGGCAAAAGGAAGCCAGTGAAGTTATAAGAGATGAAGAAATATGTGTGTGTGTGTATAATGAAAAACATATGTATGTGTGTGTGTATATATATAATGAAAAAATAGAAAAGAATGTGAAATATCTCATAAGAAAAACAACAGACCTAGAGAACAGATCAAGAAAACATAAGAATAATCAGACTACCTGAAAGTGATGATAAAAAAAGAATCTTGATAAAATAATATAAGAAATAATTAAAGAAAAGTGTCCTGAATCATTAAAACAAGGGGGAAAATAGAAAAAAAAATCCATCAATCACAACTTGAAAGAGATCCTATAAAGAAAAATTATAGGAACATTATACTCAAATTCCAAAATCCCCATCTCAATGATAAAATATTAAAAGCTACAAGAAAAATAAATTACATATGATGGTATGACATTGCATATGACTCACACAAGAACTAGCAGTAGCAACACTGAAAGATTGCAGGTCTTGGAACACCATATATTGAAAAGCAAAGGAACTGGGCTTCTGGCAAAAGACATCATACCCAGAAAAGCTAAGCATAATTCTGAATGGGACAAATAAAGGACATTTTATCAACTGTCAGACATTCAAGACTTTGTTTAAAAAGCAAAAACAACAGCAACAACAACAAAAGCCTTCAACTCAATGGAAGATTTGACATACAAGAGGTAAGAGAAATATAAGATACACACCAATGACCAATTACAAGGGACTAAATAAGGATAGAATGTTTACCTCTTACATATGAAAAAAGGAAAATGGAAAATGTATGTCTTAGATTGTTATTGGTAATTTGGTAGCTTATAAGAAAGATTGGGGTAGACCTAAGTATGATATGACTTTACAAAGTAAAATCATTCAAGAACAGATAAAAGAGAAATTATGTATACAAATGAGGTGCAAAGAAGAAGAACCAATGCAGAAGAATTTGATGGGGGAGGGTGGCTGTTAGTTCTGGAAACCTATTTTCATTGGGAATGGTTTTAAGAACAGGGGAGGAGGGTAGTCTAGACGGACAGCCAACTTCAGTTAAATAAGAAATGTCCCTGGCCTGCCAGTACAGGTGAGCAATTATTTGGCAGTAATCTTACAATGACCTCTTAATTGCCAAACCTAGTGATCTTTTTTAAATTAAATTTTATTTTCATTTCCAATTTTTCTCCTACCCCCTCTCCTTCCTTCACTCAGATTTTTTTTAATCTAATGATTGATACAGGATAATGTTCTGTTTTTGTGAGAAATTTAAATTTATAAAGAAGGAAAAAAGTCTTATTAAATGTAGAAAAATGTGAGTTTAAAGAGATATTTTCAAGGGTACCAAAGAAATAAAGGGTAATATTGAAGACTTCAGAATTATGGAGAATGAAAGGGTTCAACAATTATGTGTGAGTATGGTTTTGTGACAAAAAAGGAAAACAAAAACAGAAATCATGTAAACATTTCAGAAAAAGGCAATGATTCGAAAAGAATTACTGATTTGATAAGGGGAATTTGAGGAGTTGTGACTTTTAAAGAAAATAGGAGTTAGAGTCAGAAAATTCTAACTTAAGATAGGAACAAGGGGAAAGAAGACTAGGACTAAGAAGAGAAATATGAAAATAATTGAAGGTATGTTTTATGATGTGAGAGTAAGACAAAATATGAAGAAATATAAACATTTGTTTACTGAAATATGATTTTAAAAGAATTATCCATTTAATATGATAAATTTAGTGGAATTGTGTGACTTTTTTAAGTAAAAGAGGAATCACTGAAAGTTAGAAGGCCATCATCTCATTTGAGCCATAGAGACCATTAAGAACCATTTATGCTATTCAGCAGAAGAACCTAGTTACAAAAGAACCTAAAGGGAGAAATTAAAGACATAGAATGAAAAAAAAAACTATATTATGCTAGGTATGGCATAGAGAAGTAGTCAGCTCATAGAAGGCCTCAGTAAGTGATTTCTGATTGGTTGGAGAACTGATTTCATTGACTGAATTCTCCAGTGAAAAGGATTGCCTTACAGGACACCTATAGTTAGAGAGGAGTGAAGCTTCTAAGAACTTACTGCTGTTTTCCCTTACCTCTCAATTTCGAGAAGGAAAAAAATAAAGCAAAATTTGTATTTGCTTTGGTATACTGTAGTGAGCTGCCTTTAGAATGCAGTTTTTTCATTCTTAGCTGCAATATGTTTGGATAACACATGAATGAAATAACCATTTTGATGAGCTTTTCAGTTGTCTTCCTTAAAGATAATTGCTATTCCCATTAAGAATTCCTTCTTCCGAAATGCCCTGTTAAGTATAATGGTTAATTAAAGCTAGAAAGTGCTATGTCTGAGTAGAGAAGGGAAGAGGATTTCCGTAAAAAGATCAGTAATCAAACACTGTGCTGCAAATGTTTGTGAGTGGACATAACAATAACATCAAATAACCAATACTTTCAAAGCCTCTAGTCTAGAAGTGAGAGTTACTCTGAGCATGTGAGTTTTCTCCCTCATGTACTTCCCAACAAGTTTCCTATAATTGTGTGCCCATTCTGGAACATACAATACAAGCTTAGTAGGAGAGTGTGATCTGTCCAGTTTTATACGTGTACTATCATGTTTTATTATTCATCTACTTCATTATATACATGTCTGTTAATGTATATCTCATCAATATTATCTTTTGTCTTATTATTATATAAATTTTATATTTAATATCTAAAATGTCTTTCTGTGACTGTGCATATAGAAAACACACTGGATAGATACAAGGTCTAGAGTGACAAGTAAAGGAAATCTATTTCCTGATAACTGGGTTAACCTCTAGGACCTTGGAGATTTTGAATGTATTCATGTGATAAGGAATTAGATTGCTAGAGTGAGAGTAGGTTGAAATGAGTGAACAAAACAGGTTACAGTAGAAGGTGTCTCCTCTACCATGTGAGAGGGGTGACATGTTCTGCGTCATTGTGACAGTATTTATATCTCTTACTTGGTTATAGTCCTACTCTAATGCCAATGTTTCATTATAAAATTCAGCTGAGGATGATATTCAGCACATAATCAGGAGCCTTGTTGTTTATTCTTCAATTCCTTCATTTATTCAATTCATTTAACAGGTCTTTATTAAACACCATTAGTAATATGTGCCAAGAATTGTTTGGTGTAGAGCAGTAACATTGGAGAAAACAAAGACATAGAAGATATTTGTTTTCAGCATCCTAATTCTTCAGCCTTATTTCATACTACTTCTCTCCACATTTTCTAAGCCCAAGCCAAGGTGGGCCACTTTCATATATATCTCCCACACTATGCAGTGTGCCTTGTCTCTTAATATTTTCCTGAAGCCAGGAATGCATTGCCTTCCCCTCCTCACCTGTTGAAATCCTGCTTACTCTTTAAAGCTGAGTCAAATGACAACTTACCCAGATTCTGCTATTTAGTTATGGTCTTCTCCTCTCCCAATCTCATAAAGCACTTTTAAAAATCTTCCTTAGGCACTTCTATATGATTTTATTATCTAATCTTTTGTAATATTTTCCCAACTACATTATAAGTTCTGTAAGTACAGATATCATGAATTTTGTTTTTTAGCTCCCTAATATTTTTCATATTTTAGATGAAAAAAATATCATTGAGTAAAGGTTTTTACCTTCAAAAAGCAGATAGGCTGATAAGGTGAATAAGACATGTATATGAATGACTACAGTAATGGAAATACAAATCTGATTGTGTTGGTACAAATTGCAGAAACTGGCAGAATCATTCATAGATGGATATGTCTGGGAGGGCTTCATTAAATCAGGGGTAATTGAGCTGCAATATAAATGATGGGCAGAATTTTAAGAGACAAAAATGGGATGAGAAGTTCCAAATAAAGGGAATAAAATGATCAGAGGTAGAGATTATATAAAGAATAAGATGTACTCAAAGACTGGAGAGAGAGAGTCAGTTTGACTAAAAGGGAATTGAGAGAGATATAGCTGAGAATTGTAGGTCATAGCCACATTATTAATGCTATGCCAATATTTTAGAAGCAGTTTGCTATTGTGGAAAGATTCCTGGTCTTTCAATTAGGAGAGACTTGGGTCTAAATCATTCCTTTACTAATTGGTATCAGCTTGGTTATGGCCAAGTTATTTCATATCTCTGATCCTCTTGCATTATCTGTAAGATAGAAATATTATTGGTACTACTTTTTTTGCATAGAATTATGTGAGAATCAATAAGATAATATATGAAATGTTATGTGTGTTCACTTTTACACTTATTTCAGATATGAAATATACTGAATGTTTCCAAGCAAGAGAGTTGAGGAAAATTTATAAAATTCATAAGATTATGAAAGAAGCCATTGTACTGAAATATAGTTATAAGAATTTAAAACAACAAAAAATATGACACTTGATTAAGAACTCTTAGAAAGACTGGGGAAGAAACTGTTTCAATAATTTAGTTGTGAGATAACTAGGGTGGTAGCAGTGAAATTCTAAAAGAGGAGTTCTTTCTAAGGAATAGAATTTAGAAATATGTGTTATACCAAAACCAATCAATTTACTCGCACTTATTGAGAAACAATGTGGCATATACTAGAAACTCAAAGCTAAAAATAACAACAAAATTTATAGCATTTATACTTGTATTAATAGTATTTGAATAGTGTATTAAGGTTTATAAAACGCTTTATAGATATCAACTCATGTTTCCCTTAGAACAACCCTGAGAGACAGGTGCTATTATTACCCCATTTTACAGATGAGGAAATGGAGACAAAGGGAAGCTAAGTGACTTGCCCAGGATCACACATCTAGTCAGTGTCAGAGGCAAGATTCCTACTCAGGTCTTCTTGACTCCAACTTCAGCATTTTATGCATTCAGCAACCAAGCTGGAAAAAAAACAAAACAAACAACAAACCAAAAAAAAAAAAAACATTCCCTGAATTCAAAGGCTTACATTGGATTGGAGAAGGGGGAAAATATGTATAAACCTTCTATGTATGTGCATATAACTATAGACATAAATAACAAATGGGATATAATTTTAGGATTATAGCACCTCTGGGGGTCAGGAAAGGCCTCCTGTAAGAGGTAGTATTTGAGCTGAAATTTTAAGAAATCTAGGAATTCCATAAGGTGAAAGTGAGGAAAGCATGTCTTCCAGATACAGGGGCAGTATGTATAAAGTCAAAGAAATATTTAGTGTGTACAGTTAAGCTTTTTTGGAAATTGAAAAAAATCTGTAATTTTATCTGCTACTTTTAACTCTTTTTTTTAACTTCATCAGTTTTTTTTAAAGTAGGTTAGAATTGGAATTAGCAGAATTATATGCCAAACGTTTATGACATTTTTATTCCTTCTTCCAATTTAATATTCATTTGATCTCTGAGCTTCTATCAATTCATTGGTCTGTTGATGCACAGAATATTAATTTGATTCTCACATCCATATACAATAATTTCCTGTCCATTACAGTATAATTGATGCATTTCATTGTGATGTTTCATGGTGATACCGTTTCCAGTATGTTCTATCTTCCTGAAAACAGTCATGATTTATAGGCAGAAGTTATTGTCATTTTTTTTATTATGAAATAGTTTTTATTTCAAAGTTTCTTCCTACTAGAAAAACAAATATTCAAATTAAAGTTATTGTTTTTCATTTGACATTTCAGTGAGCAAAAAGCTTGATTACAAAGTGAAATAGTATTATCAGTCTACTTCAGTTATGCCCCTAGTTACCTTGTGAAAGATATAATGGAGGTCTTACCCTTTGGACACATAGGATAGGCCTTTTCTAATTCATTTTGGTCCTCACTTTTCATCTTAAAAGTAGACTAATAAATTTTATTCCTAGGAAATATCTGGCAACAAAGCAACATATTCCTATATTAGTTATTTTTAAAAAATTGTTTTGAGTGATCCTAATTAAGAATACAGATGCTAATAATCATTAGTGAAATCAATGAACAACCATTAAGTGCCTACTATGTGCCAAGCATCATATAATTTATTTTTTCTTGAGATTAGTTTTTCCAATTTACTTGCAGGGACATGTTTTTTGCTAGGTGGAATTACAGTAATTTTGATAGAAATTCTAGTCAGTGCTTAAAATCTTATATACAAGTAGGGAAAAAAAATCCCAAGAGATTTTTATTAGAATATTCAGAAGAGCCTCTGCAATTAATGAAAATTGCATATCTGCAGTGATAATACATGCTTTTCCCCACCTTTAAGATTTAGACATTTTGCACTTAAGACAAATAATATTTCCTTATGGCAGAAGATGAAAACAGCACAGGACTTGGAATCAGAAGATCAGCATTCAAATTTTGGCAAACTACTTTGCTAGTCTGAGCCTCAGCTTCCTCAACTAGAAAATGGTAAAACTAATACTACCTACACTGCGTATCTATCCCACATAATTGTAGAGAAAATACTTTAGAACAAATTCCTTATAGAAATGGGAATTGTCATTATTACTGCTTGTGCTATCTACCACACAGGGTTGCTGTCAAGTTGAGAGGGAAAATTAGACAGGTAGGAAAATAACAATGACAAGAAACCAAGAGATGAGAGAGTCCATGTTTGGGAGATGGACAAATGAAAGGGGTTGCACTGTCAAAAGCCATAAGTCAAATAGAATGAGGACTAAGAAAATGTACTGAAATTAACAGTTAAGGGACTGGAGGAAGAAATTTCAATTGAGTGCCAGGGTCAGAAGTAAGACTGCATAAGGTTGAGAATTGAATGTAAGTGGGTAAATGAAGCCAAAAAACTATAAAAACAAACTTGCCAGGGATTTTATTATGAGAAATTGAAGAGAAATATGCCAATGGCATGAAGAAAATTTCTAGAACTTGATCCATACTAGCATAGTTTTCAAGAACACAAAAGGGGGCAGAGCCAAGATGGCAGAATGAAAGCAGTCACTTGCTTGAGCTCTCCCCCAAACCCCTTCAAATAGTGTAAAAAAAATGGCTGTAAACAAATTCTAGAGCAACAGAACCCACAGAAACACAGAATAAAACAAATTTCCAGCTGAAGACAATCTTGAAGGTTGGCAGGAAAAATATTTTCTGCTAGGCTGAGAGAAGAGTTCATTTCAGCATGGGGGATACCCACAAAGACCATGCCTCAGTGAACCTAGATCAGGCTTCAGGGGACTGAATCACAGGCAGCATGGTGGTTTCAAGACTTCTCAACCTACAAATACAAAGACAACTTAGAAGATCAGTAGGAAAGGTCTGTTGACCTCAGTGAGACAGGAGCTTGTTCTAGCCTCAGTCTCAGCGCAGCTGCTTCTGGAACTCTCTGCCACAGACAGAGTGGGCATCAAACAGTTGATCAGAGAGGGGATTGCAAGGATCTCTTTGGTGGCAACAATGCAGGATTCTCTTGCTTTGACTTTATTCGGATCTGGGTTTCAGTTCTTGGTGGAGGTCCTGGGGTGAGGAAGAGCACTGACATGGCGAAGCTTGTGGTGGCAGTGAATAGGGAAGTTCCCTCACAGTTCCAAGGTAGAAAAGAGTGCTTGTGGTCAATCATAGATGAGAGCACAGGCCAGGAATGGAGAAAATACCTCACCTACCTTGTAAGAACTGAAAATTTACAGGTCTCTAGATGTACCTCTGAAAACAGCTGCACAAAACTCCTGAAGTTTGGGACACTACATTCTGCTTCCAGTATGCAGACTTGGCTGGGATCATGAGCAAGCAGCTCAAAAAAAGTCAAACCATAGATTCTTTCTTTGGTGACAAAGAAGATCAAACTGTACAACCAGAAGAAGACAACAAAGTCAAAGCTCCTATATCCAAAGCCTGCAAGAAAAATATGATGCAGTCCTAGGCAATGGAACAGCTCAAAAAGGATTTTGAGAAGCAAGTAGGAGAAGTAGAGGAGCAATTGGGAAGAGAAATGTGATGCAAGAAAATTATAAGAAACAAGTCAAGAGACTGCTAAAAGAGACCTATAAAATACTGAAGAAAATAACACTTTAAAAAATAGACTAACCCAACGGCAAAAGAGGTCCAAAAAGCCAATGAGGAGAAGATTGCCTTCAAAAGCAGAATTGGCCAGGTGGAAAAGGAAGTTCAAAAATCACTGAAGAAAATACTTCCTTAAAAGTTAGAATTGAACAAATGGAAGCTAGAGACTTTATAAGAAATCAAGACATTGTAAAACAAAACCAAAAGAATAAAAAAAGAAGACGATGTGAAATATCTAATTGGCAAAACAACTGACCTGGAAAATAGATTCAGGAGAGATAATTTAAAAATTATTGGACTATCTGAAAATCATGATCAAAAAAACAAAGCCTAAACAACATCTTTCAAGAAATTATCATAAAAATGCCCTGATAGTCTAGAACCAAAGGGTAAAATAGAAATTGAAAGAATCCACCAAAAACCACCTGAAATAGATACCCAAAGGAAAATTCCTAGGAATACTGTCGCCAAATTCCAGAGTTCCCAGGTTAAGGAGAAAATATTGCAAGCAGCCAGAAAGATACAATTCAAGTATTGTGGAAACACAATCAGGATAACACAAGATTTAGGAGCTTCTACATTAAGGTACTAAAGGTCTTGAAATGTAATATTCCAGAGGTCAGAGGAGATAAGATTACAGCCAAGAATCACCTACCGAGCAAAACTGAGTATAGTGCTTCAGGGGAAAAAAATGGACATTCAATGAAATAGAGGAATTTCAAGCATTCTTGATGAAAAAACCAGAGCTGAATAGAAAATGTGACTTTCAAATATAACATTCAAGAGAAGCATGAAGAGGTAAACAGGAAAGAGAAATCATAAGGACTTATTAAATTTGAACTGTTTACATTCCTATAAGGTAAGATGATATTTGTAACTCATGAGACCTTTGTCAGTATTAGGGTAGCTGGAGGGAAAAAATAGATAGAGAGATAGAGAGATAGATAGATAGATAGACAGATAGATAGATAGATAGATAGATGGTTCACTGTGAGTTGAAGATGAAGGGGTGATATCAAAAAATAAAATTAAGGGGTAAGAAAGGATTATACTGAAAAGAGAAAGGGAGAGGTAGAATGGGGTAAATTATCTCATAAAAGCTTTTACAGTAGAGGGGATGGGGGGGAGCTGAGATGGAATAAGGGAAGCTTATTCTCATCAAATTTGGCTTAAGGAGGGAACACCGTACACACTCAATTGGGTATGTAAATCTATCTTACCATACAGGAAAATAGAGGGGAAGGGGATAAACAGGGATATGATAGAAGGGAGGGCAGATTGGAAGAGGGGGTAATCAGAAGCAATCACTTTTGAGGAGGGACAGGGTCAAAAGAGAATAAAATAAACAGGGAGTAGGATAGATGAAAGAAAATATAGTTAGTTTTTCACAACATGACTACTGTGGAAGTGTTTTGCATGACTACACCTATATAACTTGTGATTGCCTTCTCCATGAAGGTAGGTGGGGAGGCAGAAAGGGATAGAATTTGGAACCAAAGTTTTAAAAACAAATGTTAAAAATTGTTTTCACATGCAACTGTGACATAAGATATATAGGGAATATGGTATAGAAATCTATCCAGCCATACAGGAAAATAGAAGGGTTAGGAGATAACGAAAGGGGGTGGTGATAGAAGGGAGGGCAGATTAGGGGAAAGGTATTCAGAATGCATGTTGTCTTGGGGTTAGGATGGGGTGAGATGTGGAAAAAATTTAGAACTCGAAACCTTGTGGAAGTGAATGTTGAACACTAAAAATAAATATTGAAATATTGAAAAAAAAGCAAGCACCACATTAAGCATTTTTTTTTGTGAAACCATTCATATATGAATATGTCATTGGCAACAACAACAGAGTTTAGCATAAAAATAATTAGTAAAATTTACAGATAGAACAAAGCTGATTCTCATAGGAAGAAAGAAGAGGCAAAGCTTGTGACTGGAGGAGAAAAACATCCTGAAAACCATCCAAATATTGCCCAAAAGACTAAGGGTATTTAAGAGTTTGAGATGAGTTGTGGCTTAGTTGCCTCTCATAAGTCCAAAATGTAGTGAATATAACAAAGATGAAATTGTTGAAATTCAGAGAATGCAAAACAATTAGTACTTGGTCATTTTTGTGGGGTTTTTTTTATATTGTTTTTAACCTGAAAGGCCCCAGTGTTTAAGTAGGTGACAATTGATGGTGCCCTAGATCCTGATCTTTGGTATATCATATAACCTTCCCAGGCCTTAATATCTTCATCTGCATAATGAAGAGATAGATTAGTTGATATCAAAGGCCCCCTCCAATTCTAAATCCTATAACTTTTTCCTTGCTATGACTGGCCTTTGTGTAGTCCTGAACAGACATTCTGCTGATTCATCCACTAATACAAAATCTGTTTTGTTTTTACTAATAAAATGTATGTTATTGAATATGTATTCTGTTTTTAGCATGTATACACTTGGAAGTCCTTTTCAGCTCTATTTTTTTGTTTCAACATATATTGTCTTTCCTTTTTTTCATAATAATCTGTTATGCTAAAGTTCATGTCCTTGGTTTGTGTAACAAACAAATAAGTTAATGAACTAATTCATAAAAACGCCTGATTCAAACTTGAGGTCCTGTGTAGCCCTCAAGGAATCTCTCAGGTTCCCTTGAGTCAGCTAAATGTACAGTGGGTAGAGCACTGGGCCTGGATTCAGGAAGATCTGAGTTCAAATCTGGCCTCAGACATTTACTAGCTGTGTGACCCTGAGCAAGTCACTTCTCTTTTGTTTGTCTTAATACAATGGAGAAGGATATAGCAGACTACTCCAATATCTTTGCAAAGAAAACCCCAAATAGGGTCACGAAGCCTTGGACATGACTGAACATTCGAGCACATGCGTGCGCATGCACACACACACACACACACACACACACACACACACACACAGGCACAGGCACATGCACAATGATGGAGACAGCTAGGTGCTTCAATGGATAGAGCACTGGATCTACAGTCAAGAAGATCTGTGTTGAAATCATAAGTGGGGAAAAAGTATTTTGGTGATAAATTTTGGAGCATAAACTTAGTTCCCACAGGTGTCTCTACTGTGCATTTGTAAAATAGCATGACTTATTTTCCCTCAGGCTTAAAGGAACTACCTTAGTGTAACAGAGATAAATGGTGCTACAGTGGGGTTAATATTACAATAGTGGTATTGGATTTTTACTAATGTAAGCTCTGCTCTCTTGCCTGGTCACCATTGTAATCAATGGCAAACATTTAGGAAGCAGCTGGCTGGGGTTAGAGGTGTCAGCTGTGACTGTGGCTAAGGCTGCAGAGCAGTTTTTTGTGGTGAGAGCTAACTGGCCTAAATAAGATTCAGAACTTCGACCTTTGCTTCATTAGCACAGAGCTAATTGACCCACTTTTCACAGGTTCAACTACTAAGCAGTTGCAAAGAACTTTGCCCTATTAAATGCCAGATACATATAATGGAATGTTTGATCATGTAGACTGTAGATATTTTTAAATCATTTAGTATAATTACATCATATGTTAATTTAGTTCAACAAATAGTCACTTGCTTTATTCAAATCTTTGGGTTGGGGGCAAGAAAGGGGCCAATAAAAATGAGACAGTGTCTTTGCTCCTGGAGTTCTTAGAAGGTAGAAAAGCAGAAAGAGATACATTGAGTAGATTATAAACTGGTCAGTGTGAGAGAGGTCTGACTTGATTTCTTGAGATTGGGGGAAATCAGGACAAAACGGATTTCAGGCTTGAAGGGGGTGAGGGGTATTTGCAAAAGAAAATCATCACCAAATTAAAAGAAAAACATATATGAAAAATTATAAGGAAAATTCTTTACTTTACCCAGGGAAATAAACTGGAGAAAGGTAGAAATGTAAAGATGCTTGTCTAGTTTCATGCCCAAACACTTAATGAAAAAAAAGAAGGAAGAAAAAAAAAACACAAGGTTTTCCTATAGACAAGACTACCCAATGAAATAAAGGAAGACAATGTGAATGTAGTCAGTTAGGCATGTCTTTGTTGCATAAACTGAGCCCAGGATCATATCTTAATAGCAATGTCCTGCACTGCATTTCCAACTCTGAGCAAACCATGCAGGACTGTTTATAAAGCAGCTCATGCACTGCTTAATGCCAAGTACATTCTAGTGAAACAGAATAAAATCACTTGCTTTTAAAAAACATATAATATACTCTCTTAAAGGCAAATGCTGTGTCAGTCATATGAATATAAATGAAGATCCAGTGCCAAAGAGATAGGAAAAAAAAAGTAAAATAGTCCATTAAAATGTACTCATAAATAAGCATACCTTCATATCATTCTCATCCCTACTAACTAAGGTCCAATTGAGAGGTAATAAAAACTGTAGTTAAGCCATGTTTCAGAAAAAAAAACATTAGTTGCCTTTAAAATATATCAATCAATGATTACAGATATTCTTAAAATACATTAGTTTTCTCTCTGCTTGAATTGTTTAATGTAAATGCTCACTCTCCTTTTCATTCATGATTTGAATTATTTTTAAATACTTGCTGACATCTGAAATCTAACACTAAATGTGAGGCAAAGATTTATAGTACAGTATAATTTGGTGCCACTTGTCTATCATTTGATTTTCTTATTATTTAATAAGATACTTTACTTGTAGGGCTTTACAGTCATCAAATTGCCTAATTTAATTGAATGCAAATTGTTATGCCCAGTATGAGGAAATGACATAATGAAGTTGTGATGAGGGAATTAGCAGCAAAATCTACAATGGTCACAAATTCAATACCTTTAGACATTTAGAATAATAGTTCTTGAAGGATTCTGAGGTACCAGAGATGTCCCCAGGTAATCCAGAACTTAAATATTACAAATACATTGCTGAGCTTAATTTTACAAACTTTATATTTAACAAGTCCTGTGTTTCAGTAATGTGTGGAATGTCCTAATTAATGAACAGGTTATAGTTGTGTGGGGAATCTTGGGTAATTTTCTACTATTGTGTATGATCTTGGGCAATTTGACTTTCAGGTTTCTTTCTCTGCTAAATGAGGATAATAATAGTTGTGACCTACCTAATGCACAGGGTGTCATGAGGATTAATTACAATTTTGACTGCATCAAATCATCCTATGTAGACACAGCTAAATTCACAGATTGTTTTGAGACACAGCAGCATGACCTTGGAAAAACTCACTAACAACCATTTCAACAAAGAGAGGTGAGGAATATTTGAAAAAACATCATCACCAAATTAAATATATATATATATATATATATATATATATATATATATATATATATAAACATCATCAAAAGAATAATTGTTTGCATTAGGCAGGGGGGAAAGGGACTTTAAAAATGAGAAATGTAATGATGCTTGCTAGTTTCATTCTAGAATACTGTGCATTGTTTCCCTTCACTTGCATGCACAGATTGACAGTGCTGTCCTGATTCTCTCACTGCCTTGTCCTTTGATCAACACATATCCCCAGGTCTATCCCAAGGGGATGGAGGGAAAGGGATAGAGAGTGGGCCTTCTAATGACCCTAGTAGTCTCACCATCATGCTAAATGAAGAATCCCTGGGGGAAGTTCAAAACCCCTGAGTTATCCTGTCAAGGATATTAACCAGTAATAATGGCCAAAAGACCTTTCCTGGAGAGTATGAATATTAACTAGCCACCAATTCCCCAAGAGTCTCCTACAACCCTTCCCCACCAAGTACTGGCATGACTAAATAACAGACCTTAGTTCCAGGGTTCTCACTTCTTCAGACGCCTAATCCTGCTTAACTCAGATAAAAACACAATGAAAATCCACAAGACTCAACTCATTCAGGGTATCCCATTCCACATGGAACCCCAGCACACTATCATATTTTCATCTTCTTTGTTGTTATATGAGTATCTCCCTTCAATAAAGCTGCCTTACTTTATTGTATTGTTATATTCTTTGTTTCACTGAGCTTCATAACCCCAAACCTTCAGATAAAAACACAATGAAAATCCACAAGACTCAACTCATTCAGGGTATCCCATTCCACATGGAACCCCAGCACACTATCATATTTTCATCTTCTTTGTTGTTATATGAGTATCTCCCTTCAATAAAGCTGCCTTACTTTATTGTATTGTTATATTCTTTGTTTCACTGAGCTTCATAACCCCAAACCTTCTTAAACTTGTAAAATTAGGACTTGTAACAAGGTCTAAGGCTTTCTGTCTTCTAGGAAAGCTTTATAGACACTTACCAATGCAGGGAAAGAGGACCTATGATAAATATATTGTATATTTCTCTTAATAACTAATATTTTAAGATAGATGAAAGTGAGTTCAAATTAATGTCATAGGCAGCACTGAAGGGAGAAAAAAATTGTGAAAGGGAAGCCTGATCAGTAAGGATGGAAGAAGAAAGATAAATCTTTGTTTTTTATGTTGGTGGAAGCAAAGGCATTATAATTTGCTCTGGATTTGCTTTAATGCCTTCAAGTATTAATACTAATATAACACTATATTCTGAGGGGAAGTGCAGCCTAGTAGATAGACAGCCATTCTCTGAGTCAGAGCCATCTGGGTTCAAATCTAGCCTCTGGCAAACAACTTCTGTGAACCTAGGCAACTCACTTATCCTCTCAGTGCTCTAGACAAGGATTTAAGACTATTAATTACAGAAGAGTTACAGATGTACAAAGGTAGAAGGATTTTACTCACTGCGAATTCCCTTCAGCAATGCAATTGAGGCCAGGCAAAAAAAATAAAATGAAAAACTTACATTTATATGGTACATCAAGCTTTGCAAAATGCTTCCAATACATGATTAAATTCCATTTGTAGCTTACAACAAGGCTATGAAGTGGGTACTAAAGATATCATTATTTCCATTTTATAGATAAAACAACTGAGATTCAGAGAAGTTAAACCACCAGCCTATGGTTACAGAGATCAGTAAGGCAGAGGTAAGAACCGAATTCAAATCATCAGGATTCCAAATTTAGCAATCTTTCCATAGCCACAGAAAAATGTAAAACTTTTCAGGGCTGAATTAGTTCAGTTTTATTTCTTTGGCTGTTTGGTGCAATTAGAATCACAGAGCTACCTCCCTGAGTCATTTACTCAAGCACCAACAAGATGGCACCTTCCCCACACCCCAAAAAGCTAGGGCTAAAGCCATTTCTCTACTTTGATATGTTTTAGGGAGATACTTATGATTCTTTCTCCCCATTCTCAAATATCAGAACTCTTTTAGGACCTTGACTCAGGAATGGAGCATTTATCACACCTAATTTGAAAGGACCCAGCTGATGCTCCTATTATCACATATAATTGTTCATCATTCATTTATCTAGAATTGATGACATATCTACTATAGGCAGAATATTTTGTTAGGGGCTGGAAGAGAGGAAAATTAATTTTAGGCTAGTAACTAGTGATGCACTGAAGTGGCAAACCACTTTATTATTAACACTTGGGGTACATTGTTGACTGATGAGATATTCCTTGCTGTCCTCTCTCTCTCACTGACCCGAATCTCTTCACTGCAGTATTGCTGCACTAAGTAGTGCCACAGTAGCCTGACTGAGCTAATGCAGCTCTCCAAGTGCTGAACTTACTGCCAGCAAGAAAATTGGGCACTAGAGAGAATAGGAGAGGGATGTCATTGCTGAGGACAGGGAAGTCATTCCTGATGAATCTGTTGGAACTGGCCTATAGCAAACCCTGTATAAGTTTGGCTTGCTTTGATTAAGCAGGACTATTAAAGACCAAAAGCAAAATGATACAATGGATGGAAGACTAGAACAGAAATAAGAAGATAGGATTATGCATTTGAATCAGGGGGTTACATGCTCTCTTGAAAAAAAAAACATAGGATTTTAAGAATTAAATGGTCATTTTAGAACATTTGGCAATCATACTTTAGAAGGTTCAAAATCACTGAATGTCTGATCTTAAATGTTTGATATTTTATTTTTAATAAGACTATTGGAAGTAAGGGAATTTATGTATTATTTGAGATAAAAACAATTTTGTGTAATTATGGAGAAAAGAAAAATATTTGTAGTGGCATGTAGAATTTTGAAAAGATGACCATTAGTTTTGGGTTAATTTTAATCCTCTTTGTGAAATTTTAGACCATTAAAATATATTTGAATAAATGTTTCTTTACGTAGCTGTCAGTCCTGACTAATGTCTCACCTAGTTAAAATTGACATTACTGAAATTTAAAGATAAGCTTCAATATTGACCTTATCTTTGCACATTTTAAAGGAAAGATAAAGTTCTAAAAGTAGCAAGAAAATTATTTCACATAGAACTACAAGACTTTAAAATTCAGAACTAGAATAAGTATTCATCAAAAAGATCACTTTCATCTGGTAAGACTGACACTTTTTAAATATTTGTTTCATTCTTTTTAAAAACAAAATTTGGATCCCTGCTTTCTAATTTCATTGGTAAAATGTTGAATATTTATGGTATCTTCCATTTCCAAAGTCTTTTTTCTACAATTCATAAAGGGAAAAGGATGTTCACGAGTCTCTACCATAAGAAATGCTGAATGGACAGAAAATTCAGCAATGGTAATGCTGCATATAATCAAGCATTCTTGGATGTTTGCCTGAAGAAGTGGGGCACGAAAGACTTAAACAGTTGCTATATATGTCTCTTCTTTACTTTTTTTAATATTTCACTCTTCTTCTGTCATACCCTGTATTTTCCTCTTCTCTACCTTTCACATTCCCTGTCATCATTACAGTTTCTTGTGAATTCCTTTTTCCCAGCCCCTGCCTCATACTACTATCTGTCTATCTATGTATCTATCCATATTTCCTACTTAGACATAGTATTCTAATTATCATCTTATTTTAAAAGTTAAGAATTTACAATTAATGAAAGTTTATATTTCATATTCAGAAACATAATAGCTTCCAAAGTACCACAAAGTTTTCTATTAAAATTAAATGCTTCAGACCTTGAGGTACATGAAGTCATTGATATGCGTGTTCGATTGAGTCAAATCTGACCTGTTTATTCTATGTATTTGACTATTTTCTTCCATAAACCATCCATCAAAGATTTATGTAATATACTAGAGACTATAGTATTTTTTCTCACCAAATATCTTGTAAGTACTAGGGCAAATACATGGACAGCCTATCTATTACATTTCATTCTTAAAACTGAACCAGCTCATTCTACACATACTTTTCCTGATGATATCTCTTATTCAATGTCTTGTCTGCAAGTCATTATCATATAGCATCATTGAAAATATTGATGTTAAAAATTCAATGTGATATCTGGCCTCAGACACTTGACACTTATTTGCTGCGTGTCCCTGGGCAAGTCACCTAACCCCACTGCCTAGCCAAAAAGCAAAAAAAAAAAATCGGTGTGTGTGTGTCTGTGTGTGTGTGTAAATATCTTTTGATCATTGAAAGTTTCCTAAATGTAATCTAACCCACTCACTTCTGGACCTAACTTATGCTTATATATAGTCCTTTTCTTTTTTTTTTCCTTTCTTTTTGTGGCTAGGCAATGGGTTTAAGTGATGTGCCCAGGTTCACACAGCTAGTAACTGTTATGTGTCTAAGGGCTGATTTGAACTCAGGTCCTCCTGAATCCAGGCCAGTGCTCCATCCACTGTGCCACTTAGCTGCCACCTATATAGACCTTTTCTAAGAAATATGGATGGACCTGTTTAAGACACTGCTCATCAAAGTTAAATTCATTGTCTGGACAAGAATCACTTTTTCATCTTTTCACCCCTAATATGTTCTGTAAGAAATGTTCATTTTTTAGTACATAGTATTAGAAGACTTTAATGTAATCACAAGAGTGATATTAAGAATATATCATGTATACCATAAGGTCATAATAACTCATAACAAGTGCATCTCATAATAATGAGCAAGCAGGAAAGCAATGCAAATACCAATTATTCCATCTTCTTATTTTTTTTCTAGCTATTAAGGATCCAATGCTCACCTCAACAGTATACTAAACTTATTTTTTTTATTATAACCCACATCATTCAGAATGTATAATCTAGCTTATTAGTATTGAAGCCAATGTATCGAAGAGAAACTAAGAAAAAGTATCATTAAAATTATACACACACACACACACACACACACACACACACACACACACATATATATGGCTGTGGAAATGTGGAAATATGTATACATAATAATATCTGAGGATAGTGCTACAAGGTTTGCAGAGCACTTTGCTTAATTTCATTTAAGACTCACATGAATCCTGTAATTTATATACTACTGATGTTTTTGTTACCATCAGCTAACAATGCTGAAGCAGCTACTATGTGCCAGGTACTGTCCTAGCTGTTGTGGATACTCTGTGTATATATGTATGTATATATATCTGTGTGTGTATGCTATATGTATATATGGGGGTAGGTCAGTAAGTCAGTCAACAATATATATGTATATGTATATGTATATGTATATATATATATGTGTGTGTGTGTGTCTATGTATATGTCTGTGTGTGTGTGTATATATATGCATATACATATACATATATATACTCATATAATATATATATATATATATATATATATATATTATATATATAAAATCAATCCCAATTCTCAATAAAATTATAAGAGGGGAAAATATACATACATAGAAGAAAATACACCATAAATATATAGAAAATAAAAACAAATTATTCAAATTCATAGTAATTATGGAGGGATGGTACTAATAGTTGCAGTGGACAAGAAAAATATTCAGGTTAATCTCTGATTGGTGCTTGAACTAAGTGTTAGAGAATGATTCTGTGTTGCAGGTAAGATGAGTAGGGAAGTACATTCCAGATATGGAGAAGATATGGAGTGTTTTGTATGAAGAATAGAGAAACGGATAATTTTGCTCTAATGCTGAGTGTGGAGAGGGAGTACTATACAATGAGACTGGAAAGATAAGATGAAATCTGGTAATAATGGTTTTTAAAATCTAAACAGAGTAGTTTATGGTTTATCCTACAGAAAATATAGGAGAGCTACTCTTTTGCCTCTCCCCTATCCTCCCCCCTCCCCAAGCATTAACAGTTGTATGTATGAAGTTCCAAGGTATTAAGGTGCCTTAGGATTATCAGATGATATTGCAGCAAAATTCCCTCCCTAGTTCTTATTTCTGCAGTCACTTGCTCATTCTGCTAGTTAAGATGTTGAGCAGAAGTCCTGGAAAAGTGCTAAGCTCTCTGTGATTCTTAGGTATAATGCTATTTTCTATCAGTAAGCTCAACCTCTTCTTGTGTGGCCACATTAACTAATGGGGCTTGAAGCTCCTTGCAAAACCCTGACTCTTTCCTGTGTAAACTAATTGACTTGTTCAAGTCTATATAATGGTCCCTTCTCTGGTGTAGCTCAGTCCAGCTCTGTTCATCATTCCCTTCCCATTTGGAGAATTCTTCCTCCAGAGATGGTCCCTAGAGTTATGAGTGAGCTTTCTAGCCTACTGAAAAAGATTTTCTGTCCAGTGCCCTTTCACTTTATCCGATGACTTTTAAAGACTTTTCATATTTAGAGTGAAGTCTTTTGAATGGTTGATTGATAAATCTGTGTTCTCACCCAGATAAGATATCAGAACTAAAATGTGGCAAAGAGGTTTAAACCTATCATTCCACATAAAATATGTAAATTTCACTGAATCCTGGTCATGAAACCTTAATACAAAGGAGTCACGTTCCCTCTAGGATACAACGGGCAAGCTTAACCGTATGTGAAAATATTACCATAACCAAAGAAATTATAAATAATTTAAAAAAAATAAATCTTCCTTGGAGCTCCATAATATAAGCCTATCTAAGATCTGAGAAGGTTGGAGAAAATAGGGAAAAGGCTGTTCTGACCTCAGGAATTCTACCCCTCATCAGTGAGAACTTATGGTCTTACAGACAGTACTTTTCCCTTTGTTGTCCTGTTGCTTAGAGATCCTCTAATTCCTTCTTGCCACCGTTCATGCCTGGCCAGAGTGAGTGGACTCAGCAGATGGCCTCAGCAAGGAGAAGCCTACCACCTATTTTTCTCCCACATTAAAATCCTGAGTCCACCATACTCATCTGCTGTTGCATTGGATCTTTTTACACTCTCCTCTCTAAGTTCTTCACTCTCCATGTTCACAAGGGGTTGTCAGAGAGAGTTAGAGAATACAATATCTGTAAGAACTGTTCTCTGTCTCTATAACATTTTTTAAGTCAGTAAGATTCCAATAAAAATGTCAAACTCCGTAAGAATATTTCTTTCTAATAATGACCTCCAAACTTAATTGTATCAAAAGCAAATGTGTGTGTGTGTATGTGTGTATGTGTATATGAAAGAGACAGATGGAGGGAGAGGGACAGACAGACAGACAGAGAGAGTAATTTGGATGGGGACAGAAACAGCACTTTTTCAAAAGCTTTTTTTATCTGTTTCTTAAATGGCTCTTTATTTGAACAACTTTCTTTCACTTTATCTTTTTTTTTCTCTATGCTTATTATAGTCAGGACAACCTATTCTAAACTCCTGTATAAACAGGCACTCTCTTCTACATCTTATTTCTTAGTCACTGGCAAAATCTTGAAATCTTTGCTCTGACATGCTCACCACACTACACTAACTGATGGGAATTCTGTAAATAGTTGGCTTAGTTATGTGAAATATAATCTAATATAATTCAAGGAACACAACATTCTTCAAAGTGGAAAATAAACAACTCTAGGCACTTCTCAAAATACACTCCTGTGAAAAATCAGTGTGTATATATATTTTTTGTAACACAAATTTTCTTCATTCGAAAAACTCAATTTTAACCAGAAGCAACATAGAACAAAATATTTCTTTTTCCCCAGGTAGGACGTTTGTCTTTTCAGGTTTAGCTAAAGATCATTCTTTTTTTTTTTACATATACATTATGTGGGGATATAGATATGTGTGCGTATATATATATGTATGTATACAAATCTGTGTATGTGTCTATGAGATACACACACATATGTGTGTGTGTGTGTGTGTGTGTGTGTGTGTGTAAGTAATAAAAGAACAGACTTCAACTAAGCCTGAAAACACAAATTTCCTACCTAGGAAAAAAAGATTATTTTGCTCTGTGTTGAAGGAAATTCTGTAAAGTTTGCTTAGTTCAATCATGAGCAGGTAGACTTCAGAAAAACCTGGAATTACATGAACTGACACTGAGTGAAATGAGTAGAACCAGGAGAACACTGTACATAGCAACAGCAATATTGTGCAATGATCAGCTTTGATAGATTTAGTTCTTTTCATTAATACAATGATCTGAAAAAATTCCAAAATACTCATGATGGAAAATGTTATCCACATCTAGAGAAAGAACGATGGAATCTGAATGCAGATAAAAGCATATTTTCTGTCTTTTTTTCTTTCTCATGGTTTCCCCTTTTCTTCTTATTCATAGTTCACAACATGACTAATATGGAAATATGTTTATTATAATTGTGAATGTATAGCCTATATGAAATTGCTTGCTATCTTGGGGATGTGGGAAGGGAAGGTGGAGTGAGAGAAAAAAATGGAATTCAAAATCTTATAAAAGTTAATGTTGAAAATTAAATTTAGGAAATTGGAATTGGAAAATTGGAAAAATTGGAAAATATAAATTGGAAAAATAAAATACTATTAAGTTGGTAAAAAAATGAAAAAAAAAGATAAAAGAGCATTAAAATATGTTATTGAAATCATCCAGAAACAACAGGAGGGACAAAAAGATGTAATGACCACTTTTCCTCACTCTGTAAATTGGGTATAGTGGGCGGAAGAAGAAATAGCTATTAGGGGAAAGGATTGCATGGTAGTGAGCTCAGGCAGAAGAAAAAGCTCATATCTTTTAAACAATGACAGAGAAGAAATGCTGGTTCATAGATCAGGAGAAGATCTTTAAGAATAAAGTAGTGATTCCAAATGAAGGAGGAACTGGCCTGGGGGATAGATGAACTGGGCTGCAGCAGACTTGCTGAGAAATTGGGTTAATTATAATAGTGGTGAAGATTTTATACTGGGTAATTTGGGTATACAACATATATGCAGAGAGATTGAAGGATCCAGCTAGTGAGGCAGATTGGTGTGGCATATTTTGTTGGCAGAACTTAAAGAACTAGCAGAATTACTCTACCACAACATATGGGACAGAATTTAGCATTCTGCAGTTTGGAAATATCTTTACAAAATGTCATCCCAGATAGTCTTCTGACCATCAATAAACAATAATATATGGTTTCTGAAAGGGAAATGCCAGTGAATACGAGCCACCAGATAGAAAATATTTTAAATTTAATCTGTACTATTAACATTTTTTATCACTTTCTTAAGTCTAGCCAATCAACAAATTAAAAAATCAAGCCCTAATTTTCAGTGGTGGCCAATTTCTCATACTGAAAATTTAACAGTTGGCTTTCATGAGCTGATTCAGTCTGGCTTAATGCATAGTTCTGGTCTCTCATTATAAGTCCATGTAAAACCTTAATCATATGTGGTTTCTTGGCCTGCAATTATGACATGGGACTTCAAATAACTACTTTAAGAGAAGAACTGCTGAAAAGGAGATCTGCCTGAAACAATATTCTAATTGATATCCTTGAATAAATAATCTCTGAGTTTTCATCACTGCTTATCAACAGTGTTCGTGTTGACATCAACCAAGAAGGTTAACTGGATCATTTTTATGTGTTTGAATAGAGTTCTGCAGTTTTTTGACCCATCCCCCCAAAAAAAATCACAAGGAAGTGGAAGTATTTGTCTTCTAAATGATATCATTGAAACTATGATGGCCCTGTGTCTTATGAAAAGTGCATTTATTGTATTCTATTAGCTCTTCCTGGATTCATTAGAGTTTATGCTTATATTTTTTTCTTCTGCATAAATAAATCAGAAATAGGTGTGCATTTTGAAGAATACTGTAGGAACAGAAATCAATTCTACACTACTACTAATGATTTTTGAAATTAATGAAATAAGCTCTTCACTCAATCATAATAAAAAAGATTTATATAGTTTTGTAGAAAGAACATTGCTAAATTTTTTTAGGGTGAAAAGTTTTTGCTATAGTCCTTTATAAATACTCTTTTAATCTTTTAAAAATCAGGCCAATTAGAATTGTACCACATATTTAAACACTATTACCAAGGCATAAATGATATGATGATAAAATAGATGTAGGATTTTAGAAACGGTTTTATTATGATGCTAGTGATGATTTAGTAATGGTATGAACTATTTCATCAGCCTATCTAAAATCCTGTCAAACATGATAATTAATATGTAGGAAATAATTTAAATATAAATCTTAATCTATCCTAAATCCCAGAGACCCCTGATTGTAGCATAAAATGTACTACAGTCTAATAATCAATCTCCAATTTATAACTGTCTTAAACTGTTAACATACAATAGGAAAGGTGAAGAGTTTGAAAGAAACTCTTCTCTTCTCCATCCACTCCCTCAATAAGCCTCTCACTGCTTTGTTGTTGATACCTGTCAGGGGTTTGCTATTAGGTATTTGTTCCCTCTTCTTTGCAAAATGAAATGAAAATAGTATTGAAAATTGTGTATACTAATTAAATAATAGAGAACAGATAGATTTTACCTTTGCTGCTGTTCCTATGATCAATGTTTTCCAAGAGATGGAAGTGACAATGATTTTATGTCTTTACTATCCTGTGGTCCATGCTATGGAAAATGGTATCCTCTCTTCAATAACTTTTAATTACTGGGTTCCTAGAAATCAAAATTTTTCACTACTTTCTTATTCTCTTTTGGCAGGCTTTGGCTTGGCATTTCCTTCATAATTTATATTTTTGGCACAGAAAATCAGTACATATTTGGAGACAGTTCTAATTTAAGCTGAGAACCTTTCTTATCTTGCTCTGTGTGAAAGTGTATGATCTGCAATTATAATCCTCAAAGGAGAATGATGATTTGATCTAAAAAAAAAATTAGTGAGTCCTCAAGTTTTCACATTAAACAAATCAATGAGGGAACCTATATGGTATAACTAGATTTAAGAAATAAGCTCCTCACTACACTGTGATTGCATCAAATAACAAGTGTAATGATAATTTTGATAACTTGTAGGAATCCTAAATATTTTTTTCAACACGGACACACTGTCATAATCTGCAAATAAAACATTATTTTTTTACTCTTGACATGAGGGTCATGAAGATTTTCCCATGGCTTTCTATTCTTTTCATTTTTCCTTCAAAACAGTAAATACTTTCCCTACTATGCACATATGTGATGTATAGCCCACAGATAAAGGTACAAGTTGTCTTTTCTGACAGTCTACTCATATAAATTAATGAAGCTTTGAGACTTAGGCTGTTCGTTGAAAGTAAAGAAGAAGGGCAGATAGATGGCTCAGTGGATAGAGCACTGGCCCTGGAGTCAGGAGGACCTGAGTTCAAATCTGGCCTCAGACACATAATAGTGACTAGCTGTGTGATGCTTGGCAAGGCACTTAACCCTGATTGCCTCACAAAAAAAAAATAGAAAGAAGTGGAAAAGAATTGAATGAAAACTCTTAGATTTTGTTGTCTACATAGCTAATCATTTTATACAAGAAAAACATGTATGCAGGTACATTATATGTATCTAGGATCCCACTTAATCACCTATGGAACATATCATATTGATGGCACTAAAGCCATAGACCATGATAATTTCATTGGACTGGTGATAGAGACTTTAGTAGTTTTACAGAGATAAATACCTCAGGAAAAAAAAAAGAAGGATGTAGGCCAAACAAAAAAAGATAAGAGAAAAAAAAGAACAATAAATGAATCTGGCCATATACAGTTATTATGGTGACAAGGAAGATCAAGACACAAATTCAGAAGAGGATAAAAATGTAAAAATACCTATGGGAAAAGTGCCAAAGGAAAAAAGTAAATGGTATCAAGCCCAGAAAGACCTCATGGAAGAGCTCAAAAAGGAGTTTATATGATGTAAATTATATCAGAGATGTAGAAGAAAAAAATGGGGGGAAAATAAGAGTGATTCAAGATAATTTTGAAAAAAAAAAGAGTCAACAGCTTGCAAAAAGAAAACAACTGCTTAAAGAGTAGAAATGGCCAAATGGAAAAGTTGATCCAAAAATCCACTGAACAAAAGAATTCCTTAAAAGTACAATTGGCAAAATTGAAAAGGAAGTACAAAAGCTAACTGAGGAAAACAACTCCTTAAAAGTTAGAATTAGGCAAGTGGAAGCTAATGAATCAATGGGACATCATGAATCAATCAAACAAATTCAGAAGAATGAAAAAAAAGAACAAAATGTAAAGTACCTCATGGGAAAAACATTTGAACTGGAATATAGATCCAGAATAGATAATTTCAGAATCACTAGACTACCTGAAATCCACAATCAAAAGGAGGACCTGGACAGCATCATTCAAGAAATTATCAGGGAAAACTGTCCTGATATCCTGGAACCAGAGGGCAAAATAGGCATTGAAATAATACACCAATCACCCCAGGAAAGAGATACCAAAATAAATATTCTAAGGAACATTATACAAAATTTTAGAATTGTCAGGTCAAGGAAAAAATACTGCAAGTGGACAGATAGAAACAACTCATATATCAGGAAGCCAATATCAGGTATTACACAGGATTTAGCAGCTGTTATAGTAAAACAGCATTGGTCATGGAACATGATATTCCAGGAGACAGAAGAGCTAGGACTACAATGAAGAATCTTCTACCTCACAAAATGAAGAGTAAAACTTTTTGGGAAAAATTGTCATTCAATTAAATAGAAGGATTTTAAGCTTTTATAAGGAGGAGACCAGAATTGAATAAAAAATTTGATCTTCAAACAATATCAAAACCTAAGAAAATCCAAAATAAAAGGGATAAAACACAAAGCATTCAATGGTACTGAACTGTTTACATCCCCACATGAGAAGATGATACTTTTAATGCTTAAAAAAAATGTACCACTAATACTACAGCTAGAAGGAATATACATAGAGAGTACGAGTATGAGGTAAATTTGAGAGAATGACATAAAAAATAAGAAATGATAAAGAGTAGTACACTTGGTACAGAAGGAAGGAAGAGGTAGAACAGAATACATTATTTCACATGAAGAGGCTTGAAAAACCTATTACACTGGAGGGAAAGACGGGAATCTGTATGATGGGCATCACTTGAACCTTTCTCTCATAAGTATTGGCTCAAAGAGGGAATGATGTACATAATCACTTGAATATAGATATCTTATTTTACTTTATAGTGAGGTAAGAGGGGAAGGAATTTAATAAAGGAGTGTGTGGAGGGACTGACAGAAAAGAAGGAAGATTATGGGAGGTGGTAGACAGAAGCAATACACTATTGAGGAGAGAAAGGGTGAAAGGAGAGAGAGGACAAAAAGGAGGAAAAATAAAATGGAGAGAAATATATAGGAAGCATGACTATGAATGAGAATTGGGTGAACTCTCCCATAAAATAGAAGCAGATCAGAATGGATCAAAAACAAAAATCCTTATCCTCTATCGTCCCTGACCACTTCCCACCCTTAATCTAGCTAGGATCCATTCTCCCTTGGCCATGTGGTCCAGGTTCCTGGCACTTTATTACCTCACAGTCCCCGCAGACTACTTGGCCACTCTTAGATCCCTCCCACAGCCTTTCTGTATATGAGGTCCATTTTGTCTCCATTAAGGTGCTTAGATTCTTATAATCTAGCCACTGCTCATATTCTTACAATCTAATCAATAGTTCACTAACATTCAGACTCCTTAAGTGTCTGCCCCAATGTGATAGATGTTCTAATAAACCATGTCTTTAGCTGGGAAAAAAGAAAAGAAAAGAAAAGAAAATCATATCCTGATGGGTTGAATCAGGTCACAACTCCATCAACAATGCATCAATGTGTCGTTTTTTTCCTGCATCCCTCCACCATTTGTCATTTTTCATTTCAGTCCTATTACCCAATCTAACAGATATGAAGCGGTACCTAAGAATTGCTTTTATTTGCATTTCTTCAATCAATAGTTATTTAGAGCATATTTTCCTATGGCTATAGAGAGCCTTGATTACTTCATCAGAAAAACAATCATATCTTTTGACCATTTATGAGTTGGGGAATGGCTCTTATTTTTTATAAATTTGACCCAGTTTGCTATATGTTTGAGAAATGAGGTCTTTATCAGAGAAACTTGCTTCATTTTTTTTCAGTTGCTATTGCTAACTGTATTTCCCTCCAACCTATTCTCCCTTACCCATTTATTCCATTGTCTCTCTTCTTTTACCCTGTCACTCTTCAAAAGCATTTGCTTCTAACTACTGCTGCCCTAATCTGTCCTCCATTCTATTGTCCCCTTCCCCTCTTACTTTCCTGTAGGGTAAGATTTCTATACCCAATTATGAAAATATCAGAACCTGACAATTTTTTGAAAAAAATATTTAAATGACACAATTTTGTTGAATGCCACAGAATATTTAGATATACTTTGTTATATTTCTCACTAGTATTTAACAGTGATCAGGTATTATGCAATGACCTTTTCTCCAGATTTGATTAGCACACCTCTTAATGTTTAATCTTAGTCTACTGAATCCCAAGAAAATTATGTCTGTGACTTTGGTAATTCCAAGTAGTTTGGCATCCAAAGCCTCTCACCTCTTCATAATTGGTGGAAAACGTTTATTAGCAAGAATACTTTGACTAACCTATATTTTCTTAATCAACACCTTGTTTCTCAGAACCAGAATCCTCTTTCTAATTTCTCTTTTTCTTAACTATATAGTGAGAAACTGTCAGAGAAGGTAAGAAAACTTAGTCTCTTTTTTGCCTCCACTCCCCATTATGGGGATTCTTACTTATGAGAAGTATGAAGCTCTTTCTTTGTATTATTAGGTTGCTTCAATTTCAACTATTGTTTTTTTTCTTTTCTTTCTTTTTTTTTCTATTTTAGTGTGTGAGAGCAGAGGATTTCTCAAAACTTTAGTTCTCTTTTGATCAATTATTTGGAAACAGGAGCTTCCTTTAGAAGCTTGGGGTTGCATCTATCATCTTACAAACTTTACAAAATGTGTTCTGGAAGAAATTGATTTTTGAAAAGTTTGCATTTTGACTGGAAAATGTTACAATTTGAACAACAATTTTAGAGCAAAGAATGACTGTTTAAGGTGAAAATTAATTTGGCCTCCTGATATAGGATTCTCTTTTTTTTCTTATATTCATCTTTAGGAAAACAATAACTACTTATTCATAAGTAGGAGCACAGTTACGTCACTCAATTTCTTAAATCTAATGCAGTTGAGCAAACATTCCTTAAGTACCTACAGCATACATGGGACTATACCAGGTGATGGGGAAAGAAGGATTTTAAAGCATTGCATAGCTTATGCCCTCAAGGACTAAATAATTTAATGGGTTGAGGTGTACCTGGAATGGCATATATGTATACCAAAAAAAAGGTATGGTACATTACACAATATGCCCTTGATACCACTTTTTCCCAGACCTCATTGCTACCAATCTCGGCTACAATGATAAATTTCTAATATGTCTTCCTCTCAACATTCTCTCATTTCTATTTTATCTATTTTGCTACTCTTAGAGTCACCTTCAGATATAACTCTGGTCAAGTCAATGCTCTCTTTAAACATTCCATGGAGCTCTTTTGATGTCTATTCTTCAAACTCTTTTGATTGGCAATCGAGTCTCTCCATAATGTGGAAAAGAATGCTATCTTTCTTGTATGTTTTTATATTTAAAATTTCTTTATTTTTCATCTTTTTATGAACTTAATAACAAATATTCTGAAATAAAAAAAAGAACCAAATTAAGGCTTTCCAATGAAGCCATGGACATCTCCTAAAATGCCTTTTAAAATATATGTTGGGGCAGCTAGGCGGTGCAGTGGATACAGCAACAGCCCTGAATTCAGGATTACCCAAGTTCAAATCAGGTCTCAAACCAAACAATTGAGACTTACTAGCTGTGTGACCCTGGGCAAGTCACTTAACCCCAATGGCCATATATGTATGCACACACACACACACACACACACACACACACACACACACACACACACACATATGTGTGTGTGTATATATGTATATATATATATGTGTATATGTATGTGTGTATATAAATGTATATGTGTGTGTATATGTATGTATATGTGTGTGTATATATGTAGTGTATATATGTATGTATATGTACATATGTGTGTATATATGTGTATATGTGTGTTTATATGTATATGTGTGTATGTTAGTGTGTATATATGTATATATACACACATATATACATACATATACATACATATATACACATATTTATGTATGAATATATACGTGTATGTGTATTAAATTTTGGTAAGGTAGCAATAAAATTGTTGCATTTGTGAATTTCTAAGTTTTCTTCTTTCTTTTTTTTTTTCATTTCTCTCACTTCCCACTAATCCAGCCTTCAACCTGTCTCCTCCAAAAGAAGGCCTCCTTTTAGTCAGTTGATTAACAAGTATTTGTTAAATGCCAGTTCCATATCAAGTGCTATCCTAGGTCTTAGAAATACAAGTTAAAAATGAAATAATGCCTGTTCTCAAGAAGCTTACATTCTATCTGAGCTAATATGGATATATACAAGTATATGCAAAATAAATACTAATTAATATAATAGTTAATTAAATATAATAAATTTAATAAATATTTACTAAACACATAGTAAGACAGGAATAAAGGGAATTAAAAGAGGATAGCAGCCGGTTTCATGTAGAAGGTGAGGTTAGAGCTAAATCTTGAACACAGGCTAGACTTCTGAGGGAGAAGTGAGGTAAAAGACATGTCAGAACATGCACAGTCACAAAGTTAGGAGTCATTGGGCCTTGTTTTGGGCCACTTTGGCTGGATTGTAGCATTGAGAAAGGTTTCTGTATGTAGAATGAGCCAGGAAAGATAGGTAAGGATTAATTAGTTGAAGCCTTGAAAGTCAACAGTGAAGTAAATTCAATGACCACATTGGTCATTTCTGAAAAAAAATAATTTCACATACCTATTTCATTATTTCTCTAACAGGAAATAATAGACATATTTCTTATGAAGCCATTATCAGAGTTCTAAAGTCTTTGAATGTTTTTGTCATTTACCTCATTTAATTTTTTCCGTGAATCATTATTTTATTTACCTTCATTTTACTCAGTTTATATCATTGGGAATCATATCTCTCCTGCTTTATTATGTTGTTGTTTTATCCAGATGGGGAGACATGAGTATGTATTTTAGGATTCAAGCAGGATTCAAGTAGGTCAAAAGGGATAACCAAAGAGGCATGAGAGGAAGGAAAGATTGATGGAATGAAGTTCCTCAGCATATATGTGGGGAAATGATCCAGAACATATGTAAAGGGATAACATTTGGTAATGAGACAACTTCCTTCAAAACTCAAGTGGAAGAGTAAACATATAAAGGTCATTTCTTCCTCTCTTGTATTCCTTTTCAGAGTCTCATGGTCAGAGCAGGACTAGGTTCCAGCATAGCACCTAATCATAGAATGTAGATTTTCTTTACTTCCATTTCATATAAAAATTGAACATAGCCAAATTCCTTAAAAGTTGCTAGGATTCGAAAGGGGTGTTAGAAAATGTTGCTTTTATTGCTATGCCTATGCTCAGTATCGGAAATGCGTTTTGTATGGTCCATTACATATGATTTTACCATGCATTGAAGACATAGTAGACAGCTTGCTACTTACTACCATTTACCTTGGGCAAATTGCTTATGCCTATAGGGTAAGATTTTCCTCATCAGTAAAAGATTATTGAATGAAATAAACCTTGAAGTTCCTTTCAGCTCTAACAGCATCTACATCTTTTTATCTGACTCTGTCTGGAGATAATATTCTTCTATAGGCTAATACTATGAAGGCTGGAAATTGTCAAGTCTGCCTAGGATCAAAGATGTAGAGATAGAAATGACCTTAAATCATCTAATCAGACATTTCCCTCCTTTCTCCCTCTTCTGGCACACATATTTTACAAGTAAAGAACATGAGGTTCATAGACACTAAGGTCACACAGGTAATAAATGATTGATGTAGAATTCAAACTATATGCATCTGAATACACTCCCAGCATGTTTATCCCAGTATTCCACTCTGCCACTGCTGAAGGGTTAACCTACCTAAATAATCCTACAAATAACTTCTACAAATCAGCAAATTTCTGTGGTATCAGTAAGAGTTTACTGGGTCAATAGACTATATGAGGCCTCTGGAGAAATGTAGATTATTCTGTAGTGTATAAATGTGGATTAATGTATAACATAGTGAGATAGATATTGGACATAAATACTAAATTGTATTGAGGATGGTGGAGCAATAGGTCAGAATATGTCACTTCATAATCTCTTGTAGAAGAACTGAGGCAAATGGAAGAGATATTGTGCCACAATGGAGAGGGCACTGGATTTGAAATTTCTGCAAAGCTCATAGCTGGGCTTTGCTGTTTTCTTCACATTTGCTGTGAGACAAGTTATTTAACTTCTCTCACCCTTTTTCTTCATCTAGAAATGGATGTATAGAGTGGTAGTTGTGGTTGCAAGGGGAGGGCTTGTACTAGATGATTATTAAGATCTTATATTAATCTAAAATATCTGATTCTTAACTAGTTCTTGATTGAATTAAGGCCTGTTATACTTTGGTATGAGAAACTTCTGCATTATTATTTCATTTGGCTTTAGCATGCCAATTTGTATATTATTCCTGAGCAAATCACATCACTCATTAGGATAATAGCAAAAGGCATTAAAGGAGAAAATCTTACCAAACAGATAATGCTAATTCTGTGTTTGTGCAAATTTAAGAGCACTGTCTTTTGAAAATCTGCCATGGGAGTAGAAACTTAGTATTTGGAAAATTCATCTTTAACACTTATAATTTAGAAATATGAAAGGGCATGGTGACATTTGAATTCAGATTTGTATCACTAAATCCTAATAGTAGACTCAGTGTCCAAATGGTTGTTTTTCTTTTTTTTTCTTTTTCAAGAATTAGCCCAACGTTATCTTGCAAGGTTTTTCTGGGTATTTTCCTTTCCTAGCCCCTCAATCATATTCTTCCACTACCCTAAAAAAAATGTGTTTACTTTTAATGTATTTTGTATTTAGTTAGTTGTGGATATTTTGTTTCTCCTAGTTAAATATAAGTTTCTTGTGGACCGGGAATATTCTGTTTGCAACTTTATATGTCTAGTATCTGCCACATAGTAATAGGGAATTGATAAGTATTTGTTAAATTGAATTGAAATCACCTTGACTTTTGTGACCTTTATTTTATTGTTGTTGTTGTATTAATTAATTTATTCAGTACAATACTTACAAACTTTAGTGATAAGAAGTGTAGACTAAATGATAACATAAGAATGAATAAACGAAAATGTCTACCCAAGGAGTAGAATTTTAGTTCAATGCCCACTCTTTGCATCAGTGCTTATATTCCTTGCTCTGGAATTAGAAAGGAAAGACAGGCCTGGGTGTACCACACATGTTTTTCCTATATCTTGTCCTGCATATCATCAGTGCAACAATATATTTTCACAGTCACCCAAACCCCATGTCATTTGGATCATAGTGAAAGATTTCAGCAGCCCAATCCTAAGACATTGCAGTGAAATTCTGCCTCTGAATTGAGAGCACTTCATTCTTTTAACAAAGAAAGCTATATTATTATACAAACTACACTTTTTTAGTCAGTTCTGTGTAGGTTGCATGACATATGACCTTCATAATGATCACAAAATATCAGTGGTTTATTTTATTGCATGCTAACAGCAGGTTTAGATGTGTTTCATTTCTGACCTTGTAAAATTCTATCTTGCTTATGCAATGCTTTTTATACATTGAGTACACACACTGCACTGAGGACTCCAGCTGCTTGCACAAGAAAAGCTTTGAGAAAACAAATCTTGTTCAGGTCAGTTGCTCTTTTGGGGGATTCTATTATTGAATTCTTTAGCAGTGGCATGAGGAATGCATGGTATATCTTATTATGTTTTGAATTTGGAATGAGAAAGCACAACAATTTTTTTTTTCATTTAAATGCTCCTTGGTCTATAGTGTTTTGAAAAAAAAGACATATATATGTGATTAGAGCTGTCAAGCTATCTAATACTTATAATCAGGTTATAGATTATTATTGCTGTTATCATTGTCATCCTCACCTTGATTCTGCTGTGATATGACTCAAGCTTAGGCTAATCCTATGTATTTGTAGAAATGAAAATGATATATCTATTGAGTCGCAAATCCTCAGCTCTCACCAGCAGTATTTAAACATCTTAGCCAAAATATAAGCCTAAGAGCTTTCATTAATTTTGGCTTCTTTAGGAAATTTGTAGTAAATATTTAAATAAAATTGAGGATAACAGCAAAAGAAGAAGAAAAACATTTATTTTATGACTGGGATGCTGTAATAAAAGAGTTATAGTCAGAGGACCTGCGTTCCCATGTTCCAATTAAGTCTTTGCTGCTTACTAGTTATACGACCTTGCCTAAGTCACCTCACTTTTCTAGGCCTCTAGTCTTCATCCATAAATAAATGGGTTGGCCTAGATTGTTTGCAAGATCTCTTCTACCTCTCAATCTATGATCCTCTAAAAGGAAGATGAGTATCACAGTGTTGCTCTTGCTTGGGGGTAAGGGGAGAGGCTGGGGAAATGAATGGGCTTAAAATAAATTGTTTTCCTTAACACTACTTAGAACATAGGAAGTCCTTCAATTCCTGTTGACTGACTGTGACTCACATACTTCGTGAACCTTGTAGCTCAATCTTTGCTGAACCAAGTCTGACATATTGAAGCTCAAATCATTACATGTTAGGTCTATTTTTGTTTACATTTTAATTACTGTATGGTCTGTGGAATTATGCAGAAGGATTAGTGAGATCATGTAATTCAAGGGTTAAGATTAAAATTTATTTCCTAGATCAAATCACTTCCAAATCAAGCTAAATTGAATTTTGGCAAGATATTTCTAATTTCAGATTCCAAAGCACTCAGCATCAGATGCTTATATTACACAGAGAATCTCCAGGCAGAATTCTTCCCCAGAGGAAGGCAGGGTGCAAATTTTGTCCAAAGCAAGCAAGAAAAAAAAAATCATAAATAGATTTTGCTTACCCAAATGCAAAAGGGATATATTAGGCTCATGTGAAGGGAAGTAAGACTCATTGTTTAATCTGCAATACAAGTGAAAGGGTTAACATAATTATGATGGAAGTTAGTGGTAAACAGTGTGATACACTTGAATGTGTTTTACTGCTCCTAACCACAGTCTCCAGTGCTCAGCTCCCACTGTATTTGCTCAGGGGATACACAATGGCCTCATAATGGCTTCAGTGAGCTAGATCATAAACTTGGCCATCAGAGAGGAAGGGCAAGAAGTGAAAAAATATCATCCTGACCCTGCTGAGTCATTTTGCATGCTGTGGTGTTATGTTCGCCCCCACTGTGCAGATTAAAATTCAGCAGGCCTGGATGATGGGGACATTAACCAACAAATTAGCAAAAGACATATATGTTACTAATAAAAAACACATTCAAATACATGGCATTTTGGAATTTTAAAGATAATCTGTGTTTCCCTCTAATATAAAATAAATCCAAGGGACAAGCTCTCCAGCAATTTTAATACTAATTGTAGCAAAAATGTTCTGACCCAATACCCACGTCAAATTTCTATTTGTAATCAAGATATCACTATTAGTTTGTTGTTGTGGTATTAAATTTATGCCATTTCTTATTGAAATATGAAAAGTTAATGCTCATACTAGGCATCTTTGTTGCCTTGGGCCACAAAAACTTTTTCAAGTCATGAAAATTAACAATAATAATTGCCATGTATATAGTACCTACTATATGCCAGTCAGTCACTATGCTAAATGTCTTCAAAATATTATCTCATTTTTAACCATTTACATACTTCTAGACACTAAATTGAATTCAGCAAACATTAATTAAACCCTACTATATGCAATAGGAAAGGAACTTTGTTATAGTAGGTAGACAGCTTGCTTTAGAGGAAGACGTAAGTACAAGTCATTCCACATACACATAGTGATCATGTGAACCTGAACAAGTCATTTAACATTTCAGTGCCTCCAGCAACATTCTAAAATCCTTAAGTTGTTGAGCTGTTGCTAGCTCACATTGATCAGAGTCTCTTCAATATGAGTTTCCTACACTAATGTAAACCCAGGTCCAATAAAAAAAAAGCATATAAGGCAATGTGGTAGGTCCTGGAAAAACATGTTTCTGCCTTCATAGAGATTACACTCTACCTTAATATTGAAAAAGAGTGTCTATACGACAAAAATTAATTAGCTGACTTGAAGATAATTCAACAATTTATGTTTTAAAATGCTGATGTGATTGTTAAATTAAAAAAAAAATGCCACTGTGCCAAAGTTAACTTATTTCTTATGTAAAACTTTTCACGTAGATAGATTGATAGGTAGATGGATGTAGATGAAGCCATAGATATATATGCACATGCATGTACATACACAATACAAATATAGTATTCTATATTATATGTACATATAGTAAACACTGAATCTTTCAACAGTATATTTGTTTTATAGAAATGCATAAGTTTTATAGGATTTCCATTCAGAAACATGATAATATGTTCTCTGCTCCATCACATTGGCAAATTTATTTTTTTGCTTTTTTTTGGTGAGGCGTTTGGGGTTAAGTGACTTGCCCAGGGTCACACAACTAGTAAGTGTTAAGTGTTTGAGGCTGGATTTGAACTCAGGTCCTCTTGACTCCAAAGCCATAGCTCTATTCACTGTGCCACCTAGCTGCCCTCTGGCAAATAATTTGGTAGAGAATAGATCCCCCTGTTTTATGCCTCCTCTGATGTATATTATTGGAAGTTTCTTGAAAAGGGTTATTTTGATGTCTGTATCTTCCAAGGAATCCTGAATGCTCTTGTTATAAGAATTGTACTTTGTTATAAGGCAGCTTTTTGTTCTACTTCATGAACTGCTTTTAAAGAATTAAAAAAGAAAACAATAAACATGATAGAAATTCCTATTTTCTCTACATTCCAATTTGTTATTAGATGGTAAAGATGCAGACCATTGTTGAATATTACTTGTGAAACTTTGCTTGGTCCCCACTAATACCTTCATTGAGAATGCTCTCAACATATGTATACATGACCCTGATATAAATTTTACTTAGATCTGAGAGTTGGCATTGTCAGTACCTACTGATAATCTCTCAGTTGCCTTCTTCCCCACCCCTTCTTTGGTTTCTTCTTTGCCTTCTGATGTATTGAATATTGGTCCCTCAAAACATTTACAATTATACTAACTCCAGTACATATCTTGTCTTTACATACTTTAAACAAAATAATGGCATTTCACATCTTTATTCTCTTTAGTGCTATTATACATCAGCTATAAATATATCAATGATGATGATGTTTGAATCCAGCTATTGTTCCACAGTCCTTTGTGGGGGGAAAATGGTTTGTTAAAATATCTTTTGTAATTTTTTTCAATATTTTCTTCTGTTTATAGTCCCCCCCCATTTTCACCCTTCATATCCACTCTTCTACCCACCTATCATTAGGATTACTTTTCTCAAATATCATGCCAAGGTTTATTTAAACTGGTTTTATCCTCCACTGCTTCTCCCTTCTTTATAAAGTAATACTCTTCATAATCTTTAATCATTCTTCTTTGTAATATGTTACAGACAGTTTAGTATTCTAACCCAGTGTTGCCTTCTGGCAGCCATCTCCCACTATTTGACATGTAAGCCAAATATTTGTTGACTAAAGTATTTTCTTGACTCTTGGTCTCTTTGTTTTACCAATTAATTTACATTGGAGTAAACTCTGAGTGAGACTATTATAATCAATGTCAATGTCTTTTTGTTCTTCATTTCCCATTTAAAAAATTCAAAAACTTTTAAAAATAATTCAGAGTTAAAGCTTTCTTGTTATTTTTCACCTGCTATAGAGTATTATGATTTTTTCTCCACCTGGTAAAATATGAATTCTGATCTTAGCTCTAATGAAGTAATGGACTTATTGACCTCACCAGATGATTCAGAAATAGCTCCTATAAAATATTGTCTTTTTCTGTTAAGATGCAGTTAAGTCACCCAGCTACTCCCAATTATTTTTTAAGTGTTCATATTAAAGGAATCTGAGGTTTCTATATAATCTACATTTTTTAAACTATCTTTTCCATTTTTTTCCCTTTAAACTTTTCTCTTTCTTCCTATCTTCACCTTCTTTAAAACTCTGCATTGAATTTATCAGTATAATAGTGTATCTTGATTTGATTTAGAAGATTTTATCAAGTTCTTAACAGAATTTCTCTACTGCATTGGCCTCAGCAAACACTGCAATTACTTTCATGATACTTTCTGCAGGTGATTTTCATTACTGTTAAAATATGTTATGATTAAGTGTCTCAAGAAATATTAGTAACAACTTTTAAGCATTCAATAAATTCCATTCTATCAGTTCCTTTCTTGTATCCCAAAGGGGTAACCATGAGCCCTTCTGTGTTTTAGCAAGTACCTTTTATTTCATCATTTTGTCAGGGGAAGTGGAGAGGTGGGATCTCGCTATTTAGGTAACAAAATTAAAATTAGAATTTACTGATATCTAAAACCTGTGTGAAATACCCACAAATCCCTAATTCAGTGTAATTCAAGCATTCCATCAGTCAGCGAATGAACAAGCATTTGCTAAGTGCTGATGAAACAAAAAGATGGGAAAAAAGGTGAAAGTGCTCAGAAAGCTCATATCTTAATAGAGAAGACAATATGCAAATGAACATGTATATACAAGTTATATGGGCAAGTAAAATGTTTATGGAACTCACTATCAGAGAAAAAGCACTGACTGTGTCAGTGGAAAGGGAGGGGAGCAGAACAGGCAAAATCTGCAGGTGAGATTTGAGCTGTCTTGAAGAAAGATGGGGAAGTTGGGAGTTAAAAGGGAGCAGAAGAGAGCACTAAGCATGGAGAACAAGAGCAAATGCATGAATTTGGAAGAGTATCTTGTGTAAGCAACAACAAGTAGGTATGTGTAGCTAGATCAGTCAGTGTGTAAAGGAGAGTAAAGTTTAAGAAAACTGGACCGTTTGGAGAGGATTGGTTGAGAAGGTCTTTAAATGACAATCTGAGGATTTTATATCTTAGAAGCAATAGGGAGCCACTGAAGCTGGTCAAACAAAAGCATATGCACATACACTATAGCATAATGAACAGGCAGAGTTTTGTGTCTATATGCAAGAAACTCATCTTAACCTGAGGATATGGCAGATGTGTTGGGGATGGAGCATATTCAAAGTTGGGTGTGAAGTGGCAAATTTGTATACCCTGAGAATGTGCCTAGTTCAGAACAGCAGAGCCAGATGTAGGAGGGGGCATTCCTAATCACATCTAGATATGGTGGAAAAGTTCTCATAGGATCATTTATCAATAAATAAGCTTGAGGGAAGCTTTGATAGAGGGGGAGTTTCTTTACAAGGACAGTTTTTGAAATGTTGAATTTGATACATCACAGAGGACTTCTAATCAAGATATAAAAAAAAGGAGTTGATAATGAGAAACTAGAGCTCAGGAGAGAGATTAGACCTGGATACATAGTTCTGGGAATTGTGTACATAAAAAGGAAACATCTCTGATGGTTATTAAGCCTTTGCTTTCATGGATTAGATAATGCAGTGCTTTTTTAAATTTTTTTAAATACAAATAAATTTATTCGTAGTTTTCAACATTCATTTCCACAAATTTTTGAGTTCCAAATTTTCACCCCGTCTTATGCCTCCCCTGACCCCAAGATGGCATGCATTCTGAATATCCCTTCCCCTGGTCTGTCCTCTTTTCTTTCTCTCCCCCATTCTCTTATCCCCTTCCCCTTCTATTTTCCTGTAGGGCAGGATAGACTTCTGTACCCCATTTCCTGTATTTCTTATTTCCCGGTAGCATGCGAAAACCTTTTTTTTAAACATATGTTTTTAAAACTTTAGGTTTCAAATTTTCTCTCTTCCTCCCTCCCCACCCACCCTCATTGAAAAGGCAAGCAACTCAATATAGGTTGTACATGTGCAGTTATGCAAAACACTTCCATGGTAGTCATGATGTGAACAACTAACTCTATTTCCCTTAATCCTATCTGCCCTCCCATTTATTCTATTCTTTCTTTTGACCCTGTCCTCCTCAGAAGTATTTGCTTCTGATTACCCCTTTCCCAATCTGCCCTCCTCTCTATCATCCCCTGCTCTCTTGTCCCCTTCTCCCCCTATTTTCCTGTAGGGTAAGACAGATTTCCATACCCAATTGAATGTGTATGTTATTCCCTCCTTAAGCCAAATCCTATGAGAATAAGATTCACCATTCCCTCTCACCTTCCCCTTTCCCCTCCACTGTAAGAGACTTTTCTTTTCTGTTTTTTTTTGAGATAATTTACCCCATTCTACCTCTCCCTTTCTTCTTCTCCAGTATAATCCTCCTCATCCCTTAATTTTATTCTCCAGATATGACCCCTTAATCTTCAACTCACCCTGTGTCTATCTATCTATCTATCTATTATCTATTATCTATCTATCTATCTACATATATTTTTTCTTCAACTACCCTAATACTGACAAAGGTCTCATGAGTTATAAATATCATCTTTCCATGCAGGAATGTAAACAGTTCAATCTTAATAAGTCTCTTATGATTTCTCTTTCCTGTTTACCTCTTCATGTTCCACTTGAGTCCTGTATTTGAAAGTCAAATTTTCTATTCAGCTCTGGTCTTTTCATCAGGAATGCTTGAAAGTCCTCTATTTCACTGAATGACCATTTTTTCCCCTGAAGGATTATACTCAGTTTTGCTGGGTAGGTGATTCTTGGTTGTAATCCTATCTCCTTTGCCCTCCGGAATATTATATTCCATGCCCTGCGTCCTTTAATGTAGAAGCTGCTAAATCTTGTGTTATCCTGATTGTGTTTCCACAGTACTTGAATTATTTCCTTCTGGCAGCTTGTAATATTTTCTCTTTGACCTGGAAAATCTGGAATTTGGCTATAATATTCCTAGGAGTTTTCCTTTGGGGATCTCTTTCAGGAGGAGATCTGTGGATTCTTTCAATTTCTATTTTGCCCTCTGGTTCTAATATATCAGGGCAGTTTTCCTTGATAATTTCTTGAAAGATGATGTCTAGGCTCTTTTTTTGATCATGGCTTTCAGATAGTCCAATAATTTCTAAATTCTCTCTCCTGGATCTATTTTCCAAGTCAGTTGTTTTTCCAATGAGGTATTTCACATTGTTTTCTGATTTTTCATTCTTTTGGATTTGTTTTACAGTGTGTCTTGATTTCTCATAAAGTCACTAGCTTCCAATTGCTCTATTCTAATTTTTAAGGAAGTATTTTCTTCAGTAATTTTTGGACTTCCTTTTCCATTTGGCCAATTTTTCTTTTTAGACCATTTTTCTCCTCATTGGCTTTTTGGACCTCTTTTGCAATTTGGGTTAGGCTATTTTTTAAGGTGTTATTTCTTCAGTATTTTTTTGGGTCTCCTTTAGCAAGTTGTTGACTTGTTTTTCATGATTTTCTTGCATCACTCTCATTTCTCTTCCAGTTTTTCCTCTGCTTCCCTTAATTGCTTCTCAAAATCCCTTTTGAGCTCTTCCAAGTCCTGGGACTGATTCATGTTTTTTGGAGGCTTTGGATGTAGGAGCTCTAACTTTGTTGTCTTCTTCTGGTTGTATATTTTGATCTTCTTTTTCACCAAAGTAAGATAATATAGTCTGACTCTTTTTATGCTGCTTGCTCATGGTCCCGGCCAATTATTTGAGTTTTAAACTCTTTGTTAAGGTAAGAGTCTGCTTCCAATGTGGAGAATATGCTGTCCCAAGCTTCGTGGGGTTTGTACGGCTGTTTTCAGAATTACTTGTAGGGACCTATAAATTTTTAGTTCTTCGATGGTGGTATGATAAGGGGCTAGGTGTTTACTCCTTTCCTGGCCTGTGACCACAAGTACTCCTTTCTGTCCTGTAACTGTGAGGAAGGGTTCTCTGCACAGCCACTACAAGCTCCACCACGCCAGCATTCATCCTCACCCCATTACCGCTGCCCAGAACTATGACCCAGATCTAAACATGGGCAAAGCAAGAGATTCCTGCCTCAGCACTGGCAAAGAGATCCCTGCAATCCCTCTCTGATCAGTCACTGGATTCCTCCTCAGTCTGTGGGCCGGAAGCTTGGGAAGCAGCTGCCCCTCCCCACCAGGGCCACACTCCTGGGGAATGGAGCTGAGACCCCGCCTTCCTTTCTCAGCACCTACAGAAACAAACTTTGCTCACTGACTTTCTAAGTTGTCTTTGACATTTGTGCATTGAGGAGTCTGGAAACCCCCACAGCTGCCCATGATTCACTCCTCTGGGGCCTGCTCCAGGTTCACTGTGGCCCGCGCACCCATGCTGCACTGTGCTCCCAGACCTGCGAGATGCACCTTTCTAATCAATCATCCAGGTTGTCTTGGGCTTAAGCAAATCACTGCTTTCACTCAGCCATTTTGGCTCTGCCCAACACAGTGCTTTTTAAAGCAACATATTTCATTGCAGCTAAAATTGGTCAGAAGTTTCTTCCTATTTCTTACAATAATTAAAATAATATTATGGACTAAAAATAGATCAGTGGGAAATTATAAAGTTTCCAAGTGAGATAGTTAATTATCATTTTGCAACATTTATTAATCATCAAGTCTGTACAAGTGCACTACATTCTAGGAATATGAAGAAAAAAAGAAAACAGAAACACTCCCTGACCTTAGGAAGCTTGGGAGCAAGAGGAAACACAACAGGTAAGCCTGTTGAGTCAAGACCATTTAAAGAGGGGACAGTGGTAGGTACAAAGAACATCAGGAAAGGGTTCCTAAAGGAGGTGACTTAAAGATTGAATCTAAAAAGAAGCTAAGGCTTCTAAGAGTTAAATGTGAGTGAATACTATGGAAATTTGTTTTGCATGATTGCATATCTATAGTCATATTAAGTTGCTTGCTTTTTTGGGGATGAGGGACAGAGGGAGAAAAATTTGGAATTCAAAATCTTATTAAAAATGAATGTTCAAATAAAAATAAATACATAAAAAGAGTTAAATGTGAGGAAGGAATACATTCCTGATTTGGGGCTTAACCTTTGCAAATGCATGGATGCAGGAGGTGGAATGTTTGGTTCAAGTAAGAGCAAGTTGACTAGTACGTCAAAAAACCAGAATGGGTGAAGTGAAGAATCATGGCTTGTAGCTGATGCTTAATAGAAGCGTCTTTTTCATTAATTCATTTTTCAAGCCCAGAAATGGAACATGAAGTCAGATTATTAAAGAGTTTAAACACCAAGCTGAGGAGATTGTTTTTCTTATACAACAGGGAACCATTAGAGTTCCCTAAACATAGAAGTAAAAAGGCCAAATTTGCTTCAGTGTGGTTATTTTGACATCTAAATGAAGGACTGTTTAAGAGGGAATAAACTAAAAGCCATTAGTCAAATGGAGAGACTTTTGCAGTAGTCTAGATTAGTGGTGATAGGGTCTATTCAATATATGAATGGGAAGAATGGGAAAGGTATGAGATAACATATCAACTTAGAATCAATGAGACTTGGTCACTGATTACAAATGTCATTGGTGATGGTAAGGAATGCTGAGGTAATGAACCTAGGTGTCTGGACAAAGTAATGTCCAGAGAAGACAAATGGAATTTTTGAAGGGGCATAAAATTACTGAGATCTGTTTTGAAGATTTTGAATGGGATATGATCTTGAGAAGCATCATGGCAATGCCAGACTAGAGGTCAACTATTGAAATAATTAAAATAATTGTCAAAATACCCTGTCTAGGTAATACCTAGGATTACAAAAAAACAAAACAAAACAAAACAAAGAAAAAAAAACAGCTTCTTAGCTTGGCATTTAAAATCTTTCATAATATATCTTTGGCTATCTTTCTAGGTTTTTATTAAATGATGAATAAAAAGACATTGATTAATCTTACTCCATGCCAGGCTATTCCCCTTCACCAATGTATATTCCAGACATGCCATACTATTTATTATTTCTTCCATTTAGGTTTCCATCTCCTATGTCTATGAATTTGCACAAGCTGCCTCCTACTTCTGGACTGAATTCACTTTTCATATCAAACTCCTAGAGTCTCTGGCTCCTTTACAGGTTCAGATCTAAGTGTCATTTCATATGAATCTAAGGATCATCTTCATTGACCTGATAAATTAACCCATGAGAGCAGATGATATCACCAGAAGAATGCTGGGAAGAAAAAAAAGAGTGCCCAACATTGAGCCTCATGAATTATTTGATTCCATACCAATCAAACTACTAAAGTATTCATTTTAGAACTAGAAAATATAATGATGAAAAGAAATGGAAACAAAGTGGGCCAACAGTGCCAGATCACAAACAATACCACAAAACAGTAATGCAAAATCAGAACAATGTGGTAGTTAAAAATAGAAAGATCAGTCACTGGATCAGATTAAATACACAATGTATAGAAGTATCTAGTTCACTAGTATTTAATAGAGATAAAGTCACTAGCTATTGAGATCAGGAGTCACCCTTTGACAGCTTTTTTAAGGGAAAATTGGTCAGCAGTAAGGAAGAAATTAGACATAGACCAACATCTCATACCTTACACCAAGATAAGCTACAAATGCTTACAAGACCTATAGGTAAATAGTCACATGAAAAGCAAATTAGAGAAATACATACCTATATGTATGTATTTAAACATATATGTACATATAAATACATATATATGCATACATCCATACGTACATATATATTTATGTCAGATCTTTGGATAGGAGGAAAGTTCATAAGCATCTAAGGAATAGAGAGGATATCAGATAAAAAGGATATTTTTCATTACATTTTTTTAAAAAAGTTTCACAACAATTTTACTAAAGGTAAGATTAAAATGAAAACAGGGACAAAAATATTTGCAGCATGTTTGGGAAAAGTCTCTTACTATAAACATACACACATATAATATTTATATAGAGATACATATACATAAATATGGAATTGGTTTATATTAATAAGACTAAGAATCTGATACATAGTTTAAACATATTAACAACCAGTTCTTGGAAAAATCCAGGATATTTATAATAATATGAAAAAATGCCCATTAACCCAGTAAATTATTGATGATAGTAGACATGAATCTTTTCCCTTCCATGAAAGCATTTGCACGTAACATAAAGAACTGCACAAAATAAGAAAAATAATAAAATTAAATAAATTCAGGCCTTGTAAGTTAAAAAAAAAGTTTTGAAACTAAAATTTAAAAAGACAGGCAAAATAAACATGCTATTTTTTCATATAGTGTACTATTTCACAGCTAGTAGGTTCTTAATAAAGCAGCTCATTGAATTTAGATTTTTAAGTCCTTTTTATTAGACATGATATATCCTTTTTAATTGATTTAAAATGTCTATCTCCTATTCCACTGCCAGTCCTTAAACAAATACCTTCCTCTCTACTGCACCTTCCAATAAAATTATTTTTTTATATACTTCAGTAAAATATTCTATAGATTACATTTCTTTTGTGATTAATTTCAAAAGGAAATTTAAGTTAAAGTAGTATGAAACAGATTAATTTATCACAAATTGCACATTTATCTGAAAATCACCAAAAGATCTGTTGATTAGTAGATAAAACTTTCTGATTTCTTTCTTTTTTCAAAACTCAGTTGTATGTTTTGTAGTGTAATCTTTAATTGTGAACTGGCCTGGTTGAGGTAACTTTCTTATATTCCTTATATTCTTTTATTTTCTAGTGAACTCTGTAAATTTTACCTAAACAACTCCTTTCTCCTCCCCCTTCAGAGTTTTCCCATTATTCCCAATAAGTCCTCTGCGCAGAAAACTAGATAACCCAATAATTCTGACATCATTTGAAATAGGGTGTTCAGCCTTTGCAAGATAAATATTGCTTAATATACCTCTGTTACAAGCACACAAATATCACAACCTGTCAAATATAACTCATTACTAGTGCAAACAGGCTTTATGACCAGAGATTTTCAGCATAAGCAGATTTGTATCTCTTGCTCTTACACCTTTTTTGCAAGGATAATACAAGAATAAAAATCCAAAAAACCTCCTTGTTTCATGGTATTTAAAATCCCTCTACAGTACTACAACTTTTCTATAGATTTGTTGGTACTTGTGTTTTGCTTGTTTTGTCAATACATTATAAGCTGTGATGATGTCAATCAAGATGAGTATGCCAATGGTTTGTGATGTTGAAAATGCTGCTTTTAAAAAATATATATATTTAAGAGGGCAGAGCCAAGATGGCAGAGTAAAAGTAATGACTTGCTTGAGCTCACCCTAAAACCCCGCCAAATACCTGTAAAAATGGCTCTAAACAAATTCTAAAGCAGCAGAACCCACAAAAAGAAAGAGTGAAACAAATTTCCATCCCAAGACAATCTAGGTGGTTGATTGGAAATGTCTATTTTGCCAGGCTGTGAGAGGAACACAGTTCAGCACCAGTGCTCAGGCAAAACAGGCCTCAGTGAAAGCTGGAGTAGGACTCTGAGGACTGAATTACAGGCAGCTGTGGCAGTTTTCCAGACTTCTCAATACATGAATGCCAAAGAGAACTTAAAAGGAAGTAGGAAAAGTCTGTGACCATGATGAGAGAGAAACTTGATCCTAGCCCCAGTCCCAGTGCAGCCTCTGGGTGGCAGCTTCTTATGGAATTCTTTGCCCACAAACAGAGGAGGGATCAAGGAATTGGAGCTCGCCCTCGATCATACCATCTTGGAAGAACTGAAAACTTACAGATCCCTAGAAATATATCTGAAAACATCTGCACAAAACTCCTGAAGCTTGAGACAGTACATTCTCCACCCTGGAAGCAGACCCCTACCTTAACAAAGAAATGATAACAACTAATTGGCTGGGATGATGAACAAACTATACAAAAAAAAATGAGACCATAGAATATTTCTTTGGTGACAAAGAAGATCAAAACATACAACCAGAAGAAGACAACAAATTCAAACCTCCTACATCCAAAGCCTCCAAGAAAATTGTGAATCAGTCCCAGGCCATGGGAGGGCTCAAAAAGATTTTTAGAAGCAACTAAGAGAAGTAGAGGAAAAACTGGGAAAAGAAATGAGTGATGAAAGAAGATCATGAAAAACAAGTCAATACCTTCCTAAAGGAGATGCCAAAACATACTGAAGAAAATAACACCGTGAAAATAGATTAACCCAAATGGCAAAAGAGGTCAAAAAAGCCAATGAGGAGAATGCCTTAAAAAGCAGAATTAGCCAAATGGAAAAGGAAACCCAAAAGCTCGCTGAAGAAAATACTTCCTTTAAAAATTAGAATGGATCAACTGGAAGCTAGTGACTTTAAGAAATCAAGACACTGTAAAACAAAATCAAAAGAATGAAAAATAATAAGAAAATGTGAAATGTCTTATTGGAAAACAACTGAACTGGAAAATAGATCCAGGAAAGATAATTTTTAAATTATTGGACTATCTGAAATTCATGATCAAACAAAGAGTCTAGACATCATCTTTCAAGAAATTATCAAGGAAAACTGCCCTGATATTTTAGAACCAGAGGGCAAAATAGAAATTCAAAGAATGCACCAATCACCTCCTGAAAGAGATACCCAAAGTAACACTCCTAGGAATATTGTAGCCAAATTCCAGAGCCCCCAGGTCAAGGAGAAAATATTGAAAGCAGCCAGAAAGAAACAATTCAAGTATTGTGGAAACAACAATCAGGATAACACAAGATTTAGCAGCTTCTATATTAAGGGACCACAGGGCTTGGAATATGATATTCTGGAGAGCAAAGGAGATAGGATTGCAGCCAAGAATCACCTACCCATCAAAACTGAGTAAAATCATTCAGGGGAAAAAATGGACATTCAATGAAATAAAGGACTTTCAAGCATTCTTGATGAAAAGACCAGAGCTGATCAGAAAATTTGACTTCGAAATACAAGACTCAAGAGAAGCATAAAGAGGTAAACAACAGGAAAGAGAAATCATAACGGAATTAATAAGGTTGAACTGTTTACATTCCTGCATGGAAAAATGACATTTGTAACTCATGAGACCTTTGTCAGTGTTAGGGTAGTTGAAGGGGATAAAAAATTATATGTATTTGTAGATAGATGGAGGGCACAGGGTGAGTTTAAGATGAAGGAGTGATATCTAGAGAATAAAATTAAGGGGTGAGAGAGGATTATACTGGGAGAAAGAGAAAGAAAGATGTAGAATGAGATAGATTATCTCACATAAAACAGACAAGAAAAGGTTTTTACAGTGGAGGAGAAGGGGGAGGAAGTTGAGAAGGAATGAGTCAATCTTATTCTCATTGGGTGGCTTAAGGGGGGAATAACATACATACTCATTTGGGTATGGAAATCTATCTTACCTGACGGGAAAATAGGGAGGAAGTGGCCAAGAGAGAAGGAGGATGATAGAGGAAAGGGCAGATTGGGGGAGGGGTAATCAGAAGCAAACACTTCTGAGGAGGGACAGGGTCAAAAGAGAGAATAGAATAAATGGGGAGGGGGATAGGATGAAGGGAAATATAGTTATTTGTTCACAGCATTTCTACTTTGGAAGTGTTTGCATGATGACACAGGTGTAACCTGTATTGAGTTGCTTGCCTTCTCAATGAAGGTGGATGGGGGAAGCAGGAAGGGAGAAAATTTGGAACTCAAAGTTTTAAAAATAAATGTCTAAAATTGTTTTCACATGCAACTGGGAAATAAGATATACAGGCAATGGGGTATAGAAATCTATTCTGTTGTACAGGGAAATAGAAGGGGAAGGGGATAAGAGAAGGGGATGATAGTAGGGAGGACAGATTAGGGGAAGGGTATTCAGAATGCATGCTGTTTTAGGTTGGGTGGAGAGAGAGATGGAGAGAAAAGCTGGTACTTAAAATCTTGTGGAAGTGAATGTCAAAAACAAAAAACAAACAAACAAATAAATAAATATTTTGAGAAAAACTAGATTTAACATGTTTTTGAGTCATTTCCAAATATATCTCTCCAAAACACCCCAAAAGCAATCCTTTATAACAAAGAATAAAAGAATAATAATATATAAAATTTAGTAAAATTATCATATCAAAAAAGTCTTATATTCAGCGATTCGTACACATAATTCCCCATCCCTGAGGAGAAGTATGTGGGGTGTCTTCCCACATCCATTTGGTGCCAGGCCTAGCCATTCTAATTTTGCAGCATTAAATTTCAATTGCTTCTCTTCATTATTCTTTTGAACTCTAATCTCCCATTTCCAACTGCCTTTCAGAAAAACTAGAACTGGATGGCCAGCAGACATATTAAATTCAACAGGGGCAGCGAGGTTATGCAGTGAATAAAGCACTGGCCCTGAAGTCTGGAGGACGTGAGTTCAAATCCAGCCTCAGACCAAACACTTGACACTTACTAGCTGTATGACCCTGGGCAAGTCACTTAACCCCAATTGCCTAAAAATTAAAAAAAAATCTCAAATTCAACATGTCAAAAAGTTACATCATCTTTCTCCTCAAACTTACCCCTACTTCTTCATTTCCCTCTTTCTGTCAAGGTTAACACTGTCCTCCCAGTCATACAGGCTAGAAATATAGGTAGGTGTCTTCTCTGACTCCTCTCTACATCCCACCCCTCACACAGAGTCTGTTGCCAAGATTTGTTAATTTCACCATCCTAACACCTCTCCTACATCTCCCCTTGTTTGTATTGCCACCATTCTGGTATAGGCCTTCATCACCTCATACATGGACTATTGCAATAGCCTGTTGGAGAGTTTGTCTGCCTCAAATTCTCCCAATCCAACCCCTACCCTCCATTCAGCTACTACAGATATTTTTTTTCTAAAATGAATGTTTTGTGATATCAGCACCACCACCCCACTCACCTCCTTATTAAATAATCTTCACAGGCTTCCTCTTGCACCCAGGATCAAATACAAAATTATCTCTCTAGCATTCAAAGCTAATCATAACCTTCCCCTCCTGCCTTCCCAGCCTTCCTACTTCTTGCTGGTTCATATTCTTCAATCCATTGACAGTGGCCTTTTTGCTGTTCCATGACCAAGACACTCCATCTCTTGTGTTTGGGCATTTTCTCTGTCTCTCTGATATACTTAGAATGCTCTCTCTCCTCATCTCTGCCCACTGGTTATCTGGATTCCTTCAAGTCTGGACTAAAATTCCATCTTCTATGACAACTCTTTCCCAAATACTCTTGATTCTACTTCCTTCCCTATTTTATCTCCTATTGTTCCTGTATATAGCTTTTTGGGGAAATATATTTGTTTGCCCTATTGGTATGTAAGCTCCTCAAGGAAAAGGACTATCTTTCATGTCTTTTTTTTTAAACCTTCAGACCTTAGTACAGTATCTGGCACAAAATAGGCACAATAAATTTTCTCAACTGACTGAATGGTTATTGTTCTTTACATTTTCATTCTCCTTTGCCAGTTTGATCTGCATGAGTCAAAACCTTGGTGTTGCTTTGATGTACATGACTCATTATTATCTTTATACAACAATTTTACATGGTCATTGATATTGTGTAATTCTTTTAAGAATTTGTTTATTTCCTTTGAAGCTTTCTCTACTGGAGAATGACTTTTTGTCTTTACATATGTCTGTTATTTGAGTTTGTATCTCAGATAACAAGAACAGAGAAATTTGATACAAAGGTGTTACCTCCCTCCACAATATTTTTAACTGCTTCTTCTCTCAACATAGTCCCATTTCCCCCCCATAGAACTGTTTTTTTTATTATCATGTGATCATATATCTATTATATTTTAAAATAATTGTTACCACTTATTTTGTTAATAATTCACCACCTAGTCATAACTGGTAAAGATAATTGTTATTTCTCATTTAATTTTATAATATAGTTATTAATATTGATTTTATGTATTTATTTTGCATTTATCATGACATATGGTGTCAGCCTATGGTATAAACCTAATCTCTCTCAAAAAGCTTTCCAAATTTCCCAGCACTTTTTTCACTTTTTCTTTCCTAGACATTTTTTTAAAATTATTCAGTTGTTATTTTTGCTTCTTCTTTATCTAGTTTGTTCCATTGATATTTTTTTTTATGTTTTTGAGCCAGCATCAAAACTTTTAATGATTACACTGAAAATTCTGATAGAAACATTGGGTAAAAAGACAAAATGAAATACAAACCCTGCTGTCAACAGATAAATCTATTCTTGATCATTTAAGAATGGAGTTAGAACTAATGAAGATCAGGAAAGCTTTGCAATAAGATATAGCCCATGAAGTAAGTCTTGCCTGTCCAAGGTATGAAGTGCTGATCCCTCTTCCTTCCTACTTATTTTCTCCTTTGATATATTTCCTTCCAATGAATTGTTATTTTTTTTTTACTTCTATAACATATTCCTTTGGTAGCTTAACTGCTACAGCACTAACTTTATAAATTAAATTAGGCTATATTGTCATTTTTCTTAGATCCACAAGGCCAAGATAGCTCTTCAGTTATTTACGTTACTCTTTATTTAAAGAGAATTTTAAAATTGTAATTGATAGGTATGGAATGTGTACTATTACATTGGTTCCCAATAACCTTTATTTTAAAAAATCATTTTGAATTGATCTTCTCTTCTTATTTCTCCCTTATGAAATTTGTTCTTACTGTATAGAAATGCTACTCATTTCTTCAGGGTTTTTAAGACTTGGCATTTCATGGAACCATTTAATTGTTTCACTTAGTTCCTTTGAAGATACACAGGGATTTTTTAAGTAAACCATTATGTTATTAAAAATGGGGTAATTCATTCTTCTCTTCACCCATCTAAGTGTCTTTCAATTCTTTCTCTTATCTTATTGCAATTCTAGAACCATGTCAAATAGTATCAGGGAAAAAAGGCACTATTGATCTACTGCATTTTTCGTTAGGGAAAACTTTTAATGTTTACCTATTGCATGGAAAGCTAGTATTTGGTTGGAGTCAGACACTTTAAAATTATATCTTAAAAAATCCTTCAATGCCTATCTTTCATAGGGCAACTCCCATGAGCAAGTGCTTATTTTAGAGCCTTGTTTCTGCATTTTTTTATATCATCCTAAGATCTGGGATATTTGTTTTTAGTTTGATTTATTATGCTAAGTATTTTCTTAATGTTGAACCATTCTTTATTGTCACATCCCTCATAAAAATCCAAAGTAACCATAGGGAATGTTTTTTTTTTTAATAAATACTAATTGATCTACTTTTTTGTTATGATTTTACTTTAATTTTTGGAATTTGTATATGTTAATAGTAATAGTCTACTGTTCTCTTTCTTTGATATATCTTTTTTTTGCTTTTAGTATTAGAACTGTGTTTATCTTCTGAAAGGAGTTTGGTCTTTTGTTTACCTTCATAGTGTAATTTTAGTGAATAATTTGTGTAATTATAAGTATCTTTTGCTCTAAACATTTGATAATTTTCCTTTATATAAATACAAATCTGGAATCCCTTCAACCTTATGTTTTGGCAGTTCCTATTAAATTTCCTTTTATAAGCTGGAATATTTGAGATCTCTATTTGGTTTTCTATTAATATTATTTTTTTATGTAGTTAATATTCTGTTTGGAAATTTCGGTTTTGTTGGTACATAACTGAATATTTGTTGTTGTTCAGTTGTGTCCAACTCTTCATGACCCTTTTGGGATTTTATTGGTAAAGATACTGGAGGGGTTTGCCATTTCCTTACCAACTCTTTTTACAGATGATGGAACTGAGGAAAATAGGTTAAGGGAGTTACCCATGATCACAAAGCCAGTAAGTGAATCCAGATTTGAACTTGGGTCTTCTTGACTCCAGTTCTGGTGCTCTGGCATTTTATCCACTGTGCTACCTAGTGCCTGGCAATTTTAACTTGTTTCCCTTTTTTTTTCTTTTGATTTTCCTTACTCATCATTTTAATTAGGTTAGCTAAATATTTATCAATTCTGCTACTGTGTCCCAAGAACTAGCTTTTAATTTTATTCATGAATATGAAAAAAAAATATTTTAGTACTCTTACTATCTAATTCATAAGCTTATCCTCTTATTTTCTAAATTTGCACTTTTGTCTGTGTGTTGGGTTTCCATGCATGTTGGTAATCTTATTTTTGATAGCATATCCAATTTACTGACCCTTTTTTCTTATTTTGTTAACCATGTTTTAAGGATATAATTTTATTATAACTATAATTCATTTTAATAATTTATTACAATGTATATAATTCTCTGTTTTGCACGTGCATATTTTAAACACCCATTTGATATGTCATGGCATGAAATAAGTAAAACCATTAAGTTAAAAATTAAACTTGTCAGTTGTGGGCAAAATGTATTAATTTGCCTACCCTGAATTTTAATAAGATATGGAATCAGAAATCCTTTTTTAGACACTTATCTACCTCAGGTGGTGGAAGAGATTTAAATACTTTAGAAATGCTTTGGAAGGTCTCTGAAATTTTGTTTGCTTTTTAAAATGTGTGTGTAAGCATGTGGGTGGGTGTTGGTGTTAGGTTTCTTCAAGGACAGAGATCTTACCTTTCCTTTCTTTGTATTAAGTTCAGGGCTTTTCACGCAACACTCCACATACAATGAGGATTTCGTGAGTTTCATTTGACATACATTCATACACCCTGCTCAAATTATCCTGATTCTGCCACTACACATGTCTATGTTTTTGTTTTTGTTTTTGTTTTGGGGAAAACATGACAACCTCACTGGCATCAATTTCTTATCTCTAAAATGAAGGAATGGGTGGAGAGAGTAGATGACCTCTGCAATGTCTTCCAGCTCTAAATATGTGACACTGTGATCCTAGAAATATAAAAGTGGAAGGATGATACTTTTATGTAGTAAATGCCTACTATGTGCCAGTTAATGTGCTAAGTGGAGGGGATTTTTAAAAAGACAAAGTCCTCAAGAAGCTTACAATCTAACGGTGAAGACAACATGCAAACATATGCAGGATAAATAGGTAATAAACCAAGGCACGGGAATGAATAGGGGTTATGGAAAGCTTCCTGTAGAAAATGGAAATTTAGTTGAGACTTAAAGGAAGCCAAGGAGGTCAGTAGTCTGAGCAAAGGAGAGAAATTATTCCAGTCATAGGGACCAGCCAGAGAAAAATGCCCAGAGTGGAGAAATGGAGTAACTTGTTTGTCCAACAACTAGGAGTCCAGTGTCACTGGATAGAAAAATACATGATGGGAAGCGGATGTTTTAAAACTTTAAAGGTAGGCAGAGGATTCTGGGAAGATGTCTCAGTAGATCAGAAAATACCAAGCTCTTAAGATTTGCCCCCACAGAAGAGATAAAGTAGCATTTTAGGACAAAAAGAAATGCAGGTAAAAATAAATAAGAATAGGGGCACAACTGGGGCCTTTCTGGGACAATTCAAAAAGATCAGAAGAAAAATCCCAGGACAAGGTTTGGTCCTGGGAAGAGCAAACCCTTCCAAGATAGGGTCCTCATTAACAACAGCCCAGATAATAATAAGCAGCAAGCCCTGGGCTTAGGTAGTTTGGGAGGCTGCCTCAGCCCCAGCCACAGGAACTTTTACCCCCAGGATAGTGAGAGAAGTTGGGCTTCTGAGCTGGGGAAGATCATGGGAGCCTCTGCTGACAAGGAATGCCAGATCCAGCTGTGCAGCAAAGAGCTTAAGGAGTGAGAAGGAACCAGCATATACCCAGTGAGTGCAGAAGCAGTGGGGCAGAATGCCCTTGGCTATAGGCACTTACAGGAGGCTGGAGATTTGGCTTTGTTTCCAGGCTGGAGGGGGGAACTGAAGATCTGGGCAAGAGGCACCATCCCCCATAGTCAAAGGCTAGAGGTGATTACAAAAATTAAGCTATTACTAAAAAAATGTGCAGACAAAGGAGAAAGAATCCAACCAAAGAAAGTTATTATGGCAATAAGAAAACTGGGGTTCACTTTCAGAGGAGGATATTGAAGCAAAGGAGTCCTCTTCTACCCCGAAGAGTAATGTCCAATGGTCATCTGCCCAAAAGGAATTCACTGAAGAACTTAAAAAAATACTATAAAAATCAAATGAGAGAGATGGAGGAAAAACCAAAAAAAAAAGTAAGTAAATAAATAAACAAAGAAAAACAAGATTATGAAAAGAGAGTCAACCAATTAGAGAAGGAGATCCAGAATCTTAAGGAAGAAAATGACACCTTGAAAATTATAACTGGGCAAGGTGAAGCCAGCAAAGTTAGAAAAGATCAAGAAATAATGAAATAAAACATGAAGAATGGAAAAAATAGAAGAGAAATTGGAACATCTTATAAAAAAACCCAACTGATCTGAAGAACAGATCAAGAAGGTAAATCATAAGAATAATCAGACTACCTGAAAATTATGATAAAAAAATAAGCTTGATTCAATAATATAAGGAATATTTTTTTTAAAAATTGTACTGAAGCATTAGAACAAGGGGGGAAAGTAGAAATAGAAAAAAAATCCATTGATCACCAGTTGAAATAGAACCTACTAGGAAAACTAATAGGGATATGATAGTCAAATTCAAAAATCCTCAACTCAAGGATAAAATATTAGAAGCAACAAGAAAAAAATGCAATTTAAATATGATGGTGCCACAATTAGAATCACACAAGACCTAGCAGTAAAGACACTAAAAGAGTAATTTTTTGTACAAATGAGGTGTAAGAGGAAGAATTGATACACAGGAATTAGATGGGGGAGGAAGGCTGGTAGTTGTGGTAACCTACTTTTATCTGGAATGGGTTTAAGAGGGAACAATACATGTAAGTATATAGATATAGATATATATGTAGATATAGATATAGATATGGGTAGAAGAATATATATTTATATCTATCTACATAGATATAGATAGAAGAGTATAAAATCTTTTAAATTCAGAAGACATAAAAGGGCAAAGGGATAGGGATGGGGGAGAGAACAAGAAGGGGATTTCTAGAGGCAATGGTGAGGGAATAGGTTAAAGGATGCTACAGAAGTGTGTTTGGATTTATGGGTATGAGAGGATAGGGGAGGGATCCTTGGAGGGGATTAGGCCAAGTAATAGGAGGGCAAGGTAGCAGGTAGAAGTACAGTAGTCAAGAGGGATAGGAAATAAGAGATAAGCACAAACATAAAAACAAAGATCAGAAGTAGAATTTGTTAGGGAAAGTTAAATATGTATGTGTTGTGTGTATATGTATATATATATATATATATATATATATATATATATATATATACACACACACATACACACACATATGTGTATGCAGATACATATCTACAGTTATATAGAAATATATCTGCACTTAATTGTAGCTTTTGAGGGGAATAAAAAAGCACACATTAGAGAACAGAGGAAAACTTACAAGAAAGCAAAGATGGAGAGCTCTCAACACAACATGTAGTGTTTATCATACAGCCTTTCTTGAAATGAAAATTTATCACTGCACATTTTGAATCCTCTTTTGTGTTCTGCTATGCATATGACATGCTTTTTTTTCTTTTCTTTGTATTTGAATTCCAAAAATTAAATTTATGAATTTTTTTCCCTTTTCTTTATTCTGTATTTGTGTTCTTGTGTTTGAGTCTAAAATAAAAATTAAAAAAAATAAAAGGTAGGAGGAGACTAGGTGGCAAAAATTCTAAACAGAGCATTATGCATTTGCTCCTGGAAGCAATAGGAAGCCACTGGAGTTGACTGAGTAGGAACATGACATTCTTAGACCTTTTTCAGGAAAATCACTTCAGTAGCTGAATAGAGGATAGGATGAAAGATGTGAGACAGGCAGACCCACTAGCAGGGTATTGTGACAATACAGGCATGAGCTAATGAGGTCCAATACTAGAGTAGTGGCATTGTCAGTCAATGATTGACCCTCTGGTAACAAGGATACAGCTCCCCCAATATCTACGCAGCTATTAGGAATATGACTTGGAATAATTCATTCATTGAATGAGCAACTTGAGAGATAAGTCTTTGCACTAGTCACTAAATTGAGTCAGAAAATCTCCTTTTTCCTCTTTGCATAAAGAAGAAGTAGAACATTGTTTAATTACTATTGTATTCCTATTACTTGTGTGGGTCTCAGGCCTTTTAGACTTTGAGAAGAAGAAAATGGTTCATAATTTATCTTTTCTTCTTTTAAAATTCATAAGGCTGTGAATGTATGTTTATTTGTTGCTTCCAGCAACATTTTCAAAATATCTTTTAAAAAGGATAATACTGAATTAATACCATTCCCCCTTTTATTCTGAGGGGAAAATAGATTTCCATTAAAAAAAAACCTATGCTAATAATTTATCATGTATGTCTTCAGGAATACCTTAGATTTTTGTTATTCTAACTTGAAAAAACATATGTACCTTAAGCCATGTTTCTGCATCTATTGGATACAAAAGTGTTTGCACATAATATTATTTAATTTTTTCAAATGTCCAATTAGAAACAGCAAATTGAAACAACTGTGACCTTATCCTTAGGCATTAACACAAGCAGGTAGTGGACTCTCACCTTGCAGAAATGATAAAAGTCAACATTTTCTAACATATGGGTAAGCAGATGGGTATTTATTTTGATCCCAGCAGAATCAAGAAAAAAAATATATCAAACACCATTTACTAAAATTTGTAGTAGCAAAGCATCTGCAGTTTTGTGATGTTAAAAAGTTGGGATGTAAAACAACTGAGTTACAAAGATTAATTGTCTGTGATATTTGAGTTCAGAGAGTGCCTAGTATATATTTAGTCAGAAGAGGTGTTTACACTATTAATGGGAAATATGCAGAAATTCATGGCATGCCTCAAGAGATCATACCTTTAATGAACTTAGGTCACTGATATCACACAAGAAAATGGACTTTGCTCACAAGATCTGTGACCTTCATTCCTAGATCTAATTTTCAACTCTCTTTTTTTCCTTCTTGGCCTGACATATGTGTAGCTTAGGCACCAGTGAGAATTAGGGAGAATGCCTGAGAGGATGGACAGAAGAGATCATTGTTGACTCAATCGATTTTTCTTTTACCCTGTCCTGAGCCATGGCTTGCTGTGTTTTTACATTTTTTTGGAAAGCACAGGTAGAGAGGTGACAGATATTTGTACATAATGTGCCTACTGACTTTACCAATCCCTAGAGGGACAAGGATAAAATTCCTCAGTTTTATGACAGCCCACATAGCTGGGATAGAGGACAGGTTTGATGGAAATTTTTTTGAGCTGTGAGGGCTTAAGGGCAGAGAAAATTACTGCTAAGAAAATGTTGGAAACTACTATATTTCTGGAAGGGAGCATATGCTGTATATTTATATCATTCTCTTTCAAAATGGAAAATTTGAAACATCTCATTATTAAGGCTATACTAGCAATGGAACTCTCCCTGCATCATGTTAAGAATCTAAGGAATACAAAAAAAAAAATAGCTATGGATTGCCCTGTTCTCTCAACTGGAAAATAGAATCAATAAACCTTACTCTGCTGTGGAAAGGGCACAAAAGTCGGTAGGAGCAGGCAATGTACTACTAAAATCCATGACAAATTGTGGTTATTTCTGCAGTGTATTGTGGTTCTACACCTATAGCAAGAAAACTGTCAATGTAGGTACTACAATATGTCATTATATTTCATAGCATCTCTTCAAAGAACATAAATATTCATGGCTAAACTATACCTTGTACGTTGTGCAGTAAAATAATGCATATTCATGGTACATGGGAAAAATTGTGAACATTTATGGCCCATTGAATTTTGTGATGAAACCAAAGCAATTAATGCATATTTAACGTGAGGGAAATATGAATTATGTCTGCATTAAAGACTCTATTCAAAAGAAACATTCTTTCCTGCCCAAGTATTTATCTCAATTAAACTTTTTTCAGATGGATTTTTGTTTAGTGATGATGGATCTTTTGACTTTTTTTAAAAATCTAGGTAAAATGTTACCATTTTGAGAATTAAAGTGATGTTTTCTGCATAAATGACAATTATTATTCATGATTCTGGGGGTGAGCACTTTAAGTATGATTTTAAACACTATGATGGACATTCTTATCTTGCTTTACATCTAACTGGCTAGCCTGACAGATGAAAGTAATGTTACTTCTTTTGGAAGACTGAAATTATGGCTTTTTTCATCCCTGCTAATCTAAGGAAGCCCTTCTTTCTTACCTTCCATCACTTTCTTCCTTCCTTCCTTCCTTTCTTCCTTCCTTCCTTTCTTCCTTCCTTTCATCCTGCATTAGAAAATAGGGGACCATAGAAACTGAATTTTCTGGCAAAGATGAAAATCTAAAGTGAATTTGTCATATATAAGATATTCTGCTTAAATGGAAAGAATGACAGTTTTATTTCAGAGGCAATCATATATATTTATTTCTTTTGTTTAATATAGACTCTCTAGAATTTTAATTGCATCATCCTCACATTAATATAACTTAAGGTTCTGGTTTTTTCTTAGACTCTGGTTAATATTTATGACCTTTAGACTTTAAAATGTTTTTTTTAATGCACATATCACTTATACTTGCCATATATCTTTTAGCTTTCTGGGTATAGGTGTTGCAAAAGCCAGTCTAAAGCATACTATAAATTATAGTGCCAATTTTAATTAATATTATGTAGAAAATAAACTTCACTGAAGACTGCCACTCAATTAATGTGTCTCTGCTTACACTATTAAAAAAATTAACTACTAAAAAGGTGACCAGCCTACACACTCTGAGACCCTTTATGGCAGGCCTACTAAATCATTGTCATTTAAGAATGTAATTAGCTTATCTCATTAGCTAATGAAGGTAATTACCATTAAAATTCTTTCCCAATTTATGATTTCCTCCTTATCACAATTCAACAACCCAATCATTTCAGGGCAATAGCAAAATTAGCTCACAAATGACCCTTGCATTAATGACTGAACAGCACCTTTAACAAGGAGCAAAGGGTTATTTATTCATTAAAGAAGTAATTATATTATGCAGTGTAGAGGTGTTGGTGATGACTTTCACATAATGCTCTGTGTTAGGTATTCAGCATTATCACTGTCCTGTCACCAGAATAATATTTACTCCAGTATAAACCCGCAGGAGCACAAGCATAGTTTCTCATTGATATTCTACATAGAAAGATATAATGATAGCCATGTTAAGAACCAAAAGTATTAATATTAAAGGTGATTGAATTTCAAATTTTAATTTGGATATCTATGTGTTTTGTAGTAGAAGTTTGATAAGCTAAGGATTTTTTTTTCTTCCATCATACTTCAATGTGCATTTAATGTTTTATTTTCTAAAAGGTACCATATATCTGAGACATTTGCTATTATGGGTTTTCCCTCCTTTTAAGAATATATAAACATATATACACATATGTGTATTTATCTCACTGTGTAACATTTGTGTAAATTAAATTTTGTTTATTAGCATTATATCAACAAACCTCAATTTACAGAATACTCTAAAGATATTGGAATTTAGATCTGGAAGAGAACTAAAAGATCACTGAACAAAATACCTCCGTTTTGTAGAATAACTCATCAAAGCCATAAGGTGTATTAAGTGACAGCTCAAGATTTGAACGCAGGTCTTCACATGATCCAAAGCCCTTTCTACACCAATACATACAGACATGCTGAAATTGACAAAATGTCCATTTACACAGAAAGCACATGCAAAATGTTTCACTCTATTAACTTTTCTCAAAGGAATACAATGATTATATAAGTTGAATCATAAGCATGCTGTACAACACTTACAGGGGAGGGAAACTGCAGAATTGAGGCCACATGTATCCCTCTAGATCCTTGGATATGGCCTTTTGACTGAGTCCAAGTTTCAGAGAACAAATACTTTTACTGATATGGTTTATTCTGTGAACTTCATATTCAGTCAAAGGGCCACACCTGGGGACCTAAAGGGACACATGTGGCCTGGAGGCCACAGATTCCCCACTCCTGTAGCAGATTTAAAAGTCAGGGAGGAGTAGGAAAGAATAATTGTTCTCCTACTTAAAATAATACCTTGTTTTATCTAATGTGTCATATTTTATCTGGTATCTACTTCTCTTTATGTAGCTTAATTTAATTATTTCCAGGCCAATCATTTCATAAAATAAAATATCAGAATATAGGACATGTATTTTCTAAACTTATGATATATAAATATTTCAGGATACTCCCCCCCGCCCTTGTATTGTTGCAAAGAAAAGGCACTTCTTTAGACTCCTGCATTGTCCAATTGTGAAGACATGAAGATAAAAAGGGAAATCAATGTTGACAGCTGTGTTGAGACTAAATACATTTTCATAGATACTACTTGATAGTTACTGGTAACTGACTCATCCTGGTATCTAGTCTCTTCTTAAATCCAGCATATATTACTCCCACTAAAGCCCAGGATTCCTGGCTTTCACTTTAATCCTTATCTGCTTATTTCTTTCAGATGTCTGAAAACTTTGCCAGTTACTTGGACCTTTGTATTGTTTGTAAGTCTTTCTCATTCCCCCAGGATCTCTTTTTTCATTCCCACTGACTCTGTAACCTCCATATTCCAGGACACATTTCTTCACAACTCTTCTGACTGTCTCATCTCCTTTACCCTCATGATCCCGTTTTTACCCAATATCCATACAACCCACTTGATTGGAAAAATGGAGAAATAAAAGGGGAAAAATACCTAGGCTCTTATAATCCTTTTCTCCAGATAAAAGTGGAGGAGGGGAGTACCATGATAGACTCTATAGTTCATCATTTACTTTCAGAAGAATTCTGTATTTCTGCCTCTAATTTCTGGTTTTAGTTAATACAGATTAACCATATCACAGTATGATTGTTTTAAAATGAGTTAGGTCCCTTTAGTTCCCTAACTAGAATCTTAGCATGTGACAGGAAAAAAAAATCAATTATTAATTAGATTCATTTATCTGCTTGAAAGAACTCTTACATATGGATAAATACATACATTTAATAATGCAAAATTATCATTCCCATTATTTCAAATTAATATTTTATTGACAAGGATGTATCGATGCAAACAAACTCTTTACTTAGAATCAATTTTTTTTTCCATTTAAAACCTTTTTGGTATTATGTTATCGCTAATCAAATTATATATATTAACTTAACTTTGAAAATAACCATCTATATACATTCCTAGCGAAAATAGTACTGGGCTTGTAATTGAAAGACTTGTGGTTAGTAGTAGACTCTGCAATTGCTATAATTAGCACCTTGGGTGAGTCACTAAATTTCTGTCGACCTTAGTATCCTGAACTGCAAAATAAGGGAAGCAATTTATAAATATTGTTGTGATAATATAAGAAAACAAGGTAATGGATGTGAAAGCATATTATAAGCTTTTAAGTGTGATACTGTGACTAGAGGCAAAGTGGAGTGGCTTGGGTGTCAGGATCTGGGTTAAAATCTTTCCTCTGACACATTTTTACCTGAATAATCAATCCTAGATAAGTTACTTAATCTCCTTGAGCTTCAGTTTCTTTAATTGAGAGGCAGTATGGTATGGTGAGTAACAGACTGAATCGAGAGCCTGGAGAAATTGGGCTAAGTTTTTACTTTAAATGTTTGCTAGCTGGATGTCCCTGAGTGAATCACTTAACCTCATTGTCATGACTGATTTTCCTTATTTGTACTTATTTGATTCAATGGCCTCTAAGGTCCTGTAAAATGGGATAACAAAGAGAAGGAACAAAAAAGAAGAACCATCTGCTTAAGGAAGCAGAAAGTATTAATACAAAAATAAAGGAAGAAAACATGGAGTAATTGGTAGAGAGCCAACCTTGAAATCATGAATAGCTGTGTTCAATTTTTGCCTTTTCCACTTGCTGTTTGCTTGGCCCTAATCAAGTACATATCAGTGTTCCAGGTAACCCTCTAAGACTGCCAATTGTAAAGCAGTTTCCAATCTGTATTTAGCAGAAGGATTTTCCTCATTGGGAATTCTCTATTACTGTGGAAACCCATCTCCTAAAAAAAAAAAATGACTACGTAAATTGTGGTTGATTTCTACTTGATGAAGAAGTCATGAAAGCTCATGTTATTTCTCTTATATTTTCCATGAATCTGTGATTTAATTGATATAATTATTCCCTCCAATTTACAACCAATTTGTGCTCTCTCATCCAGTGTTATTCTGATCCATAATCTCCTGAAAATTTTCCATGGAAGTCCTATGCACTATAACACATAGAAGTCTTCCTGTATTGACATTTCAATGAAACATGAAGATGATACATTTATTGTCATTTGCTCTCACTGCATGAAAAGACCATCTCTTCCCTTTGTACATTTATCTGATAATATAATTTATGCCAATTCTTCTGTATAGTTTTCTTTGGTAATATGTCGCAACCTACTCCCATCCACCATACATCTTTCCATTGTCCTTTCAGTGAAAGTCAATTTAATTCTTCAATAATTGTGGTATTATATGTTTTACAAACATAACATAATCCATAAGAATATTGATATGGAAATGATGGACTTTTTTTCTGAGAAAAGTCTATGACCATTAAAAGAACCGTGCAATTTCCTGAAAATAATTGAACTCACTCTCCTCCTGTTCAATAATTGGCTCAATTCAATATCTGTAACATTTCCTCCAAGAAAGAAACATGGAATGATAGATACATTTTTTGGTATGCCTCATATAATGACATAGCATTTTCTAACAGAGATTCCCAAAGTAGGTAATGTGGTAACTTTGGGTATGCTGTAACAATCCAGGGGGCTGGTAGTAGACTCTGGTGCAATTGGGAGGCATTGAATAAAAATAAATGGGTGGTGGAAGCATAAGGAAAGAAGAGAAAATAAGATTTCACAAAAAAAAATCAAAACATTTGTATATGTTTCATTGTTGTGTAACAGATTTTCCAAAACATTGTTTTCCAAATAAACACATAAAATGTAAGTTATAACCTATCACTGGTCAAGTCCACCTACAGGTCATAGCAAGCAAATGTTGGCAGGTAGGTGTGTGGCACATTGTTGGGAAGTCCAAAGTGAATCAGCAGGAATTTATGCACAAATGTAAAAAAAAAAAGTTAAAAGGTTAAAGAACGTAGAATTCCAGGGGGCTCTGAGCAAGCCAGATAAGTTTGAGAGGAGTTCCACTTCCAGAAGCCAAGATGGTGGAGTAAGAAGTGAGTTGCTCTCACCCTCCCTTATTAACCTCTGAAAGCCCAGAAAATATCACCCCAGAAAAAAATCTGGAACAGCTGAACCAACAGAAAGACAGGGTACAGCAGTCCAGTAGCCCAAGTAGCTTGAAGAATTAACAGGAAAGCCCCCTCTTTCTCTGGGGGAGAGGGAGCAGTACAGAACAGGAGGTGTCCCAGCAAGCTAGTGGAAAGCCCCATCTCAGAAAACTAGAGGGACAGCCTGAACTCCACGTGGTTGAGCTGGCAAACACTAACACCAGGATCCTTGAATACCTCAGTATGGGCAGGGGAACCAGAGGTAACTGGCTTAGAAAACCACTATGTGGCTAGGCAAAATTCTGGGAAGCCTTCCAGGGGGGAAAGCCCCAGGTGGAAAAACATCACACAGCAGCAAAACATCCACATGAAAGAAGCCGAAGAAAGCAAAAGGGAAGTACAGGGTGAGCAGGCAACTTCCAGGAGCCAGACTACCAAATCCCACCCCTAGAGTTCCAGTGTTGCTCATTCCAGCCCAACACCAGGTAAGCTTCTAGAACCTTATAGCTCCAACTGCCAGCATAGGAGGCCCTAGTATACAAAGTCAGTGACTGGGCCTTGGGCTACCAACAGAAGAAGCTTGGGACAGTGCCCCCTACTCCCCAGCAGGGAACTGAATCTGTTTTAAAGGCCAGGAAATAAGCAAACACCATAAGCAAAAAGAAACATACCATAGAGTCTTATTATGGAAATAGTAAAGATCAAAGCAGAAATTCTGAAGAGTACAACATTGTCAACAAACCCACATTTAGAATCTCAAAAGGGAATATGAACTGGTCTAAAGCCCAAAAAGCCCTCTTGGAAGAGCTCAAGAAGGATTTTAAAAGTCAAATAAGAGAGGTGGAAGAAAAATTGGGAAAAGAAATGAGAGGTATGCAACAGACAGTCAACAGCTTGGAAAAAGAAGGACAAAAAATAACTGAAGAAAAGAACTCAAAGACTCACTGAAAAGAATTCCTTAAAAAATAAAATGGGCCAAATGGAAAAGGAGGTACAAAAGTAGAAGAAAACAATTTGTTAAAAATTGGAATAGGGCAAATGGATGCTAAAGACTCTATGAGAGAGTAAGAATCAGTCAAACAGAAACAAAAGAAAGAAAAAATGGATAAAATGTAAAATACCTCATTGGTAAAACAATTTACCTGGAAAATAGATCCAGGAGAGACAATTTAAAACTTATTAGTCTAACTGAAAATCATAATAAAAAAAATGAGCCTAGACAGCATCTTTCAGGTAATCATTAAGAAAAACTGCCCTGAAGTTGTAGAACCAGAGGGTAAAACAGCCACAGAAAAAATTCACCAATCACCTCCTGAAAGAGATCCCAAATTGAAAACACCAAGGAATATAGTAGCCAAATTCCAAAACTATGAAATCAAAGAGAAAATGCTGCAAGCATCCAGAAAGAAACAATTTAAATATCATGGAACCACAGTCAGGATTACACAGGACCTTGCAGCTTCTTTGTTTAAAGATTGTAGGTCTTGGAATATGATATTTCATAAGGCAAAGGAACTTGGATTACAACCAAGGATCAACCCAGTGAAAATGAGCACAATCTTTCAGGGGAGGAGATGGACATTTAAAATAGAGGACTTCCAAACCTTCCTGATAAAAAGACCAGAGCTTAACAGAAAATTTGATCTTCAAAAACAAGACTCAAGAGAGACATAAAAAGGTAAATGGGACAGAAAACAAAACATGTTATTGATAATGGCAAACTGTTCACATCCCTACAAGGGAAAATGACACTTGTAACTCTTGAGAACGATATTGTTATTACACAATGTTAAAGCTGTATAGATGGGGGGTGTATAAGTTGACTTTGATGTACTGATAAAAAAATCTAATCAAGTGGGTTAAATGGATCTAAGTAATGGATTAATCTGATCTAAGGGAATGTACAGGAAGAAAAGGAAAGGAGGAGGCAGACAAGGGTAAATTACATTACAGGAAAAGGCACAAAAACCTATTATAGTAGAGGGAAAGAAGGGAGGGAGATGAGCATTGTTTGAACCTTACTCTCATCAGATTTGGCTCAAGAAGGGAATAACATAACAGGGAGGTATAGAAATCTAATTTGCCCTATAGGCAGTAGGAAGGAAAAGAAAAGGAAGGCAATTAGAAGGGAGGGAAGAAGTAGTAAGGGTAAAGGGGAAGAAAAGGAAGGGGGCTAATAAAAGGGAGGCAGGACTAGCAAAACACTAGTGAGGAGGGAAAGGGAGAAAGGAGAAAGAAAAGCATAAACAGGGGAAATAGGGTGGAGAGAAAGACAGAAATAATAATCATAACTGTGAATGGGATGAACTTTCCCATAAAACAGAAGTGGATAGCAGAATGGATTAAACATCATAATCCTACAATATGTTGTTTACAGGAAATACATTTGAAACAGAGGGACACAGACAGCATAAAGATAAAAGGCTGGAGTAGAATATATTATGCTTCAGCTACAGTAAGAAAAAAAGAAGCAGGGATAGCATCCTGATCTCAGACAAAGCAAAAGCAAAAATAGATCTTATCAAAACAGATAAGGAAGTAAACTACATCCTGCTAAAAGGCACCACAGACAATGAAATAATATCATTACTAAACATATATGCACCACATGGTATAGCATCCAAATTCTTAAAGGAGAAGTTCAGGTCGTTACAGGAAGAAAGAGACAGCAAAACTATGCTAGTGGGGGGACCTCAACCTTCCCCTTTCTGAACTAGATAAATTTAACCACAGAAGAAATAAGAAAAAAGTTAAGGAAGTGAATAGAATATTAGAAAACTGAGATATGGTATACCTCTGGAGAAAATTGAATGAGGATAGAAGGGTATACACTTTTTTCTCGGTGGTTCATGACACATAAACAAAAATTGACCATGTACTAGGGCATAAAAACCTCAGAGTCCATTGCAGAAAGGCAGAAATATTAAATGCATCCTTTTCAGATCATGATGCAATAAAAATTATACTTAATAAAGGGCCATGGAAAGATAGACTAAAAAGTAATTGGAAACTAAATAATCTAATCCTAAAAAGAGAATGGGTCAAACAATAAATCATAGAAACAATCAATAACTTCATTCAAGAGAATGAAAATAATGAGACAACATGTCAAATCTTATGGGATGCAGCAAAAATGTTTCTTAGGGGAAGTTTTATATCTCTAAATGCTTACATTAATAAAATAGAGAAAGAGGAGATCAATGAATTTGGCATGCAACTAAATAAACTAGAAAAAGAACAAAAATGAAAAGACTAAATCTACCACCAAGGAAGAGGAAATTAAAACAATAATTAGGAACTATTTTCCCAACTGTATGCCAATGACAATCTTAATGAAATGGATGAATATTTACAAAAATATAAATTGCCTAGATTAATAGATGAAGTAAAATACTGAAATAACCCCATCTCAGAAAAATAAATTGAACAATCCATTGATGTACTACCTAGGAAAAAATCTCCAGGGCCAGATGGATTTAGAAGTGATTTCTAACAAAAATTTAAAGAACAATCAATTCCAATACTACATATCCTGTTTTGGAAAATAGGCAAAGTAGGAGTCTTGCCAAATTCTTTTTATGATATAAATATGATGCCAATACCTAAACCAGGAAGAGTCAAAACAGAAAGAAGATTATAGACCAATTTCCCTAAGGAACATAGATGCAAAATTTTTAAGTAAAAGATTAGCAAAAAAGTTTAGGAATCTCTGTTCTAGAGTCTTGGCAATAAAGAGTTTTCACCTATTTATCTTTTCCTCCATGGATAATTAGGCCAAACTCTTATTACCATTTTTACAATTACCTTTTTCTTGGTGGTGATGATAAACATGACTTTCCTATTCATTCATTTCTCTTTAAGATATCAAATCCTTAATGTTCTCAAAATTGTGCCTTTTCTGCTACAGATCTTCTCCGTATATGTTTTATTTCTGTTGTTATTCCTATTTTTGCTTATTTGAGAGGTATTTCAACTTTCTTGTGATGCACATTAGTGACTGAAAATGTGATGCTTTCACTAATTGATGGATATGACAGTTCGCTATAGTATTATTGACAGATATTTTCCTTTATTCTTCTTTCTAGCTTCATGCTTAAATTTTCTCAGAATGATCTGGTTTAAGTTAGTCTTGTCAAGTTTTTTTTTTGTAAATTCTTTCTTTATGACTTTTACTTTCCAGAAAATGCTGCTCATGATATTATACATTAGTCTAGTAAAAATATTTTGCAAAAAAAAAGGGTTGTATCCTAGTTGCTTGACTACCATGTCTTTCATTATCAAGAATATCAAAAGTTGAGTAGTTGACAGAATTTCTAGTTTTTTTGGTCTTCTCTTTGTGCCAATTGTTTTAAACTCTTTAAATAGTCTTACTAATAATGACAATAATCTAATCTATGTTGATTTTTGCCCTTTTGTTCATCTCTCATTTTTGAGTATCAACATCTTACTTATGTATGCCAAATTAAGTTGTTTCAATGTCATACCAAATCTTCTCATTTCTATTTCTTCTTATAATTTTAATCCTGATTTTAACCTTCACTCTAACATGTGAATAGCCTACCTCAGGGGTGGAGAACCTCAAGCCTCAAGGCCACATGTGGTCCTCAAGTGTGGCCCTTTGACTGAATTCAAACTTCACAGAAGAAGTCCCCTTGATAAAAGGATGTGTTCTATAAAACTTGGACTCATTCAAAAGGCTGTATCCAAGGACCTAAAGGGCCATATGCCTTGAGGCTGTAGGTTCCCAACCCCTGGTATATCTTATACTTGGCTATTGATTTTTAGCTTCTCCTATATCAGGGAAAAAAGCCATTTCCTGTATCTTGAGATAAATTCTATATTTATACTTTCCAAGTGTATTATTAATTACAGTGTGAAATGTACATTGATTTTCTTCTGTTATGTTTCCCTAACTGTGATGCTGATTTTTCTTTAATGCTAATTGGCCTATGCAAATGTCTCCAAAAGCAAGCATTCAATATGCTTCCACTGAGTGACAAAGTAATTTAAATATATGTTTGCTTTGCAGTACATGAGCAGTATCAAATGTATCAACATTAACAATATTTGCTATTTCTGAGAAGTAATTGTTTTCATTCAAAATTCAGGTTACCATCAAAGTAACTTCGCTTCACTCTAAAACTCCCAGGTAGTGCTTTAGGAATTCTAGATATTGATTTGTGAAAGTCATATGTTGACTGCTTACTAATGAGGTTACAGGTGTGCTGTAACATGGATTGAATCATTTTGATATGGCACCAACTGTGTGTTGGAATATGTATTTGCTGATGGGGAAAATGATTGAACACAACTGAAAGTATATGAATGTACTAAAAAAAAAACGGTATCATTTGAATACTCTTTTCATCAGTGTTTTATCTGGCAACTATCAAATGATTTTTCTTTTTATTAATTGAGTTGAAAATGAATTATGCACCAATATAATACAGGTTTTTGTTTTGTTATCTTCCCAAAGTGTGGTTCATTCTTTCATGAATGAATGGATAAGAGACAGATAAATAGACACAGACAGAGTCAGAGACATAGAGATAGAAACAGACAGACAGATCTCAAAATTCTATGATGTATTATGACATAGACAGATAAAAGACTATGGACCATAGATTTGGAAGAAATGAATTTGAATCCTCCATAGATCCTCAAGTATTACCTGTGTGGTCGAAAAGTTCATTTTCCACACGTTAGAAAATTGAGGTGCCTAACATCAAAGTGAACTTTTATTCTTACCTCATAACATTTTTGTGAGTTAAGTCTTTGCAGTAGTTGAGAAGTTTGAAGAGGTGACAATGTAGTGCTTTTTTATCCATATGTATCTCTTGAAGACCATCTACTAAGCTATAGAGAGATTGTGGTTTACCTCAATGTAAGAAGCACTGATGCCACTGAAATTATAGGTCATTGTTGTTTTGATGTTAGTATCATCATCATCTTCATCATTATTGTGCAGCAGGGATTTCTCAAGCAGCAGAAACCATTTCCAGAGGGTTCCCACCAACAATTCTACTAATAGACCAACTGCTAACCATATTTAGGACACTTCTTACTAGACTTTTTTCTAGGCAAGTTGTCTAATTATAAGTACTGAGAGATATTGTCTTATGGATCTATGGTACCTTGACTGTGATGGTCTAGTAACAATATGATTCTATTTTATTCTACTCTTTCTGCACTTCTGCCACTCAATTGTCTACCCTGGAAAAGAGTCAGTTGCAACTATTGATATCTGCTGGCATCCTCCTCACTATTATCTTCCTCTATATTCATAACTAAGGGACAATTTTCAATTAAAATGTAATCATAGTTGTATTGGGTATAAAGTATTTTGTTTTCTGACTGGTGACTTTTCATTTAAAACTATTGTCTGCCAAATTGAAAGAAGATAGATAAGATGAATACTTATGGATTTGTGTTTCCATCAAAATGTAAATTTACCAAGGTGTATTTTATCTCCTTTAAAGTCAAATCAAAGTATTAGTTTCTTATACTTATTGCCTTTACCATTTTAGACCCCATAGTCTTTCAGTTAACCCTTAGTTTTCCTGTTAAAAGTAGTGGAATGAATATGCCAGTAGTTGAATTCCCAAATTAGATCACTTAAAATTGTCTCGTCTTTTAGTGTTGTGGCTTATTATGTAAGACTTCCTGAGGTCAGGAACCATCTTATTAATAGCAGAAGGAACATTGGATTTGGAGTCAATAATCCTTAGTTGAAATATAAGGTCAGCTAATTATTAGCTATGACATTTGTGTTGCTATAGGTATACTGGGGTTGGAGGACTTCGTATATTTGGGCCTCAGGTTGTCAATCTATAAAACCAGGAAATGTAAATAAATCATTTATCCTTTGATCCAATGGAGAGTATTAACATTAAAGGGTTAGCATGATTAGAGCTATAATTAGGAAGATGGACCTGCCACAACCCTAACTAACAAAGACATGACCGAGGAAGGGTATTAATAGGGTATAAAAATTTAGTGTATATGCTCCATCAAAAGAGAAAAAGGAAATGATTCCACTTAGACCTCAGATACAGGTTGGAGAGAGGGATGTTCCAGGGGGCTATACAGGTAGTAGATTTGAGTCCGCTTGTTCTCTCTATCCCCACAAAATTCTCCCCATTGCCCTGCCTCTCCTTAGGAAGACCTGCCTTTCTTTAGCCTTCCATCTACAATAAAAACTCTTTCTTAACCCCCACTTCCCTGTAATGGCAAGTAATAATACATGTAGTTGATGCCTTCCCTCCTTCAAGCTGTGTGGGAGAAACTTTTTGGCAAGGCCTCTCTGTTATCCAAAATGTCCTCCAAATTGTTTTCTAATGCTAAGGTTTTAGCCTATAAGTTATTGTAGTCACAAATTCTCATCCCCACTTAATTGAATTTGTCTGTTTTTTCCTGCATTATTATAATTTTAGCTTTTTCAACTTTATAATTACTTTGAAAAATGTAGCAAGAATCAAAGTAAACACCCCCTCCCATATGTACACTGTGATTTTTAGCCCTGAGGATCTGTGGAGAGAGAGGGCTCAGATCTAACCCCATATCTACATTACATTGCTCCTACCAAGTTCATATCCATATACAGCATGACTTCTGGATGAGTCCTTTTCTCAGCCTGAATGGCACTCCCAAATGGCACTCCCTCACTATTGAAGCATCAATAAAAAGCTCATTTCAAAATCCATCATAGACTTTGACTCTCAGACTCCTAATAGCTTGCTCTCTTGACCTTTCAAAATTCACAAGTTCAGAAACTCCATATTGAACTCCTTTACCCAAAAAGAGAAGAACAAATGGTAAGGCAAAAGGCAAGAGGCCTATATTCATGAGGCTAGATATTGGCTTCAGAAGAGAGGAGACCCATGGCCTCTCTCATCTTACAACATTGTTTCTAACTAGATACTTTCAGTCAAATATAGAGTAAGCTAAAGTATCTGTATTATTTTCACAAAATAAATTTCAGGGTTGATTTGATGACCCTTTGTTTCTAGTTATTCTAATTGTTGCTACTTGTCCTTGAAGGTGCCTTGGGAATTAGAATTGCTTGAGCATCAATAAGGATAGAGATAGGGTGGGAAAAAAGGAGAGGACAGACTCTGGATGTGTAGTGAGGACCACCTGTGAAATAAAGACTACATTGTGTTGGCCCTAACAGATACAGAATAGTCATCTCTAGCCTCTTCTCTTTCTGATTATCTCCAAAAGAGGTTTTCATTTCTACCAAAAGAGCAAGCAGTAAGTTGGAGGTATAATTTTTTCATTATTTCCTTTACCAAACTCTTGACTCTCCTTTTGATGATTTTCATGTAGAATGGTCATTTATTTTCCATATTTTTCCTCTACCTCTCTTATTTGAGACTTAAAATTCTTTTGGGGCTCTTCCAGGAATTTTTTTGGGCCTGAGACCAATTCACGTTTTTCTTTGAGTTTTTGGATATAGCCAATTTGATTTTGTTGTCTTCTGACTTTGTGTTTTGATCTTTCATGTCACCATAGTAACCTTCTATAGTCAGGCACTTTGGTTGTTGTTTGCTCATGTTTAAGCCTGTTACTTGACTTTTAACTGTATGTTGAAGTTCACCTAAAGGAGAGAAAGCATTGTCTTAAGCTTCAGGTTTTTTGTGTATCCTTTTTTCAGAGCCCATTCTTGTTGTCTGTAAATTTTCAGTTCTTTGAAGGTGGTATGATACAAGGAGAAATATGTTTACAACACTCCAGGCCTTTGTTTTGCTCTGAGAATGATCATAAGTACTCTTTTCTATTTTGGAAATGTGACCAGGGTCCCTTCCCTCCAGGACCATAAGTTCTGGTGTGCTAGTGATCTTCCTTACCCTGGGAGTGCAACCTTGGACAGTGACTTGGATTGAATTATGGTCAGTGTAACATAGTTCTGCGTTCAGTACCATTAAAGAGACCCCTAAAATCTCCCTTTCACCAGTTGTTTGCCCCATTTCCTATCTATAGACTGGGAGCTCTGGAAATTACCACCACTTATTGAGTTGCTCAAATATCAGCTGCTGGTTTGCTGGGGTGGCCTGATCTGGGCTGTGCTTTATTCTCGCCCTGGTGTAACACATCTTTTGTGCTTATCTTTTAAGTTGTTTTGGTCTAGAAAATTTTATAGCCAATCCCTTTGTCAGTTCTGCCATTCTAAAATTCATTTTGTGGCATTATTTAAAGTTTATTTTGGAGTGGAATTTGGGAGGGCTCAGAGGACTCCTTGACTGTTCTCTGCCATCTTGGCTCTACCCCACCTCCACCCTCCACATTTATTATTTCTTGCAAAACATATGATTACCTTTCTAACAATCACCATTGAAATACATTTGTATGTATCCTTAACCAAAAAGGATAATAGAGATGGGGAACTATGGGTATACAATATTACATATGCTGTCAAACACTGTTGATATGTAGTAGTTTGAGCTTTTTTCTTCTTTAATTTTCCACCCCTTTTTATAAAATAAATAATAATATGCATAATAGAGAGAGCAAGAATTTATGTGGAAGTGAATCTGATTAAAATTTCAATGAAATTAGATAAAATATGAAAAATAATAAAATAAGTTAGTATGATGCCTTTTTCATATATACTTGCAGCATCTAGGCAGGGGACCTTAAACCAGGTAATTTCTTAAATGTTTATTAAATTCCAATGAAAGCTTTGAAAAAAAAATTTTTTTGACAGATGTGTTAGTGACTCATGCCTATAATCCCAGCTAATTGGCAGGCTGAATCTACTGGATCTCCCTGGAGTTTAGTGTTTCTCAGCTGCAGAAGATTAAGATGATTAGGTGTTGTCATTAAATTCAGCTTTGGGAACAGAGTAAGGAAGAAAATAACCATTTATAAGCATCTACTATGTGCCAAGCTCTGTGTTAAGCATTTTATGAATGTCTCATTTATCCTCACATCAATCCTGGGAGGTGACAAAATGGATAAAATTCTGAGCATAAAGTCAGGAAGACTGGAGTTCAAATCTGGCATCAGTTAGGGCTGTGTGACCTTGGCCAAGTAACTTAACTTTTATTTGTTTCAGTTCCCTCAAATGAAAAGTGGAGTTGATAATACTACCTATCTCAGAGGGTGAATGAGATAGCATGGGTAAACACTTATCATAGTACCTGACACAGGTTTGTAATAAATGCTTATTTTCTTCCTTCCTATTATTGTCCCTATAATAGAAGGTCAGAGGTTAAGTGTTTTACCCAAGTTTACACAGAAAATGAGTGTCTGAGTTTAGATTTGATTTCAAGACTCTAGGCCCAGCTCCTCTATCCACAGCTTCTCCTAGCTGCCTTGATAGGGGAAATCAAGTTGTCTAAAGATGGTTGAAACAGAGAAGGTCCAAGCTTCTATGCTGATCTGCAAGAGGATTGGATCATGAGTAGCTATTGCCCCTCTAGCCTTGGTGAGACGGGAAAGCACATTCTTAAAAATTAGTATTAATAATAACAAAAAATAAAAGAAAATTTCCTTGAGAAAGGAGAAAAAAAAAGGAGAAGAGTTACTCCTCAGTGATAGAAAGATGAAGTCATCTGGGAGAAGACAGTTTCTGTTATTACCTTATATGATATAGTTCTACTTCTTATTAAATTCAGGTTATTTCAAAAGCAGGAATTTCAAACGTGAAAGGGAGAACCAGCCAGCCATATGTTGAGGTCAAAACACATAGTCAGAGACCTCTGTTTTAATGATAGTTAAGTTGTCAGAGTTATAAAAAATATTTTTACCTTCTTTAAGTAAAGGTTACTGTCCAAGAGTGTCTGGCACAGATGAAGATGGTGCTGTCTTCAGGTCTGTTCACATTCATTATGTACCTGCAAAAACAACAAGAAGAGAGTTTCATCTCCTTTTCCTCAGCTTCAGTTTTTAAGATCGATCCCTTGCTCTTGCTTTTCTTAGTTTCTTCAGTCTATTTCTGTACTTATCAAGGCACAGATTCTGTGAAAATTCAAGAATTTTATTTTAATTTTTCACAATTCCTTCTTATCTCCCTCCTTACACTAAGCCTGGGATAAAGAGTAGATTCCAAATTTTCAAGGTTTTACTAGCTTCCCTCAGATAAATATTTGGATACTTGAAGTAACACTTGCATTTTCTTGGCTCTTCCCCTAGGTGACAGGTTAATAATCAGTGTGTTTATGTGGTGGTGTGTGTGTTTGTGTGAACATATTGGGGGATACTTCAAGAGAGTTATTCATACTAGAAGAACATTTATACTCAAAAGAAACTGGCCAGTCCATTGGCATCAAGGTGGCACAGTACATAGGCAGAGTTCTTGGTCTAGAATTAGTATGATTAGTTTAAATCATGCCTCAAACATTTACTAACTATGATGCTGGGCAAGTAACTTAAACTTTTCTGTCTCTGTTTCCTCAGCTTTAAAATAGGGATAATAATAGCACCTGTCTCATAAGATTATTAGGAGGATCAGATGAGATAATATTTGTAAAGTGTCTAGCATAGTGCCTAGCATATAGTAGGCACTTAATGATACTTATTTTTAAATAAATGTTTTATTCCCTTCTTCTAAACAATAATTAAATAGTGTAAAGAAAATTTTCTGGTAGAAGCTACACTCTTACTCTGGGTTTCACTTGCAGCAAAACTAACTGAAAAAGAAGTTAGAGAAAAAAGGTTCTTGATCTGGTGTTAATGGACTCTGATGAGTCATCATATTTCATCATGTTGATGATGGTGAATGAGAGAAAAAAATTACATATTTTCACTTACCTTTGGTTTCTTTTGTAATCCTAGATATATTAACTTATGCATTTAAAAATATTCTGAAGAAGGATCCGTAGAGTTCAGCAGACTACCAAAGGAACACACACACACACACACACACACACACACACACACACACACACACACAAGAACTTTTAAAATTTTGGAGTTGTCAACAATATACCAAAAATATTGTGCAATAAATGACGATTCAATAACGTGTCTGTGTATATGTATTGTTGGGGTGCGTGTGTGTGTGTGTGTGTGTATTTTAATACACATACACATTATATATTATATATAGTATAGTGATGTGTGGTTGTGGATGTGTATATATGTATGTATGTGTATGTATGTATATAGGTATATATGTACATATGTATACATGTGTTTATGCATATATGTATACATATACACATGTTATATATTATAGAGTATAGTGCTATGTGTATGTGTGCATACATGTGTTCATATGTATGAGCATATGTGCATGTATGTGTGCATACACACATATATACACATATATGTCAGGGGGATCTGAGTTCAAGTCTGACCTCAGATACTTATTGGCTATGTGACCCTGGGGAAGTCACTTCACTCTGTTTGCCTCCATTACTCATCAATAAGATGAGTTGGAGAAGGAAGTGGCAAACCACTCCAGTATCTTTGCCAAGAAACTCCTGCATGGGGTCACAAAGAGTTGGACATGACTGAAATGACTCAACAGTAATATAGTATAGTATTTTGGACCAAAGCAAAATTATTATACACTATCATGACAATATATTTATGTAACATTATGCAATTTAAAACATATTATATACATTGATTTATTTGATTATCATAGTAAACCTACAAGAGATTGGTAGTCACAAGGTCATGCTTCCTGGGTCCGCTAGAAATTTGTAATTTCAATTGAGCCCTCATTGCTGTATATCAATCCTTTTACTACTTCATGAATAGATCTCCATCACAATTTCCATCTCCTTTCTCCAAATCTTCCAATGCTTCCTTTCTTCATCCTTTCAGCAGATTACTTCACCTCACACTTCCTTGAAAAAAGATAAAGCCAAACTTTGAGAGCTTTTTCTACTCCCCTGTTCCACACTACTAATCACCTTTACATTGTCTACCAATCTTTCCTTGTTTGTTGCAGAAAAAAAGACTTTTGCTTACTCCTTCCTTCCTTCCTTCCTTCCTCCCTCCTTCCCTCCCTTCCTTTCACTCTCTCTCTCTCTTTCTCTCTCTCTCTCTCTCTCTCTCTCTCTCTCTCTCTCTCTTCTCTCTCTCTCTCTCTCTCTCTCTCTCTCTTTCTTTCTTTCTTTCTTTCTTTCTTTCTTTCTTTCCCTTTAACCACATAGGGTAACATATCACTTTCTTACCTGCTGATGCTCTGCTTAAAGGGAACACAAATTTTCATCCCTAAAACTATTTTTTTTCTCTTAAAGATTATCTTAACCCAAATTACTCTATATCTCCTTAACTCATCAATAATAGGTCCTAGACTAAGCCCTACTTACTAATTACTTGGACCTGATTGGTTTGGAATGAATGTAAATACCATTTATTACTGTTTTGACTAGAAACTACAGGTCTTCCTCCAAGATTTCTTTTTGAGAAACCAGTCTTTGCCTCATTTCTTATTAAACCATAATCACTGAATGGCTGTTGCCTCACTCAAACTCAGATTAGTTAAAGACCTTAGCTTGAAAAGGCCAAGGTCCCTCACTGCATCATGGGCCATCTGCTAGTTGTCCTGATCTATGTTTGGTCACTGGACCCAGATGGCTCCAGAGGAGAGAGGTGAGGCTGTGACTTTGCACAATTCTCCCTCACTTAAATCCAATTCACTTTTATATAATGGGATAACATCCCTGACACAGTGGTCTTCTTTGAGAACAAAGACAAATTTGCAGCAGCAAACCAACTTTCTATTTGTTCTCTCGATCTCATATCCTGTTTTCTCTAGTATCTTGTCTTTCTGATTATCCTCATTGTCTCTCCAATGTTAAAAGTATTCTTATCCACTAGTTCATTGTGTGTTGTCTGTAAGTATGGCCAGATCTGTCCCCTTATTGTATTAAACCTCCAATTGGCCCTTCCATCCACTTCGGCTTTTCTTCCCTCCTTTTCATAGTCAAAATAAAGTAAGAAGTATCTAGCCTCATTGCCTTTCCATTGCCAATCCTTTGAATTTTACTTCTATCATAATTCAATTGAAACTGTTTTCTTAAAGGTCATAAAAAATCTCATTATTCCTAAATCCAATGGTCCTTTCTTATTCCTCAAATTGATATAATATAATAACAACAAAAAATTAGCATTCAAAAAATAAGCTCCGTAAAAATAAATTGGGGAAGGCTTGGCTGGTTAGCAGTTTATTTAAAAAAGATATGAGGTTTTAGTTTAGTAGGAGTTCAAGTTAAATAGGAGTAAAATGTGATATAGAAATCAAAGAATTCAATGTTATGTTGGACTGAATTAAAAAAGCACAATGCCTAGCTCTACTAGATGTCAAACTATATTATAAAACAGCAATCATCAAAACTGTTTCATACTCTCTAAGAAATACAGTGGTGGATCACTGGAATAGGTTTTGTATACAAGATGCAGTTGTCAATGACTATTGTTGTTTGCTTGTTTGTTTATTTTTTCCTGCTAAGCAGTGGGGTTAAGTGACTTGACCAAGGTCACACAGCTAGTAAGAAGCAAGTGTCTGAGATCAAACTTGAACTCAGGTCCTCCTGATACCAGGGCCAGTGTTCTATCTATTGTGCCACCTAGCTTCCTCTGTTAATGACTATAGTAATTTATTGTTTGGTAAACTGAAAGACTGCAGCTTCTGGGATAAGAACTCACTATTTGACATGAATTACTGGGAAAATTGGAAAATAGTATGGCAAAAACTAGGCACAGACCAAAATCTCACACCCCATAACAAGATAAGGTCATAATGGGTAAATGATTTAGATTTAAAGGGTGATACCATTGAAAAAAATAGGAGAGCAAGGAATAGTTCACCTGTCAGAACTATGGAAAAGGGAAGAATTTATGACCAAATAAGATATTGAGAACATCATGAAATGCAAAGTGGGTAGTTTTGATTATATTAAATTAAAAGATTTTGCACAAAGCCAATGTAACCAAGATTATAAGGAAAGTAGAAAGATGGGGAAAATGTTTACAGCCATAAAGACCTCATTTTAAAATATATAGAGAACTGAGTCAAATTTGTAAGAATACCAGTCATTCTCCAATTGATAAATGGTCAAAGGACATGGACAGATATTTTTCAGATAAAGAAATTGAAGTTTCATAGTCATATGAAATATATGCTCTAAATCACTTTTGATTAGAGAAATGCAAATTAAAGCAACTCTGAAGTACCACCTCACATCTATCAGATTGGTTAATATGACAGAAAAGGAAAATGATAAATATTGGAGAAGATGTGGGGAAATTACAATACTAATGCATTCTTGGTGGAATTGTGAACTAATCCAACTAATCTGGAGGGCAATTTGGAACTATGCCAAAAGGGCAATGAAACTGTGCATACCCTTTTATCTAGCAATACCATTTCCAGGTCTGTATCTCGAAGAGAAAAAGGGAAGAGCACCCACATTTACAAAAATATTTATAGCTGCTCTTTTTTTGTGAATTGTGGAAATTGAGTAGATGCCCATCAACCGAGGAATGGCTGGACAAATGTTGGTATATGAATGTAATGTGCTATTGTGCTATAGAAATGATGAGCAGGTGAATTTCAGAAAGAAAAAAAAACCTGAAAAGACTTACATGAGCTGATGTTGAGTGAAGTCAGAACAACCAGGAGAACACTGTATACAGTAACAGCAACATTGAATGATGATAACTATTATAGACTTACCTCTTCTCAACAATACAATGATCCAATATAATTCCAAAAGACTCATGAAGGAAAATGCTGACTATAGAGTCTAAATGCAGAACAAAGCATATTATTTTCACTTTTTCCTGTTTTTTGACTTTTGTTGCGATTCTTCTTTCACAATATGACTAATGTGGAAATATGTTTAACATGATTGTACATATATAACCTATGTCAGATTGCTTGCTGTCTTGGGGAGGGGCAAGAGGAAGGAGGAGGGGAGAAAAATTTTGGAACTCAGAATCATACAATAATGAATGTTGAAAATTATCTTTACATGTAATTGGAAAAAAACCATTAAGAACAAAAAGAGAGGCACAATGTTCAAATTGAGGATGAAATAACTTAGTTGTAGTCTGCTCCACTCAGACCACATCTGGAACACTCCTTTTGATTATGGGGGATTTAAGTAGCTGGAGAGTGCCTAGACAAGGGAAACCAAAATAATAGGGCTCAAGGTCATGTCATGGGAAGATCAGATGAAGGAATTAGGAGTTGTTGGTATGAAGAAGTGAAGAATGAGGGGAGACGAAATGGCTGTAACAAGTTATTTAAAGGGCTGAGATGTGAATGAGGGATTAGACAGGGGTGAGTAACTTGCAACTTCAAAGCCACATGTGGCCTTTGAGGTACTTGTGTGTGGCCTTTTGACTGAGTCCAAGTTTTACAGAGCAAATCCTTTTATTAAGGGGATTTGTTCTGTAAAGTTTGGATTCAGTCAAATGGCCATGCTTGAGGACCAGGAGGGCCACATGTGGTCTAGAGGCCATAGGTTTCCCACCCCTGAATTAGACTTTTCTTCATTGTATGCTAAAGGCAGAACTAAGAGTTCTCAGTTGAAATTTGTAGAAGGGCTGATTTCTAGTCAATGTTAGGAAAGATTTCCTAACCAAAAAGTTGAATGGGTAATCTTTGAAATTGGTTCCTCTTGGTTAGTGGTCTTCAAACACAGGCTAGAAAAGCAATCATCATATGTTCAATCTTCGTGTCTGGGTTAGACTAGGTAGTCACTGAAGCACTTTACAGATCTGAGATTTGTTAACTGTGATGAGTTTTTAAATGTTATTAAAAATAAGATATTTTAGTCAGAGAATTAAGCTACTTAAACTACTGAATAAAATAGATTATTGGATAAATTCTCTGTATTTTTTAATCTAGGTTTCCTCATATGAATTGAGGATCAAAGCTTTAGAATTGAAATGGGCTTGGGATTCCCATAGCCGAATGATCCCCTTCACTGAAGGGAGAACAAGGTTCAAATCCCACCTCCAACACTATCTTACTATGGGACCTTAGGCAAGTCCCTTAAATCCTCTTGGTCTCAACTTCCTCATTTATAAAAAGACAGAGTTGAACTAAATGAGTTCTAAAGTCCCTGTCAGTCCTAAAAATATAATCCTATATGATTCCAACCAGTAATCAGGTACTACTTGTGGTTGGAAATTAATTAAATGTTATAGCTGTGAAAGCATAACTGCTGATTTAGTTGTTCCCTAATTACTTGTTCCTCAGGAAGCTATTTAGGTTCTTTTGAATCTATAGTTTTCCCTCTTGTGTAGTTCTACCTGTACTCATTTACAAGTGTGTTTCAGAAACAAACTTACTATTATTCAATTATTTTAATTGAATACAAGTATGATTCAAGTAGGTAGTGTGTTTTTGTTTAATCACTTTAGTGACTCAAATGCTTCTAACACATCTTGTGTGATCCTGGGCAAGTTAATTAGCCTATCAATGCCCTAGGCCACTGTCTAATACTATAAGTTTCAGAACAAGTACCCATCTGCATTGGTAAGATGGACCTTTGTTATGGACAAATTTCTTATATCAAATCACAGTACTGAACTAAAAAAAGAGAAGTTCAAATATGCATTTGGTATCTATTCTTCCTATGAAAATTGATTAGGGACAGATTTTAAGTATGATTTAAGAATTGTTGATTAGTATATTATGCCATTGATGACTATGAAGAAAGAAAGGAGATGTGTTCCAGACTTCTTCTTGCCTGGTTAATGTGTCTAGACTGAATTGAGTGTATTAAGGGTATCCATTTTTAACAGATATGGTAAAAGGCATTTATAGTCTTTTTTAATTCCTTTTAAATATTTTCATTTTTTTAAATTTAAAAATAAAGAAAATATTCATTAAATTGTATTTGTTATTAATTACATTTAAAGTTACCTATATTAAGCAAAGTGATGTGTCATAAATAGCATATTGAGATGTGAAATTGTTGCAAAAGACAGCAGTAAGGCAAGAGTTCCTAGAACAACATAGTGCTCACTATAAAAATGTGGTTTAGTTTATTAGCAATGTACAAAGATTTAAGAAGCCAAGATCTATGTTTTACTGTCTTGTTCATCCTTTGTGGAGAGGAAATTGAAGAGAAAAAAATGGAAGGAAGATATTTTACCTGTGTAACATTCCCTTCTTCTTCCCCCCCTGACCCTTGCAATCACATGCAATTGATGTCATCACATCTATAAAGACAGTCAATTAAGACCTTCCAACCCATGGGTCAGAGGAGTTTCAGAACATCAGTTCTTTACTTTAATAGCAAGCAATTCTTGGGCCTTTACAACTAGACTACAGTTTTGCTTCTTACTACCAGTTACAAGATCACTTTCAAAAGACTTTAAGGTGGTTGTAACAAGAAGCAGTGGACAGAAAGCAAAATCTAAAGAAAGTTGTTCAGATAATAAACTTGACAAATCCATCCTGAAAGCATTTAAAAATGTAACTGGAATGCCAAGAGCAAACTTGCCAAAAAATATAACTAGATGTACAAAGATTTTTTTTCCATAAAAAATAAATACTTTTGACCATAAATTTGAATGAGGCTATCACAGTTGGACCCTAGTGAAGAAAATAGAAATGTAACTAAGGATTACAAAGATGAGTAGATCAGATAGTCTTATACACAGTGGAGGTCCACATGCTAGGTGACTCAATTTTGGAGGAGTAGAATTGATTCTCAAGATTTTGTAAAAAGCAAAGGATAAAAAAGACTTGGGCAAAATTTTGGATGTTGTTGTCACCCAACACTGTGACTAAGAAAATGCAAATAATGGATACAGCACTGGCCCTGAAGTCAGAAGGACCTGAGTTCAAATCCAGCCTCAAACCAAACACTTGACATGTCCTAGCTGTGTGACCCTGGGTAAGTCACTTAACTCCAATTGCCTAAAAAAAAAAAGAAAATGCAAATAGCTGTCAACATAAAAATTTTCCCATTTCCCCCATCTCTTCAAAATGTGTATGATAATTTATTGTATAAACATAAAGCATGAAGGAATGACATGAGAATAAGTTAATTACATGAGAAGGAAATAAACAGACTTTTGTGAATGGTAGTTTAAGTAGACTACACCTTTATATGCTCAAAGTTGATTGAAATGCAAAGAGTACATAAGTTATCATTTGTATCTGTAAAGAAAATGGGTACTTAAAGGCTGTATTACATGTATATGCCAAAAGTATAAAAAAATTCCTTGAAAGATGTAATAAGATAGAGAAGTTTGTTTAATAGCACTCTGATTATGGATATGTAAATCATAATGCAGGAGATAAAATGCTATGGACGTGGTTTTTTTTTCCATAATGGGACTAGTGTAGAATCCAAATGGAAAATGTAATTGTGCTGATTGTGACAAACAGTACAATGCCTTCTAAATGAGACAAATAATCAATTAGAAGTTTGGTCTAATAGAAAATAAATTAGATGAAGTATTCCCACTATTCAGTCTCTTATGTGATTGGATGGATAATTCAATGGTGTTCATCCATCAGCAGACAGAACTTATAGATACTTCTTGGACAATGATCTTGACCCCACAAATAACTTCAAGCTACTCTCTGAAACAAAGAACCATCTTTTTAACACTATTTTTTTCTAGAGATACAGTATGGCTGTCAGTCATAGGATATTGGAGAATTAAATTTAAAGTTACTAAACAATAACAGACAAGCATATGATATGCAAAGTAGTCAGCATTAGACTTCTAGCAAACATATGTTGTAAATGATGTCAATAGAAAGTTGTATGTCCAAAGAAGGAGGCAGACTGGTCATGTGGCAAGAGTGAATAATAGCCAATAGGCAATACCTGTGCCCCATTAGAGTAACGGCACCAATATACTAGATACAGTACATTTGTAGTACTTATCAGGAAACAGGACAAGATTTGTACAGCATGAGAGGGTGAGGATGGGTTGCGATCTCCACTATTGGAAGGAGTACTTACAATGTTGAGGTAACAAATACATACACAAAGCCAAGTGTTGGATATAATCTGTTGTTACAACTCTGTGATTCTTGATCTATATTCTCTCTCTTGCCCACTATCATGACTTCAACACTTACCCCATTGAATAACTCCCACAGCAATATTTTCTCCATCTCTGAAGATTCTTAAAATCCCAATGGCTAAATGGTAGCTATTTTCTTGGAATACCAAGAAAACACATTATAATTCTGAATACATTTATCCTCAAAAACATCACTGTACATGGTGGTTAACTGCCCATGGTACTATTAAAGTGTATAATGTGTTTCAGATATATGTTTTTTCACATGGTCTGAATACCTAGTTTTGTCATCATATGCAAAACCTTGTTACTATAGAAAGCATCTGTTTGAATTGTAAAAGATTGTAACAATCTATTCATAACCTGGGAGATTGTCTATTATTATTCTTATGTGCAATATATTCTACACATGTATGCACACATATGGTTCTAAGTTAAGGGAAAAGAACCGTATTTTATCTGTGCTACTCAGTGCCTGAAACAGTGTCCTGTGCATAATAAGAGGTACTTAATAAATAATTTTCAATAATAGTAGTAGTGATGAGGATGTTCGGTCTTATGAAAGCAGAATTAGATTTTGATTCAGGTGAGAGCTGTCTTTGAACCCCACATTAAACACTTGCTAGCTGTATACCCATACAGTACCTATTAAAAGTTTCTGAGCCTCACTTTCATTTTTATAAATGTGGATAATGACACTAGCAGTGCCTACCTCACCAGGTGGTTGTGAGAATTAGATGAATTATTGTACGTATTTTTTTTTCCTGAAACTTGAAGTTTTATCAAAATAATTACTGTCACAACACAGTGAAGAGAGGACCAGCCTGGGAGTCAAGAATTCCTAAGTTCAAGTTCTTCTTGTAGTACATACTAGGTAAAGAGGTACAGAGTGTTCAGGGAAGGTTAGTACCTCATGTATGAGGGCTGTTGAGCCTTTTTCAGGGCTACTTTCAACCTCTGGTGTCTACCTGATCGACCCTGCTCTCACCTGTGGCTCCAAGAAGCTGTAGCATGCACAGCAGCCACCCTCTAGTCAACCATTTCTGTAGATGGGTTAAATCAAGTTGAGGGAAACTGAAGTGTCTCAAACCCCTTCGTGAGCTGGGGGGTGTCTCCCCAAGCATATGAAGACTTGACTTGGTGGAATGCACAAACGACAACAATTTGTTCCAATGGCCACGAAGACAATATAAGCAGGCAATGTGAAGTACTTAGAGCTTGATTTACAGATCAAAGATGACAAGATCATCCACTCATTGCATATTGAGCCATCACCAGTCATCTTGAGTCTGCCCTGCCACTGGAAGGTAATGAATCTGGAAGATAGACTAAGGCCAATGATTTTACATAACTCTACCTCACTTAAATCTAATCTATGCATGGGTCAAAAGACATCACCTATACCATTTTACCATTGGTGTCAAGAGCCATGACTCCATTTTTAAAAATTAGTAGTAATAGCAACAACAACAGAAATAGTAGTAAATGTTAACTGCTAAGGAACTTTATCCATTTAGAAACACATGCTCCTCTCTTGGGTTCCTCTTACTGCCATGAAAGGCCCTTAATGAAAGTAATTTGACAAGAAATATTTCTTTAAAAAAGAATCATTTCTCAAAAAAAGTAATTCCTTATAGAGATTTGAGCTATTATGAAAGTATAATTGGTGCATGTTTCAGAGAAGAAAGTATAGTGAAGGGAAAGGGGAACTTAACATTAATAGACTGAGGAAAGTAAGTGAGAGTACACTTTTATGTGACTGAGTATATATTTCATGGCATGTGAACACATGCTCATCTTCAGAGAATTCTTTTGGGTACTTGAATTCCAATTAAAATCAAGTGATTGCTTATTGAAGTTATCCTTTAAATAACTGGTACAATTTAAAATAGCAGATTACTGAAAATATGGAAGTGCCAATAAGATTATGTGAATTAAAGATGTATAGGTAGCATAAGAAAGAATATTACTGAAAGTGATAGTTATAAAGATGATACATTTATATTTGTTATGTAACATATGTTACATAGTTATAAAGATGATACATTTAGCAGTGTGTGGTTACATCTTCACCATAAAGTTGACTACATATTAAATCATGATTTTTTTTCCTCTTCAGTAACTCACAGAACCTACAAAGGCATAGATGGGTCATGCTCTAGGAGCATTATACAGATTGCCTTAAAGATCCTTGAAACATTGACATTTTAGTGTGGTTTTCTATCCAATACTTCATCAGATACCTGTAACAAGTCTTTGAGGTTGGTAATGCAAGTATTGTCTCCATTTTGCATATGGAAAAAAAAATGGAAATTCAAGAACTTAAGAGACTTTCCTAATAGCACACAGGTTGTGACAGATCTGGGGAGAAAAATCAAATCTTTTGACTTTAGTTGTATTGCTTTTTCTGTGGTACTATAAACTCAGTTCTTTTAAAATATTTTCTCAAAGGATTCTTCCTATCTGAATCAATTTCTTTTCAATTTTTTCCAATATTTCTTCACTTTGGAATACTTGTGTGAGCCTGTTCTGTGATTTGTGGAATAGACTTCAGTATTTTAAAGATCAATAATAAATTCATTATCTTTTGTTATAACCAATATTTTGACTAGAGATGTCAAATGAAAAGTCATTTTAATTTTTATTTTGCCTGCCCTTCAACAAACACCTTCCTTCACCTAAGAATCTAGACAAAAGCTCCAGAACAAAATAACTTTTAAATAGACTATGTTATGGTTAGATGTGGTAGCCCCTCTTTCTCTTCCCTGCCTCCCACAATTGAGTGACTTCCTGCAATGGCCTGAGTTCTAGCTGAAGCTTTGAATTGACCTTGTTAACTAGCAATGTGACCTTAGCCAAGTGATTTAAGCCAAGTGATTAATCCTTCCTTGACTTTCATTTCTTCTTGTACAAAATGAGAACATAGGACTAGATAATTTCTCTAGTTCCTTTCAGTTCTAACAGACTATTAACTATTTCTACCTCTTAGAATAAATGATTTCCTTCATGTCTCATAAATCATCTCTATAGGAAACATTTCCTATTCCCTTGACTTTTTAGTGCTTTCTCCATTCCTCTTCTAAGCATTGGGCAGGCACACAATATGCAATTGAAAAATTACTAAGAAATGTCTGTTGCCTGGTTGTCATATGTCTTCTTATCTACTTCTATGTGATCTTATCTATCTATATAACCTTTCTGTAGAATGTAAATTCTTGAGGGCAAATATTTCTTTATTTGTTTCTTTGCTGTTATTTGTTAGTCTTTTTGTCTTACTATTCCACAAATTGTGAAACATGTCTTTCACATAGTAGATATGTAAAAATGCTTGTTGAATTAGATTCTATATTATGTTTTAGCACAGTAAAGGTGAGAATTGAAGACCATGAAGGACTAGCACACAGTCCTGTTGCATGATGAGTGAAATAATTTGTTGTATTTCCTATTCAAAGGATACCTTAAGCAGTTCCCTAAATGTAAGGTGAAATTTTAAAATAAACTTAACATAGGGAAAAGTATTATTAAAAATTTGGTGAAATATGTAATTATTTTATCCATTTTCTTTCATATCTGCTTTTAATTTGAATAATGAGTCATGGGATAATCTTTCTATATTATAGATCTTCCATCTTTTCATATTTTTATACATGTTAAACCACTTAATGGATTAAGTAAATATTTATTCAAATGAAAAGACCACTAAAGAGATGAAATGCTGAATATTTTAAACATTTATGAAAAACATAATACCTAGTACACATCATTAACGTAGTATTTAAATATTTTCAAAGCATTGTATATATACATAGACACACATACACATATAACCCTCACAAAACCTGTGTAAAGTAGGTGACATTTTTATCTGCATTTTACACACATGAAATCTGATCCCGAGAGTAGTTAAGAGACTTGTCAAGAGTCATGGAACTCAATTTTCAGTTGGGATCTAAACTCACATCTTAATAACTCCAAGTACAGTTCTCTATTCACTATTCCCCTTAGCTCCCTCAAAAGAACCTAGACAAAAGATAATAAAAGATAGTCCTCCTTAAAAACAAACATGGGGGACTACTTGGAGCATCTAATACAGAAACATTCTGACAAATACAAACAGTTGTGTTTGTTTACTCAACATTGTTGTTGATTATAAGGGAGGGTTCATTTGGGAAATGACTAATATAAATTCAAATGCATAGATGTGTGTGTCTCTCTATATATACATATATATATGTGTGTGTGTATGTGTGTGTGTGTATATGAGAGACACACATAAATATATGTGTGTGTGTTTGTATGTATATGTATATATGTATGTACACATACATATATACGTTATACACAAGGCTTATATTTAAGGACATTAGACTGAGTAATCATTGTAAATTTGACAGTAAAAAGGTAGAAATTTTGATAGGTATTACTACAGACTACAAAAATCTAATACCTACAAAATGCTTAGAAAGATATTTTGGGTGGCTAGAATTATACATCAAAGTGTTCTCTTTCTCATGGCCTTACAGCTGACAAATCTCTAGATTAAAATACAGACTTCAGAATCTGCTGGCAAAATTGACCAAAATGTTTTACTAGTAAAGAATCATTATCATTAATTAAACTATTGCTCAAAATTGAACAGATATGATATTGATCTTAAAAATAAAATCATATTTTATTAGATGTTGCCATGCCACTTCCCCATAACATCTAAGCTACACTGAACAAAAAGGCATTCAATACCCCAAAACCTGAATGAGGAGATGGAAATAATGTGGAAACTGAATGAGGTACATGCTCTCTAGTAGGCTACTGGAATTGTACTGAGATGTTTTCAATGTGACTGTGGAAGGTGAGCTTATATCCTAGTACTTTGATTCAACTACAAACAGAAATTATTTTACCCATCTTTTTAGTAGTCTACAGAACGTTAAAAGTAAAGAAATAGCAGGATGACAACTTAATTCTCAAACATTTCTATTTCCAACATGTCAAAAAGAATGAGAAAAATTAGATATAGTGATATTTTCACTATGTACAAATACTCTAACCAAATTGGAAACAGACTTCACCTTTAATAGCCAATGACTTCATATTGTGTTTTTTTTGCTTTTGCTTTTTTCCTCATCAATAGCATCCATTGGTCCAAGGCACATAATCACTTAATATCAGCCAGTGCAAGGAAATTATGAAAAACTAACTATATACTTCTGCCTATGTTCAATTAGATAAGGGATGAAATCAAGGAGGCATTAAAATATGAAGAAAAAAACTTTGAGGATTCTGAGGTCAATGAAAATCATCCCTTAAAGTAAACTGCAGATATCATACCTAATAATGAAACAAATGGGGCGGGGGGGAAAGGACATATTTCAATTGCTTTTGAAAAGGAAATGAGCACACAGACTGTTTTTTAGAATGATAACATGAATGCAATTACTTGACTAATTACAGGAAAGCCAAGTAATTTCTAAAAGTTGTCTATTATAAAAATCACCATGAAGAAATGCATTTTCACACTATTTGTAATAGAATGTCAAAAACATTATCAATTCAGCAATTATTTATCAAGGTTTCTGAAAGTTGTAAAACATCTACACTATTTCTGTGAATTATCAAAAAACCCTAGGCTTACTTCTACAAGCATAATTCTTGCATGAGCTATAAATATCCAAGACAGAACTAAGTATCTTGAGAAAACAAGAGCATTACATGTCTACTTGGAAAACTCTTCTCTCCTTAAAATGCCATCAATATAATAATATAAAATATAAATTTTGTAAAATTTGACATTTTAAGGGATTCATTTTCATCCCATTTTCATACTACTTAGCCTTAATTCTATGATAATCTCTCCTAAGTGGAGCTAAATATAAATTCCAAATCAAAGAGGAAGTCAAACAAAAATGCCATTAATCATTCCATGTATATGATTGACATCAAGCTATATGACTATATTAAAATGATATCTTTTAATATCTCCTTCATCTCTTTGCTTCTTTCTCAAATGATATCCAATATTTTTGGACTTAGTGTAACATTTTTAATGTATGACAAGGAACAGTCTGGACTGGAGGATTCAAGATTTTATTAAGCTGTTCAATAACAAAGAAAATATTTTAAAATACCTTGATCTCCCCCAGGCAAGCTAAATCTACCATAAAGCTATCATGGAGGAAGCTATGGCAGTATATGTTAAAATAATTGCCAATATCCTCAAATCAAACTCAGTGGGGAAAAACAAACATGTAAAGCAATTAAGACAGGCAAAATTAGCCTTATAAATGCTTTTCATAACATTTGTAAAGAGACACATTTTTATTAGTAATTTAATTGATCTTGTTCATGATCAACCTCAGGTTTCTGTAACTAAATGGTATAATAAATGTTTTTTTTTTCTTCAGAAAAATCTGAACCATTTATAAGAATATTCCCAGATATTGTTAGAGGATCTGAGTACTACATACTTCACCAAGATATCACACAGAGTCCCTTAAGGTAAATTTCTTATTGGAATTTCTGTCATTGTTTTGAAAAGAGTAGAAATGTTGAAATAGTGGTCATGTTTTTAATGTTTTAAGGTATTGAATTTCAACTTTCTTTTGTCAAAATGGAGGAGTAAATTTTGTGCGACTTTAAAAATTCCTGTTTTGCCTAATAAGTATTCCTTTGTTCTCTCTCAAAAACTTTAAAACTGTTCCTGATAATTACACCATTTGCAAATGCCAGCATAAAGGGAAAGTTTTGGATCTTATATCAACTTTCTTAGACTAAAAAGATTCTGGTTGAAGTAAAATTATCACTTGTAATCAATGTTTTCTCATCCCACATGAAAATACTCTTTTTGAGATGATAAATAAAAGCAATGACAGAGCTAAGTATTTAGAAGAATTTATCTTATCATTCTTTTAGGTAAAGGAGGAAAAAAAATCAGTTTATTTTCTTAAATGAGAATGATTTGGGGTGATTTGGATAACCCTTGCCTAGTTTATGCTGGGTTTATGTTTCAAACATCCTTCTGAATTATATGATTACTGACTTCAGGTGTTCATCATTATGTAATCTCAAAAAATTCTACTGTGAAGGCAGAGAATGTTACTTTACAAAATTGTGTAGTTTGTCTGCCCGCACAACTTTAATTACAAGACGTGCATTCATGTGTGTTAAGGGTAGTTTGACAGAGGAAAAACAAATATTTATAGCAGTCTGTCAAAAGAAAATTGGGACAGCTGTCCATTGTCTTAACCATGTGAGAACATCTGTTGTAATTCTATTATTTTTTTTTCATCAAAAGAGGAAATGGTAGAAAAATAATTCACAAAATTAAAATGTATTGTTTTATATTATTTTGTGGGATTTTCTTTCATCTTCTATTTCCTAAGTGAATAATGGAGTATTTTCAAAGATAAATTCTGTGCCACACAGTTTTCTTCACTTAAATAATTGCTAATATACATATGTATAATCCTCTCTAGTTAGTATGTGTTGTAGAATTCAAACTTATTAGTGACATTTAAAAATGGTAGACATTCTCCAAATAATTTGTAACTAGGTTTCAAAAAGGGCCTTTAAAGTATGGCTCTTGTGGTTTGAGCTCCAATGTACTAATGGAAACTTGTATTGGAGATGCATTGGAAAAATACTATCTTGAAAAGGACTGAAGAACAATCTAGCTTTCATGTTCACGTTCTATATTCCTTTGCTCAGAGTTGCTTGCTGTTTATCATTCTATGTTGGAAAAAGAGAACAAAACTGAATTGTCATTTCTCTTTGATACTGTTCTGTGACTTCTACACTCCCTGTGTAGGTCATGAAAGATTTTGATTGAAAAAGCCTCCTGGATTGGAAGTTTCATATTGCAATTGAATGAGCAAGAGGTAATGACTCTTTCAATAGATGGTTTTTATCACTAGCTCTGATTAATTAGGGTAAAAACTAAATAATCTGATAAGAAAGAATCAGGATTTATTGGAATTGCCTGCAGTGGTTCTCCCACAAATTCAGGGTATATCCTTCTTGAATACTTTGCCATTTAAGAAATCAATGGTTCCAATCAGTGTTGCCTTGTAAAACCATTTCCTTGCGTTCAGGAAAACCAGAGGTGATCTGTCTCTCTTTCTACTGCTTTCACACATGAGTTTTTCTTTGAAAATAAAATTCTGTAATTTAACAGTTAATTATACTTTCAATTCTCAATTTGCAGTGTTGTCTATAGTATAAGCAGTTGGTAATGTCATGGATATTTGTAAACAGGGTGATACCTCTTCCTGGATGTCTAAATCTTAGCACTTTGTTATATAATCCTCTGTACAATAGAATTTTGTCCAGGCGTTCCATCTCATATCCTTTAAGATCAGACTCATTAGGATAAGTGATAAGGTACATTATGAGGTGAGGTTTTATTATACTTTAAAGCCTATCCTAACCTCACCATGAGTTTAGGTCAAAGTGATATTGTTGAAGAAATGTTTCTGTGGCTAAAGGGCTTGTTTATACTTAAGGGGAGGATTAGGATTGATGCTATTCATACAATACATTTCATATACTCTTATTTGACAGGAGGTTAAGCACATTATTTCAATTTACAAATAACTGGAAGAAAATTTTTAGTTTGTTTTTAGTCTTTAGACTGTTGTTTTTAGTCTGTTGCTCAATTGTTGAGTTTTAAATTAAGTCCTAATTGTGAATGACTAACTACACCCCTTATTAAAATTTGTTAGAGAGTGTGACCTTAGTAAGGTTATATTTGAAGCATTAGGCACTATAAAGAAGCATAATTATTACTTTTAAATCTTTTCAATATCATTCAGAAAGTAACATTAACCATGTATGTATATGTAAAATGAGTGAAGAGAGCCAAACCTAATATCATTGAACAGGCAAGAGTTATTAAGTGGTTCATCAATTAGTATCATGTTTACACTTTTCTTGTCAACTATAATGGTGGATTTGTTTGAACTGTGGTCTACTTAGTTTATTATAGTCATTAGTGTCTGTCAGTAAGAACTAATATGCTTGAGTTGCATAACACTTGAATTTTTAGCATCATGCCCATCCTATAATAATATTGTCATAAGAATGATAATTTCCAGAAGGGCATAGTATCAAACACAAGATAACGCATGTTCATTTCTCTTAATCAAATTGAGTAAATGTTTGTTGAACTTTTTTATTGAATAGAAATACGAGTCAGTTTCTAATGAATTGTTCATTATGTTAGGGTCCTAATTTAGTCCTTAGATTATACTTTAAATAGATAACTATGTGCTGAATCACAGATATGTGTTCATATAGGCAGTCCTCAATTTAGGAATGGGTTATGATTGAAAAGATAACTTGTCTATTGATTGTAACTCTGAATGCATTTCTTATATAAATAGTGAATAAATAGAGGGAAGAGAAGTGACTAATTGGACTAAAGTGACTAAGTAACTAACAGGACCTATTATGTGTCAGGCACTGTGCTAAGTGCTTTACAAATAATATCTCCTTTGAATCTCACAAAAATCCTAGAAGATAGGTGCTATTATCCCCATTTTACAGTAGAGGAAGCTGAGTCAAATAGAGATGTAGTGACTTATTCAAGGGTCATACAGCTAGGAAGATGGAGGCTGTATTTGAACTCAGATCTTCCTGACTCCAGGTCCAATGCTCAATTCTCCATATCACCTAGCTGCCTTCCCACATCAACCCTATTGCCAATTGGCTTACTACATGATCTTTCCAAAGTATAATCTCATAACACTGAGATAATGCTATTTCTTTCGCAAATATTTTTAAGGTTCCAGTTTGGAATGCTAGTATATTTGCTAATGATACCATATATTCCCTGCCTAGCCCTGACAGAAAAAATCAGGGATTCATATCTATACTAATACTTCCCTAGAGCTAAGATGAGACACTCTTTCATTCCAAGATGGTCCCAAAAGCCTGGATCAGAAGCTCTAGCAAGATAGGACTAGGAACTAAGGGTGAATGAATGGATTTAATGTCATAGTAAGTGAGAGCTATAATAATAATTCAGATAATAAGTGAAAGTTAAGTGTTGAAGTGGATGGAGTATAGAGCCAGGAGTCAAAAAAAATGTAAGTTCAAATCCAGACTCAGACCCTTCCTAGTCAAGTGACTCTGGGCAAGTCACTTACTCTCTTTTTGCCTCAGTTTGCCATTTATACAATGGGGATAATAATAGTACCTACATTCCAGAGTTGTTGTGAGAATTAAATGAATTAATAATAAAGGGCTTAACACAGTGATTGGTACGTAATAAGCAAATGTCAATGTTAGCTTATTATTATTAATATTAATTAGGATTAGACTCTTCTGCCAGTCTCCTGTACCAAAGATACTTCTTCATCTTAGGTTGGATTGTAGTCAGTCTTCTTTTGTTTTCATCCATTTAAGAATGGACTATTATTACCCCTTCTACTTTTACCACCCATTACTTCTGGCCAGAATTTCTTTCTTCGTCTCTGCACAGAATAGAACCAAATCACAGAATATCAGAATTAGAAGTAACATCAAGAGGCCATATGGTCCAACCCATAGTCCATGTAGAGAATCTTCTCTAAAGCAGCCTTAATCAAAATAGTCATATAAACTTTCACTTGAACATCTTCAGTGTTCAGTGAACTATAATCATGTGCTATATATTATGCTTTGGAACAGTTAGAGTTTTTAAGAAGCTATTGGTTTTTTTTCCTCCAAAGCAATAGCTTTGCTTCATTTTTGTTTTAAAGCAAGCTGAAATCTATTTTTTTTTTCTGCAACTTCTTTTATTAGTGAATGGAAATTCCTCCCTTTCTGGACAAACAAAACAAGTTTATTCCCTCTTCCACATGATAAACTTAGAGAGTTGTCTCCAGCTGGGGAACCTGTGGCCTCAAGGCTGCATGTGGCCTTCTAGGTCCTTGGGTGGGGCCTTTTGGCTGAGTCCAAATTTTACAGAACAAAACCTATTATCAAGGGGATTTTTTCTGTGAACCTTGGTTTCAGTCAAAGGGCCACACTTGAGTACCTAGGGGCTACATGTGCCCTTGAGGCTGCAGGTTCCAACTTTCCCTTCTTGGACTCAAGACTAGCTTTCTATCCATTATTTCACTCTACATCTAAGAATCTATGAGACTATTTATTATTTGTTATTAAAAATTGCATTTGAGAAAATGCAATAATTAAATTCAACAAGCAGTAATTGAACAATAACTATGTTTAGCATTATGTTAGGCACTATGAGTGGGAGGGTGTGGCATAGACATTGATATATACAAAGCAGGAAATTTATGACAAAGATAATTTTGCAGAAATGTTGTAGAAAGATTTTGCTAATATAACAGCTGTTATACTATATATACTATAGTATAACCCTGAGGAACACTTCAAAATTGAGGATTCAATAATTACATAAATTACATGAAATATAGTACAAAGTTACCCCTTAATTCTATAGAATATAGTACACAGATATGTACATATACATGGATTTCTGTACATAAATATATGTGTGTGTAAGTATATATGCAGAAGGTGGAGTCAAGATGGCTAAGGTGGGGACTCACCTGAACTCTCCCACAAACCCTTTCAAATACCTTTAAATAATTACTCTAAACAAACGTTAGGTGGGAGAAGCCACAAAAAGAAGGAATGTAACAATTTGCCAGCTCAAGACAATTTAGAGGGTCAGCAGGAAAAATATGTAGCACCAGGGTGAGAGTAAAGTACAGTCCAAAGTAGGCTGGGCCAGTGCAGATGAACCATTGAAAATCAAGAACATGAACTCAGAGGCAATTGAATCGGTGGTGGCAGTGGTAGTTTCCAGACCTCTCATCCCATAGATGGTAAAGGAATCAGACAACTGGTCAGAACGAGATTTACAAGGGTTTCTTTGCTGGTACCAGGGACAGGACTATGTTACATTGCCTATACTTGAATCTGGGTGGCACTCCTAAGTCTCACTCCGAGGGTGAGGAGGAGAAATATAACATACTTGAGGCCACAGGAGAGCAGGAAAGAGTACTTGTGGTTACTCACAGACTAGCGTACAATATAGGAGATTAGTAAACATACCTAACTCTAGATCATAATACCTTGCAAGAATTGAAAACTTACAGTTCCCCAGAATTACCTCTGAAACCAGCTGCATGAAAAAGATGAAATTTGAGACAGCACTCCCTCCACTCCAGAAGCAGAGTTCCAATTTCACATAGAATTAAAAGTCAAGATATATGATGGAAAATGAGCAAACAGTAGAAAGAGATCTGGCTATAGAAATTGCTATGGTGGCAGGGAAGATCAAAACACAAACACAAAAGAAGACAACAAAGTGAAAACTCATGTCCAAACCTCAAAGAAAAAAAATGTGAATTGGCTCCAGGCCATGGAAGAGCTCAAAAAGTATTTTGAAAATCAAATAAAGAGGTAAAGGAAAAATTGGGAAGAGAAATGAGGGTTGCCAGAAAATCATGAAAACAGAGTCAACTGGTTGGTAATGGAGCCCGCCCCTAAAAAATACTGAAGATAATAACTCAAAAATGGAAAAGGCCAGTGGCAGCTAGGTGGTACAGTGGAAGGAGCACTGGGCCTGGATTCAGGAGGACCTGAGTTCAAATCTCGCTTCAGACAAATAACACTTACTAGTTATGTGACTCTGGGCAAGTCACTTAATCCCATTGCCTAGCCACAAAAAAAAAAATAGAAAAGGCTAAATGGTAAAAGAGGCATAAAAATCCAACAAAGAAAAGAATTCTTTGAAAAGCAGAATTGGAGAAATGTAAAAAAATTATATATACAAAAATTCACTGAAGAGAGGAACTCCTTTTAAAGCAAAATTGGCCAAATTGAAAAAGAGGTTGAAAAATCCACTAAAAAAAGAGAACTGTTTAAAAAGTAGAATTGACCCAAAGGAAAAGGAGGTACAAAAGCTCGGTGAAGAAAATATTTCCTGAAAAAATACAATTGGGCAATTAGAAGCTAATGACTTTATGACACATTCAGAAAAAAACACAATCCAAGGAATGAAAATATAGAAGAAAATGTGAAATATCTCATTGGAAAAACAAGTGACCTGGAAAATAGATTCACGAGAGATAATTTAAGAATTATTGGAGTTTCTGGGGCATCTAGGTGGCGCAGTGGATACAGCACCAGCCCTGAAGTCAGGAGGACCTGAGTTCAAATCTGGCCTCAGACCAAACACTTGACACTTACTAGCTGTGTGACCCTGGGCAAGTCACTTAACCCCAATTGCCTAAAAAAAAAAAAGTATTGGAGTTTCTGAAAGTCATGATTTAAAAAAGAGTCTAGATACCGTCTTTCAAGACATTACAAAGGGGGAAAAAAGAAATATAAAGGAAAACTAAAAAGAAATCTACTTCTCAAACCAGAAGGTAAAATAAAAATTGAAAGAATTCACCAATCACCTCCTAAAAGAGATTCCAAAATGGAAATGTGCAGTAAAATGTGCTAGACCTCCTAGATCCAGGAGAAAATACTTCAAGCAGCCAAAAAGAAAAAAAAAAACAATTCAAATTCAATGGAACCACAGTCAGGATAACACAAGATTTAGCAATTTCTACATTAAGGGACTGGAGGGCTTAGAATATGATATTCTGTAAGGCGAAAGAGCTAGGATGACAACCAAGAATAACCTACCCAGCAAAACTGTGTATAATCCTTCAGGGAAAAATATATATTCAATGAAATAGAGGACTTTCAAGCATTTCTAATGAGAATATCAGAGCTGAATAGAAAATTTGACTTAAAGTATAAGACTCAAAAGAAGAATAAAAAGGCACACAGGAAAGATAAATCAAAAGGGATTCCATAAGGTTAAACAGTTCACATTCCTACATGGGAAAATGATACTTGTAACTACTAAAAAAATTATCTTATTATTAGGGAAGTTACACACACACACCACACACACACACACACACACACACACACATATACACATATATATATATATGCATATACATATATACGTATATATGTATATATACACATAAACATGTATGTGTATATGTGTGTGTGTGTGTGTGTATACACAGAGAGAGAGAGAGAGAGCAGGTGTGAATTGAATGTGATTGCATGATTATCTAAAAAAAAAATAAAGAGTAGAAAGAAGAATGCACTAGGAGAAGGGGCAAGAGAGAAGTAGAATGGGGTAAATTATCTGATATAAAAGAGGCCTGAGATTTTTTCAGTAGAAAGGAAAACAGGAAGAGGGGAGGTAGAATATGAACCTTATTCTCATGAGAATTGACTCAAAGAGGGAGTACCACACACTGAGGTGTAGAAATCCATCTTACCATACAGCAAAGTAGGAGGGGAAGGGGCTGGTAGAAATGGGGGGATTGGTGGAAGGGAGAGAACTTTTGGGGAGGTAAAAGTCAGAAGCAAAACACTTTTGAGAATGGAGAGGGGGAAAGCAGAGAGAGAACAGGATAAATGGGAGGAATAGGATGGAGGTACATACATAGTTGGCAAACATTGCTGTTAAAAAAAATGCAGTGCATTTCTTTGATAAAGATTTCATTTCTCAAACACACAGAAAGCTGAGTCAAATATATCAAGATAAGAGCCATTCCTCAATTGATAAGTGGTGAAAGTATATGAAGAGGTAGTTTTCAGACAATGTAATCAAAGCTATCTATAATCATATGAAAAACAAATGCTCTAAATCACTATTGATTATATAAATGCAAATTAAAACAACTCTGAGCTATCATCACATAACTATGAGATTAGTAATATGATAGAAAAAGAAAATGACAAATGTTGAAGGGGATGTGGGAAAATTAAAACACTGATACCCTGTTGGTGAAGTTGTATACTGATTCAACTATTCTGGGGAGCAATTTGCAACTATGCCCAAAGGGCTATAAAATTATGAATACCCTTTGACCAAGCAATACCACTATAGGTCTGTATCCCTAAGAAATAGCAGCTCTTTTAGTTGTGGCAAAGAATTGGAAAATTAGAGGATGTCCATCATTTGGAGAATGGCTGAACAAGTTGTTACAATATAATTGCAATGGAATACTATTGTGCTTTACAAAATGACAAGCAGGATGTTCTCAGGAAAACCTGGAGAGTCTTAAATGAAGTGATGCAAAATGAAATGAGCAGAACAAGTACAATATTGTAGACAGTAACAACAATATTATATAATGATCTATTGTGAATAACTTAGCTATTCTCAGCAATACAATGATCTGAGACAATCCTGAAGGACTTATGATGAAAGATGTTGTCATCTCCAAAGAAAGAACTGGTAGAGTCTGAATGCAGATTGAAGATACTTTTTCTTTATTTTTCTTGTTTTTCTTTTTTGTCTTTATTTTCTTTCACATCATGACTTACATGAAAATGTGTTTTGCATGACTACAAATGTATAACCCATGTCAAATTGCTTGCCTTCTCAATAAGGGTGGAGGGAAGGGGAGAATTTGGAATTCAGAATTTCAAAAAGGAATGTTACAATCATTTTTACATGTAATTGGGAAAAACTAAAATATTAATTACAAAAAAGTATATTCTTATTTACTAGTAAACTACATAAGAAAGAATATAAAGAAGTTCACATATAGGAGAGTCCCTCGAGTTTTCTTGTTCCCTTGCAATTCTGTCTGAAGTGGTGAAAGCCCTGGTTCACATTTAGACTTATTTTTTATTATGCCAGCCTTTCCTATGGTAAATCTCTTGCAAGTGGAAATGGCAGAAGTCTCTCTCTGCCAATAAGAGGATCATCCCATAGAAGTAATCATTTCCATTTCTCCTGACTGCCCTCTTTGGCAGACAGAATCCCTGCTGCTTCATGGGCCATGGTGTTGGAAGCAGGGGAAGTCTTTCGCCTGTACCCATATGTACAGCTACTGAATTTATGATAAGTTGACCTCCTTTTATGGGTAGATAAGCAGGCTTGTTATTTATAAAATAGAACATGAGTATGTATTTTGACATTTCTTATACATTTGGTGATGAATAATGTTTTTATGAGATTAAAGTCAAGTGTTTCTCTCTCTTCACTTACTCAACAATGCCTTTTATTTGAAATGTTTGTCTCAAAGCAGAAATAACCCTGAGGTTTGTTGCATTAAATCTTTCCATGAGATCATATTCTGAGATCTCTGCAAAAACTCTGAATCATTTGAAAATCATAACATCCATTTGCAAGCAATACTTTCTTAGAATTGGGGACCTCACATTTCAAATCTGACGCTAGAAGTAGTACTACTTAAGAAAATGCATACAGATGATTTTTTTCTAAATAATCTGATTTTGCTATTAAAATTAAAATACTCTTAAATTTAACAAAGTACAAGAAAAAAAGAATTCAATAATTCGTTTCCCTTTACTGGTATGTTATAGCTGCTATTCTGTATTCAGTGGAATCCTTCCTGTCTTTAAATCTTCCAATGGCTCTCTACTTCCATCTACCTTAGGTATAAATTTTTGAACTTGTGCTGTAAAACAATGCACAGTCACTGAATTTAACCTGCCTCTTCTCATTTTCCATGACTGGCTAAACCACTGTGTTCTAAGACATCTCCAGTGAGTGAAAGTCTGCTGTGATTTGAGGAGTCCAAAAAACAATAACAACAACAACAGCAACAACAATAACAACAATAACAACAAAAACTAAGCTAAAGTCTATGGTGTTATTCCTCTCTTTTTCTATCTGATCTGCAAATCCCACCATTAGCATCATTAATGTATACAAAAGAGGCAGAATCAGTAGGAAGGTAAGTGCACCCAGAAGTATTGCTAAAATGTAGGTTACCTAGGAGCAATTGTAGGTTCTTTGTTTTCCTCAAGAAAGAGAGGGGAGAATGTGTCAGCTAGTTCCTCCTCCCTTGGCTTGCAGTATGGATTTGGTTAGAAAGTTATCTAGTTGTCAGCTTAGACATTTTGCAAATTCTGGGGAATATAATACAAAAGAGGCAAGTTTAAATTAGAGAGAAAAACGGAAAGAAATTTTTGCAAGCATTGGGTCAGTCCAAGGAATGCAGGCCTTAAATGGTGATTTACCTGCATTTCTTACCTAGGTACTGAGGAGGGAAGAAGTACTGTGGGGGGGAGGAAGAACTAATAAAAAGATAAATTAGTTTTCTAATCTTTAAATTAAAAATAATAATATCTATCCCACAATAATTCTGAGGAGTGAATAAGAGTGTAAAAGTTTTAGATATAGTACCATACAAATATCAATCAAATACTAGTATAAATCAACCACAAAGGACTCCTTATGGTCCATTCCTGGCCCATAAAGATGTTTTCAGCAATTGATACTGCCAGACTCAGTGTTCTAAGGCTCATATTTACCTCTCTTCTTTTAGATTCATTCAATCCACGTTTGCCATTCAACCAAGATTCTGGCACCTATAATTTGCCAACTTTCAGAACACTCTCCTTACATCCTCAAGGAGTTCAGTGTTTGACTCAGAGTTTCTCTCTCTTTCCCACTTCCTGCTCTTTAGAAACTGGAGCTGTGTATGTAAATATTTTACTAATTAAACTATATAGGCATTGAGCTGCACAATTAGTAAAAATGAACTTAAATGGGATACAAACACAAACAAAATAGTCCCTACACACAAGGAACTTGAAATCTGTGAGGGGTATACTATATGAGGTATGTGCTAAATAAATATTAGGAATTAGAACCAGATTCATTCAAATGGTTATAGTAACAATGATATTTAGCTAACCTTAGAATGGACTGTATAGCATCAGGGAAAATCTCAACTTTAGTTTAAATCTATATATCCTTCCTTAACATCCACTTTGAGACACTTTCCATCTGGATATCAGTGTTCTAGCTTGAGCACCATATCAGCTGACAGTGGTTTCTGTGGCAGGAGTTAAGAACAGATACACAAAGATTCATTGTGCTAAAGGGCAGTATTTTTGGAGTCCCATGTATGAACTGCAGAAAGAAACTTTATGATGATGCCTTCTCTAAATAATTCTATATTTTTTGTATTCTTTTATTTTACATTTAAATACAAAATTAGAAAAGAAAAAATTGCCATGTACACAGCAGACAATAAGAAAGGATTCAATGTAAACAATAAACATCCATTTCAAGATAACCCATGTAATAAACACTACACATTGTTTTCAAAGCTTCCCAGCTTTTCTTTGCTTCCTTCTTGATTTTCTTCTGTTCTCTGCCATTTCTTTTCCGTTGCTTCCTCCCCTCCCTGCACACTAGAAGTTACAATTAAGCATGGATATATAAAATACATATAATATATATGATATATATAGAGATATTTACATAGATATCTATAAACATAGAAATATATGCATATATACAGTCATACAGATCTTGGCTACATTTGTTTTATTAAAAAATGTTTTAATTGAATGTAATCAAAATTACCCATTTTACATATCACAACACTATCTCTTCTTAGTTTATAAATTGTTCACATATCGATATGTCTGATAGCTAACATGTTCCATGTTCATCAGATTTTCTTGTGATATCTCCCTTATATCTAGGTCATGTATAAGTTTTAACCTTATCTTGGTAAATGGTGTAAGATACTGCTAATTTCTGAAAGATTGTTTTCCAGCTTTCCCAGCACTTTTAACCAAATAATGCACTTATCCCAAAAACTTAAGTCTTTATAGTTCTCAAACACTGGTTAGCTATATTTTTTTGCTGTTATTGAATATATATCCTTTTCCATTGATCTACCTTTTTATTTCTTAGCTATTCACCAGAGAGTTTTGATAATTACTACCTTATAATATAGTTTAAGATCTGCTACTTTTAAATGTCCTTCATATATACATGTGTGTGTATATTTTTTCTATCAGTTCCTTCGACATTCTTGACATTTTGTTTTTCCAAATGTATTTTGTTATTATTTTTCTAGATATATAAAATATTTTTTTGTAATTAATTGGTATGGCATTGAATATATAGGTTGATTTTGTTAAAATTGTCATATATTGGCCCTGCTACCCATGAACAATTAATATTTTCCATTTATTTAAATCTGATTTTATTTGTGTACAAAGTTTTTATGGTTTTTGTTCATATAGATCTTGGGTTTGTTTTGGTGGGTGTATTCCCAGGTATTTTATAATGTCTAGAGTTATTTTAAATGGGGTATCTCTAACTCTCTCTTCTTGCATGATCCTGTTGGTAATATATAGGAATGTTAATGAATTATGTGTGATTACTTTGATGAAATTATTAATTATTTCAATTAACTTTTTTGTTGGAAATGGTAAAGCAAAGATCTGGGCTCTAGTCTTTAGCCAAGGGAAGAAAGAGCTCTGATACTTATTAACTTAGAACAGGTTTCTTTTGCTTGTCTGGGCCTCTGTTTCCCCATATATAAAATAGGGATACTTATAACATCCTACTACCCACTGACTACACCAATGAGTGGTGCCTTTGAGACTGTTTTGTCCAACTCTGTCATCTCCAAATGAAGCAGGTAAATGAAATGATAAGTCCAAACCTGGAGTTTTGACTCTCCAAACTGCTGCAATGGGACTTAGCTGCTTTCTCACCTTGTAACATCCCTCTATGATGCCAGACTCCTTCTCCCATTGGTGAGTCCCTTGGGGACCTCCATCTTGGGAATAAGCTACCTGGATTTCCAGTGGGTAGCTACATGGCACAGTGGAAAGAGTGTCAAGCCTGGAGTCAGGAAGATTCATCCTCATGAGTTCAAATCTGGCCTCAGACATCCACCAGTTGTGTGACCGTGGTTCAGTTACCCAACTCTGTTTGCCTCTGTTTTTTCATCTGTAAAATAAGCTGGAGAGGAAATGGCAAACCACACCAGTATCTGTGCCAAGAAAATCCCAAATAGGGTTGCAAAGAGTTGGATGTGACTGAAAACAGTTTAACAACAACTGTGTTTCCAAGTAATTCACCACGGTGCCCCATTCACCCTATCTAACTGTGAGGATGGTTTGAGGAAAGTTATCTTTAAACTGTGAAGTATTACAGTTACCTGTTCCATGTCTTGACTTTCCCCATTGTGAATTTGATATATTGTAGGTTGGCATAAGAAATTAAATGGGAATTTTTGGGGAGTTTTGTAGTGCAGATGACCCTCAAAGACCAGCAGACAACAAAGAGCCTATGACCAAATACTTAACCCAAATTTTACAATAAGATACTATAAACACCCCATTTAAAAAAAATAATAATTCAGACTTCTTCTCTGATACACAGGGAAGGCCAAAAATTTTTTTTGCAGATTTTCCAGATCACATGGGTGCTGCATCTTTAACCCCCATGATGTGGAAGGGATAGCTATATATCAGTGTGAATGGTATATGATGAAAACATCCCTGTGTGTCTTATGGAGGGGGAATTGTTGACAAGGGAAATGAGACAGACTCAAGTCACACTCAGTCACAGCATGACTAAGCCTGCTGTGATAGGGTAGGGATGCCTGTTACTCACAGACCAGAATGACTTGCCTTACTCAGTAAATTTGGGGTCGGTACAGGAGGTCCAGGAGCTGCTGCACTGTGACCTGCCTTGTCATCCCCTCTCCCACAGCAGCTTGGGTGATGCTGACACCTCAGATTCTTTCCATGTACTTAATCTTTCTCAACTGAATCTGGTTGGTCATGCTTCTGTTGGGTTTTGATATAGGAGGTCAATTTTTTGGCTTAGTTGTGGTCTTCTTGTGAAGGCTTGAAATATTTCCATTTCATTGAATGACATTTTTTCCCTTGATGTATTATGCTTAATTTTGCTGGGTAAGTGCTTCTTAGTTGTAGTCCAGTAAATCATGTTCCATGATCTTTTACCTTTTAATTATGCAGCTGGCAGGTCCTGTGTGATCCTGATTGTGATCCCTGATATTTGAATTGTTTCTTTCTGGCCACTTGTAGTATTTTTCCTTTCACCTGACAGTTCTGAAATTTGGCTTTAATATTCATTGGGGTTTTTATTTTGGGATTTCTTTCCTGAGATGATTGGTTGGTTCTTTCAATGCCTATTTTGTCTTCCGGTTCTAGGAGATCAGAGCAGTTTTCCTTTGTACTTTCTTGAAAGATGCTGTCCAGGTGCTCCTATTAATTATGGCTTACAGGTAGTCTAATGATTCTGACATTGTCTCTTCTAAATCTATTTTCTAGGTCAGTTGTTTTTCCCATGAGTTATTTTAAATTTTCTTCCATTTTTTCATTCCTTTGAATTTGTTTGATTGGTTCATAATATCTCATGTAGTCATTAGGGTCCACTTGCTCAGTTCTAACTTTTGAGTTATTGTTCTCCCTGGTTAGCTTTTTTACTTTCTTTTCCTTTTGGCCAGTTGTATTCTTTAAGGAGTTGTTTTCTTCAGTGAATTTTTCTATCTCCTTTTCCATTTGGGCAATTATACTTTTTAAGTAGTTTTCCAAGCTGTTGACTCTTCCCCCCCCATAATTCTCTTGCATCACTTTCTTTTTCCAATTTTTCTTCTATCTTTCTCACATGATTTTTAAGCTCCTTTTTGAACTCTTCCATGATATATTTCTGGGCTTGAGATCACTCCCCATTTTTCTTTGAAGTTTCACCCATAGGTGTTTTGACATTGTTTCTTCTGAGTTTGTGTTTTGGTCTTCCCTGACAACATAATCACTTTCTATGGTCAAATTCTTTTTTTTTCTTTTTGGCTAATTCCTCTTTTTTTTTTTGGCCTTTTTCCTTTCTTTTAAATTTGAGCTGTGTATCAGAAGGAGCACTGTCTCAAGCTTCTTGTAGTAGTGGCTACAGGCCCTGGCTGTTTACTTGGTGTTTCCTGTTGCCCTGAGGCATATGGAGTGCTATGCTGCAGGTGTGGGGTAGTGGTAGGCTGGTGCTTCTAGAGTTGGTAAGTGTCTAGATACTTACCTGTACAGACCTGGGGTCCTAGTGGTAGTATCTGGCATGTGCTGAGGCCCAGTGGGGTATTTCTGTGTTCCCCAGTGGCTAAACTGAAGAAGTTGAGGTCAGGTTTCTGGAGGCTGCCTCTTTGCCCAAGGCTACATTGAAGCACTTAGAGGTCCAGCTTCTGTAGGATGCCTGCCTAGGACATGTGGAGCAACTACAGGATAGTTCCCATCTGGGGCTGTGCAGAAGGACACAGTGGTTCTCTGAGCGGAAGTCTGTCAGTCTATGAAAAGGCACATGGGGGGGGTCCCAGTGTTGGTGTTTGCCTGATCCACCACACTGGTTCTCAGGGTGTCCCACTGGTTTGCTGAGGTGGGACTTGTTGCTGTATTGCTGGGATGCTTCCTGTCCTGGGATGAGCTCCCCTTTCATCCAAGTGAGACAAACTTTTCTTGCCAATCCTCCAAGTTTCTTGGGCTAAAAGTTTGTTTCACCCTGTCCTTTTGCTGGTTCTGCTATTCCAGGATTAGTTTTGGGGCTCCATTTTATAGTTGTTTGGAGGTAATTTTGGGAGAATTGTAGCACTGCTTACTCCACCATCTTGCCTCCCAGAAGTCTGGGTAAGTATCTTTAAAGTGAAATATAATGTTAAAGTTCTAAATGTCAGTCCTGACCTGGGAATAATGGAACTGGGGTATGCTGGAGCCAGCTCTGAAATGTTCAGGAAAGACATTCATTAAATTTTAATGTGAGCACTTTAAACTCAGAAATCAGCAAATACCACAAATCCAGGGCTTAATTTTTTTGTTGTCTGTATTTACAGAAATGATGGATAAACATTATTAATGGAGACTAAACTTAAAAGTGTGCCCTCTGTACTTTTTTTTTTTTTTCTGGAGAGTCGGTTCTTAATATCTAAAGGTATGACGCTGCACAGAATACTGAAAATCGCAGTCTGGAGGGGGAGGGAAGCCCACATATTTAGTCATTATCCTTTATTCATAAAACATTTTTTTCAGACTCAAATTGCTTAGTCCAAGAGAGGCACCATAGTTCTCTTATCATGTTTAATGACATCTATGGAAAAAAAAATTCTGATACCTATAAGGAAATCCTTGAACGAAGAAATCCTGGAGTAACTCTAAATATATGTACATCAGATGAAGTGGGATAATATTATAAAATACCCTGCCAACCATAAAGTGTGAGATAGATATTGTTGTTGCTGTTGTTACTGAAAACCAAAGTACATACAACATAATTTTAGTACTAGTCACTAGCAGCTGGAGGATAACTTTGATGATCAGTGAAGGACTCATTTATGAAGTGGCCCTTGAGCTGAATATTGAATAAAATGAGGGATTCTAGGAGGGGGAGATTCAGAGAAAGCACATTCTAAAAATGGAGAACAGTGAGAGAAAACCTAAAGAGAACAGATCATCAAGGAAGAGAAAACAATCATCAGTTACATAGTCTGAAGGGTGATCAAGAAAGGTGACTGGGAAAAAATGGTTATTAGACTTTGTCACTAAGAGATCATTGATAAATTTGGAAAGAGTAGTTTTGGCTGAATGATGAGGTTAGAAGCCAAACTACAGGAAGGTAAGAAGAGGAATGGAAGGCATTGATATAGATGACTTACTCAAAGAATGTAGCCATTAAAAGTATAAAGAGATACACTGTGACAGTGGAGATGGATGGATCGAGTGAGGATTTTCAAGGATGTAAGACATGGGCATATTGTAGGCAGTACAGAGAGCCAGTAGACTGGAAGAGACTGAAGATTAGTGAGAGAGTGGTAATGATAGAGAAGAATGCAAGAGAAGACAGGATGGGATGGGATAACTTATCTATTAAGAAGGATTTGCTTTGGCAAGGAGAATGGCTACCTCTTCATGTGAGATAATCAAGAAGGGGCTAATGAAGGAAAGTAAAATGATAAGGAAGAAGAAGAAGGAAAGGAATGTCCTTGATTTTTACTGGATAATATGAGGCAACTAAGCTGAGAGGCTGTGAAGAGGGAAGCCTATGGGATGTTTGAGTTGGAATATAGAGGTCTGGAAAAGCCACCAAAATAAATAGGACTGGGGATCAATTAACAAACTCTAAGAAGATTGTCTTGACACAGTAAGGGTCTGGTTCAGATTATGTAACAAATGTGCAATGGGCCTAGTTAGCATAGTTTCATGATTTTATTCACATTTTTCTGTAGCGCATGATTTGGAGTGAAGGAAAACACCTAAAAGAAGTAATTCAAGGCTAAGATTAGGATTAGTTGGCCAGAGACTCAGGAGTAAAGGATAGTGTGGAATTGAACAGATTCACCAATGGGGTAGAAATAAGAAAGGAAGGAGAATGTCACTAGGGAAAGAATAATAGCCTTCTTTGTTTATCCTTTGCTCTCAAAGAGAACCATGACATCAGGGAGGTGAGGCCATGACATGCAAGTGAATTGGATTTAAGTGAGGGAGGGCTATGCAAAGTAACCAGTCTCACTTTCTCCTCTGAAGTCATCTGGGTCCGGTGACCTAATGTAGATCTGGATGAGTAGAGAAAGCCCAGAATGCAATGGAGGATCTTGGCCTTTTCAAACTAAGGTCTTTAGTAGTTCACTATTTAATTGAGGTAACACCCGTTTGAGATTAGAAGTACCAGTGAGGACAAATAATATCATTGCGGATTATAAAGCAGAGGGGAAGATGGAAGAGTACAAAAGATCATGATCAAATGAAGTCATTTCAGAATTCATGAACATGGAAATGGAAAACATATGTTTATGAGAATGTCCATCTCTGTATCTGCTATGAGGTGAAGAAGTATAGATCACAGGAAATGAGAAAATTCAGGAACTGGGAAGTTGGGGAGTTTGAAAGCATATCAATATGTATGGTGAGGTCATCTGCTATGATAGTAGGAACTGAGAAAGAAAGGAACTCTGAATCAAACACTGAACTCATTAAGGGAGTAAGGAGGGTGTTCTGGAAGTTAGTAAATAAGAGACACCAGAATATTAATTGGATGATAAATATAGATTGAATGAACCTAAAAGAAGAAGTAAATGTGAGCTTTGATAGTAAATTGAGTTCAATAGGAAGTGAGGTATATTCTGACTCTTGTATCAAGAGGGAGAGGAAAGAGGATGATTAAAAATAAGGTGGCCAGGAATGTCATGTTAACTGGAAACTGCCAAGTTTTAGTGAGTACAAGTACATAGGAGTGAGAAAGGTAAAAGTTTAAAATGATTGCAAAGGAGTTACCCAAAAAGTAGACATTCCAGAAAGCACAGTGGAAAACACAGGCACATTTAGAGTAGGAGGTTGGGGTATAGGGGAGGCTAAAGAGGAAGGGAATTAGGGAGTTAGCAGTCAGGGATGAGGAACAAGGTTTGTAAAATGTCAGCCAGAGGTTGTTCAGAATCCCTAGGACAGGAATATATGATATGGTAGTAGTGTACTAGTGATTAGAGAGTGAGTTCAGGCAGATCATCATCCCCAGGGAGCTAGGTAGCTGAGGCGAAATTGAAGCAAAAAAAGACCATGTTGAAAAGGTTGATAGTATGACAGATCTGGGGAAGGATCCTCCTCATGGGGCAAAGCAGCTTATGATGAAATTGAAGCAAGCTACAGAGTATACTGGTAAGCCATTTGACATAACTAGGTCCTGATAATGCGAATAATGAATCCCATGAAGTCTTCAGGGGATCCAGCTGTACTACCGAATTGGACAAGGACTGTAGAAGCCAAGAACTTTAGATGACAAAAGATGCTTTATTTATTGGCATTCAGTAGTAGCAACTAAATCAAAACTAAACTGTCATTTGTTAGTGGATACACACACACACACACACACACACACATACACACACACATACATACATATACATGCATGGAGCTATATGGTGCAGTAGATAGAGCCCCACTTCTAGAGTCAGGAAGATCTTATTTCAAATCCAACCTCAGATACTCACTAGCATTGTGACCCTGGCAAGTCACTTAACCCTGCTTGCCTTGGTTTCTCATCTGTGAAATGAGCTGGAGAGAGAAATGTCAAACTACCGCAGTATCTTTCACTCATGATTCTTTATTTTGCCCTCAGGAGTCAAATAAAACAAGTTTAGTCCCTGTTTCCAAGGACAGCTCTTCCATACATTAAGATAGCTTCCCTCTCCAACACCTAGTCTTCCATTCCTACACCAGACAGTTACTCCTCCAACAAATCCTTATATGACATGGATTCAAGGGATTTTTTTATCTAGGTTTTCCTTTAGATATTTTCAAGCTTATCAAATTTCTATTTAAATCTTTAAAAGTCAGTTTCTGCATTAGGTCTGATGAGGGTGGAGTATAGTAGGTATACCACCTAACTCTTCCCGGGAAGTGGGCAACTCCTAATGCATCCCAAGATCACATAAACTTTCTTTGGCTCCCACATCATTGCTGACTCATCCATGCTATCCCCATCTTAAATTTGTGAAACTGATACTTTGTGACCCAGTGCAAGATTTTAATTGTCTTTGTGAAACCTAGTATTCTAGCCTGTCAAGATATTTTAGATCTTATTATTCCTCCTTAGTTTTCTTCATAGCTTTCAATAATCTGCAAAATTCATCATGCCACCTATGATTTTATTCAAATCATTGATAAGAAATGTTAAACAGCACAGGGACAAACAAAGATCCTTTGGGTATTCACTATAGATCTAACATATTGACAGTAAGCCATTAACAGCTAGTCTTTGAATCTATCCATCTAATCATTTGGCCATCTAAATCCATGTGATTATCATTCATATCTTTCAATCTTTTCTACAAGAATATCATGCATATTTTATCAAAAGCTTTCATAAAATGTAAGTAAACTTGAACCATAACATTACCCTTATCCATTACTTTTGTAACCATGTAACTAAAAAAAAAGAAAGAAAGAAAGAAAGAAAGGTTATTGTAGTATAGCCTGTTCTGGATCGAACAAGGTTGGCTTTTTATTAAAAAAAAATGTGTTTTCCTTTATAGGTATTCAACAATCATTTCTTTAATGATTCATTCAAGAATTTTCTTAAGAACAAAATTAACTTCACTAGATTATGATTTGCAGATTCTGTTCTTTCTTTTGAAAATCTGGACCTATTCCCTTCTCCAATCTTGTGGTTATCCTACTTTCCATTATCTTTCAAATATGCTTAATAGTCTCACTATCCAGTTCTTTCAGAACTTAGATATGGAGTTCATTTGGATCTGATGTCTTGAATTCATAAATGGCACTTCTATGTTCTCTTACAATCTCCTTATTAACCCTGGAAACCAACTCCCAGCTAGTCATTTTGATCCACCATTTCCAGTGTAAAGGTCATTCTTCTTTGCAGAGAAAATAAAAACAAAATATGATTTGAGCAGCCTTGACCTCTTTTTTGTTGTCGGTATCATACCATTTACTCCAAGCAAAGTTTATATCATTTCTTTGATTCTCTCTTTTTTCCAGTACAGATAAAAATAAAGTTACCCTCTGATTTTGTTGTTCCTGGTTTCACCTAACAGCCTCCCTTTGAGCTTTAGAAATGTTATACTTTCATAAGACCATGCTATGACCTTGCTTTGCTTCTATACTCTATATATTTTTTTTAAAAAAATCTCAACTGATTGAAAATGATTGATTATAAAAACTTAGTGGCATTCTCTGTGCAGCCACATCAGTCTTTTCATCTAAGTCCAAATTTTGGAATCAATTCCCCTTATATTTTCAGAATTTCATCTTTGAGCATTTCCCATACTACATAGGCTTATTTACCCTGTTGCATTCTATTGTGTCCTTCTCATCATTCATCTGAACGACTAAAATATGCCTTGTCAAAATCTAAGTTACGTGTCAGGCTACGTCCAAATTTGTTCTCCTCTAAGACAGTCTCTAAAACATAATGGCCACTTCTCCCCCCCCTACTAATTTTTCCATTATTTCTCCCAGGAGCAACCAAGTCCTTCCTATTAGTGATAATTAAATCTGGAGTAGAATTTTCCCCTTTTGGTTCCCCCATTTTTGAACAATGAAATTATCAAGAAGGCAGGTCAAGAGTTATTGGTTGCACAGCTAGGTAGAGAACTCCATGAGATGCTAGATAAATGAAGTCTCTTATCACTATTCTATAATGCCTTGGTGACATATTTTTCAAATTCCTTCCCTAATTCCTCTTTGTGTTGAAGTATTCAACAGTATATTCCAGTGGCAAAATCATTTGTTTCTTTCACTTTTGACCCTCACCTAAATATACTTATTATTTTTTCTTCTCTGATATCTGGATTTCCTCATTGTAATATACCTTCTTAATATACAAATCTATTCCCTCTTCTTCCTTTACATATCCTATTTCTTCTGAATAAATTATACAAATACAGATCATAAGTTTAATAGTCCATAAGTACAATCATAAGTTTAATCCAAACAAGTAGCAGTTTTACCTATGACATCAAATTTGCCATTTTGTATTAGGACCTCTAATTCCTCCTGTTTAATGATTAACTTTGAGGATTTGTATATAGATACATAAAGTCATTGGTTTTATTATTTCTTTCTTTCTATTTCTTTTCCTCTTGGCAATTTGTGCATATCACAGGTATTATTCTTCCCTCTTTGTCTATCCCACAAGTTACATATTGTGGAGAGCAGCCACAATCTCCCTCTCTCATTGTTTTTAGTTTATAGCCCTTTTGATTAGATTTGTAAGACCCCAGTCAAATATTATCTTACCAATCTTTGTTAGGCACACTCCATCTCTAAATCTGAATCTGTCAGCTTTACATTGATGATCCAGAAATGATACAGAAATCTAAATTTACTTCTCAGATGCTACTTTGTCAGCCAATTACTCACTCCCCAAATGATTATTTTTCTTCTGCATTCTTTGCCTTCAGTGGGCAAACATGAGGAAAATGTAATGTATCCTTACAGTTTTTCAATATTTTGCCAAAGCCTATATAATTTTTTTTTAAATGAGGGAATTGAGGTTAAGTGATTTGCTCAGAGTCACACAGATAGGAAGTATTATGTGTTTGAGGCCAGCTTTGAACTCAGGTCCTCCTGACTCCATGGCCAGTGCTCTATCCACTGCAACATCTAGCTGCCCCAAGCCTATATGATTGTTGAGAATACTTGTCAGGTTCCTTCTAAAAGATTAATTAGCAAAAGTGGACAGTTGTCATTTCTTTTGAAAAGTATTAGGATTGTTTTATAAACATACCTCAAAATGACAACAAAGCTTTCTAAGGTAGCTATCTGATCAACCAGTAGCTATTTCAGTACCCCTGGGTGCTGAGATTGAGCAAAAACTATTGTTCTTCCTTTTTTTGTTCCATAGTGAATGGTCTCTCACTTTCTAGCTATAGCAACTTCTTTATAATACTAATGGGATTTTTTCCTTTAGATTATGAAATCCTTAAGAGGAAGAAATTTTTTGATGGGTGCTGGGGAGGGGAGTGCCTTTCTTTGTTTCCCCAGTCCCTAGAATATCTGGTAATCTGGCACTTAGCAGGTATTTAATGAATGTTTGATGTCTGGCTTGACTTCCTCTTCAGAGCATACTACTCTCTCATGCTCTCTTCTCTCTCTCTCTCTCTCTCTCTCTCTCTCTCTCTCTCTCTCTCTCTCTCTCTCTCTCTCTCTGTGTGTGTGTGTGTGTGTGTGTGTGTGTGTATGTGTGTGTGTTCAGAAAGATACTAATTTTTTTAAAGTTTTAATCTTATATTTGTTTTTTTTCTTCCATTTCTCTTCTATGCAGTATTCTTCTATGCTCATCATTATGACAAGTGACAAGTATCCTCTTCTCCATCTCAGAAGCCTTTATTCCCCCATTCCACTATTGAAGCCTTATTTGTCTTTTGCATTTAGGAACCCTTGATCTTCCCTAGCAATGTGAAGTGAGGAGAGGAGCTCTTTTATTCCTTTAGAATTCTTCACCTTTTACTCCGGGTGGGAGATCAGCCTTCATTTGGCATGCACATAACAGTTATTCTACTATGTCAGAAGTGTAGACATCTTGTGCTTGAGTCAAATTTACTGCAGTTTCCCCTCTGAACAAAGGTTCAGATTTTCAGCCTCACATCATCTCTAAGTATCTCCTTAAAACTTCCTAAAGCTAATTTACCCCACCCAAAATCCACTCTATCAATTTATAAAACACTCTATTTGTTCCACTTGTCTTTTTTTCCTAACCATGTCTGGCTTTGCCAACTACCTTTTCATCTTTCTTAAGCCTATCTTTTCAGGTTTCACTACCTAATCTTTTTTCATCCTCCTAAGTCCTTTATATTCATCTTAATTATAATTCCTCTTTCATCTCTTATAAGGGAGAAGAAGTAGAATTAAAAATAAAGCACTATACTGATTGAGGAACTGCCATTTGATATCAGAAAGAACTGTATCTTAAAGTTAGCATGTCCTATAGAGGTTGATAAAGATAATGAATAATGATAATAATAATAACTATTATTACTATTAATAATAATAATAATACATATTTACTATGTGCAAAGTACTATGCTAAGCCCTGGAGATACAAATATAAAAAGCAAGGCAGTTCCTCCTCTGAAGAAACACAAACTCTAATTGAGGGAGATAAGATATTTAGGAGGGTTCAGCTGCAAGTCAGGTGGAAAGACCCATTATTGGTTAGGGAGCAATGGCAAAATCAAAATAGAAAGCAATGCATTTTATTTAGTTTAATTTCATTTTATAAAACCATATTTCTTGACTCAAGGACTTGAGTGGGGAAAATTCTCTTTTTTCTGAATCTTTAGTAGCTGTGGCTGCTGAGTTGGTGGGGGCGCAACGCCTGCAGAGTCTGTTGCCAGATTTCATTTCCATGTGATTTACTCCACTGGATGATGCCTGGAGTAAGGCCAGGCCTGAGGGCTAAGAGGAAGCTGTGCTTTTGGTCTAACTTGCACTGCTAATTCTTGGGCTTTTGGTTTAACTGCTTATTTAATAGTAATTGGTGGGTGTGGATAGTAGCCTCTTCTACAGAAAAGATTTTCCCCTTAATAGTGTGTGTGGAATGGAGCTATTTTGAGAAGTCATGTTTGATGGGTTGGCAGTGACTTGATTGGCTTGATGCATACAATTATCTGTCTGTCTGTCTCTCTCTCACAGACACACACACACTCATACATGCTAAGTAAATATTTGTTCAACTGACAAATAATAAGAGAGTTAACACCTACCAGTTAAGCTACCCTATTTAAAAATTTGAATGGGATCCTGACAGCCACTTTAGGAAAGACATTACAAAAGATTATTTAAAGAATGTAAGAATCTGTCAATGACACTATAATATTTTTAAATTAATTATTTTAGTTTTCAACATTTACTTCTATAAGCTTTTGAGTTTTAAATTTTCTCCCCCTGCCTCCTCACCTCCCTCTCCAAGATGGCATGCAAAATTTTACTTTTGAGCACCACCTCCCTCAATCTGCCCTCCCTTCTATTAGACCCCTCTCTTTTCTTTACCTTTTCCCCTTAGTCCATCTTCCCTCCCATCTGTCCCTCTTTCCCTCTTCTTTCCCCTTTCCCCTCCTGCTGCATATATGGCAACTTAGATTTCTATACCTGAGTATGTTATTCCCTCCTTGAGCCAAATCCAATAAGAGTAAAGTTCAAACAATGCTCATATCCCTTTTTCCCCTCAGCTGTAATACATCTTCATTCTCTCTTCATGTTATGTAATTTACTCTTTACTGCCTCCTCCTTTCCTCTTGTCCCATTACAGTTCCTTTTAACCACTTCATCAGTTTTTTTTTTATCGTCACATCAAAGTCAACTTAAACCTACCACCTCTGTCTATGTATATTCCTTCTAAATGTCATAATAAAGATATAGTTCTCAAGAGTTATAAGTATCATTTTCCCATGTAGGGATGTAAACAATTAACCCTTATTGGAAAACATGTTTTTTTTTCTGTTTTCTATTTACCTTTTTATGGCTCTCTTGAGTCTTGTATTTGAAGATCAAATTTTCCATTAAGCTCTGGTCTTTTCATCAGGAAAGTCTAGAAGTCCCCTATTTCATTGGATGTTCATCTCCTCCCCTGAAAGATTATGCCCAATTTTGCTGGGTAGTTGATCCTTGTTGTAATCCAAGCTCCTTTGCCTTACAGAATATTATATTCCAAACCCTCCAATCTTTTAATGTAGAAGCTACATGATCCTGACCATGATTCCACATTATTTGAATTGTTTATTTCTGGCTGCTTGTAGGATTTTCTCCTTGACCTGATAATTCTGGAATTTGGCTACAATATTCTTTGGTATTTTTAATTTGGGATCTCTTTCTGGAGTTTATCAGTGGATTCTTTTGATGACTATTTTACGCTCTGATTCTAGGGCCTCAGGCCAGTTTTCCTTGACAGTCTCCTCAAAGATGCTATCAAGGCTCTTTTTCTCATGACAGCTTGCAAGAAGACCAATAATTCTTAAGTTACCTCTCCTGTATGTATTTCCTACTTTCCAGGTCAGTTTTTTTTCCAATGAGGAATTTTACATTTTCTTCTATTTATTTTCATTCTTTTGATTTTGTTTTACTGATTCTTGATGTCCCATATCCTCATTACCTTCCAATTTCCCAATTCTATTTTTTAATGAATTATTTTCTTCAGTTAGCTTTTGTACCTCCTTTTCCATTTGGACCATTTTACTTTATAGGGAGTTGTTTTCTTCAGTGTATTTTTTTTTCCATTATGTCAGCTGTATTTTTAATGGAATTGTTCAATTTTTCCTCTACCTTCCTTATCTGACTTTTAAAATCCTTCTTGAGCTGTTCTAAGAATGCTTTTTAGGCTTGAGACAGTTCATATTCACCTCTGACGTTTCAGAGGTAGGTATATTGACAATGTCATCCTCTCCTGAATTTCTGTTTTGATCTTCCCTTTCACCAAGATACTTTTCTATGGTCATTATTTTTCTATGTTGCTTTTTGCTCATGCTGTTTGCCTTTTTTTCTGGCTTTTAAAGTTGATCACTGCTTCTGGGATACAGGGGGCACTCTCCCTGGCTTCTTGTGCTGGGGGTCAGGGTCCTGGTTACTGGTTTGCTGAAGTGGGGCTTGCCACTGACTTACTAGGATGTCTCCCTTCCTGTACTGGTCCTCTTCAGCCACAACAAGAGGGACCCTTCTCCTTTCTAGTAGACTTTCCAGAATGTCTTGGGCTGCAAATCTGCCTCACTCTCTCTCTCTTTGTGTGTTCTACCACTCCAGAATGTGTTGAGAGTCACTTTTTAGAGGTATTTGAAAAGATTTAGGGGAGAGCTTAGGTGAGTCCCTGCTCTCACTCTGGCATCTTGGCTCTGCCCAATCATGCTATAATATATTCAATTCTTGAACATTTTAAGAAGATCCCTAAATTAGTAATTAAATAACTGCATTGAGAGGCAGCCTGGCCTACTTTAGAGGGAGCCAGCATAACAGCCAAGAAAATGTTAGTCCAAGTCTTGCCACTGACATATACTTTCTGATTTACCATAAGCAAATCACTTCATGTCTCTCACTGTCCCCAGGGAGCTCTATAAGACTGTAACAGATAAGTCATGGATCTTCACTACAGGAGAAAGTTTCGAACTGAAAGTGTTTCCTTCATCAATGACATCACATTGGTAAACTATATGAAGAGTGCAAAATAAAAGGGAAACATATTTTAAGGTTCCTCACCTTCATTGTTAGGATATATACATCATCTTATTTCCTACCACTCTTTGGGTCTCTTGAGTATTTATCAAAGAATTATTTGAAGAAATTCTTATTCTCAAGGCTTTCTCTTCTCTATCTTCCCCAACAAGTGGGACAAAACTCAGTCTAGTTTAGGGAATAAAAGCATTAACTTCTTGAGCCTTTTAATAAATAACATATCCGCGATACTCCCAAGATATTGAGTGTCTGGTAGTGGAAGACAGCTTGGACTTCATGAAGCTTTACAGGTGTAAAAATAGATCAAAATACAAGACAGTTTAAAAGTTCAATTTGTAACTTTTTGAACTAGTAAAAATAAAAGAAACACAGATATGAGGCATTACAGAGCTTTTAATTAACTGTTAGGGTTGAAATTATGTATGTGAAAGGGGAAGAGGTTGAAATCGTGTATTTGAATAATTAAAAACTAAACGGTAAAGTAATATTTTTTTTGTCAAGGGTATAGGGCTTGCAGGTGCCCTAGACAGAAGAAACAAAGTGTGTGTGTGTGTGTGTGTGTGTGTGTGTGTGTGTATGTATGTGTGTGTGTATGTCTGCATACATGCAGTTATGTTTATGTGTGTGTGTGCCTAGTGTCTTCTTTGGTTTCCATAATGACTAGTATGTGTAAAAGTTAAGAAGCATAGTAAAAATATAAAAAACATCATCCTTAGCATATCTCTGGGATTCCCTCTTTAATCTCCTGCTCTGGCTTTGGAGGATCACTGTGGAGCAGTCAGATATAGTACTGGTTCATATCTGAGTTTGTCTTGGGAACATTTGCTTTACTTTCTTGTACATAATTTTCCTGTATTGTAAATTTTGACTTACAAATTCATTTTTATACTCCACAGAAATCACTTCTCAGATTAACTATGTTCTCCTAATTATATGGAACACTTGATGAGAAAACATTCTACCAGGGAAGATGAAGCCACTTGTACAACTTACTGTCTTAAAGAGTTGCCCCTTAATGATAGTGCTTCAGATTTCCTCCAGTTTATCTTGTGTACATTTCATTTTTACATATTTATTTGTATATCATCTCCTTCACCAATTTGAGAGCTGTTTGAGGGCAGGGACTGTTTTTGCCTTTGTATCCCCCTCCTTTGCAGAGTGACTGGCAAATAGGAAATAATTAATGAATACTTATTGATAATTTGGTCAGTGATAGTTTAAGTGACTACCCCATCCTCATACAATCATCAGGTTTTAGAGGTGGAACTTGAATCTGAATCTTCCTGACTCAGATCTATTCTCTATTGACTGAATTTCCTTGACACTCATGAAACTCTGCATAGGATAGTGACTAGTTCTGTGATTTCATTTAGAAAGCAATTCCTGAGAAAGTAAGTTCCATTTACCAATATGTCAGCACCTTTCTACAACTTGAAGTCCTGGAGGACTGAGATGACTTACTTAGTGGCATACCATGCCATTCACATGTGGTATGTATCACAGCAGTCATTCAAATCCAGGTCTTTAAGATTGTGAGACCAGCTCTCTACCTAGTATGCCATGTTGCCTATGAATTAAAAGCATAAGCGGGACTAGTTTCTCTGCGATTCCTTCTCCACTTAAATTTCTCTCTCTCTCTCTCTCTCTCTCTCTCTCTCTCTCTCTCTCTCTCTCTCTCTCTCTCTCTCTCCATCTCTCTCTCTATTTATCTATATATTGTTTATTCTTATATATGCCTCAAACAATGATTATCATTCAATCTCATTTTATGTCCTTTAGCTCATTATTTTAAAAAATACAAAAACTAAAACTGTTATATAGTCACAGAATGAAATCATCCTCAAAATCATGGAAATATGGTTCTGAGTATTGTATAAGTATTCTGAGTATTGTATCTAGCATTAGAATTCAAAGGTTAAAAGTGGGAAATATTTGAATTTTTTTCCCAAAACTGTGGTGACATCTATGACAGAAGGACTCAAGATCCTGGACCAGCAAGAGTAATCAGTGAAAGAAATAGAGAAAGGAAGGAAGAAGGAAGGAAGGAAGGAAGGAAGGAAGGAAGGAAGGAAGGAAGGAAGGAAGGAAGGAAGGAAGGAAGGAAGGAAGGAAGGAAGGAAGGAAGGAAGGAAGGAAGGAAGAAAGAGTAAACCTAATGGTTTAGTTAGCCTCAGATAACTATAGGACCTTATTCTTTGTTCTAAAGAACAACTAAGGATAAAATGTCACACTAAGAAGAGGCTACACTAATCAAGGCTGAGGAAAGAAGACAGGAGATTCTGAGTGAAGGCTTTTTGGTGGTTCTAGGCAGGAGTTTCGGCCTTTTCTAAAAGAGCTAAAATAAACCTGTAGGCTTTAATATTAAATTTGAAAAAAAATCATCAGCACATGTTCCAAGAGGAAGAGATACCCTAGTTTTAGAGCTAAGTTAGAAGCTGGAGGCAGCAGAAACTTCCCATTCAACTGATGAGCAATAAGTAGAGACTTTAAATTCATCAGAGTGGCATTTGGTGGTGGAAACTATGTTTAACTGAGCAGCATTCAGAACGCCTATGAGACCAGCAGGGGGCAGAATGACAGCATCTCTACATGTATTATTTTATTAAATTTTTGAACTGCTTTGAAAACACTGTTTACTTATCATTAAAGGTAAAGACATTGATAGGGGCTAATGAGCTATGGTTTTAGGGAGTGTGAACCCACAGAGCACTTTAAATTGAGGGTGACAGTTCCACCAGAGGACCCAACTCATACAATGTGAGTCACTGCAAGCCCTACAAGTGCAATAGCCCAGTGAGTAAATAGCTAGCAGATTTAATTAATGTAGGCAGCCTAGTTGGAACATTTCCTAGTCCTCTTCCTCTACCTCATCCCAAAAAATATAGTAAAAGGAATCATTTTAGGTCCAGATTGGACGTTACTTGTGTGAAAGCACTTCTTAGGGAAATATAGTATTTTCAAGTTAACTTAATCAGATTTATAGTTCTGTAGCTAAAATCAAATATTCAGTGCTTTCTTCTTTAAAACATCCCTCCAATGAAGTTTGTCCTTATCCTATCAACTGGCAGTGATCATTGCCTCCTCTGATGCACAAGACGTACATGATACTTTTCAGATGATTTTGCCTTATTTAAATTTATATCAGTGTTATTTAGGGACATGCTGTCCCCATCCCCCATCATATTTTAAATATATTAAACATAGAGAACCTATCAGATCTATATTTCTAAACCCTCTAGTTCTTAGCACAGTCCATTGAACATAGATGCATAATATGTGATGACTCATATAAACTCATGCTTGAACTATTTCGGTACTCTTAAGTGGTCTCCTTGACTACAATTTCTGTTTCATACATTCCTGTCTTCACATCATTGCCAAATCAATTTTCTAAAACATGATTTTCATTCTGTTACTCTCATACACAAAAATCTCTTGTGGTTTCCCATTGCCAAACTTCTAATCTTGACATTCAAGGCCATGTTACAATCTGGCCCGAATCCAAATTTCCAGCCTTATCTACAATTACAGGCCTACACAATACTTCTGTTAGATTAGTAAGTAGCCTCTCTGCCCTCCCCACCATGATAACTCACACATTCCCATTTCTAAGCCTTTGTCAATGTCATTTTCTTTACTTTCTTTTTCCTGATCCCTAAGCCCATAGTAACCTCTTCTCCTATTTAACTTCTATGGCACTTATATTTGAGTTTTCCATTCATCTGATATATCTTATATGTAGTTTCAGAATAATAGAAAGGTAACGTACCCTTCTAATAAGAATGGAGAATTAGAAGGAATATTAGGGCTGCCAGTTACTGTTGTTTAAATTTCAGTGAATGTCTTAGGTTGTCTTATTTTTAGTTTCCTCATCTATAAAGTGGGAATAATAGTGTTAGGTCTGTTTATTTTAAGGAGCTGTTCAAATAACGTGTACCTGGCATGTAGTAGGCACTTAATAAGTGGTTATTGATCAATTGATGGATAATGGATATGAAAGTGCTTTAGAAACTACAAAAGGCTCTACATGTGTGAAATACTATTTTATTAGAAGGTAACTCTGATCTGAAACCAGATTGTGTTCTAAAATGTTTTTTTGGAAATGTGAAACTCAGAATTAATTTTGTCATAGAAAATTGAATATTAGTTTGCTTCTCAAGCTGGTTATATTAAACACAAAACTCACATAGTTACAACATAATATATATTTTAATGAAAAATGAATGAAAAAATATTGTTGTGAATAGCCACTATTTTAGTTCCATTAAGAGTTAGGTTAATGTTGCTGGAGCTAACCTGTACTGATCTAAAAATCACTGAAAATGTCATTACACTAGGCAACTTTGGTGTCAAGGGAATTTGAACTGGGGGGAGCAAAAATACTAATACTATGCATTTTTCCAACAGGTGAATCATGTAAGCAAGAGACAAGCATTTATTAGCATTTATAACACTCGAGATACAAAGAAAAATGGAATAGATCCTGCCCTCAAGGATCTTATATTCTATCAAGGGAAATACTAAATTGGACCTATAAATAATTACAAACCATATACAAAATAAATGCAAAATAATTTCAGGGATGAGGTAGCCAGGATATCAAGAAGAATATTTTATAGGAGGTAACACTTGAGCTGAGCTTGGAAAGATTTTAGGATTTTCTAAAGTGAAAGTGAAGAGTAAGTAGATTCCCAGTCTGTGCAATAAGACAGATATGAGAGATGGAATGTTCTGTATTGAAGACCAGGAATGTGTTGGGAAAAAAAATCTAGAAAGATGTTTTGTACCAAATTGTAAAGGGCTTGAAATGTTAAACATAGGAGTATTTATTTGATCCTAGAAGCAATAGCCAATTGGTCAAGTAACATTTATTAAATGTGTCAGGTAATTACCTCATATGTCAGGTAATAATATAAATACTTGATATACAAACACATATAAAAACAAAGACAGTCCCTACCTATTGTACCAAGTAGCTGCCATTTTCTAGTGGTGGATAGTGTGCTAGAACTGAAACTAGGAAGACTGAGTTCAAATCTGACCTCAGACACTTACTAACTCTATGTCCCTGGGCAAGGGTCATACCTTTTTTGTCTCAGTTTCCTCATCTGTAAAATGAGGTTAACAGTACCATATACCTTAAAGAATTCATGTGAAGATCAAATGAGATATTTGTAAAGCACTAAGTACAGTGCCTGGAACATAGTAAGTTAGTGTTAGTTGTTATTAGTTTTTAATTATTCTCAAGTCCTTGAGAGAAAGGATTGCGTCTTCCACGTCTCATGTGTTAAATACAGTGCCTTAACCCTTACAAAGTAAGGAATAAATAGGATCATAAATTTCAAGGAGGAAGGGTTCTTGGAGACCAACTAACTCAACTTCCACACTGAACAGCTGAGGGAAGAGGCTCAGAGAAGTTTAGTCACTTGCCAATGTCAGGCAGGTAATAAATGGCCTAGGTAGGATTTGAAATCCTCTCACTCCAAATGTAGTGTTCTTTCTACTATACCATGTTACTTCTAATAAATGTTTGTTGGATGGAATGGAATAGGGAATAGAATACATGGACACAAAGAAATATAACACAAATTAGCATGTGAAACTCTATGAGGGAAGAACAATATGTCAGTATACAGAAGGAGGTTTCACTTCTAGGTAGGGATATGAAGAAAAGTGTGAAGTAGCACCTGACCTTGGCTTTGAAGAATAAATATGGCTATTACTAGTAGAGAAGAGGGTAATCCAAAATTAGAGAATGAATATGTGTAGGAGATAAGTAGTATTTTGTCACTAGAGTAGCTAGAAATTTGGGTGTAGATCACCCAGGGCCTTGGATGTAGCATGATCAGAGCTGTGTGCTATGGATATTGATATCAGCTGTGTGCTAGGGATATTAATGTGGCAGTAATGTAAATAACATATTGGAGGAAGCAAAGACTAGATGTGAAAAAAATATTTGGGAAGCCAATTTAATTATCTAGGTGCATAGCAATAAGAACTTGGAAAAAAGTTGTCTGTCCTTCATTTTTGAGGAAGACCAATGACATCACAGGATGATGTCTTAACTAGTGCATTAATTAGATTTAGTAAGAAGAGCCACACTCTTCTAGACTCATCAAATTCCAGTGGCAAATAAAAGTCAGGACAACTGGCAATATGCCAAGATGTTGCTTTAGCCACCTTTATGGCCATTGGAACCAATTGTTCTCATCCACCCATTCTACTGGGGGAAGTCTAACTTGGGAAAAAGTAGTGCTCTGGGAATGGAAGGGGTCAGAAGTATCTTTGGTAGTTAGTAGGACACAAGAATCTTTGATCCTGTGAATGAGATTTTTTTTTTAAGTAGGAAATAACAATGGAGTGAATTTTGAAATAATATTTTTGAGGAGCTAGCAATCGTACTTTTTATTAATTTTTCAATAAATTCTATAGATAAATTTTGAATTTCAGACTAGTGAACATATTGACAGGGAAGAAATATTGAATCCTCCTTCTGAGGATGCCCTTATTTTTCCAGACACTTCAGTTTGTTATTGCTCAGTCATGTCCTACTCTTCGCTACGCCATATAGGGTTTTCTCTGCAAAGAAATCAGAGTGGTTTGCTTTTTGCTTCTCCAGTGGATTGAGGCAAATACAAATTAAGTGACTTGCCAAGGGTCACAGATAGTGAGTGTCTGAGGCCAGGTTTGAACTCAGGTGTTCCTAACTCCAAGCCCAGGGCTCTTCTCATACTGACCAACCTAGCTGCCTCCTTCATAATCATTGTTGAGAATGAGAATAATCCTCTCATATAACATTCCACATATCTACTCAGCTACCAAGCTTTTCTATCACCTCAACATCTCTCATACTCATCTTCTTTTCTTTGTTCACATGACTGCCCTAATGTTTGAAAGTCAGTGCCAAATCAATACCCCTAAATTACAAGTTTGACCATGTTATGTCTCCAGCTCAAGAAACTTCATTGTTGGGCCTCCCATTTGCAGCCAGCAGCTGGCAGACAGCTGGGCAGAGAGGGGGTACAAAAGAGCGTGGGCTTGGGTCACCTCTCTGTGCCATGGCTCTGCCCCTGACCTTGGTGGCCCCTCAAGCACTGGAGCCTCCCAGGGGGTGGATGTCTCAGGCCCAGCATCGGGACCTCGAAGGTCTCCACTGTCCTTGCCATGTGGAGCAAAGCAAGGCTTCATTCTTAGCTCTTGGGTAATCATTTAAAATGGTGAGGTACTCTCTTGATGCAGAGAGCCCCACAAAATCATGCAAGTCTGTGGGTGCACTCTAAGAACACCCCTGAAACAGCCCAAGCTACCAAGGGCATGCATATCGAAAAAGCTACCAAGTATTTGAAAGATGTCACATTGAAGAAACAACGTGTTCCTTTCAGGTGATGCAATAGTGGAATTGGCAGGTGTGCCCAGGCTTAGCAGTGGAATTGGACACTGGGTCCTTGGCCCAAAAAGAATGCTGCCTATGCTTAAAAATGGAGAGAGTAATGCAGAACTGAAGGGTTTGGATGTGGATTCCCTTGTTAACAATGCCTCATGGTCAAATCAACCCATACATGAGTTCTCCTTGCTATATTGGGATGATGTTTACTGAAAAGGATCAAATTGTTCCTAAATCAGAGTAGGAGGTTGCTCAAAATGATATCCCAGAAGAAACTGAAGAAACAAAGCTTATGGCAGGGGAGTAAATACGACATTAGAATGCAAATAAAAGTGAAATGAAAACATTAGTTACAGTAAAAAAAAAAAAACTTCATTGTTCCTTCATCCCTCATTGATTTTAGGTTGAAATGCAATTGCCTTGACATTAGCTGTGTGACCCCAGGCAAATCACTTAACCCCAATTGCCCCACCAAAAACAAACCAAAATGAAATGAAATGTAACCTTCTGGGTATTTAAATCCTTTTCAAACTGATTCTAGACTATCTTTCAAGTTTGAGTATGTATTACTTCCTTTCACATATGCTTTGGTCTAGCCAAAGTAATCTTCTTGTTGTTTGCCAAACACATCATTCCATTTTCTGCCTCTATGCAAGAGCATTTGTTCAGTCTCTCCCCCAAGCCTGGAATGTTTTCCCTCCTAAGCTCTTCCTCTTGAAATCCATAGGTCTCTTTCAGTACCACTTCCTTCAACAATCCTTTTGTGATTCCTCCAGTTTCTAGAAAGCTCCTTGAAGGCAGGGACGGCTTTTCTTTAGTATTTGTCTGTGTAGCACTTAACACAGCACAGATAATCTATCAAATACTTAATAAGTGTTTGTTTAAGTCATAGGATTCTAGCAATCAAGGTTCCAGTTAACACTGACACCATATGATCTTGAGTAATAACTCTGAGGGTTGGTTTCCTCCTCTGTGGAGGGAAAGGACTGTATTGGTTGAGATTTTTAAGTACTTTCTAACTGTGGAAAGAGAAAGAAGAAAAAAAGGAAGAAAGTAAGAAGAAGAAAAAGTCAATGTGGCAATGTAATGTTCTTCAAATAGGTTAGAATTGTATGGTTGTATGGTTGTTGTGATTTGTCCTTTGTTCTCAAAAAGGACCATGACATCAGAAAGATGATACCATGATTTGCAAGTGAATTGGTTTTAAGTGAGGGAGGACTGGGCAAAGTCACCAGCCTCCCTTTCTCCTCCAGAGCCATCTGGGTCCAGTGGCCAAATATAGATTAGGACAATTGGGGATGGCCTAGGATGCAGTGGGAGACCTTTAATCTTTTGATGAATGTTGAGAACAAGATCATTGAAATTTTACTTGTTTGTTCAGTTTGAGGGGATGAAATTTAATTCCAATATTTGAATCCATGTGACAACAGGCCATGTTATAATACGATTCTACTGTTTTTGAGTCTTGTATGGCCTTCTTATACTTGTGCTTATTATACTTTCAATGCTTCGAATATACCTCCTCTTTGAGTCTATCTGTTAACAATCCTTCTGGTATATTAATACCTTCTCCTTAAGGAAGCCTTTCCCTTTCCTCAAATTCCCCTGGAATAATTTAGTTGCATTTCATCTTTGTCCTGTATTACATTCCACCTAATATTATACTAAAATAATTACTTACCATGGTCTTTGTTAGTGTATAAGCTCCCTGAAAGGAAGACTATTGTTTTCCCCTTTTCCCCTACAATACCTAGCTCCTGGAGACAAATAATATGTATTCATAAAATTAGTGAGATAATAGATGGTACCCAAATGGGTGCTAGAAGGCCCTTGCTCAAAAGTGAGAGTGGGAAATAGAAATCAAGGTGTATTTAATTGAGAATAGCTCAAATTTGGAGTCTTGGTTTTGTTTTGTTTTGTTTTTTCCCCACCCTGAAGCCCAATTCAAATCAACATTCGGCAAGTCTGGTGGCACCCCAATGAACTCTGACTCTAATCAGATATCACCTTTCCTTATTTCTTTTCACTTTAAATAGTATTTCTATCTTTTCCCCAATTTCATATCAAGAAAATTTTTAGCATTTATTTTTATAATATTTTGAGTTTCAAATTAAGATATCACCTTTCTGATGTTCTAGTTTATGTTCCATGTGGTTGGACTTGCCAATATAGGGTTTTATTTTTTTTTATTCCTTCCACCAGGTGGCACATTCAAAAATGAGATTGTTCTCTGTAAGGTCATTTCATCATTTGGTTATGTATCTCCTTCAATATGTCAAAGTTATAAAATAAAAGCAGAAGCAAACACATTGCCAGCTAACACTTTTCTCTATTGACTGTTTATGAGGTGGCTTACTACCCTTCTTATACACAGATAAGTCATAAATCTGTCTCCTTTGCCTTTATTTTCTTACTGAGATAGGCACATTTTCACAGCACTATTAGGTTAGCAATTTTGCAAAGACCGACTTTTAAAATGAGGCCCTTGTGAAATACTGGAGGGTGATACAGTCCATGTTTCTTCGTATTACATGTGAAAGATGCATAAAAATACGTCCATTGTTACTTAAAAGAAACCATTTGTTATCTCTAATGTCACTTTTGCGGTAGACATGGCTGGAGATAAGTCTTTAGATAACATATCAAACATTTAAAATAAGTTATCATTCAGGCTTCATTAGATTTTCTTTGAAGACATAATATAGAGTGGTGGAATAGTACTGTATTTTCAATCAGAAGATAAGAAATTGAACCATCCTAAACTGCTTTTTAATCACTCTATCTATCTGTTCTGACCAACTTCCAAACCTTTACTTATGCTATTCCCCCATAACAGTATTACCTTCCTTCCTTTTATGACTTTTGAAATTTAACCCATCATCTAAAATGTACCTCAAATACCATCCATGCAAGAAGCCTTCCATAATGGCCATGTTGCAGTGCAAAAAATCTTGGAACAACTCTTAGAACAATAAGGATGAATGTCAGCTCTGTTACTTATTACCCATATGATCTTAGAGGAGTCGTATAATCTCTCTGAAGCCCAAGTTTCCTCTTTTTAAAAAAAAATGAGAGGGTTGGAACAGAAGACCTCCAAGATTCCTTCAAGTGCTTAATCTCTGGTCCTAATACTGTTTTTTTTTTTTAATTGGGTTTGAATTCCAGCTCAGCCAATTAATGGTTTTGTGAATTTGGTCAAATAACTTCACTTCACCCAAAATCTCAAAGCCCTTCAAGCTCTATTATCTTCTGATTATATGTTAAGATATTATGAGGTTTCCTTGTACCACTAACATCAAGTAACCAGAGAGATGGGACAGGAAACAAAACAATTATTAGTAAAGTGGGTCACAGGAATAGAGAAACCTGCAGGAGTCAGAATATTTGAAGTTGGTTATACCATAGAAAACTTTTTTAAAATAATTGTTTTTTTTAAACTAGGTAAGAATAAACTCTAAAGACATTTGACAGAACTAAGTAACTCTAGAGTTAAGTAGATACTAGTATTTTTTCTCCCTTTCCTTTTTATCATTTTGAAGGTAACACAGTTATGTTAATTTCCAGGATTTAGATGCTGTAGTTTATATTGTATGTGTGAACCCCTTGCCTGAGGAATCAAAGATCATGAAGTAATGAAACTTATAGATCATTTGTGATAGGAAGAAAAATCATGAAATTCAAAACCTCAAATTACCTTATTTTCCCTTGCCTCAGCTAGCAACCATTAGACACCTTTACCCTTTCTTTATTAGAAAAACAAAGATATGAAGAACTCTTTCAAATATGTTGTTAAAGTCATTTTAGAATCCCTTTGTTTAAAGAATGTTAGGTTAAGGGGATTTTTTTTGTTTATTTTGTTTTATAAAACAGACTTTGAGAAAAATGTGTTCACTTAAAAAATATAACTAAGGCACTACATTTGTTTTTCAATCTCTTTTCCCCCCTACTTTTATATCAACATTAGAGTTTAACAAAGAAAATTAAGAGCTTAAATGGTATTTACATTTATACCTTTCTAATTTTTAGCAGACTGTAGGAAAAACTAAAACTGATTTTGTAGGGAAAAAATAATACATGAAAGTATTTGAAATATCCTAATGTGAACTGCCAAATCATCACTATACTGACAATCAGAAGACCTGGGTTCTAGTCTTCACTCTGTTAATTGCCTGTATGACTGATTATGGATGCACCACTTAACGAATTCTGGTTCTTAGGTTCCTTATGTGGCAGTTGGTACAAATGCTGGGCCTAGAGTCAGGAAAATCTGAGCTCAAATCTAGTCTCAATTACTAGCTGTGTGATCCTGGACAAGTCACTTAACCTGTTTACCTGAGTTTCCTTATCCATAAAATGGAGATAAAAACAGTACCAACTTCAAAGGGTTGTTGTGAGGATAAAATGAGATAATCTTTGTAAAGGGCTTAACATTGTGCTTGGAACATAGTAGATTCTATATAAATGTTTATTCATCCTCCTTTCCCATACATGTAAAATGAAACAAAATAGTTTAGGTAACACAAAAACAGCAGAGAAGTATATAACAATCACTATGACTGGATAATTTAATATATAACTTTGTGTGTTCTGAAAATATGTGTATGTATTTGTATATATCCCCAGCATCTCACAATCAACATGTCTCGTCTGAACTTATCATACTCTTGCCCTTCATTCCCAAATTATTTGAACCAACTTCTCCTAAATTCCCTATTTTTGTAACTAGCAACTTCATCCTCCTAATCCCTCATGCTCAAAATTTTGGAATAACTTTAATTCTTCATTGTTGTTGCCTCTCCATATCCAATTAGTGGCCCAGTCACGCCAATTTATACTCATTTTTCATTCCTGTTCCTTCTTTTCCCTTCCCACCAATATCAACCCCATTCAAGTCTTCCATCACCTGTTCCCTTTGCTAATACAATAGATACTCAATGGGCCTTCCTGACCCCAGTTTATTGACATTCAATCAAATCTATACATTTTTACCAGGCTCATCTAACTTTCATACTGCTTTGAGTAAGATCATCACAAAAACTTCCAATTTGCCTCTGTCATCTTATGAATAAAAGTGTTAAGGATTCTTGATCTACTCTATATTTATAGACTAATATCTCATATCATTCACCTATACATACCCTATATTCTGAACAAATTGGACTGCTTCCTATTCTCAATATACTTCTCAATATTTTGTATTTCTAACTCTAATTTGAAGCAAATCACTTCTTTTGCTTGGAACTCTCCCCTCCAAAATATGCTCCTATTGAAATTCTTTTTAAAATGAATTTGTTATTTAGCAGTTTCAGTTTTATCTGACTATTAACAACTCGATTTGGGGTTTTCTTGGCAAAGATAATGGAATAGTTTGCCATTTCCTTCTCCAGTTCATTTTATAGATGATGGAATGAGGCAAACAGGGTTAAGTGACATGCTCAGGGTCACACAGCTTGACTGAGGCTGGGTTTGAATCTGGGTCTTTTTTTTATTCCAAACCTATCATTCTATCTGCCATACCACAAAGCTGCCCTTAAAATGAATAGCTACATTTTATAGTGTTTTTCTTAAAATTTTCTAAGTGCTTTATGTGTGCTTTATAATAACCCTCTGAATTAGGTAGTGAAATCCTTTCAATCAATATCAGTAGAATTGTTTTTTTTTTTAAATTGTTTGTCAAATGAGGAAATTGAGTCAGAGAGATTAAGTGACTTCTCTTAGGGGTCATACAGCTAGTAAGTCTCAGTTTATTAAGATTTAAACTTAGATCTCTCCAATTATGCTTGTTCAGCTATTCAAATAGCCTATCCTTCAGTATGAAGCTCAAATGACACCTCCCCTAAGTTGCCTTTTCTGATTAGCCCTTTGCGGCAATTGTTCTCCCCCAGTCTCTCACTTCTCATACTTCTTTGAACTGTATTTTGTCCTTGGAACATTCTTATCTTTATCATTTTTCTATACATCTCATCTCCTTGGCTGGATTTCAAGGTTCTTAAGGGGATGGGTCACATCTTTTTCATCGTTATGAGTCCATAGTCTCTAGCATTGTGCCTTGTATATGCTTTAGCTGAATGAAAAATGAGTGAGGAAAAGAGTGAATCAACTAATCAACAAAGAAGTATTGTCATTTAATTAAAAAAAGAAGAGTATTACATCTAGAGAGAAAATGCCATTAGATAAATGTTAATGGGAAAGAAAATTGCAGATGCTATTCTAAGGCCAGTATAATGAGATACTTTTAGCATCTTCATATAAGATGGCAGATATTTCTATAATTAAACCTGTTTATGCATTATATTATCTTTATATGAAAACTTCCTTCTTTCATATATTTGTTTACAAACATAATCAAGGTATTTTGGGGGATTTTTTTGTTTTGATTTTTGGTTTTTTTAATGAACAGAAGTTTCTAAATCAAAGTTTTAGGCTGTCAAGACTGATTTAAGGATTTCTCAGTTTCCAAGTAGAAAAATGATATAGAGAATGGGTTTTGGAAATACCCAACTCATATATCAGCTTCAATGATCTGAGTATTGAAGAATAAAGTATTCATTAAAATTTCAGATTATATCTAGCTGGGGCAAATTGTAGCCAGCAGCTAGGAAGATAGAATCAACATTCCAAATTGTATTACTTGGAAGAAATGGCCTAACCAGGGGTGGGGAACCTGAGTCCTCGAGGCCACATGTGGCCTTCTAGGTCCTTGTGTGTGGCCTTTTGATTGAATCCAAGTTTTATAGAACAAATCCTTTTATTAAAAATGAGATTTTTTTCTGAGAAGTTTGGATTGAGTCAAAGGGCCACTCTTGAGGACCTAGAGAGCCACATGTGGCCTCGAGGCCTTGGGTTCCCCACCCCTGCCAAGAAGAATAATATTCAGATATGATCTGCAAAATAGAGGAACATAAACTGCACAGATAAAACAAGGTACAACTGTTGATGTGCAAATATATCAGAAAAGAATTGTGTCTTTCTTCTAAGCCCCAGACCAAATACCAAATCCTTCAAAATACCTCTGATTACTCCAGTAGAAAATTATCTTTCTTTCATCTGATCTCATAGACTTTTGTACTTTGCTTATGTTCTTATTTTAATACGGATTTTCCTGAGTGAATATATTATTATCCATATTAGATTGTAATCTCTTTGAGGGCAGTGGCCATGTCTGATTCCTTGAGGGATCAATTCTAGTATAGTACAGTGAATTGTAAGTAGTTGCTGCTTCCTTGTTTGTTGAATGACTGAGTTAGTGAACAAACTAAGTATGACTTAGCAAGTTTCCTTCATGAATTGTAAATTCCTGCCACACTAGACATTTAGCCATTCATAATCCTGATACCTCATCTCCCATATATTTTGCATTCATACAGGCAGTCCCTACCCTTAACCCCTGTGTTTTTTTTGGGAAAAAATGTCTTTCCTCTTCTCAGATTCTCAGAATCTTTGTTTTCCTTAAACGGCTTATCTCAGGTTCCTCTTTCTCTGTCATAAACATCCCTGATTCCCACACCCATTCATTCCCCAGCAACTATCAGTGCTCTCATTTTCCTTACTTTTCTTGTCCTCTACTTATTTGAGAGACACCATAACGTTGTCAATAGAGTACAGAGTCACAGTAGTGGTAACAGAGTCAAGAATAACTTGCTTCAAATTCAATCTCTGACATATTTTGGATAAGGGATTCCAGGCAAGTCATTTAACCTCTCAGACAGTCCAGGTAAATCTCTAAGCTTATAAAACTATGGAGAAGATGCTGATATTTATTAGTATAGGAAGTTTCTCACAGAGGAACTTTCTTCACTGGTGAAATAACAAGTTTGTTAAAAACAAAAATATATACATATTTATCACTAAATTAGAACTGTTAGTTCCTTAAGAGCAGGGATTTTTTTTTATTTTGTATTCTCAGTACATTAGGCATTTAATAAATGTTTTGCGAAGTGAATTGAATTATTAAAAACTAAACCTGAATCTATTTTATACAAAAATATTAACTGAAAGTGATAATTTCTGAGACTTTAAATAAAGAAGTCTCTATAGCTCGGGTAGGGGGAGGAATAGTGGTTTTGAGATCTCCACAATAAAAGAAGGAATGGGCTCTTCACAGCAACATAAGAATCTAGGACAACTCCAAAAGATTCATGATAGAGATTGCTATCCACACCCAGAGAAGGAAATATGGAATCTGAATGCAGATGGAAGCATACTATTTACTCTCCTTTTCCTTTGTTGTTTTGTTTTATTGCTTCATTCTCATGGTTCCTCCCATTGGTCCTGGTTGTTCTTTATATCATGACTAATGAGAAAATATGTTTAACATGAATGTGTATGTGGAGCCTTATTGTACACCGTCTTGGGGCAGGGAAAAGAAGTAGGAGGCAGAGAAAATCTAAAGCTTAAAATCTAATGGAAATGAATGTTGAAAACTAAAAATAAATAATTTAATTAAAAAAGGAATGAAAAGCCACAGAAATTACTCCAAAGCATTCAACTGAGAAGGTACACAGTTTTAGAAGAGAGAATGTAATGTCTTTTCATTCTATATAAGAAAGATACTAGGTAATAAGATAAAAAATGTTTTACTATACTTAAAATATCATTGATAAGGTAGCCTTATTGATAGATTTTATGATATTTGTCAGAAATATGTTAATATCATGATGTTAATACATTGCATGGAAAGAGATACATGTTTCTAAATCTCATAATAACATTGTCATTTAAAAAGAAGATCCATCAATTACTTTGGGGTCCCGTGATGTGTTTTAACTACAAAATCTAGTTCCATTTAAAAATATGTAATCTGTCAAAATCTATGTTCCATGTGAATAATGTTATTTATGAAAATAATGACTCAAAGATAACCAAGATGTATTCTCATTTGAAATTAAGTAAGGTAATTAATACACTTTAATGTGCCTTATGTTAGAGAAAAATAAATAATGAATAATAACATTATATTAATGTTATTAATGTACAATATTCCTCTCAAAACAGAATCTGGGACACTATACTGGGAACAAGCAAAAATTAAACCACTCTGGGCTCATTTCCCAGAAAAGCAATCACATGCAAATACACATAATTGAGAGAAAAAGAGAGGGAGAAAATGGAAGAAAATATCTGTAGAATATTAGAGGGAGGATAGAGACTAAAAATCTAGTGGATCTTTAAAAAGAGAGAGAGAAATATGATTGCATACTTGTTGCTGACTTAGGACTTTGTTCAAAGACTTCTGGAAAGAAATCTTTAGATATCATAGCAGGTGAAATGACATGCTGAAAGGAAAAACAAAGATTCCATTTTGGTGACAGCAGTGTTTACAATCTAATGCTACTTTAGAAGCCAAAACATATTTTTCATGTAATTCTTCATGGTGCCAAAAATACAAATATGTGAATAAACAAATAGCTTTCATCAATGATTTTGTCTTCCTAGTTAAATGGATATATGCCGTGCTTCTGTAGTCATAGTGCACGTACATTAGGAGATCTCATAATTGCTTAACAAATATCCGTAGCATCCAGGTGACCAAATAATTTAGGCCTGGCTAATGAGCAACTCGGCCAGCTAGGTGGCGCAGCAGATAGAGTGCCAGGCCTGATGTCTGGAAGCCTCAATTTCATGAGTTCGAATCTGTCTTCAGACACTTACTAACTGTGTGATCCTAGGAAAGTCACAACCCTATTTGTCTCAGTTTGTCATCTGTTAAATGATCTGGATAAGGAAATGGCAAGCCATTCCAGTATCATTGCCAAGGAAAACCACAAATGGGGTCATGAAGAGTCAGGCATGATTGAAATGACTGAACAGCAATAAAGAGCAACTTACAAGCTTAGAGATGGAGCATAGCAGTACAAAGTGCCTATGTTTTATTAAACAATAAATGTAAAGTCATATGATAGATTCTTACAAAGAAAGATAAGAACTCATAAGTATTACTGTATGTGGCCCTCTTTAAAATTGTCACTTTTAGATATATACATATTTTTATTAATACTGACAGTAGAAAAAAATGGAACTATATAAAGAAAATGTAGTGATTTTACAGAAATAATTTTGGTGGCCTCCCATTTATTGCAGGAATGCCTCAAATATCTCTCTTTTGTTAAATATCCCCCTTTTTTCAATGATTACACTCATGTTTGTAGTGTTTGACATTTTAGGCTACAGATTGAGGTCCTTTGCTTTTGGGAATATAATATTTCATTTATTTATGCTATTTCTTTTGGATTTTAATAAGCTTATACTATTTGAATTTGATTTCCTTTACATTTTATGGTTTTACTGCTGGCTGCCTGCAAAACACAGTTATTTGTCATTGAAAATGCTAAATTTTAATGTTATAAGGAATTTAAAGAGCAAATATACTGCTTTTCTCTCTTATATTCTATCACATGGGCTACTGAAAATCTGTGCAGCTTCTTAATTGTTGCTTTATTATTTTTATTCAGAAGTCCTGTGTAGTTTTCTTGTATTTTCCCCTGCATTATGGTTGTCAGCATTTTTAGTAACCATTTTCTTCTGTAAGATTTATGATACTTAGTTTATCTTTCTGTATACTGTCACCACAGTATAATACTTTGGTTTGCATAGAATCCTTATCTTCTTTCGAGGATGTTCACTTTTGCTTCATTTCTGATAGAGTTTCTTCCACTTCATTATTTTTTTTTTATTCCAAATCTGTTAGTATCTTCTTAAACTTATTTTTTTCTTTTGCCTAGGCAATGGAGTTAAGTGACTTGCCCACGGTCACACAGCTAGTATGTGTTATGTGTCTGAGGCCGGATTTGAACTCAGGTCCTCCTGAATCCAGGGCCAGTGCTCTATCCACTGCACCATCTAGCTGCCCCCTTAAACTTATTTTTAAAGATACTTCATTGTCAATTCATTGATTTCTAATCTGCTATTTTTGTCCCTCTAAGACGTAGTTTTAAAAAAAATAATGAACATTCATTTTCTTTACATTCCCTTATTTTAAAAATACGCACAAAAAAAAACCCCAGCAAACTTACATAGAAAAGCAGAACAAATTCTTGCATTGTGTCCAACATTGTGTTATTCTACATCTTGAGTCAATCACTATTCTGTCAGGAAATGTACAGCTTGTATTGTCATTAGTTCTCTGGAATCTTTATTATTCAGAGTACATTCATCAAAATTTTTAAATTCTTCCAATTTGTCAGTAAAATGTTATTGTATAAACTGTTCTCCTGATTTTTCTAAGCATCAGTATATATATAAATCTTCCCCTGCTTCCTTTAAACCACCCCTTTCATTATTTCTTATGGCATAATATTACTTTATTTTCATACAATATAATTTCCTCTGTCATGTTGAGAGTTCTGAGTTCTAATCTATGTTCATCCCAAATTTTTTTTTTTTTTTTAATAGATATTTCATTTGAACATTGTAGTATTTTGTTGTTCCATACTTTCTTGGGAGTCCATAGAATCCAATATTTAGTCAGATTCTTTTCGCTTTCTCTGTTTTATAATATTGGTTAAGATTTTCGTAATTGTTTTGAGAATTTATTTATCTTTCCTTCTAGTACTTTGATCCTCCTTGTTGATTTGATTTTGGACTTTTATTTACTCTTTTTCTCCCTTGAAATCTTTGATGTCCAAAATCATTTTGGTATTCCCCTGTAGCTCACATCATTGCCCTCCCTCCTTCCCCTTTCCTGGTGGGTATACCCCCAAGTTTGGAATGTAAAGGCTTACTCTCTTTTTTGTTCTAGAATATAGTCACCACCCAAGGTACTCTCTGGGAAGACAAAAATGGTCCCAGTTATATTTCAGTCCCCTTTTCTTGAGTCTGATTATATGATTGTTTGTATTGATATCTTGCTTCAACTCATTATTCTCCTTTCCTTCTCTGAGCTGCTTCACTATCTGTCTCTTTTTATACAATGGGGGAAGATAGATAAGGATTCCTTCAGGGAGAGTCTCTATAATCTGGGATTTCCTAAACTGGGGCTAGGTTCTAATCAAAAGGCAACATGAGATTCAGACTTCCTGGAGCTAAGATTGCAGAATAAGCAGTAAATTGCCATAACTCTCCCATATTTACCTACAATCATAAAACAGAACCCCCCAAAAAAGTCCTGAAACAGGTGAACCAGCAAAAAGATAAGGTGCAATTATCTTTTAGCAGATGTACTTTGGAAAATTGACAAAAAACATTTTTCTTTTGGGCAAAAGGGGAATACAGTCTAGAAAGGAAGCATACTGGTAGGCCAGCAGCAAGTTCTACCTCAGCAAATCAGTGGAAGATTCTGAGCCACAGTGTGGTGGGGCAGGCAAACACCAACAACAGGACCCCTCAAAATACCTCACCATAACCAGGAGTATGGGCAGAGTCCAGCTCTGAGAACTACCACATGCTTCAGCTAGCCCCAGACAAACAGGCAACCACCAATGCCCAGACAGCCACATGCTTCAGTATAGCCCTAGAGAAATGCAGAGGCCCCAGGGGCCTCAGCACATGCCAGACATCAGCACTGGCTGAACACCAGTTAAGTGGCCAGATCCTTTCAGTCTCCAGCAGCAATAGCCAACCCCGAACCATAATTCCTCAGCTCAGCACCACACATGAGGGTTCCATGTGTATCTCAAGGTGATATCACTGCAACACCAGTAAACAGCCAGGCACAGTGCAATCCATGGCAGAATACTGAGACAATGCCCATTCCACCCCAGAAGCAGAGCTCAAATTAATAAGAAAGGGTAAAGTCCAAAAAAGATGAGCAAACAACAACATCAAAGAATCTGACCATAGAAATTATCATGGTGACAGGGAACACCAGTACACAAACTCAGAAGAAGGCAACAATGTCAAAACACCAATGGGCAAAATGGGAAGTTGTCTCAAGTCTAGAAAGAACTCATGGAAGAGCTCAAAAAAGGAGCTTAAAAATCATAAGAAAAGTAGAAGAAAAATTGGAAAAAGAAATAAGAATGCTGCAAGAGAAATATGAAAAAAAAAGTCAATAGCTTAGAAAAAGAAAATCACTGCTTAAAGAGTAGAATTGGCCAAATGGAAAATGAAGTACAAAAGCCCATTGAGAAGATCAACACTTTAAAAGTTAGAACTGGACAAGTGGAAGCTAATGACTCTATGAGACATCAAGAATCAATCAAAGAATTTCAAAAGAATTAAAAATAGAAGAAAATGTAAAATGCTTCATGGAAAAACAAATGACCTGGAAAATAGATCCAGGAGAGACAATGTCAGAATCATTAGACTATCTGAAAGCCACAATCAGAAAGAAACCAGGAAAGCATTTTTCAAGACATTATCAAGGAAAAATGTCCTGATCTCCTGGAACCAGAAGGTAAAACAGGCACTGAAAGAATACAGCAATAATCTCAGGAAAAAGATGCCAAAACAAAAACTTCAAGGAACATTGTAGGCAAATTACAAAACTATAAGGTCAAGGAAAAAAAAATAATGTAAGTCACCAAAAAGAAAGAGTTCAAATGTCTGGGAACACAGTCAGGATTACACAGCACTTAGCAGCTGCAACATTAAAGGATAAGAGGTCATGGAACATGATATTCAAGAAGGCAAAAGAGCTAGGACTAAAACCAAGAATCACATACCTGATGAAATTGAGCATGATAGGGGCAAAGCCAAGATGGCAGAGTGAAAGCAGTGGCTTGCTTGAGCTCTCCCCCAAATCCCTCCAAAAATGGCTCTAAACAAATTCTAGAGCAGCAGAAACCACAAAAAGACAAAGTGAAATAAATTTCTAGCCTGAGACAACCTGGATGGGTGATTAGAAAGGTCCATCATGCCAAGCTGGGAGAGGAATGCAGTTCAGCGTGGGTGTGCATGCAAAACAAGCCTCAGTAAACTTGGACAGCTTTCAGAGGACTGAATCATGAGCAGCTGTGGCAGTTTCCAGACTTCTCAACCCACAAACACCAAAGACCAGAGCTGAACAGAAAATTTGACTTTCAAATACAAGACTCAAGAGAAACATGAAGAGGTAAACAGGAAAGAGAAATCATAAAGGACTTATTAAGGTTGCTGTTTATATTCCAGCATGGAAAGATGATATTTGTAAATCACGAGACTTTTGTCAGTATTAGGGGAGTTGGAGGGATATATATATATATATATATATATATATGTATATATATAATATATATATATATATACATATATATATATATGTATATATATGTATATACATATATACGTGTGTGTATATATATGGCACATGTTCATTTGAAGATGAATAGGTGATATCTGGAGAATCAAATTAAGGGGTGAGAGAGGATTATACTGTTAGGAGAAAGGGAGAGGTAGAATGGGGTGAATTACCTCACGTAAAACAGACAAGAAAAGGTTTTTACAGTGGAGGGGAAGGGGGATGAAGGTGAGAGGGAATGAGTGATTCTTATTTTCATAGGATTTGTCTTAAGGAGGGAATAACATGCACACTCAATTGGAAATCTATCTTAACCTACAGGAAAATGGGGGGGAGGGGAGAAGAGAGCAGGGGGATGATAGAAGGGATGGTAGATTGGGGAGAGGGTAATCAGAAGGAAGCACTTCTAAGGAGGGACAGGGTCAAAAGAGAGAATAGAATAAATGGAGGGTGGGATAAGATGAAGGAAATATAGTTAGTTTTCCACAGCATTACTACTATGGAAGTGTTTTTCATGACTACACATGTATAGCCTGTATCAAATTGCTTGCCTTCTCAATAAGGGTATGTGAGGAGGGAGAAAGTGAAAAAAATCTGAAACCAAAGTTTGAAAAACAAATATTAAAAAAAAATTGTTTTCCCATAAAACTGGGATATAAGATATACAGGCAATTGGGTATAGATATCTATCCTGCCCTACAGGAAAATTGAAGGGAAAAGGGATGGTGGGGCATAGATAGAAGGGAGGGCAGATTAGGAGAAGAAGTATTCAGAATGCCTGCCAATTTGGGTGGGGGAAGGGATGAGATAGGGATAATATTTGGAACTCAAAATATTGTGGAAGTGAATGTTGAAAACTAAAAATAAATAAATTTTTAAAAATTAAAAAAAGAAATTAAGCATAATACTTCAAGGGGGGAAATGGTCAGTCAATGAAATAGAAGGATTTGAAACTATCATAAGGAGAAGAGAGATGAACAAAATATTTGGTCTCCAATATCAAGACCCAGGTGAAGTGAAAAAGGGAAAAGAAAACATAAGGGATTCAATGGAGCAGAACTGTTTACATCCTGGTATGGGAAGATGATACCTGTAATTCCTTTTTGTTCATTATTTAACATTTTATTTTCCCCCAACTACATGTAAAAGTTTTAACACTTTTTTTTCAAATTTTGAGTTCCAAATTTTCTCCCTCCCTCCTCTCTTACCCTCATTGAGAAAGCAAGCAATTTGACATAGCTCATACATGTATAGTCATGCAAAACACATTTCCATATAAGTCATTCTGTGAAAGAAAAAACATAGACAAAAATATCAAAGAAAGATAAAGAAAGTAAAAAAAAGTATCTTCCATCAGCATTTAGGATATACAAGTTCTTCCTCTTGAAAAGGGAAGCACCTTTCATCATAAGACCTACAGAATTGTCTTAGATTATTGTTTTTCTCAGAATAACAAAGTTATTCATAGTAGATCATCATATAATATTGCTGTTAGTGTGGACAACATTCTCTTGTTCCTGCTTATTTCATGTTGTATCAATTCATGGTAGTATTTACAGGTTTTTATGAGAGCATCCTGCTTATCTTTTCTTAAAGCACAATAGTATTCCATTACAATTGTATTATAACAACTTGTTTAGCCATTTCCCACTGATGGACATCCCCTCAATTTCCAATTCTTTGCCACCACTAAAAGAGCTACTGTAAATATTTTTGCACACATAGGTTGTTTTCCTTCTTCTTTGTAATCTTTTTGGGATACAGACCTGGTAATGGCATTGGTTGGTCAAAGGGGATGGATGTTTTATAGCTCTTTGAGCATAGTTGCTAATTGCTCTACAAAATGGTTGGATCAGCATACAACTTCACCAATAGTGCTTTATCTATTTTTTTTTTATTTTCCCACAGCCTTTCCGTTTTTCATTTCCTTTTCTGTCATATTAGCCAATCTGGCAGTTGTAAGTAGAAGCTCGGAGTCTTTATTTTTAATATTTTTTTGATTATTTCTTGATGTCTCATAAAGGCGTTAGCTTCCACTTGCCCAATTCTAACTTTTAAGGAATTATTTTCTTCAATTAGTTTCTGTACTTCATTTTCCATTTGGCTAATTCTGCTTTTGAAGGAATTCTCTTCATTGGATTTTTGTGCCTCTTTTACCATTTGGCCTATTCTGTTTTTAAAGTGTTATTTTCTTTAGTATTGTTGTGACTCTTTTACTATGCTGTTGACTTTTATCATGAATTTTTTACATTGCTCTCATTTCTTTTTCCAATTTTCCTCTATCATTCTTCCTTTTTTTTTTTTTTAAATCCTTTTTGAGCTCTTCTGTGGCTTGAGGCCAATTCATACTCTTCTTTGAGGCTTTGGATGCAGGAATTTTGACTTTTTTGTCTTCATCATGGAGTGTGTTTTGATCTTCCTTATCACCATAGTAACTTTCTACAGTCAGAAAAAAAAAGACAACATGTTTTCTCACCCTCTTCCCATTGTGCTTTATTTAGCTGAACAAAGTCATCATTTGCCTTTTCTTTGCAGGGGTTGAGGTGGGTGGATTATGATAGAATTCCAACAGTTTCAGCAGCAGTAAGGCATGCTAAGATCTAGGCATGATACGGCAACTTAGAGGCTCCTGTCATAGTTACATATTGGCTTGCATAAAGGAGGTGTGAAAGTGGGGGAGGTGGTTGAGTGGTATGAGTGTTTTGAGGATTAGAGATCCCAACTGTTGTTTCCTAAAGTTTTTTTTTTTTAATTTTCTCCGGGTTTTGTCATCTTTCTCTTATGGATTTAGATTTAATTAGTCTATATTTTGTACAAATTTTTCTTTATTTTTTGAGAGGTAGTAGATTGGAGAGGTGGAGTTGTTTGGATGATTAATTTGTGAATGATATGTTAAAATCCTTGGAGGAAAGTACATAAATAAGGGTGCATACAGAAGAGTAGCACTTACATAAAAACCTTGTTAGGAAAACTAACGTCTGAGATGAACTTTGGCTTGCAAACAAACAAGTAACATTATGATTTTAAAAGGGGGGATAGGTTTTGGGTGGTTGGGGTAGTAAGGCAGCAGGGAGTAGGAAAACAAAGAAGGAACATCTTACTGCTTAAAGGATATAATGTGATTTCAGCAGATGATAAAAAAAATATATAGATTAAATTTTCTTTTTGCCCCAGTCATTTCTGAAGAATGATTTTTTTCAAATGAGAAATGTATTATAAGCCAGTTATATTAAAACCCCTTTTTCCCAGGGAAGTTAACAGAACATGCAGATAAAGAGGTACTTAAATGGCTGATGAATAGGTAGGAGTGCAGCTCCTGACTCCAAAGAAATTCTATGTGTTCCTGTGTAATTAACCTAATCTGATATTCTTGTGATTGGCTTATTCATAGGTATCAGGAATCTATTTAGCATGTACTGGAACATTCAATTCCCTTTGTCCAACCCAAAGTTACGGGCCTTCCCAAAGTGGTTGGTTGCCTAAATCTAGCCAAGAGGCTGGGTTTCTGCAATGCATGCATGTGGCTTCACTTCTGGAATCAGGTCGAAGTGGGGACCTTGGATGACACTGAGTTACTATACCATTTTTGAATGAGCTAGCATGTCTACTATGTAGTTTTTTATATTATCAGTAAACCTAATGTTCAGGTTCTTAAAATTTTTAATCTTACACAAAATAGTAAAATAAACACAGCTAGAAATTGTCACCCAAGTTCAAAGAGTAGATAGTAAAAGAGTATTTAGCATCTTTAAGTCATTTCAAATGACTTGACCTAAATTAATGCATCCCAAGACACTGAACAAACTCTAGAATGATAATAGAATAGCTCTCAGTAATGTTTGAGCAGCTATATTAAATGATAAAACAGTAAAACAGCAGGAAATATTAAAATGTCAATTCTGAAAGAGGGAGGAAAGGGAAAGGTCTATAAAAATACTAGTTATCAATATTATTTCAGTAAAAAGCAAGAATTTAGAAAAGATTATTAAATATTTGCTTAGCAAAGGTTTGCTAAGGAAAGTCATATCAAAATCATTGATTTTTGTCAGTTATTAGACTTTTAGATCATAAAAGAAAAGATATTTGACAAGAATCTATTATGCTAGATATATATATATATATGAGATAGATATTATATTTGTATACTTAAATATTTTAGAGTATGTGTAATATATTATGCAAAAGATAAAGAAAAGGGAGATGAGTCAGTTAGGTGAAGCCTATTGAATAATTATACCCAATGACTGTCAGTGGATTAATGTGAACTTGGAAGGACATCTCAGTATGTTCCCAGGACATCTTCTGTACACTGACTTTCTTTTCTTTTTCTTTTTTTCCCAAATCTCAACTCTTTACCAGTTCTACATTGTACTACTCTCTAGTATTAAATACCATGTTTTAGTATCATATTACTTATCATGTCTTACCACGTCTATTCTTTGGAATATTCCCATCATCTGGTTCCTATACTGAGATTCACCTGCTGCTGAATGGAGCTGGAGTAAATTTAAAAAAAAAACACAAACTAAGATTATTGGAGTCTACTACAATTTTATTTTTTTGTTATTCAATACAACTGGGCCTCACTACAGCAAGAGTTTTTTTTTTTTTAATCCTATTTCTAATGGTTTATCTTTCTTATTCAACCAGAGTTTGTTCCAAAAATTTTCTCCTTGCCTCAAGACTACCATGCCTACAAATGAGAAAATAAAGTCTATTTTCTGTGAGCTTCCTTTTTCTTTAAAACTCATTAGTATCAACATACCCATCACCTCAATTTCTTTTTCTTTATTCTAGTCCCTAATGTCAAGGTAGCCTTTCCCCTCACCATGGTCAATCCCCATTTTTGTGTGCTTTTGATCCCCTATCCCTATAGCAGATTAACTTCAAAATCATCTTTCCTCTGCCTCTAACATCATACTCTTCTTTATCCATTGCTTTCTTCCCTGCTATCTACAAACATACTCAAACTTCCAACATCTGGGGGAGGGGTGTGGTTTTGAACAAAACTTATTCTATCCTTTAATCCATTTAAGTTATTCTATATCTTTCTTCCCTTTCTCAGAAAAAAAAATCTCTTGGGAAAAAAAATCCATATTTCAGTTAGTTGATGAGGATTTATTAAATGTTTGCTATATTCTATGCTCTATACTAAATCCTGAGAATACTAAATTCTGATGAAAAGCAAAAATATAGAAAATATAGTCCCTCCCCTCAAGGAACTTAAATTTTATTGGAGGAGCTAACAGGCAAAAAAAATGGTACATATAGGATGTATACAATATAAATGGCAGGCAATGTCAGAGTGAAGGAATTTGTAGTGGGGAGGTGCAAAAAAAGACTTCTGGAAGAAGGTAGGTTTGGAATACCTAAGTTCAAATCTGACTTCAAAAAACTGAGACCTTGGACAAATGATTTAAATTCTGAGTGCCTGTTTCCTTAATTTAAAAATGGAGGAAGAAAGAGCACCTACTTTTGAGATTGCTTTGAGAATCAAATGATACAATATTTGTAAAGGACTTAGCAGCATACCTGGCATATAAATATAAGCTTAATAAATTCTTATTGCTTGACTAATCACTTGATTGCTTTCATCACATATTGTCTCCCCCACTGACTTTACATCAAAAATGCATTACTCTCCAATTACCTAAAATCAAAGTCTTGGATTCACCATTAATTTTTCCTGCTTACTTGTTTCATAGATTTGATCATTTATCAGTCTTTGTCAATGTTTCGTTTAATGTTACTTATCACAATCCCTATCTATGCCTTTGTTATTCTACATCAGAATTATTGTAAAATTTACGTAATGGAGTTTTCTTATTTTTGTCTCTCTCTTAAGGAATCCCTTTCTCCATGTCTCTGTCTTTTGGTCTCCCTCTGTGTGTGTCTCTCTGTCTTTGTCTATTTCTGTCTGCCTCTGTCTCTGTCTCTCTCTCATTTTTACACACACACACACACACACACACACACACACACACACACACACACACTGTCAGACCATCTTCTCTAAAGAGTGATTACTTTATGTTCTATTCTACCCTAAAACCTTGAGTGAATTTTTCCATCATCTGTTAGAATAAAATCAAGGCTTTCTACTTTCTCACCTAAATCTGCCTTTCCATATTTATTTCCAGGTAAGTCCCTACTTGAAGCCCACTATCCTTCAAACAAGCTGGCACATCCCATGCCATTTCCTCAGCCAGTGTTGTCCTACTTCTTTTTCTCCCTTCTCTTCAAGGTTCAGTATAAGTGCCACTTACTTCAAATGGTCTCTCTGAATTCCATTGGGAGTTAGTTCGATGCCCCTTTACTGAATTGTTTCCTCTTTACTGTATATATCATGAATGTACTTATCATTGAACATGTTGTATTCCCTCAATAAAAATTAATTTGCAAGTAGGGATAGTGTTGCTTTTCTATTTGTTTTGCTCATACTTGTTGCTTAGGAGAAATTGCTGATTAATTGGTTAACAGATCCAAATTTCACTCATCCCTATACAGCCTGCTTAAAATTTATATTTTCCACGGCCACTGCAGCTTTCAATTCTCTTACTTTGTATTGAAGATCAAGAGATAACTTACCCAAAAGCATTTTTATAACTGTAAATAATAAGTAAATGTGAGGCATTTTTTTTTTACTTCACCACCCCATCAATCTGTTCGTGACATCAAAAATTTGATCATTTATCAATTTGTCTGCTTATCTTTCCTCTCTTAGAAAACAAATCATGAACTCATTGAGGGTAAATATAATTCCACAATGTCCTCCACATAATGAGTGTTCAATAAACCATTGCTAAATAATGAACAAATAAATGAATGAACATAAGGTATTTCATCTCCCAAGCTAAACTTAAGCAGTTCACAAAATGTTTTCTTGGCAGTGTTTTATTTTACTCCTTTATCAGCAAGTATGGCAAACATTGAAATTGAATTATATGGTCTGTATTGGTGAATTAAAGTCCATGTTTGGATTTTAGGGTTTTCCTTATCTCAGTGTGTACCTTTTTTTTTCTGCCTCCATATGATCATTAGAGAATTTAAGATTGCAATTAGAAAGTCTACTAACTACATATTACAAAATGGAAGGGATATTTTAAATACAAATTTAAATCATAGGTATAATAATTCATAATTATTAAAATGAATAAAAATAGACTTTAATTTCATGACCAATAGTGTTACTTATAAATGGATAAATTTTCAATTTCCTCGGTATTGTACATTTGCTAACACAGTATCTCCATAAATTTTATTTTTTCCTGTTCCATAATGAGTCTCCAATTTATGAATTTGCAAAGCCTGGAGCAAATTTCTGAAAGTTGACAAATTTCAGATAAATTGTCTATAATATTAATAACTTTATGATGTGCTATGATTCACAACATTCATTCCAAGAGCTTTAATTATTGCTTTAACCTGTAAATCTTTCCTAAGTGGCTTACAAAAAGAGGTATATTTTCAAGTACTAAGTCAATTAAAGAATAATTCTTTTAAACACAAAATTAAATGTAACTACAGGTCTTTATTCATTTTCTGTGTTTTAAAGTAAATTTGTATCTTCAAAGTGACAATAATTTCACTGTGAAATATACCTCCATTAATTCCACTAAGAACAAGTTACTGTAATTGCAATATAGCTTAATAAGTCATTCAATTACAAGGAAGAGTGAAATTATTCACTTGAGCAAATGTTATACAGCCAATTTTAATATGTTTCTTATTTATTATTATATTTCTTTGAATGTAATTGTTGAGTTTCAAGTCTGATTTGCCATCTAATCTTTTGCCAATTACATTTAACATTTGAAATATCTTCCAAATCTCTCCACCTTTTTCTGTTCCAATGAACTCTCTACATCAGGCCCCCACAGCATTCACTTGAACTATTACATTAGGCTCCCGACTGGTCCACCTGCTTCCAGTTTCTTTTGTCTAATTTATCTTTAACATTGTTGCCACTGAGGTTATCTATTACTCTATTTGTTTTAGTCACTCAAATTTTCAAAATCTTCAGTTATTATCCATTATCTTTGCCTTGAGAAGAATGTACAAATTACTTAGCCTGATGGTAACTGCACTCCAGGATTTTGCACCAAAATATCCTTCCAGACTTATTTAATAATACTTCTTATCATTTATTATACATTTTATCCACAGTAGTACTCACTGATCTGTATTCTCATCGTGCCCTTTCTTATCTGCATGTTTGATGACATTAAACTCATATTGGAATGGCTCCCCACACCATTGCTCCCTGTTGCAAATATTCTTTTATTCAGAATTTATGTCATGTAAAAACTTCTCTGAAAAGTCTTTCCTGATCCTCCAACTCAGAAAGTTCACTACTTCATCATATTTATAAGAGCATATTTTATAGAATGTTCTTTTTTACTTATGGAAAAACTGATTTATATTGTATGGAGGTATCAATAGCTCACTGGAAGCAGGAAAACTAGATTCAAACTTAGATCAGGGGCAGCTAAATGGCACACTGTATAAAGCACCAGCCTTGGATTCAGGAGGACCTGAATTCAAATCTGGCCTCAGATACATAACACTTACTAGCTATGTGACCCTGGGCAAGTAACTTAACCCCATTGCCCAGCAACAACAATTAAAAAAACCCAAACAATAATAATTATAATAATAAAATTCAAGATAAAGAATTTAAAAAGCAATGGGTCAGGTAGGTGGTGCAGTGGATAGCACACCAGCCCTGAGGTCAGGAGGACCTGAGTTCTAATCCAGCCTCAGACCAAACACTTGACACTTACTAGCTGCGAGACCCTGGGCAAGTCACTTAACCCCAACTGCTTAAAAAATAAAAACAAAACAAAACAAACTATAGATCATATTATAGACCTGTAATTAATTGGGTATTCACAATTTCTATGACCTGAAATATTAAATTTTCTTAACCTATTGACCATGTTATATTAGAAGATCTTTATAAACTTTAAACATTATACTAATTTGAATTTTATTATTATTTTTAACTTCCCTTACAGATATAAGGTCATTCAGATTTAATTTCAAGTCATTTAGGTTTAATGCTTAATTTAATCTTTATATTCCAATTGTATATCACAAGGCCTTGCATTTATTTATTTTTCATTACAATATTCTAAATGTATCTATATTTCCCTTCCCAAAGAGGTATCCATTATAACAGAGAATAAAAAAAGAGGGGAGGGTGGGATTTTCAATCAAAGTAACCAAAACACATATGAATAGTCTATCTGTAATGGTCCATTTTCATAGCAATCCATCCTAAATACTATTTGACTGACTTCTACAAACAAGGGAGGGAAGTGTCTTCTCCTGTCTCTTGATTAGAGACAAGCCTAGTCATTGTAATTTCAAATATTTTTTTTGTTTTAATGTTCTTCTTTCTATTTATATGGTTGCACTCATTGTTCATTTTCTTTTCCTGGTGTTATTTATTTGACTTTTAATCTGTGCATTAAAGTCTTCCCATACTTCTCTATAGTCATCATATTTATCATTTCTCTCAGGATGGTAATAGTCTATCGCATTAATGTACCATATCTTGTTTAGCTGAATCACAGTCAAAAGATATATTGTGTTTCTAGTTCTTAGGAATTAACAAAAAGAAGCTCTGTATCATACAGGAATGAATAAATATATTGATGTGCATATAGATACACACAGATATATTAATACATACATACATACACACACGCTATATATATACATTCATGTATGTTTATATTTATATGAAATATAATATATAAACATTTAGCCTAAAAATTAAAAAAAAAACTTCCTTCTGTTCATAGCAAGTAAATGCAAAAGTGCAATAGTTAATAGTGAAACATATAACTGTGAAAAGGCAGTTCAGATGGACCACCTGAGTAAGCCCATAAATCCCAATGAGAAGAGGGGAGAACCCTCTTTATTGACATGCAGGAAAGAGGGAATCTGAGAAGTTGGGGAAAATTACAATCAGCTACACTGGGGAAAGTGGGTTGGCATTCAGATGTGGCTAATCACATTTTTCTCTGACAATTAAGGAATGTTAATTGTTTTATAGAAGTCATCTGCCTCTTATGATTTTGGCTATGAGAACAAAACTACCAGAGTAGTTGTACCCTTGGGGCAGATAAAACCTCCCCTAATTATGCAAGGATAGGCAAGGACAGATGACTTCTCTTTTGGGAAGGTGGCACCAGGTTAAGCTGGTTGGGGCTTTAAGACAACAAGCAGATTTCCCAGGCACTAACTATGTGAATGATAATAGCATTCCTGTTCAACCACACCTTTAAAGTAGATCAGAGAGAAAACAAACTGAACAGCATGAATTCAGGAATATAATCATTCAATAATAAAAATTAAGAGCATAAAATCAATTACATTATAAAATCAATATGGTAGGAACCAGAGATAGTATTAATTTTTATCTTTTTACAGGGCACATACCTAGCAGCTGAATCTCTGAGCCAAAGGGTCTAAATATTTTAGCTCCTTTATTTACTTAATTTGAAATTAATTTCAAGAATGGTTGGACAAATCCATAGCTCCACCAATAAAGTATAAATATTCTACTCTTTCCAGAAATACCTTGAAATTGATCATCTCACTCTCTGGTCATCTCTGTCACTTTGCTGCACATGAAGTTACTTATTAGGATTTGCCTTTCTTATTAACATTAATGTGAGGGTATCTATTTTTATGGTCATAATTATTTTACAATTCTTTTGATAATTGCTAATATTATTTCACATTTAATTTATTGGGCAATGGCATTTTTGTTTCATATTTCCATTAGGTACATATACATATTGGGTATCAGAACTTTTTTGAAATATACTTAATATAAAGATTTTTTCACATCCCAGTTTCATTCATCATAATTGTATTGAAGCTTCTCAATTTTACATAATTGAAATAATCTATTTTGTCTTTAGTAATTTCTTCTATCCCTTCTTTGGTAAAGAGGCTACTCCCTTGACATGGCTGTGAAAGTTGTTTGATCTTGTTGTCTTCTAATTTATTTTGCTTTTAAAAAAATTTTTTCTTAATTTATTTTGATTTATCAGTAATCACTTCCATATGCTTTTGAGTTTAAAAAATTTTCCCCCTTCTTCCCCACCACCCTCCCCAAGACAGCACACAATCTGATATAGGCTATACATTTACCATCCTATTAAACATATTTTCCCATTGTGATGTTGTAAGTAAAACTTAAAACCAATAAGAGTAACCATCAGAAAGAGGAAACAAAACTCAACAGAAGAGAAAGAAAATACCAATTCTTCTTCCATAGTTCTTTCTTTGGATGCGGATAGCATTTTCCATCCCAAGGCCTCTGGAGATGTCTTAGATCCTTGTATTGCTGGGAAGGGTTAAGTTTATCAATATTAGTCATCACACAACATAGCTGCTATTGTGTACAACATTCTCTTGGTTCTGCTCACTTCACTCAGCATCAGACCATACAAGTCTTTTGAGGTTTTTCTGAAGTCAGCCTGTTCATCATTTCTTATAGCACAATGGTATTTCATTACATTCATGTACCACAACTTGCTCAGCCATTCCACAATTAATGGGCATCCTCTCAATTTCCAATTCTTTGCCACCACAAAAAGTGCTGCTATGAATATTTTGTACAAGTGCATCCTTTTCCCATTTGTATGATCTCTTTGGGATATAGCCCTAGAAATGTTATTTATGGGTCAAAGGGTATGCACATTTTTATAGCCCTTTGGGCATAGTTCCAAATTCTTCTCCAAAATAGTTGGATCATTTCACAACTCCACCAACAATGCATTAGTGTTCCAATTTTCCCACATCTTCTCCAACATTTATCATTTTCCTGTTTTGTCATGTTGGCCAATCTGATAGGTGTGATGTGATATATCAGATTTGTTTTGATGTGCATTTCTCTAATCAATAATAATTTAGAGCATTTTTTCATATGACCATAAATGCCTTCAATTTCTTCATCTGACGACTATTTTTTTTTTTTTTGCTTTTTAAGGCATTCTTCTCCTCATTGGCTTTTTGGACCTCTTTTGCCATTTGGGTTAGGCTATTTTTTAAGGTGTTATTTTATTCAGTATTTTTGGGGGTCTCCTTTAGCAAGCTGTTGATTTGTTTTTCATGATTTTCTTGCATCAGTCTCAGTTCTTCCTCTACTTCTCTTGCTTCTCAAAATCCTTTTTGAGCTTTTCCATGGCCTAGGACCAATTCATATTTTTTCTTGATGGCTTTGGATGTAGGAGCTTTGACCTTGTTGCCTTCTTCTGGTTGTATGTTTTGATCTACTTTGTCACCGAAGTATGATTCTATGGTCTGACTCTTTTTGCACTGCTTGCTCATGATCCCAGCCAATTACATGAGTTATAAACTCTTTGCTAAGATAGGGGTCTGCTTGCAGTGTGGAGAATGTATTGTCCCAAGCTTTGGGGGTTTTGTGCAGCTGTTTTCAGAGATACTTCTAGGGAGCTGTAAATTTTCAGTTCTTCCAAGGTGCTATGACCAAGGGTGAGGAGTTTACTCCTTTCCTGGCCTATTATTTGGTCTATGAGTTACCACAAGCACTCTTTTCTGTCTTGGAACTGTGAGGAGGATTTCCTCTTCATAGCTGGTACAAGCTCCACAGGTATTTGGAGGGGTTTGGGGGACAGCTCAAACAAGTCCTGCTTTTACTATGCCATCTTGGCTCCCTCTTCTAATTTTTTAAAGCAATGACCTTTAATGTTTTGGATGTATATCCATTTTTATTTTTTAATAGTATGAACTATTTTCCTAAAACTAATTTCTAAGAGATTATGTCTAAATTTTCCTTGAAATATTGTCATATAAGGATTTTTTTTCTTTGAAATTTTTGCTTTGAGGCATATCATACAGTGGATTGATTTTTCATTTGTTTTTGTTTTTTCTTGTGTAAAGTTCTCTTTTTTCTTTTTTATAAACTAGTACCAAATACTTCTAATGATGTTGCTTTTTAATGTAGCTTCAGATCTTCACTTCTATTTTATATTTTATTCTTTCAATTAGTAACCTAAATTTTTTGTTTCTCCAAGTGAACTTTGTTATTATTTTTCTAGTTCTGTAATGTGGCCCCTACCTTGATAGTTTGTTAGGAATAGCAATACATTCACAAGATAATTTGGTATTTTAGTCATTTTTGTTTCACCACATCTACTAAAGAGAATGGGAAGAGGTAGAATCAAAACAGAATGTATACTTTTTGGACATGGTAAGGGGAAGGGCCATATATATCAAAGATTAGAGTGAAGCAGCATATTGTAAGGTATGATATTATAAGGTTGTGAGATAAGGAAAAGTGAAAATTGTGGCTCATGACAAATGACTTCATTTTCTTTTTTCAGTGAAGTATGAAACAAGGCCTTCAGCTGAAAAGGTAATAGAAAGGTAGCATGTATGACTTGAGAAGAGAAGGTTTGGAACAATTACCGTGGAACAGAGAAAAATATATTGGTTAAAGAGTAAGTAAAATGATTGACTTATTGAAGTAAGGACATGGTATTTAGATAACATAAAATTGTAGTGATCCAAATCAACATGTTTTTGTGATTCTTCTCCAAGTCCTTTTTGTACATGTGAATGGGAGGGAAGGTAGACTATCAAAATAAAACAGGGTTGGGAGTCAGCAAGTCACAAGTGATGACAGTATAAGTGAACAAGGAATTTAAGGAAATAATAGTGGAGTTGGTTCACAAAGTAGTTAACAATGAAAAGGGAGAGGCAAAAGTAGCCAGTGCAGGAGTGATGACCTAGGCAAGTAGTGAAAGCAGGAGGAATTAGAATTCATGGTGAGAACTAGGATTGGTTTTAGAAGAAATAAGGCAGAGGGATAAATGGAAAGAGAAAAGATTATGATAGGATAAAATAATTTGGAAATTATTGAACATGGAAGTGGAACACCTGTAGATAATTGTAATAGCATTTATAATTTTATGATATAGCTCTACTGTCATATAATGATATTATATAGCAGGAGTAGGTCATCAGGATTTGAGTAGATTAAGGCACTGAGAAGTTAGACGATTTGAGGGAATACTACACATCAAACAGAATAAATCTCATCTTTTGCTGTATTAGATTTCTCCTTCTTCCACATGACATCCCTTTAAAAACTTGTTGATAAGCAATAATGTTCTTCTTACTTCATCTATTCTCTGGGAGAAATATTCCCAATTCTTTCAGTTGAAGAATTGGTATTGAGTAGAATAGTGTCATGTTATGGTGCTCTACCAGAGATTTCACCTTCCTAATCATTGAAATTGATTTAGGGCACCGTGGGACTATTTTTTTCAGTAGTTCTGAATCTATTTAACTGTAATCAGTCTTATCATCTAACACATCTCTCAGCATATGTAAGAGAATTTGCTGAATTCCTGAGTGCAACAAAGGTATAGTAACGTAGAGAAAATTTTCCTATCTACCCATTTAGTAACCATGTCACAAAAAAGAAATTTAAGAAGCCTGGTATGATTTCTCCCTGATGATCCTATTTGGGTCACAATGATCATCATTTCCATTTTAAGGGATCAAAATTCAATTTACTTCAAGTTACACCTATTTCTTAAGCAACTACTAGGTGTTAGTCATACTGCCAGGTCAATTGAAGATATGAGATTAAAAGCAACAGATTATTTTCTGCTGAAAGAAAAAAGAAATATGTATATAGATCAGATTAGCCATCATTTTACCAGGGTTTTAGGACGTTTGCTGCATCATAGTTTTAAAACAATCCTTTTTCCCCTTTAATACTTATTCACATATTTAATTTATCAAAGTCAGTTCAACAAACTATTTCCTCTGTGTGTGTGTGTGTGTGTGTGTGTGTGTGTGTATTATCTTTTGTCTCTCTACATTTTTTTTGACTCTTCTTTGGGGAATGTAGGGAAGGGTACATTTTGGAACAAAATAAGAACTTTCTAATAATCTGAGCATCCAAAGATAGAATGTTCTGAATTAAGAGGGGGTGAGTTAGCTGTCATTAGGAGAGTTTATGAACACATTAAATGTTCATTTTTTAGGTTCATGTCTACATAATAAGTGTATCAGGTATAGGCATTGGGATTGATGACCTTTAAAGATCCTTTTCAATTATAATATTCTATGATTCCAATAGACTAACTCACAGTAAAAATGTTCATGGAGCTGCAGTTTCATCATTTAAAGCTATTTGTTGAGTCAGCAGGAACAGAACCACTATTCCTTCTGTAATTAAAAAAAAAATTCAATTTTATGATTTCAGCAAAACTATAATAAAATGGCATATTTTCAGCAAGGAATATAAAATAATTTTCAATGGCTGCCTACCCCCTTTATAAGCTGATTTGGCAGAAAAGGAAAACTTAAGTGGTGTGTGGGGGGGGGGAGCTGTAGCAAAAGACTTAGTTAAATCAAAGACATTTTACCAGCTCACTCTTTAAAAGACTCTCCAGTTACTTTTCAGAATTTATTATATGCATATTTTAAAACTGGTTTTGAAATCTGGAATTAATTCTTTCCCAAGTAAAAATGATATGCATGATCAGACTTGACTTTTTAATCTAAAAAGTCAAATGATCTAAGCATAATACCTTATTTTTAAGGGATGAGAGTTGACCTTACCTGAAGTAACAGTAACAAAACTTGCTCTGTTGCAAAATAACCATAGGGTTTCCTATTATGGTGGACAATATGAATGCTTTAAATACCTTGCTTGTTTGGCTACAGTATTTAGTACTTGGCCTATATTTCTAGAAAAGAGAGGGAGGCAGCAAGCAATCTGCCAAAGCAATTTCATTTATGCCAAGTATGAGCTGGATTTGGGAACATGTTATAAAGAGAACAATGGCTCAGTTAAAAAAGGTATCTACATTTATCTCCCAGGATGCTGAAGCCCAGGCAATTTCACCACAGAGGTGGGGGTAGAGAATGACCATTGTTTCATATAGACATGAACTGGAATTGGAGTGAAGTGAAAAGGTACATGGTTTCCTGGCATTATTATTTGTTAGGAAGTATTTTAAAAGCCATTCTATCCATTACTTTACCAGAAAATAGCTTGAAAACCCAGCATTTCCAAAATTCTCTGCCTGTAAATCCTTGAAATTACTGACTATATCAATGTCATGATATTTTGATTATCTTTAATGAAAGTTGAGAAAAAACATTAAGTTGAGCTGCCCAAAACAGTTAACCTGAGCAAGAAAACAAAATTTTCATCATACAGTGAAGAAAATACTGAACTTGCAGTTAGAAAATAATTATTGGAGTCCTAGATCTGAGGTTACAATCATTGTGGCTGTGAGGAAGTTACCTAAATTCTCTGAAACTTTCACTTTTTCTCATTCAAAAATATGAAGAATAATATACGTACTATCTAATTAACAGGCTGTGATAATATAAATACTTCATAAGTTATAAATATCTAGAAGTATACATATGTATGTGGTGGCACAGTGGATAAAAGCCTGGACTTGGAATCACAAAGTCTCATCTTCATGAGTTCAAACCTGGCACAGGTACTTATTAGCTGAGTGAACCTTGGCAAGTCATTTAACCCTGTTTACCTCAGTACCACATCTGGAAAATGAGCTGAAAGAGGAAATGGCAAACCACTCTAGCATCTTTTTCATGAAAACCCCAAATGGGGTAATGAAGAATCAAACATGACTGAACAACTGAACAACCACCACCAAAATGCATATACATGTAGTTATTCTCATTATTAGTTAGCCAAATTCTGTATACATAAGTAGAAAATAAAATTTCCATGAAAATAGGTATTTAACAGTTCTTTTTAAGTGACTGGAAATCTAAAGTACTACTGACAGTTTTTTTTAAATGCAGTTGAAAAGTGCTTACTGCAATAATCAGGTTTAGAAAGGCAACAATAAAGATGTAAATCTGAAATTTCCTCTACATAGAATAATTCTAAGTACTTAATCATATTTTCCTTGATAATAAAACTATGATTTATATAGATAATACAATTAAAAGTTAAAAAAATCTTTAAGAAAAAATGGGTAATCAAAGTAAATGCTTTTCAAGGCTAAGTATTTGCTAACTTAACTTCCCCTAATTTTTTTTCTTTAATGGTCAAACCAGGCCATCCTATTATCCTATCACCTCAACCCTATCAACACAGGGATCAGCTAATTGACACAAATGTAATATTTCTACTGAAATTTTCTTCAAGTATTATTTGTCTCTCTCCCTAACTTCCCCCTAGGTGGTGGTGGGGAGACATCACATTAATTTAGTAATTCATTTGTCATACAATTTTATCTAATTTCCCTGAATATGCAAATAATTTTTTCACTCTTCTGGAATCTATTTCCTAGGGATTTATTTGGGTTTCCAAGTCTGGGTTACACAGTAGTTTGTCAATATGAATCATACATTTTTTTTTCTCCATGATCCATTTGAGTTAACCATTTTCTTAACTACCCAAAGATTTTTGTCACTTTGATGAGCAAATTGGATAGATTGTACAATGATACAACTAATTGGTTAGTAATTCTTTATATTAATGATTAAAATCACCAAACTGAATATAAATGATCAATTCTAGCTGAGAGAATCTTTGGAAATAAGTGCATAGTGCCTAGAATGGTCCATTGTTCTTTCTAGGCAATAGAGTAGCATTTGGGATATTACAAACAGACATGTAATAATTAGAAATGTTCTGAAGAAGAAAAACTCCAAATAGCACTTTAAAAAGTCTGAAACGATACTATTAGTTTTCATCCAGAATCAACTTTAATTTCCAAGAAGTAATTCAGTCACTCGGAGAATGGGATTCAATATTATTTAAAGATTTGATGAAGTGAGATGTATGGTATTTAAAATATTTGAATATCTAGGTGGGGCAATGGATACAGTTCCAGGCCTGGGGTCAGGAAGACCTGGGCTCAAGCCTGGCCTCAAACATTAGCTGTGTGACCCTAGGTAAGGCATTTAACCCTGTTTGCCTCAGTTTTCTTATCTGTAAAAATGAAATATAGTAGAAAATGGCAAACTCCTCCAGTATCTTTGCCAAGAAACCCAAATGGAGTCATGAAGAATTAGACATGTGTGATGTGAGATCTGATATTGGATTTATCACTCACTAACCATAAGACTGTTAGCAAAGTACTTCCTTTTATTGGTTTGAGCTTCTTCTTCTAAAAAAAAAAAGATGGGGAGGAATTAAAGTAGATTATCTGTAAAGTCCTTTCCAGTTCTTTTATATGATCTATAATTCCATTATGTTGCCCAAGTTGTTGAACCTTTACATGCTTCACTTTCTTAATCTGTAAAATGGGCATAATATTCTGTCACCCACCTACCAATAAAATGTGATAATACATGTGAAAGTCCTTTCTAAGTATTAGAGCCTTGTAGAAATCTACTCTCCTATCATTAGTACAAAAATCAGGCTCAAAATGTGACAGTGTATTATAATTATTCTGAACACTGCCTAAAATAATGACAATGGGCATCAATGATATATTGCAATATATACTGTATATGTGTAAATAGTAAATAATCTTAGTAAGTTTAGGAATCCTTGTTAAAGCCCTATTGATATAAACTGAAGATAGGTCTGTGTTTCACAAAACATACCTCAAACTGAGAGGAAGTGATACATAGTGGTTAGCACATAGGATTTGGAGTCAGAAGGATCTGGCTTCAAATCTTTGCTTTTATACTTATCTATAGGACTCTGGGATATTTATTTGATTTTATGAGGCTTGGTTTCCTCATTTATAAAATGTAATAATGCCTGAAGTATGACCCTCACATATTATTCTTATCAAATTGCAGAATTTATGTAAAGTCAGAAGATAGACCAGTTTGCAGATTTTTGTTGTTTTTTATTTTGATATGGATCAGTGATTTCATTGAAATAGGAAGGTCATTCTGAGGAATCTGTCTACCAGTCCACATCATTACCTTCTCTGAAACTTATAGTCTTATTGAATTTCCTGCAATAGTGGAAACTAAATGACTTCCTAATGCCACATGTCCAGTATGTTGTCATGATCTTCTATTCTAAATATAGCTTTCTATTTAACATGACTCTACAAGATTTGGAAAATACATATGAGGAAGGAAAAAAGGTTTTCAATGCTTAGAACCCCAAAATGAGTCTGACATAAAATTTAATAATGAACATACACAGGTTCAGAAAATTTATTTAAAAATTGGGAAAATAATTCAAATATACAGAGGTAGTAATGGGAATACAAATCAAAAACTGTCTTTGGTTCACTTATGCAATGTTTGTTTTCCTAAAAGCAAGATTGATATATAAATTTTAGCATATGTAGACCACTATAATTATTTTTGGGAATTTTCACATGTGAGTTCCACACCTTCCAACAGTCAGAAATGTATCAAAAGTAGTGTGGAAGTTCGATATGGGAAGAATAATAGTAGTTTCTAAGAGTTCTATGGTGTTTCTGTTTCTGCTCCCATACTAGATATTCAAGAAATTAGGGGTAAGGAATGTGACCATGGAAATATTACAGAGGACAAAGGCTGGAGCCCCTACCCTGCTTTCTTAGTGCTAGCATGGATGTAGCAGAATGAACAAGGTCAAGAAATGGACCACTGTGCCTACCATCTGTAAAGCAATGTACTAAGCTTGCTGTACGTACAAAGCATAGTTGGGAAAATGGGACTTGATAGGGTAGGGAAGTTCTGTAGTATAGAAAGTCCTATGTGATGAGGCCTCATGAATTACTAGGGCTGTACACTTACCATTAGCATGGGGGTGTTGTTGTGTGGCTGAGGTAGAGGTAGAATAGACAGAAATTTTCAGCCTCTTTTCCTTCCATCCTTCTCTAAGGAAAACTTTAATTCTTGCCAGGAGGGGAACTAGGAGGTCAAGGCCAAAATCTTGGCTGCTTTGATCTCCTCAAAGATAGTGGTTGGTAGACTAGTATTACATCTATTTAGTCCAATATTACATCTATTTGTTCCCTGGAATATTATTAGTTTAGGGGATATGATCAGGTCCAATCTAACTTCTTATCACTTTATCATCATTATTGTGGGGAAGAGGGACCCTAAATTTTATGACCAAGGCTTGACCCCTTTCCTACCAAATATCAGTTCCACACAGTAAATAGCAAAGAAATCCATTTCTCTAAATTGTTAGTAAAATATATATCAGAGAAGGTATACACAGAAAAATGTATACCAATAATACAGAGTCACAGATCTTTCCTATTGGAGTGAGGTAACTTAGTTAAATCAAGGAAAGGATCCTACATTTTAACCAAGGCTAAACTTACTGAAGTTACTACAGATGCTAGATAGAAATAAGGACATGATAGAGACTGCCAGATCTTCTCAAGTTTTCTTAGTTTTCCTTCAATAACTTGAAGTGGGATTGGCCTCTTCCTTCTTCAGGTGCCAGAGGCACCAGAAGTGGTTCAAAGCTCAAAAAAGACCTAAAACTTGTAGAGTCCTAAAGAGAATTGGAGACTGAATAGTTGTGAACAAGACTGAAGAAGCTCAAAGCTTTCTTGCTGTCACCAACTCTGCCCCAAAGAGCAGGGCATTTATGTCCACCAATAAGGACAGAATTAACATCAATGGGCTTTGGAACAGGGATTACAATAAGATGAAAATTATTGATGAACAAATGAAGGAATGGATCAAAATGGATTTATTATGTCCTTCCAATGTCCAAAGCATTGGGTATTTATTTGTAACCCTGAGATAATCCCTGCTGTAAGAGTTTATATTCAAATGGAAGAGGCAACACATAAAGGATGACTAAGCTACAAAGAAGATGGAAAGGCCCAATGCACTTTCAGGTAAAGTGGCAATTCACCCTTTTTAATGTTATTTTGAATGAAAGAATCATATCCCTTTCTGATGTTGAGCCATTCTACTGTGCCAAGGACATAAATGGCATCCTTTTTCTGGGCCATAAGTAATGTTGGCTACTGAAGAGGAAATAGCTACAGCACCTGCAGAGGTCATTGCCAGGTGAAGCCTCCAGAATCACTATTCTCCAAACGCCTGGTTTGGAGCAGAGCTGGAAGCAGGGCTACAACCTGGGTGAATGGGTAATTATCTTATGCCCTGGGCGAGTGGGTATAGAATCCTGGGCTGCCCATATCAGGATTTAGTGGGAGGTGGTGATTGAGGGACTAAAGGAGATTATGTCAGGCCCAGAACATGATATCTCATATTTTTCTCTGGGCACCTTGTTTATTTGGCTAAGTTGACTTTCCTGCCTATTGGTGGCAGTTGTTTGACAGTTGGTCTTGGTGAGAGTGCTAGTACACGACAGGAATGGTGGGGCCTGACTGTCCAGAAATTACTCCTCTGGGCAATGACTTCTGGGGTGAGCTAGAAGCAGAACTGCTGCTCTGAGATTCCTGCTATACATAAATGGCATTTATTTGTCCTAGTAGGTGCACATTTCAGGTGTGCAGATATTTTTAATTTTTACCTGCAGAAACAAAGGAAAAATATCTTGTATCATATTTATATTAGCCACTAAGGTCTGGCAAAGAGTTAGATGACCTCCAAGTAAAGTTATTTTGTATTTTTGTTTTGATATGTTGCTTTCCCCTTGCATATTAGATCGACATTCATATTTTAGTCTTTGTATTCCAAGTGCCTAGTACAGAGCCTTGAATGTATTAAGTACCAAAAGTGTGTTATTGAAAGAAAAAACTGACCTTTATGCAATGTTTTATAATTCACTTTAAATATATCATTTCATATATGCTTCATAATAATCCTGTATAATTTAATAGGTACAACAGATACCACCTCCATTTTAAAAATGAGGAAACATATTCAAAGGGGTGGTAATTTGCCCAAGGTCATATAGTTATCCACATAGCTGTGTCCAGTGCTCCCTCCATTACCCCAGTCTCACCTTTAACTTTGTTTTATTTCCTCATTATTTCTGAAAAGTCATAGTTCTCCAATAGAAAAGTGAAATGTTTTCCCTTTCATTTGTGAAAAGGTGGTTTCACATTATCTATAAACTTTATATGACATGAAAACCAGAGATTATAGTCTTTGAAAGACTTAATTGTGATATTTAGGATTATAAGGTTTTCAGACTTGAGAATTAGACATTAATCTTGCAAATTCAAACAGTATCATGTTCCTGAAAGCCATAATAGAGATGTAATAATAATACTAATAACAACAACAACAATAATAGCTATTTAGAGGAGGCAAAGTGCTTTATGAATGTCTCATTTTATACTCATAACAATTCTGACAGGTAGGTACTATTCTTATCCCTATTTTATAAATGAGGAAAATGAGGCAGACAGAGATCAAGTGACTTGGCCAGGCTAATACATATGATAAGTGTCTAATGTTGGATTTTAATGTATCTTCTCCTTTCCTTGTCTAGCATTCTATCCACTGTGGCTCACAGCTAGTAGCTTAAGTCTTATCATATATTGATCTTGGTACAGTGTAAAACAGATTCAACTGTTAGAAGATCTGGGTTGTTCTGTCTCAAGCACCTATTATTAGCTTTATGACCTTGGACAAATCAATTAACTACACTGTACTTCGGTCTACTCATCTATAAAATTTGGAGAATACCTAAGTCACAGGATCGTTATGAAGATCAAATTGTATAATGAATTTGAAAGTGTTACTTCATGAGATGGATGGCTTTATTGTAATTGTGAAAGGTTGATTTCCCTCAATTCATTAAGCTCTATTTGCTACTAAGTGCACCTTGCTCCAGTTAAATACCGTAGCCATAGTAAATCAGGAAGGAAATATCTTGGATTCGGTATAAGGCTTTCATTACTACAATCTTACAACACTTAATACAATACATTAATACAATTAATGCAATAATATTAATACAATCACTGGAATGCCTCTCTGCTGAGTGGGATACTTCTATTTGGTTACAGCTGTATGCCAGATATAACAAAGATGTGTGTTGTATTTAGGGTTTTTTTTAAACATACTTAACTGATTTTCATGTTTAATGGCTACTACTTTACACAATCCAAATTGTTCTGATGTGTTTGAGATTCACCAAAAAAATTCAGTATTAAATTTTGGTCCCACAAAATGTTTTCAGTGCATTAGGGATTCAAAAATGTCATTAGCACCAGTATTTTCTGCACCTATTTATATAGCAGTATTCCCACACTTTAGTAAGAATTCAATCAATCATTAAACATTTATTAAGTGCTCACTACATTCCAGGCACTGTGTTAAGCATGGGGCATACAAAAAGAGGCAAAAGGGAGTCCCTGTCTTCAAGGAGCTTATAATAAAATTGGGGAGACAACATACAAACACACACATATACATATATGTGGATACATATATTCATGCATGTGTTTATGTACATGCACACACGCACACACCACACACACACACACACATATATATATATATATATATAAATATACACACCAAACACGTACTTGTTTGTATGGACACAAAGCAAGCTATGTAAGATATAAAGAGAAAATAACAGAGAGAAGACATTGAAATTAAGCAGGGATTGGGGAAGGCTTCCTGCAGAATGTGGGATTTTAGTTGGAACTTAAAGGAAACCAAGGAGGCCAGTAGTTGGAGCAGAGGAGGGAGAGTGCTCCATAGGGAACAGTCACAGAAAATAATAAATAATAATTCTTACAAAGGAGTTAAAGGTTTGCAAATTTCTTTACAAATTGGTATCTATTACAGATAGCATAGACGTAGCAAAGTGAAGGTAAGATATGGAGTACAAGCATGACTATGCCTATTATAGAAAAGAGAAATGTGTAAGACTTGGGGAGATGCAAAGATAAAGATTATGAGTGTAATTAGGAAAATGAGACTTGGTAGTATAGGGAAGACCCCAAGTCTAGAGAAGCCTGTGTGGTATGGCCTCAAGGGTTACAAAGGCTACCAAGAAATGGAGCCAAGAAATAAGGTATCTTGTTTGTGGAACAGCCAGTAGGCCAATGTTACTGGATTGAAGAGTATATGTCAGTGAGTAAGGTATAAGAAGACTGGAAATGTAGGAGGGAACTAGGTTATGAAGGACTTTGAATGCCAAATCGAGAGTTTAACATTAGGACACCACTGGCAGTCACTTAGTAGGAGTGTGACATGATGAGACCTGAAATTTTAAGAAAATCATTGTAGTGTCTGAACAAAGGATGGATTACAGTAGAAGGAGAATTAAGGCAGGCAGCCCTACCACCAAATTATTGCAATAATCCAAGCATGATGTGATCATGGGATATACTGGAATGGTGGTAGTATCCAAAGACAGAAGTAACTACATTTGAGAGATGTTACAAGGTTAAAATTAACAGATTTTGGCAACAGATTGGATATGGGGTGAGAGGAATCCAGAATGAACTCCTAGGTTGCAAATTTGAGACACTGAGGAGATGGTATTATCCTTTGAAGAGAAAGTAGAAAGGGAATGGGGTTAGGGTGAGAGATAATAAGTTCTGTTTTGAAGATACTGAATTTATAATGTCCACTAAGTAGCAACATAATAGAGCACTGGGCTTGAAGTCAGGAAGAACTGAGTTCAAATCCAAATTGAAACACTTACAATCTGCGTGACCTGGGCAAATCACAACCATTTTTGCCTCAGTTTTCTCATCTTTAAAATTGAGATAATAAAAGTAAACTGCCTCACAGAGTTATTTTAACCATCAAATAAGATGATAATTATTAAGCACTTAGCACAGTACCTGGCACATTTGTTATTGTTCAGTCATTCAGTCTTGTCTGACTCTAGATGACCCCATGGATATGTGGGATTTTCTTGGCAAAGATACTGACATGGTTTGTCATTCCCTTCACCAGTGTGCCTCCACTTACAGATGTGAAACTGAGATAAATAGGGATTCAGTGATTTGCTCAGGATCATAGAGTGAGCAAGTGTCTGAGGTCAAATTTGAACTCAGAACTTCCTGACTTCAAGCCCACTACTCCAACCACTGTACCATTTAGCCATCTGGCACATAGTAAGTGCTATATTAATGTTAACTATTAATAATATTATTGGACATCCAGTTCAAGATATCTGAAAGGTAGCTGAAGATGGAGTAATTGAGGTCATCAGAAAGATTGAGACATGATAGGTAAATTTGTGAATCATCAGCATAGAGGTGGTAATTAAGTCCATTGGAACTGATGAGATCACCATGTGAAGTAGTATAAAGGAAGAAGAGAAGAACTACTAGGACAGAACCCTGAGGGACAGCTACAGTTAGAGAGTATAATTTGAAGTGAATTCAGCAAAGGAGACAGAAAAATAGAGGTCAGATAGGAAGAGGACCAGGAGAGACGGGTATCCTGAAAACCTTGAGAGACGAGAATATCAAAGAAGAGAGTAGTCAATCATGCAAAAGCTAAAGTGAGGTCAAGAATGAAGATTGAGGAAAAAGCCTTTAGATTTGGCAACTAAGAGAAGATCAGTAACTTTGTAAAAAGCAGTCTCAACAAAATGATAAGGTCAAAAGTCAGGGGTTAAGAAGGGAATGCAAGGAGAGAAAGTGGAGACACCTATCATAAGCTGCCTTTTTAAGGAGTTTAGCTACAAAGGGCAGAAGTGATATAGGATAATATTAATGGAGATGGAAGGATGAAGTGAAGGGTTTTTTTTTCAGGATAGAGGAAACTCAGGAATGTTTATAGGCATTAGGGAAATAGCCCAATAGACAGGGAGAGAGAGAGACTGAAAATAAGTGAATGAATCAGGATGACAGAGGTGGCAGCCAATCTGTTGGAGGAGATAGGATGGAATGAGACCAGTTGAAAAGGGACAGAAAGTAGATTTGGTAAGGAGGCCACTTCATCATGTGAAACAGGAGTGAAGGAAGATAAAGTGGCAGAAAGCACCTGAGTGACAGAATATGACAAAGAAGGAAGGAAAGGTTCATAGTGAATGGCCTCATTTTTCCTGTAAAATATGAGACAAGGTTCTCAACAGAGAGTGGAGGGAAAGAGGGAGACATGGGATGTTTGAGGAGGGATAAGCCACTATGCAGAGTGGAATAGTAAGTTGATAAGGAAGGTATAAAATGATTGCCTACATGTAGTGAGAGTCCCGTTAAGGTTATGTAACATAAATTTGTAGTGTGCTCAATCAAAATAATTGCACGATTTCCTCCACCTTTCCTCAGGAGCACGTGTTTAGGAGCAAAGGTGTGAATGGTCATAGTGATCCAAGACTGTGGCTTGGCTGGACATAATCAGAAATATGATAATGAGGCTAGAGACTGAAGAGAGGAGAACAGAGGGCAGTCTACAGTTGAATTGGTTCACTGAGGGATCAAGATGGGAAGATGATGAGATAGTAGCTAGTACAGGAAGATTGCCTGAAAGACAATTGAGAGGTCTAGGTACTGGAGACCACAGTGCAGATAAAGAGTAGAGTTTTGTAAGAGAAGGCAAAGGGGAAATGAAAAGCCAATAGAACCTACTTAGATAAGGGGATTTCTGAATTCTTGAACACAGAGGTAGTATATTTCTGGATGATGGCAAGATCAAGGGTATGGCCATTTATGGGTGGCTGAGATTGGTTGGAGGAATAGCTAATGGGAAGTAGGTTGAGGTAATGAATGGTTAGGGTATTTGAGGAAGAATCAATATGTATGTTGACGTCCTCAAATATGAGGGCAGGACTGGGGAGGAAAGAAAAATTGTGAGCCTGGAATTGAACTCATTGAATAAAGAAAGGGAGGGTCTATAGACTCTTTGGGGAAGATGGAAGACATCTAACCAGGCCCCTACCCATCTTTCTTCAGGCAACACATTGCACCCAGAATCATATGGAAGACTTGTGATTTTGATTGGGTGGTGAAGATAAATGGTCTGAACCTCAGAGGAAGAAGAAGAGAGGTTACAGAATGATAGAGGAATGAGGAAAGCCTAGAAATGGCAAGGGGGAGAGGCAAAGAGTATTCCAATTCCCCTGCCTCATCCAGTTAGCTGATGAGAATGACTGGATAGCCAGTAATGTAAAGAGTAGCCAGGGAGGTTCTGTTATCAGGTATGAGCCAAGTTTCGGTAATAACTAGTAGATATAAGTAATGGGAGGGGAAAAACATTTAGGCTAACATAAAGTTTGCTGCCTGCAGAACAAAACTTCCAGAAAGTTCACTGGCAGGTTTGTGTGAAATTAGGCTGAAACTTTGGGGTGGGTGGATGGAGGGGGATGGGAATGAAAACAAAATGAGTGGTAGGGGTTGCCAAATGGAGTTTGGGCAATGATATAGAGGAGTTCAGAATCACTGGGATGTGAAGGGTATGACCAGGTGTGAGAATGTTTATTATTGGGTAGAAGGTACCCATCTTTTACCCTCAAAGGACAGACACAGCAGGAGGTGGGAGGCCTGTAGTCCAAGGAAAAATTGTTCTTTGCACTGAAGTTTCTCAATACACCAGTTATGATGTTGGCATGGCTACAGAAGGTAGAAGTTGCCTTCTACTGGCACAGATAGAACTGGTTGCTTTGGGGAAGATGGAAGACATTTAACCAGGCCCCTACCCATCTTTCTTCAGGCAACACATTGCACCCAGAAGCATATGGAAGACTTCTGATGCTGACATACTCAAGACCTGAGATGTTCTCACCTAGTATCATTTCTGAAGATGGCTAGTCTAAACTTAATGAGGATGGCCCATAGCTGTCAGATTCATGAATAATATACTGTAAGTCTACTTATATCAGAACACCTGCCTATCAGAACATCTATTCTGCTACTATCACTTTGAAGGATAATACATATAATGGAACATGGGAATAGGACTTTAATGGATATGTTCCAAAATCATACCCCCAAATCTAGTTTTCTTCAATTCAATTCAGTGGAAGAGAACCTAGAACAAAGTGATTACATGTATAATACAATAAATGGTCAGGCTTGGTGTGATACATGCTTATAATCCTTTCTAGTTGGTAGGACCACTGCTGTTGAATCAATTGAGCTTGGAAGTTCTGAGCCAAAGTCTGCTAAGCTAATTGAAGGTCCTTCCTAAATCTAAGACCAATAGGATGAATACCAGAGAACAGGGAACCCCTGGGTTGCTTAATGAGGGGCAAACCAGCTCAAATTGAAAACTGATCAAAACTCCTATGCAAATTAGCAATGGGATTGAATCCATAAATAGCTGCTCTACTTCAGACTTGGGAAAAATATGGAGATCTAGTCTTAAAACAAACAAACACACAAAAACACTAATAGCAGTAGCAGCTATAGCAACAGTAACAACAACAACAAATAAAATAATGCTGTAAATGCTACTCTGTATAGATTGGTCTGAATATTATTTTCTAGAAATAAGACCCATAATGGAATTAGCACACCTACCTTTGAATTTAGTTTTTTTTTTCTTATTTACATTTTATTTTCCTTTCTATATTTAATACTGGCAATTTCAAAATTTCCTTCTCAGTTGACTTTCTTCATGTTACAATATTTAGGTGCAGCTTATATGTGAATGAAAAGAATTTTTAAAAACTGTCATAGAAGAAATTTTATCCATGGTTCTGTGTTTTTATTGCTTTGCACTGTATTCCCTAGAAAATTTATGATTTTGATGGCTTCAGCTTTTATGCTAGTGTTGATTTACCAATCTACATCACCTCTCATTCCCACCAATCTCTCCCTGATTCTACAGTCAGATATTTCTAAGTGCATCTAAGACAACTTTGAATTAGTATTGTCTTGAAACATTGGACTCAATGTGTTTAAAAGAGAACAAAGAATATTTTAACTCTACTCTCATACACTAATGACAATACCATTCTCACAAGCCAAAACTTGGAATAATCAATTATTGGACTACATATCTTCCTCTTTCACTAGTTCGCACTTTCACCAAATTTTGTTGATTCTTCATTCATAGCGTATACTGGACTTTATCTTCCCTATTTCTTTGACTAACAGTTTATTCTAAGTCATAATAAACATGCATGTATTGCCTATTTAGTTAATCTCTTTTATAGGTAGTATATTGCTAGTTTTATTGGTAGCATATAGACAGTTTTCATGTGTAGTCATGAAAAACATTTCCATAATAGTCATGAAAGAAAATGTAGAGCAAAAAAAAAAAGACAAGAAACAAAATAAAACCCTTGAGAAAAATAAAGAAAGCAAAAAAAAAAGCATGCTTCAATCTGTATTCAGACACCACACCATCAGTTCTTTCTCTGGGGATGAATAGCATTTTTCATCATAATTCCTTCACAATTTAATTAATCTTGTATGCCACAAATCTACAAGATCAATCTTTTGAAAAGACTATATTTGTCACATCAGCTATCTGCTCAGACATCTAGAATATCTTCCCAAAATCAAATAAACACTCCTTATGACAGCATATAGATGCCTCTATAAGAAGACCCCTTTTTACCTCTCCAATTTTATCTCATTCTCTAACATATCTTGAAACATATTCGCACTGTATGTGTACCCCTAACATGCTATTCCCTATGACTGGATGATTCTCCTTTCCCTCTTACCCAAATGCATTCTATCATTGTGAATGTTTCACTCTCATTTCCTCCAAGAGCTTTTCTTTGATATCTCCCTTTCCTGATTTAGGATAGCATATATTTTCTATATATACCACACATTTCAGCCTTGAATCATGTACCCTAAAAATTCTTTAAAATTTTCAAGAATTTCTAGAACATACTTGCTTTAAGCTAGTGACTGTCAAAATTATTTTAATACCTCCCACTATGTTCTTTCACTATATCCATAAATACTCAGTTAATACTTGTTGGGTTGAAGTATGTGCATTTATATTGAAGCCCCTCAAACAAAGAGGAAGCATATTTACATCTGTTTTCAGAATGCTACTCAGGGCAGAAGTGAAGATTTTCCTATGTTCACAACGACAGAGAGGGAAAATGAAATGGAATAAGTTCCTATTTAAATATAACAACAGTTTTATGAGGTCATTTTAGCTATATTTGATTTCTTTTCTGAAACAATGATGGATATAGGATAATTTATGTGATCAAATCACTGAGATCAAATACTGGAATGAAAGTTGAGAATTCACTAAGCTTCTGGATAAAATATTTACAAGACAACAAAACCATTAATATTTGAAAATTTAGATGAAATTTTAAGAGTAACAGCCTGTTATTATGTGCATATAATAGATACTTAATAAATATTAGTATTCCTATATTACCTGTGGCAATACAAGAAGTACAAATTGACTCTAATGTTACCTTCTCTAAACTTAGCAACAGGAAACTTTACTGCGTTATTTATCCAGTGAGAGAGTTCTATATCTGAGTTGCTCACAACTATATTTAAGCCAGTAGTCCTGTGGTCTCAGTTGCTTCTCAGGCACAGAAATTAGTCTTCTTAACAGGTTGAAGTATCCCAACTGGCTGCAAGGGGGCACTTAATATAGCAATCCCTATACTGTTCTCTTCCTTAAGTCCAACTCTCAAACTTTAAACAGCAGTGCATGTTTAGAACTAGGCTAGGGAATAAAGTTAAATTAAATATTACTGTACTGTAAAATTATAGAACTTGTAACCCATACAGATCTAGAGCCCTTCCCCCATGTCTGGACTTTCCTTTCTTTTGTCATAACTCTTCTCACATCCATAGGGCACAGACACATCAATGTGATCACATTGTTTATTGAATATACCAAAATTTAAAAAAAAAAGAAAGAAAATGGGTCAAACATTTTTATGTGGAGCCATCCATCTCAAGAAATTTCAAAAAACGCATCCCATTTACCCTTCTGCAGTTTGCGGAGGAAATTCTTAAATCACCCATGCCCTCAGATCCTATAAAACTGTAGGCTAAGGGAATACTTATGTCTGGAATGCATCCCATAATCATAGACTAAAGCAATGGAAAGCAGTAGCTAAGAGCATTGGAAATAAATCTCCTTTCCTTGTCTCACCAGTCCAACTTGAATCACCATAGCCAGCAGTGTTGGCACTTGGGTTCCCTATTATCACTGCTGTGATCTCAATCTCTGTGCCAAGATCAAAATCTCCTCCATAGTGTTCTCATTTTGGTGGACGGAATTATGGACTACAGCAGCTTCTTATGTGATAAGTACAGCCCCAGTCTGGGGAAGTTTTGTCTGACTTGTGTAAAGTCAGAAGCTCTAAGCCAAAAGCCATTCACACTCATCCTAGAAATCTTCTTGTTGATCAAAAAGGTTGGCTCCAATAGTAGCTAGTGATTGCTTCCAATTGCCCTCAGAATGATCAGAAAGTCTAAATCTCAAGGAAAGCAGGAAGAAAAAATAAGAAATAGCCAATCTTAATTGCCAGCATGCAAATCTTGTGCTCTCTGGCCTCATGGCCCTCTGCCTGTTGAGATCATATGCACCCTAAAACTGCTAGTGAATGGGGAAAGATAATCAAACTTTAATTCATGCCAGGGTTATCAGAAACAGTTTTGGAAATTCTCTGTTTCTCTCTGTCTCTCTCTTTCTCTCTTATACACATATCATCATCATCATCATCATCATCATCATCATCATCATCATCATCATCACCATCACCCTGATCCCAAAGGAAAATCATAATAATTCTAATGTATTAAAAGGGGAAGAATGGACATGGCTTGCATACATATTAAGTTAAAGATTTGGGAGATTTTCTATTTCTACATATATATAGATGTAGTCAGAAACTTTAAAATATATCATAGTAAAATGTAAAAACACTTGGAAGATTTAGAGTGAGAAGAACCAGGAAATTGGGCTATTGGTACACTTTTTCTTGCCTGGTTGATCTTGGGTAACCTGCTTTCTCTTTCTGATTGCATCTCCTTGGATCTAAAATATCAAGGATTGGGATAGACCAGATTATCTTTAAGGTTAATTTCAGCTCTATGATCCTTATATTATGGGACAAGATTCTTTCAGCTTCATGTTTATGCTATAAGTGAAGCACTTTAAAAATTCCAGTACAAGTGCGTATTTCACTATATTATGTTTCATGGAGAGTTATTTCAATCACAAAGTCAATAAATAAGGATTTATTAAATAAGAACTATTTGCTGACTGTTGTACTAGCCCCAGGGGATATAAAAACAAAAATGAAATAGACTTTGTGTTCAGGGAGCTTAATTATTTTGGAGAGATAAATGGTCCTTTGGAAAGGAAGAAAGGGACTACTATTCCATCCTCCTAAGCTACCAGAACTTAGGTAATTGTGCAGGATTCTGTCTTTTACTAATGTAATGCCAAAATTCTCAGTTACCCTAGATCAGGGTATGTGGTAAGGTGTTCTATCTCACTGACTTCGTGACATTAAATAACATTTCTAGAAGTGCTATGTGTTTCTCCACACTGAATCCTTTAATTTTTGTCAAGAATATTTTCCCAAGAAAGTTCAAATGCATATGAGTATACCCATGACATTACAAATTTGGTCCAACCCAGAATTTAGTCATTTTTAAGGGAAAAAGTCAATCATTCTCCTTGATAGATTTTGATTTACTGACTAGACAAATTTTACTCACTTGACAGAAATTTTTCCTCTCAGGGATAACTAATAGTCTCTGGAAAGAAAGGAAAAGGACATCATTCCATTGCCCTGGCCCAAATTATATAACCCCTCTCATGATGCTTACAACATGAGAATGCTGTAATCTTGGTAAAAAGCCCTTTGTAGTGGCTGTAGTTGTGGGGGTTCTGATGCCTTCATAGCAACTGCCCAAGATTGTTTCTAAAAAATGCAATCTGGCAAATGTGGCCTTGCATTTGACTAGTAGAGTGGGAAGTGTGGGGACTTATTCTAGGAGAGTATATGGGGGTGGAAGGCAAGGAGAATCTTTTTGTTTTCCATTTCCTGCAGAGGACTTATAGCCACTTATGAGGACCATTGGACATGGATTCTGTGTCCTTTTTTTAATTACAAACTCATGCATTCTTAGATAAATTCATTTTCTTGTTTGATAGTATTTGAGTGTTGAAATTTGTTGGTTATTTTGGGGTGAGTGGGAGATAAAGCCAAGGGTAGAGAAAAAAGTGCCAAATGTAGAGTAGGACTTGGACTCAGATACCAGGTCTGTCATTTCTTAACTGAGTAATTTAATTTCTATGGTCCTCAATTCTTCTACCTTTAATATAAAGTGTTACATTAGAGAAACCTCTGAGTTTCCCACAAGGCTAATCTAAAAGGTTTCCTTTGAGAAGTCTTTCCTGATTCTCCTAGTTGTTCCCCTGCCCCATTATTCTATCATGTATCTATCTATGTATCTAGGTATCCATGTAGCTACCTACCTATCTCTCTATGAACCTACCTATCTACCTACCTATCTATCTATCTCTCTCTATCTATCTCTATCTATCTATCTATCTATCTATCTATCTATCTATCTATCTATCACAGTTCTATATCTTGTGATCTGGGGTTTTATCTGTGAGAAATTCTTCAATCTACAGAATTCAAACTATCAATAACTTAGTATATGAGTCCTACATAGGTGCCTGAGGTTAAGTATCTTATTCCAGGTTAAGAAGATAGTATGCAAGCCAGCCTAGGTGGAATAGCAAGGCACGTTATGGGAGAAAGAGGAGGCAGCATATGCTAGGTAACTCAAGACACTACCATCACCTTGAACACCATCTCCCCAAGGACACATGCAGTCAGGACTTTGAATAAGAACCTTGGGCATTATTGTACAAGCACTGATTCCAGACTCTCCCCCTCAGTCATCACTGAAGGGAGATATCATTGATAAAGGGACCACCTTCTTCATTAATGAAAGAAACAATTGCCGACCAACTGCAATCAACAGATAGATGGTCAGGAGCTCTGAGAATGACAGCACTCCCCTCTCCAGACTACGGGTTCTGCTTCTTGCTTATTCCTCAGCCATTACCTGAGGGAAAAACTCCTGTGAGGAAAAGCAAGCCTTCCCTACCTTCTGCCAATCAACTGCATCTCACAGCCTACATAATTATAGCAACAAGGCACTCTGAGGGAGAGACAGTAGTAGTATGTGCTGGGGGGGTGAAACTACAACTACCATCTGCCCTCAGATCTAATTGAGAGAAGCCATGACCATGAACCCAAGAGCCTTGGCAATAGTAATGCTTCTAGTCCAATATCTGCAGCCATCATTCTCGGAAGCAACTTCTGTGGAGACATATCCCTGTTCCCATAGGTCATAGTTGAAGACTGAGAAAATTAAGTTCTTGCTACCAGAGTCCTTGTACTGTCAAAATGTTCAAGAATCGAAACTGATGTGATTTTATCAATTGAAATGACAGCAAAGAAGAGATATCACCATCTGCTTCCCCACCATATCATATGGACCATAGTACCTTTCTACCTGATTGTAGCATTAGAATGTAAGCTCATTGAATGTAGTAAATTTCTTATTTTTCCATTTGTAACCCAAACACAACACAATTCTTTGGACATAGTAAGCTCTTGATAAATGTTTCCTTCCTTCCTTCCTTCTTTCATTCATGCGTCTGGATAATTTAAACCCAGGTCGTCTTTCATGCAAGCCCAAGAGTCTTTCCATGGCTCCATGGTGCTTCTTTGCATATATTGGGTGTGTGTATTTATTATATAAATCTGTATTTAAGTTGGATCTGTTATTTAAACATTTTTAAATAGAGAATAAACCTGAGAAATCAAACATACTACCTTTTTGTTCCTGAAAGTTTTGATTTCCGTAATTGTTCACCACTGGGTATGGAGGTATTTACATACACGTTCAATATACACATGTGAAAAATGGTCACCTTGCTTGTCCACTAGAACAGAAATATATATGTACATACATATATGTATGTATGTATAATATAATATATGCATTGTATGATATTTTGTCTTAGATATTCTAAAAATATGACCAGTAGAAAATGGATATTCTTTGCTGAGGAGCACAGTTGCTCATTCCCTTAGGGCCCTAAGTTTAGCTTCAAAACACATTTCTGCACAATTCAAAACAATATCTATTAAGGAGTATTTGGGAAACAATGATGCCCAAATACCTTTTGTGCCGCCTCTCACTTATGCATATAAATAGAAATGAAGTTAATTGTAATTGTGTTGAAATGAATCCATGAGAGGACACCTAAAATGTTTCTTAATTCTTAGACCTCTTTCCTTTTAGCTGTAAAATAGTTGTGCAATTTTAAACATAGGCATGTGTCTATTAAATACACTTATCTATCGTTGACACCCCTTTGTACAAGGTTAAAATATTAACACTTTGATTTCATCTGAGTCATTGTGACAGAAATCCTCTGATAATGTGGTAAATTGTCAAGTTATTTCTAGATAACTGAAAGCTAAAGTCAGATTGATATTCCTGAAGTTCAAGTCTGACTATGCTACTTCTCTGCTCAAAAGACAAATGTAAGTGATTGCTGATTGACATTATGATACATTTAATTGCAGAAACTTTGATTAAACCTTTCAAAAATTAAGAGATAGTCCCTACATTTATACAAGAGAATAATAATCAGCAAAAACAAGAAAGATGCTTTTCCTGGGTAACCCTATCTATATCCAGTGTTCAATTTCTCTTGTTTCCTTAATATTATATAAATCTACTTATTCTAAACTGATTTGTACTTGTTTATATACTTCTCTCTAAATATTCTTTTAAAAATGTTTTTATTTTTAATTCCAAATACTCTTCTTCCACCCATCCCCACTTCTACCCATTAAGAAGGCAAGAAATTTACCCATTATACATATGAAATCATGCAAAACATGTCTGCATTATCCATGTTCCCCCAAAAGTAATGAAAAATAAAGAAAAGAAAATACACTCTTCATGATAAATTTGAAACTTATTTATTCAGAATTTAATCTCCTTCACAACCTGGTGCCATCCTATCTTTGTTCATTAATATCATACAAGCATTTTAAGATCCAGCCTAATACTCTATCTACTTGTTCTTCTCTGTGCACAGCAGTCTATCTTCCATCTCTTCACCTTTGTCCATGCTCCCTTATAAGTAGAATGCCCTCCCTCTTCTGATCTGCCACTTGAAATCTTGAATTTCCCACAAGGACCACCTCCTTTAAGATTTTTCCTGATTATACATTTATAATTCTTCTCCTATGTGAATGTTAGTTTTCTATAAATCTCTTAATCAGTTAACTGTATTTGCAAGCATATAAATTAAATAAGTAAAAACTTTGTAACTCTGCTGGGAAACAAAAACAAAAACAAAAACAAAACTTTCTAGATTTCTTAAAAGCTTTGCAAGAAGAACATAAGAGCTGGAAGGTCTTATGATAAAGTGTAATGCCTTTGTTTCTAGTGATAAATAAATGTTCATCTGTGAGTTAGCCTACTTAAGTTTTTTTTTTTATTTTGCATTTTATTTTTCCCAGTTATATGTATAGACAATTTTTAACATTCATTTTTAAAACTTTGAGTTCCAAATTCTCTCCCTTCCTCCCTTAACAACCCTTCATTGAGAAGACAAGCAATTCCAGTATAGGTTATAAATGTGCAGTCATGCAAAACATTTCCATATTAGTCATTTTATAAAAAAAACCCAAAAAACCCTCAAGAAAAATAAGAAATTTAAAAAAAATGTAAGCTTAATCTGTATTTAGGCATCATAAGTTGTGTCTCTGGGATGGATAGCATTTCTCATAAGTCCTTCACAGTTATCTTGGACTGTTGTATTGCTGAGAATAGCTAAGTCATTAACAGCAGATCATATTGCTGTTACTTTGTACACAGTACATTGATCTTCAAATCAGCTTGTGTAAGTCTTTGTAGTATGTTCTGAAAGTATTCTATTCATCATTTTTTACAGCACAATAGTATTCCATCATAATCACATACCACAGTTTGTTCAGCTATTCCCGAATTGATGGCATCCCCTCAATTCCATTGCTTAGTCACCAGAAAAGAGATGGTAGAAATATTATGTACATATGTGTGTGTGTTGTATGTGTGTGTGTGTGTGTGTGTGTGTGTGTGTGTAATTTCTTTTCCATTTTGCTTTTTATCTCTTTTGGGATATAGACCAAGTAGAGGCATTGCTAGGTCAAAGGGTATGCAAGGTTTTTAGACCTTTGGTCATACTTCCAAATTGTTCTACAGAAGGGTTGCAATCAGTTCATAAGTCCACCAACAGTGCATTAATGTCTCATTTCCCTCCACATCACCTCCACCATTTGTCATTTTCCTTTTCTGCCCTATGAGCCAATTTAATAGGTATGATATAGTACCTCAGAATGGTTTTAATTTGCATTTCTCCAATCTGTGGTGAGTTAAAGCATTTTTTTATATGGCTATAGATAGCTTTGATTATTTCATCCACAAAATGATCATATATTCTGATCATTTATCAATTTGGGAGTGGCTCTTATTTTTTGTGAATTTGACTCAGTCCTCTATATGTTTCATAAATGAGGTCTTTATCAGAGAAACTTTTTTCAATTTTTTTTTACATTTATTCTTGCTAACTGTATTTTTCTACAGCTTATCCCCCCTAATTTATTCTATTAGCTCTTATGTTTCACCCTCTCCCTCCTCAAAGTGTTTTGCTTCTGATTATGCCTCACCCAATCTACCCTTCCTTTCACCACCTTCACCTCTTCTCTTATCCCTTTCCCCTCCTACTTTCCTGTAGAGTAAGATAGATTTCTGCACCCAATTGAGCATGTATGTTATTCTCCCTTTGAGCCAATTCCAATGACAGTAACGTTCACTCACCCCCCTTCTCTTCCCCCTCTTCCTCTCTACTATAAAAGCTTTTTCTTGAATCTTTTATGTGAGATAATTTACCCCATTCTATGTCACCCTTTCCTTTTCTCCTAGTTCTTATGAGTTATAAGTATCTACAAGTATCATCATCTCATGTAGAAATGTTAATAATTTAACCTTATTAAGTACCTTATGATTTCTCTTTCCTCTGCCTTTTTATGCTTCTCTTCAGTCTTAGATTTGAAAGTCAAGTTTTCTGTTCAGCTCTGGTGTTTTCATCAAGAATACTTTTTATGTATATTACCAAACAAAGCCCAACAGCAAAAGATAGAAAGAGAAATTCCATTTAAACTTACTCTAGACATTATAAAATACTTAGGAGTCCACATACTGAAACAAGCCCAGGAACTATATGAATACAATTACAAAACAGTTTTCACACAAATAAAGTCAACTCTAAATAATTGGAAAAAATCACTTGCTCGTGGGTAGGCTGAGCTAATGTAATAAAAATAACAAATCTGCCTAAGCTAATTTGCTTATTCAGTGCAATACCAATCAAACTACCAAAACTATTTTATAGAGCTAGAAAAAGTAATAACAAGATTCATTTGGAAAAATAAAAAGTCCAGAATATCAAGGTAACTAATGAAAAGAAGTGCAAGGGAAGGTGGCCTAGCCTTTCCAGATCTTAAATTGTATCATAAAGAAGCAATCATCAGAACTATTTGGTACTAGGGGGCGGCTAGGTGGATAGAGCACCGGCCCTGAGGTCAGGAGGACCTGAGTTCAAATCTGGCCTCCGACCAAACACTTGATATTTACTAGCTGTGTGACCCTGGGCAAGTCACTTAACCCCAATTGCCTAAAAACAAACAAACAAAAAGAACTACTTGGTACTAGCTAACAAACTGAATGGTAGATCAGTGGAATAGGTTAAATATGCAACACACAGTAATCAATTACTTTAGTAATCTACTATTTGATAAACCCCCAAGACCCCAGTTTCTGGAATAAGAACTCACTATCTGACAAAAACTGCTGAGAAAACTGGAAAAGAGTGTGGCAGAAACTAGGCATAGGCCAAAATCTCACACCATATACCAAAATAAAGTGGAAATGGGTTCATGATTTAGACATAAAGGATGATATTAAAATTAAACTGGGAGAACAAGAAATGATTTACCATTAGATTTATCAGCAACAGAATAATTCATGACCAAACAGAAGATAGAACACTATGAAATGCAAAATGGATAATTTTGATTACATTAAATTGAAAAGTTTTTGCACTAACAAAGCCAATGCAACCAAGATTAGGAGGGAAGCAGAAAAACTTGGAAAAATTTTTACAACCAATTTCTCTGATAAGTGGTTCATTTCTAATATAGAGAGAGAACTAAGTTAAATTCATAAATGGCCAAAGGATATGAACAGGCAGTTCTCAGATGAAGAAATTAAAACCATCTATAATCATATGAAAAAATGCTCTAAATTACTGTTGATTAGAGAAATGCAAATCAAAACAACTCTGAGGTACCACATCACACCTATCAGATTGGCCAACATGATAAAACTGGAAAATTATAAATGTTGGAGAAGTGGGAAAATTGGAACACTAAGGCATTGGTGGTGCACTTGTGAAATGATCCAATCATTTTGAAGGGCAAATTGTAGGAGCCAAAGGGCTATAAAAATGTGCATACTTTGACCCAACAACAGCACTTCTAGGGCTGTATCCCAAAGAGACCATAAAAATGGGGAAAGGACCCATATGTACAAAAACATTTATAGCAGCTCTTTTTGTGATGGCAAAGAATTGGAAATTGAGGGGCTGCCCATCAATTGGGGAATGACTTAACAAGTTGTGCTTTATGAACATAATGGAATATTATTGTGCTATAAGAAAAGATGAGCAGGTGGACTTCAGAAACACCTGGACAGACTTGTGTGGACTGATACTGAGTGAAGTGAGAAGAACCAGGAGAATATTATACACAGTAACAGCCACATTGTGATATGACTAACCATGATAGACTTAGCTCTTCTCAACAATGCAAGGATCTAAGACATTTCTAAAAATGTCATGATGGAAAATACTATCCACATCCAAAGAAAGAGCTATGGAGTTTGAATGCATATTGAAACATACTATTTGCTATTCTTTTCTTCTCTTTTGGTTTGTTTCCTCTTTCTTGTGGTTCTATTGGTCCTAATTCTTCCTTACAAAATCACTAATGTGAAAATATATTTAATAGGAATGTATATGTAGAGCCTATATCAGATTGTGTATCATCTTGGGGAGGGAGGTGTGGGAGGGAGAGGGAGAAAAATGTAAACTCAAAAGTTCATGGAAGTTACTGTTGGTAAATCAAAAAAATTAATAAAAAAGAAATCTTGAGTTTCATTGAATGTCTTTTTTTTCCCCTGAAGGAGTATGCTTAGTTTTGTTTTTCTTCTTTTTAGTAGCTGACTTTTCACTGTAATCCTAGATGCTTTGCCCTCCAGAATATCACTGCAAACCCTCTGATCCTTTAGTGTAGTAGCTGCTAAATTTTTGTTATCCTGACTGTGGCTCCATGTTTCTTGGATTGTTTCTGGCTCTTTGTAATACCTTTTTTCCTTAAACTGGGAGTTCTGGAATTTGTTTATAATGTTCCTGGAAGTTTTCATTTTGGGATCTCTTTCATGTGATGATTGGTAGATTCTTTCAATCTCTATTTCACTCTCTGGTTCTAGAATATCAGGACAGTTAAACTAGATAATTTATTGAAAGTCAATGTCTGGGCTCTTTTTTTTATCATGGGTTTTATGTAGTCCAATAATTTTTAAATCAGCTCTCCTGGATCTATTTTCCAGGTCAGTTGCTTTTCCAGTGAAATATTTCACATTATCTTATTCTTTTTTTTATTGTTTCTTGATTTCTCATAAAGTCATTAGCTTCCATTTGCTCAACTCTAATTTTGAAGGATTTTTTTTTCTTCAGTGAGTTTCTGTACCTCCTTTTCTATTTGGCCAATTCTACTTTTTAAGATTTTTTTAGATATTTTTTCTGCCTCCTTTTCTGTTGGCCAATTCTGCTTTTTTAAAACATTCTTCTCCTCATTGGCTTTCTGTACCTTATTTTTCTTATTCTTTACCATTTAACCTAGAATGTTTTTAAGGTATCATTTTCTACAATTTTCTTGTCTCCTTTACCAAGCTATTGTCTCATTTTTCAAGATTTTCTTCCATCACTCCCATTTCTCTTTCCAATTTTCCCTCTACCACTCTTACTTGATTTTCAAAATCCTTTTTCAGCTCTTCCATGGCCTTAGACCAATTCATCTTTTTATTGGAGGCTTTGGATGTAGGAGTTGTGACTTTGTTATCTTCTTTTCAATGTATGTTTTGAGCTTCCTTATAGCCACAATAACTTTCTATGCTTTGTTTTTTTTTTCTGGTTGTTAACTCATTTTTCCAGCCTGTTTCTTAAACTCTATGTTTAAGTAGGACTCTACTTCCAAGGTGGAAGGCTCAGTATCCCAAACTTCAGGGGTTTTGTTCAGTTGTTTTAACAGATACTTCTAGCAACTTGTAAGTTTTCAGTTCTTCTAAGGTGATATGATCTAAGGAGAGCTGAGTTTAGTACTCTATTGTACTATGCTCTGGTCTGTGAGTGACCACAAGCACTCTTTTGTGCCCTGAAACTGTGACCAGGGTCCCTATTCTTCTATGTCTGATGTTCCAGTGCTCCTCCTCACCCTGGGACTGCCAGCCAGAACTGCAACTTGGATATGAGTATGGACAAAGCAATCGAGTCCTACCTCAGTGCGTGAATATTGAAGCACAAATTTTAAATAAAATATTAGCCAATAAATTAGAGTAATTTTTCACAAGAATAATACATTATGACCAGGTGGTATTTATACCAGGAATATTAGAAAAACTGTAAACATAATTGACCATATCAATAATAAAAGTAATAAGAATCATATGATTATCTCAATAGATACAGAAAAAGCTTTTGACAAAATACAGCACCCATTCCTATTAAAAACACTAAATAGTATAGGAATAATTGGAGTTTTCATTAAAATAATAAGTCGTTTCTATCTAAAATCATCAGGAAGCATTTTATGTAATAGGATAAGCTTCACGTTTTCTCAATAAGATCAGGGGTGAAGCAATGAAGCCATTATCACCTATATTATTTAATATACTATTAGAAATGGTAGCTATAGCAATAAGAGAAAAAAAATAAATTGAAGGAATTAGAACATACATACAATGAGGTTTAATAAATGTTTATTCCTTCCTTTCACTTAGTGAGGGGGGAAAAAAGATTTTATCGTTCTTGTTGTGGGATACACCTAGTATGTGTGTCTATGTATAGTACCTTTCTCAGTCTGAATCTATAATATTTAGGAACTGAAGCAGATATACATATAAATAACTTATTCGACTTCACTTGTCCTCCAGTTCCTGACCGAAAGTTTTTAAATGCAGATTTGGGGTATTATGAAATATATTGACTGATGTTGACTGCCACCTGAAGATTCTGAGTTTCTCATCCTGTTGTTTGTTTAAGGGAATCCATTATTTAGAATCTTAAAATGCTCTTAAATAGAAATGGAATATTTTCTACAGTTAAAAAAAATTACCTATATTATAAAACATTCACACATACTCATATGGGATGCAATAAATTTTTATATGACAAATAGCATTCTCTTAATATGTCTAGTACATTCCTTTAGACATAGACTATCTCTGAACAATACACTTTTAGTTATTTCAAATCATTGAAAAATATAACAATGATCAATCATTGTCATAATTGTTCCTTTTTTCTCAACCCATTGGCAGGTAGTGGCATACAAATCCCCAAAAACACCATTTTCAATCTTATGTTTTCTAGTTCTACTACTTATTACTATTTCTTTTTAATAATTATATTGGCTGAGTTTATGTTACAAATATTTTCCTTGCCTTAATGTTGTAGGGAAAAAAAAAAACAAAGACATTAGTCTTATAGAAATTTAATTGGAGGAAATTTGTTAGATACCCCCCACCAACACCCACACACTTTGTTTCTACCTCAAGCTATTTAAATCAAAAGTTTTAATTTTGGTTTATTTGGAGTATCATTATTTTAGAGGCCAATTTCTTTTTGTCAAATCCTCAGACAAATTATTTTAATGTTTGATATAGTTTGTCCATCTGTGTATTGTTAATCAATGAGAAGTGAAGTACACAGATTTTGTGAATCCTTAAGTATAATTTTGTTGTACAGGGACTTTTAATCAATTCTTCTACCCTTCAACATTAAGGCTTTATATGGAAGGTGGTAGTTGATCTGCATATTGAAGAAAGATACAGACTCTAAGAGGTGAATTGAGTAAGGCTTATATCTCAGGCATGGGAGACAGCCAGTGCAAAAGTAGGAATGTGACAAACAAAATAGCATCTATGAGGAACAAAGAAAAGGCTAGTTTGATTGCATTAAAGAGTGGAAGAGGGGAAGTAATGTACAATGGAGCTAGAAAGACAAATTGAAATCAGACTTTGGAAGGGGTTTAAAAATTAAACAGAGAGCTTTATTTTATCCTGGACATAATAGGAGACACTGTATTCAATTGAATAAGGAATTCATCTGATTAGACTTTATCTTAATGAAAATTTTGGAAAAAGAATTGGAATGGGGAGATATGCAAGATCAATTTAAGAGTTATTACAATAATTTAGGCAAGATGTCATGAGGGTCTCAAATTAATTAGTGATTATGTGATTAGAGAGAATGGGTGATGTGAGAAAAATGTTATGGTGATAAAAGATGCAAGGTATAGAAAAGATTAGATAGGTACTTTGAGGGAGACCAATGAATATAATGCTGGTATTATAAACATGGCAAACTGTGATAATGTTGACACTTTCAATGGAAACAAAAACTTTGGAAGAGGAGTGGGTTTGTGAGAAAAGAAAATATGTTCTGTTTCGACTTAGAAACTTTAAGATGTCCCCTCCCAGCATATCCAGATTGAAATGCCCAATACAGTTGGTGATGTAGTACTGAAGCTCAGGGGGAAGACACAAGACAGATAAATCAACATGTGAGTCATCATGATGGATGATGATTTATCAAAGGAAGCTGGGAAGGAACAGTTAGAATGGAACTAGGAGAGAAGAGAATGTAGGACAGGGTAGGAAGTAGTGTCAAATGTAGCAAATAGATCAAGAACAATGAGAACTGAGAAAAGGCAATCAGTTTACACAATTAAGAGATCATTACTAGCTTTGGAGAATGTAGTTGAAGTTGTATGATGATGTCAGAAGCTATATCACAAAGTTGAGTGTTGAATGAGAAGAGAAAAAATAGTAAGAACAAGCACATAAAGTTTGTTCTTAGAGTTAGACTGAGAAAGGAGAAAGTTACAGGAAAATAGTGTAGGGGGATGACTGTCCAGAGAAGTTTATTGATTTATTCTTTTATTTTTAGGATGAGAGAAATTTAGGCACGATTGAAGTCAATAAGGAAGGAACCAATGACTAGAGATACATTAAAGATTAAAGAAAAAGGAAATGAAAAATTTTTTTCATCTACTGAAGAAAAAACAAGGGAATAAAATTGAAGACATATAAAGAAGCATTGACCTTGTCAAGGAGCAGGACTATCTCATTATTAGAGATTGGAACAAAGAATGAGTGATTGAGGAATGATTTCAAAAAAGATTATGATGAAGAGAAGGGAACAGAATGAGGTCATATCACATGTTCTCAATTTTCTCAGTGATGAAATAGGTAATATATTTATTAAAGAGAGGGAAGTAGTGGAGTATCGGAGACTTGAGGAAAAAGGAGGAAGTTTGGAATAGCTTCTGTGATGAGTTATTTGGCAAATCAGTAAGGGAAGAATAAAAGAATAACTTTACTGTAATGAGGACTTAGTTGAGATCATTTGATCGAATTCTTTATATTGACCAAACTAAGGCTCACACAAACCTAGTAGAAGGTGGCATAGATGATGGAATGAAAACTCAGTTTTCCTGATTCCTCATTTAAAGTTCTCTCCAGAATACCTCACTAACTTGTTTTCCAATTTTTCTCAAATTAGTTCTCTGAGATAATAATTTGTTATAAATGCCTTTGCTCATCTTCAAAGATCTGAATTGAAACACTGAAAACATCTTCATTAACCTAAGTGTTTATTAAGATGCAGGTATACCAGAGAGGTTTGGTGTAATTTTACCTCCGTTGAACTCCAGCAAAATTATCAGAAAATGTATAGAATAACTCATAGAGTTGCTCAGAGAATTACTGCTAGATTGCCATGTAACCTTACACTGGTTTTCATTATTTAGTATTACATAAGCAGAGAAGAGAGTTAGAATGGCGGTTTTAGCTTCCCTAAGCCTGTGTTATAGGGGGAAAAATATCTTTAGAACTGCTGCAAAGGAAAATGGCAAACATACAGGGAAGATTTAGAGATTTCTCTTGTGTAATCTTGGAATAATGGATAAGCATTGTATTCAATTTTTACATTTGTATGGAGGTATTACTATATACCTGATATGGTAATGCAATCTAATTTGGGAGGCAGGCTGACAATCAGACATTGCAAGGATATGATTTGCTTATCCTATGGAGAGAATCAGGGCATTTCTGTAGAATATCAGTGTCTTCAGAAAGTAAAGTAGTAGATTCTTCTTTTATGCCTCATGTCATTATATGAGTTTTGAATCCAGTTAAATCTTTACTACAGTTAATTCTACTTGAAGTGATTCCAAAACTACAATGTCAGCATAGTAATCTTCTATTATTATTAATTTTCCCAGATCTCTAGGGTGGCTTGAAATTTTCAAAACAGCACTTTTATAGATTAATTTTAGATGCTAGGATTAGACATACTTTTTATGATAAATATCTATAAATTTCCTAAATTTTCTGACTCCTTAGATAATATGTGTCAATATAAATCAAAGAATGTTGAAAATAAGTATGACTAAATATTACAAAAATAATCAGTTTTAAATGAATTAGTAAAATCCTGAGTATTAAAAATAAATCATTCATTCCATAGATTGTATGCTTTTGTATGCTTCTATGCTTTTTAATGTATAGATTGTATGCTTTTTTGTCTACATTTTCCACATTTTTGTGGTATAATTTTTGTGGTATAATCGTTCATCCAACAAATATTGGGAGGTAGAAAGAAAAAAAAATCATTCTAATGACTCCAAGATATTAATTCTAAGGCTTCCATCTCTACTGTCACCAAGTGAATGATAGATGCGCCATTAAACCTTACTCATATCAACCAGAACTCACTCTTTAAGTCTGCCTAATCACTTGCTCTGTTGTATTTTTATGTATGAACAGTAATTTCCATGTAACTGTGGAAATAATTGAACCGAACAGTGATTTACACGCTTATAATAAATACAGGTTAAAGTTGACAATTTAAGGAGAAATTTAACAAATTATCTTAGTTGTTTCATTTACATATTTCATCATGCTAAGCTATGTTTATACAAGCAGAAGGTAGTCAAGATGTTGAAATTATCCATATAATTCAAACCACTCTGTGCTGCCACTCCTCAAAAATGTGTATGCTCTTATTTAAAGATTGCCAGGGTTAACAACCTATTTGCTACAAATGGCAAAGTGGTATAAATGCTCTTATTCAGAAATGATATTGTACTAGTCACATCATTAGAGTATTCACTGGGTATGTACCTAGAAGGTAACAGAGAGGAGCTATAGAGGACACAGTGGGTAAGATTGCTGGACTTAGAGTCAGGAAGAACTAAGTAGAAATCCTTTCTGAGTACCATTGTGACCCTGGGCAATTCACTTAATCTGTCTGCCTAAGTGACAAAATATGTATGGCACTTTGTAAATCTTTAAGTACTATGAATGCTACCACCACCACCAGTACTACTCCTACTCCTACTATTACTACTACTACTACTACTACTACTACTGTAATCATTATTATTATTTCTAGGCTTTATGAAGTCCTGGCCAAAAACCTGATGGCTATTGGGTCATGCTTCACGTTCCTCAATATATGCAAGATCAAATGACAAATCTGTAGGCAAGTGTTCCTGACTTTGAGATAAGCTCTCAAAGTACATTACAATATACTATTATCATAACGTCTAAGAAAATGTGAGTTTCTGGACTATGGACTAGAAATGAGATGTATGAGACCCTCAAACAACAAACAAAAAATAGAATACCTTATTTTTATTAATTAATTAATTAATTTTTAATTTTCGACATTCACTTCCACAAGATTTTGAGTTCCAAATTTTCTCCCCATCTCTCCTTCCCCCTCCCCCTTCCCCAAGGCAGAATGCATTCTACATATACCTTTACTCAATCTGCCCTCTCTTCTATCACCACCCCCTTTCTCTTATCTCCTTCCCCTTCTATTTTCCTGTAGGGCAGGATGGATTTCTATAACCCTTTGCCTGTATATCTTACTTCCCAGGTTCATGTAAAAACAATTTTTAGCATTTGGTTTTAAAACTTTGACTTCCAAATTCTATCTTGTCCTCCCTCCCCACCCACCCTCTTTGAGAAGGCAAGCAATTCAGTATAGGTTATACATGTGTAGTGATGCAAAATACTTCCATAATAGTAATGTTATGAAAAACTAACTATATTTCCCTCCATCCTATCCCACCCCTCCCCATTCATTCTATTCTTTGCTTTGACCCTGTCCCTTTTCAAAATTGTTTGCTGCTGATTACACCCTATCTGCCCTTCAATATATCATCCTCCATCTCTCATCCCCTTATCCCTAGCTTCCTGTAGAGTAAGATAGATTTCCATACCCAACTGAGTGTGCACATTAATCCCTCCTTACGCCAAATCTGATGACAGTAAGGTTTGCTTGTTCCCTCTCACCTCCCCCCTCTCCCCTTCTAAGGTAAAAGTTTTTTCTTGCCCCTTTTATGGGAGATAATTTACCCCATTCTGCCTTTCCCTTTCTCCTCCCAGTATAATCCTCTCTCACTCTTAATTTTTATTTGTTAGATATCATCCCTTCATATTCAACTTACCATGTGCCTTCTTTATACATATGTTCCCTCCAACCACCCTAATACTGAGAAAGGTCTCATGAGTTACAAATATCATCTTTCCATGTAGGAATGTAAACAGTTTAACTTTAATATGTCCCTTATCTTACCTGTTTACCTTTTCATGCTTCCCTTGAGTTTTCTATTTGAAAGTCCATTTTTCTTTTTAGCTCTGGGTTCTCAAGAATGCATTAAATTCCTCTACATCATTAAATTTCAAATTTTCCCCTTCACTGATTTACATTCAGTTTTTGCTGGGCAGGTGATTCTTGTTTTTAATCCTAGCTCCTTTGACCTCTGGAATATCATATTCCAAGCCCTCTGATCCTTTAATGTAGAAGCTGCTAAGTCTTGTGCTATCCTGATTGTGTTTCCACAACACTTGAATTGTTTCTTTCTGAATGCTTGCAATATCTTTTTTCCTTCACCTGGGAACCCTGGAATTTGGGTGTAATATTCCTAGGAGTTTTTCTTTGGGTGTCTATTTTAGGACATGACCGCTGAATTTGTTTTACCCTCTGGTTCTAGAATAGCAGATCAGTTTTCCTTGATAATTTCTTGAAAGATGATGTATAGGCTCTTTTTTACATTCTTATTTTTGTTTATTTTGTATTTATTTTAATTTATTTTATTCTTTTGATCAGATTTTATTTATTTTGGTTTTCAACATTCACTTCCACAAGATTTTGAGTTCCAAATTTTCACCCATCTTGCTCCTCCCTCCACCCCAAGATGGTATTCATTCTGAATACCCCTTCCCCTAGTCTTCCCTCCCTTCTGCCTCCCCCCCTTCTCTTATCCCCTTCTCCTTCTATTTTCCAGTAGGGCAGGATATATTTCTGCACCCCATTTCCTATATTTCTTATTTCCCATATTTCTTATTTTCCATTTGCATTTGAAAATATTTTTTTAACATGTGTTTTTAAAATTTGGATTTCAAATTTTCTCCCTTCCTCCCTCCCCATCCACCCTTGTTGAAAAGGGAGGCAACTCAATATGGGTTACATGTGTACAGCACAGTTATACAAAACATAGTAGTCATGTTGCAAAAAACTACCTCTATTTCCCTTAATCATATTCTGCCCTCCCATTTATTCTATTGTTTCTTTTGACCCCGTCCTTCCTCAGAAGTATTTGCTTCTGATTACCTCCTCTCCCAGTCTGCCCTCCCCTCTATCATCTCCCTGCTCTCTTGTACCCTTCCCCCACTATTTTCCTGTAGAGTAAAATAGATTTCCATACCCAATTAAGTGTGAATGTAATTCTGTACTTAAGCCAAATCTGATGAGATTAAGATTCACTCATTCCCTCTCATGTTCCCCCGTTTCCCCTCCATTGTAAGAGACTTTTCTTTTCTGTTTTTTTTGTGAGGTAATTTATCCATTCTACCTCTCCCTTTCTCCTTCTCCCCATATAATCCTCTCTCACCACTTAATTTTATTCTCCAGATATCACCATCTTCATCTTCAACTCACCCTGTGCCCTCTATCTATCTATCTATCTATCTATCTATCTATCTATCTATCTATCTATCTATATACATATTTTTTTCCTCCAACTACCCTAATACTGACAAAGGTCTCATGAGTTACAAATATCATCTTTCCATGCAGGAGTCTAAACAATTCAACATTAATAAGTCTCTTATGATTTCTCTTTCCTGTTTATCTCTTCATGTTCCACTTAAGTGTTGTACTTGAAAGTCAAATTTTCTATTCAGCTCTAGTCTTTTCATCAAGAATGCTTGAAAGTCCTTTATTTCACTGAATGACCATCTTTTACCCTGAAGGATTATATTCGGTTTTGCTGGATAGGTGATTCTTGGTTGTAATCCTATCTCTTTGCCCTTCCGAATATTATATTCCATGCCCTGGTCCTTAATGTAGAAGCTGCTAAATCTTGTGTTATCCTGATTATGTTTCCACAATGCTTGAATTGTTTCTTTCTGGCTGCTTGCAATATTTTCTCCTTGACCTGGGAACTCTGGAATTTGGCTACAATATTCCTAGGAGTTTTTCCTTTGGGATCTCTTTCAGGAGGAGATGTGGATTCTTTCAATTTCTATTTTTTGGTTCTAAAATATCAGGGCAGTTTTCCTTGATAATTTCTTGAAAGATGATGTCTAGGCTCTTTTTTTGATCATGGCTTTCAGATAGTCCAATAATTTTTAAATTCTCTCTCCTGGATCTATTTTCCAGGTCAGTTGTTTTTCCAATGAAATATTTCACATTCTTTTAATTTTTTATTCTTTTGGATTTGTTTTACAGTGTCTTGATTTCTCATAAAGTCACTAGCTTCCAATTGCTCTATTCTAATTTTTAAGGAAGTATTTTCTCAGTAATTTTGGACTTCCTTTTCCATTTGCCCAATTTTGCTTTTTAGAGCATTCTTCTCCTCATTGGTTTTATGGACCTCTTTTGCCATTTGGGTTAGGCTATTTTTTAAGGTGTTATTTTCTTCAGTATTTTTTTGGGTATCCTTTAGCAAGCTGTTGACTTGTTTTTCATGATTTTCTTGCATCACTCTCATTTCTCTTCCCAGTTTTTCCTCTACTTCTCTTACTTGTTTCTCAAATCCTTTTTAAGCTCTTCCAATGCCTAGGACAGATTCATATTTTTCTTGGTGGCTTTGGATGTAGGAGCTTTGACTTTGTCATTTTCTTCTGGTTGTATGTTTTGATCTTCTTTGTCAGCAAAAAAAGATTCTATGGTCTGATCCTTTTTGCAACTTTTGGTCATGATAGCAGCCAATTACTTCAGTTATAAACTGTTTGTTAAGATAAGTGTCTGCTTCCAGTATGGAGAATGTACTGTCCCAAGCTTCAGGGGTTTGTGTAGTTGTTTTCAGAGATACTTCTGGGGACCTGTAAATTTTTGGTTCTTCCATGGTAGTATGATCAAGGGTGAGGTATTTACTCCTTTCCTGGTCTGTGCTCTTGTCTATTAGTGACCACAAGCCCTCCTTTCTGTCCTGGAACTATGAGGAGGATTTTCTCTCTACAGCCACTACAAGCTCCACCACATCAGCACTCTTCCTCACCCCAGGACCACCTCTCAGAACTGTGACACAGATCCAAGCATGGGCAAAGCAAGAGATTCCTGCCTCAGCACTGGCAAAGAGATCCCTGCAATCCCCGTCTGATCAGCCACTCAATTCCCCCTCAGTCTGTGGGCCAGAAGTTCAGGAGGCAGCTGCCACCCCAGGGCAAGCTGGGAAACCTCAGCTGAGACCACCTTGCTTCTTTCTCTCAAGCACAAACAGACTTTTCCCACTGACCTTTGAAGTTGTCTTTGTTATTCCTCGGTTGAGAAGTCTGGAATCTGCCACCGCTGCCTGCAATTCAGTCCTCTGAGGCCTGCTGCAGGTTCACTGTGGCCTGTGAGCCTACATTGAGCTGTGGTCCTCTTCCATTTCTGATCAATCATCCAGGTTGTCTTGGTCTGGAAATTTGTTTCACTCCATATTTTTGTGTGTTCCGTTACTTTAGTATTTGTTTAGAGCCATTTTTTAGGTATTTGGAGGGGTTTGGGGGAGAGCTCAAGGAAGACACTGCTTTCCCTCCACCATCTTGGCTCTGCCCCCTAGGCTCTTTTTTTGATCATGGTTTTCAGGTAGTCCAATAATTTTAAAATTATCTCTCCTGGATCTATTTTCCAAGTCAGTTTTTTTTCTAGTGAGTTATTTCACATTGTTCTCTATTTTTTCATTCTTTTCTTTTTGTTTTATAATTTCTTCATTTCTCATAGAGTCATTAGCTTCCATTTGCTTCATTATAATTTTTAAAGAATTTTTTTCTTCAGTGACCTTTTGGACCTCCTTTTCAATTTGACCAATTCTGCTTTTTAAGGCATTCTTCGCCTCATTGGCTTTTTGGACCTCTTTTGCCATTTGGGTTAGGCTATTTTTTTTTGGGGGGGGAGGGCTTGGTTTTTGCTAGTCAATGGGGTTAAGTGACTTTCCCAGAGTTGCAAAGTTAGTAAGTGTTATGTGTCTGAGGCTGGATTTGAACTCAGCTGATGCTCTATCCACTGTACCAACTAGCTGCTCATAGTGCCACCTAGCTGCCCCCAAGGCTATTTTTAAGGTGTTATTTTCTTTAGTACTTTTTGGGGTCTTCTTTAGCAAGTTATTGACTCATTTTGCATGATTTTCTTGCATCACTCTCATTTCTCATCCCAATTTTTCCTCTACTTATCTTAATTTTCAAAATCATTTTTGAGCTCTTCCATGGCCTGAGACCAAGTCATATTTTTCTCGAAGGCTTTGGATGTACAAGCTTTGGCTCTGTTGTCTTCTGGTTATATGTTTTAATCTTCTTTGTCACTAAAGTAAGATTCTACAGTCTGAGTTTTTTTTTTTTTTCCCTCTGTTTGCTCATGTTCTCAGTTAATTACTTAACTTTTGAACTTTTTGTTAAGGTAGGGCTCTGCTTCCAGTATGGAGGGTTTACTGTCCCAAGCTTTGGGGGTTTAGTGCAACAGCTTTCAGAGATACTTCTACTGTAAATTTTCAGGTTCTCCAAGGTGGTATGATGAAAGGTTTTTGTTCCTTTCCTAGCCTATGCTTTGGTCTGTGAGTGACAACAAGCACTCTTTTATGCCTTGGAACTGTGAGGAGGATTCCTTCTTTACTGCCACCACAAGCTCCACCATGCCAGTGCTCCTTGGCCCAAGACCTACCATCCAGGACTACCACCAGATCCAACCACTGGGAAAGCGAGAGAATCCTTCCTCAGCAACAGCATAGAGACTCCTGTAGTCCCTCTCTGATCATCCACTCAATCCCCCCACAGTCTGTGGGCCAAGAACCCTGAAGCAGCCACTGCTGCTGTGGCTGCCCTGAGGCTGTGCTAGAGCCAGGGCTAGAATGCACTTCTCTTTCAACCAGGACTGACAGACCTTTCCCGTTGACCTTCTAAGTTGTCTTTGATGTTTATGGGTTGAGAAGTCTGGAAACCACAACAGTTGCCCGTGATTCAGTCTCCTGAGGCCTGTTCCAGGTTTCCTCTGACCCCATCTTTGCCTGCATGGCCCGTGCTCAACTGCACTCCTCTCCTAGTCCAATGCAACAGACCTTTCCCATCAACCATCCAGATTGTCTTGGGCTGGAAATTTGTGTCACTCTGTCTTTTTGTGGGTTCTACTGCTATATAATTTGTTTAGAGTCATTTTTACATGTATTTGGAGGGGTTAAGAATACCTTATAATAGATGTGTGTGTGTGTGTGTGTGTGCATATGTATGTGTGTGTGTGTCTGTGTGTGCGTCTGTGTATTTACTTGGAGACTTTCGAATCTTATCAAGAGCACTGTGCATTTAAAATGAGTTGGACAATTACTAATGGATTCCAGAAGACTGATAAAAGAAGCTTCCACTTCCTGATAGAGATAATGAATCCAGTGCATATTGAGACTGTTTTTGAAACAGCCAATGTGGGAATTTCTATTAACTATAAATATTGGTAACAGGAAGTTTTATTTATCTTCTTGCCTTCTTAAAAATGATAGTGGAAGGGGAGAGGTGGGAGAGAGATTTGATAAATTAATAAAATTTAATTTAAAAAGAAAGTCAGTTGGTAAAGGGGAGAAGGAACCCAAAAAGTAGCTATGCATGTGTGTGTGTGTGTGTGTATATACATATATATATATATATATATGTATATATACATATATATATATGTATTTGTGTGTGTATGCACACATACATACATACATATATACATACACACACACACACACACACAGAGTAAGAGAGAGTCAAATGCTACAAATGAGACCACATGTAATAAAGTAATAAAGGAATATAAAGAGAGGACTGGATATTCACAGAAGACTAATCTGTATATGCTTAAATATTTTATATTAAAAAACAAGCCAAAAAGGAGAAGAAATGCAAGGAGTACAATTTGATCTAATGGACATAATTGAAACTTCTCAGGATAGTACTTATGTCTGTAATATAGTTGTGGAAGATCATTAAAAAAATACATTAGATAAAAGAACTTGTATGGTAACTAGTCATCAAGCATTTATTAAGTGCTCAATATGTGTCGGGCACTGTGATAAGGCTTGTGAATACTGAGAAAGGTAAAAACAGAATCCATGCCTGCAAGGAGTTCAAATTTGAATGGATGATCTGCATGTTAAAATATTCACTTATGGAAGGAAATCCATGAACCAAAACAAGGATGCATAGTGGAAAGCATTTGTATGAGGATTAGAAAAACAGAGAAAGAGAAACATTATTGTAGTGGGAATCTACTATAGACTTTTCCACATGGGAAGAAGGACAAAATAGATTACAAATTTGGAAAATGTCAGAAACTTGAAATAGTGGTATGATTTAGTAATGATGAGAAAATTCAGCTTTCTGGAAATCCCTCTCTGGGAAAACTGAACAGTAAATAAAGCCATGACATGCCTTGAAACAATTTAATTTTTCAAGAAGGATAAAATCAATTCCAATGCTCTATTCCACTCCACTCCACATCAGTTTCACATAGAGATGTTCACTCCACTAACTGTTATATTTCCATTGTCTTGAACTTCAAAGTTCATTCACTTGATCATAACCTTTTATAATTCCATATTTTCTCATTTCTTACAACCCTAAATCCTGTTCTTCATTTTCATCATAACCTCATTACATGCGTCAATAAATTCTTTCCCAGATCATCACGCCTGTACTCTAAAAAGTACTACACATGATCTAAAAAGTAGGTCTGACCATCTTCCCCACTCCCTGCTTAGTGAATTGTAATGGCCCCTTATTGCCTCAAGGTTAAAGAACTCTAATTGCAAGCTGGCTCCTTCCTACCTTTCAAGTTTTCTTGAACCTCACCCCCATCAACTATGCTGGCTTAGTTGCTGGTCTGAGAACATGATGCTCCATCTCTAGTCTTTGTGTCTTTGCATTGACTGTACCCTATGCCAAGAATGATCTATCCCCTCACCTTTGCTTCAAAATAAAGATTTGTTTCAATTCATTTTCCCCTGTTTGTAGGAAGGCTTTTGCTACATAGAATAGCTGCTAATGATTTGCTCTTTCTGATTACCTTCATCTCTTCTCTCTATATGCTCTAGGTAACAAAGTGTGAAAATGTTGTCTGCCCCATTAGAATGTTTGATCCTTGAAAATTTTTGTTTTCATATTCCCAGCACTTAGCACAGTACCTGCTATGTAATAATTGACTGACTGGTAGCCACTTACAATACAGAAGTACTTCAGTTGGTCATCCTTGAACTCTGAGGATAACTAATCTTATCCAACTCATAAATTCCTCTATGTCTATATGTGTTAAATATGATTATTATACACTAAAGTATTATACTCCATTTACATTTAGTATTTTAATGTTTAATGTAAAGTCCATTTTCTTTCATATTCAAAGTATGTATTCTCATCCAATATGTGTATATATGCATATAGGAAGACATGGATACCTATTTATATGAGTATATTTATGTTTTTCATATGTATGTATATATGGAAGTATATATAACATGTTTGTTGATAATGTGTGTAATTTATTTACATATACTAAATGGGATATAGAATGGGAATTCATAGAGCAATTGTAATCTATCCTGTAAGTTAGAGTATTTACGATGAGGAGAAATGACTCTAAATTTCAAATTATCTTTGAGAAAATATGATATACTAGACAATTGCTGAGCAAATTTAAGGTGTTTATTAATTCAAAATGAAAGAACAAGAGACTCCAAGCTAATTGAACGATAGAGCTTAAGCAGGAAAATAGACACACATGCCCATCTGTCATAAAAAAGGATGTACGGATACAATCACCTTCATCAGAAATAGTATTCAATATGACTGGAAGAAAGCTAAACAAGTTAGCAAAGCCATCTGTTTGTTGCAGTGAGACTTCACTTTAGCTACCTTAGTAACAAAATTATCTTTGTTTATCTTGGGTTTATCAAAGGGGTTTTCACCACCATCCTTGGGAATGCATTTTGGTATTTCCTGACTCTTATAAACAGGGAACTGTTTTGGAAATCTAAACTCTCTCCATCCCATTGCAGATTAAACTACTCTCTAGGTTTATTCCTCAAGGGAAATGAAGGGCAGCTGCTCATCACAAGTTTTATCGCATTATGATCTGTCCAGTACTTTCTTTTAAAATATGTATTTTATATTTAATTGATGGAATAAAACAAGTATTTTGATAACATACTATAATAAAAAAAGATGATTTTACATGAAACTGAAAATCTATTGTGTACAACTTGCTATTCCTTTTAATATATAATAAAGTTGTCATTTTGAATTTTTTTCTTTTTTTTATTCCCTTCATCCCTGTAGCCTACATGGGGCACCATTAGACACAAATTGTGTGTGTGTGTGTGTGTGTGTGTGTGTGTCTTTGCATTAATTTGGGTATTTATAATAGTAAAAATGACTTATTCACTCAAAATTGGTCTCAAAATGATGTTATTCCTGTATACAATGTCCTCTTTGTTCTGCTCATTTTGCTGTTCATTATTTTGTCCAAGTCTATTCATGTTTTTGCTATGATCATCAAGCCCCTTTTTTCTAATAGCACCACAATATCCCATCACAATCATGTACCATAACTTGTTCAGCCACTGTCCAGTTGATTGACATTACTCAGTTCCCAGTTTTTTGCCATCACAGAGAGCTGCCATAAATATTTTTGACAATATAGGTTCTTTTCCTTTTTCCCTAATCATCTGTGGAAACAGAGCTAGTAGGAGCTCATAATTTCTTAAAGCACAGTAACATTGTGTCATAGTCATATACCACAACTTGATCAAGAAGACTTTCTAAGAATTTTCTAGATTATTATCCAATCCCAGTTTTCCATATAAACAACAATATTTTACAAAGGAGAGGGTCAGCATGTGACAAGGATAAGAGACCACAAATAGCAAGAGTGATGTATGGATATCTTCAACATAGTATATGAATGAGAAAAATTCCCAGCATATTGAGTAGAACTTTTCTGTACACAATTTACAAGGATATATGGAGGAAATGGCATATACACAAATACACACACATACACACACTCATATACAGAGAGAGACAGAGAGAGAGAGAAAGAGAGAGAAAGAAGAAAAAACACATTGCAATGTTCAGTAGAATAATTTATGCCTGCAATGAGCCTTAGAGATCATCTTGTCCAACCTGTTATTCATCAGATGAAGAAACTTGGATGATGCAAAACAGCTAGAATCAATGAAAGCTGACAGAGTCCACCCTTTTTTCCCCACCATACCTTGATATGATAATTGTTATATACAACATATACCTATTTACACAGCTTAGTTCTATGGTTATTTTTAACTTTGCAAAATTATATTTAGCTTTTCTTCTAAACTTGAGTAAAATAAATCATACCACACATTATCTCTGATCTTTCTTTCCTAAGTGAATGATTTTGCACTTATCACTGCTCCATTTTTCATTCCCATATTGAGAGGTGGTGGACAGCTCATGCTCACTTCTCTCTAGGCTTTGTACCTCACTATCTAGCCTTTTTAACCTCCTTGCCAGCAGTCTTGCCCTTCAGTGAGTATTCTTTCTTCCTTACATTACAACTCCCACTTGATGTCTTGTTTCCCCAGAAAGAATGTAAGTTCCTTGATGGCGGATATTATTATTTTTTGCTTGTATTTGTATCACCCATACTTAGCACAAGGCATAGCATATAGTGCTTTATTCATAGATATTATTAGCTTGTCCAGATAATTTTTAATTCTAACTCCCTTTTCCAAGGTTCAATTCACCCTACTCTGTTTTGTGTCATTATCAAAATCCACATGTTTCCTCTAGATCAGGATTATATCCATTATTGGGAAAAAATGAATCAGTTCTGGCTTTATAATCTTCTCCAACAGAACCCTTTTAGGTTAAGAATACAGAGATGATTTCTCTTTTTTGCATGTTTTTAACTTTTATTTTATTATTTTATTAATTTATTTTGATTTATCAAAAATCACTTCCATATGCTTTTGAGTTTAAAATTTTTCTCCCCTTTCCTCCCACCGACCTCCCCAAGATGGCACACAATCTGATATAGGCTATACATTTACATTCCTATTAAACATATTTTCAAATTAGTGAAGTTGTAAGTAAAAATTAAAACCAATAGGAGGAACCATCAGAAAGAGGAAGCAAAACTCAACTGAAGAGAAAAAAAAGATAGTGATTCAACTTTCACAGTTATGATTAGTATTTGTCTTTTTCTCCATCTTTTCCCCCTGTTTATGCTTTTCTTTCTCCTCCCCTAGTGTTTTGCTTTTGACCACCATCTCCTTCAGTCTCTCCTCCCTTCTATTATCCCTTTCCCTTTTCTTTCCCTTTGCCTTTACTGCTTCTTCCTTCCCTTCTAGCCCCCCTCCCTTTTCTTTCCCTTTGCCCTCCTACTGCTTATAGGGCAAGTTAAATTTCTATACCTAACTGATTATGTATTCCCTTCTTGAGCCAATTCTGATGAGAGTAAGGTTCAAACAATGCTCACCCCACTCCCTTCTTTCCCCCTGCTGTAATAGGATTTTCTATCTTTTCCTGTAATGTAATTTACCCTTGTCTGACTCCTCCTTTCTCAGTACATTTTCTAAGATCAGACTAATCCACTTACTTGGATCCATTTTACCCATTTGATTAGATTTTTTAAATCATGACATGAAAGTCAACTAATATCCACCCCCTTTATGTATACTCCTTTAACATGGTGTAATAACAATACAGTTCTCAAAGGTTGCAAGTGTCATCTTCCCTTGTAGGGATGTAAACAGTCCACCCTTATTAACAACATTTTGTATCTTTCTGTCCCATTTACCTTTTTATGTCCTTCTTGAATCTTGTACTTGAAGACAAAATTTTTTGTTGAGCTCTGGTCTTTTTATGAGGAAGGTTTGAAAGTCCCCTATTTTGTTGAATATCCATCTCCTCCCTCTAAAAATCATGTTCATTTTTGCAGGGCAGTTGATCCTTAGCTACAATCCAAGCTCCTTTGCCTTACGGAATAGCATGTTCCATGCCCTGCGGTCTTTTAATGTAGAAGCTGCAAGGTCCTGTGTAATCCTTACTGTGGTTCCATGATATTTAAATTGTTTTTTCTGGCTGCTTGCAGCACCTTCTCTTTCATCTAGTAATTTTGGAATTTTGATATTATGTTCCTTGGCATTGTCAATTTGGGATCTTTTTCAGGTGGTAAGCGGTGGATTCTTTCTATGGTTATTTTTCCTTCTGGTTCTAAGACTTCAGGGCAGTTTTCCTTTATGATTTCCTGAAAGATACAATCCAGGCTCTTTTTTTCATCATGATTTTAAGGTAGTCCAAAGATTTTTAAATTGTCTTTCCTGGATAGATTTTCCAGGTCGGTTGTTTTACCAATGAGGTAGTTTATATTTTCATCTATTTTTTTCATTTTCTTGTTTCTGTTTGATTGATTCTTGCTCTCTCATAGAGTCATTAGTTTCCATCTGTCCAATTCTAGTTTTTAACAGATTTTTTCTTCTGTTAGTTTTTGTACTTCCTTCTTCAACTGGCCAATTGTATTTTTAAGCGATGTTTTCTTCAGTGTGCTTTTGTTCCAGTTTGCCAATTGTGTTTTTTAGGGACTTGTTTTCTTCAGTGTACTTTTTTTCCAATAGGCCAATTGTATTTTTTTAAGGACTCTTCTACCTATGTCATTAGACTTAAAATCTTTCTTGAGCTCTTCTAAGAAAGCTTTTTGGGCTTCAGACTAGTTCATATTTTGTTTTGATATGGCAGATGTGGGTCTGTTGATAATGTTGTCCTCTTCAGAGTTTCTGTCTTGATCTTCACTCTTCTCATAATATGAATCTATGCTACATTTCTTTTTACTCATGGTGTTTCTTTATTCCCTGGTCTTTAAAGAGATTGAGCTCTGCTGGGGAAAAGAGGGCACTGACCCAAGCTTCTTGTGTTGGGAGCCTAGGTCTTGGTCACTGGTTTTGTGTGCTGGGTCCTCTTATGTTGGCAATTGGAGGCTGTAGAGTTTTGGTCACTTACCTCATGTTGGGCTGGGATCAGCAAGGCTGGAACTTTCAGGAAATTCTATGGTGTGTGTTTTTCCTTTCCTTTAGCTTTCTTCAGCTCCTTTTAGATGGGTGCTGCAAGGTGTTTATCTGCCTGGGGCCCTTACAATGCTGCCCTGCTTGTTTCTGATAATAAACTGGGAGATTCCTTTGTGGTAGAGTGCCAAGGCACCTGATGGTTTTCTGAGCTGGTTTCCACTGGTTCCCCTGCCCTCACTGAGGCTCTTGGAGGTCCAGGTGTTGGTGTTTGCCCGCTCTACCACCTGGGCTTCAGGATCTCCTTCTGTTTGACAGTTGGAGGCTGTAGGATTCTGACAGCTTACCTGGTGTTGGGTTGGAATCAGCAAGGTTGGGACTTTAGGAAGACTCTAGGTTGCTTTCTTCAGCTCCTTTCAGATGAATGCGTCAGGGTGCTTATCTGCTGGGGTCCTTTGTAGTGCTGCTTCCCTTATTTTTGCTGAGGCACTAGGAGACCCATTTGCTGGGCTGCTTCACTGCTGTTCCCTGTCTTTCTTCTAGTTCATCTGTTCAGGTTTTTTTTTTTTCTGGGGTGATATTTTCTGAGTTTTCAGAGGTTGATAGGGGAGAGTGAAAGTGACTACCATTTCACTCTGCCATTTTGGCTCCTGGAAGTGACAGAGATTATTTCTCTATTGGTCTCTATTACTGTAACCAGTTTTAGTTTTAATCTTTCTGAAAACAGCCCCAACACTGAAATCTTGGGAAACCAGACATTTTCCATATAGATTATCCAAATATTTTGCTTTTCCTGCCCTTATAAGGCAATATACACCCAAAAATTAATATCTGTCATTCCTCTTGAGTCTTCCAGCAAGCTAAACCTCTCATATTCATAATTTTATTTCCCCATGGAATTATCCCTCATGTTTTTTTTTTTTTTTCACATTGAAGGACAATTCAAATGGAGCTAAGATGAACTGAAATTAAGGGTCTTGTTAATGGAATCCAGGAGCAGAGCCATTGTGGCTTCATGTCGCACACTTAACATTCCCTTATTTGAACCCAATGCATGCCATTCTTTGTGGGCACAGTTCTAAATGAAAAATAAAAATAAGGCTGCTCATGGTGGTAGTGGGAGGACAAAAGTAAAATTGACAATTTGACCAATTTCATTGTTAAGCAAGTAATATGCTAGGGTATGTGGACATAGTAAATGGTAACAGAAAAGTTAGAAATAAAATTAGGAAGAGAGGTGCAAATGTAGATATATAGCTACAGAGTCTTTGCAATCACTGATACATATCCAAACTACCAGGTGGGAGATAAGCTTGTTACATTTGGCTTCCTAAATTAAGAAATAAGCTCCATATGGCTTTTGTCCTCAGGGCTGACTTCAAAATATGTGGTCTTTAAAGAAAAGGTAGATATGAATCAACCTAGTAAGTATTTAAAACCAAAATAAGTACAATGTGCCATTAAGCAAGTATGCCAAAACAAAGCAGTCAAAGAATCATATCTTATTTTATTTTTAAATTTTAAAACCCATTATAGATAAATAGCTTGGACATTCCTGCATACTTACTCAAAGGTCAGGAGTATACAATTTTGCTGAAGTTGAACCAGGATTCAGGAAAGATGTTGATTTTGTTGGGGCTTGGTAGAGAACAGGAGGTAATGATCTATTTGCTTTGCTTTGTGGATTCCTATTATTCAATTAGTAATGGGTCTAGAAGCAGAAGATCTTTATCATAATGAACCAGAATTTAGATAAAGCACCCAATCAAAGCAACCAAATGTTTAATTTCATCTGTTTGGGTATTTTCTCATGTATGATTACAAGAAGTATCATTTGAGGATGCCGTAAGAATGGAAAAAAAAGAATGTGTATATGTGTATCTGTTCGTTCATATGACTATCCATATATTTGCATAATTAGAAATTATTTTTACAGTCAAACAGTGCAATGGGTTTTATGGGATACAAAAATAGCTAGGTGGAACAGTGAATACAGTGCTAGACCCAGAATAAGAAAGACCTGAATTCATATCTGGCCTCAGATAGTTACTTGCTGGATGATCCTAGTCAAGTCACTTAATTTTTCTTAGGTTCAGTTTTCTCATCTTTAAATATGGGGATGATACTAATAGCACAAAACTTGAGGGATTGTTATCTGTGAAAACATTTTATGAAGATTAATCTTGCAATGGTGTGTTGAATTGACTAGATGTGGAGAAACTAAAGGCAGAAAGACAGAGTGTTTTGAAAAAATAACAAGATTGGCTCACATTTTTAAAGCATTTTTAAAATTATGACTCACTATGATCCAAATGTAAAGTAATTAGGGCTGAATTATTGCCATGACTGGAAAAGGAAAGGAAAAAAATTCATTTGACCAGAAAGAAAAATCAACAAAACTTTATTGATAGATATTGAGGGGATGGGATTTAAAGGAGACATAGAAGTTAAAGATGAATCCAATGTAAAGGCTGGGCACATGAAGAATTTGGGATATCATTGGAAAAAATAAGAAAGATAGGCAGAAGAGCTAAGATTTTTTATTTTAGAAATGCTAAGCTTTATGTAACACATTGTGTGTGTATGTGGGGGGTCCAATAGATGGTCACACTTTTTAAAAATCTCTTTCTACTTACTTGTATGTGATGTTGGACAGATCAGAGGACATCACAATGTCCAATTTTCCTAGCAGGAAAAGTATAAACCACATTAGCAATTATTTTGGGATTTATTGATGTGTAGAATTTAATGATAAAATCCCATGTTGTAATATATCTCATTTTTTCTTTTGAAGCTATTTACTGTATTCTAATTACTAAGTACCAGTTAAAAGGAGAGTTATGTTTCTCCTTAACGTAAGTAATTATTCAGAATTCTTCAATAACACAAGAATTCAACTTAGTTTTATTTTTATGGGCTTTATATACATTTATTTTATTTTTTCAACTTGTAAACATGCCCATTGTCTTAGGTTCCAGGAACATTCACTTGTTCTGACAAAAATGGGTTACTACTTTTTAATAATTTAAGATGAAGCCAGGGTATAAATCCAATACCTTTGTGCTATATTATCAAGCTTCTGAGATGGGTTCTTTTTTATGAAAATGCAAAAGTAATCTTCCACAAAATTTAGTAAACTGAAGAAAAATTAATTTACAACCTCACTAGTGTTCTAAGTTCCATGAAGTAAAATTTGTAGATTTTTTTCTAATTTCCCATCTACAGAGGGGGCAGGAAAATATAGCAATAACATAAATAATTCAATTTTTGTACTTTTTCATGAGACTTTTTGCAGGGGAAGAGATTTTAAGACTATATTCTTTTCCACCAAGTCAAATGGTTGTGGTGGGAAGGGAAGAGAAAAATCAGCAAAAAAAATACCCATAATAATAAAAATAACTCATAATCATATGATCTACCTACAACAACCCTAAGTGAATAGTGTTATCCCCATTTTACAGATGAAAATGCTGAGGGTCAGTGAAGCTAGTAGGATGATAGAAATAGAGGTTTACACCTAAAGGGGACCTTGGAAATCATCTTAGCCTAAATCTTTACATTAAATATGAGTAAATTGAAGCCGAGAGAGGTTAAATATTTTACTGATGTTAGACAGATAGTAAATTGTGGAAGGAGAATTTGAATAGAGCTTCTATATCTCTAAGTTCAGGACTCTTTTAACTACACCAAGGGTGGGGAGCCTGGGTCTCAAATCTCCTTAATAAAAAGATTTGGACCTAGAGAGCCACATTTCAGGACCTAGAGAGCCATATGTGGCTTCTAAGCCACAGGTTCCCTGCTCCTAAACTACACCATTTTTCCCATGGCCCAACAGCCATTATTTAAGCCCAGGTCTCCCAATTCTAAGTCCAGGACTCCTTTTACTCAATACTATATCTACTATGAGTTCTCATTATAAAGCTGTATCAACCACAAGGAAATCTGATCAGATAACCTCTTCTCTCATATAATGATTTAGAAAAAAAATTACTGTATATTATTTGCAAATAAAATATAAGGATTTAAATGTTAGACTTCTGAAGTTACAAGATAATAAGAAGAGATAAATTCCCTTTAGATTGACTATGATTAAAACATTAATATCAAAATTTTTAACTATTCCCAGAAGCAGAAATGCAGACAGCCATTGAGGATTACAAGGCATGATTACGCTCAATTTTCTCATTATTCCAGAGAAATCAAAAATTATTTCAGAAATGATCTTCATTGAAATTTTGTACATTTTATTCAATGCAGCCAGTTCTTTTTAAGGAGTTCCTCCATTCAGTGGATTTTTGTGCTTCCTCTACCAATCTGTTGACTCTTTTTTTCATGGTTGTCTTTCATCTTTCTCATTTCTTTACCCAGTTTTTCCTCTGTCTCCCCTATTTGGTTTTTAGACTTCTTTTTGAGCTCCTCTAGGAATTCATTTTGGTCTTGAGACCAATTCACATTTTTCTTTGAGGCTTTGCATGTAGATGTTTTGACATTGTTGTTTTCTTTTGAGTTTGTTTTCTCTTTCCCGCTCAATTTTCTGGCCTATTTCTTTACTTTGAACTTTATGTTAAGGTTGGGCTCTTCTCCTGGGGTGTAGGGAACACTGTCCTAGGCTTCAGGTTTTTTGTGCAGCTGTTTTCAGAGCTGGGGGGAGGGGCAGGCAGAGTCAATAAGTTTTCAGTTCTTCCAATTTGGTATACTCTAAAAGTGTATGTATTTTTCATATATACATATATATATATATATACATATATATATATATATATATATATATATATATATATATATATGTATGTGTGTGTACATATATGAATATATATGTATGTATGTGTATATGATATATATATATATGTATGTGTATATATGTGTGTGTGTATGTATATATATATACATACTTATATATACATATATATATATATGTGTGTGTGTGTGTGTATGTGTGTATGTGTATATATATATATGTATATATATATACAATGTTTACTGATTACTCTCTCAGTCTCTGCTCTGGTCTTTGGGAGACCATTAGCACTCTTTTCCACCCTGGAACCGTGACCAGGATCTCCATTCCCCAACTGCTGCAAGGTCTGGTGTGCTAGTATTCCTCTTTACCCTGCAATCAATTGCCCCCAAAGCCTGCTGCTGGCTTGATAGGGCTCAGCCTGCATGGGACTATGCTCCACTCTCACCCCAGTGTGTTAGACCTTTCCTGCTGACCTTCTGGTTGTTTTAGCCTGGAAAGTTGTTTCAACCTTTCCTTTTGTTGATTCTACTACTCCAGGGTTCATTTTGAGGTATTATTTAAATTTTTTTGGAGGAAAATTTAGGAGAGCTTAAGTAAGTTCCTACCATTTCTACACTATCTAACTTTTTCTTTAAGTTTATGCATGGGATGGTTAGATGAGATTCACCATATGGGGAAATGATCATTGTCTGAAAAACAAAAGGCAATATTAAAGCTTTTAAAAATTCAAATAAACAACCTACCTTTCTGATTTTATTTTCCAATACTGTAAATACCAGGTGGCTGAGCCAGGTTTTTCTAGTCACTGTTCCTGTAATATTTTGTTCATTCAGTAATCTTTGTTCATTATGTGACCCTCAACTAGGACACTCTCTATCTTTTTGCCTGCTTCTCTGTCTTTGAATGCTCAGTTCAAGTATAGCCTCTTCAGTAAAGCTTTCTTTGATCATGTAGAGCTCTTCCTTCTCTGAATTCCTATAGCAGTAATCATCTGTTTTTGACTAAAAGCTCTTTATACCTTTTGCCCCTTTAGGTAGGTGGCACAATAGATAGAATACTAGGTCTAACATCAGGCAGACATAAGTTCAATTCACTCTTAGAAACTTAGTAGTTATGTGACCCTGGGCAAGTAATTTAATCTCTGTCTGGCTCAGAGGCCTCATCTGTAAAATGAGAATAATAATAGTACCTACCTCTGGGCTTGAGAGGATAGCATAATATTTACAAAGCTCTTTGCAAACCTTAAAGAGCTATGAAAATGCTATCTATTATTATTTTAGGGGGGAACATAGTGGGTATTTAATAAATGTTTGTTTACTTGATTTTTGTCTACAAATTCTTTGTGCCTCCTGCCTAAGCATGGTAATCTGTAAGACTACATCAGTGGAGTACAAACTATGACAGGTCAGAGTCTTACTGAACTTGGCAAGAAACCCAAGAGACTGTTCATTCCAGCTCTGTTATTTTATAAATAAAGGAATGAAGGCTCTGTAAACACACACTTGTCATTCACTTTTTTTAATAAAAGAGATCACAGACTTAGACTCCACAGAGAAAAAGGAATACCGGGGACCTCTTGGGGCACTCTGGACTTTTGGAACTTAATCTTTTAAGGGATAGGTGAGAAGATTAGAAATAATTATAATTAAAAATTTTTTGCATCTTCATAGTCATCATAGGGGCAGCTAGGTGGTGCAGTTGATAGAGCATCAGCCCTGAAGTCAGGAGGAACTGAGTTCAAATCAGACCTCAAACCAAACACTTGGCACTTACTAGCTATGTGACCCTGGACAAGTCACTTAACCCCAATTGCCTAAATTTTTTTTTAAAAAGTCATCATAGAAGGAATTTAAACAAAATCTACTCTCAAAGAGCTATATATTAAGATGAGAGGTGAAATACATATATAGAGGTATACAGAAAATATACAAACAAGTATATGACATTGAGGAAACTTGAATTGTTAGTTTCTGTCTGGATATTAATGGGGAAAGAATAGATGGGACTTGTATTAAAACCTAAAATCCTGCTGGGTTGTGATTTGGTTAATAGTATTAGAATTGCTGGATATTTTTACATGTCTAAGGGCTGAAGGAAGGGTTCATAGGATCATAAATTTAGACTTAAAAGGGAGCCCAGAAGTCATTTTATAGATGAGAGAGCTGAGATTTAGGTTGAAGGGGCTTAGCCAAAGTCACACAGCTAGTACATGGCAGAGCCAGGATTGAGCCTGAGTCCTCTAACTCTGAATCTAGCACTTTATACCATTCTGGTGTTGTCACTCAGGTTCATGGATAGGAGAGGTATGTAAATTGGAAGAGGTTAAAGAATATTTGTTAGAATCAAATGGAGGATTCAAGATGTGGTATAGTAAAAGATGACATTACTTAAGTAGGTTGGGGAAAGATGATGAAAGATCTTAAAACCAGTGGTCTAGATTTTTCATTTGTTTACAGGGCAGTGACCAATCATTGGAATTGTTCCCATGGTGCATGATAACTAGGTACAATGCAGGGAATAGAGAACAATAATCATTCATATGCTTATATAGTGCAGTAAAGCCCACCACATACGTTGACTTTCTTCTCCAGTACTTCAAGGTTTATGGAACACTCTCCTCACACAGCCCTGCAAGGACAGAAGTGTAAATATTTTTATCTCCATTTTACAATTGAGGAAACTTAAGACTCAAAGAGGTTGAGAACTTAAGCTGGAACTTCTGATGCCAAGTCCGGTGTTCTTTCTGTTAGATCACCTTGATAAGGTACAACGTAGCCAATAATTTTAAAAAGGGGGTTTGGGGAAGAGAAAAGGAGGAGAAAATTGGGTGGTGGATTGGAAGTAGTAACTCATAAACTATCGATGATGAAAGAAATAGAAGACAACTGGACATGTTGGGGATCCTAGGATCAGTATTATAATAATAGTATTCTTCCTCCTATTTTTCCCCTTCCTTAAATGGGAAACTTGATGAAGCTCTAAATTTAAAGAAAAGATGAACACTTATGAGGTTCTCCATAGTAAGATAATACATGATAGGCTAGTGGGGCTTGCTTCTCTGTTTTTGTAGAGCTTTGGCATTTGTGAAACACTTTAAAATAATTTCTTTATTATCTCAATATTACTTTTTTCACTTTATTGTGTGCTACATATTACTGTCTAACATTTAGAATTTATTTTAGTATGTAGTTACAGAATAGCTCCTCAATTTATAAACACAATTATGAGAACTTGATTTTTGTCTTAGTTGATAGACCATATAGAAAGCATGAGAAAAACTTTTGGCATATCAAGAATCACAATTCAATGGGTTTGTCCATATCCACTTCCTATGTTGTTCAGATTTGGTCATTATTAATTAGTCTCTTGGGTCAAAGATAGCTGCTAAGATTTTTTTTACTTCTACAAGTTTTTGGATTTGTGATCTACCTTTTCCTTTTTACATGTAGGCTTATTAAGTTACTTAACAAGTAATAACTCACAATTCTGTATTGCTAAAGCAACTTATATGCATTAGCTCATTTGATGTATGGAAAATGCTTTGCAAATTTCAAGTGCTGTTAATGATGATAATAACTAACATTGATATGGTGCTTACTATGTGCCAGAAACTGTATGAAGTGCTTTACAATTATTATCTGATTTGATCCTCATAACAGCTCTGCAAAGTAGGTGCTAATATTATCCTCATTTTACAGATAAGATTTATGTGTGTATCTAACCACAATTTGTGGAGGGGGGCCCCTGAACTTGTATTCTTGAGTTGTCATATTTCCAGAAACACTATAGCCGCATTATTCAGGAGGCCCCAAACAAGTCAAGGATAAAGACCCCCCAACCCTACTCCCAGTTGACAAACTTACTAGTGTATCCTTAAGAATTGATCCAGCTACAAGACAGTTCCCAGTCAGTCTGCACCAGACTGATGAGCTGTTTTTGCAACTGGGACCCCTTGTAGATAGTGTAGCAATTCCCAAGGGAAAAAATAATGCTACTTTTGTCATCTTTCTTACTCATGCTCTCCCTCCCTTTGTCTGCCTTTCTCCTCTCCTTTGTGAGGGAATTAGTCTATTTTACCTCTCCTACTGCTCCCTTCCTTCTCCCATGACACTCTCATTTGGGATGGGATTACTCTCCATTCCTCCCATGAGACCACTGCCACCTTTTTTGGTAATCCATAAATATTCAAGTTTCTGACTGTATTGCAGATTTCTTCCTTAGTATAAGGAGTTCCCACATGTATATGCCTTTCTCTTGTAATAAATCAAGTTATTACCCATATCTTCTGGAGTCATGAATTGTGGTTAACAAATTCAAAAAACTCAATTTTTATTGGGTCTTTTGAGATATTAATTAGCTCCCTTTATAGTTAAGAGTAAATTTTAAAATGACTATATAAGTTTTGCCTGCTCATTTTGAAGTTTAGATTTTTAAAAACTAGTGGATTTTGGTGCTTAGGTGTTCAAGCTATTTCTGGAGACTAGATATAGTAAGTATTATTATTTAAATTGTCATCTGTGATGAGACTTCTGATTATGATAGGGTTATTGTGAAGGGCTTATGATCAAATACCATTATGAAGGATGCTCTGAAGTCTTGTGTCAATAAATTTAGTGAAGATTTTGTGTAGATGGCAAGGTAGGTATATAAATCACATTTATTGTATTCTCTCTCCCCTTTTTTCATTATTAATAAAGTCTGGTTCCCCCCCCCAAAAAAAAGAAATGATCTGATGACTTGATTATTGTTAACACCTTTGTTTAATATAATCTCATAAATTTGAATTTGTCTATTGCAAAATATAAGAAAATCTAGACCATGTTATACTCACAATAACATGAAATGTAAGTTATTTTCCCAGTCCCCAAGATACAGAATTCAGAGGTTAGATTGATATAGTGCAATATAGGATAAAGGATTCTCAATTTAGCAGCAGAGGATTTGGGTTCTATCATTGCCCCAATATTTACTAGCTCTATGGAAAATTAAATTTTATCAAAATCTTATTTCATGTTATAGTTTTATGAAGTCAAACCAATGTCCTAGACTAAAACTATAGACATAGTAGGAAGAGAAGAGAACTCTCTTCTACAAGACATATAAGAGCAAAGTGCAAAAAAAAATCTTTTTTCTTTCAAATATTTCCAATAACATACTAGCTTCTTCCTCTAGACTGTTAAAATATCTGGAATTTCCAATTCTACTCTATGTTTTTTAGGTTAAAATATTGGGTTTACAGCAATTCCATATCAAAATGTATATGTGTTATGATGAAGGGTAGCATGACCCTCAAACCCCATCCATGTATTATGATCTCATTTGACATATTAACAGGCTAATAGCTAGCATAGAGTAGAGCCCTGAGGTAAAGGAACATAGGACAGTTCATGTTGATAAAGCAAGAATACCTTTAGAAATAATCAAAATAGAAAGCATGAGTACAGAGAAAGTGCTGTGAATGAGAGGGAGAACACAAATATTAGCACAAATAAGTCATTTAAATGTTGAGAAATAATAGGGGCTTTGTAGTCTCAATCTTCTATGCATCCCTGTGGAATAGGAATAGGTCTTTGTTTGGGACAGTGTGGAAAATAGTCCAGGAACTTTAAATTGATCACTTGAGACTAAAAAATATTGTGTGTGTGTGTGTGTGTGTGTGTGTGTCTGTACATGCCCACATGAGTACATGGGGAAACAGAAACACAATTAGAAGTGTTTGTATTTTTTGTTCTGATACTAACACTCTCTCTTCTGCCCAACTTTAAGGCAACTGTCATCAGAAAATTTGATGAAACTCTCTATCTGAGATAGATAGAGAGATAGAGAGATAGCAAGCAAGCACAGGGTGAGTTGAAGAGAAAGGAGTGATATCTGGAGAATAAAATTAAAGGGTTAGAGAGGCTTATAGTGGGAGAAAGAGAAAAGCAGAGGTAGAATGGGGTAAATTATCTAACATAAAACAGACAAGAAAAGGCTTTTACAGTGAAGGGGAAGTAGAGGAAGTGAGAGGGAATGAATGAATCTTATTCTCATCAGATTTGGCTTAAGGGAGGAATACCATACACACTCAATTGATTATGAAAATCTATCTTACCCTGCAGGAAAATAAGAGGGAAGGGGATAAAAAAGGGACAGATGAAAAAAGGGAGGGAAGAGTGGGGAGGGGGTAATCAGAAGCAAACACTTCTGAGGAGGGACAGGGTCAAAACAGAGAAGAGAATAAATGGGGGGTGGGATAGGATGAAAGGAAATAGAGTTAGTTTTCCACAACGTGGCTACTATGGAAGTGTTTTGCATGAGTACACATGTATAACCTGTATCAAGTTGCTTGCTTTCTCAATGAGGGTGGGTGGAGAGGGAGGAAGGAAGAGAATTTGGAACCCAGTGTTTTAAAAACAAATGTTAAAAATCGTTTTTACATGCAACTGGGAGATACAATGTACAGGAAATGGAGTATAGAAATCTGTCCTGCCCTACAGGAAAATTGAAGGGGAAGGGGATAAGAAAAGGTAGAGTAATAGAAGGGAGAATGGATTGAGTGTAGGGGGAATCAGAATGCAGGCTCTCATGGAGTAGGGGAGGAAGGGAGGGATGGGGAGAAATTTTGGAACTCAAAATCTTGTGCAAGTGAATGTTGAAAACAAGGAAGGAAGGAAGGAAAGAAGGAAGGAAGGAAGGAAGAGGAGAGAGAGAGAGAGAGAGAGAGAGAGAGAGAGAGAGAGAGAGAGAGAGAGAGAGAGAGAGAGAGAGAGAGAGAGAAAATAAAATGTGTTCACTTGGATTTAAAGAATCTTTGCTAACAATTTTTAGGGAAAGTGGTATTCAGAATGCCTGCCATCTAGGGATAGAGGGAGGGATGAGATGAGGAGAAAATTTGGAAATCAAAATCCTATGGAAGTGATAGTTAAAAACTAAAAATAAATAAATTAATATTTAAAAAGAAACTATCTGAATGGCAATTCTCCGAGCTCCAAAGTGACAAAAATGTTCTCAAGGATCATAAAGGAACTTAGAAGATTATTGCAAATGTGTATACTAGATGACTTTGAGTGTAAGGTCCCCACCAACAGCCAGCCCCTAATTAGTGATGAGTCTGGCAAAGTGGTCATATTATTCTGGTACTACATATTTACATTGGAATGAACCAATTACCATATTTTACATTATTATAACTTCAAATAGTACAGATTTAAATACCTGTCATCATTTCATAGGATTCATTACTTGCACTAAATTGACCTTAGGCATTGAATACTTCAGGAAGGAGCAGAAAGCAGAAAAGATGGCTAAGTTCCAAAGATGACAAATTGCACCCATTTCACTATTTTTCCTAATAAGTATTGCATTCCAATCTAGAATATCTTTGTTTATGACAGTGAAATGAATGCTTTATTTCTATTTTCTCCAGTCTGAAAGTAAAAAAAGTACAATTATGAAAGTAATGTTTCTGCTAAGTAACACATTCTCTCTACTATTGTCTCATAGTAAAAGTCATAGATTCAGATAGCATAAGAACAATTCAAGTGTGATAAAATTTATAGAAGAAAATAAATTTCTAACCAAATAACTGAACTTTGAATTTAAATATCCTACATGCTTTTGCTGTATTTAATTTTATACTGGACTAAATAAAAGAGAAATTATATTGTTTTTGAATGTCAAATAGTTCAAAAATAAAATTAATAAAACATTGACTCTAAGGAACATAGTTCAAACAAAGCTTGATCTTTGATTCATCTCACTATTTAAACGTGTGCCCTCATTTAATGTAGTTCCCCCATTCTATTTAAAAAAAATAAATTTACCAAATCAGGATTTGCACTGCATTTTAAGTCTCCATGAATTATCTCCACTTAAAATGTTTTTTTTTTCCTCTACATTTTATAGTGACAGTAACTAACAACTGCATGTTCCCAAGTACAGAGACTTAAGAAAAGTCTGAGATTCAACAAGGGTCAAATTCTTTTCTTAGCTTCATATAAAGTAACTTTTGTGACTTTTGTGAATGTCTTGTATTTTCATAGGTAAAGTGTACTTTACTACCCCTGTTTAGATCTGGATAGACATGCCTTATTATTAATTCAGTTCAAGGCACTGCCTTATTGGCTTTGAACAGATAACATTTTTACCTGAGTCTCTTACTGTTTTCCATAGATCTCTTGGTAGAATTAATTTTCTTTATCTAAAGATTTTAAGAACCTTCTCTAGAGCATTTCCAAATACCTATCCTCAGTTAACATGCTGAAATGGGCTGTGAAGTTGCTGGTATTTTCATGCAATGGGTATATAAGGAGTAGTGTACTAGAATCTCAATAAAATAAAATTCTTTAATTTCTAGTAATAAAAATTTGGGCATCAAAGGTAGGTCTATACTAGAATGAATTTCAAACAGTAGAGAGTCATGTGTGATTTATAGAATGTTGCAATTGGTCTATTGTTTAGTAATTCCTGTAAAACCCCCTACATCTTCATTCCAAACCCACACTGTTGCCTGATTTCACTTTTCTGATTTTGTAACTAAAATTTTTTATCAGATTATTAATGCATTACTACCAATAGGTATACATTTTTTTGTCACCACCTAGGCCAATCACTGCCATAGCCTGGACAGTAGGGTAAAGCATATTGAATCAGAATGGCATGCTGATGCCTAATATAGTTCCTAATGTGAGGACAATCAAAGCCAAGGTGGAAGCATGTATAAGAATGCTATGGGGAGGTGCAGCTAGGTAGCACAGTAGATAGAGCACTGGCCCTGGATTCAGGAGAACCTGAATTCAGATGTGGCCCCAGATACATAACACATACTAGCTGAGTGACCCTGGGCAAGTCACTTAACTCCCATTGCCTCACCCCCCCCCCCAAAAAAAAAGAATGCTACAGGGCAGCTAGTCAAATTTTGGTGGTTGTGGGGAGAGACAACAGTATCATATTAGTTTTGAAATAAATCAACAAACAAACTTATATAGCTAGAGAGAGAGAAAGAGAGAAGAGTTAGAAAAATTCAAAGAAGAATTAGAAGAGGAAGAAGATGAAGGAGGAGGGGGAGGAGGAGCAGCAGCAAAGACACATCAGAAAGTTCAAACATCAGTATAAGAGTAATTAAAATATAATTAAAAGGTACCAAGATTTTGGGTCATGACTAAATCCAAACATAGATATTTTTTGGTAATTCAGTCTGTACAAGCTAATTAGTATGAGGGACACAGATGCAACATATTAAGAAAATCAGAATAGATATGTTTAGTAATTTTCCAGGCAGCAGATACAAACTACAACACATACAAAAGCACTGGAAAGGTGTCTGTGGGTCCAATAGTCACTGTCAACTCTTCACTCTCCCTCATAACATCTATCTATTCCTTTCCACATTTTGTCAATTATATCTTCCTAATGTCTTCCTTCTTCTCTACACTATTGCAGTTACCACATTGGTTTGGGCCAACATCAATTCTTTCCTGTAATATAATAATACCCTCCTATATGGTCACCTTGATTCAAGTCTCTTTCCTCTACAGTCCATATTCCACACAGCTAACAAAATGATTTTCCTAAAGCAAAGTTCTGACCATATCACATTTCTTCTCAATAGATTTTAATGACTCCCTGTTACAGTACGGACAGGTCTAGGACTATGTTTGTGATTTCATTGGTACAGATAATAAAAGATTTTCATTTCCCAATACTAGTCAGTCCTTTCTCTGCAACTTAGAAACTTACCTCAAATATTAAAGCTTAGGTGACCTGCCTAGGGTCACATGACCAATCTGGTTCAGCAATGAAACTTAAACCCTAGGTTTTCTAGCTTTGAGGCAGATTTTCTATCCGCTGTCATGATTCCTCTAGGATCCAATGCTGATTCCTAGATGTTCAATCCTAGATGGGTTGAGAAGAGATATTCTTTGTATTTTGATATTCTTACTCATAAGGAGTAAGAGCCAATGCAAATTCCTTCCTTGACATTTTAAAGTCATTAAGATATGGATCCAACCCACCTTTTCAGACTTAGTATATTACTCCCTTTCACAAAACCTCCTGAAGCCTGCTTGGTTTTCTTCACACAATATTTCATCTCCAATCTCAGTACTTTGCACAGACTTTTCTCCACTGGTAATTTTAAGGAAATTATTTGGTTGTATGTATTTTAAATTAACCTAACACTTTTTTCTCCTAAAAGATCAAGAAACTTTACAATATGTTATTTTTCTTCACAAAATTCCTAAGAATGAGTGAAAATAAAAGTTAGTACCATGTAAAAATTGTTAGCAAAGATTCTTTAAATCCAAGTGAACACATTTTATTTTTTTCTCTTTTTATTTATTTACTTTGAGTTTTCAGCATTCACTTCCACAAGATTTTGAGTTCCAAAATTTCTCCCCATCCTGTCCATCCCCCCCACCCAATGACAGCCTGCATTTTGATTCCCCCTACACCCAATCTGTTCTCCCTTCTATTACACCACCCTTCTCTTATCCCCTTCCCCTTCTATTTTCCTGTAGGGTAAGATGGGTTTCCATACCCCTTTGCCTATGTATCTTATTTTCCAGCTGCATGTAAAAACAATTTCTAACATTGTTTCTAAAACTTTGAGTTCCAAATTCTCTCTCCTTCTCCTTCCCCACCCACCCTCACTGACAAGGCAAGAAATTCAACATAGGCTATACATGTTTGGTCATGCAAAACACTTCCTCAGCAGTCATGTTATGAGAGACTATATTTCCCTCCTTTCTATACCAGCCCCCACTTATTCTATACTCTCCTTTGACCCTGTCCCTCCTCAAAAGCATTTGCATCTGATTAACCCCTCCCCCATACACCCTCCCTTTTATTTTCCCTCCCCCTTTTATCCCCCTTGCCCCCTATTTTCCTTTAGGGTAAAATAGATTTCCATACTTAATTGGGTCTGTATGTTATTCCCTCTTTAAGGCAAATCCAATGAGAACAAAGTTCACTTATTCATTCTCACCTCCTGCCACTTCCCTTCCATTGTAAAAGCTTTTTCTTGCCTGTTTTGTGAGATAATTTACCCCATTGTAACTCTCCATTTCTCCTTCTCCCAATACATTCCTCTCTCACCCCTTAATTTTCTTTTTTGTAAATATCATCCCTTCATATTCAACTCTGTGTACTCTGTCTATATATATATATATATATATATATTCCCTTCAACTACCATAGTACTGAGAAAGGGCTCATGAGTTTCAAATATCATCTTTCCACGTAGGAATGTAAACAGTCCAACTTAGTAAGTCCTGTATGATTTATCTTTCCTGTTTACCTTTTCACATTTCTCTTGAGTCTTCTTCTTTGTTTTTTCAGGCAATTGGGGTTAAGTGACTTCCCCAGGGTCACACAGCTAATAAGTGTCAAGTGTTTGGTCTTAGGCTGGATTTGAACTCAGGTCCTCCTGACTTCAGGGCTGGTACTCTATCCTCTGTGCCACCTTAGCTGCCCCTGAGTCTTTTATTTGAAAGTCAAATTTTCTTTTTAGCTCTGGCTTCTCAAGAATGTATTAAATTCCTCTACATCATTAAATATCAAATTTTCCCCCTCATTGATTACACTCAGTTTTGCTGAGTAAGTGAATTTTGGTTTTAATCCTAGCTCCTTTGAACTCCAGAATATCATATTCCAAGCCCTCTGATCCCTTACTGTAGTTTCTAAATCTTGTGCTATTGTGTTTCCACATATACTTGAATTGTTTCTTTCTTGCTGCTTACAATATTTTCTCCTTAACCTGAGAACTCTGGAATTTAGCTCTATTATTCCTGGGAGTTTTCCTTTTGGCATCTCTTTCAGGAGGTAATTGGTGGATTCCTTAAATCTCTATTTTACCTCTAGTTGTAGAATATCATGGCAGTTTTCTTTGATAGTTTCTTGAAAGATGAGGTCTAGGCACTTTTTTTGATCATGGTTTTCAGGTAGTCCAATAATTTTGAAGTTATCTCTTTGAATCTATTTTCCAGGTCAGTTGATTTTCCAATGAGATATTTTACTTTGTCTTCTATTTTTTCTTTATTCTTTTGGTTTTGTTTTGTAATTTCTTGATTTCTCATAGAGTCATTAGCTTCCATTTGCTCCATTTTAATTTTTAAGGAATTATTTCCCCTCAGTGAACTTTTGAACTTCCTTTTCCATTTGGCCAATTCTGCTTTTTAAGGAATTCTTCTCCTCATTGGCTTTTTGGACCTCTTTTGCCATTACATCTAGTCTATTTTTTAAGGTGTTATTTTCTTCAGTATTTTTTTGCTTCTCCTTTAGCAAGCTGTTGACTTGTTTTTCATTATTTTCTTTCTTCACTCTCATTTCTCTTCCCAATTTTTCTTCTTCTTCTTCTCTTATTTGATTTTCAAAATCCTTTTTGAGCTCTTCCATGGCCTAAGATGAAATAGTATTTTTCTTGGGGGCTTCAGATGTAGTAGCTTTGGCTTTGTTGTCTTCTTCTGATTGCATGCCTTGATCTTCCTTGTCACCAAAGTAAGATTCTGTAGTCTGAGCTTTTTTGCTCTTTTTACTTATCTTCCCAGCCAGTTCTTTGACTTTTAACTCTTTGTTAAGGTAGGTTCTGCTTCCAGTGTAGAGAGTGTACTGTTCCAAGCTTCAAGAGTTTTGTGCAGCTGTTTTCAGAAATACTTCTAGGAACCTATAAGTTTACAGTTCTTCCAAGGTAGAATGATTTAAGGAAAGGTGTTAATTCCTCTCATTCCTCTCCTGGCCTGTGCTTTGGTCTGTGAGTGACCACAAGCACTCTTTTTTTTCCCACAAACTGTAAGGAAGTTCCCTTTGCACTACTGCCATGAGCTCTCCTATGGCAGAGCTCCTTCTCACTCCAGGACTGCCACCCAGATCCATGTATGGGTCAAGCAAGAGAATCCTGTCTCAGCACCAGCAAAGAGATCCCACCAATCACCGTCTGATCAGCTACTAGATATCCTCACCATATGTGGGCTGAAAGCTCCAAAAGCAATTGCTGCTGTGGCTACTACCCTGGGCTTGTGCTAGGGCCAGGCTGCACCATGCTTATCTCTCTCTCACTCAAGTCCAAGAGACCTTTCCCACAGACCTTCTTTAGTATCTTTTAGTGGGTTCTGCTCCTCTAGAATTTGTTTAGAGTCATTTTTACAAGTATTTGGAGGGGTTTGGGGGAGAGCTCAAGTGAATCCCTGATTTTACTCTGCCATCTTCTTGAACACATTTTCTTAGATAAAACATGTTACCTAACATTATGTGCATTATATAAGTATAGAAGACCACCTGGGGATCCTCATCCAAAGTCCCACTCCTCCAGACAAATTAGGTTCCCAAAGCTAAATTTTCTACATCTTCCTCTAAGAAGTACTAGAGGTACTCCTGAGAGGTCATCTAATACTCAAGTACCTACTGACATGATTGCCTCATTGTTTACAAAGGGATATTTCTTACAGTTGTTTAATAAGAGTTAGTATAAAATATATTCCTCAAAGTCCAAGAAACACTTTCCCGCAAGTATATACAAAAACCATGAGAAAATGAGATAAAGCTTGGAGATCATTTGTGGCAAAGGGGTAACAGCTTCTGGTAGACAGAAATTCTTTTCATCCCATTCATGGTAATAAAGTAGAAAAAAGTGCTTGAGGCAGATGGAGCAAGTAAGACATGAGATAGGAGATATGATGCAGGATGTGACCATCCAGAAAAAGTAATAAAGGAAGACTGTGCATTAAAGCCCTCGCTGTGGAGTTATCTGTGTGCTTTCACAAAGCACCCTCAATCTAGAACAACTCTTCCCCTCCCCTTTCCTGTTCTCTTTGCTTATCACCTCTGGACTACTTGATACCCTAGGTGTTTTGGAGATATTTTTGCTCCTTCCATTCTCTTGTCCCCTTCTCCCTATTCCATGAAATTGTGTTTGAACCATGTCTTTTACCTGGCTAACCACCTTTGCCTCCTATGGGAAGCAGAGGCCACTATGCTCCCTTAATGGAACAGGTCAGGCAGCCTATGTTCTGCCTCCTATTTGGAATAGAGGCCAATGGGGCTCTGCCTCACAGGGAGCAGGCCCATTTGGGTGCATCACCCCAGTAAATGTCTTTCTTTGACTTGGTGACTGTCTGAGTGAATTCTTTTCTTTTCTTTTCTTTTTTTCTTTTTTTTTTTTTTTTTTTGCTTTTTGGTGAGGCTATTGGGGTTAAGTGACTTGCCCTGGGTCACACAGCTAGTAAGTGTTAAGTGTCAGAGGCTGCATTTGAACTCAGGTCCTCCTGACTCTAAGGCCATAGCTCTATTCACTGTGCCACCTAGCTGCCCAAGAGTGAATTCTTTCAGTACCTTAAGACCTGCAGTCTCTTCCTCATCATTTCAGGTAGCTCTCCAATATTTTGGGGTCCACCCTGAAGTCATCATTAATGGCTACAAAGAAGGTTTAAGTAAATTCTTTCACATCCAAAGCACTCTCCAAAATCTGACTTCAACAATGGGATGCATAAAAAGTTACCCTTAGACATGAGAGGGTCTCTTTTCTGCGCTCCTTTTCAAGCCACAAGTCTGGTCTGTCATTAGCCCTTAATGTTCAGACAGTGCTTTCAATTTATCCAAGGAGTGTTTATGAAACCTATGAAAAAATGTGAAGTCCAACATTATCTGCACCCTTTGGAGCTAGAAAGTTCATCTCTGGTGAAACCAGGAAGGGAAGTTATCTGACTGAGATTAAAGCCTAGTTTAATTCTGAGGCCTTTCCTGCCCCTATTCTCACCTGCTACTTCCTTCCTAAATATGTTCTAGGAAACTATATGCTCTAATTTCTCAAAAGAAAAACAAAACCAAGAAAAAAAAATTCTCATTCCAGCTCATTCAATTCTTTTATATACAAAGTCTCATAAAGAATTGGAACAGACATCTTGTCTAGCATTATTTCACTTCTTCAAATGACATTCAAAGACTTTTCCCATTTAATCTCAGGTTTGGTGATTAATTTAAAAGTGTTCCCACCTAGTTAACTAATACCTATTCTAGGTATTAGGCTAAAATAAGGTGGATAGATTATGCACATTTGAATCAAGGGGTCATTAAGTATTAAAAGAAAAGGGATAAAGAGTAGTGATAGAGATAGGGATAAAAATAGAGATGGGAGATCAACTTGTGATTTCACTGATATGCAGAACACTCAAGGGAGGAAATTCCCTCCATTAATACAGGCCAGTACATTTTCTGCAAATTATATTCTTAGTTTCCTAGAGGGCTGAAAGTCTGTGTCTTGCCCAGTACCTAAAGGGAGTACGTGTGAAATGCAAAATTTCAGTCCAGATCTTCCTGACCAGCTTTCTATCCTAGGTCCTTTTGTGTCTCATATGCTTTAGAGAGTTAGGAAAATGTATTTACTAAGTTACTTTTATTTATGTAGACCAAATAATATAAAATTCTTCACATTTTTAATTTTGCAAATTTATTCTGATTTATATTTAACTTGAATTTCCTCTGTCACTGCCATTTCTTGCCAGATCAATGCATTTACTTCTTGAAACATCCCATTTCACTTTTCATGCTCTTAGCCAATTCAGATTATTAATTCTTTTCCCAAAATGGACTTAAGTAGCATGACAAAGACTTCTTCTAATTCTTACAACTGCTTTTGGAAGAAAAAGCCTCACCACATTTCAAGTTATCAGTAAACTCATTTTATATATTTAATTTGCCTTTATCTGCATTACCAGGAAGTGAAAACAGGAAGAAAACAAGAGACTATTCTATTCAAAGAATACAAAAAAAAGTGAAGATACATGCTGTGCCCTCAAAATTAATTACTTAATAAAATGAGAAATATTTAAGAAGAAAGGGGTTATCATATTTGACTGCAATTTTAGAGAAATCATTTTCTTAATAATTAAAGGAACAAGTCTGTACTATTCAGAATCATGAATTCTCATTAGATTTTTATGGGATTTTATGGGAAAATCACACTTTAAAAAACTAAAGTCAAAATATTTTCATTATGCTTTCTGAAAGATTCTTTCAGAATTTGACTAGAACATAATTAATTCCTTTCATGTAACTCAATTGGAATCTAATACCAGGCACCAAAAACACAACAAAAATGATCAACTATCAAGTCTTAAGCTATAGTTTGGCAGTATAATATGTGAATGGATTTTTTTTAATTTTAAAGAATGTTATCTTTTCCTATTTCCCTTTCCTCAAAATCTATTTTTTATTTTAAAAAAATAATTTATTTATTTTAAGTTTTTAACATTCACTTTCATAAGATTTTGAGTTTTAAATTTTCTTCCCCATTTTCCCCCCAAGTCAACATGCAATTTGATATAGGTTAATAGTAAGCATATTTTCCCATTAGTCATGATGTAAAGAACAATTAGAACTAATGGGAAGAACCATGAGAATGAAGCAATAAAACAAAACAACAAAATCAAAGGACAGTAAATGGCATGCTTCCATTTACATTCAACTCCATAGCTCTTTCTCTGGATGTGGATAGCATTTTCTATCATAAGTCTTTTGGAGTTGTCTTAGATCCTCGCATTGCTGAAAGGAGCCACCTCTATCAAAGTCAGTTATCACCCAGTGTGGTTATTACCATATACAATGTTCTTCTAGTTCTGCTCATTTCACTCAACATCAATTCATATGAGTCTTTCCAGGTTTTTCTGAAGCCCACCTGCTCATCATTTCTTATAGCATAATAGTATTCCATTACGTTCATATACCACAACTTGGTCAGCCATTTCCAAATTGATGGGCATCCCCTCAATTTCCAATTCTTTGCCACTGCAATTAAGAGCTGCTGCTATAAATATTTTTGTACATGTGGGTATAAATTTTCTTAATGGTAAGTAATATATACATGGTTCTTCTACTATATATAATAAATACTGCATGTGAATGAATAAATAAGAACAATAAATTCCGTCAGATCAACACTTTACTTTCACTTTGTTTCTAAACTTATTTATATATTTTTTTGTATAGGCAGTAGGAAAAGTGCAATAAGCACCCAATGGTCCTTCAAACTCCATTCCCCAATATTGGTAATTAAGCAAAACTGCCTTAAAAAAGAAATGCAATTATAAAACACATCAATTTTCATGTTTTTAGTGTATGGATTGTTCATTTATTTAATTTTTTTTACTTTAATAAATTAAAACAAATAGAAGCCATTATGTTGGCCCTAGCTTTTTTTCTGTTAGTTATTTTCTTCATTTAAATTATTTTATTCATTGAGAATTTTTAAGGGAACATATGCTTTCTTCATTTTTCATCCCTTCACAAAAGTCTTTTTCCATTACATTTCTTAATTAAAAAAAATACATTCTCAGCACAAGCCTTTTGTTTACTTGACTTTGTTTCTTCCATCTTTGTATTTTTTCCATCGCAGGTATTGTCCTTTTTCAGAGAGTATACCAATTAATTAACATGTCTTGCCATGTAGACATCTGATTATGTTCATATTTTTATATTGTTATTTAAGAGATTTTGATATCTTTTAGAGTAGGTACCAACTTTAACATTGTATTTGAATTGTTAACAATCTCCTGAGAATCAGGAGATCCTTTAAATTAATCTAACCTATTTTTTCTTTTATATTTTGCTATGATGACATCATTCCTTTCACTCCTTTTTTGTTGCTATATTTTTACTTTAGCATATTTTAAAGTCAGAAACCACATAATCCACATATTTAACTATATTGCTAAAAGTCAAGTACTTCATATTTTAAGCACAATCAATTGATATTTCATTTATCTTTCTGTCTATGTTCATATATATACATATGTACATACACAAACATATTATTCATATATATGCATATGTGCATACTTGTGCATAAAGATAATAAAAATAATTAAATAAAAGAGAGGCATACAAGTAGTTCAGAGATCAGAAAAAATCATGTATAAGGTTGTACTTGACTTATACCTTAGAGGAAGTCTAGGATTTTATGAGATAAAATTATTAAAGGACATTCCAGGGATGAGTGAATGATCAGTGCAAATTCAAAGAGACAGGAGTTAGAGTATCATGTTAGAGAAAGAATGAAAAGGCCAGTTGTACTGGACTTCAGAGTGTGAATCTAAGTGAGGTTAACATTCAGTGAGCCTGCAGAGATGTGGACCAGGGAGTGAAGTAATTTAAACTGAAACAAAATAATTCCTATTTCATCTTAGAGGCATTAGAGTGCTACTGGATTTTACTGAATAGAAGAGAGACATGGTCAGATGTGTGCATTTGGAAAATCACTTTGCCAGCGATGTGGGAGATAGATTACAGTATAATGGTGAGATAGATGAGGCACAGAAACCAATCAAGAGGTCTTTGTAATAATGTTGTTGAGATGTAATGCGGATATGAATTTAAGTGTTAACTATGATTGGAGAGAAGAGGTCAAAAGTGAGAGATAGTGATGAAGGTAGAAATGACAAGATTTGGCAAAATATTAGATGTGAGGTGAGGGAGAAGGAGGATTTGAAATTAACAGATTAATACTAAGGTCTTAAACCTGAGAGACTAGAAGAAAGATGACATATTCAGTAGGAATAGAGAAGTTTTGGTGAGGGGTGGATTTGTGGTGAAAGATAATGAGTTGTACTTCAGACATGTTGCATTTAAGGTTTCTTTGGAATATCCAGTATGAAATGTCCAATACAAACTTGGTGGTGCAAGACTGAATCAACCCAAGAAAGAGATTAGGATTGGAAAGAAAACTCTGTGAATCATCTTCATAGAGAAAATAATTCAATCATGGGAGTTGATGAGATAAGTGAGAAATTAGAGAGAAGAACATTCTGGAACAAACCTTGGTGAACATTCACAGTCAGTGGGAATACTATGGGTAATGAACCATTAAAGTAGAATGAAAAGGAAGAGAGGGTGAAGGGTGTCAAATGCAGCAGAGTTCATGAAGGATGAGGACCAAGAAAGCTTTTTCAATTGAGTGATGTAGTTGGAAGCCAGATTGCAAAGGGTGAAATACAAACAAAATGAATGCAACAATCAATGATACACATCCTTCCTTGAAACCTTGGAGTGTATACTCCCATCTCTACTTAGTGTTTTATTTTGTGCTTGTTATTTTAACTAGCAGAGGAAACAAGTGAATAAATCTGTCAACCATCATACAATGCCCTATCTTTTCAATTAAAAATTGACTCAAAATTTTCAGTAAGTTGTCAATATATTAAGTCAAATTCTGATTTTGGTGCTAATTAGCATTATGACATAGACAAATCACTTCTTTGACTTTGATGGCTTTTTCTGTAAAATCAACACACTCAATTTAACAAATAATAAGTACTTGTTATATATCAAACATTATGTCAAACACCAGATTAAAAAAAGTAGACATGGAACAGTTAGGTAGAGCAGTGGATAGAGTACTAGACCTGGTGTAGGACCTGAGTTCAAATACAGCCTTAGACATTTATTAACTGTGTGACCTTGGATAAGTCTTAACCTCTACTCCAGTTTCCTCATCTGTAAAATGGGGATAAAAATAGTTTCCACTTCCCAATGTTGATGTGAGGATAAAATGAGATGTTTAAGTGTTTCATAAAGCTCAAAGTACTATAGATGCTAACTATACATTCAAACACAGAATTTGGAATTCTATTAATAGGTTGAAATAAATTATATTTTAGGAGTAAAAGAATAAGTGAATATGACTTAAAATATATCATGAAAATGAAGTGGGTTTTGTTTGTTTATTTGTTTGCTTTAGATAACCATTTTTAGCTAAGCCCAGAGTTTAGGGACAAAATGATTATCTCCTTAATAACTATTGATGACCTATTTGAATATTTCATTAAAATACAGATTGTCTCTGATTTATGTATACAGTCAAGTCAATAAGCATTTGTTGTCCTTATTTATTTATATACACACATATACTTCTGGCAAGTACACCAAAGTACTCAGTTTTCCACTGGGGCATAGTTACACTACCTACATAATTCATGGGGTAATTGTAAAGAAAGTGCTTTATAAATGTTAAGACACTAATGAACCCAAGGTCACTATTAGAATAATAGAATACAATCAGTGATGGATTGTGATTCTTTTTTACTGTAGTTGGCAATATGAGCATTATTGTTTGCCTAAAAAAAAATAAAAAGAAGTTTCATGTTTGGATCTTAAATTCAGTGTTTGAAGGGAACTTTAAGGTCACCTTTTTCAACTCCCTCATTTTACACATGAGGAAACTGAGTCCTAAAGTGATTGTGTAGTTGCACAGGTGATTGAGCCAGGATTGTAAAATCCTGTGACTCTTCTGCCAAGAAGTCTTTTCCTATATCCCTAATGCACCTTTCTCTTGTTGATTGTCTCCAATTTGTCTTGTTTATATCTTGTTTGTACATAGTTCATTGCATGTGGTCTCCTCCACTAGACTGTGACCTCCTTGAGAGCAGGGACAGTCACTTGCTTTTCTCTGTATTCCAAACACTTAGCCCAGTACATAGCATATAATATACAATTAATGTTCATTGTGTGAATGACTGACTTCTCTGGCTCTAAATTTTAGTCTTCTTACTCACCATTGTAGATATTCATTCACTTACAAACAATTTTTGAGACAAGAAACCCAGATTTCATTTCCGGATCTCTAACTCAACTTATATAACTCTGAACAAATCAATTAACCTATTTGGGTCTCAATTTTCTCATCTGTTAAATGAGGGGTTTCAACTAGATGGTCTCCAATATCTCTTTATCTCTAAAGTTTTTGTAAGTTATTAATCCTTCATTTGACTTCCTTTGTTGTCATTTAAAGAATGTTAGAGGTATCATAGGTAATGTTTTGAAACTTTTTTTATTAATGATTATGGTAATTATTGTAATAAATCTTATTAATAAAGAACTCTACATTTTTCCTTGATCCTAACACTGTGATGATGTAGGCAACATAAATACTATTTAATTTTATATAAATGTAATAATAATTTAATAGTATCTATGAAATAATAATAGCTATAATAAGAATAATTTACAAAGTACTTTGTGATTTAAAAGCCCTATAGCAAAACAAAATATATGTTAGGAAGTCTAGAACTGTTATCTTTATTTTGCATATAGGTAGTTTACTGTTTATATGAATGATGAATTCCCTGAAGTGTTCACATAAGTTCAAATTCACAATATTCCAAGTTATAGTTATATAAAATATAATAATTGGATACAGCCTAATGGAAGTATACAGTGTCAATTCACAAAATGTGACCACTTCAGTGATTCATCTTTTGCACTAATCAGGACCTAGGCATATAAGAAAACTAAGACTCAGAAATGTTTAACAATTTACCTCTAGCCATAAAGTTAGGGAATGATGGAGCCAAGACTTCAGATTCAGTTTTACCTTCTGATGCCATTCTCTTGTGAAGTGTTCTGTAGAATATTAGTTATCCCTAAAGAAAAGTAGTTTAATGACAGACCAGTACATATAAGAAACATCTATGTTGTAGACATAGCAGATAAGGTCATGCAACAAACCTATGTGGTGGTCTGAAAAAAAAATAAAAACAACACCAAAAACATGTTCTTTCAATTGAGTCCAAGACTATTCAGAAGTCAGTCATATTGGTCTCAGGACTGAAATGTTGGCTGGTCTAGAATCCATTGAGTATGGCCTATGATCTTCCACTATTGTTTATTAAAGTGAGAGAAAATGTTAGAGAATTACTAAATTATACCATGCTACCCATTATCCATTTAGGATATTAAGGAAGGCATTTGACAAACAGTAAATTGACCCAAAGTACCATATCAGTAGATCTTTTAAATAAATGTAAATAAGTTAGGGGTTAATCTATTCTCTTTTGAATATGATGGCATTTATGCTAATATGCCATGTATGCCAATATGCATAAATGCCATTAATAGCATTTAAGTAAATGATTGGATGATAACACTAGTTGCAAGTTTTCAATAGCAGAAGTTATAAATTTTTATTCTTTATGTCTTCTTATTTTAAAGAAACAACAGTTTATAAAAGACTTTTTGATTAGAGTTGAGATCAGGTCCTTTTGTAAAAATGTGGAACTGATTTCTAAAAGTAATCCTTGTTTATTTGACATTCTAGATGCAATTCTTCTTATATCAATGTAGCCATAACATTTTTTAATGCTTGAACATACCCTTCTTTCAATGTTCTTTCCCTAAAGCTCCTAACATCCTTTGGTTATTATCATTATTGTTTTTAATTTAATGAACACTTAATTTAGGGTACTCATCTCACTAATACTGCCTGTGTTCTGATTTCCTTGTCCTTTAGGAAAGACATATAGAGAAGTTATTCTCTTGTTGCAGACAGGGAAAGAACTTCAATTATTGTGACTTTTAATGTTTTATTTATTCTCTTTGATGGATAAATGAGCATCAAGCTCTATAGGATTTATTTAAAACCTTTAAAGATTTTCCCCTTGTAGCATGCTTATGCTTTGAGTGTTTTCTTCTTCTAAGAGCAGTAATTTATTGTTATTTTTGCTTCCAACTGAATTAAATCAGAAGCAAAGTAAGGGTACCTTGCACAAATGAAGCCCTCTTATGTCTCTTATGCCAAGTTGTATTTGAAGGTGACTAGAAAAGCTGTCTGAAGAAGCACTTTAATTTGTATTTATATGACAATCTTCTGTAACAATATAGTTACACTGGGACCTCATCCAATTCAATAAATGTTTATTAAGTGCATATGATGTTTGAGGCAAAGAAATAACCATAGGGATACAACTGGAACTATTATTTCAATGATATAAGGATGTCTTGATAGAGAAAAACCTTTTAACAATGTAGGTACAAACATTCTCTGAAACTTACAGTTATTACTTCAATATCATATAGGTAAAGGACTCTGTGCCCCTACAATCTGGAAAATCTGCGTAAAATTTTTTGCTCTTTCCTCGTACCAGAGAAGAAGACAGATTTTTTTTCCTTTTTTCTTTCATAAAGTATTTACAGTATTTTTTTTTTGGCTAGGCAATGGGGTGAAGTGACTTGCCCAGGGTCACACAGCTAGTAAGTGTCAAGTGTCTGAGGCTAGATTTGAACTCAGGTCCTCCTGACTCCAAGGCCAGTGCTCTATCTACTGCACCACCTAGCTGCCTCTATAATACCATATTGTAAAATTTGGGTTGATATTATATAATACTATACATATATTTTATGCATTTCTGAGTTTCTAACATTTTCTGTGTTTTCTGCTGGCTTTTGCATGTCATCTACATCTTTCTCAAAATTCCCCCAAAATTTCCCATTTAATTTCTTATACCAATCCTTGAAACTTCAATAGGGAAAGTTGAAATGTGGAAGAGATAATAAACTCTATTACATTAGAGAGCCAGTAGGGACCCTGAGAGGTTTAGTGACTTCCCCAGAGACATATTATCAGTATGTGTCAGAGGTGAGACTTTTCTTCTCTATCTATTACACCATGATGCTTCAGGGATTGAAATACAAAAACAACAAAAATAGCCTCTGTCCTTAAGATATTTGCATTCCATTTCTTAAGAATACAGCGTATGCACAAATACATAATATAGATTTCAAGAAAATAAGAGCACTAAAATTGAGGAGTTCAGGTAGCACCATTTTGAAGTACCAGGGAAAGAACAATGTATATGGAGTGCAAAGACCTGAATTAAAATCCTGAATCTCCCACTTAGTAATAGTGTGACCCTGGATCCAGAGGTTTGCTGGCACCAGCTCTTACCAGCTTAAGAGCCAACTATTAAATTTTCAGTGCGAGCATTGATATCTTGGAAAATGGAAGATATTCCAAATTAGTGTTTGATTCACTGTTTTGTTGATCATGTAGACAAGAAAGAGGTGAAAAACGTTTATATTGTGACATGAAAAAATAGTGCCTTTTTTTGGAGAGCAGGTTATTGAATATTTACTAGCATACCCTTAGCCTAGCCGAGACAAGTCATTTCATTTGTGTACCTCACATTTCATTATAAGATGAGGGGTCATGAACTGGATGATATCCCAGGTCCCTTCTTCCTCTAAGTCTATGATCCTTTCAATCATGATTATACTGACTTTATCACATGCCATTATTAGGTTTTGATAGAAGCAGAGATCTAGAAGAGAAATTAGAAATCATCTACTTCAACCCTATCATTCATCCAACAAATATTTACTAAATATTTCCTATGCATGAGATGATATGTTAATGCCTTTTGATTGAAATTCCCTCTACCTATGTAGGTCCACACAGGCTCTAAAACTGGCACTCTTATTTCCTAAGGAAACTGAGATGCAGAGACAGAGTAGGCACTAGTAATGAGGAAAGTACACAGCTTCTTATTGTGTAACATGAAGAGGAGCACAGCAGGGTAAAACATGTACTTATTCCTTTTATAAATACACATATTTATTTTCAGAAAGTTCTTTTTTTAATTATACTATGTAGGTATTTTTAATAATACTACATGGATATTTTTTAAATATAAGTTAAGAAGCACATATTGTTCCAGTGGCCAATAATACATAGGTTTACAATTTACAAACACCCTCTGGGAAATACTTCAACTTACCTATGACTAGAGAATTTAAGTGACTATTCGAAGGTACCCCCCCCAAATTAGTCCAAACTCTGGACTATAATTTAATTCCATGTTACTTGAACTATATTTCAGTTACTTCCTTTATGTTCAGGTATCTAGGTATACAATAGGTAATTTTGCATAATATATTCTAACTTATCACTGTCTCCTTTTTCTCTTCCTCCCCACACCCTGCACTCCTCAAAATACCTTTCCTCTTTCTTTTTTCTTTTTTCTTCCTAAAAATGTTCTAAGGATAGCTGAGATTTTTTGGTAATAACAGAGGAGAGACAGACAGTATGGGGAAAACAATCTGGTTCCTGGCTCCACTCAGAATTGGCTGCTTTTCCTCATACCTAACTGTATAGAGAATAAAGCTCCTTTAGCTGTGCGGTCATAATTCAAAGAGCTGTTGAAAGGAAAGAGGAAATTCTTTATAGATTCTCAGGGCCTAAAGAGTTATTTTTCATAAAGTAAGCTGTATTAAACCCTTTGCACTTTTGAGGTTTTTAAAAAATAAAAAAAACTTGTTGTTGTTAAACTATGATAATAATCAGTATCAGCATACTTAGCATACTTACATAGGACCATATGGCTTGGAAAGGGCGTTATATATAGTATATTATTAGAGCCTCACAATAACTCTGGTGATGGAGTTTATTCCCACTTTTAAGATGATGAAACTGATGCAGATAATGGTAAAGTGAAGTGTCCTGGGTCACTCACTAGCATGTGTTTTAGTCTGGATTTGAACTCAGGCCTTCCTAACTTTCAGATTCTATCCTTTGTCTATTTTGCCACCTAGCTGCCTATAATAGATCAATATAATTCATTACAAGTTATTGAGATAAAAAGGAAATTATGGATCATTTAGTCAAATCCCCTTATTTTCAGGTGACAAAACTTCTTCTTGCAGTTCTTTAGCTCTAGTTTCCATGAGGTCAATATGGTTCCACAGGAAAGGAAGCTTTCTTTCCCAAACTCCCAATTATACAGCACCAAAATTATACACTCAAATATAAGAACAAAACTAAAACTGTATTTTACACGGTTTGTCCAATATTCAGAATATCTATCTTATCTTGAATTACACCATCCATACTATACATATAAATGCTAACATAGTATCCTCATTAAATTCAGTTCCACAAGTATTGATTCAGCATCTGCTAAATGGAAAGAGTGTGTGAGGCAGTAGAAATAGAAAGAGTAAAGAAGACAGTCTTGACCCTTAAATAGTCTATCATCTGCAGGGAGGAAGCAGAATGTACAGAGTTAAATATAACATAAATGGAAGTGAAAGATGTAAAGGAAAGAGACCAAACAGATATCATCTGAGAATCTGAGGAAGAAGAGACAATGTTCAGCAGAGAAAATGAGTCAAGAATTTGTAATAAAAGGGTCACCTGAGCTGGGCTTTAAAGGAAAAAAAAAAAGATTACTAATAGGCAGAGGTGAAGAGAGAGGGCATGACAGGCATGATAGATAACCTCTATGAATGCCCAAAGGAAGGGGAGTAGAGAACTAAAAACATGAATAGAGCTAGTAGTTCTAGTTTGGCTGGAAAGTAATTACAGAAATTGACTCCTATCTGGACAGAGCCTGGAGAACATTTGTGTTATTAAAGATTTTTCATTTAACAGAATTTATTTGGACAACATCCGAAAGACCTCGTTTTGTTTGACCATCTGGTGGGACATGGAAATAACCTTCTAAATATAAGCAAACATTTAAAGATATTCATCAGCTCAGACTACTATTTTGTCAAATACATAGATCACATATCTGTCAGTCAATAAACATTTATTAAGTACCTGATAAGTACCAGGCACTGTGCTATGTGCTGGATATTTAAATGCTAAAAAAACAAACAAAAAAAAAGCAGTCTCTGCCTTCAAGGAGCTCCCAACTATTGGGGGAAGAAAAAAAAAGAGAACTGAAAGAGAAGGTGAGGTGTACCCAAGCAGAAGAATTGATTAAGATGTCTGGAATACTGTGACCAGGTGGAAAATGAAATGGCTGGCTTGGGCCCCCTTCTTAAATGAAGGCTTTGGGAGGAACTATTTGCTCGGCTCTCTAATCAGAAGGGCACAGGGTACTCAGGTTGTTCATGAGGTACTGGTACCAAGGCTGATTCTGTCTTACAAGGTGATGAGGCTCCTAGGGACATTGTGGAGAAATGCAAAGGAATATAGCCATGTGGGAAATGTTTACAAGGAAAAAATATTCTATAAATAAATTAAGATCCTTTATTGAATGTAAAGCAGATCCTTATGTGATGTCATTATTATGAAGGTTTGATGACATCCCCAGCTATCTTTCCCAGTATGGACTGTCATTTCTCTCAATGCCACCTCCTCTGCCATTCACAAATACACTAGTCCCAAAGGAGTATCAGAATATTGTTTGCTTCTTATTATAACTTCAAGAATCTCTCCTTACCTTTATAAATTAGCCATTTTTCCTCTTTTATATTCCAATCAATCAAACTTTTCTACCAAATCCAAATTATAGTAACTGTAGTTTACTAATGCCCCAAAGTTCATTCTCCTTCCTTTCTCAAGGAGTTCAGCATCTGGCATATTATCTTCCTCTCCTCCCCAACTCCTGCCCTTATTCTAAGAGATTTTTGTATCCACAAGACAGCATTTGCTAAGATAGCTTAATATCCACATTGTATTTCCTCAAATTTCCTAATGTCCAAGTTCTTCATTATCCTTAATCTCAAGATCCACTTCTACCTCCTCCACACGTAGTATTTCTCAATACTTACCTTGACCATTGCTCTTTCTCTGACTTCATATCCCTAACGCTCCAATCTGAACCCAAGGTATTAATTTCAAATCTATGATATCCTCTACTCTCAAATGCCTTGCCCCTTGCTTATATCTTGCTTAAATTCTCAGCTTTGAATTCCTCTCACCATCTGCCATTCCTATGCATGATTTACTGAATTCAGGTAAAGGAAATCTCATAACTACTGATTGGATACATTATGAATTCATGTTATACAACCTGACCTGGGCCCTCAGTGCAGCATAACAGTTCTGTCACACACACCCCCAATTCAATTAATTTCCTATTTTCCTTACCATAGAAATTATCCAGACTTTCTTTTGCTATGAAAACCTCGTATGCTTTTTATTTCCCCCACCCCCTCACTTTATGAGAGGACTGAGATCAGTTTGCTATGACCTCCTTATTTTCCCATTATCTTCCACTTACCTGATATCTCACTAGTTTTTAACTACTAAGAATATATTCATGTTTATTTATTTTATATGTGTGCTCTACACATGTGCTTGATGTTTCCCCAAATAAAATGCAAGTAAGGATTGTTTACTTCCTTTTATTGTTTCTCCAGCACCTATCATACTCAGTGGTACATAATAGGCACTCAATGACAGTTCATGCATTGTTAATTATATTAAAGGAGTATACTTTCTATAGAATATGCTTAATTGCCCTTAATCATAATTTGCAGTGTGAAGAATAGTGGCTTTTAATATGTTTGTCATATTTTGGATAAAGAAAGGATATATGATGATAAATCACTCTCTTTGAAGGGTTGCAAGTGTAGCAATTAAAATTACTTTTTGTTTCCATCTCTGTTTTACAAATATGATACCTTGCCATCTAGTGATGTTCATATCTCATTTAAGGTCTTAAGCAATGTTTTGAGATAAAAATAATGATACTTCTCCATTAAAAATATAGAAAATTAATAAAATAGATGAATATTGATACAAAACTATCAACAAAATTCTGGAAAATAGATTACAGCAAATAGAATCAAAACTATATTCATGATTTCCAAATTGAATTTATACCAGAGTTTTAAGGAAAATGAAAAAAAAAATAGACATCACCATTAACACCAATAGTCACATTGATCATTGTATATTATTTCCCTGACTACACTCTGTGATTAATCCAACTCAGACTTTTCTCTGTCCTTTACATATTACATGCTGTCTCCTTTATCAGTGTTTTTTGTAGTGAGTGTCTAGCAAGTCTGAAATCTAGGCTGTCCTTACCTTTCTCTTATCTAATCCCTTTCTTCCTTTAAGATAGCATTTAAACACCATCTTCTGCGTATGGTCTTTCTTTACCTCCAAAACTTATAGAGCTTTCCCTTCCAAAGTACCTTCTATTTAATGACTTTGTGTATATTTGCATTATTCTCTTTATATTTGTTTTTATTTGTGCATTTATGTGCCTGTGTGTGTGTGTATGTGAGTATGCTTCTTGTCTCATTCACTGTAAAGTGAATTCCAGTACTGTATACATTGTTCCTTCTTTTTGCCCTGTATCTTCAGTAGCTAGCACAGTGCCTAGTAGTTCAATAAATGCTTATCAATTGACCTACTTATTAAAAAAGAAAAACTTCCCATACCATATGATAATATCAGTAAAGATATTAAAAAGGTCCTTTAACAAAGTACAACAGTGACCAAGTGGGGCTTGGCCTGGGACCTATTGTTAGCAAATCAATGAGAGCAGAGTGATTTGGGTTTCAGGTGTGATTCTCAAGGAAAAAAAAATATTTCAGTCATCAAAATTTGCATTCCTTTGGTCAGAGCACCTGTAAGTAAAGTCATGGTACCCTATGTGGCTAGAGAGAGAAAAAGAAAGGAAGGGAAGAAAGGAAAGAAGGAAGGAAGGAGGGAAGAAAAGAAAGAAGGGCTGTGTTATCAATAAAGAGTTGGATATGAGTGAAAAACAACATAAAAAGAAGGCATTAATGAATTATGGCCTGTACATTGGAAGGAATTACAAATACCAATGAGACCAGAGAGATATTGTTCAATCTACAGTATTGATAAACTCACTTGAGTAGATATTCCTGCAATCAAGAGATGCATTTTCAAATTCTACCTAAGACATTATTAGCTTTGTGACCTTGGCCATTCCCTTAACTTCTCAGAGACTGTTCTCTTATGTACAAAATAGGGATAATGGTACTTGTTCCATATATCTAAAAGGGGTATTGTAAAGAAAGGTATTTAGGGAAGCTTAAAACACTATAAAGTTATGATTATGATTGTTGAATATCCAAATGCAGAAAACTGCCTTTACAACAGCTCTTATAAAGCATTACTTTTTAAAGTAAAAATAATTAAAGCCATTTGGATTATGTGTACATTTAATGTCTGTATGATAAACCTTAACTCTTTTAACATAGTAACTTAAGGATTTCCTACACAGAAAAATATACAATTAGTTTCATTTCTGTTCATTTTTTATTAGCTGTTGGTAAAACACTAAATCCAGGGGAGAAATTAGAAGGGTATAGAATGACTTAGGGAGAGGTATATCATGCTTCTGGTTGGAATGTGCTCAGGGAGTCAGTAGCAGTAGATATTCAAGTTTCTTATGGTGAACATAGCTAGTACATCCATAATTTTTCTCCTCTTTATTTCCAGAAAACTATTTTCCTTACTAAAGTCTGCTTATGTGTTGAAGCCTAAAGCATTTGGTGGATGAAATAAAGTCAAATTAAAAAAAAAAAAAGAGTTTTCTTACCTTGAGTACCTTTACAATTGATTTCTCATGGATAAAGCCTTTTAAGTACTTTGAAACAGATCCAGGTCTTAACAAAACATACCTATATTTTTTAAAAAATTAAACATCAATAAAAAGAGGTCTGGATGTGCTGATACCAAAATATGGAGGTAAATTTCCTTCCTTGTAATCTATAGGACATTTTCTTTTCTAAGTGATGACTAATTAAGAAAAGCAGCATAACAAAATACAGGGCTCAGATTCAGTAGGAACTGGGTTCAATTTTTGTTTCTGACTCATATCTGTTTGTGATCCGAAGCAAGTGATTTACCATCTCAGGTCCTGCATCAAAATATAATAGTAAGTAGCAGAGCAGTTGCAGTGATAGAGGGAGTTTCTTTACTGAAAGTTACCTATATCCATGAAACCACTGATGCGGCAAAAAAATAAAAATAAAAATAACACTCTCCATTTTCTGGACAGGCCCTTCTTAGGAAAAACAACCCTCAGTTCTGAGAATTTGGAATATAGTCAGTTTGGCAGCCTGCAATCAAAAGCCTCAGAGCAGTTTCTGTCTTTTTGAAAGTAACTAGCCTTGGCAGAGATGTCTGTGGCTATGGCCTTACAGCCTCCTTCCCCTCCTGAGTTAACTAGCCCAGTGTGGTGATAGCCTCCAACAATATCTCCACCCAGAACCATATTGTATTTATTAGGTAAGTGCTTTGAACTTCCATTCCTTTAAAATTAATTTCCAGGGGGATTTCACTTACATAAGAGCTGTTTGAGACACATTGAATTAGACTATATTGTAGAGCTATTACCTTATCCAATTTTAACAAGGTTTCTGTTTTAACAGGGAATTGGGATTGCCTCAGTAGATTATAAAGATTAAACAACCACAAACGGATCATTCATTGTAATTCATGAGAGACAAAGTTAATCCTTAAACCCAAAACTCAAGTACCCTAAGATTCTAATATAGTCACTTTACTTTTGATGTTTTACATTGTGAAGAAGGAACAATATCATCCTGGCAATAAAGACATTTAAAAGAAAGCAAATTTTCAGATTGGGAAATTATCTGTTCCCTGTTTAAACTTAGTTGTATTTTCCCCCTTTAGAAATATCTTTCATATTAAAGTTTGTTCAATGCTAATCTCTTATTTAACCTGTCCCAGTTATATTATATTTCAAAATAACCAAATATTACTTCTGGGACCAATAGAATCTAATCAGCTTGCATTGAAACAGCAGATGTGTTCTTGAAATCAATACACTGAAGAAAATGCAAGTTGCTTATGTTTACATGTTGATCTTGCCCCATGATCAATCCTTTATATCTTGAAAGTGACATCTCCCAAGACAGAATCCCCTTTTCTCCAGCTGTTCAGTATTTTTTCAGCTAAAAAGAGTATACCAATACTTTTAAAAACAAATAGCTAATTTTGTAAGATTTAGAAAAGCTAATGTTAAGAGAGCTTTGTTTACAAAAAAAAATTCTTATGCAACATCAAAAGAAAAAAAATCTTTTGAATTGCTAGCATTATCATATTACACCTTCCAAATATTGAATTACTAGCATATGTGGCCATTTTCAAAGTTTCATAGAATTACAGAATTTCAGTGTTTGATAAGGGTACTGAGGTAAACATAGCTTAGGTGACTTATTCAGCAATGCAGTTAGTAATTTTCTTAGGCCACATTTAACCTCAGATCTTTCTAATCAATTGCTCTACCTTCTGCACAACTTAGTTTTAGTTAGTAATTCCCTACTCAGTCAGAATGAGTTGGCTATTTGATGACCTAATAATAACTATAAAAAAGTATTTTGTCATCCTGCAACATGTATACAAGACATAACAGAGATACTTCTGTGAGCTATTAAAATGAATGACAGCTAATCAATTCTGATAAATTATATGACGCTAATATTATTGTTAGAAGGAACCTAAATAGTGTTGCCAAAAATTGCAAAACCTTGGTCAAGAAAAAGAAGTCCTCAGAGGCTTTTATTTTCTTCACTATTGCCCCCTTGAAGGCAAAAAAAAAAATGTAAAAGAGAAAATTTGTTTTAGGAAGTTAAAAAAAACTGGTTAAAAATGTGATATATGAGAATGGGACATTGGCTTCTGGACAATGGATTAAATATGATGATGGCAGATTCCAAGTTAGAGATGGAGTTCATCTAGGGAAAAAAAAGTCTGATAAGAATATATTAGCTGGGTAACATTCTAATCTAATTGAGGTTTTTAAGCTAAAATAAATGTTCAGGAAAGGATCTGTATCTTCCCCCCTAATGTCACCTATTAAATGGAACAAGAAGGGAAACAGAAATGCAGAAGCTCCAAGGAGAGAATTCAAGAAAAAGGCCCATTAATAAACTATGTAACCTCAAAACCTTTACACTAATGCCCAAAATTTAGGCAATAATTGAGAGAAATGACAGGACCAAACACAAAAAAGAGACTTTGACCACTTAGGTGTCACTGAGACTTGGTAGAATGTAGTTTTAGATGGTCATACCTTATTTAAAAGAAACATAAAGGTAGAATGGGAGAAATACCATTGCATATATGTTTTTTTCATATTGATTTATTTATTTTTTAGTTTTCAAAATTCATTTCCACAAGATTTTGAGTTCCAAATTTTCTCCTCATGTCATCCCTCCCCCCACCCAAGGTGCTGTGCATTTTGAATACCCTTTCCCCTAATCTGCCCTCCTTTTTATCTCCTCCCTTCTATTATCCCCTTCCCCTTCTATTTTTCTGTGGAGCAGGATAGATTTCTATACCCCATTGACTGTATTTCTTATTTCCCAGTAGCATGTGAAGAAAATTTTTAACATTTGTTTTTAAATTTTGTGTTCCAAATTTTCTTCCTTCTTCTCTCTCCACCCACCCTTATTGCAAAGGCAAGTAACTCAATACAGGTTATACATATATGGTCATGTACAACACTTCCATAGTAGTGATGTTGTGAAAAAACTATATTTCCCTTCATCCTATCCTACCCCACCTCTTTTATTCTATTCTCTCTTTTTACCCTGTCCCTCTTTAGAAGTATTGGCTTCTTATTACCCCCTCCCTCCATCTGCCATCTCCTCTATCATCCCCTGCTCTCTTATCCCCTTCCCACTAAGGGTAAGATAGATTTACATGCGCAATTAAGTGTGTGTGGTATTCCCTTCTTAAGCCAAATCTGATGAGAATAAGATTAACTCATTCCCTCTCACCTCCCCCCCTCCATGGTAAAAGTTTTTTCTTGCCTCTTTTATGTGAGATAATTTACCCCATTCTACCTCTCACTTTTTCCTTCTCCCAGTATAATCCTCTCTCATCCCTTAATTTTATTCTCTAGATATCACCCCTTCATCTTCAACTCACCTTGTGCCCACTATCTATCTATCTATCTATCTATCTATCTATCTATCTATCTATCTATCTATCTATCTACATACACATACATATAATTTTTCCCTCCAACTACCCTAATACTGACAAAGGTCTCATGAGTTACAAATATCTTTCCAGGCAGGAATGTAAACAGTTCAAATTTAATAAGTCCCTTATGATTTCTCTTTCCTGTTTACATCTTCATGCTTCTTTTCAGTTTTGTATTTGAAAGTCAAATTTTCTATTCAACTCTCATCTTTTCATCAAGAATATTTCAAAGTCCTTTATTAAATTGAATGTCTGTTTTTCCCCTAAAGGATTATACTCACTTTTGCTGAGTAGGTGATTCTTGGTTGTAATCTTATCTCCTTTGACCTCCAGAATATCATATTCTAAACCCTGAAGTCCCTTAATGTAGAAGTAGCTAAATCATGTGTTATCCTGATTGTGTTTCCACAACACTTGAATTGTTTCTTTCTAGCTGTTTGCAATATTTTCTCCTTGACCTGGGAACTTTGGTCAGTATTCCTAGGAGTTTTCCTTTGGGGATCTCTTTCAGGAGGTGATTGGTAGATTCTTTCAATTTCTGTTTTACCCTCTGGTTGTAGAATATCATGGTAGTTTTCCTTGATAATTTCTTGAAAGATGATGTCAAGGCTCTTTTTTTTTTTATCATGGCTTTCAGATAGTCCAATAATTTTTAAATTATCTCTCCTGGATCTACTTTGCAGGTTTTGTTTTCTAATGAGATATTTGATATTGTTTTCTATTTTTTCATTCTTTTGGTTTTGTTGTACGCTGTCTTGATTTCACATTTCCATTTGGCCAATTCCGCTTTTTAAGGCATTCTTCTGCTCATTGGCTTTGTAGATCTCTTTTGCCATTTGGGTTAGTATTTTTTTTAAGATGTTATTTTCTTTAGTGTTTTTTTTTTGAAGGTCTCCTTTAGCAAGCTGTTTACTTATTTTCTTCATGATTTATTATTGTACCACTCTTATTTCTCTTCCCAGTTTTTCCTCTACTTCTCTTATTTGCTTCTCAAAATCCTTTTTGAACTCTCCCATGGCCTGGGACCAATCCATATTTTTCTTGGAGGCTTTAGATGTAGGAGCTTTGACATTGTTTTCTTCTTCTGGTTGTATGTTTTGATCTTCTTTGTCTCCAAAGAAAGATTCTATGGTCTAACATTTTTTGCACAGTTTGCTCATGATCCTAGCCAATTATTTGAGTTATAAACTCTTTTTTAAGGTGGGAATCTGCTTCCAGTGTGAAGAATGTACTGTCTCAAGCTTTGGGGTTTTGTGACACTGTTTTCAGAGATACTTCTAGGAACCCGTAAATTTTCAGTTCTGCCAAAGTGTTACAATCAAAGTGAGGTGTTCGATCCTTTCCTGGCCTGTGCTCTGGTCTACAAGTGACCACAAGCACTCTTTTCTGCCTTGGAACTGTGCGGAGATTCCTTCTGTATCATCACCACAAGCTCCACCATGCCAACACTCCTCCTTGCCTCAGGATCACCCCCTAGAACTGTGACCAAGATTCAATCAGGGGCAAAGCAAGAGAATCTTTCCTCAGCACCATCAAAGAGGTCCCTGCAATCGCCCTCTGTTCAGCCACTCAATTCCCTCTCCATCTGTGGGCTGAGAGCTCAGGAAGCAGCTGACACCCCAGGGCTGTGCCATGATTGGGGCTGGGACAAATGCTCTCTCTCACCATATTCACAGACTTTTCCTACTGACCATCTAAGTTGTCTTTTGCGTTTGTAGGTTGAGAAGTCTGCAAACCACCGCAGCTCCCTTTGATTCAGTCCCTTAAAGGCCTGATCCAGTTTACTGAGGCCTGGTCTTTGGCTGTGTGGTCAATGCTGCATTGCTTTCCTCTTCCAGCCTGGTGCAATAGATCTTTCCAATCAACCATCTAGATTGTCTTGGGCTGGAAATTTGTTTCACTCTGTCTTTTTGTGGGTTCTGCTGCACTAGAATTTGTTTAGAGCCATTTTGAAAGGTATTTGGAGGGATTTGGTGGAGAGCTCAAGCAAGTCACTGCTTTTATTCCACTTAATAGCATTGTATATTAAGAAAGTCCACATATGGTAGAAAATCCAAGAACTAGAGCAGGAAAATGTACTGTAGCACTTGGGTGAAGAACAATATAGGGAAAAACATACATATATGCTTATATCATTAGATTATGCTAAAGCACAAAAGTACAGAAAGAGAAGTAATGTAAAAGACAGATTTGAAAAATAGATCCTAAGTCAGCACGGGGAAATGGGATAAGTATGACAGGGCACTTCAACTATCCAGGCACGTTTAAGAAATCTTGGTGACACAAACACAGCACCTTACAATTTTTTTTTTATTTTTGAAATGATAAATTCACCTTTCTGAAGGTGGACGAATCAACAGGAAATATATATATATATATATATATATATATATATATATATATATATGTATATGTATATATATATATATATATATGTATATATATATATGTATATATATATGTATATATATATATATATATATATATATATATATACACACACATACGTATGTGTGTGTATGTATATCCACTGCGCCACCTAGCTGCCCCAACAAGGAATATTATTATATGAATGTAATTTTCACCAACAAGGAGGAACTTGTGATTGAATAAAAATGACAGAACTCTGGGTAGAGGTGACTATATCTTCCTATATCTGTGATATAGGAAAGGGAATCTGGGCAAAATCTAACATGAACTCTAGATTTTAAGAAAGTAGAATTCAAAGGGTTCAGAAGAAGGATAGATGGGACTACATAGAGTAAAATTCTAAAGTCATTATCAGCCCAATAAGACTGGGAGATGATCTGGGGCAGGTAGGTGCCACAGTGATAGAGCACCAGCCCTGAAGTCAGGAGGTCCTGAGTTCAAATCCAGCCTCAGACCAAACACTTGACACTTACTAGCTGTGTGACCCTGGGCAAGTCACTTAACCCCAATTGCCTAACCAAAAAAAAATGAATGGGAGATGATCAAGATCATGAATGACAGAAAGGGAAATAGTTCTGAAGAAGAAAGCAAGTAGTTGTATGAAGAGATCAATATGAATGAAAAGGAAACTAAGCCACCTATATATGATAAATAAGTAGCTACAGAGATGAGAGAGAGAGAGAGGGAGGGAGGGAGAGAGAGAGAGAGAGAGAGAGAGAGAGAGAGAGAGAGAGAGAGAGAGAGAGAGAGAGAGATGAAAGATGATAGATGAAAGATGAAAGTAAGTGCAGGTACCTTAAAGAAGTAAGTATGTGACATAGTCCTGGAAAAACAGTATGAGAAGCACTAAAGCTCAAAATAAGGTAAGACATGTAAGGAAACATAAAAGTAACAAAATTGTTTATGTTTGGTTTTAGTTTTAGTTTTTAGATATATTGAGAGGGGAAAAAGAATAAAAGAAGGGATAGAATATTTGTTTATGGTATATGGGAGCATGATACCATAACAACTGACAAGAGAGAGAAGAAATTTCTCAATTACTATTTTGTTTCTTTACCCTGCCAAGGAGAATGCCTTTTTTTTTTCTTTTGCACTATAAAGGACAGGACAAAACATGATGAAATGGGAGATAATATGAAAGAAAAATATAATTTTAAGCAACAATTTAATAGTCTTTGATGAATTTAAATTGCCTAGATTAACCACATATGTTCTTGGGTAATTAAAGAATTAGCATGAATAGGCCATCCTCCTCAGTAGTGGTTTCTCCTTCTATAACACCCTTCTGACTCACTCGTCATATTAGGAGAGCTGAAATACTTCTTACCTTTAAAACCACTTCCAGTTTCTCCCTTTGCTGGTATCACTCAACAACTTCTCCCCCTCTGAGTTTCTTTCTATCCAAAGTTATTATTCAGTCCTTTTTTTCAGAAGCTCTCATTACTTGACAAACCCATCCCCATCAGAACAGTATTCTTTCTTTCTCAATGACTTCAGTGTCTGGTTCTCAGTCACCTTTTCCCCTCTAATGCCTAGCCTCATACTACATGGCTTCAATATCTATGTTAATGTATCTTCAGAGATCCTTATTTCTCAATATTACAACCTACTCAGCTCCCACTACTCTATTTTACTTCAGCTACAGATAGATGCACAAAAGTCATACCCATGTTCTTGATATCACCCACAAATATTGCCCTTTCACATTCATAAACTTTGAAATTCCTCTATCTGATAATATTCTCCCTCCCTCCCTCCCTCTCTCTCTCTCTCTCTCTCTCTCTCTCTCTCTCTCTCTCTCTCTCTCTCTCTCTCTATCCCCCCTCCCTCTTTCTCCATCTACACTTTTTTTTTGTCCTCATCATAATCTCACATTCATCCACCCCTCAATTTTTTCCTAGGTCGTCAACCTACTCTGGCCAGACTCTCTTCCCTTCTCCATTATAAACCCTGATGAAACACTTTGACTCTAAACTCTCTTCTACTCTCAAATCCTTTGCTTCCTTTTCTATCACTGATCATATCTTGCCAAATCCCAACACTATATTTTCCCACATTCACTTCCTTTTTCTCTATTCATAATCTACTGAATATTGCTGGATGATGGTTAAAAAAATTGTTTTGACTACACTATGTATCCATCCATAGATACACACACACATAGACACACAAGTAAAATAATTGTCTTCCTTCTGTGCTATTGTGAAGACACAGTTGAGTTTGGAATATGTGTGTGTATACACATATATAATATTAGGTGTATATATATACATATACATGTATATATATGTATATATATATATATATATACATGTATAATATCCAATCTCAATCTAAACTCTAATTTTATATATATATGTATGTACATATATACATATATACACATACATACATATAATACACATATATACACATCTATATGTGTGTATAATATCCAATCTTTATTTTCTTTTTTTAATTTTTTCCACTTAATAGTATTTTATTTTTTTTTTCACTTACATGTAAAGATAGTTTTCAACATTCACTTTTATACGATTTTGTATTCCAAACTCTTCCTGCTTTCCCTTCCCTTCTCCCCAAGACAGCAAGCAATCTGATATAGGTTATACCTGGCCTGCTCAAGCTGTGGCCTGTGGGCAACTTAAACTTATGCAAACCAAATGATTTCATGACCTACAAAAAATGTAGAGAAAAACATCCTTTGTATGTAAAGGAAATCCTCTGGCATGCCTCTAAGCAGTGGGTCACAAGTTGTGCAGGCCTGGTTTATACACACAACAATCACATTAGTTATATTTCCACATTTATCATGTTGTGAAAGACAAATCAGAACAAAAGGGGAAAAACCACAAGAAAGAAAGAAAGAAAAAAGTGAATATAGTACACTTCAATCTGCATTCAGACTCCATAGTTCTTTCTTTGGATGTGCATAGCATATAATACCCAATCTTAATTCTGTCCTTACAGCAACAATTATTTTATTTCTCCCAAACTGATTCTTTATCCCAAATGATTCTCTACTGCACATTTTCTATGGCTGAAAAAGGAGGAAGGAGTTAGGTTGTTAAAGACTTTAAAAGCCAAGCTATATTTTATGATTAGCTCTGGAGGTAATGGGGAGCCACTGAATTTTACTGCAGCTAGGTAGCATAGAGTGGCAGGACTTAAAGTCAGGAAGTTCTAAATTTGAATTTGGTCTCAGATACTTACTAGCTAGTAAGTACCACTGTGACTCTATGCAAGTCAAGTATACTCTGTCTGATTCAGTTTCCTTATCTGTGAAATGGGAGTAATAATATCACCTATTTCCCAGGATTATTGTGAAGATGAAAATGAGATAATTTAAATTATTTTGCAAACCTTAAAATGCTATGCAAATGCTATTTATTATCATTGTTGTTATTTTTATTGTTATTATCATTACTATTATTTGTTGGGGTGTGTGAAATGATTAGACATGCATTTTAGGAAGATCATACTGGCAGGTATAAGAAGAATGAACTGCCATGGGGAGAGATTTCAAGCATACAGATCAATAAGAAGGTGATGGTGATAATCCAGGCATGAAATAATGAAGACCTCTACCAGGTAGTAGTTCTGTGCAAAGAAGGAAAAATCAGCTATGCAAGTGCAGGGCATGTTGCAGAGATATTCTGAAAGTAGACATGAAAACAACTGGCAAAAGATTGGACATGTAAAGTGAGTGTGAATGATGAGTGAAGAATTACTCTGAAGTTTGGATCCTGGGTGTCTGAGAAGATGATATTATCCTTGAAAATAATAGGAAAAAAAGCATTAAAAAAGAAAATAATAGGAAAGTCTAGAAGAGTAGAGGGTATTAGATAAGTTGAATTTAAGGTGTCTCCAGGACATCATTTTGACATGCCTAATAAGCAGTTCATGATAGGAGACTGAAGATTAGGAGAAAGTTTAGAACTGAATAAATAAATCTGAAAACCATCTGTGTGGAGACGTAAATTGTACCCACTCTCCCTCATTTGCTTCGTAACAGTCTACAATGTAGTATCCAACTTTATCATTCAACTTTGTCATAATATGCTTTCTCTTTTACTACTACTAATAACTCCAATAATAACTAACCTTTATATAGTAACTTTAGGTTTTGAAAAACAGCTGCCTCCTGATGCTGAGTGAAGTGACCAGAACCAAAACATTATACACAGTAGCAGCAACATTGTGCGATGATCAACTATGATAGACTTGGCTCTTCCCAGCAATACAGTGATCCAAGAAAATTCCAAAAGACTAATGATGGAAAATGATATCCACATCCAGAGAAAGAACTATAGACGTTGTAGGCAGATCAAAGCATACCATTTTCACTTTCTTTTTTGTTTTTTTTTGTTTGTTTATCATAGTTTTTCCCTCTTGTTCTCTTTCTTCTTTCGTAACATGACTAATGTGGAAATATGTTTAATGTGATTTTACATATGTAACTGTCACCCATTACTAAGTTTGTTCTTAGAAAGACAAACAAAATTAGGCTGCATGTGTATGTTTATTTCTCTCAAAGCTTGTGGAACATGCATATAGAGATATATTGGGTAGTGGATTGTAAACAATGAACCCAAGGATGGAGAGACAAAGGGGATTTTATATATTCAGAGTAACTCCCTCTCACCCCTCCCTTCCTTCCTGGCTAAGGATGCCTATGTCAGCTAAAATTATAGTCTCATATGTGTTAACCATAATATGAGAAAGGAATTTCTTAAGTGGAGAGATTGTAAATACAATTAGATAGGAGAATGTCAAGGTGTCAATTGAAATTATACATCCATGATGTCTGTTTCTCTGTCATTAATGTGACATAATATATCATAACATGTGTCTATAGAATACCAAGATTAAAAAAGTCTCATCATTCAAGATAGCATTTGGGTCAAGATGCCTTGTCTTTAGTAGTCATAAACAGAAGAATGTTCCTGGTTAGTTTCATCTGGCCTTGTAGTTGCTGAGACAGGAAAGAACATTTTGTGTTCACTCAGACAGCAAAGAAAAGCATGTCTTTTATGCCAGAACATGCAAAGCATTATGGTAGGTTAAGCGCAAAGTAGGCCAAAATATCTTTCCTGATTGGCCAATCCAGGTTTTAGGCCTTTCTCAGGTTTTGGGGTTCAAGATGGTTTAGGGAGCAGTCCAGATAACCTATATTAGATTGCTTGCTGTCTTTGACAGGGGGCAAGGAATAGAAGAAGACAGAAAAATTTGAAACAAAATCTTAGAAAAAATGGATGTTAATTGGAAAAAATAAAATACTATATGTAAAAAAAGAAGAGAAAAAAAGAAAAGAAAAGAAAAAATTCCCTCAACAATAAAAGGACTTATCAAATTTGTAGCTAACACTTAGATAGAAGTTAAAATATGCATGATAATCAGGATTCAAAAGGATCTCAAAAGGCTAATACACTGGACCAAATTATACAATGGAATGTAGAAGTCAGTGCAAGCTTCATGTTTGGGTTTAAAAACAAATAATAACAATAACAACAGCCAACACCTAATCAGCTGATACAAGTGTCATATCTACACAACAGTTCATGTGGGGAAAGGTCTACTGGCTTTGTTTCACTCGAAATTTAATATAAGCGTAAGCCATGTAGCCAAAGGAATCTAATGAAAACTTCAGCTACATTAAGAGAAGCCTAATGACTAAAACAAGGAAGGAGAACATAGGCCTCATCTAGTATACTTCCCTTGGCCATACTTCCTTTGAAGGACTCTGTTCAGTTCTAGCTGCCACATTTTTAACAAGCTCAAGGGCATCATGAGGATTGCAACCAGGATGATATGGGTGCTGGAAACCTTACTATGGAAAACTGACTTAAGGACCTATGTGATATATTTATCTTAGAGGAGTGAAGAGAGGATGGGCACACTATCTTCAAGTATTTGAAAGACTGTTATGTGGGCAAAGGTTGACATATAACTATTCTCCTTCCTGAGCTCAAGTTGCACATCATCAAATATCTGATGGTCATTTCAAATTAAGTATACCATAGGCACTCAACATGTCTACCATGGAACTCTTTTTTTTTTCACAATACCCTTATGAACTTTGCTGCCTCTAATGAAAGCACCGCCACCCTTCCAGTCCCTCATGTTGGCACTTTTCCTGCCATCTTCAACTCCTCACTCTCACTTATCCCACATAGCCAATCAATAACCAGGTCTTGTTGATTCTTGTGTGACCTTGGACAAGTCACATAACTTCCTACTTCCTCAAACGACTATTAAAGACTATACATAGCAAAGACTATATGTAGTAGGGGAAGAAAAGCAGAAGGTAATATACATTTATATAGTACCTTATATGTCAGCTACTATATGCAAACACTATGCTAAGTGCTCTTTACAAATATTATCTCATTCTCACAACAACCCTGTCAGGTAGGTGCTATTATTATCTCCCTTTTTACAGTTGAGGAAACTGAGGGAGACAGAGGTTGTGTGACTTGCCCAGGGTCACACAGTTAATAAGTAAGGCCACATTCAAACTTAGGTCTTCCTAACTCCAGGCCCAGTGCTCTAACTGCTTCACCATCAGCTGCCTCAAAGTAATTGCAAATCTTCACTGGCAGAGGAAATTTTCTCATACTGAGTTTCTTTCTACAAGAAATCACATAAAAGGGTGGGAAGGGGAGAAACAAAACAAAGTACTTAAATGCCTTAGTATACCATTGCTTACATTTATTTCTATCATTGCATTAAATAATTCCAAGCTGAAAGATAAGCAGTCTTTGGAATACCAAATCCCCAAATACTTTTCTTTCGAATCAACTTAAATACGTGGCATGTGTAAGTTTAACCCAAACAATGAGAATTTGTGATTATGATGTAATCATTTATGTTTTTTTAATTGAAACTGAATACAAAGAATACACTGTCCTGAAAGTATTCTTTTCATTTTCCTGCCTTCCTTTAATTCGTGAAGGATTAAACTGTGGTAGAAGCTTCATGGTCAATGAATCTTAGTGGCAAAATCTCTAAAAGTTTGTGAGTGATTTTAGAAACTGAAAAAAAGAAAGACAGCCAGAAAACAACATCATTTGCAAGCCAGGCCACAAAGAAGTCATGATTTCCATGGGAACAGAACTCCATTAATAACCAATCAGCATCCAGCTTTACCCTGTTCATATCATGCTACTTCAGACCCTTATCACCTCCCACCAGAATATTAAATCAGTCTCTAAAGTCATTTTACTGACTTGAGTCTCTTCCCACTCTAAGCCATCATCCACAGAGCTACTAAAATAATTTTCCTAAAGCAGAATTCTGATCATGATCCTTCCCTGATCAATGACCTTTAGGGGCTGCCTATTATGCCTACAATCAAATATGAAGTTCCATATTTGTCATTTAAAGCCCTTTACACCCTGGTCCCAGTCTACCATTCCAGGTTCAGTTGATGATGGTCACCTCCATTTGCAGTATAAGTGTAGTATAGTATAGTATAGCATAGTATAATATAGTATAGTATTTATCATTCTTTCTACATAACAGTCCATTTCCCACTTTGTTTCGCATTCACAGACTGTCTCCTATGCTTTGAAATACACTCTATCCTAACTTTAAACTCTTAGAATCTCCGGTTTCTATTATGCCTCAACTCAAGTATGACTTATCCCAAGTGGTATAACAGATAGAGAAGTGGGCTTAGAATCAGTATGATGAGGGTTCATACCCAGCCTCAACAATTTACTAGCAGTGTGACATGAAGCAAATGACTCAACTTCTCTTTACCTCAATTTCTGCAGGTGTAAAATGAGAATAATAATAACAATTACTTCACAGGGTTACTACGAGAACCAAATGAATAATATTTGGAAAGTACTTAGTGCAAGGCCTGGCACATAGTAGGTACTATTAAAAATTGTCACTATTATTTTTACCTCTTACAAAAAGGCTTGACATGTTCTCTTCACTGTCTAGACTATAAGATCCTCAGGGACAAAGACCATCTCATTTATCCTTTGTGTTCCAGAACCTAGTAGATTTACTGATACATAGTAGGTGCTAAATAAATGCCTGTTGACTGATTGTTTAGGGGACTAATATGTTCTAGAAACTGTGATAGGCCCTGAAAATACAAAGACAAAAATGAAATAATCCTTGACTTGAAGGGACTTACATTTTTTTTTGAGGAGAACAAAATGTAAATGTGTTTTCAAAAAGAATAGAAATGATTTCATGAAGTGGGAAAGGATTTATTAAATACTTATGTGCTAATGGTTCTTGGGGAGGCACTAACAACTGGAGGAAACAAGAAAGACCTCATGTGAGATGTGATGATAGAGGACAGTGCACTGTCATCAGAATCAGAAAGACGAGGTTCAAATTCTGCTAGCTATGAGACCACGTATGTGCTCAATACATCACAGGTATGCCAGGCTGCTTATACTACTATGAGTCACATGATTTGACCTTCGTTAGTGGAAAGTGTTTTCTGATTGAAATTCACTAACTTCAAAAATCAAAGGTCCAAACCAAAACAGTAATGGGAATCTACCACTAAAGCTAAGGCACAATAATAGGGGTGGCATAACCAAATGAGGGGAAATATTCTATAACTGACATTGACTATATTACTTCACAAAATAATAGAACTGACTACAGTAAAGCCAATGTAGCATCTCCAGACTGATTTCTGCCATCTTTTTGCATAGATTCAATCTTAAGCTATGATTATCCTCAAGTAAAGATACTCTCTGATGTACAATAAAAGAGAAAAACAGGAGTCAGAGCATAGATAGCCAAGGAATTCACAGCTCTGGCTCTAAGAGATCCTCATGGGCCTTTCTCTTCTCTCAATATCTTCATAAAGCTTTCCCCAGGTGCAATATCTCTGCCCAGCATTTCTCTCCTCTTCTCTGAAGATCAACTTCTGTCAACTCAAGTCCAGCTATATTTTCTTAACCTGCCCTTTGCTTGGAGTGGTTTATTTTAGTAGGCAAGTGGTACTGCTACAATAAGCCATTGCTGGAGCTAAAATGCCAGGACCAGGAGAAGCAGGCTGTCAGCAAGAAAAATATCCCCACCTTCACTTTTAATTCTAGAAGAGAAGAAAAGGGAAAAAAGCAAAGAGTAGTTCTTTCTCAGGAACTGAGTTCTTCCTCCACAGCTGGTACCCTTTTGGGATATCAGAGATGGTTATATGTTTTTTGTACAGAATTGGCTAGCTTTTTTCTTCAAGGTTAATATGGGTATGACTGATCCTTCAGCCAACTACTCTATCATTCCATCAAGTTGATGGAGAACCTTCTTTGTATATCCTAAAGGGCTACCTACTGTAGTTGGTATATAGTTCTTTATACCTTCTTTGCCAACTATAAATAGGATCTCTTAGTTTGACGTTTTTTATGATGTCAGAATAGACCATTCAGGGTATGACTCAAATTCCACTACTTTAAGTCTGAATGAACAAGACAAAAATGACCACAAACACTGGTTAATGGGAGCAATAGGAGGTATACAAATATTTGTGCATAATAAAGTACAAAAAATAGAAATTAATTTTAACTTACCTCTGACTTCTGACAAAGCTCTCATTAAAACTAGAGAGAGAACACATCAAGCGTATCCAATGACTAGGGAGACATTCCTCCCCTTGCTATTTACCTATCTCCACATAATTTGTGAAGTATCATGCACATGTTTAGAGTGAGATAATAATTATTATTTTAATACCTTATATTTATATAACAATTTGTAAATTCATATACATACAAATGCATACATACTATATATGTATATTATATACATATATATATAGAATATCTGATTCTCTATTTTTATAATACCTTGTGAGGTAAATAGAGAAGGGAATATTCTCAATTTCACTCCTACCATACAATATTCCTATTGTATAGACAAAGGACATGAGATTGAAAGAAGTTAAGGGACATTCTCCAAGTTATATACCTAGAAAGCGTTGAAGAACCATGGAGTCAGGAATTGAACTCAGATCATCCAACTCCACATCAGCTTTTTTTTTTCATGGTAATACACAGAATTCCATTGGATATTTGATATTGGATGTGGGAAACCATGAAGGTACATGGTACTGGTACATAAATAGGGAACTTCCAGTGAATACATTCCAGAACTTTTCAGGGAGAGTGTTCCATTTTCTCAACATTTCTCTAGGGTCAAACTTGGCCAAACTTTTTCCCATTACATTTTTTTAATTGGAAAACAAACAAGAAACTGGGAATCGATTTGACGTAAATTATGCCACAAGCAGTTTTTCTTCAAGTAGCTATTTTTTTTAAAAGCAGGTAACAATAGAAGACAATGTTTTCCAATATAGGACCAGCAGTAGCAAACACAAAGTAGCAGTCTATGAGTACTTGGATAAAATATCCATTCTGCAATAATGCAACTTTAAGTACATATTGTTGATTGTCCATAACCTTTCCAGAGTTGGAAAGTCACACAAAAACAACAGCAACAACAAATACTGGCAGACCTTATAAAGAACTTTTTTCTTTAATTAAGAGGCCAGATAATGCCAGAGGCAACTGAGGGAATTGACGCAATTGAGTGAACCACTCTAACTCCATCTTTTGACTCAATTCTGGATCTAGCTCAGTTCTTTTTTTTTTCTATTCAGTTGTGAGTCTAGTGTCTAGGCCAACCTCTGTCTTGTGAGAACACTCTATTAATTTGTGGAAATTGGGAGAAAACCATTTTGGTATCATTTTAACCTAGCCCTGGGAGGCTGGAAAGCTGGACCACCTCTACCTGTTATTTAGAGACCATTAACTAAGGACCTAGTTTATGCTGAACAGAAAACCCAGTCACATCCAAAGACTGATGCAAGGGGTTTTCTCAAAATTATACATTTTCAACATCTCATATACCTAATCTGAAAATTGGCTGCATAGTGATTAATAAGTTATTGTTTCTATGTTTCTTTGATTGTTCACAGACACATGGGGGAAGTGGAATATGTTTTTTTTTTAAATTTAGGGAATTGTAACCATTTGCTCTCCACATCCCCAACTTGGAAAGTCTCTAATCTTTCATCCAATTAGAAATTAGATTACCTAATATTGTGTTGTTTCCTTTTAATCAATTGGTCTTATTTGATTGTTTTTAATGTATAAAAATCTGTCTCTTGCTGTATTCAGGGTCCAGTGCCAAAGCTGAGGAAAGTGGCTGGTTCCAATTTGTTAGGCAATTGGCATGCATTACATAATAAATCAAAAAATCTCAGAAGCTTGAACCTTTGTTTCTTCAGTAATTTCATTGTTCACCCTCCACACCTCATTTAACAAATGCCCTCTAAGTTCAGATGTGCAGAAAAGCTTAGATATATGCAGAATAAGCTACGTGGTACTTAATCAATTTTTCAAAATAAAGTTTCAGGATAATAACAGTAAGATAAAAGGGAAAAAAACATGGAGGAATGAAGTCCTAACTACTATAGATGTTTATCTTTTTGGTGGTAAGGAGGAAGACCTTTTTAAGGTATGTTACAAATAATGAGAAAGCAAATAAAAAGTATCATACTTGAAGTTTCACAAAATATATGCAATGTTTTCCATTTGCTGTCATTATTTACATGAAGTCTTTATAACCACCCTGAATTATCTATCACTTGATCTGCTAACCTCTCTCTAAGTCAGCAGAACAATGAAGTTCTTCAAACTTACCTAAACATTTTGCTAATTTACCATAAACAGTTCCATTCTTCTCAAAGACACAGACTACTGTTTTTAGTTTATTTTTCATTTTGTCTTTCATTTTTTCTTGTCATCTCTGTCAGAAATAGGTCAATTGTGACATTAACATTAGAAGAAATATCAGTTTTTACTTTGTTGATCTTATCTATTAATTAAGTTTTGATGGAGTTTTATTAAATTGGCCCCATTACAATCCTCAATTCTTTTGTTGTTATATGACCATTTCCATCCCAGTCAAATAGGAAAAAAGGTTTCTTTGAATTCTGCAACTGGCCTCTCAGTCAGTTAAGCAGCTATGTTGTAGCTATTGCTAGTGCCTTCCTATCTGACAACTTCTACCCTCAGGAGGAATACTTGGACTCCAAACTTGATCACCATAATTACACAGTGTTCAATTACATTATTATTTGTTGACACTTCTGTAGCCTTTGTCTGTATGGTTTTCTTGGTTTTTCTTATTTCATTCTTTACCATTTCGTATAAATATTCACATGGCTGAATTATTTTCTTCCTCTTTTTAAAATGTTTTTGGATGAGGCAAGAGTTGTTATCAGTTTATGGAACTCATCATAGAACATATCATACAACTAGTTTTTTAGAGGTGGAACTTCAACCCGTGACTTCTTGAATCAAAGGGAACTACTATGCCAGACATCTTAAAATACAGTAATATTCCATTACACTCATAAATCACAGCTTGTATAATCTTTAGGGATCTAATTTGTTTCCTATAGTCTGCTAAAGCTAAAGTTTTTTTTTTGTGAATGTATGTGTATATATACATATACATACATATACACACATATTTTATAAACATATATATATATACATATGCATATATACATATATGCATATGTATATATATATATATATATTTTTCCTAGTTCTCCTCCTTGGGGTATAGACTTAGAAGAGAGGCCCCCTTCTTAAGGGATATGTACTTTCTAATCATTTTAAAGTATTATTCCTAATTACCTAAGTAACTTTAAGAGTTTCAAAACATTAGTTCATACCAATTCTTTCTTAGGCATGTGTGTGGTGCAGTGGATATAAGTGGAATAGGGAAGGCCTGAGTTCACATTTGGGCTCAGATGATTACTAGCTATATGAACTTGGGTAAGTCACTTGACCTCTGTTCTTTCCAGTTTTCTTAACTTTAAAATGAAGATAATAGTAGCACCTACATCCCTGGATTGTTTTAAGGCTCAAATGAAATAATATTTGTAAAATAACTATAGCATGATACCTGACAAATAATAGGGTCTTAATAAAATGCTTGGTCCATTATTTTTCCCTTCACTGGGTTAAACATGGATCCTTATTTATCTCACCTATCATAAAAGAACTTTTATATTTATAGTACAGTAAAATTGGCAAGGCACTTTACTCACAACAACCTGTTAAATGGGTAGTGCTAACTAATAGTATGCTCTTCATTTCACAGGTGAGAAAACTGAGGCAATGAGAGATTAAAGGGCAATTATCCTGACTATATATTATGAATTTTATGTAGGCCAGGTTTTTAGAAGCGTTCTAATCTTCTTCTCTAATCAAAGAATATATGACCGTTACAACGGCCATCAAATTCTAAATAATCTTGCATAGAGGGAAGAATATTTTAGTTACTCCACGATCTTAATAACAAGATAGATAGATGTAGATATAGATATTTAGATATAATGAGGGACCTACATATATGTATACATATATAAACATACACATATAAATACATAATGGAGATATAGATATCTCTTATGCATATATGCACATATATCCGTATGTATCCATATATGTACCCATATATATGCGTATATATATACATATATATACATATATATATGTATGTATGTATGTAAAAAATCCCTATATTAGAACTTCCCTACCAAAATCACTTAAGCTAATTAATTTTTTGTCTATTGAGCACTTTATACATGAGGAGCTTTATACTTATGATGCAGCATAAACTAAAAAAAAAATACCCCAAAAAGACAAAAAAAAAACAAAACAAAGAACAAAAACTAACCTCTGCTAAGCATCATTCAAACAATCACTCATTTATATAATTGTTCCTATGGTACTAATGACCCCCTATAAGTTATTTTACCTAATAATATATTTGCATAAAAACTGGTTAATGACTTCAGAACTGGAAGCAGATCCCTTGATATAAGTGGCCTTTTGCTGCATTAAGCTGAATTGCCCAGCAAGGGGCTCAAACTGTGACTCTCTCTCTTTTCCAAAGGGAAAAACAATATTGCAAGTGAGGCTGACAGTAGTTTGAAGCTGACTAGTAAATTAACATGCTTACTGATGTATAAGTAATAATGCTTAGAGTGATAATCAAAAAGTCAGAGTGTTGATAAAGATGGTGATGATTTTACTGGGCACAAGAAGGCTGTTTCAGATTTAGTACTAATATTTTATGTAGCAGGACAGTAACTCCTTTCTGAAGTTGTAAAGCTACCGTTATGATATAACATGAATGCATAATTTAACACCAGATGACACTATGAACCTCTACCTTGGTCTTGTTTGATACAAAGGCTCTGAATCTGTGCTGCATGTGCTCGGCATCATAGTTATCAACCTCTATTCTGATGGACAAATAAGCTAAAGATTTAATCCTTTAGTTGGAGCCTTCAGTTTGATTGCTTTCTCCAGGGCAATAGAGACTGCCTATTCATGAAGCTGTAGGTTTTTGGATTTGCCAAGTCAGAATCAAATTTGCCTACTTTAGGTAAAAGCTATCTCTTCCATGAATTTGTTGTATTTCATAGTGCTTTAATTTTTCAAGATATTTCCTCAAAACAATCCTGTAAGATAGGTACCAGTATTGTTCTCTCCTAAACCACTCACTTTGGCATGAACAGAGACAGGAACATTTAGTTTTTATTCTTAGTACAGAAAAATTAAAAGCAATTTAGATAGATAGATAGATAGATATAGATAGATATACACATATACATACATGCATATATATGCATATATATATATATATATATGTTTATCTCAAGAGCAATGTGCTCATTGCTCTCCTAGATCCCCCAAATCCACAGGCAATAAGCTGTTCTCTATTCAGGGAGTCTATGGGGAAGATGTAATCTCAGTTTGTTTAGCTTGCCCACAACTTCTCTTCTTGCCTTAGATGATAAACTCTTCATAAATGATATAACAAAATTCCTATTTCATATCAGATTCACACTTCCAGTTGGTCCAGTTTTTTTTTTGTTTTTTTATATGAGGACTTGGGAACTTGTTACTAAGGACTTCTTACATCATGGGGAATAAAACTTGAAATCCAGTGTGACATGAAACTCCTAAAAGCCTTACCTTCTCATTGGCAGAAATCTCTGATTGTTTTTGTCCGCAGCTGGTTTTCTAATAGTGGAGCAGATGAGCTTGCATGTGCTCTCCAGAAACTAAGACAAAGTATCTCCATTATGTTTATCATTTTCCCACTCCTTCCTCTGATAAGCACTTAAAACAGTGTCCAGAATATGTTGATATTTAATGAATGCTTGTCCACTAGACTTTTTCCCTTCACCACTTATGAATTATTACTACTTATTATTGTTTTCTCTTCCTACAGCTAAAGTCTTGCTTCTCACAGGGACTAGATGGGCAGATAGAGTAAGAGAGATATGTATACCATGAAAGCAGGGTGGCATGAAAAGTTTTTATTTAAAAAGTTCCTCTGTATGTTCTAGAACTAGTATGGAATTAGCCCAATATGCCATGCCATCTTTACCTGGAGAAAAATATATTTGATCATAATACTTATATGCAGTCATTTCTTAAAAAAAGATTAAATTTTTATTCTATGTCTTCTGCTTAAGAAGGCAGGGCAGCATGTGGTATATTTTTAAAATATTATCATTAAAAAAATAAAACAATTTTTGAGTTTCAGTGATTAGCCTTTGATTGATAACAACTGCCAATTATATTGTATTTTATTCACATATGGCAAGTTAAATTTTACATGTATAGTTAATAAAATAAAAAAGAATATCTATTTTGTGCAGATAAGGAAACTGAATCTCAAAGAAAGAAAATAACTTTTCCATGGCTATTCAGATAATGTGAGTCAGAGGCAGGTTTCAAACTCAGATCTCCTTACCCCCAGTACAGTCCTCCTTTTCTTATTCTGTGATGTAACCTTTAATTACAAAGAATAGCTTAATCATTGAACCTAAAATAGGCAAAGAAACTATTAATGACCATGTAAATATAAATATGTGTCCAGAATGTATATTTTTGTGAACTCCTAAAATATGTTCCAAATATAAGTCTTAGTGAAGTTTTATGCTTTAATAAATTTCGGAGTATGAATACTAAAAAAAAATTAAATGTATTTTGAAAGTTTGATGTTTATTTTTTATGTTTAACAAAATAATGTTTAACATGTATTATTATAACATTATATACTTAGTTTTGTGAATTTTGTAGTATTCTATAAATGTTAATTTTAATAAGACAGTACACCTTGTCATTGTGTCTGATCATTTTTGAATGATACTTTCTTAGACCATTTGATTGGTAAAAAAAAAAAAAGTTCTCCTCCTTGAACATGTTGGAGACCTGTTCTATATTACACTTGTTTTTGTAGAATAACATCATATGTCTTATACTTGCATTAAACCTCATTTTTTTTAACAATTTAAGGCTAAAATTACAAATGCAATCTTTTACTAAATTGCAACTGATGAATGTTTTGACTAAGTTCAAAAATAAACTAGACCAATGCATAGCATAAGAGTGTGGTTACATTGAATTTTAGTAAGAAACATATTAATATGTAAACTTAAATAATTAACTTTTCAAATATTGTTTTTGTAGTATTTATATATCTGAAGTTATTAAAGCCTACACTTGAAATAAGACTTTTGGGACAATCTATATAAAGGAATACATGCATATATTTTTCTGAGAAACAAGAGTATGTCTTACATGTAAATATTAAGAATTAGTTGAGCTCAAGAATTAAATTTTATTTGCAAAATTTCCATTTGTCACAATTAAAATTATAAGCGCTATATTTTCCCTCCTTACAATTTTCTTCTTTCACATACTGCTAGGTTAAGAGACTGCTTCAGTGAAAAAGAATGTAATCATTCCAAAACAACAACAGTAAATGTGAAGAGTAACTTCATTTTAATTACTTGGTCTGCCTTAATGCATGTACACATGCACATACATACACACACATCCCTTGATATATTTGAACCCCTGAACTAATTAGGATTCATTTTACAATGCATTCATATTTATGCATCATGACATGGTGAGAAGAATGATAGACAAATTCTTAAGACTTAAAATCAAGTTTTCACTTGCCACTGACTAGTTCTGTGATTGTGGCAGCTCGTGGTACAAAGGATAGAGTGTTATGCCTAGATTCAAAAAGACCTGAGCTCAAATCTAGTCTTAGACACTTATTAGCTATCTGGCAATCATTTAACCTCTGCCTCCCTCAGTTTCCTGAATTATAAAAGGATAATAATGGCATCTACATTCCAAAGTTGTTAGGATCAAATGAAATTTTATTTGTAAAAGGCTTACCACAGTGTTTGGCACATCTTAAACACATAATAAATGTTTTCCTCCCTTTCTTCCTTCTCTCTTCCTTCCCTCCCTTATTTTCCTTCCTCATCTGCTTTTACTTTCTTCCTCCTTTCTTCTTTCCTTCCCCCCTACTTTTTTTCCCTTATTTCCTTTCTGTGTAGTCACCTGTATCTAAGCCTCAGTTTACTTTCCTCTAAATGACTAGCTTACCTCTCAGCATCTTTCTATTTCTAATAACAATTATTCTGTGGTTCCAAGAATTCATTGGTATTTTCAGCTCATCTCATTGCCCACGTAAGATAAGATTTTCCCACAAAACAGCTCCCTTTCCCCTTTTACCTTGTCTAATGAAAGCCACCAAGTGAAGATATGATGAATTGAGGCTTTACTCTATGATTTACTGGTGCAATTATAGAGTCCTGAAGGTTGCCAGGATTGACTCTTTCAATGATCACTGTGGCTTCTCTTGCTTCCCAAAACTTGACAGTTATGCTATATTGCTCGAGGTTAGGTTTGAGAATGTGCTCAGAGCATGCTTTTGTTTTTCAGTACTTACGGTCACCCCACTCAATCTCAGGACATAGTAGCAGCTTAGAGAACCTGTTGTGGACCATCCATCTTCTGCCCACATTGCCCAGCAGCTCTGAGTTGCAGAGAGTATTTATTCAATTTTTGTGCCTTGTCTTCCAAAAACTCAGTTCTGATGGTGATGTCTTACAATTGGATGCTAAGGATAACTCCTGGGTGACAATGACAACTGTTCAGGGAATCACAAGTACCATTTGCACATGGCAGCTGTAAGTCTTATAGTTTTAAAGGAGGTTGGATCAACTCTTATAGTTTACTATAGAGTAGTATGTCTCTGGCAGTCTGAGCTGGAAAGGATGGACAGGCTTTATTTCTCTTGTACTAACTCTTTATTCACCAAGTAATCCCAATACACACATAATTACTTTAGTTATGCATGTATACACATATATGTTTAAAATGTGTAACTATATATTATATACATGGTTATACCTACAGTATCTCACTATCTCAGTGTCTTTATATGTATATGCAAAAGTTATATATGAATATATATGTATATGTGTGTGCATGATATTACTTCATTTAATTCTCACAACAACCCTGAAATATAGTCACTATAATTATCCCTCACATGCAGTTGATGAAACTGAGCCAAATTTTATATAGTTTGTTCAGGGTCACAATTCATCATCAAGAAATTTCAATATCACCTAAGACTCACTTAGCCCTGGTACTCACATCATCTCAGTCTCCTTTGATCCTCTGATTGGACCCTAGTACTAGAGGGCAGAACCATGGGCTTCAGAGCCTTTGTTTAAGATAGGGCCCACCAGAATTCTCCAATTTCCTATCAGTTGTACTCTTGTTGTTGTTGTTGTTGTTATTTTTTAACTCATGATCCCTTTCCCACCCTCATTAGTTTTCTTTTCAACTTCCTTCTGTGTGTTGTCCTTCCCCATTAGTTTGTAAACTCCCTGAGGGAAATGATTGTGTTTTTTTTTTCTTTTTATTTGTATTTATATCCTTATAGCACTGTGCCTGGAACTTAGAAGGTTCTTGAGGGGAAAGAGGAGAGAGAGAGAAAAAAAAATCTGGAAAAACAGAGCATGAGAATAGAACTGCTAATGTGCATCTGTTGAGTTAGTTTTTACAAGAGGTAGTACCTATGAAAATGACATTTCAGATGTATGTTGAACCTTGAAAGATAGGTCTATTCTGGCTAAGTAAAGGACTTTGAACCTAAACAGAAGAAATTGTACTTTATTCTAAAGGTGATAGGGAGCAACCAAAGTTTATTGTCATATCCATACTTAAGAAATATTGTTCTGGCAATGATTTAGAAGATGTGCCGAGGAAAGGAAATACTTGAGGCAGCACAATCAATTAGAAAACCATTGCAATAGTCTAGGCAAGAAGTTATTAGGACCCAAACTAAAGTGGTAGCCATAAGAATAGAGAGAAGGGGTAAGATGAAAGAAATCTTGTTATTGAAGAAACATCAAAATTTGGTAGCTGATTAGATATTTGGGATGAGGGAAAATAAGTGGTCAAAGATAATGTAAAAGTTATAAAGCTAGGATACTGGAAAAATAGTGATACCTTTGACAGAAATAGGAAAGATTAAAAGAGGGAATCTGGGGAGAGCAGAATATAATAACTTGTTTTTAACACTTTTAATTTGCAATTGAAAAGTGTCAATGTAGCTCAACAGAGACACTGAATTTGGACAAATAGATTTTGAAATCATCTGCCTATAATCTTAATTGAATACACAGGAGATGACAACATAGCAATGTGAGATAGTACACAATGAAAAGAGGAAAGAGTCCAGTACAGTCTGGAACGATACCCATTGTTAGTGGACATTACATGAATGAAGAATCAGAGAAGGCTGCTGAGAAGCAGTGGTGAGACAGATAAGAAGAAGAAAAAGGGTCAACTAAAACAAAACAAAACAGAAAGAAAAACTACAGAGAAGTGAGTAGCTAGGAAGGGGTAAACAAGAGTGGCAAATGCTACAAGAGTTCAGGGATAAGAATTGACAAAAGACCACTAAATTTGGTAATTAAGAGATGACTGGTGCCATTACAGAGAGGAGTTTTAGCTGAATGAGAAGGTTGGAAGACAGACTGAAAATTTTAGAATAGTCGACAACACATCTATTTAGGGATGATCATTAAAGGATTGGAACTGATGAGGTAACTAAAAGAGTATATTGAGAGACAAGAGAAAACTGAATTCAGAACTTTGGGGAGAATTCACAAATGGGAATCTGATATGAACGAGGAGCCTGCAAAGGAGACTGAGGCATAGACAGACACGTAGGAAGATAATTGGGAGAAAATAGTGTCAGAAAGAGGAGAATTCAGGAGGATAATATAGTCAATAGTGAAAAATACAGCAGAGAGATGAGAGAGAATAAAGACTTAAAAAATTCCAGGGGATGCTAAAAGACTACAAAGTATGTATTCCAAGTAAAACATTTTAACCAAAATAGAAATTTTTATTGATAAAGGAGAAGGAACATAGCAAAGAGGAATGAATGATAGAATTAGAAAGACTCAAATTCAAGGCCAGCCTCTAGAAAAAATTGGCTCTGGGACTCAGAACAATTCATGTTTCAGTGTTCTAAGGTAACTCTCAAAGAATACAGTTACAGGAGAGTTGCTTTATATCAGTTGAGAGTTTCATCACTAAGAGTTCTCTACACCAATGAAATCATGGGTCTGATTAAAAAAATGTTTGTGCACATATAGATTGATAAAAATAATCTGTTGAATATTTTCTCAGCATTGAGCTGAGTCTATTATATCTTAAATTCTCATATACCTTACAGTCTACATATAATCTTTTACTACTTCTTATGTAGAAATTGCTACTTTTCTCTGTAAATTCTAACAGTTAAGCTTGTTAATGAGAAAGGAGTTGCTGCTCGAATGTAAAAGAATTTCTCTTGAGAATGTGGCAAAAACTTAAACAACCTAAGATATTAGCATCATAGAATAAACAATCTGCTTCTGCTTCTTAAGAGGGAAAGTCATAACCAAGGGGATGTTCTTAAGCCATACCCATGAAACATATACATATGTATACATATACAGACACATATGTACCCTGTGTATATATGCATATAAATGTTTATAATACATAACCACACATATACATGTGTTTAATATGCATGCATCCATAGGTATGCATGCATGAATTTATATATGTTTACATATATTTGTTTACAGATGTGTGTGTGTGTATATGTGTGTGTGTGTGTGTGTGTGTGTGTGTACGCAGAAGATAGAATAGGTAACAATTGGCAACATTAGTATCTTATTTTTGCTATTTCTAAATTATCAGATTATGTCTTTATCATGTTTCCATTTTCTAAAATATATTGCTTATATCAAATTCCAGAATGATTTAATTTCAATTATGGTCATTTCAAATCCTGCAATATTCCTTAATTTTCCTAGATTTTATTTAAACATCTGTACAGCTATTTTGCTATGCTCAATAAGCTACCCTAATAATCATTCTTCTAATTAATACACCCTTATGTGATGGCATGTTGCTAATTAAGAGGTGGGACTGTGATAAACTGACAAGATCAGACTTTCTTGAAAAGCTCTGTTGTAAGTAGAACCTTGTCAGCATCAGGGTGGACTGGGCACTGATAATGAGTGACCCCTGTAAGTGTTGAAAGTGTCCTAAATCTGCTGATGGTGTACATGCCATATTGATTGATACCAAGGAGAAATGCCAGAACACCATTATAACACTTTCAAAAGAAGCTCCATTGCAGCCAAAAATGGAAAACACTAGGATATGTCAGATTCCATGAAATGAAATTCTTTAAAGTAGGTAGGATATATAATGCATATCCATGAATTTGTGCATATTACCCTTGGATTCCAATCCTGAAATGACTAAATGATGGTGTCCTTTTCTTTCAGGGTTCAGCTCAAACACCTTCTCCTTATTAGTTGAACATGATCTCTGCTTCCAAAAAATTTCCTTCAAGCCTTTTATCTGAACTGCTCCTTTGTCTTCATCACATTTTAACTTTAGTATAAATGCACAGTACAATGTACGCTCTTTGAATTCAGGGACTGGTTTCCTTTTGGATTTATATTCCTAGCATTTAGCACATATTAGATATATAGTAGGTACCTAACTGCATGTTTATTGATCAGGATGCTTCTTCTTCTCAGAGTGTGAGTTCCTTGAGGACAGGGACTATATGATTTTAATTTTTTCTATCCTCGGTGCTTTACACAGTATGTGGCACAAGCAAACACTTCAAGGGAGAAGTTTTCTAGTTTATTCAAAAAGTTCAAATATTTCTTCTTGCTAATAATTCTGTTAATGTAGTTTTATACTTATGTGACACTTAATGAAGTTTAAGGTACATTGGCACTTCAAAAATATTTTTCATACTGTTTAATCCTCACAATCTTATTAAGAAGGCAAAGCAGGTATCATTTTCTCGTATTATGGATGAGGTAGCTGAGGCTTAGAGAGTCCAAGGTTACACAAAGAATAAGTGAAAGAACCAAGGTTACAATAAGAAAGGTCTTTGAATTCCTGGTCTAAGTCCTAAATTTTCCACCTCATGCCTCTGTTTTGTTTTGTTTTTAAATTTTGCATTACTTCTTAATTACTCCACTATAATTGCAGTTGGCTTATTGCATATGAGGACAGATTATACACACAAAAACAAATTTATTTTTTGAGAATAAGTGCATCCGGAGCATTTTGATTTCAGTATACATTTGATGCTTAATTTGGCTTGACTTTTCAACTTGTGTGACGTATAATTCATTTCTGGGTTTTTTAATCAAGGGATGTGAGGGAGAATTTCTGTAGCCATCTGGTAAAACAACAGGAGGACTATTAGACCCCAAATGAACGGAGAACAGCAAAAGTAGTAAACAAATATTAAATGTTGAAGCAACATAAGACTACTTGGTTGGGCCTATCCTATAACTGAACATATTTTCAGAACAAGAGAAGCTTGTGATCTGGAATAAAAATGTCAGCTTGCAAATGAATAGAGGAGTGAAAATAATGAGAATACAAGCAAGTAATATAAAGAATAGAAGCAGACAGACATATACCCTAATAAACAGAATGTATTCATGAACTCAGTATAACTCCTAGAGGAAAATCTGCCCTAAAGAATGCTACAATGCTCACTTATTAAACATAACTTATTGTGAGTAATGGAGAAAGCAGTCATGTACAACACAATGAGAACCTTATATTTTTGACAGGTACCTTGAATAGTAAAAAGAATCAATTCTATGTCTGATGACAATTTTCATTATTATTATCAAATAATGCGTAAAACAGGGTGATTATACTCACTAGTCTTGGGAAGTAACACCCATGGATATGTAGCCTGGCAACTGCTCCTGCAGGTTCTACAGTCACAGCTGTTGAAGATAGATAAAAGAAAGTTCTTGCCACAAAAGTCCTTGACATTGTCAAACGATTAAGCATCAAAAACTGGCTTAATTTTATCAGTGAAAATAATATTGAAGACAAGTCATTAACATCTGCTTGACAGCCATATCCTGACGAACATGAGATTTTTCCATATGACTTCCAAATGTGTCATCTCCCTCATTTGAATATGAGCTCCTGGAGAGCAGGGACTCTTACTTTTCTATTCTTATCCCCAGCACTTAACAGAGTGATTTGCTCTATTCAAGTACTTATTAAGTGCTTTATTCATTCACTCAGTCATTGAAGGCATTTGCAACTGTCATGCACAGAGTTCAAATGTATTATGCATGCTCTGTAGATGGTGACATCTTCTAGATGCTTTTTTTTTATAGAAAACACTGACATCATTCCACCAAGCCCTGAAACATAACAGAGTCTTTTATGTGAAATTCAAAAAATCACTTAATAGAACATAACCTAATGACCTCCAAGGGAAAAAAATAGTAGATAAAGAATGCATATTGTTTATACTGTGATTGTATGACCAATATGAACAGGGACTGTAGAGGAGAAGTGAATGGGCCCAGATGATCAGACCAGAGCTAGATTTTTCTTGGCAAAATGTACAGTGCTCTTAATGGCCTCAAGTATGCCTAAGAAAGAGACCCAAACAAGACCTATAAAATAAAAAGAATGAAAAAACTAGAAGAAAATGTGAAATATTTCATTAGAAAAACAATTGACATGAAAAATAAATTGAGGAGTAAATAATTTAAGAATTATTAGATTACCTGAAAGCCATGATCAAAGAGCCTCAACATCATAAGTCAAGAAATTATGAAGGAAAATCACCCTGATAGCCCAGAAACATAAATTGAAAGAATTCACTAATCACCACCTGAAAGAGATACAAAAATGAAAATTCCCAGATGTATTATAGCCAATCTCAGAGCTCCCAGGTCAAGGACAAAGTATTACAAGGATTGAGAAAGAAACCATCCAAATATCATTGAGCCTCAGTCAGAATCATACAAGATTTAGCATCTACCACCTTAAAGAAACAGAAAGTTTGGAGTGTGATATTCTGGAAGGCAAAAGAGCTAGGATTACAAGCAAAACCTACACAGAAAAAAATAGAATACAATCATTCAGGGGGAAAATGGATATTTAAGTGACATAGAAGACTTTGAAGCATTCATGATGAAAAAGGCAGAGTGAAATAGAAAATTTGACTTTCAAACATAAGACTCAAGCATAAAAAAGTAAACATGAAAAAAGACTTATAAAGGAGCCAATGAGATTAAAATGTTTATATTGCCATATGAAAAAGTGACAGATGAAACTCCTGAAGAGTTAGAAGGATTCAACAAAGACAGAGAGTATGGGAATGACTTGATCTTATTGGAATGAAATTTTACAAAAATAAATGAGCAAGAAAAAGGGATGCACTGGGAGAAAGGGGAAGGGAGAATAGGGAAAATTATCTCACATTTTAAAAAAGCATTCAAGGAAGAGCTTTTAAAGTGGAGGGGAAAATGGTGTGGAGCTGAGTCATGCTTGAACCTCACTCTCGTCTAAATTGGTTCAAAGAGGTGTGTGTGTCTGTCTGTCTGTACATACATACACATAAATATGTTCAAATCAGTATTGAAATCTATAGTAAATAGCCATATTAACTATTTTTTGGTAAATGAAGTTATCCAAACTTTGAGGACAAGAGCTCATCACTTGACAAAAGTTGCTGGGAAAAGACAAAAGCAGTTTCTTAAAAACTAGGCATAGATCAACACCTCAAACTGTATGCCAAAATATGGTGAAAATAGGCAAATGATTTAGACTCAGAGGGTGATATAATAAGTAAATTAGGGGAGCATGGAAAAATCTATCTGTCAAATCTAGATAAGAGAAAAATTCATGACCAAACAAGTTAGAGAAAAATCAAAGGACCAATGGAAAAAATTAGTTGCATGAAATTAAAAAGTTTTTGCACACATAAAACTAGTGCAGCCAAAATTAGAAGGAAAGCAAGAAACTGGGGAGAGGAGATTTTAAAGAATTTTTTTTTCTGATGAAGCCCTTTTTTCTCAAATATATAGGAAACTCTATAAAACTTTATAAAAAAAAAGAGACATTCCACAATTGATAAATGATAAAGGAACATGAACAGGAAGTTTTCAGAAGAAAGCAAAGCTGTTAATACTCACATAAAAAAAATTCTATATCGCTGTTTATTAGATAAATGCAAGTTAAAACAACTATGACATATTCCCTCACATGTATCAGATGGCTAGCTTGGCAGAAAAGGAAAATGATAAATGCTGGAGGGGTATGGATTTAATAGGGAAACTAATGCACTATTGGTGGAGTTATAGAATGGTCTGACAATTGAGAACTATGTCCATTAAGTTACAAAACTATGCAAATCCCTTGATCCAGTTATACCATTACTAGGTGTGTATCCCAAGGAGATAAAATAAAAGGAAAATGGAAAAAATTGTTAAAAAATATTGATAGTGGCTCTTTTTGTGGAGGTAAAGAATTGGAAATTGTGAGGATGTCCATCAATTTTGAGAACTGCTGAAGAAGTTATAGTATATGATTGTGATGGCATGCTATTATGCTCTAAGAAATAATGAGGATGGTTTCAGAAAAACCTGAGAAGTGTCACATGAACTGATAAAAAATGAAGTGAACAGAAACAAGAGATCATTGTAGACAGTAACCACACTATTGAAATGATGATCAACTCTGAAAGATTTAGCTCTTCTTAACAAGACAAGATAATTCCAATGGACCCTGAAGAAAATACATTCCATCTCCAGAGTGAGAATTGATGAACTCTGAGTACAGATTAAAGCATTATTTTTCACTTTATTATTATTGGGTTTGTGTGTGCATGTGTGTTTTTTTTTTCTTTTGCAACATGGCTAATATGGAAATATGCTTTTGCATGACTTCATGTGTATAATCAATATCATATTGCTGTCCTTTTCAAGGGGTGATGGGAGGACAAAGGGAGAGAATTTGGTACATAAATAAAAAAAATGTAAAAATTGTAAATGTAATTGGGAAATATTTAATAAAATAAATAAAGCCTGTTTTAAAATAATTTTCTAATAATCCTATACTCATGATTCATGAAATACCACAATCTTTGAACAATCAAAATCTTTAGTCATTCAAAGGACAATGGAAAAATTTATGCTAGACCTACAAAAGCTAGAGCATATTACCAGTGGTGGGGGTGGGAAAATAGTGACAGGTTATCAAAGAGATGCATAATAAGAAAACTAAGTAGACTAGTTATATAATGAAAGTGAGGGATAACAAATGGATATTTTCCCAATGGTATTACCACATATGTAATATCAAGAAACCCACTGAGAGTCTGTCATCACATTTTATAACTGTTGCATAGAATTTATGGAAGGCCGTGGATAAGGTTTATACAGTATACGAGTGGGTACATAGGTTGTGATATGCCCCATATTGACTATGATATATATACATACATACATAGAAATATTGATATATTGAAGTTTGAAAGACATGTCTTGTTATTTGACATGATTGTAGAAATGCTAGTGATAGCAGTAAGACAAGTAAAATTAAAGGCATAAACAAAAGGAGCAAAGACAAATGAGTCTTACTTAGACATGATGATTTACTTAGAAAACCTAAGGGAATCAGTAAAGAAATGAATTTAGAAACTTATAGCTTCCATAAACTAGCAAAGTGTAAAATAAAACTGCAAAAGTCAAAAGCATTTTGATACAGGCATAAAATTAAGAAAATAATAGAAAGTCTAATACAAAATGACTATAAAATGAGCAAATTATCTCAAAATCAATCTGCTAGGGAAGAAATAAGTTTTTTCATAGATAAATATATAGAAATATTACAAAACATTTCTTATATAATTAGAGGGATAATTATTGCTTATAGGTGTACTGTAACAACATAGATAACATTAATGATATTTCCTAAATCAATTAAAATATATTAAGTACCTACTATGTTCCAAGAGCTTGATGCTATGGATAAAAAGACAAAAATGAAATAGTCTCTGCCCTCAAAAAGCTTATATTCTATAAATAAATTTATTAGCAAATGCATTGCAATACTAATCAAATCATCAAAAAATGTACTTTAAGGAACCCTACAAAACAGTAACAAAATCCATTTGAAGAGATTAGTTGCTTGCCCCATTAAATTGTGATATCCTTAAGAGCAATAACATTTTGGAGGAGAATTCTTTGTATACTGAGTCCTTAGCAGATTCACTAGTACATAGTGTTTTGTTCTTTGTGACCATGTTTGGGATTTTCTTGACAAAGATGACGGAGTGCCTTGTCATTTCCTTTTTCCAGATCATTTTACACATGAAGAAACTGAAGCAAACATGATTAAATGAATTGCCCAGGGTCACAGAGTTAGTCAGTGTAAGGCCACGTTTGAACTCAGGAAGATGTGTCTTTCTGAATCCTGGCCCTAGTACATTGTAGATGCTTAATAAATGTTTGTTGATTTGACTTGAACAGAAAACCTACAAATCTCAAGGGAAATAATATTTTTAAGAATGACAATAGGGTAATAATGCTTCCAAATCTCAAAATATTTAATAAACAGAAATCCTTAAAAAAAAAAAGTTCTTAGATTAAAAATGCTAAAGTAAGGGCAGCTAGGTGGTGCAATGGATAGACCATTGGCCCTTGTGTCAGGAGGACCTGAGTTCAAATCTGGCTTCAGACACATAACATTTACTAGCTTTATGAACCTGGGTAAGTCACTTAACACCATTGCCTAGCCAAAACAACAACACAAAAAATGCTAAAGTAAATAAATACATGCACTTAATAATTTATTGTTTAACAAACACAAAAATATAAATTTCTTGGAAATAATTCCTTATTTGAAAACTACTGTGAAAATGTCATAGTAGTTTGTCAAAAATCAGTCAATATAAAAAAAATACCATATTTAACAAATTCAAAATATATATAACCTAAATACGAAAGCAAATACCATATATAATTAGATGAGAATGAGATCATATACCTTTCAAATGTATGACTAGAAGAATTGTTTACTAAACCAGGTATAGATGAGATCAAAAATGATAAAATTAGTCATTCAAATTATGTAAATTTGGAAATCTTTTACACCAACAAAAATTAAAATTAATAAGAAGAGAGGATTCTGGGAAGATGGCAGAGTAGATCAGAAAATTCCAAGCTTTCCAGATTTCCTCCACAAATAAGACAAAACAGTGCCTCAGGAAGAATGTAGAACAGTACAAATAAACAAAAGTTTGATGGATGAGTCATCCTCCTGGGAAAACCTGAGAAGATCCAAGGTTTGGTCCCCATGAAACGTAAGCACCTCCAGGCTAGTTCCACTGAAATAGCAGGGATTAAGCCCTGGAGCTGTCTGGGTTGAGAGGTAGACTCAGGCACAGGCATAGAAATTTTTACCTCCCAGACAATGTGGGGAGTCAGGCATCTGAGCAGGGGTAGATTGAGGTTACCTCTGTTGATAAGGGACACTAGACCCAGCAGTGCTGGTGAGCAGGAACCAACACAAACCTGTTAAGTGCAGAAGTAGTGGGGCAGGGACATCACTGGTTCTGGGCACTTACAGGAGGGCAAAATTCTTGGTTCCAGTTCCAGGCCAGAGGGGAGAACTGAAGGAGGATCTGAGGCCAGAGACACCATTCCCCGTACCCCAGGAATAGAGGTGATTATGATAAATGAACTGCTATAAATCAATGAATAAATGAGCAAAAGAGAAAGAACCCAGCTATAGAAATGGGAATAGAGAAGACTGGACTTCATCTTCAGAGAAACACCGTGAAGCAAAAAAGCTTCTCCTACCCCAAAGAGTAACATCAAATGGTCACCTGCCAAAAAAGAATTAATAGAAGTTAAAGAAAATTTTAAAAATAAAATGAGAGAGACTGAGGAGAAATTAACAACAAAAAAAAGAACAATCCCAAAAAATAAGAAGGTTATAAAAAGAAAGTCAGCCAACTAAAAAAAGAGATCCAGAATCTCATGGAAGAAAATGACTCCTAGAAAATTAGAATGGGAAGGGGAAGCCAGAAAAATTATGAGAGACCAAGAAAAAGCAAAACAAAATATGAAGAATAAAATAATAGAAGATAAAGTGAAACATCTCACAGGAAAAACAACTGATCTGGAGAAAGATCAAGAAGAGAAAGGATAAGAATAATTGGATGATGTGAAAGCTATGATTTTTAAAAAAGAAGTTTCATGAAATAATTAAAGAAAATTGTCCTGAAGTGTTAAAACAAGAGGGGATAGTAGAAATAGAAAAAAAAAAATCCACTGATCACCACCTAAAGGAGAACTCATGAGGAAAACCTACAGAAATATCATAGCTAAATTCTGAAACGCTCAGATCAAGGAGAAAAGATTACGAGCAACAAAAAAAAAAATCAAATATGACAGAGCTGCAATTAGAATCACACAAGACCTAGCAGCAACTACACTAAAAGACTACAGGTCTTAGAACACCATATATTGGAGAGCAAAAAAACTGGGGTTGCAGCCAAAACTATGATACCCAGCAAAGCTAAGTATAATCCTGAACAAACAAAAAGATGGACATTCAATGAATAGCCAGAATTTCAGGATTTTTTTTGCAAAAAAGACCTGAAATCAATAGAAAATTTGGCATGAAAGATCCCAGAGAACTATAAGATAAAAATCAAAGATTAATTAATTATGTGAGGAAATCTAAATTGTATGTCTAAGATTGTTATTAATAATTGTATAGTTCAAAAGAAATATTGAGGTTGACCTGAGTATAATGTGATGATGAAAAAGCAAACTGTCTAGGAAAAGGTAAAAAGAGCAATTATATTATACAAATAAGGTACAAGAGTAAGAACTGATGGGGAGGATTGGGGAGGATGACTGGTAGTTCTGGAACCCTACTGGATAGGTTCATTATATGATTCATGAGCCAGAACCACATATTCTGCTCTTTAGAAAACCTCTTCCAAAAGAAAAACAAAAATGAAGTTTATTTTGGTTCTTAACTTAATTTTTTTCAAACTATGCATATGTGTATATATGCTAGTATTCAGTGAGTACTTGAAAAATGTACAAATCATTCGTCCATACCTATGCATGAGCTGTATTCTTCATAGTAACAAGGTTCAGTTAAATGCCACTGCAAGCAAGCTGCTTTACAATGTTTAAGATACAATTTTTCTTTAGTCACTTTTCTCTTTAAGTGCCTATTTGATTTCTCCTTGAATTACATTTGTTTAATAAAGTCCACATGTTACATGGAAAAAAATTGGGCATGGGTTAATGAGGAAACAACATATATATCTAGAAGGGAATAAAAGTCTTCTAAATCCAGAAAGAAATAAAAGGCTAAGGGGATGGGGAAGTGAGAAGAGGATAAGGGAGGGATCTTTAAAGAGGGTTAGATTAAGTGATAGGAGGACAAGGTAGCAGGTAGAAGTAAAGCAGAGGAGTTAAGAGGGATGAGAAACAAGAGATATACACAAACAAAATAAAGATCAAGAGCAGCAGGTGTAGTAATCATGATCTCAGACAAAGTTGGCTAAAATAGATTTAATCAAAAGAGAAAAATAAGGAAACTACAAAATATGTTAACCATACTGATCAATATTGTTTTAGACTGTTTAAAATGACTAGACACTATAAGGTTGGAATATTGCTGTGGTGTAGGAAATGAGTTTGTGGAGTTAGAAAAAATATGGAAAGGGGCTTTTGAATGAATCTTTTTCAGAGAAACAGGATAAACAAGTATAGTATGATTTTAAACTGCTGCACACGAATGTATAATGGATTACAGATATGTATGTATATGTATGTGTATGTGATCACATGTGTATATTCACATGTATGTATACATTTATGTGTATGTATATATTATGTGTTTATATATACATATACATACACAGATCTATATATCTCCATCTCTACCTCTCTTTCTATCTATCTATCTATTCATCCATGCTGTCTTGTAGCCCTCTTCTTGGGAGGGGGGCAGGAAGAGAACAAAGTAAATAGTGCACAGCAGGGGCGGAGCCAAGATGGCAGAGTGAAAGCAGTGACTTGCTTGAGCTCTCATCCAAACCCCTCCAAATACTCATAAAAAATGGCTCTAAACAAATTCTGAAGCAGCAGAACCCACAGAACGACAGAGTGAAACAAATTTCCAGCCCAAGACAACCTGGATGATTGATCAGAAAGGTGTATCGCTCTGGGCTGGGAGCGCAGTGCAGCGCGGTGTGGGAGGGCACAGGCCGCAGAAAAACCTGGAGCAGGCCTCAGAGGACTGAATCATGGGCAGCTGTGGAGGTTTCCAGACTCCTTAATCCACAAATGCCAAAGACAACTTAGAAGGTCGGTGGGAAAAGTCTGTTTTTGTCGGTGGTCAGAGAGGAAGGCGGGTTTCAACTCCATTCCCCAGAGTGCCCTGGGGTGCATCTGCTTCCTGAGCTTCATGCCCACAGACTGAGGGGGAATCCAGTGGCTGATCAGAGATGGACTGCAGAGACTTTTTTGCCAGTGCTGAGGCAGGAATCTCTTGCTTTGTCTGTGTGTGGATCTTGGTCATAGTTCTGGGCAGCGGTGATGGGGTGAGGATGAATGCTGGCGTGGTGGAGCTTGTAGTGGCTGTGGAGAGGAACCCTTCCTCACAGTTACGGGGCAGAAAGGAATACTTGTGCTCACAGGCCAGGAAAGGAGCAAACACCTTGCCCCTTATAATATCACCTTGGAAGAACTGAAAATTTACAGGTCCCTACAAGTATCTCTGAAAACAGCTACACAAACCCCTGAAGCTTGGGACAGTACACTCTCCACATTGGAAGCAGACTCTTACCTTAACAGAGTTTAAAACTCAGGTAATTGGCTGGGATCATGAGCAAGCAGCACAAAAAGAGTCAGACTATATTATCTTACTTTGGTGAAGAAGAAGATCAAAATATACAATCAGAAGAAGACAACAAAATCAAAGCTCCTACATCCAAAGCCTCCAAGAAAAATATGACTCAGTCCCAGGCCTTGGAAGAGCTCAAAAGGGATTTTGAGAAGCAAGTAAGGGAAGTAGAGGAAAAACTGGGAAGAGAAATGAGAGTGATGCAAGAAAATCATGAAAAACAAGTCAACAGCTTGCTAAAGGAGACCCAAAAAAATACTGAAGAAAATAACACCTTAAAAAATAGCCTAACCCAAATGGCAAAAGAGGTCCAAAAAGCCAATGAGGAGAAAAATGCCCTAAAAAGAAAAATTGGCCAAATGGAAAAGGAAGTCCAAAAGATTACTGAAGAAAATACTTCCTTAAAAATTAGAATAGAGCAATTGGAAGACAGTGACTTTATGAGAAATCAAGACACTGTAAACAAATCCAAAAGAATGAAAAATTAGAAAACAATGTGAAATATCTCATTGGAAAAACAACTGACCTGGAAAATAGATCCAGGAGAGAGAATTTAAAAATTATTGGACTATCTGAAAGCCATGATCAATAAAAGAGCCTAGACATCATCTTTCAAGAAATTATCAAGGAAAACTGCCCTGATATAGTAGAACCAGAGGGCAAAATAGAAATTGAAAGAATCCACAGATCTCCTCCTGAAAGAGATCCCCAAAGGAAAACTCCTAGGAATATTGTAGCCAAATTCCAGAGTTCCCAGGTCAAGGAGAAAATATTACAAGCTGCCAGAAGGAAACAATTCAAGTACTGTGGAAACACAATCAGGATAACACAAGATTTAGCAGCTTCTACATTAAAGGACCACAGGGCATGGAATATAATATTCCAGAGGGCAAAGGAGATAGACTTACAACCAAGAATCACCTACCCAGCAAAACTGAGTATAATCCTTCAGGGGAAAAAATTGTCATTCAGTGAAATAGAGGACTTTCCTGATGAAAAGACCAGAGCTAAACAGAAAATTTGACTTTCAAATACAGGACTCCAGTGGAACATGAAGAGGTAAACAGGAAAGAGAAATCATAAGAGACTTATTAAGATTGAACTGTTTACATTCCTGCATGGAAAGATATTTGTAAACTCATGAGACTTTGTCAGTATTAGGGTAGTTGAAGGAAAAAAATTGTATGTATGTATAGATAGATAGATAGATAGATAGATAGATAGATAGATAGATAGATAGATAGATAGATAGATAGAGGCACAGGGTGAGTTGAAGATTAAGGGGTCATATCTGGAGAATAAAATTAAGGGATGAGAGAGGATGATACTCAGAGGAAGAAAGGGAGAGGTAGAATGGGGTAAATTATCTCACAAAAAAAAACAGAAAAGAAAAGTCTCTACAGTGGAGGGGAAACAGGGGAAGGTGAGAGGGAATGAGGAATCTTATTCTCATAGGATTTGGCTTAAGGAGAATAACATACACATTCAATTGGGTATGGAAATCTGTCTTACCCTACAGGAAAATAGGGGGAGAAGGGGACAAGATAGCAGGGGGGTGATAGAGAGGAGGGCAGATTGGGAAAGAGGGTAATCAGAAGCAAATACTTCTGAGGAGGGACAGGGTCAGAAGAAAGAATAGAATAAATGGGAGGTCAGGATAGGATTAAGGGAAATAGAGTTAGTTTTTCACAACATGTCTACTAAGGAAGTGTTTTGCATAACTGCACATGTACAACCTATATTGAGTTGCTTGCCTTTTCAATGAGGGTGGGTGGGGAGGGAGGAAGGGAGAAAATTTGGAACTCAAAGTTTTAAAAACATGTTTTAAAAAAATGTTTTCACATTCAACTGGGAAATAAGAAATACAGGAAGTGGGGTACAGAAGTCTATCCTGCTCTACAGGAAAATAGAAGAGGAAGGGGATAAGAGAAGGGAGGGGGGAGAGGTAGAAGAGAAGGCAGAACAGGGGAAGGGGTATTCAGAATGCATGCAATCTTGGGTGGGGGAGGGGTGAGAAATTTGGAACTCAAATCTTGTGGAAGTGAATATTGAAAACTAAAAATAAATAAATTTATATTTAAAAAAAGTACACAGCAAAGAACAAAAGAAAACCTATGAGGAAGCAAAGAAAAGACGGACAGCTCTGAACACCATATGTAGTATTTATTATACAGGCTTTCTTGAAATGCAAATTTGTTACTTTGTGTTTTGAATCCTCTCTTAACGTACTGCTGTGCACAATGTTAGTCTTTTTTTTCTTTTCGTATTTTGTATTTAAATTTTAGTATTTAAGTTTATAATGTTTTTTATTATTTTTGTATTTGTTTTAATTTTAAGTTAAAAATAAATTAATTTTACAAAGCAGAATAAAAAACAGAAAGAATCAACTAGAGAAAAAAATCATTTTACCAACTATATATAGTAAGATTTTAGTTTCCAAGTTGTGCAGGGAATTAACACAAATATCTAAACCTAAGGACCCTTTCTCTAATGATAAGTGTTAGGAACATAGACCTATATCTGGAATGAACCACAGTGGTTATAAGCAAATAGCTCTCAAAATAAGAATCACAAATTATTAACAACCATATATAATAATGCTCTAAATTACTAACAATAAGAGATTGAATATAAAAACAATTTTGAAGTTTCACTGCACACAACCCCCACCCCCAAAAATGGCAAAAATAATAATAGAGAGGAACAGTAAATGTTGAGGGGAGGAGTAGAAAAACATATTGATTTACTATTGGAGGAGCTTTATCTTGCTGCAAAATAAATAAAGTTAACATGCATTAATTAAGTGCCACTATATGACAGGCAACCTACTAAGCAGTTGAAAAAACAAAGAAATGTAAAATTGCCCTTGTTCTCGAGGAAGCTACAGTTTAATGTTGGAGGAAACATGCAAACAGTAATGTACAAACAAGATGTAGGCCTTATAAATTGAAGATAATCTCAGGGGAAAGCATGAAACTTAAGGGTCAGGAGAAACCACTTCTTGTAGAGTCTGGGATTTTTATCTAAGCCTTGAAGGAAATAGGACATCTAGATGACAGAGATGAGATGAGAGGTGATTCAAGACATGGGGGGGTGGGGAGGTAGACAGTGATAATATGTAGTCATGAAATGGAATACCTCTTGTGAAGAAAGAAAAGGAGGCCAGTGTCCCTATATTATACAGTACATGGAGGGGAAGAAGGTGTAAGAAGACTTGAAAGGTACAACAGGAAAGATTATGAAAGGCTTTAAAAGCTAAACAGAATATTTTGTATTTGTTCCTGGAGGTCACTGAGAGCCCGAGGATTATATTGAATGGGATAGGAGTAAGGAGAGAAGGATTGCCATGGTCAGGCCTGAGTTGGAAGAACACTCTGATAGCTGAGTGGAAGTTAGAATGGAAACAGGAGAGATTGGAGCCAGGAAAACCAGACAGAAGTCTGATGGAATAGTCCAGGCATTAGGTGATGAGGACTTGTACCAGGGTAGTGACAATTTCAGAGGAGAGAAAAGAGCATAAAGAGTATAAAATTAGACTCTACAGGATTTTTCAACTCTCCTAGGTTACTTGGAGAATGGTGGAAACCCCAACACTAATAGAGAAGTTAGGAATATAAGAGAGTTTACGGGGAAAGATACTGAATTCTGTTTTAGATATGTTAAATTTGAGGTGTTTACCAGCCATGCATTTCAAAATGTCTAATATTCAGGTGGAATTCAGGAGAGATGTTGAATCTGTATTAATAAAACTGACAGTCATTGGTATAGAGGCATCAATTGAATCCCTGAGCATTGATGAGATCAACAAGCAAAATAGTATACAGGAAGAAGAGAGAAAGGTCAAGGACAAAGCCTTGGTAGGATATGCATATTTTATAGATACAACCTATAAAATGATCTAGCAAAAGAGAGGGAGAAAGAGTGATCAGAGAAGAAGGGGGAGAACCAATAGAGGAAAGTATCACAAAGACCTAGAGAAAAGAGAGTGTGAAGAAGAAAAGAGTGATTGACAATGTCAAAGTCTTCAAAGGGGTCAAGAAGGATGATCATTGAGAAAGGGCCATTAGTTTTGGTGATTATGAGATTATTGATAGTTTGAAAAGAACAGTTTTAGTTAAAGGAAAAGGTTTAAAACTAGACTATATATACAAGAAAAGAGGGGGAGGATAGGAAGTGGAGAAATAAATTAAAGGAAGTCTACTCAAAGAGTTTACCCATGGAAGGGAGAGGGCACATACAAGATTATAGACAATGGGGGTAAAGTGTGTATTTTTTGGGCGGTGTTGTTTGCTTTTGATGAGGGAAACACGTATATGTTTATAGGAAGTAGGAAGCACCATATAGACAGGGAGTGATTGAAGATGACTGAGACAATGGGGATGATAGAGGGGGCAATATACTGAAGAAAACAAAAGAAAATTATACCAAGAAAGGTAATAAAATATGCCCTTAGAAAAAGAGATTCCATTGCTTTCTGTATACTTCAAAGAAGTTAAATCTAGAAAAAATCTTATAAACGATAAACCATTCATAGTAGCCTCTACCTTTTTTTGTATGATAAAAAAGTATGTGTCCTTTGTTGAATGAATAAATATTAGTCAAGAAAGCACAAGAAATTATGAAGATAAAAAATTCAGTGCAGTATGGGAAAATTTATATTAATTGATGCAGAGCAAAGTGAGTATAACTAGAAAACAATAAACATGACTACAATATTGCATACAGAAAAATATTAAAAGGAATATCACATAATGATAAAAAAAAAAGTGTAACCCTGGATAAGAACTGAGAAAAAAAATCTTCCTCCCTGATTTTCAGAGGTGGGGGAATATGGAAATAAAATATTATATATATTTGCAGATTCAATTGGAGTGCTGGTTGGTTTTCCTGAAACGCTATCCTCTCTGTCTCTTTTTCTCTGCCTTTGTTCATCTCTCTCTCTCTCTCTCTCTCTCTCTCTCTCTCTCTCTCTCTCTCTCTCTCACACACACACACACACACACACACACACACACACACAGAACATCTTCATTCATTGTGAAAAGGGATTGCCCATTGAGTAGTGAAGGGAGAAGCTATGTATTTGGAAATAAAAGTGATGTTAAAACAAAAGTTATTAACAATCATTAAAATAAATTTTTAAAAAATGAAACCAGAGAGAAATAGCCCATATGGGTTAGGGGATGGTCAGAAAGTAAAGGTGAAAAGAAAGACACAGAGATTAAATATGTTGCAGCAAGAGGTAGATAATTTATATTCTACATCTACATATTTTCTTTGGATTGTGAAAATTGCCATTCAGTTTCACTCAAAGAAGGATCTCCTGAACAAAAATACATTTTCATGCTTTACAGTTTTCCAATTCTGTAATTAATTCCAGAATATTTTCACATTAAAATGTCCATATGGCAGATTCTTTATTTAAATGAGACTTGCTAAGTGTGCATGCTCCATAGTGGGTGTAGAATTTTTGAGGATGCAAAAAAAAAATCGTGTCTCATGTGGAAACAAGCACTTTTCATGATATCCAAAATAAATTTGAAAAATGCCTTTATATTGCCAAAGATAGAATTTTTAAAGAAGATACTTTTAAAAATAGTTTAATTCTAACTCCCCTAATGTGAATAATAAGCCTTAATTCTTTTTCCCAACACTGGCATAAAAAACTTTTTGATTTAAGTAATTTGACTTGACATATATAACTTCTTATTTACCTGTAAAAACCTGTAGCCATGGCATTGGGACTTCTCTTCCATAAATGGTCCCTGTTCACCTTAGGAGAACCTGGCTTAGAGAGGGCATTCTGGCTCTCCTTACACTGAGTTATTCCTATCTTAGAGAAATTTTAATATAAGTATACACACATGCACTACACACATCACATACATACACATATATACACATATGTGTATTTGTGTGTGCAAGTTTCCTTTAAGAAGTAAATTCAGAGATGACTTTCTATTGGGCAACCATCACCCAGAGCTAGAAGTTCCTGATTTCTAAACCCGGAAAGTGTCCACCAATGATAGAAAGTACCCATCTCAGGGTTGCTGTTCATTCACCTCTACTCAGAGAAAGAAGCATAGCAGAGGACTAGGGCTGTGAGATCCAATCTCAGGTTCGCCTAAAGAAAGTAATGTATTCAGAGGTGAGAAAAATCCCCTCACCTTTTCACAGGAATTTCAATGAATGAATGAATAGCTGTAAAAGTCCTATACCTTAAGTACAGAATAAAGGAAGAAGACAAGAGTAGAATGTCTTTTCCTTACAAATTCACTGATTCTTCCTGCTCAGGAGTCAATCCTCCTACACTTGGCCCTTCATCACAGAATCAAACAAAGACTCTAATTATACATATGCTTTAGCAATAGATCAAAGTGTGTTTCTCCAGAAGGTGAGTACAGGTTTAGCTCTCCATAGAAAGTATCCCAGGCAGAACATGCCACTGAAAGTAGTCAAGGTGCAGTCCCATACCTATGAATTTTCCTTGGAACATCCACTGTTATTCATCTAAGAGGAATCCAGCCAAGAAGGGGAATTTGGGAGGCTACTGAGACCACAAATATTTATATTAACTTATGTAGCACCCTATACATGTTGACATGTAGTGAGTGCATAGTATTCAACATCTGTAACATTATCTATGGAACTTGATGCCCACTACTCCCTCCACTAAGACTTGACAAATATCCTGCTTTGGTCCCTGATACCACAACAGAGTCTGGGGGAGGAGGATTTGGGAAGTTAGAGTATGATAAAGGAAGAGAAAGAAATGTCACTTGTTGTCACAGTGGGTATCAGTATGGTGACCATAAACAAAGCATTGATTACTTTAACTGACTTCATACTTATGTCTGAAAAACAAATTATGAATAGATAGATAGATGTAAATATTTCTCAGAAAGCTCTGGAGAGTTGTTAGAATTCAGTGTTTATATTTATTACTCTTACATTTAATCATAATGATCTTCAATTAACCCAAATAAGATACTGACAAAAATATATGACTTGTCAGCGCAGTTGGCCTTTTAAAAAAAGGATGCAATTTATAGCTACCACCTGGTGTTATTTTAAGTAAAATAAAAAGGACTAATAGTTTTTTTTAAAAAATCACAACAAACCTTACCCATAGCTCACAAATGCACTGAAGAATTTTTTTTTTACTACTACCCCATAAAGTAAAATTTTATATGCATGTATGTGTACACATACACACATATACATCTATTTATTTACTCATACATACATATATACATCATCTATACATACATATGTATATACATATACCTCCCAAAATAATGCTGAGAGTTTATTTGATGTGTTCATAACACTGCTAGGAAATGTCAGAATTAATATTTGAACTCAGATCCCCTGACTTAAGAGCCTTGTATTTATTCACCCTTTATATGAACAAGTTTATCATATCATTATCTAAGAAGGAATGGAGGGGAAACTGTGTGGCTAAGTGGATAAAGCACCAGCCATGGAGTCAGGAGGATCTGAATTCAAATCTGGCCTCAGACACTTACTAGCTGTGTGATCCTGGACAAGTCACTTAACCCATAGCCAAAAAAAATCCAATCTCAGGTTCACCTAAAGAAAGTAATGTATTCAGAGTTGAAAAAAATCCCCTCACCCTTTCACAGGAAGTTCAACAAATGAATAGCTGTAAGAGTCCTATTCCTTAAGTTCAGAAAAAAGGAAGAAGAGAACAAGAGTAGAATGTCTTTTCCTTTCAAATTCACTGATTCTTGCCTAGCCAAAAAGAAAAAAGAAGAAGAAGAAGAAGGAATGGACATTTGAGAGATGAATATAAAGAGAAAAATAGAAAGAGAGGGTAGAAGACATATTTCATAATTTTGTAGTTGACCTGTTTATCCCATTTGCAAATGACCCAAAATTTGGAAGGATAGTTAATTCATTGTACGACATTCAGGATTGCCATGACAACTGAGACTTGACATGCTAGAACAATAAGTGAAATCTAATTGATTGAAATTTAAAAGAAGAAAATAATAGGTCATATAGAAGTTGAAAAAAAAAACACTGAAAAAATCCAGGATTGGGGAATTAGAACTGGACTTCAGGTTGTATGAAAAAGGTTCTTTTTGGGAGAGGATTCTGGAAAGATGATAGAGTATGTCAGAAAATTCCAAGCTCTCAGATTATTCCACAAACAAGAAAAATAGCAGGTCAGGGCAAATATAGAGCAGTAAAAATAGACAAGAATAGAGGCAGAACAGTAGTCCTCCTGGGACAACCTATGAAATTCCAAAGAAAATTCCCAGGACCAATATTTTGTCCCTGTAAAGTATAAATACCTTCAGATTAGTTCCACTGATACAGTAAGCAGTGAGCCCTTGAGCTAGCTGGGTTGGGAGGCAGCCTTGGCCCCAGCTAGGCAAGTTTCACCTCTAGGACAGTGTGGGGAGTCAGGCATCTGAGCAGGAGGATTGAGCGAACCTCTCCTGATAAGGGACACCAGACCCAGCTGTGCTGCCAAGATAAGGCCCTGGGTGAGAAGGAGCCAGCACATGTCTGGTGAATGCAGAAGCAGTGGGGTAGGAATGCCACTGGCTATGGACACTTACAGGAGGGAGGAGTTCTTGGTTTCAGTTGCAGGCCAGAGGGGAGAGCTGATGTAAGATCTGAGGCCAGAGGCACTATCCCCCATACTTCAGGACTAAAGGTGATTTTGTTAAGGTGCTGCAAATAAAAATGAACAGTCAAGGGAGAAAGAATCCAATCATAGAAAGTTACTATGGAAATAGAGAAGACTTATGTTTGTCTTCAGAGGAGGATACTGAAGCAAAAAAGCCTGTCCTACCCCAAAGAGTAACATCAAATGGTCATTTGCCCAAAAATAATTTATAAAAGAATTTTTAAAAGACTTTTAAAATAAAATGAGATTTAGGGAAAAATTTAAAAATAAGAACAATAAAAAAGAAGATTATGGAAACAAAGTCAACCAATTAGAAAAGGAGATCCCGAATCTTAAGGAAGAAAATAACTCGATGAAAATTAGCACTGGGCAAAGGAAAGCCAGTGAAGTTTTCATAGATAAGAAATAATAAAAAAAAAATGGAAGAAATAGAAAAACAAATGATTTATGCAACTGATAAATTCACCAAGGAAATGAACAGGCAGTTTTCAGGTAAAGAAATTAAAGCTATCTATAGTAATATGAAAAAATGCTCTAATCACTATTCATTAGAGAAATGCAAATCAAAATAACTCTGAGGTACCACATCACACCTATCAGATTAAACAACATGACAAAACAGGAGAATGATAAATGTTGGAGAGGATGTGGGAAAAATGGAACATGAATTGTTGGTGGAATTGTGATATGATTGAACCATTTTGGAGAGCAATTTTGAACTATGCCCAAAGGGCTATAAAAATGTGCATACCCCTTGACCTGGCAATAGCACTTCTAGGGCTGTATCCTAGAGTTCATACAAATAGGAAAAGGACCCACATGTATAAAAATATTTGTAACTGCTCTTTCTGTGGTAGCAAAGAATTGGAAATTGAGGGGATACCTATCAATTGGGGAATGGCTGAACAAGTTGTGATATGTGAATGTAATAGAATACTATTGTGCTATAAGCAATGATAACCTAGCAGACTTCAGAAAAACCTGGAAAGACTTGTATGGACTGATGCTGAGTGAAGTGAGTAGAACCAGGAGAGCATTGAACACAGTAACAGCCATATTGTATGATAACTAACTTTGAGAGACTTAGCTCTTCTCTGCAATGCAAGGATCTAAAACATGTCTAAAAGTCTCGTGATGGAAAATACTATCCACATGCAGAGAAAGAACTATGAAGTTTGAATGCAGATCATAGCATACTATTTGCTCTTCTCATTACTTCTGTTTTGTTTCCTCTTTCTTGTAGTTCCTCCTATTGGTTCTAATTCTTTCTTATAATATGACTAATGTGAAAGTATGTTTAATAGGAATATATATGTAGAGCCAATATCAGATTGCATGCCATCTTGGGGAGGGACGCAGGAAAGGAGGGTGAGAAAAATTTAAAACTGAAAAGCTTATGGAAGTGATTGCTGAAAACTAAAAATAAATTTATTAATAAAAAAAGAAAAAAGAAAAAAAGAAAAGATATAGAGAATATATCAAGAAAAAAAATCATAAGAATAATCAAACTACCTGACAGCTATGATCAAAAATAATCTTGATGAAATAATACAAGACATAAAGAAAATTGTCCTGAAGTGTTCAAACAAGAAGGTAATATAGAAATAGAAAAACATAAATACATCTATCACCACCTGAAAGAGATCCTATGAGGAAAATCTATAAGAATATCATAGTTAAATTCCAAAACCCTAGCTAAGGAGAAAATATTATGAGCAGAAAGGAAAGAAAAAAAAATAAGGTGGAGTCACTATTAGAATCACATAAGACCTAGCAACAGCTACATTAAAAGACCACAGGTCTTAGAACACTATATATCCAAGATCAAAATAACTGCAGTTGTGGCCAAAATATCATACACAGAAAAGTTCAGCATAGTCCTGAATGAAAAAATAATTGATATTCAATGAATTGCCAGACTTTCAGGATTTTGTTGCAAAAATACCTGAACTTAACAGAAAATTCAACACACAAGATCCAAGAGAAATATAAGGTAAACATCAAAGAGTAACATAAGGGTCTCGATAAGGACAGACTGTTTACTTTTTATGTGAGGAAATGTAAAATGCATGTCTAAGATTGTTATTAGTAGTTAGATAATTCAAAAGAAACTTTGGGGTGGACCTGAGTATGATGTGATTCTAAAAAGTAAAACCACTTAGGAATAGGTAAAATTGAGCAATTATCTTATACAAATGAATTGCAATAAGAAGAACTGACACAGAAAAATTAGATAAGGAAGGAGGGTTGGTAATTCTGGAACCCTACTCACATTGGGAATTAGTTAAAGAGGGAAAATACATACATATGTTTGTGTGTGTGTACAGATATATATGTACATATATATGTACGTATGTGTATGTATGTAGAAGAATATAAAAGTCTTCTAAATTCAGAAAGACATAAAAGGCTAAGGAGATAGGGTCGGGGGAGAGGATAAGGGAGGGATTTTTAGATCTTGGTTAAAGACAGAGTAATATATACATTTAAATGGGAATTAAAGTCTCCTAAATTTATAAAAACACAAGAAGGTGAGGGAGGAGGATAAAGGTGGGGAGTATAGAAGGGTGTCTAGATTAACAGGAGTGGGATAAAGGGAATAACATATTTGTTTGGAAGGCTACAAAAGCCTTCTAAGTTCAGATGGAAACAAAATGGTAAAGGCAAAGGGTAGAGGGAGAGTATAAGGGAGAGATCATTGGAGGGGGGTAGGTTAAGTAATAGGAGGGCTAGGTAGTAGGCAGAAGTAAAGTAGAGGAGTCCAGAGGGATGGGAAATAAGAGAAATACAAAAATGTAAAATAAAGATCAGGGGTACAATTTGTTGGGGGGGGGACAGGGATAGTTACTGTCTCAAAGTGAAAGCTAAAATATATTTAATCAAAAAATAAAAATAGGGAAACTGTACTCTTTGTTAACCATACTAATCAATATTGTCTTAGAAGAGTTAAAATAACTAGACAGCATAAGTTTGGAATATTGCTATGGTGTATGGACTTATGAAGAAAGATGTTATCCACCCTCAGAGAAACAGAGGACAAACAAGTGTAGTACAGTCTTACATAGGTGCATATGAATATATATGTCTATACTTAAGTATGATTTTAGATATCTAAGTATAAGTATGTAGGTGTGTATATCTGTGTTATATCTGTGTGTGAGATATATATATGTATGTATGTGTTTATACATATATGTATATGTGTGTATATATGTATTGTATATCTATATCTAGAGATATATAGCTATATATTTATATAGTTTGTCTATCTATCTTGAATTGTAACCTTTTCGGTGGAGTTAGAGGTGGAAGGGGAAAAAGGACAAAGTAAAAAGTGCAGCAGAGAACAACAGAAATTTTAGATGTGTTTATATAGAAGGTGTGTGTGTGTGTGTGTATGTGTATAGGTGTGTGTATATATATACACATATATGTTTGTGCATGTATGTTGTATATGTATGTATATTATGTGTGTGTGATATATAGGTGTGTGTATATGTATATGTGTATATGTATGTGTGTACATATATGTATGTGTATGCGTGTATGTAAAAGTGTACAACAGAAAACAAAATAAATTTTACAAAGAAACAATGACAAGATGGACAGCTCTGAACACAATTTTTAATATTTATCATATAGGCTTCCTTGAAATGGAAATTTATTGCTGTATATTATGAATCCTCTCTTATGTTCTTCTGTACAGATGGCAATGACTTTTTTCTTTTCTTATTTTTATTTAAGTTATAAAGTTTATAATGTTTCTTTTTCTTTTCTTATTTTATATTTAATTTTTAGTATTTAAGTTTAAAATAAAAAAAGAAAAGGTTGTGTTTTGTGAACTGCAAATTCAGTTTGAATCAACAACATAACTTGGCCAAAATAAAGTAAAATTCAAGGTTATTTTACTTTATTTATGTTCATATTGTTTTCTAGACAAATAAATGTACTTCTATGTAAACACCTGGTAGCTATGAAAATAAGAATAATGTTTTAAAAAACTACACAATGATAAAGAATGGTATGGAATGTGGATATAACGATAGTGAAAGAATGAAGTCTGACATCAAAAAACGTTTAAGGAGCAAAAGAAATGGACAAAAATGGTGATTTGGCAAGAAAAACACAGAATAATTACATGAAATTCTTCATCTGTGGAGTGTACTTGTTCTTGATTTTCAACTAAATATTTCCCTGGTGAACACTAGCTATCTGGAACACTTGCTCATCTGAGTTTAAACACTCTTTGAAATCCACAGAAACGCATGCATCACGTTTCTTTACCCATCCTTGCAAAAAACTTTACTGCCCAAGCTCTAGTAGATCTAAGATCAATTGATTCAGTAGTTCTATACTCCATGTCCTGCTTTACGACTCTTCATTTCTAACCCTTTAAATCCTTAGTATTGCCATATTTATCTGTCTGTGACTATGAAAGGTTTAGGAATAAGCTATGGATCTATGATTTCATTCCCACTCCTGATGTGGGAATTTTCTCCACCAGAGCAAATAAATGTTAATTTATTTTAAACTGGATGATCACACTGGGGAGTTGCTTAAGGCATGGCTGGTTAAATATTGAAAACAGTGAGAAGGAAGCAGGGGACCTGAAAAGGCAACTGAATTATATTTTGTATCTTGCTGTCAAAAACAGAAACCAGCAGGTAAGTAAGCATCTAATTTCTAGATCACTTCAGCAGTTTTAAAGTGCGGTGATAATTTCCTATGTTGCCATGAGTTTATGTTCTACTTAGTAAATAAATAAAAGAATCACATAGCTAGTGAATATTAGAGGTAGAATTTGAACCCAAGTTTTCTTGACTCCACCTCCAACATTCCTTCAATTATGCTGTGATTTGTATGTGTGTATGTCATTTGTATTCATAACCATATATTTGTATTTATCTGATATCCTTTATTATTTTGGGGGAAAAAAACATTTAAGGGAAAGAATATCTCCTGTAGTACAATTCTACCCAGTAACCCTGATCAAATTGTGATCTCAATACATGTGTCATATTAACTTTTGACACTTGAACATAATTTTCCCCACTCATTATTCCTAGTTGAGTCCCTGAGGCGTACTTTTTCACCCCGACATACTCCATCTATCCTCCTTTCAGTAAATATATGTTTTGAAATGAAAATGTATCAGTTTTCTCTTTCCAAATTGGGTAATATATTCAATTTTGAATTACTTATTTCAACAAGCTAACATCTGTGAATCAAAACAAAATCTTCTGTTTCTGACATTTTAAACTTAGGGAAAATGTTTAGAGGTAGTTTATGGGGCTTTTTTTAATTATCATGAACCAGAAAAAAATTACCTCTCCCCCCCTCCAAGAATCACAATATTACAACATTGCTGACAGATTGTGGAGGAGTAGTTAAATGACTCGGTGAATTCAGTACTGGGCCTGGAGTTAAGAGACCTGAGTTCAAATATGGACTCAGACACTTACTGGCTGTGTGACCCTGGGCAAGTCACTTAACTCATCTATTAAAATGAGCTGGAAAGGAAATGGCAAACCATTCTGGTATCTTTGCCAAGATAACCCCAAATGGGATCACAAAGTGTCAGAAATATCAGAAAAATTACTCTACTAAATGGAAAGATTGCAAAGGTTACTCCGATGCATTGCCCACATTGAAATATGTATAATATAAAGTAAGCCTTGTGCTTATCTCATCTGTTTTTAACAAATTAAAGACTTCAAATACTTTTACATTCAGGAAGATGGCTCAGTAATCACTAATACATAATATGTTGGTTTTCTTTCCTTTAATGTATTAATTTTTATATTTGGTTTCTCCTTTGTATATGATATTACCTGATATCTTTCATAGAAGAGTCCCAAGAGACAGTAATGTTTACAGTACAGAAAAATCTGTCTTGGGGATTTTTTTTCTTTTGGTAAGATGTTACAAATACAGACTTTTAAATGGCAATACAATATTAAGCATCATTGGAGAGGTTCTACAGATATCAAAGTCAGCAAGATTCTAGAATTTCACAATTACCTTATATTTTGTTAAATTAGCACTTTTTATTTTGCTTCCCTGTATAAAGGTGAAAGATGTTTTCCTTTTGACTGAGTAGCTGAGAATTGACATAATAATGACATATTAAATTTGTTGGATATCACTACTAAGAAGAATCTATTATCCTATGTGTGGGACTGACATATTCTTTTCCAAGTCTTCATTAAAACCTCTTGAGAAATAGCATGTCAGGCTAAAGAAAAGAGATCTTTCTCCTTTCAAAAACATACACACACATAAATACACACGTATACATATATTTGTTTGTTTATATGTATATATATTCATACATACATACACACATACATTCATATAAGCATATGTATATAATGTCTAATTTTGTCAAAAGTAAAGATGTTGGAATTTCTAATGAGAAAAATAAATATGTTGATTGGCAGTGTTTTCAGAATTTGAATGAGTCAAGAATGAGAAAACTGCTTCCTTTAAAGTTCTTATACAGGTTGGAAACTAGCACATAATAACAAAGAATAATATATTTAAAGTTTTAATTTAAAATAAAGTAACTTATCCTACTTTTATCTTTTCAATTAGGGTATTTTTTATTCATGTTAAATGTGATTGTATAGTATTTTCTTTTATTCCTTTCTGCTTATTTATTTATTTATTCATTTATTCATTCAGCACATTAGAGTGCTGGAGATAGAAAAATCTGAGCTCAAATTTGTCCTCAGATACTATGTAACCCTGGACAAGGCAGTTAACTTTTCTCTGTCTCAGGTTCGTCATCTGAAAATGGAGATAACAGGAACATCTACCTCCCATGTTTGTTGTGAGAATATAATGAAATAATATTTGTAAAGCATTTTGCAAATCTTAAAGCACTATAGCAATGATGTTAATATTATTATTACTTATTCATTAGAGCAATGCCTTGTGTCTAATGGTGCTTCTAAAAGTAAAATTCAAGCAATAATCTTGTTTCAATAGATGGTTCTATCTCTCCATGTATATATATATGTGTGTGTGTGTGTGTGTGTGTGTGTGTGTGTATGCATATGTATACACACATACATATACACATATATACATACATACACACATACACACACAACTATACACACATACATATACACACATGTGTGTATATGTATGTATATGTGTGTGTTTGTATGTATATATGTGTGTATAATTTTCCAGTATTGTGAGATAGGTGGCATAGTAGATAACTGATCTTAGAGTCAGGAAGACATGAATTCAAATCCTTCCTCACTCATTTATTAGGTATGACCCTAGACAAGTCACTTAACTTCTATCAGCCTCAGTTTCCTCATCTGTAAAATGTAGATAGTAAGAGAACCTACCTTTCAGAGTTGTTGTGAGGAAGACGTGAAGTAACATACTCAATGTACATTGCAAACTTTAAAGCACTATACAAATGTAAGTTATTTTTTATTATATTGTAAACATTTGCTGTTTGAATTTTCATCTCTGTTGAAGGGTTATGAATGTCTAACCTAATTCTGTTTCAAAAAAACCACATGCAGGTGGGGAAGGTAAAAATTCAGCTCTATTTTATTAATGAAGAATTTAAGAACACTCTGAGCACTAATACATTCATTATTATTTTTTCTTCATAACTAGAAAAATGCTGAGATGTGTATTTAAGTACAGGAATGCAATATTAACTTTCTGTGGAAAGAAGAGAAAACTGTAACTTTTCAAGTTTTCTAAAGCTTTTTATTCTTAGATGCTGACTGCAAGCTCATGGGCACTAATTTTCATCTGCTATCTTGCACCTGCATTACTCCCACATCTTCATCATCTTCTCTTTCAAGCAGGGACATTTCTAAATGCTTCCTGTGATAGTTGTTAATATCGACTGTACAGATAAAAACAGTAACAAACATTGTTGGCTCTCATGGTTTGCAACAAAAACATGTTTTAATTAAAAAACAGCAAAGTTGTAGATGAGCTATATTACAAAAAAAAGGGAAGAAGAAACAAATTTGATAGACCCTTGTGAATTAAATTAATTTTTTTCACTTAACCTTTCCCAAGTCACATTTGCTTTCTTTGAACCTCTGCAAATAACTCAAAAATAATTAACAAATTGGATAAACTTGATTTAGTCTTTGTTGATCTAAATATGATGCATTGGATGGCAATATAAAATAATAGGAATTATATCTACAAATATAGATATACATGTAGATATAAATGTTCATACAAACATAGATGTAGATTAAATATAACCATCATAAAACTATTTGAGTAGGGCAAAAATATTGCCATGGTTTAGTTATGGTCATGGCACATATGAGGAAATCTCCCTGTTGCCAAGTCAGTACATCTACTTGCAAATGGATTGATCCAACCTTTGCTAATACAAAGGCAGAGTAGGAATTACTTAAAAACAACAGTAATATTAACTTAACTTGGACTTGTGATAAGCAGGATAAGAATAAATCTCCTACTGACTTAATCGGTACAATTTTATTTACCTTCAATAAAAAGAAATTCTCAGATCCTTAAATGCCTTCTAATAAAGGTATTCTCTTAATGTTAATTGAAGATCAAAGGTATTAGTTTTCTTTCAAGGTTTGTTAATGATTTAACAGATTCTACATGGTGTAACAACACTGGCTATGTGTTATTAGATAGGCCATCCAGTTTCTACCCAATGGTCATATCAGCATCATAGACTGCTTCATTTTAAAGGGGCCAAATATCCCTAGCTCAAAATCATTTTAGAGAGGAATAAACTTAAGCCCTAGAGATATAAAATGACTTACTCAAGGATAAAAAGGTAGTTAGTGGCAAAGACCAGAGTGAGATATATCTCCTTATTCTAAATTATTGCTTTCCCATTAAAGTGTTCAGGTTCTGAACTTACTTACTAGAAAACTGAATGATGGACAAATTCATGGAAATTCTTCACTAATAAAACTTTAAAAAAAAAAAAGATAAATGTGACCTAAGAAGTTTTAAGTATACACCTGTCGGGATGCAGAAATTTGGACTAGATGTTTTCCCAAGGGTTCTCCTGGCCTATGATTGTATACATTAATTTAGGTCTTTTGACTGGGACATTTCCTAAAGTAGAGTTATAGCCCAGTTTGATCACACTTGTCATTTAAAGACACAGTCTGGAAAAGAAATCATTATAGAAATAACATCTTATTTGATTGTACCTGAAGTCTATTTTACCATATTTTTCATCATTTTATTTAATGCTAGACAAATACAAAGCCAATCTATTTTAAGAATTAGTACTAGGAGCTAGTATAAGACTGTACTTTTCTAAGGGGTCTTGGAATATTGTGAGTAACATATGGAGGCAACTAGGTGACACCATGGATAGAGCTCTAGACTTGGAGTCAGAAGGATCTGAGTTTAAAAACTGCCTCAGATATTTTGTTTAGTTGTGGAACCTTGGGAAAGTCACTTGGTCTCTCTCAGTGTCAGTTTCCTCATCTGTAGAGTAGAGATAATGATAGCATCTAACTTACAGGGATGTTGTGAGGATAGATAGATACAGAGAGAGATACAGATAGATTGATATAGATATAGATATATACAAACATATGTATGTATATCTATACATGTGCATTTATGAATGTGTATATATACACATATATATGTATGTGCACATATGTGTGTGTATATATATACACATATATATACATATATATGTATATATATAAAATATATATATACAGAGAGAGAGAGAGAGAGAGAGAGAGAGAGAGAGAGAGAGAGAGAGAGAGAGAGAGAATATTTATCTGTGTGTGTATCTGTGAAGTGCTTTGGAAACAAAATAATTTCTTATTGTACTAGTCGATTTTACGTAATCAAGTCTCCTCTTTATGTTGTCTAATTTCTTAGACTATCTCTGTGTAACACGGAAAAATAAAAGAGGACAATAAGTTCTTCCATTTTTTCCATTTTAATTTTTTTCTGTCTTTCCATGGACCAAAAAAACCCCATCAAATTGCCAGGCTCCTGGTGATATGCTCTTCGTATTTTATTAGGCTGATTATGAAATAGCAGACAAATTCTACTACCAGCCTCCTACTCCAGTAACTCATGGTGGTTAATAAGTAACCTGGGATGCTTCAAGGTTATGTCAATGAATTACAGACTTTGATAGTTTCTACAAAGCTACAATAACTTCAAATACAGGCTCTGTAAAAGTACTTTATATTTGTAACCATTAACTTTAGTTGTTGTTTTTTTTTTAATTTGGCTCACCTATTGAGCTTACTAAGATCTTATTCTGTCTTGATCCTAGTTTTCAACATGGTGGTTATTCTATCTAGTATTTCATATATGCCTTTATATAAGACACTGATTTAAAAAAAAAGTTCAATAGAACTTGAACAGGAGCAGTTCTCTGGGACCCTCTACTAGAGGCCTTCTTCTAGGTTGTAATTACTTTTTGAGCGTATTTATTTATTCTATCAGTTCTGAATCATCTAGGCTGTTCTAGCATCTAGGCCACATTTTTCAGTCTGTCTACTGGAATATCAAAAGATTGTCAAATACCTTGCTAAAATCCAGGCATACAATTTCTCCAGCAGTCACCTGACCTACCATTCTTGTGATCCTATGAGAAAAGAAAATTGATGTTAGTCTGCTTTAATCTGATCTGTGTAAATCCATTTTGGCTCTACTGCTGTTGTCCATAATTTAAAAAAAAATCTATTCAAAAGACTTCTTCAATTATCTCAAGGAATAACTTATTATCTCTGGTAAGATGGAGGACACAGAAACATTTTTTTCTTTCACCTTTTACTTTCACCTCTAGCAAAAAGAAAAATAAAGCTTCATTAACATATAACTGTTATTGAGAATGACAGAATTAGGTAGAAGTTGAATTGGGTGCAGACACCTCTTGATTGGCTATGGCTTGTTGCTAGGGGCTTGGGAATAAGACTGGGGAAGTATAAGAGGGAAGGCAATCTTTGGGTTAGCTGTTAGTAGATCCCTGCCCTAATACACATAAGTATTTCAGGTACTTTCTCTTTCAGCAGAAAGGAAGGTTGAAAGCAAGGGCATTGGCTACAATATAAACAGGGTCACAAACAAAACAGAGAAACTACAGACAAAATGAAAATGTTTTAGTTTTGACTGCTATCTACACTTCTTCTACCAGGTAGATGTGTTGCCCCTCCTCCCTTCCTTTTAAGGTAACCATAATATTTTATTTTCCCCCATTAGAATGTAGAATGTCAATTCCTTGAAAGTAGGGACCATCTTCTTGTCTTGTATCCCAACATTTAATACAATTCCTGACAAGTGTTTAGTCATTTCAGTTGACTCTGATTTTTTGTGACCACATTTGGGGTTTTCTTGGCAAAGATACTTGAGTAGTTTGCCATTTCCCTCTACAGCTCATTTTACAGATAAGAAACTGAAGGAAATATGGTTAAGTGACTTGCCCAGCATCATACAGCTAGTAAGTGTTAGAGTCCAGACTTGAACTCATGAAGATGACTTTCTATTTCCAAGCCAGTGCTTTATCCACTGAGCCACCCTGATAAGTAGTTAAGTGCTTAATAAATATTATATCCTAGTTATTTAGCTGTCTATCTATCTCTAGAAAAACCTTCTCCCTGAAATGATATTATCTTTGAATGAACTAAAATCATCAGAACTCTGTTGATTTTGCTGGTAAGTCTCCTGACTGACATGAGAAACTACATATTTGTCATGCTGCAGTCACCATCATTGGCAACTGCAAGCAAGCCTTTCTCTCTAGGCGGCTTTCTTGCCCTTTTTATCAGTAGTTCCTTTTCTTGAAATACAACAGGCTTTGTGTAACTGCTCAGGTATATTGAATCCACAATTAGAAGATTTTTTCCAAAGCCCCAAGGCAAATAGTAGCTGATTTCAGCTGTCATCCAAAATGTCATGTAGATATTAAGCTTCTTGTCATTTCTTGCTTCTTCCTTTCTCTTCTCTCATTGATTATCAGACTCCATATGGTCTACCTGCATCCTCATTCCTCAACACACACACACACACACACACACACACACACACACACACACACACATACATACACACACACACACACACACACACACACGCACACACTGATTTCAGAGCCAGAATTTAATTCCGAGGCCATCTAGTTAAACACATTCTGGAATAAGAATCCCCAATGACATTTATTGTCTGTGTCATTATCTTCTTTTCCTCATCTTTAGCCTTGTCAGAGTTCTAGGTATATATTATACAACAGATTAGTGTTGTAAAAGCTCAGTTTGATTAATATATCTAGCTCAGGATTCAATTTAAGGTTATATGTGGAGTTTTGAATATTACCCATCTTGAAATAAGGATCTGGAGTTGGCCTGAAAGGCTTAACTAGGAACATCTAGGAAGGACTGAAGTTTTGCTTAGACCTGAAATTCCCTGCCTTTGTTACACTTTAGGTGTGAATGTGGATAACTTAATCTAGGAGCCATGGATTACTAAATACCATGATCCTTAAATAGAATATTTTGAGCATTAAGCAAAAACATCACCATCTCACACTGACATGTAACTTAGTAAAATTATGCTATTTGAAACAGACATTTAAACATTTCAATTTGGTGACAAGTTATTTACTGATATATGCATATATTATTAAAAAAACTTTTAATGTAGTTCTAGAAAAATGGTAAACAGAGCCACTAGCATGTTCTAGAGTGTAAAATAAGTGAATTTTTAATTTGCAAGATGTTTGTAGCAAGTTATTATATTACAGTTGCACAGAATAACTACTGATATAACTTACAATTATATATATATATATATATATGGATATATTATGTCCGCGTATATATTGTTCTTTTCAGATTTAAAACAAAATTCCTAGAATTAAATTTGAATACAGTATGTCTTTTAATATTTCAAACAATAATGGTAAGTTAGATATATGTGAAAAAGGTAGATACATAGTCTATCGTAAAATCAGTATGGCCTTTATATCTATTTAAAATGTATTAAAAATTGCCAAAATAAAATTATATTTAATACAGTATACTTCATCTATTGGTTTGCTAACTGAAATTTAAGGGAAGACTTTCCTGCATAAATGACATTCAGTTTCCTAATTCTTTTTTAATAAGACAATCATTTTCTGAAATTTATTTGCTTAAGATAATGAAGCAAGATTACAGAGGCATTAACAGGAATGTTGTTAACTTTTTCCTCTCTTTCCTGTGGCTTTTCTCTTTCAACTTCAGAATAAGTTCATTTATTTTCCTTAGAACAGTACTATGGTAAATATAAATGCAGAATATGAAAAAAACAGTTTAAAAACATTTATGCTTCTAACCCACCTCATATTTCTTTTTATTTTGTTTTGTCTTACCTATTGCATTTATTTCAATTTCTTCAGTCACACTATTTCAATGTTACATTATAAATGATTATAGATATGATGATGAGAGAAATAAATTGTTATATTTGATGAACTTTAATATGTAATCAGTCATTAAATCTTTCAAAAAAGCTTTGATCTGGCAAATTATCCAATATAAAAGTCCAATTGGCAATTGGGGTTAAGTGACTTGCCCAGGGTCACACAGCTAGTGTGTGTTGTGTGTCTGAGACCAGATTTGAACTCAGGTCCTCCTGACTTCAGAGATGGTGCTTTATCCACTGTGCCACCTAGCTGCCCCCTAACTATTTCTTTCTATGCTATTATATTAGTGGCATTGGAATTGCAAGACTATTTTGAAGAGTCATCTATTGATAGAAATAATGACACAAACTCCTACCATGCCTATTAGTTATAACTAAATGGAATGCTTAACTACATGAAAAACTGCTTGAATTAAATAATAAGAGACTATTCTAGCAGACCTAGAAAATCATAATCTCTAGTATTTTGCATTACATTCATAAAATAAAATAATAAATATTAAAATGCATTGTAAAGACTTCAGATTTTGTTTCTAAAAATAAAAAAAAGCTATAATTACAATAAAACTGAGCAACCTCTGGAATCTGATAACATGGTCTTTGTTATTAAAATGACAAAGAGTTTCTAGTTACAAATATATGTGTATTTTAATGTTTCTCCTCCCCTTCCCTCCACCCCCACAAAACAAAACAAAACAAAACAATAAGCAGAAACCCAAGGGAGTAAGGTTCTACTTAGATTTGTGCCTGGCTCCAACTCAAGACCTTCATTGACTGGGAACACACCACTATGACTTCTTATTGTGAGTACCATGTCAATGTCAGCAAAAACATGTTGCTCCTTTGATTTGGCTCTATTGTTCTGTGGCTGGTCTTTTCTCTGTTCCTTACAACATTTGAGAGTTTCAGGCTTAGGTTATTAGCATTAGATTGAGATCATTTCACTGATATTTGCAACTTTGTAAAGAGTAAATTAACAAAGATAAAAATCCATGGCTCAAAACCTGAGAGTTTCATTTATTCAGTTCTTCCAGTGGCTCCATTGAGAATTCTATTCAGGTATAGACGTGAGATGTAGTGTGACTAGGGGACAGGAGAACAAGGTTGTTACACCAGAATTTATAACTGGAAGGTACTTTTGAGACCATCTAACCAAACCTCTCATTTTATAAATTAGGAAACTGAAACTCAGAAAGGATGAGACTTGCAACAAGTCACGTAGGTATTAAATAACAAAGTCAGGGATGATAATGATTAATAATAATAATAATATTTAGCATTTATGTAGCAGGCACTGCACTAAGGACTTTACAAATGTTATCTCATTTGTTCCTCACAATAACCCTAAAAGGTAGGTGCTATTAGTATTAGAAACCAGATTTCCTGATTCTGAGGTCAGCATATTTTTTTTACTGTATTACAGCCATCCAAAAAAAAAAAAAAGGTGGAAGAGTTCAGTATTGGGTCAAGCTTCTTTTCACTTTATTTATTCCTGGACTAAAGGTGGTAGTTAAATAATGAATGAGCTAAATGTTCCACCTAGTTTTGTCCCAGTTACAAAAATTGCCACTTTTTCCATGGGAATCACTTCTATTATATCAGTAGAATCTCACTGGAAAACATGATACAAAATGCCTCATTTCCAAGACCACCACCAGACATCTGCACTGGATAGATGGGTTACCCTAAAAATAGCATAATAAGCAATGGGGAATATAACTGAAACACCTCCTCTTTCAAATACTGAGTGTGGTAATTAGGTGATGCTAGTTTGTGTGGGACAAAGGACAAATTTTGGACATTACTGAACATCTGAGTATTTTTGTCTTACTTTCTTTTCCTCCTTTTGATAATGATTTCTGACATATTTCCTAGATTCTTGCTATTTCTTACTGTTTTTGGCATGAACTTTTACAAATACTTTCTAGGCTAGTTCCCATTAGACCTGTGTGGCTCAGCTTTCCACCTTTTTTGCCTATTCAGCACTTAGATGCCCAAGGTCATCATGATATCAACTATTCCAGAGGCACTAAGAATATTTCTTTTTCAGAATGGTATTCTAACCTCTTACAAGTTAGGCCTATTTTTTTCCCTTTGTTTTCTTTTTCTTTTTTTTTTCTCCACTTAATAGTATTTTATATTTTTTCCAATTACATGTGAAGATAGGTTTCAAAACTCATTTTTGTAAAATTTTGAATTGCAAATTTTTCTACTTTCCTCCTTCCTCAAGAAAACAAGCAATCTGATATAGGTCATACATGTACAATCATGTTAAACATATTTCAACATTAGTCATGTGAAAGAAGAATAAGAATAAAAGGGGGGAAGTATGAGAAAGAAAAAAACAAAAACACAAGTGAAAATAGTATGCTGCGATATGTATTCAGATTTCATAGTTCTTATTCTGCACATGGATAGTATTTTCCATCATGAATCTTTTGGAATTGCCTTGGATCATTGCATTGCTGAGAAGAGCTAAGTCTGTCAAGGTTAGTCATCACACAATGTGGCTATTACTGTGTACAATGTTCCCCTGGTTTGGCTCACTTCACTTACCATCAGTTCACGTAAATCCTTCCAGGTTTTTCTGAAATACACAAGCTTCTCATTTGTTTTTGTTTTTGTTTTTTTTTGGTGAGGCAATTAGGAGTAAGTGACTTGCCCAGAGTCATATAGCTAGTGAGTGTTCTGTGTTTGAGGCTATATTTGAACTCAGGTACTCCTGAGTCCAGGGCTGGTGCTCCACTGCACCGCCTAGCTGCCCCATGCTCATCATTACTTATAGCAAAATGATATTCCATTACATTCATATACCACAACTTGTTCAGCCATTCATGGACATGGCCCCCTCGATTTCCTATTCTTTGCTACTATCAAAAGACCTGCTAGAAGTATTTTTCCAATTTCTATTATCTCCATGGGATAGAGACCTAGTAGTGGTTTGAGGAACCAAAGAGTATGTATAATTTTATAGCCCTTTTGGGCATAGTTCCAAATAGCTCTCCAGAATGGTTGGATTACTTCATAACTCCACCAACAATGAATTAATATCCCAATTTTCCCAATCTTCTCTAACATTTATCATTTTCCTTTTCTGTTCTATTAACCAATCTAATATATGTGAGGTGGTGCCCCAGAGTTGTTTTTAATTTTCATTTCTCTAATCAAGAGGGATTTAGAACTTTTTATATGGCTATAGATAGATTTAATTTCTTCATCTGAAAACTGCCTGTTCATATCCTTTGGCCATGTATCCATTGGGGAATGACTTGTCTTCTTATAAATTTGACTCAGTTCTCTATTCATTTGAAAAATGAGAACTTTATCAGAAACACTGGCTGCAAAAAAAAAGGCTGTTTCCCAGCTTTCTACTTTCCTTCTAATCTTGATTGCATAGGTTTTATTTGTGCAAAAACTTTTTATTTAATGTAATTAAAATGATCCATTTTTCATTTCACAATGTTCTCTATCTCTTCTTTAGCCACAAATTCTCCCCTTCTCCATAGATCTGACAGGTAAACTACACCTTGCTCTCCTGATTTGCTTGTAGTATCACCCTTTACGTTTAAATCATGTACCCATTTTGACCTTATCTTGGTATAAGTTATGAGATGTTGGTCAAGTAGTGAGGAACCTGCAGCCTCAGACAGCATGTGGCCCTCTAGGTCCCCAGTAGCAGCCCTTTGACTGGATCCACACTTTACAGAACAAATCCCCTTAATGATAGGATTTTTTGTGTAAAACTTGGACTCAGTCTAAAAGCCATACCCCAAGGACCTAGAAGTCCACAGGTGGCCTCAAAGCTGTAGGTTTCCCACCCCTGTGTTGGTCTATGCCTAGTTTCTGCCATGCTATTTTTCAGTTTTCCCAGCCATTTTTACAAATTATGAGTTCTTATCCCGGAAGCTAGAGTCTTTGGGTTTATCCAACAGTAAAATACTATAGTCATTGACTACTGTGTCTTGTGTACCTAACCTATTCCATTGATCCATCAACATATTTCTTAGACAGGACCAAACAGTTTTGATGATTGCTGATTTATAATACAGTTTCAGATCCAATATGGCTAGGCCCTCTTTCTTTGTATTTTTTTCATTGAATTTTTTTTAATATTCTTGACCTTTTTTTCTTCCTGGTGAATTTTTTTATTATTCTTTCTAACTCTGTTACATAATTGCTCAGTAGTTTGATTGGCATGGCACTGAATAAGAAAATTAATATAGGCAGAATTGTTATTTTTATTATATTGGTTCAGCAGGCATATGAGCAAGTGATATTTCCTAGTTGTTTGGATCTCACTTTATTTATATGAAAAGTGTTTTGTAATTGTGTTCATATAGTTACTGGGTTTGTCTTGGCAGGTAGGCTCCCAAATATTTTATATTATCTACAGTTATTTTAAAGGGAGTTTCTTTTTCTATCTCTTGCTGCTGGACTTTGTTGGTAATATGTAGAAATACTGATGATTTATGTAGGTTTATTTTCTATCCTGCAACTTTGCTAAAGCTGTTAATTGTTTCAATAAGTTTTGTTTTAGTTGATTCTCTAGGATTCTCTAAGTATACTCACATATCATCTGCAAAAAGTGATAGTTTAATTTCCTCAATGTCTATTCTAATTCCTTCGATTTCTCCTTCTTCTCTTATTGCTAAGGCTAACATTTCTAGTACAATATTGAATACTAGTGGTGATAATGGGCATCTTTGTTTCACCCCTGATCTTATTTGGAAAACTTCCAGTGTATCCCCATTACATGTAATATTTACTGATGGTTTCTGATAATGCTATCTAATGATGTTAGATAAATGCTATCTAAATGATAGATATCATTTTAAGGAAACCTCCATTTATTTCTATGGTCTCTACTGTTTTTAATAGGAATGGGTGCTATATTTTGTCAAAAGCTTTTTTTTCTGAATCTATTGAGATAATCTTATGATTTTTGTTCATTTTGTTATTAATATAATTAATTATACTGATAGTTTTCCTAAATAATGAACCAGCCTTGCATCCCTGATATAAATCTCCCCTGGTCATAGTGTATTATCCTGGTGATAAACTGCTGTAATCTCTTTGCTAATATGTTATTAAAATTTTTACATCAATATTCATTAGGGAAATTGGTCTATAATTTTATCTCTTTTGGCTCTTCTTGATTTAGGTATCAGCACCCTATTTGTGTAATAATAGGAATTTTATAGTACTCCTTCTTTGCTTATTTTTTCAAATAGTTTATATAATATTGTAATTAATTATTCTTCAAATGTTTGGTAGAATTTACTTGTAAATCCCTGGCCCTAAAGATTTTTTCTTAGGAAGCTCATTGATGCTTCTTTCAATAACTATTTTGCCCTATGTTTCAAGGATATCAGGGCAGTTTTCCTTCATAATTTCTGGAAAGATACTGTCCAGGCTCCTTTTTTGATCATGGCTTTCTGGCAGTCCAACAATTCTTAAATTCTCTCTCCTGGATCTATTTTCCAGGTCAGTTGTTTTTCCAATGCTGTATTTTACATTTTCTTCTATTTTTTTTCCATTCTTTCGACTTCATTTGACTGATTCTTGATGTCTCACAGTCTCATTAGCTTCCACTTGCCCAATCCTAATTTTTAAGGAATTATTATCTTCAGTTAGCTTTTGCACTTCCGTTTCCATTTGGACAATTCCACTTTTTAAGGAGATGTTTTCTTCAGTGATTTTTTTCCCATTTGGCTAATTGTATTTTTTTAAGGAATTGTTTTCTTCAGTCAATTTTTGTTCTTCCTTTTCCAAGCTGTTGATGCTCTCTAGCATAACTTTCATTTCTTTTCCAGTTTTTTCTTCTACCTCTCTTATTTGATTTTCAAAATTCTTTTTGAGCTCTTCCAAGAAGGCTTTTTGGACTTGAGACCAATTCATATTTGCCTTTGAGGCTTCACATGTAGGCATTTAATATTGTTGCCCTCTTCTGAATTTATGTTTTTATCTCCTCTGTCACCATATTAGCTTTCTGTGGTTAGTGCTCTTTTCTATTTTTTTTTATTCTCACTTTTAGCCTATTTTGTAATTTTTAATGTTGTGCTCTGCTCCCAATGATAGGGCACACTGTCCCAAGCTTCTTGTTCTGGGAGCTAGGGAACTGTTTACTGGCTTTTTGTGTTGGGACCCTTGGGACTCATGGCTTCACCAGTGTGCTATGGTGTCAAAACCTTATTGTCCCTATGTACAGGGGTTCCTGGGCTGGCAGTTTGCCTTTTGTGCTGGGGCTGGAGACCTCATAGCTGTCCTGCTGTGCCAGTAGCCTGCTAAGCCAGGACCAAGGGGCCTTGGTTGCTGATCAGTTCTGTGGCTAAAAGCCTCCCACTGTCTAACCTGGCTACCATCTGCTCTGGTTTGTGCTCCCCTTTTATCCAAGTGAGACAGATTTTTCCTGAAGTTCTTTTCAGTTATCTTAAGTTGAAATATTGCTTTACTTCATCTTTATATGGGTTCTGTCACTGCAGAATCTATTTAGAGGCTTGATTTAATGTTGTTTCCACAAGAAACTGAGGAGAACTCAGGCAACTTCCTGGCTTTTCTCTGCCATTTTGGGTCTGGCTCATGAATTTTCCTGTGAAGGTATTGATACTTTCCTTGAGACTTAGTTTGCTTAGGGAACTGAATTAATAGACTGTGGGTATCATTTCCTGATCATTTCTAAATAAGTAGGTAACCACAAGGAACATCAGGGGTGCTCCAACTGGTTGTTGGATTTCAATGGATAACTCAGGGAAGGGAGTTTCATTCAGTCAATCGACTCTAGGTGTTTTCACCTATCCTTATCTGACTGTGGCTAAATAAAATCTATTTTGGTTAACTATTGAATGCCCTGAGAGTCTCATATTGTTTCAATACCAAACCTAAACTATAACGAAAGTGGCTAAAATTAGGTGCCAAACCAAAATAATTCCTCATCTAATTGAATATCATCCTTCCAAATGTATGACATTAGGTACAAGAGATGATACAAATCAAACTTTTAGTTTTTAAGGATATATGATTTCATTGGTTTATACACTCTGGGGAAGGGTAGGATAGAGGTCAGGAAGGTAAAAGAAGGGTCAGGAAATAAGCATTTATATAGGGCCTATTATGTACCAGGCCCAGTACTAAATGTGTTTTTACAAACATCTTGTTTGATCTTCATGACCACCAGGAGGTAGGACTATTATTTCCCTCATCTTAGAGATGAGGAAACTGAAGCAGACAGAGATCAACTGACTTGCTCAGGGTCGCACAGCTAATAAGTGTTTGAAATCAGATTATAACTCAGGTCTTTCTGAGTCCAGACCAGCACTCTATCCACTGAACAATCTAACCACCACTCTGGACAATTGTTCGATGTCTCAGTATGTCTTCAAAAGACTTCCAGCCTCTTCATAACCCTGAGGTTCACATAGTGATGAACCACTATGAAGATACTTTAGCTTGTTCTTAGACACTCAACATATAATTATTTATTGGGCTCATGTTGAAAGTTTTCTTAACTTAGTAGGTCTTGCCAGACAATCACTTCCACACCATTGACATTATTGGAGGAAACCCATTCTTACTCTTAGGGGTGGTGTGGTGTAGAGTGTAAAGTTGTTCCCTCCCACCTCCAAAAATATTATCCAACAGCAACTCACAAAAGGAAAAAAAAAGAGAGAGATACAATGTAGCAAAAATAGCACTAATATGGAAATAAGAAGTCCTGAATCCTAGCCCCAGATCCTCCACAAATTAGTTAGTAGATTTAAAACAAGTTACTTAAGCCCTATGGTTCTCAGTCTAATTATTAGAAAAAAATTAGGATGTTAGACTACATGGTCTCTAAGACTCTTTATCATCTATTAATCTATATATATATTTGGAAGGGATAATCTCTCTAAAGTTCTTTGAAGGCTAGGGAACATGATTTTTATTTCCTTAGAATTTTCTCCATGTAGGTTCTGGAATGATAATTGGTAATTCCTCATTTTTCTAGTATTTATTCCAAGTTATATGAAGTTCAGTTTATAGGACAGGCTAACCTGCATTATCTCTTTGTGCTTACTCATTTTGAACTCAGTGTAGCAAGGAGGGTTTTGCTCTTATTTGTTCTCAACACCTCATCATGTCCTAAGGTAATGTGGCATGTGACTATGGGCTTTATGTGTCTTATATTTGGAAATGTAAAGGTCACTACTCACTGGAGCATATGATACAAATGCTTTATTTTCAATAACACGACCATACTCAGATCTATATGCAGCCATTTGTCATGTATGTTTTAAAGAGGCTTTATTAATCAGTTACTGTGTTAGATCAAATGAGCTATACATTTCTTTCCAGCCCTAAAATATTTATGGTTCTTTTTTTTTTAATGTGAGGCAATCAGGGTTAAGTGACTTACCCAGGCTCACACAGCTAGTAAGTTTCAAGTGTCAGAGGCTGGATTTGAATTCAGGTTCTCCTGACTCCAAAGCCAGAGCTCTATCTACTGTGCCACCTAGCTGCCCCAAGAATTTATGATTCAATACATCTAATCTCCTATGAGCTATTCCTCCACTCCACCTTAGCTATACACAAAGATGGTCATACCCTTGACATTGCTATTACCCACAAATGTACCACCTACATTTTCAAGAATTCTGAAATCCCATTACCCAACCATCTATTTATTTTTCACCTCCTATAGCTTACATAACCCTACTTGTCATCCTGATCTTTTGATTGCTTAATTCTCTCCCAGACCATCTTCCCTGTACTAGCCACTCTGTCCTCTTTTTAACTTACTCTTTGGTGAGCCAATTCAACTCTACACAATCCTCCCCTCTTAAAGCCCTAGCCACTTAAAATATTGATGATCATACCCAGCTAAGCCTCAGCTTTGAATCATGCTCATCATTTGATGCCTTCATGCCTACACATGTGTTCTGAATGAAGGTGGAAAAATCATGTAATTGTTCTCATCAAATCCACTACATATTTCTGGTATACAACTTCAACTGAAACCTCACTGCTGCTAGGCAATCCTGCTATACCTCCCTTATCAACTCACTATCCTACCTTCTTCAGTGACTCTTTCAAACCTTTTCATCCCTCCTCAAACATCCCATGACTCCCTTTCCCCCAAATCTCTGTGGAAAACCTTGCATCATATTTGATGGAAAAAAGAGGGTATTCACTGTGAACTCTGTGTTCTACCCTCTTCTTCATCTTCTGTCATTCAAGTGCCTTCTGTCACTTTCTCTTCCTTCACCCTTATTTCACATGATGAAGTGGCCTGACTTGGTAAGGAGTTATCTTTACCGAGGTTTATCCTTCTACCTGTTCAAGTGATCCTATTCCATCCTATGTCTTCCAAAAATTACCCCCTCTTTCACCCTCACACTTTTACCTATTTTAAATTTTTTTTTACTGTCTTCTGTCTCATTCCCTACTGCTTACAAATATGTCCATGCCTCCCTTATCCTGAAAAACAAATTAAAAAGAAAAGACTTCACTTGGTCCTTCCCTCCCTGATACCTATTATCCATTCTCTTCTGCCTTTGTAACTGGACTCCTCTAAAGGCTGTCTGAATGAATGCCTCCACTTTTCTTCCCTCACTGTCTTTTTAGAATATTATAGTCTGACTTCTGAACTTATTTCTTCAACACTGCTTGCTCCAGTAATTAATAATCTCTTAATTGCCAAATCCAATGGCCTTTTCTTGATCCTCATTCTCCTTTACCTTTCTGCAGCCCTTGGCACTGTACATCACTCTATCCTTCTTGAAACTCTTTTCTTTGGGATACCACTCTTTCTTGGTTTTCCTCCTACCTATCTGACTCCTCTTTCTTTGTGGACTTTGCTGGTTCATCATCTTGAATATAACCTGAAACTGTAATGTTCCTCAGGATTCTGTCATGTGTCTTCTCCTTTCCCTCCATACTACTTTACTTGCTGATCTCCTCAGTTTTCATGGATTTAATTATCATTTTTACACTGATGATTTTCAAATCTACCTTCCCTGCCCTGATCTCTCTACTGACCTCCAATCTCACAAATATAGCTGCCTTTGAGACATCTTGAACTGAATGTCCAGTAGATGTCTCAAACTCAATATATCCTACTAAACCCTCTCTCCACTCTTACTTTTCCAATACTATAAAGGGCAACACCATTTTCATAGTCCATCAGGCTCCCAACCAAATAGTCATCCTGAATTACTCACTATCTCTCACTCCTTCTCCCCATATCCATGTTCTTTTTCTTTTCTATTTTCTTTTTTTATTTATTAATTTATTTTGATTTCTCAACAATCACTTCCATAAGCTTTTGAGTTTTAAATTTTTCTCCCCCTCCTTCCCTGCCTGTTTCCTTCCCTGGTGGTGTTGTAAGTAAGAATTAGAATCAATAGGAGGAACCACCAGAAAGAGGAAACAAAACACAACAGAAGAAAAAATATACCAAATAGTATCTTTTGATCTGCTTTCAAACTCCATAGTTATTTCTTTGGATGTAGATAGCCTTTTCCATCACGAGGCCTTTGGAGATATCTTAGATCCTTGCATTGCTGAGAAGGGCTGTCTATCAATATTAGTCATCACACATCGTGGCTGTTACTGTGTAAAAAGTTCTCCTGGTTCTCCTCACTTCACTCAGCATCAGACCATACAAGTCTTTCCATGTTTTTTTTTTTCTGAAGTCTGCCTGCTCATCATTTCTTATAGCACAATAGTATTCCATTATATTCATATACCACAACTTGTTCAGCCATTCCCCAGTTGATGGGCATCCTCTCAGTTTTCAATTCTTTGCCACCACAAAAAGAGCTGTTACAAGCAATTTTGTACATGTGAGTCCTTTTCCCATTTTTATGATCTCTTTGGGATACAGACCTAGAAATGGTATTGCTGCTCAAAGGGTATGCACATTTTTATAGCTCTTTGGGCATAGTTCCAAATTGCTCTCTAAAATGGTTGGATCATTTCACAACTCTACCAACAATGCATTAGTGTTCTGATTTTCCCACATCTCCAACATTTATCGTTTTCCTGTTTTGTCATGTTGGCCAGTCTGATAGGTATGATGTAGTACTTCAGAGTTGTTTTGATTTGCACCTCTCAAATCAATAGTGATTTAGAGCATTTTTTCATGTGACTATAGATGGCTTTGATGTCTTCATCTGAGAATTGCCTGTTCCTATCCTTTGACCATTTATCAATTGGGGAATGATTTGTATTCTTATGAATGTGACTTGATTCTCCATATATTTTAGAAATGAAGCCCTTATCAGAGACACTGGTTATAAAACTTCTTTCCCAATTTTCTGCTTTCCTTCTGGTCTTGGTTGCATTGGCTTTGTTTGTGCACATACTTTTCAATTTTATGTAATCAAAGTTATCCATTTTGCATTTTGTAATATTCCCTATCTCCTGTAAGGTTATGAATTCTTCTGTTCTCCATAAATCTGATAGGTAAACTACTTGCTCTCCCAGTTTGCTTGTAGTATCAAACTTTTTATCTAAATCATGAACATATTTTGACTTAATTTTAGTATATGGTGTAAAATTTTGGTCTATGCCTAGTTTCTGCCATACTCTTTTCCAGTTTTCCCAGCAGTTTTTTTCAAAGAGTGGGTTCTTATCCCAGAAGCTCAGGTCTTTGGTTTACTTAATAGTAGATTAGTATAGTCATTGACTACTGTGTCTTGCATATTTAGCCTATTCCACTGGTCCACCACTCTATTTCTTAGCCAGTACCAAGCAATTTTGATGATTGCTCCTTTATAATACAATTTAAAATCTGGAATGGCTAGGCCACCTTCCCTTGCCTTTCTTTTCATTAGTTCCTTTGATGTTCTGGACCTTTTGTTCTTCCAAATGATTCTTATTATTTTTTCTAACTCTATAAAATAATTTTCGGTAGTTTAATTGGTATAGTACTGAATAAGTAAATTAGCTTGGGTAGAATTGTCATTTTTATATTATATTAATTTGGCCTACCCATGAGCAACTGATGTTTTTTCCAATTATTTAGATCTGACTTTACTTGTGTGAAAAGTGTTTTGTAAGTGTGTTCATATAGTTCCTGAGTCTGTTTCAGTAGGTAGACTCCTAAATATTTTATGATGTCTACAGTAACTTTAAATGGAATTTCTCTTTTTATCTCTTGCTATTAGGCTTTGTTGGTAATATATAGAAATGACAATGATTTATTTGGGTTTATTTTAAAGCCTGCAACTTTGCTAAAGTTGTGTATTATTTCAAATAGTTTTTTGCTTGATTCTCTAGTATTCTGTAAGTATATCATCATATCATCTGCAAAGAGTGATAGCTTTGTTTCTTCTTTGGCTATTCTAATATATTCCATTTCTTTTTCTTCTCTTATTGCTAAAGCTAATGTTTCCAGTCCAATATTGAACAACAGTGGTCACCCCTGTTCTTATTGGAAATGCTTCTATCTTGTCCCTATTACATATGATGCTTATTGAAAGTTTTAGGTAAATGTTACTTATCATTTTAAGGAAGAATACACTTATTCCTGTGTTCCCTAGTGTTTTTAATAGGAATGGGTGTTGGATTTTGTCGAAAGATTTTTCTGCATCTGTTGAGATGCAGTAATCTTTTGATTACTGTTAGTTCTGTTCTTGATATGATCAATTATGCTGATAGTTTTCCTAACATTGACCCAGCCCTGCATTCCTGGTATATATCCTACCTGGTCATAGTGTATTATTCTTGTGATAAATTGTTGTAATCTATTTGCTAATATTTTATTTAAAATTTTTGCATCTATATTCATTAGGGAAATTGATCTATAATTTTCTTTCTCTCTTTTGACTCTTCCTGGTTTAGGTATCAGTACCATATTTGTATCATAAAAATAATTTGGTAAGACTCTTTCTTCACTTATTTTCCCAAATAGTCAATATGGTATTGGAATTAATTGTTCTTTAAATGTTTGATAGAATTCACTTGTAAATCCATCTGGCCCTGGGATTTGTTAACTTTTACCCACCTCCTCTATATATACCCCTTTAATATGTTGTAATAGCAATACAGTTCTCAAGAGCTACAAGTGCCATCTTCCCTTGTAGAGAGTAAACAGTTTGCCCTTATTAATAATATATTATTGTTTTTTTCTGTCCCATTTACCTTTCTATGTCTCTCTTGAGTTTTGCATTTGAAGATCAAATTTCTATTGTTCTCTGGTCTGTTTATCAGGAAGGTTTGGAAGTCCCCTATTTTGTTGAATATCCATCTTCTCCCCTGAAAGATAATGCTCATTTTTTTCTGAGTAGTTGATCCTTGGTTGTAATCCAAACTTCTTTGCCTTACGTAATATCATATTCCATGCCCTGCAATCTTTTTATGTAGAAGCTTCAAGGTCTTGTGTAATCCTGACTGTGGTTGCATATTTGAATTGCTTCTTTCTGGCTGCTTGCACTATTTTCTCTTTGACCAGGTAGTTTTGGAATTTGGTTACTAAATTCCTTGATGTATTCAATTTGGGATCTCTTTCAGGAGTTGATTGGTGGAGTCTTTCTATGGCTATTTTATCCTATGGTTCTAGGACTCAGGGCAGTTTTCCTTGATAATTTCCTGAAAGAGGCTGTCCAGGCTCTTTTTTTTCATCGTGATTTTTTCAGGTAGACCAATAATTTTTAAATTGTCTCTCCTATATCTGTTTTTCAGGTCAGTTGTTTTACAAATGAGGTATTTTATGTTTTCATCTATTTTTTAATTCTTTTGTTTCTGTTTGATTGATTCTCTCTATCATAGAGTCATTAACTTCCATTTGCCCAATTCTAATTTTTAACAATTTATTTTCTTCTGTTAGATTTTGTATCTCCTTCTCCATTTGGCCAATTGTATTTTTTAGGGACTTGTTTTCTTCAGTGTACAATTTTTTTTTCCAGTTGGCCAATTATATTTTTTAAGGACTTGTTTTCTACAGTCAATTTTTGTCCTTCCTTTTCCAAGCTATTGACTCTCTCTTACATACCTCTCATTTCTTTTCCCAAATCTTCTTCTATCTCTCTCATTTGACTTTTAAAATCCTTCTTCAGCTCTTCCAAAAAGGCTTCTTCAGACTAGTTCATATTCCCTTTTGAGGTTCCAGATCTGGGTTTGTTGATAGTGTTGTCCTCTTCAGGATTTCTGCCTGTTTCTGTAATAAGAATCTATCGTATGTTTCTTTTTGCTCATGGTGTTTGTTTATTTCCTGGCTTTAAAGAGATTGAGCTCTCCTGCTGGGGAGCAGCGGCCACTGACCCAAGCTTCTTATGTTGGGAGCCCAGGGCCTGGTCACTGGCTTTGTGTGCTGGGGCCCCCGATGCTGGCAGTTGGAGGCTGTAGGGTTAGGGTTCTGGCAGCTTTTCTGTTCTTGGGCTGGAATCAACAACACTGGAACTCTAAGGGTAGGATTGGGTAGTCTGGACCCTGGAGGTTGCCTGCTCACCCAGCCCTTTCCTTCATTTTGCTTTCTTCAGCCCTTTCAGATGAATGTTACAGGATGTTTATCTGCCTGGGTCCCCTTGGAAAGCTTCCCAGAGTTTTGCTGAGACACTGGGAGACTTGGTTGCTGTGGAATGCTGAGGCATGTAGTGGTTTTTTGAGCTGGTTTTCAACAGTTCCCCTGCTCTTATTGAGGCACTCTGGGGTCCTGGTGTTGGTGTTTGACTATTCTGTCACTTGGGTTTCGGGATCTCCCCACTGGTATGCTGAGGTGGGGCTTTCTGCTAGCTTGCCGGGACACCTCCAGTTCTGTACTGCTCCCTTTCCCCCAGGACAAGATGGGCCTTTCCCATTAATCCCTCAAGCTACCTGGGTTACCAGACTGCTGCACCCTATCTTTCTTCTGGTTCGGCTCTCCCAGGGTTTTTCCTGGGACATTATTTTTGGGCTTTCAGAGGTTAATAATAAAGGATGATAAGAGCAATTTACTTCTTACTCCACCATCTTGGCTCCCGGAAATGGAATCCCATATCCATGTTCTTGCCAAGGTCTATTGAGTTCACCTTTGTAGCATTTTTCAAATATGTCCACTTCTCTCTTCTGACACTGCAACTGGTGTAATACAGGATCACATTACCTCATGTCTTGATTACTGCAATAGCCTGCTGGTAGGTCTACTTGCCATAAGTCTCTCCTCTCTCCAACCCAACCTCCATTCTACTATCAAAGTGATTTTCCTAAAGTTCAGGTTCAACTATGTCATCCCTCTTCTCAATAAGCTCTAATGACTTCCAATTGCCTCCAAGAGCAAATGCATATGCTTTGTTTAACATTCAAAGTCCTTTATAACCAAAACCCCTCCTACCATTCCAGTCTTCTTACACCTTAATCTATAATATCTACTCTTTAATCTAGAGATACTTTTTTTCTGGATGTTTCAAGAACAAGTCACTTTGAGATCCCTTTACTCTAAGTGATTTTTCTGCCTGTCCCCTATGCATGCAATGCTTTCCCATTTTTCAATCTGACTACTAACTTTCCTGGCTTCCTTTATTTTATTTTTTTTATTTTATTATCAGGAAAAAAATGAGAATATAACTGAAAATAAAATAATCACTGAGATCATAAATTGTTTTAATAACAAATGGAATACAATTTTACTAATCAAGTGATTAGTAAACATTTGTTCTCATTGACCTTCAAAGATAAATATTTTAAGCTGTTTTGTAAACTTAAATTTATTTATTTAGCTACTTACATCTGCTTACAAAAGTCTATTAAGTGAATCATGTAGGATTTTTTTTTTTACTTTTTTGATAAGTACTTCTAAGTTAATTCCCCCAGACTACCAAAGATTAGGAGTTTCCTGGGGCCAAGCAAAGTTTAGGTCAATCTGGGAATTTTGGATTGGGATGTGTTGAACATATGACTGTTAATAAAAAAGAGATTGGTTTCATATTTGCTATAATGGCTTCCCAAGTTAGAAATATGTCAAGCTTGAGGTGCCCCTGATTTTTTATGCACTAGGCTTTTGTAATTAAGTAACCAGGAAACTATACCAGCAATTTGATCCTTAGTATCCTTGAAAAATCCAGCCTTCAAGACAGTTACATTTCCTTAAAATTAAAAAAAAAAAAACTTACCCTAGTCTATGTGGAAGGGACCTTAGAAAACATTGCTCCAACAACATTAGATATTAATATAAAGTAGTAATACTTATTAACTTGTTTATCCAAACAGCTATTTATTTTTAAATAAGCATACCTTATTTTATGCAACTTTGATTCACCCTTCTCAAAGGCACAACAAATATTCCACACACATATGCACATGTTGTTCCCATTGGGTAAAACATTTTTTTCCATTCACATTTTTTGGTGTTCCCTTCAGAAGTATCCAAGAGTATCAATCTTGTTCCCTTGTAGCCATATCTCATTTTTTACTCTTGAAATTGTATTTTTCAACTTTACCACTCATCTTACTTACCAAATTGAACTCTGAATAACTTTTTTCTATATCAAAATTCCAATCCACTTTCAAAGAATGAAGACATTCCCATGAGGGATATTCAAAGAATATGCCTCAGATTCTGAGGGCCTTTCTAAAAACTGTTCAGAGCAGTAGTAGGCAAAGTGATTAATTTTAATTGGACAATACAAAATTGAAATATATGCATTGAGAATGATTGTTAAAAGTTTGATCATATTATGCTATGGTCATCTTGTATATATTACTCCTAAATAACAAAAGAGAAGGTAAAGGGAGAAAGCACATTTTGTGAGATGTGACAGTCTTAAACAGTGAGGCAAATTTGAGCTGCTTTTATTGAAATGTTGTGATTCATCCCTTGTACTCGAAATATAGGATCGAATCAAATTGATAAGCATTTATTGAGCACCTGCTATGTGCCAGATTAAGTGTAGACACTACAAAAAAAAATTCAATAACAATCCCTACCCACATTGGTGTCCCAGTCTAATGGGGGAAATAATATACAAGTACCTATGTGCAAACAAGATATATGTAGGGTAAATTGGAAATAATCTTGGGGAAAAACACCCACTTAAGGGGCAATCAGGAGAAGCTTCTTGTAAAAGGTGAGATTTAGCTGCAGCTTGAGAAATCCAGGGAAGCCAATGAAAATACATAGTCAGAAGATGGAGTATCTCATGTGAGGAATAGGAGGGAGGACAATGTCATCAGGTTTGTGGAGGTGAGTAAGATGAAAGAAGATTGGAAAAGTAGGAAGTGGCTAAATTATGAAGGGCCTTAACAGCCCAACAGGTGAATGGGTTTCATTTTGGTTTTTGATTTGTTTGTTTGTTGTTTAAGTCAAACTTTTTTTTTCCTTTTATTTGAATCTGGAGGTAATAGGGAGGTTTTGGAGTTTATTGACTAAGATGAGGTACAAGAAGGCTATTTAATTGTTCCATGTCTGAGGTGGTAATTGTGTGGATCAGGATGCTAACAGTATCAGAGAAGAGATGGGGTGTATTTGAGAGATTTTACAAAGGTAGAATTCACAAGACTGGACAAGAGACTGAAAATACAGGGTGTGAGAGAGAGGAGAGTCATGGATGATAGCTATGTTGTGACGCTGGTAACTAGCAGCACAATGACTTGACAGCAATGGAAAAGCTAGGAAGAAGAATTCAATTCAGAGGAAAGGTAATGAGCTCAGTATTGGTCATGTTTAAGATGCCTAATAAACAGCTGGAGACAGGAGAATGGAACTCAGAACAGAGGATATGGATGATCAAATAAATCTAATAAATATCTTCATAGAAATGATAATTCCATTGGAGATGATGAGATCATTAAATGAAATAGAATAGAGGGGGAAGAGAAAAGGGAGAAGGACAGAACTTTGGATAATACCATTTTTAATCATGCAACCTGGGTCCAGAAAAATAGACCAAGGAAGGGTTAAACAGATAGGGAGAGAGCAGTATCTAAATGAATGAATGAATGAATGAATGAATGAATGAATAAATAAATAAATAAATAAATAAACCTAGAAAGAACCAAGAATCAAGGATAAGGTTGTGGACAGTATCAAAGGCTACAGAAGGTTAAAGATGAGAAAGCTTAGGATTTTTTGATTTAGAGATGGAAAGTCCTTAAGGTGTCATCTAATCAAAACTTAACAAATTACAGCTGGGAAAACTGAGGAACAAAGAGGTTAAATATAGTCTCAGGTCATATAGCTAGTAAGTGGCAAAGGCTAAAATTAGGAAACCAGTCCATTAACTTCAAATTCAGCATTCTTTCTATTAAGCTCTATTATCTGTGGCAAAGAACACAGTATTCCTGCTCTTGCTTTCTTGGTCACAATACATTTTGAATATCACATTCCATTCAATGTTAAAATCTTCATTTTATGTTGAATATTTCCAAATTCAAGAATAAATGAAGTGAGGTAACTGGGACTACAAAACCATACCATAATAAAAACTGTTAAAGAAGTAGACAGTTTTAGTCTATAGAAGATAAAATGTAATTGGAGAAGAGGCATATAGATACCTCTCTGCAGGTATTTGAAGGGCTCTAATGTGTTAAAGGGATCCTTTTTTTTCTCTTTAATCCCAAGGGGCATGAATAGGAATGATGAATGGAAATACTAAAGGGATTTCCATTTCATATGAAGAAAACTTATTAATAATTAGATATGTAAAAGACTAAAAATAGGCCATCTCAGAAGGCAATGGGTACCCAGTCCCTGGAAGTTCTCTAAACCATTTATCATTGCCCAACAATCAGGAATATTTTAGGGGAAGTCTTATTCATATACAAGTTGAACTGGATGGCATCTGAATGAATTAGATGATATTAGAAGCAATCTGCGAACACTCAGATTCAAATGAGGCAGATAGATGACATAGTGGATGTAATGCTGGACTTAGGTTAAAGAAGACCTGAATTGGAATTTTGCTTAAGTTGCTTAATGTGTGATCTTAGATAGGGAGTTTAACTTCTATCACCCTTAACATTTTCACATATAAAATGGGGATAATAAGAACATTTACCTTTCTGAGTTGCTGTGAAGATCAATTCCCATAACAAATTTAAAATGTTTGACAAATGTCAATGTGTTATATAAATTATTATGAAGCATCATGGCATGATGTTCAGGGCACACATCTTGAATCAGACACTTACTGGCTGTGTGACCCATGGCAACCAATTCTGAGCCCCAATTTCTTCCTTTGTAAAATTAGAGGGTTGAACTCAATAGCTTCCAAGGTACCTTCCAACTCTAAATCTATGATATTATGATTTTATAAATTTTATTTCACAGATTTCAATTCACTTTACCAAAAACTTACTGAGCATCTACCACATATGTATAAATGCCAAAGAGACAGATGTGTGAATTTTATTTTTTTCTTTGTTTTATTTCTTAGTTATTTTTTTTCTAACAGTATTGGAGACCAGAAGGAAGAAGATGAGCATAAGCTGCTTCCAATAAAATCTGTGAATAAACTAGAAATTTGTAATCAAAGTGTTTTATGGGTACGAGAATAGGCAGCATGGTACAATGGCTAGACTTCTAGGCTTAGCATCAGGAAGGATTTGGTGCAAATCATATACATAAGCATGTGACCATGACCAAGTCACTTACTTACTGTGAGCCTCAGACTAATTTCTACAACTTTAGGTCACAGAACAGCTGAGTCCTGTTTTGGTACAGCAAATTTTCCAACTGATGAAATAACAGGAGTTATTTTGGCATGCTTTAGATGCCAGATGGCTATAGGGCCACAACTGTAGGCTTGTTTACAGAATTTTCCAGTCAAAATTTGGCATGTTTTGTCACCCTAGGTCTATATACCTGTTGTATGTCATGTGGCAGCTCTTTGGCCACAATGCTCTCATAAAAATGTCAGCATGCTAATATCCAAATGCATCCAGTTTGATTGAACTACATCACCTTTCCCATAATAAACACTGAAGTAAAAAAATGGTTTCTTACAAGTACTTACGGATTGATAGAATTTTAGATTTGGAGACAGCATAGACAGTACCTAACACAAGCCACTGATCATCCATGTCAATAAACTGAAAGGGAAAAGATGAGGTAATTTTTCATGTCCTTACATAATTGGAGGAAGTATAGCATTATATATTTTTTAAAACAGCAAATTGCTGAAAAATAAGTAGCTATTTAAAAACTGCTAGTATATCAAAAATAGTTTTCAAGCAGCCCCTAGAACCTATTTTTTTTTTTTAAATCCCACAGGGAACGGAGGATCGAGTTGCCAATGAGTTTATGATGTTGTTACCTGAGTCAATAAAGCCAGTTTGTCACACAGATTTAAAAAAAAAATAAACAAAACCCAGCCTTTTGAAAGATGATATCCATGCTGGGCTATCCATCTTGAGACAGTATTTCAAATGATGCTTGAAATAACATTTACAGTGTCATCCTCTAGAACTTAGTGAAAAAACCTCCTACAAATACTATTTCACACCTTATCAAGTTTATAGCCTATGGGCAGTGTGTGTGTGTTTGTATGTATACATATATACATACGTATACATGTGCACATATATGTATAAATGTACACATATACACAGCCCAGCATAACCAGCATGAGTTCAATATTAAAAAAAAAAAGTCTGGCTTAAATGATATTAACTGTGCACAGAAGTAAATTAAAATCTAATAGGAATTTTAAAGTACATTTATATTGTACTTGTACTGTAAAGACCTAAGGATCAGCTAAAACACGCGGGTCTTTTTCTCACATAACCAGTAGAATAAGATTTTATTTACATTAAGAAATAAATGCTTTCTACAGTTATCAATTATTTATGAACCTACTAGTTGTTCTTTACTCCATCAAGCCAATTGCCTAATATTGAATTAGGCTTTTATATGTCTCTGTCTCTATCTCTCTCTGTCTCTGTCTCTCTCTCTCTGTCTCTCTCTATCTCATGTGCCAAAATATCACTGTAGAATTTAGCATCAAATGTCCATGATCGTGATTACAATGAATTCTAGGATATACAATAGCTTCTCAAATGCAATATTAAAAGTAGAATAAGTCACATTCTAGACACTATTGCTAATTACTGTGTCTAATCAGTAGCAGAAGAGGAAAGCAGTCATCTCTACTAACTACTCACAAGGATGCTAATGAGTCTTAGGTTTTAAATCTTATTATGTATACCAAAATAAAATTATATCAATTTCTTAGGAGAAGGATAGGGAAATTTGATACTGTAATCTCATTTATCGAGTGTAAACGTAATGTTGAGTGGGTGATGTCGATTTTGAAGAATTTAGAAAAATAAAGTCAACTCTAACTTCTTGCTTTGCTTTCTTAAGGATAAAGGATGAATACCATAAAACAGACATTGGAAAGAATAAGCAAGAGAAAAGGCAGAAATTATCCATTATTCCTACAAATAAATATTGTATCACCCATATAACAATTTGTCAAAGATTATATAAACAATTTAAACCCCAAACTAGGGCAGTTGAAGCTGACAAAAAGAACAGAATTAAACAGCATATTTTATTACTAATTATTTCTATGATAATTTTTACTTATTAGTTAAAGGACATAATAGTTATTATTATTAATAACACTTATACATGTATTGCTTTAAAGTCTGTGAAATGCTTCACTAATATGATCACATTTCATACTCACAACAACCCTAGGGGAGGTGTAGATGCTATTGATATATCCTAAGTTTAATTAATATATCCTAATATATTTATATTTATTTTAATTAATATATCCTAATATATCCTATTTTACACATGAGGAAGGGATCAAATCTGAACTCAGTTCTTCCTGATGCCAGGTCTAGAACTTTATCCACTGTACCTTAATTATAATTCATTGCAATTCAATTTAGCCATCATTTATGAAACTCATTCTCTGTGCAGATCACTCTTCTAATTGCTGGAGTAGATCTAAAGTATAGATGAGACACAGATTTCCAATAGTCAGCTCTAACATTTCAAAGATAATGTAGTACACAGATAAAATATTATTAATCTCTGTTAATATACACATATCTATTACATAATGTCTGTATATACACATACCCACATTTCCTAAAAATATCTTAGTTCCATGTATCAGTTTTTATTTGCTTATTTTGATAATTAGAATTTAAAGATGAATTTGAAAATGAACTTGTTTTTCTGTGTCATAAATCTGCCACTTCTTGGGTAGGAAAATAGTTAAAATAAGACTGACTAGCATGTGACTTTGGCTCTCATAAAAATAGGTTAATTTCATGTGACACCCATGGTTATTTCCTTGTTTTATACCAGCAATTGTCTTTGGAGCCCCAAGGTGGCAGTAGTCATCAGTAGTTTAACAAGCTTAGACCAGTTAAGTTTCTTTTTTTTTTTTTCCAGCCAAAGACAAGGTTTATTAGAACATCTATCATATTGGTCAGACTCTTAAGGAGTCTGAATATTAGTAACCTATTGGCTAGATTTTAAAAATCTAAGCATCTTAATGGAGACAAGATGGACCTTATATACACAAAGGCTGTGGGAAGGATCTAGGAGTGGCCGAGTAGTCTATGAGATAATAGAACTTTAGGGACCTGGACCATGTGGCCAAGAGAGAATGGAGCCTAGATAGAATTAAGGATGGGAAATGGCCTGGGGCCATAGGGAGGTAAGACAATGGAGGGCTAAACTAGATTAAGGGTAACAGAGAATTGGGAGATTGGGTGGAGCCACAATAAAAGGCCAGTTGATTATAGTGATTATAGCCTCAGGTAAATGCCACAGATTGGCCATGTGGGAAAGTCCATGGTTTTTGTTTTTTGGGGTCTAGATCCCATCCTCATCATTCCCCCCTGAAACAAATGAGACCCAAATTCTTTTGGTGTAAGGGGTGAAGGTCTCGGTTTCTGAAACTTCTTCCTGCTGTCAAGGGGAATAGAGCTGGCCTACCTCAAGGGGGTCCCTAAGAGGAGGTTGACTGGAACCAAGCACAGGCTGTATCCAGGGAAAGATGGGGAAACATTGGCTAGTACATACTGTTTGCTAACAACTGTAGGTGAATGGGCTGAAGTCTGATGGAAAAGACTGCAGGGCCCAAGTGACAGGATAAAAAATACTTAGCTCTGTTTGGATTCAGATAATTTAGTTTTCCAACCATGCTATATCAAATCCACCTCATAGACAGACTCAGGAATAGCCAGGTGGGTAACATGCCTTTTCAAAGGAACATAATGGGAAACTGGGCCAGGAGGATATCGTCTTAGACTGAAGCTAAAATTGTTCTCTCAGCTTTTCCCCAATGCTGACTTCCCACCAGTATCAAATTCTCTTGGAGTAGCTTATGGCATTTCCCAGATGGTGGATTATTGATTTATCGATGGAATGTTATCTAATGGAACCATTAGATAACAACTCAAAATAAATTCATGATCTTTTTTACCTCAAACAGCAAGTTTCACTAATCATAGCTTAGGAAACACATTTCCAGGATTTACATCTCAAATTTAAATTTCTCCTGGTGTAAAAAGCCAATCATTAGAGATTTCTATATATTTGCAAATTCTCAGCAAATCAAAACCCAAACAAACTTTTTGGCTTTGTTTTAATGTGTAAAAACAATAACCAACAATAGCCAAATTATTTTAGCAGTAACCAAATTCTGAAAAGTTGCTTGAAATCACTGATACAAAAGGTTTACCAATTTGAAACTTGAAACAAACCCATTACCAATCGAGTGATTTTGGTTTTGTTAAATGCACTTCCAAATTACTTTACATAGAGAATCAACATCTCATCATTAACAGTTAAAACTACAACTTTAAAAGAGGGTGCTTACCCAAGTTCAGAGGCTAGCTTCTTTACCTTGAGCAGGATGTGCTGAACCTGGTTGATGCTTCCAGGCAAAGGTTGCCCCAGGGCCCAAGGCCATTGCCAGTGGGACCTTGTAACTGCTGCCCCTTCACCCTCCTTCTTTTCCCAGGTGGGGGAGGGAAAAATCAAAGGTGAGGGGTAAAGGGTGAAATTCTTTTGTCCTATGAAAGGGGTTAACAGATATTCTCTTGACTCAAAGGAAGGGAGTGGGAGAAAAGAGTGTCCAGGGTTGTAAGGAGTCCCAGACTCCTTAATGCTGAATCACAAAACCCCCAGAACCTGCCAGGATATCTTTAGCTGTTCTAACTTTCTCCTGTAACCTCCATGAAGGAAAATTCAAGGGTATAAAGAGAAGGGAGTAAGTAAGCCTCAGGGAACCAAAAAGCAACTGCAGTTTTCCCCAATTCTCTAGCACTGAGCCAACTGACAGCATTGAGCATACACTTCCAGATAAGGTGTCCATCCTTGTCCTCTGTGTTGCAGAAGGTGTACCCAGGTCCATGGCCTTGAACTGATCCAGTGGACCAAGAGCCTGAGAGTGTCAGGCCGAGTTCAAGACAGCTTTGAAACTGTCTGCCTGAAAAGCACCTCCAAGCCTTGGTGCTTGCAAAGCAACCCCAATTGCAGAGCAAGAAGGGGAGGGGGACAGAGGCTATTATATACCTTCCAGTCTTGGCTGCAGAAGAACTTAGGGTTAGGCAGTTTCCCCATATGGGCCACCAAAATAGGAGTTCAGGGATGCTGGAACACGAATATCACAATGCCTGGGTCCTGACCGAAAAAATTTGACCCAAGCCTTCTTTCAGCCAAAGACAAGATTTATTAGAACATCTGTTATATTGGGCAGACTCTTAAGAAGTATGAACTTTAGTAAGCTATTGGCTAGATTTTAAGTATCTAAGCTAAGACCAGTTAAGTTTCAAAGATAAAATATGTGCTTACATTCACAGGATTTTTTTTAAACTGAAAAAGTAACTATTTCTTTATTAAAATAACAATATGAAGCAGTATAGAGACATAATCTACAGTCATAATATATAATATATATATATATATATATATATATATATATATATATATATATATATAAAGGGGGGTTAATTAATTTTTTTCAATTAGATAGCCACTAAGTAACAAACAGAGAAGTTTCTCGCTGAGTAATTAAACTGATAAGAACAGCCAAAAATTAAGTACATATCTCCCACAATTCATTAGCTAGATTGAAAAAAAATCACTAAAACTAAAGAAACCAAATTTGTATCAGGGTATAGTTGGACACATATGACCTTGATTTGAATCCTGGTTCTACCATTCATATGTATGACCTTGGGCAAGTCATTTTAATTCTCTGAGCCACACTTTCCTCATCTTTTAAATGGGAATTATAATATCTACCACTCTCTCACTGGATTGCTGTTAAGAAGTGCTTTGTAAATCTTAAAGTGTAACATGACTATGTTATTTTCATTTTTCATAAATGTCTATGCTAGTGTTCTGTTAAGTCCAACTGTATGGGGAAATTTGGGGATGGGGGGATAAGGAGGGGGAAGGAAAAGACGTGTTCCTTTTTCAGCCCTTGCTTTCTGCCAGTGGATTCATAATGCTACCAGGATCATCACACTGTAGGATAGGTTTGGCTGCTGACAAATTAAAATCCCAGACTAGCTATCAGGTTTAGGCCTTAAAAAGAAGACCACAAAAGGGTTCCTGGTTGAGTCAGGGCAAACAAGCCTGGTTCTTTGGATACTTGCAGGGAAAGATCATGCCGGCAGTAAGCAGGAAGTGATGTACCAAACACACTTTAATAAGGCACAGAGGGTACAAAGGCAGACAGCAAGCCAGGAATAGTGTGGAAGAGGGAGACAGAGGGCATGGGGATCAGTTACTTAACTAGAATCACTTACTTAATTGGGATCAGAGGTGGTGGCATGGAGAGAAGTACTCAATGGATAGTTTTAGGGTTCCATTCTTAAGATTTGGGGGGGGGTACAGCCTACTCATCCATACCACCCCAGGCTTGGCTTATCAGAATATAAATATCCTCTAAAAATTGTCAGTGCTAGCTTAGGCTAACCTTATTGGCATAATGTTCTTGTGTTTTTATTCCTCATGTGTAACTTATAGCTTGCAGATGGTTTATTGGGGCCTATCTGGCTTCCCTAATTTAGCACATAGTCTCTGGATGTGGCCTTAAATTGACTTAGGAGACAGATTTGGCAAGTGAATTCTCTCTTCCCCTTCATACACTTGATTCCTAGTCTTTATTTATTGTTGCCTTACACTGGTTATTTATATACCTACTTAGTAACTTTACATACCTCCTTACTATATACTAATTGACACGGTGTTCTGGAGGAGGAAGTATCACAAAAAGACAATTTCAACACTGCTAGCCTATCTGCGCTTTTCCCAGAAGAGGCCTCACATTATTCCTTCTTGTCAACGTATTTATCTCTGGAATAATAATACAATGACTACTGTAAGAATACCAGGGTTTATGAGTTTCAGGTATTTCATTAAGGAAGTCTTAAAGTAGGGAAAAAAATAAAAAAAAAACCTATTATGTCCAGCTAGTGATAATAAGAAGATCCGCAGGCTTCTTAAAAGTGCTCTCATCTTGCTGTTATCTGGAATTTCTTAATATGGGGAAAGATTTTATTTGTCCATTCCATTATGAAGATAAGGCTAAAAATGCAAATATTTCTTGGAGAAAGAATACCATGAAACATTCATGGTAAGGTCTAAATGACAGAACCAGAGTGGCATAGTGGAAAGAGTATTGGATTCGTAACCAGAGGAATTGCTATTAATTTTTAGCTTTACACCCTTTATGACCAGGTGACTTTGGGCCAGTCATTTAACCTTACTAGGCCTCAGTTTCCTTATCTACAAAATGAAGAGTTTGGACTAGATGATCTCTTAGATTTTCTCTAGCACTGAATCTGTGATGCATGACTAATCCTGAAGCTTTTTTCTTCAAAGCAAGCTTTTTTGGGGGTATAGAGGATGAGAAGAGGCTACTAAGTACTTAGAAGGGAGAAGGTCTCTCATTCAGAAGAGTAAAGGAAACAGAAAAGCAACCCCAGATTGCCAGATATGATTGACATCTACTTTGTAATTTTGCCTAGGAATGACCAGGGATAGGATATAATGCAGAGATTCAAAATTCAATTGTAAACCAATTCCTCTGGGTTGTTTCTCTGCCTGTAAGGAAATAACAATTCACTAGAGAGTAGAGAATCCCAGGGGTTTAGATAGAAAATCTTTTTACAAAACATGATTTCCCCATATGTGAGGGTGTTGTATCAAGAGAATTAAGAGCTATTCATATTTCCAGGGAGGTTCACAGTGGACACAAGGTTTTGATGACATAAATTTCTTGTAAATAGATCTCCCTCTACTAGCCTTCTCTTTGGCAGTAGCAATAAAACACCGCCCCTGGCAAAACAACATATCTAGAGATGATAATTTATTGTCTGAAGCAAAAGGCTACAAGTTAAAGGAAAAGTTGCAAGTGGTTTTTACTTTTTCCATTTTTTTTTGTTGTATTTGTTTACCTAAGGGTATTTTTTTCTTCTTTATATTTAGGAAGTCATTATTTAATATGACTTTATTTTCTCTGTAACCTCCTTTTTGGAAGATAAACATGATGGATCTAATCTCCCCTCCCAAGAAGGTAGCAGATTTCAAAGATCAGGGAAAAAAATCAGAGCCCTTCATCTCAACAGAAACTATTCAGAAACTATAATGACAGATGCACCTAGGGGAAGCTCACCCCAGACTAGAGTTTGCTTTTAGTGGGGGGGCCTTTGAAGACTACAGTTCTGGTAATCCTTAGAAAAGTCTGCCTCAAAGCAATACTAATCCTGTAGATGTTAATATTAGGTTGTTCAACCACAAAACTAACATTTTTGATAACAGGGCCTGCCTGTGTATAATCTTGTAATTCCCCATTGAACATTATTTACAGTACACAGTGGGTAGTTTTAAAATTCCATCACTACTTCACCACCAAAGGCACTCCAGTGCTGTTTCACGGGTACTAACCATTTCCTTCCAGTTTTAGAGAATGCCATTAATGATTTCATAAGGTAAGGCTAATAGTAAATTTGTCTGGATGGACATGGAATCATAGGATAATAGATTTAGAACTGAAAGAATCCTAAGAGCCAACAAGATGAAGTCCCTCTTTTTACAGGTGAGGAAATCAAAACAGATGAGTTTAAGTGCCTTGTTCAAAGTCATTGAACTATAAGTATCTCAGGCAGGATTTGAACTCTGGTATTTCTTCATCCAAGCCCAGTGTCCTATGCACTATAGTGCTGTGCCTTAGGGCTTTTGTGGGATAAGTGATTTCCAAGAGATGTTGCAATTTTGGCAACTTCATGTAGTTTATCAGTTCCTTTCTCTAGTGGGTAGGGGTTGCAGGGGAGCATAATAAGAGTGCTTTGAAATTCTTGACCAGGTCTAAAGATATTTATAACTGATTGTAGATGTCCAAACAAAGGATCACTCATCACTTCAACAATTGTTGAATCAATAATAACAAGTTATTTATATAGTATCTCATGGCTTACAAAATGTATACCTCATAATAACCCTATGAGATAGGAATTACAAGTATCATTATATCTGTTTTATAGATGAGTAAATTAAGATTCAGAGAACTGAAATGATATTCCCAGAGTCATGGAGCTGACAAATGTCAAAACACAGTCCTAGATCACTCATAATTTCAAACCCCAGAAATCTTACTATTGTACCATGCGAATACTAACTGAATATTTTAAATTAAATTCCTTCAGTTAAGACTTTTTCTTTATCCTAGCATTTTATGGTGCCTTACGGACACACATTTTCCTAGGATTAACACCTAGATGTCGTTTTGCTAGTCATGGGATCAGCGTTTGATAAATTCATAGAAACATTTCACAAAGTCATCTGTTTTTTGGATATATAAGGCAGTCTAGTAAAGAGAAAACTAAAAACTTTCAAGGTCAATTTCTTAGGTTATAGCATGACCATGACAGACAGACTCATGATGTGCTTGCTCTAAAAGAGAGAACATCAATTCTCCCTAGAACTCTTCAATTTCTACCAAAAAGAACATTCTAGCAATTGTTGATTTCTGAATCTCTATTAGTATGTCATGATAAACACAAATTACTTTTTCATACCAAAGATTCTTTAGCTTACAGTGTGAGAGCTGTATGTAATGACCAAATCCAAGCATAAGGCACCAAATGCTGACCATCCCAAAAGAAGTGCATCCTATAGAACATATTGCAGATACAGTGACATAAAAAAGCTGGTGCCATTTCAGAAGCAAGATTTTCCCCAACCTCTTTATGGATCTGGCTTTTCCAGTTTATAAGTATCACCCCTATGATATATATTTTCTGAACCTATGTCATTGACTATGTCATGATGAATGTAGCTCTAATATCTTTGTTCAATATTTTGGACTCTAGAATGATCAAAAAGCCCAAAAGAGCAACATGTGCCATTCGTACTCTCAGCCAGAAAGAAAGGCAGCAAGAGGAAAATAGCATGCTTCAGTCTGTATTCGGAAAGTATCAGTTCTTTCTTTGAAGGCAGATAGCTTGTTTCATCATGAGTCCTCTGGGGTTGTCTTGGATAATTGTATTGCTACTAATCTGCTCATCATTTCTTATAGCATAATATACCCCATCAAAATCGTATGCCAAAATTTGTTCAGCCATTCCCAATTCATGGCTATCCTTTCAATTTCCATTTTTTTCCGCCACTAAAAGAACTTATATGTGTGTGTGTATGTAATTTTCCTTTTTTAATTTTTTTCACTGGAAAACTATTTCACTTAATTTTTGTAGGATTTATTAATTTGTTTTGAGGTATCATTTGAAGTTGTTTGGAGGGAATTTGGGAGAGCCCATGTGAGTCTCTGCTTTGTCTCTGCCATCTTGACTGCTCCCATCCCCATGCCTCATACACATGTTTTAACACAAAATTTGAACTTTACTAGACCAAAGGTTGCTTTTTCCACTGTAGTAGAGATCATAATGCTTGTGTCAGACAATGTACAGTGCATGGCACACTACATTCATTCATAGTGAAAATTGTGTTTTTTCAGGTGTGATTCAACTACAACCATTGGAATCATCTCTTCTAGAGGTATCAGGAATTTTTTTTTTTCTGCCAGGCCATCTTAAGATTTTTTTAGAGCTACAAAATTAGTGTCAAAATTCTCTAGTTGAAATAATGGCTAAGGACATTTACCTTCCTTTGTTTATTTTTCTTGAGATATATATATATATATATATATATATATATATATATTAGTTTTTAAGTCTTTGTTGCTATAGATAAGAGACCATGTCTTAGGTTAATTGGGGGCATGTTTTTACAGTGTGGAAGTTAACTTTCAGTAGGATTCCTCTTAGTGTTTTTTTTTTTCCTTTGAATCCCTATACTTTGCATATTGCAGTGATTTATAAAAAAGGATTCACACAGTTTTAATTTTTTTCCTGAACAACAAAAGACCACAATTTTTTAAAATTTTGTTTATTATTATTATTATTTTGGTTTTTGGTGAGGCAATCTGGGTTAAGTGATTTGCCCAGGGTTACACAGCTAGTAAGTGTCAAGTGTCTGAGGCCAGATTTGAACTCTGGTCCTCTTGACTCCAAGGCCAGAGCTGTATCCACTGTGCCACCTAACTGCCTCAGAAGGCAACTATTTTGAAGAGAAATTAATCTTTTACTTTTACTGGTATGAACACAAATGACTTATACTGTATAGGGATGAGCATGTCAGTTGAAGTTTTGAGGGGAAATATGGAGAGAGAGAGAAACAGAGACAGAGACAGAGATATGTATAGGGAGACAGAAAGAGGGATAGAAACAGAGAGAGAGAAACAGAGAGAGACAGAGACAGGGAGAGAGAGGAGGAGGAGGAGGAAGAAGAGGAAGAGAGATAAAATTTAGTTATCATTCTTATATTTTCATAATTCTTAAGTATCTTCCAAAGTATGTATAGAGAATGAGAGAAATTTAACAAGTCAGAAGTCAAGGCTGATTAGCGTCGGATTTCATATTTCTTTTAACAAAGAAATGTATTTTCTGAGTGCCACTAAATTAAGTTGCTAGGCTTTTTAAAATGTTTTGGGGAGATGAAAATGAAGCAACAGAAACAATGGCTAAATTTAAATAGGTTCACAATAGTTGATTCAACTGTTGTCTTCTGTGTGAATGTAATTTTAGTTGTATTCAACAAGTTTAGGTGTATTCTCTTTATTTTTATTCTGCATGGGCTTATACATACACCTTCTTCTCTATGAGCATCTAAGTTTCTTATAAGTAGGGACTGTTTCATTCTGTGTACTTGTATTTTCACACAGTCCCATGTTCATATTAGGTTCTTAGTAAATACTTATTGATTGATCGAAATTAGCAACTACAATGTGAAAAGTACTGTATTAGGCACTGGAGTGGAGGTGAGGGTACATAGAAAAATAATAAGTGATTCTTTTGAGGTGTAGTCAGAACATATCCAGAACAGTGGGTGACATTTAAATTCCCCCAATTCCTACAAATGATCTCCTTACAACATTATTTTGAGCTGTCCCAGAATTTGTAGACTCTTAAGTGTTGGAAAGCACCTGAACAATGATGTAGTTCAAGTCCTACTCAAACATAGATCCCCCACACAATATCTATGATAAAGGGTCATCTGATCTCAGTTTGAAGACTGCTTCTCTGGTACTTCTTGTCTTTAGACCAAGACTATATAGAACAAGTATTAGCTTGACATAGCAAAAATAAGAACAAAGGGAGAAGGCACGTTAAGATAGAATTAAGCTCAGAATAAGGAAAACTTTCCTAACAATTTACAAAATGAAGTGAGTTGACTGTCACTGGGAGGTTTTTAAATGGAGGCTGAATAACTTTTTCAGGAATAATTTCTCACTTTACTTTGTATTTACTGCTCTCCCTGGTTTCAACTCCACAAACAAAATTCCTCTCCCAGGATGAGCACATCACTTATAAACTAATTACTTTACTGCTAACTCGAGCCTTGATTGACACCACATCCCTCAGCCTCCTTTGCCCTCTGACTGGAGTGCTGAAGGGCAGGGTATCCAACTCTTCTTGATATCTTCCTTTACAGAAGGCAGAAACTGAACTCTGTGCTCATTCCACTTTGCATTTGCTGCTCCTCTGGTTTTAACTCCATAAAATGATACCCCCAAAATATATATGTCCTCTTGTCCAACTCACCCACCTCTGCTCTCCTGCATCCTTTTGTGTGTTGTCTTCCCCTTTAGACTCTAAGTACCTTTAGGTCAGAGGCTGGAACATAATAGCCTCTTAATAAAAGTTTATTGTATTGTATTTAAATGTTATAGGGAATATTCATATTTCTAGTAGTAATTTGAATAGATGACTGAGAGCATATCTTATATATAAGTATAAGATTATATAATTCTGTGTTTTAAAAATCTAAATTGGAAGTAATTTTTTAAAAATTATACATATATGTGTATATGCATGCATGTATATGCATATATATACATATGCATATATGTACACATATTATGTATCTATATATACACATACACATATAGACATATATATACATACATGCGTGCACACTATTTGGGGTGCATTTTCCAAGTGCGGAACTTTGTGCCAGTGTCTGTGACTATTTACTCCTCAGATATTTAGAACAAAGGGAAATCTTATTAAATTTGTCTTCAAAATTTCCCAACAATTACATTTTCTTTGTATAAACTCTCTTGATTTAAAGTACATGAGATTTTTAGATCTAAGTATAGTTAAATATAATCTCTCTTTTTAACAATAAGGAATATTTTCTTGAATACTAACAAAAAATAGTAAATATACTGAGGGAAAACCGTGATATTTTAACATCTTAATATTTATCAAAGTATAAGAACTATTATGGTTAATATTATTAGTCTTAATTAAATAGAAATATACATTCTGACACTATGTAGAATACTGGGAGAATTAGGATGCAAGATTTAGTTCAAAGATCAAACCCATCCCATTTTGTGTCATTTCATATTTTTATTAAATAGTTGAAAATTGCAAAACTCATACTTTTCAACATTTACCTCAAGTGTAGCACTTTCCAAACTTTTTTTTTCTTGAGTCAGAAAAATAGAGATTCCAAAGTCTTTAAAAACAATATGGGAAATGAAATGCTATGTCATTCTCAAATTAGAAAAAAAAAAAGCAGACTCTCAATCACTGTGGTGGAGAGCTTATTTTGCACTAAGCAAATTCATGTAGAGTTGCAATCTCCCTGGTAAGGGCAGGTGGGCCCTGTGTTAATCACCTCCTGCAACATTCTCAGATACTTTCTCATGCCCCCTGCTGTAATAATTCTGGAGTATTTTGCACCGAAGCAGCGCCTTGCTTGAAAATCCCCTTACTATTAAAATGTCCTCACAAGATTTCGGTGAAATAGCTTGTTGGGAAGACAAAAATTTTAAGTTCCTCATCATGCAAAAAGTCATGTAATAAAATGGAAAAATGTCCTCCTGGTTTACTAGTTCCCCTCTTTCAAATAAACAATTCTGAGATCCAGCTGTATATATAAATTTGTGATAATCCTGTCTCTGAAAGAACAGCTTTGTTGTTTTGGTTTTTTTTTTCTCACTGAAGATGTACTCTCAACTTTTCAGCAAACCAGATAAAGGAAAATCTAGATTTACCAAATAGCCCATTAACAAAATAGTTATTTGCCTCAATTTGTTATGAAAAAAAATGTCCCAAAAGTCTTTCAAATAGTGCTATTTGAAATGTTATCCCCAAAGCCATTTCATATATAAATTTTCAAAAATTATTGTTTGCAAAAAGCCATCAGTGATAATTTCTTTTTATTCCACTTTTCAGAGTGTGATTTTTGGCATAGATTCACAGGGCTGAGAGGGATTCTTTTTTTTCTCTTGCTGTATGTTTTATTTTGTTCCCCAAAGGAAAAGGAACATGAAGTAGGATATGGAGATTTCATAAGTAAAACATGGACTAAAAATGCACTCATTAGAAAGGCTACACAAAACTGAGTCAGGAAGATTTTGGTATTAAGACGATATTTTGGAAGTCATTTTGAATTGCTTTTTGACAGCATTAAAACAATTTGTGAACACTGACTCCCTCAAAACATCCCCTCAAACTGGTTATTCTCTTATAGTATGTGAAATCCCTGTCAGATTATGTTCCTTATTTCATGACCAAAATACAAGTTTGTAAATGAAGAGCTAGAAAGTGCTTTTTACAAATTGCAAGAGTGACCTTCAATCTTAGTTTCATGTCAATCTGCACAAACACCTGAAGTTCATCACTACAGGAGAGGGATTCTAAGAGGTCAACTTGCTTGTATTCTTCCATACCTTGAGAGATGACTTTTCCCTATACTACCTCAACCATATGAATGTTTAAGCTTATTTTTTAAAATGTTGCAAGGAAAATGATTTCACATTATCTCATACCAGGTTCCTACAACCAAGCTAATATTCTTTATATCTTACCCAAATTAATTGTACTATAATATAAAATAGCATGATACTCTCCTTCACTCACAATAAGTCCAATGAGCTATCCCTCAGCATTCTCTTGGGATTTATCGTTGTAATGCCTTGATTCTTTTTACACAATTCTTGCTTTATAACCCTTTACTATCTTCCTCAAACCATTCTAACTTTTCCCTAAAGACTCTTAATATGCTCTAGTAATTTATTGACTGGAATTACTAAGAGGCAGTCTTGGAAGAAGCATGTATTTGAAAGCTTCACTAAAGACCAAAAGAAAGAACATTGATAGCAGCATGTTCAGTATGCCCATGATATTAATGGAAAATATTGAAGGAGTTGAAATGCCTCACTGACTCTGGTGGGAACTGCACCAATATGAACAGAAAACCAACAGCAGGTAATTTGCTAAAGATTTCACATTTCACAGCAACAGTAAACTACTTTTCCAATAAAAGCAGGATAAACTATTTCATTGGCAGGAAAGCTTCCTTTGGAGTTAAGCTACTTATGACCTAATGATGAAGACTTGGCCACTTGTCAGCTCTAGGGAAGCTCTTTGGAAGTTATAAAATGGCTATAAATTAAGACAGTGCCGGATAAAACATCTCCTCTCCCTAAAGCTTGTGCAATAATCTTGACTTTCCTCATATAAAAACCAGTCTGAAGTGAGAAATTATGATGTTTTTTCTATCTGAAAAGTTTTACAACATGGTGTCAGTGCTATCCATCTAGAATGGTACAGCCAGGATTCTTAAATTTAAGGTTTCAATAGCAGGGAATTGATATTTTTTTTGGACATTTATATTTTTCCAGTCGTAAGACATATATATGAATTAGCATAGTGTTATTTGTAGGGATTGTAGGAATCATGAGATCCTTAATACTCTCAATGGAGGTAATGCTAGTAAATCTCAAGTATTGAGTTCATTTCAGTTGTGATAATTCAATCTAATAGTGATGTGACAAAAATTGAAAGGGATTCAGAAAAGAGGAACAAAGATGCTGAAGAATTTGGAAAATAAGATATTTATTGAAATGTTAAGCAAGTTGAGGTTAAGATGAAAAACAGGCAAATGAGAAGTAATTTTTCAATGGTCTTCAGACACCTAAGAAGAATCATTCATTAAGCAAATGGAATATGTCAGGTACTGTGCAAATGCTGGAGATGCATAGAAGTAAAAAAAAAAATCCCAACCCGCAAATATTTTTAAAAATGTTATTATTAATAGTACTTAACAGTATTTCTTGTCATTGTTTAATATTTAATTGGATCACAACCAAGTAGTAGCCCCACAAATAATATGTACAAGTTACCCTTTAGACACCTGCCTGTGCATGCATATGTGTCTATGCTATTTAGCTATTCAAATACTTAAATGGGTCTGTCATGATGTTTATCTGGGTATTCCCTAAAATGATAGTTCACCAGACGATAATGTCTTCCCAGCATGTACTACTCATGTCTGTGATCTCCTTTAAGCTGATCAGAGAACACCAGTGGAGCGTGGGAACTGCCTGGCAGTCATTACTTTTCCTGCAACACTAACATAAACTGCATATTTCTTGACAACTTCTTCTCTGTTATTCATCTGTCTGTCTCTAACTTATTTTACCTACCCCTTTCTACCTTCTCTATTAATGTAGAAAGAAATGCCATCCTACTAGTTCCTCAGGCTCCCAACCTAGGAGTCATTATGGATCCCTCACTATCCTTCACCTACCATATCCAAGCTATTGTCAAAAACTGTCGCTTTCAAATTTACAACATCTCTCAGATATGCCTCCTTCTCTCCTCTGATACAGCTGCCACATTAGTACAGGTCTTCATCACCTCAACCTTTGATAATTACACCATATATAGCAATGACTATGGCCTTATGTAGGTTTGCCTGCCTAAATTTTCTCTATTCCTATTAATTTTCCATTCAAACAAATTCAAACAATTCCATTCAAACAAAGCTCTTCCTTTCCAGTATTTTTATAACTTACTCCCTGACACATAGACTTCAACACAGTGACACTGGCCTCTTGGCTTTTCCCAAATAAGAACTCCATTTTCTCAGCTCTGGGCATTTTCTTTGGCTGTCCCACATGCCTGGAAGACAGTCTCTACTCTGCTCTAACTACTGACTCCCTTTCTTCCTTTAAGTCCTAACTAACACTGCCTCCCCCTTCTATAGGAAGCCTTCCCTAATCACATTTAATTCCATTTCTTTCCCTCTTTTAATTATTTCCTGTCAGTCCTTTAAATAGCTTGTTTTGTACATATTTGTTTGCATGTTGTCTACCCCATTAGACTGTAAGCCCCTTGAAGGGAGAGACTATTTTTGCCTTTTTTGGTAGCCCCAAACATTAGCATAGTGACCAGCACAGAGTAAGCACTTAATGAATGCTTATTGAATTAATGGATGAAGGCCACTGACAAAGTAGAAGCTGAAGTACAGAGGATCGAGGGCCATTTTGGAATTTCTTTGCTTCCTGGGATCATTGGATGATAGAAATAGAGCTAGAAAGGATCTTGGACATTACCTATTTCCCTCATATTACACATGAAGGAACAAAAGTTACCACCTAGAGTGGTAAAGTGACTTGCCCAAGATATTAAGTCAGCTGCCCAAAGCCACCCAAGCAACAAGTAAAATAAATCAGTTTTGAATCTATTTCTCTGCCTACAAAACCACTGTTTATTTATTTGTTTGTTTGTTTTATTATAGCACCACATAATACCTTTTAACCTCCCCTGAAAAATTCATTATGAAGTGGCAAATGGCCTGGTCATGAATCATCCCATATTTACCTAGGCTTCTAAACTGAGATACAATGTTGCCAGGACAATACCTTGGAAACTTTCTAAAATGTTACAACCTATCAGAACATGTGCCCTTATGGTACACTGTGTAGGGTCACTATAGGATATCAGAGTAAGACTTTGGAAACAGGATGCAAAATGAGATATATGTTTTATAGTCTTATGCTGAAGGAATTTGTTTTGCTTGACTATGCATTTTTCTTACAATAAATTAGTTTTCTTTTTTTTCCAATACATTTGGGGTGGGAGAAAGAGAAAGTAGATTTCTGTTAATGAATTTAAAAATTAGAGACATGGTAGATGTGAAATGTTGCATGTACCTTTAGATGTGATCAATATATTATTAGTTTTGCTTAAATATTTTTCTTTGTTATAAGAGACTTCTCGTGAAATGAAAGCAATTTATACACATTTATAATGCAGAAAAAGTATCAATATATTTTTTAAGAATTTTGTTTTGAGGATTCTAAAATTTTAAGGATTGGACTTCACAGTCCCACAAAGCTAGTAGAGGGAATCACTAATTTTAATGTTGGCATTTATCTTTGTTTTCTTCACTGAGACAAGAAAAAAATGAGAAATTAATATTAAGTTTAAGGACAGATTTTTTTTGGGGGGGCAATTGGGGTTAAGTGACTTGCCCAGGGTCACACAGCTAGTAAATGTTAAGCATTTGGTCTGAGGCCAGATTTGAACTCAGGTCCTTTTGACTTCAGGGCCAGTGCTCTATCCACTGCACTACCTAGCTGCCCCAATTTTCTAGAGGGAAGACGTTAGTAATATATTGTGTTCATCCATTTCAAGAGGATTTCTTTATACATGAATATGGACTTTCATAATATGAGCGAAAAACCCTCTTCTTCCTCCTCCTTCATCACCATCCTCATCCTCATTTCATCCTAGTCCTCTCCCCCTTCATATCTCCATCACTATTATCCTGTTTCCAAACTGATAAACACTAGCACCACCAAAAGTGGATTTAATATAAGTATTCAATGTTTTGATTATAAAATAAGTGAATTCATATTTCCAGAGATAAGAGTAGACATCATACTGTAGCATCAATGTGGTAGCACCCTCCACCCCAAAATCATCTCTTTATTCTTGGAATAGAAGACAGATATGCCAATATGGCAAATTGGAATATATGGCAAGGGATGTGTATTTGGTTGTTAGTGAGAAGTGCTCTGACTGTCCCTTTGTGTCCTAAGTGGCAGGTAGCATATGCCTCAGTAGGTACCCAGGTAGCATGAGTATATAAAGGAAAGACATACCCATTATTGCTTTTCATATGATACAGTATTATTCTCCAGTCCAGTAGACAACAGACATTGTGGAAAGAGAGACAAAAAATATAGCAATGACTGTCTAAAGAAAGAACATGATAAAGAGAGGAGAGGGACTCACATGAGACAGAAGATTACTCCCTGTTGTGGAGCAGGCAGTCGAAATAGGGATGAGGATCCATCTTCTGTTGATATGGAGAAAACCTGTCTTGCAGGACTAAACTATATCCACAAACACATGGGTTATAATGGACTTCTATTTTAAGATGCCAAGTAAATAACACTGTTCTATATTGTTGGTTGTTAGTGAAAAGATAAAGCCATTCAGCTCTTGATCACAGTATTAGAATAGTATATAATCTCAAAAATTCATTTCTATCCTCATACATTTTTGAAAATAAACAAAGATAAATTAACCAAAATTTCAAATATGTGTCTTGAGATTAATTTTTAAGCTTTTTATTCAGCATGAATTTGAATTATAAAATAACATGACTGTAACTCAGTTGAATGAAATATTAAATGAAGAGATGACATTTTATTTCTTATTGATTTCACAAAGAATTTACCAAGAAGCATATGACATTATTCAGAAATGTTGATTCTTTCAAAAACAATATTGCCTATGACCCCTCAAATCCAAATTTCTCTTTGATATTTTCTTCCATTCTGATCCTGCTCCACTTTCTTGTGGATACCACTATCAATATATCCATCTTCAAAGATTCTTTTAATGGGGGGCAGCTAGATGGTGCAGTGGATAGAGCACCGGCCCTGGATTCAGGAGGACTTGAGTTCAAATCCGACTCGGACACATTGATGCTTACTAGCTGTGTGACCCTGGGCAAGTCATTTAACCCCATTGCCTAGCCAAAAAAAAAAAGATTCTTTTAATGACATCACTTTCCTGCTGAAAAACAAATGCTAATTATTTTGTACACACTTTAAACATCTATTCATTTCAATTTAATTCAACAAATTTTATCAAGTATGTACTACAGGTAAGTCACTGTGTAAAGTGCTAGGAATACAAAGACAAAAAATGAAATATAGTTCCTGTCTTTTAATATTTTACATACACTGTATTGTAGATCATTTTCAAATAACCATACTGGCCTTTCCAATCTTACTGTTTGTTTTCAACATATCCCTTCCACTTGAGTAGAATCAATAGTGTCCTTACCATTGCATTCACATTGTTTTTTTTTTACACTCACTGTTCAAAAATCCTCACTTAACCTATACTTTTCTTACTGGTGCTATCCCACTTTGTTAAAGATTCAGCTTTATGTTTACTTCCCTAATTAACTTTCTTTAACTAACCCCATTAATTATATGACATTGAGTCTACATGTCCTATCTTTATATAGATTATTTGCAAATCTAGAGCCATGGCAGAGTAGAAATTAAATTTACTTCAACAACCATGTATTAAACATATAACATGAGCATGCCATCACCTATAGCATAGTATTTTTTAGAGAGTAAAAACATATTTAGTGTATTTTGATAAAATTAAATATAACTCTCACATAAGAAATACCCTGCATATCAAATATAAAGCAAAGGTGGAAGATTTGGGCCAGAATGGATGTCTAAAAAAATGTGACACTAACCCAATTGGGAGTTCCACAGTGGACCAGAAAAAATTCTCAGTTGGTAATTTGAATAAATCCTGAATTTTGGGGAGATTTATCAGAGAATATTGCTACCCTGCCAACATTGACTCACCCGGACATCCACCAAGGATAATTTTGGATTTTTTTTAATCTTTTCTATCAAGCAATATTGAACGTTTTCTTTTTAAATTTAGCCCTGGGATTCTATGACTTAAGGATAGATATGGAAATAAAAATCTTATCCACCTAAATGGTAGGAACTTGGTTCCAAGAATCAGTGATGTTTGTATACATGGTGGGAATAGAGTGACTGAAGTTATCAGTTCTCTGCCCATCATACTTCTTAGTGTATGAACTGGCATCAAAAGTTGATATACCAAAAGTTTTAGGATGACTTTAAATGAGTCACTGTCCACAAATACTATCTGAAAAAGTGTTAGTTTTCTGTTACAGATTACTACATTATGCCAAAGAATGTGTGTATACACACACACACACACACACACACACACACACCTATGTTAGTATATAACATAAGCATGCTTTTCATAATAACTACCAATAAATAATAATAGCGAAACATTAAAATAATAATAAAGACTGAAATAGTATTCAGTTGTTGTAGTGATTGGCTCTATCTCCACTTGTGAACTTTAAATAAATTATAGATTAGAAAAAGCAAACTCTGAATCTGATTACCCAAATTCGCTAAGCTACTCAGAGGATAATACAAAATCCAAAGGAAAAGATCTTGTAATTTTGTAGTTTATATGTAATTATGAATGATACTTTCTCTAGTATTATTTTCATTCACCAAGGTATTATAGATATTTTATTCCCTAACATTTATCAAGTTTCATAGTTACAATTCTGTTCTGTTTTGTTTTCCAAATAGGGAACAAAATTAGCTGTAAAGGCTGTATTAGTATTATGAAGGGATTCCATTCTTCAGCAACTTATTCAAAGGTATCCAATTATTATTTCTGCAAGCGATGAACTAAGTGGCATTACTTGACTTCAGTGTCAAACTAAGCTTGTATTTTCTGACTTTTCCCTCTAACAAGATCCTTTAGAGCATTTAAATGTGTTTTCCTATTTCATTCATTTTATTCTGGGGCTATATCTGCGTAACCTTTAAAGCTCTGTTAGTGTCTCATCCTAATCAGGAATCTTAATGAAAAGTCTTACACTCCCACTAAATTATATGAGTTCACACTTAATTCCAAGGAGCTTTGATTATGAAATGAAAAAGACTGCAAATGAGCTTTCAACCTTACCATTTCTGAGAAGTTCAAAGTCCTTAAGAGGAATACTAAATGGCCAAAGGGCCTGGCCTTACTTAATAATGAATATATATATGTAATTATTTAAGAACAAAGTCAATAAGGGTCATTGGGATATTTTAAAGAAACTTAAGAAGATTGCTTTGACTGTTTAACTAACATATGATTCAGCAAGGTCAAGGTCTAGGTCACAATAGCCTTCTAACATATTGATGGAAAAATTATGTGAAATTGCAACAAGGATCTTATTTTTTTTCCCAACAGGATCCCTATTCTTATATAATCAACTTAAGTTAACAAGGCTAGTACTAAGGCTAAATGTATGCCAGGCACTCTAGTAGGCTTCTAGAGCACAAAAAAAAGGTGTGCAACGTAATGGGGAAGACACTATACAGACAACAGTGTCCAAACAAACAAATTGCCTCATTTTTGTGTGATACATCTTTCAAAGATCATGAATGTCTTACAGGATGAAAAGAAGAGACATCACAGAGGTGAAAGAGTATCCTTACCTTTTGACCAAATTTCCTAGAAAGACTGAAGCTATGTATATAATATCTGAATGACTTGTTCATTCCTTTGTGTTTTTAATCCAAAGGAGTTCTGGGAATCTGAGAGAAGTCATAAGAAGCCACATGAATTAACTCAGCTTTGTATATATGACAGTTCCTGAAATTTGAAGGCTCTGAATTTTGTGTTCCTGAGGGAATTTGGTTCCTATGCATAGGAAATATTATTGTTTGTGGCCGTGCATTGACATGCTTTTTTATGAGAATGAATGAAACTTCGACTTGCCCGCATATTATTTTACATAATTGCAATAGTCAACACCCCATTTAAAACTGAATTGAATATAATGAAAGAAACATGCTTGCTGCTAAAGGTAAATAAAACTCCATTATAAAGTAATCATGAGAGAGCTGCCCAGCAGAGTGTCCATGATATACCTCAAAACATTTAAATTGTAGCTATCTTAAAACAATGTTTTAATATAGATTTTTAAAATAAGCATACTGTTTTGTGTAAGCACCTCTTTCTGAAAGGGCAAGAATCAATGCCCCAAAAGTCACAGAAGTGCATTTTATTGGCATGATGCTGGCTGCAATGCCATCCTTTTCTCATCTTTTTCTCTTATATTTTTAAGACCACAAAAATTTCTGACCAGATAGTGACATAAACTATATTTGGAGAAGAAAGTTTATTGCTCCATTTTCTAGACACTCTTTGGTTTGTTTTTTTTTTTTTTGTATTCCCTAGACTGTAAATCAAAATCCTTGAGGGACTCATGCCATCCCAGTGAAGTGAAATGATTCAGAGTGGCTCAAAGTTCATTGAGTGGGTATATTCTCCTAAGCTGTGCATTGGCAGTTTGCTGTGTCATCAATCTTGTTCAGCTGAACGACATGACAATTTGTCTGGACAACACTCCATAAAGGATAGCAAAAGGTTATTGTTAGGTTATGAAGTTTTCCTGACAAATGTGATATGCCAGGGCTTATATAAGTGTAAAACAAACCTTAAACTCAAGCTGTTTGGTAAAGGCCTCATCTGGCTGCCATTATTGTGGACACATTAATAAGTGAAGCTTGGTACTACATTGTACTGAATACTAGCCCTCGAGCGAGAGAAAGAGACAGAGACAGAGACAGACAGAGAGACACAGAGAGAAGGGAGGAAGACGCTGCCCTACTTGTTTATAAGCTATTCTTAGACCCTAGAATTCAGTACACCTCATTGGCAGAAAATGAGCACTAATAATTCATAACAAATTAACCTTACTTAACACTGAAGTTTGATGTACTCTGACATATCAACTGTTATGGCTTATGTTGTTTGTTGTTTTATGACAAAATTCAAAAGTCCCAAGAATCCAGACTTTTGCTCATCATGCAAACCAAGTCATATTGCCTCCATACTTGATTTCACTGGGGACAATATGTAGGTGACTTTTGAGTCTCATTCAACTGGAGATTTTATGTTAAAAGAAATAGGAAATAAATTGAGATGGATAATGAAGATAAGACATTGAATACCAACCGGAGGAATTTGTAACATATGTTAGGTTAACATCCCATCTCAGGACACTGTCATGAATTCTTAAGAGATGCAACATATCCTAGTAAAATTAATGTTTAAATTAAATGATACTAGAATCTGGTAGACCAGCTAATTCTTAGATTACATAAGCTCTTATTTGATGGTAATACTATGGGAATGCAGAAGATAGTCCAGATTCAAGGAAGTAGATGAAGAAAGGCATTGAGTCAAAGATAATTGGAAGAATAGAAATATGACAGTGGGAGGTCAATTTGTGGGAAATAAAATTGAGTTTTGGACAGTTGCACAACTGTTTATGTGGGTGTGTGTTTTAAACAGGGCATTGCTGGAAAAGAGAAAGACATAAGGATCCAGAATGAGAGGAATATGGGTTCAAACCCTGCTCTGCCACTTACTATCTTTGTGACATCATGCAAGTCATTTAACATATTTGGGCCTCAGAATAGCTGGTGTCTAAGGTGCTTTTCTATTCTATTCCATGATATTATGTAGTAGAATAATCATCTGGACAATTGAAAATATGTGACTAAATCTTGAATAACAAGATAGGGCTAGAAATGGATAATTGGGAGTCATCCATACAGAAATAGAAGCTGAAACCAAGAACATACCAGTTTTCTGAAGGATTAAAGTATAGAATTTAAGGAGTATATAACTGAGAAATAAAACTTTAGATCTTAAATTATAAAGTGAAAGGAAGAAGAACAACTATGAAAGGAGTAATTAGAGAAGTAGAATGAGAACCTATTTAAAGTGTCTCTAAAATTGGGAAGGGGAGTATTTTAAGAGATGGCCAAAACTTTAAAACACCACAGGAACTGGCAAGAACTAGGATAATTATAAAATTTAAATGAAGTGCTACAATTGCTTTATGAAGACAGGAGCCAAATTTTAGGTGAATGGGAGAGAAAAAGGTGGTTAAGAAACTGGGACAAAAAGTATAGAACACTACTTCACAGAATCATGGATTTTGAGAGTTGGAGGGGACTTCAATGGCCATCTAATTTGACCCATATCGGAACAGAATACCTTCTTTAATGCCTAACAAGTACTCATCCGGTCTCTGGAAGGAGATTTTCAGAAAAATGAAGGGGGAAGATTGAGTAATAAATAGAAAATATATATGAGTCAAGCAAAAGTGTTTATTTAATGGTTTGTTTTGCTTATTTGAAGCAGAAGTGATCTTGTTTATTTGGATACAAAAGCAATGGGATAGGGAGACATTGAAGGTCCAGAGAGGGAGAGGATGGATAGAAGAGTTAAGAACATGAAAAGCATGGAAAAGATAAGATCCAAATAGTTAATAAGCTTTAGGAAATCCCTCTGTAATTCTTCTTTGTGCCTTTTTTATTTCATATTTCCAATTCTGTTTTCTCATTTGAAATCTATTTATGTACTTATCACACACCCCTACAAAATTGTAGGGTCTTTGAGGAAAGAAATTGTGTCATTTTTCTTCTTAGTATGCCTTGTACTATCGCAGTGATACATATATGTGTGTGTGTGTGTGTGTGTGTGTGTGTGTGTGTGTGTATATATGTATATATACATATATACACACACATATATGTATACGTATATATAGAGTGTGTGTGTATATATATACACATATATATGTATATATGTGTATATATATATACACATATAGAGAGAGTATAGATATTTAATAAATGCCTGTACTATTGAATATCAAATTTTTATTTATTTAATCTGAGGTCCTGTCTTGAGCAACATCATGAAAAGCACGCACAATGAAACAGGAAGTAGCATGGACACCAACAAACAGCCTGAGTGTGGGGGAAGGCAGAGTTCCTAGGGCATCTGTAGCTGAAGCTGTCCAATTCCCCATAGAAAGAAGTAATTTGGTAGCTTCCTCTATAAACTAATTATTTTTTATAAATATATCCTAAGGTTGTTTTTTTTTTTTTTCACATGTAGCCTAAGATGAAAGCACTGGTGGACTGCCAGACTTTTAGTGCTCAGGAAAGTGTCAATATGATATAGTAATTATAAAGCTAGCATTTATATAGCACTTTAAGGAAAGCTAAGAGGCATGGTGGATACAGTACTGGGCTTAGAATCAGAAAGACTCATCTTCATGAGTTCAAATCCAGCCTTAGACACTTACTAGCTGTGTGACCCTGGGCAAGTCACTAAATCCCATGTGCCTCAGTTCCTCATCTGCAAAATGAGCTGGTAAAGGAATGGGTGAACTACTCCAGTATCTTTGCCAAAAAATCCCAAAATGGAGTCACAAAGAGTTGGACATGACTAAAATGACTGAACAACAACAAAATATAGCACTTTAATGTTTGCAAATAACTTCACAAGTATTATCTGATTTTGTCTTCACAATAATCCTGGGAAAGAGGTGCTATTATTATCACCCCCACTTTATAGGTGAAGGAGAGGAAGAAACCAAGGCAGAAAGAGGTTAAGAGACTTGTCTAGGGTCACACAGGTAGTAAGTGTCTAATGTGGGATTTAAACTCAGGTCTTTGTGACTTCAGGTCCAGTTTTAGATACGCTGTATCATCTAGCTATCTTTTGCAAACACATGTTAACAAAATTCCCTACAAAGCAGATATAAAACCATAAAATGACAGAACTCATTTAATCCTCCTCTCCATCCTATTACATTTTACAGAAAGAATATTGAAGCTCAGACTATTTAAGTTCCTACTTCAAGTTCACACAACTAATTAGCTGATTAGCAGCAGAGATAATACTTAAATCTAGGTCTTGTGCCTCCCAGGTCAAGTGTTCTTCCCACAATTCAACACTTACATAAACTGTAACAAAAGAACTTAAAAAAAAGAATGAAGAAAACATTTTTGATCTAATGACAATAGAAGATAGCAAATTATGTTCAAGGAATTTATCAAATATGGGAGAAATGATAACACAATTCCTTATATGGATAATGATAAATCAAAATCTTCACCTAGTCTGTAGCTGAAGAAAATGATGTCCTTAACCTTTCCCTTCTGTTGGTAACTTATTCAATTGTCCACATATAGAGTAAGTGTGGGTTTAACAAATGTCATAACTAATATAAATTCTTATCTGTCTTTCAGCAGATGTTTTACCTTCATAATTCAACATATATTTTCTCTTCATATTTACGTGTATGAGTTCCAACCATCTGTTTATAAGTATTTGCATTTTATATAAAATTGATGCTGAGGCAACTACTAGCTCTGTGAGAAGCCTTCAGGACTTTTCATAACTGTCTCTCTAATTTTGATTCATCCATATTGCGTGGCACATTTTACTCTGAAATTTTAGAAATATCTCAAGGAATCCTGTTGGCAATGAGAAAACTAGATTCTGTTTTCCTTAGTTGAATAAATACCCGTAAGTTATGAGAGATGAAAGTGTTCTGTAAAGTTAAAAGTGTAAACACATTACTCAAATTTCACCCAGAGTAGATGAAACCTCAAATCTACCAAGTGCTATTAAAATCAGGAAATGTTTCTCATGTTATTAAATAAGTTACATTATGCTTAGCACATGCTTGATAAATACATTTTTTTTTTGCAAAAGTACTGCTTTGAAGCCTTATCCTAGCAATAGAGCAGAGTTGGCTTCATGAAGGCTGAGCTACTAATATAAACACAAGATTTGATGGGTTCTATACTCTGGAAGGATTTTGAATATGGACAAGGTGATGGACCTTAAAAAGATATCATCTGGGAACCAACCTAACTAAGTTGAGGAAGACATATCACTAGAGAATTTGATACTGAGTCATTAAACAATCAACTAAGGAGAAGACATATTATGATTTGCACTGATAAACTATGTGATCATGATTCTTTGAAATGTTAAAATAAAAAAAAGGACACATGAAGTTTCAGTATAATGAACCCTTAAAGAATTTTTTTTTGTTTATTGACTTATTTTCTTTCTTTGGAGTCTAATTTTCTGATTTCATGAACATAAAGAACTCTTGTCATCAAGAATGGCACATCACTAACCCATCTAAACCCTATAAGTCTTACAAAGTTTCCTAGAGCATACAGAGGTTAGCTGAATCCTTGTTAATGACAGTTTTGAGAGTTTCCAGGTCTGTCCTTCAGAAGGAAGGAAGGAAGGAAGGAAGGAAGGAAGGAAGGAAGGAAGGAAGGAAGGAAGGAAGGAAGGAAGGAAGGAAGGAAGGAAGGAGGGAGGAGGAGGGAGGGAGGGAAGGAAGGAAGGAAGTCTAATCTCCCCTTACCAGAATAATTAGCAAATAGCAATGCAAAATTCTTTACTTCTCAGGAAATCTTGGGCTTTCTTGTACTTCCCCATTGACCGTCTATGCTTGCCAAATCCTAGTTTAAAAAGTACTGCAGAACAACAAGAACAGCAACAACAACAACACAACTTCCTTTCTTCAAAGCTCATTCAGACACACCATTATTACTTTCAGCTTTGTTTCAAACATTGTTTCTAAATCTAGAGGAATATTTAATAAGCAATCTCCTGCTTGCTATTTAATGGGATACCACCCACCAACCCCAACACACACTACCATGCTTCTTTTCATTGGAAAGAGAAAAAAAAAACTTTTGAATTGAATTACGTGATTTCTCACTCTATCTTATTTCTAACATCTTTTTCAACTTATCCAGACAAATAATAGTGCTTAATAAAGGCATTTAATTGGATTGTTGAATAACTTAATGAAAAATAATCAAATACATGCCCACTATATGTTTAGTACTGTGATATGATACAAAAGCTCTCAAGGAGTTCACATTCAAATGACAGACAACACATATAGGGGGATTTAGCTGTATGACAGAAAGACATGCTGATCCTTGCAATACAGTTTCAGAAAAGACTCTAAGATCCAGTAGTACAGATGGTTAGTAATTCAATTGGACTCAAGTGGAGAAGAATGGTGATCCTGATGTATAAATACATTTTCTTTAGTGTTATTTCAATTGGAAATAAAAATCAATTTTTTACATTGGACCATGTGACAGTGCCAAGGACTTTAGTAGAGATAATGGGCTTCAGTAGGTATAGCTATTCCTGGGCAAATGTCATGTTACAAATACCTGGAAATTCTGCCTTAGTAGAAAGAATTGGCCTCTTCATAAAAAAAAAAAAAAAAGAAAAAACACTAGATTCCATTTAGACATGACTGCCATTTACTAGGTGTAATATTTTCTAGGGCTAATCATTCACAGAAAGGATTGGAAAAGACCTCAGTGGCCATTGAGTTCACCTTAGCTAAGAAAAATAAGCCTTTCTGCAAACTCTACAATAAGTGCTCATCTATCCTTTGCTTAAAGACACCCTGGGAGAAAGAAGCTACTAACCTCTGAAGGAACCCATTCCATTTTGTAACAGATGGTTTTGTTAGGAAGTTTTCTTTTCATTTTTTTCTGACACAAAGCCAGAATTTGGCTCTTTTCCATGTCCATCCATTACTCCTATTTCTGTTCCAAGGTCAAAGACAATAAATCTCATTCGGTTTGGAGGTTATCGCCTTTCAAATACTTGAAAACATTATATTGCGTTAGCTAAATCTTCTCCTCTGCTAATAGACATTTCTAATTTCCCAGTTTGTTAGGGCCTATTCCAAACTGTGTCACCCACTTCATATAATGCTGCAAATCAGCAGGATTTGTCCCTCCTTATTCTTAACCTTTGAGCTTTCGTTTCTTCCCATGTAAAATCAGCATAAGACACCTTGAATTGGCTACATCATAAGGCTGATTAAGGATCATATCACATAATTTAGGAGAAAGTACTTTGAAACAAAATGAAAGTCCTATACAAATGTAAGGTGCTTTTAAAAAATTAACTTGACAAATGTTAGATAGGAGTTTTCTTCAAGGTGAGCACATTAGGCATCTGTCTGTCTCTTTAATTGCCATAGCTAAGGTCACATTCTCTTTAACATCCCTTTAAAGATGTAAAAATTGATAACTTCCTATGCACAAATTAATGTATGTCCACAGTGGTCCATACAATCATATATCAGTGTAATAGGCAGGGGGCAGGATGTTCATAAATCTAGACTCCAAATCAGTACCTGAACTTCAGACAGCATCTCTATTCTTTGAGGAACTCCAAGTGCTTGACCTATATAATCTTATAATGAGGAAAGGAATTCATTGTCATTGTGAATTATTTACTGTTATATAACATTGCTATGGACTCAAAACCTCATTTAAGTAACATGAAAAGTATGATTATCTTCCAGTTATAAATGAATAAAGTGCTGGATTTCTATATAAGTTCCACTAAATTTAAAGTGTTTGTCAGTTTAGAAGATGTGTCATTAAATGTCACTGAGCTCCATACCTCAGTGTTCTTCTTGGGTTTAGAGAAGGCTGCAATACAAGAAAGGAATAGTGTCCAGGGCAAAGAGGTTATTATCGTTCCCCATCAGACCACGTCTTGAATTGTGTGTCCAGTTCTGGTCAGTACATTTTTGAAAGGATACTGGCACCTTCTCAACCAAACCAATTACAATGTTTAGGCAATCATTCCGCAACTTGCTTTGATCCTCCAATACTTCCAGTTAATGTCCTCTATGCGACACCCCAATACTAATTAATGACTACCTAGACTCTTCTATGAGCATCTAGGTGGTACAGTGGATAGAGTATTGGGCCTACAGTCAGGAAGATCCGAGTTCAAATTTAGCCACAGATAATTACTGTCAGTGTGACTCTGAGCAAATTCTGTAACCCTATTTGCCTCAGTTTCCTCCTCAGTAAAATAAGCTAGAGAAGGAAATGGCAAACCACTCTCGTATCTCTGCCAAGAAAACCCCAAGTGAGGTCATGAAGAGTCAGACATGACTGAAAAATGACTGAACTACAACAAAAAGTCTTCCATAATGTTAGTATTCCACTCAGTCCTGTTTATTGCAGAGGGTACCTCAGGTTCCATAATTATTTATCCCTCTATCTTCCATTTAAAAAAAATCCCATTTCCACAGGGAAGTTAGCTTATCTAGGTAGATACCAAGCTAGCTGATTAAACTTCATGTCCCCTGCACAATGCATTTCTTTAGCTACTCCCATGCCTTTGTGCAGGCTTTCATGCCGGAGTTCTAGCTCCCTTCAAAATGTCAACTCAAGTGCAACTTCCTATATGAGGCTTTTCTTTATTTCCTCAGTTGGTATAATTTTTTCAGTTCTCTGCTTATGACCTGTTTAACCTTGTAACAGGTCATTTAATGTCTCTGGCCCTTGATTTCCTCATCTGTAATATGAGCAAGTTGAACTAGATGACCTCAGAAGTCCCTTCAACCTGTAGATCATTGTTCCTATTTATCTGCACATTGTTTCACAAAAAAATCCTTGGGGCAGGGACTGCTTTCTTTTTGTCTATCTATATTCCACGCCTAGCACAGTGCTTGGCACATAGAAAGCACTTAATAAATACTTGTTAAATTGAATGCAAGTCAAAATAAGATATAAGCAGATGACTGTTCTAATGTGTTATCATTTACAAACATTTTGGCATTTGCAGAGAAAGGTGATCAAATAAGTAGAGCTCTAGAATTTCAGTAGAAAACATTTGAGGAAGAGAGCCTTGATTACTACATATCAAATTATCATCCATTACACAGCTGTCTTACCTCAGACTTCCTCTGCCTACGGTGAAATGGTTCTAATTTCTAGTTTGACCAGAAGCAGAAAACACCAACAATCTTCTTGATAAATTTTCTTAGATTGAGTAGATTTGATTTGCTTTTACTTCAGTAGCCATTTACACTTTAATATCACAATCAAATTCTCAGTCTATTCAAGTCAATTAATCAACCCATCAGGCAACCAACAAGCATCTACTGAGTGCATTCTATGCACTAGAAACTGTATTAAGAATGGGAAAACAGAGGCTCCCCCCAAAAAAAGAAAAAGGCCTTGTGCTCAGGGAGCTTACAGGTACATTGCTGAAAGTCAGGAGGCTCCCTTAATTGTGAATTTATTTTTTGTCCCCATTTAATATATTGTATATGTAAAAAGTTCCCATTAAAAGGACATCTATAGTAGAACACCATAAAGGAAGAAATCATACCACTGTTTGGCTAAAAACAAATAAACAATGAAAGATCAATCAAGTACCTGTTAAATGCCTAGAGATACAATTACAATAAATGAAACAATAACTACTTTCAAGGAGTTTACATTCTAAGAGAGGATATTAATATACCTTGAACATTTTCCAATTATTCTTGTATCTTTGAAAAATCACTATGCTATTACAATTTTAATACTAACTTATTGGGAAATGTTCAGTAACCTCTGATTTGGTGTAATGATCATGATCCTCTTAAGTAGGGATACAGCATGATATAATCAAAAGAATACTGAACTGGATATCAGAAGAACTGACTTTTTGGGGTGTGGAGGAGGCATTCAGGGTTAAGTGCCTTGCCCTGGGTCACACAGCTAGTAAGTATTTGATGCCAAATTTGACCTCAGTCTTCCTGACTCTGATTGGTGCTCTATCCATTGTGCCATCTAGCTGCCCCTAAGAAGAATTTACTTAAAATGTTAGATTTGATACTACTTATTTGAGTTTCTCTTAACTAAAAATTATTTATTTAAAATTAAAAAGGATGAAAAAATGATCTGTAAGGCCTTTTGTAGCCCTACAATATAATTTGATGAATATGATGATTTGATATATACATATATACACAGGCATTCGACTTTTGTTATTTTTTAATTTTTCCTTGCCTTCATAATAATGGATAATTCAACTAAATTACATATGTATGTATGTATACACACATATACATACATATAGACACATATACATACACATATGCATGTACGCACACACACACACATATATATGTTTAAATATATACGTATACCAATATACACACATATACCAATATATTCACTCAAGTACATATATGCATGTGTATATATTCATATACATATGTATACATACACATGTGTATACATCAGTAAATGTATATTATATATGTGGGTAGGGGTGTGTGTGTGTGTGTATTTTCACACTTTTTCAGTGAAGTAGAATGCTGCATAGAAGAAAGATTCTAAGTTCTGACCCACTTTTCTATGTCCATCAAATTTTTACTGGTGTGTACTGAATAATCATACACATTCTCTTCCACCATGACCTGTAGGGAAAGCTTTGTCACTGACACTCCATACTATTCCTCCATTGCTCACTACTCACTCCTAATTTTGTAGCTCACCTTATGGAAGGGAAAGAAAATTAGAACTCTTAAGGTATTTTGTAAAATAATTATATTAAATATAATCAATATACTTTCTGTATTGCTGTTGACAAAGTTTGAGCATTGGGCATATATTGGGAAAACAAGACCAAAAGTATAAATTGAAATGTTATATTTCCTTAAGTAAGTAGATTAAAATCTCTATTCCCCTCTCCAATTTATCTGAATTTTGAATGCAGAAACAGCCCTGTCTTTCATTATATTCCTCTGAAGAAAACTGAACATAAAGATAATCATCTAGGAATTAAAAACCTTCTGGTTGCAGAAAGCATCACATTAATGGCTGATTAAAACAGCCATGTGGCTGTATGTATATCCTAATCACAGGGTCATGCATATAACTACCTAATCTTGAAAGCATGAAAACAGTCATCAAGGGTTATTCACAGAGCTATGAATGAGTTTGCATCTTTATTGATATTTATTCAACATGCTGTTGTTATCACTCAAAGTCTATTTTAAATGCAAATTTGTTACTTTGGAACTGTTAATTTAGAAATGGTATTTATTATTTGGTCTCTTTCATTTGAGAGAAGTTTAGACATTTTATTCAAATATTGTGTTTCAGAACCCCAAAGCAATTATTTGCAGAAATCATATACAATGGGCTATTTTCTGAAAGCATCAGTAGTGAGTCAACATTTGCTTCGTGGCATATAGTATTTGGCACTTGTGCCAGTGCCTCTGGGAGTTACAAAAGAAGAATAAGAACTTAGGATTTAATAGAAACAGCATGATAAACAAAACCAGAGATAACAAAAAACTATAATTCAATCCTATTTAATTCAAGAAGTGTTGATCACAGGGAAAGAAAGAAAGAAGGAAGGAAGGAAGGAAGGAAGGAAGGAAGGAAGGAAGGAAGGAAGGAAGGAAGGAAGGAAGGAAGGAAGGAAGGAAGGAAGGAAGGAAGGAAGGAAAGAAGGAGCCATTTCAGGTATTGGGGATCTCATGTCCAAAGAAATTAGCTATTGGGTTTAGCAAATACAAGATTAGTCCTAAACTTGAAGATTAAAAGTAGGAGCAGAAGTCAGACTAAAAAGGGTGAGGTGTAAAAGGTGAGAAAGTAGAAATCATTAAAGTGGGGTTTCATTATTGTTTGTTTTTGTTGTTGTTTTGTTTTTGGTTTTAGGTTTGGGGGGGTTTGTTTGTTTTTGCCTTAGAATGTAGCTATGAAAGGGAGAAGAGATAAACAATCTGAATGACTGACAAGGTCAAATCAAAATTATTTTGAAAATAAGTGCTATTTGTGCATGCTCCTGGGCAGCATAAAGTATCAAGTTGCTAAAGTAATATTGTTAAATAGAGAAGGGATGATGGAAAGGACAAATTCCTGAAGGTCATTGGAGGGGAAGAACTCAAGGGAACACCTATAGAGACATATAATACAAAATGTAACTGGGTATATGCATATTTAAATGTATTAATCACATTTTTAAATAAAAAAAAATAATATGTACTAGAACTCTTTGAAAATTGAGCTCCAGGAGCTGAAGTTTATTTCTTTTATGTAAAAGCTGACAACGAAAGACCACATACTTTGGAAATTATGTTAGTTCCTCCTGTTGGAGATGGTAGATATGTAAAAAGTTAGTGACTGTCACCACCTAGAACAAACTCAAACCTTCTCCAAATCCACACTTGGATTTGATAACTCCTGGATGATCAGCAACAATACTTTTTAAAATTTCTTCTCCAAATTTATTTATTTTTAGCATTCATTTGAAAAATGAGTTTTTAATTCTCTACTTCCATACTGCCCCTCCTGCACCCATAGAGAAGGCAAGAAATGTGATATCAATAATACATGTGACATCATGCAAAACATATTTCCTTATTAGCCATGTTGTAAAAAATAAGTCAAAAAAAAAGTGAAAAATGTATGCTTCAATTGGCTCTCAAACTTCATCAGTTCTTTCTTTAGAGGTGGATAGCATTGTCCTCATAAGTCTTTTGATCGGAAGAGATAAGCCACTTACAGCTGATCATCATACAATATTGTTGTTACTATGTATGCTCTTCTCCTTATTCTGCTAACTTCATTTTACATCAGTTCATTCAGAACTTCCCATGTGTTTCTGAAACTGTCCTGCTTGTCATTCAATACGGCATAAGAAGTATTGTATCACAGTCATAACCAAAACTTGTTCAGTCGTTCTGTAACTGATGTGAACAAACCTTATTTTCCAATTCTTTGTCACCACAAATGATCTGCTATAAATATTTTTTGTACAAGTAGGTGCTTTTCCTTTTTCTTTGATCACTTTGGGATACAGACCTGGTAGCGCTATTGCTGGCTCAAAAGGTATAACCTTTTTGGCCTGGTTCCAAATTGTTCTCAAGAATGGTTGTGCCAGTTTACAATTCCACAAACAGTACATTCATGACTCAGCTTTTTTCGTATCCCCTACAACATTTGTCATTTTCCTTTTCTTTCACATTAGCCAATTTGGTGTGTTATGGGGGCAGTATCTCAAGGTTCTTTTCATTTGCATTTTTCTAATTAATAGTTATTTTAAACATTTTTTTCTGTGACTATAGATAGCTTTAATTTCTGCTTTTCACAACTGCCTATTCATATCCTTTGAGCATTTATCAATTGAGGAATGACTCAATTTTTAAAAATAATTTTGACTTAGTTCCACATACATTTGAGAAATGAGGACTTTATCAGAGAAATTTGCTGCATCCACCCCTCCCCCCAAACCATACACACATACCTTGTTTCCTGCCTTCCTTTCAATCTTGGCTGCATTGGTTTTATTTGTTTAAAACCTTTTAAATTTCATGTAAGCAATGTTATACAAATTACTTCAATACCTCTCTTCTTATTTAGGCATAAATACTTCCCTTATACATAGATCTGACAGGAAAACTATTCCATGTTTTCCTAATTTTCTTATGATATCAGTCTTTGTGTCTGTGTACCAATTTTGAGCTTATTTTGGTATACAGTGTAAATTGTTAGCCTGAACCTAGCTCCTGACAAACTGCTTTCCACTTTTCCCAGTAATTTTTGTCATCTAGTGAGTTCTGGTCCCAAAAGTTTGGATCTATGGATTTATCAGTCACTAGGTTATTATAATCAATTAGAATAGTGTATTACATACTAATCTGTTCCAGTGATCAATCACTCTATTTCTTAGCTAGTAGCAGATTGTTTTGATGATTGCCACTTTTTGATACAGTTTGAAATCTGGTATTACTGGGCTGCCTTCCTTCATTTTTTTTTCATTGAATCTCTTGAGATTCTTTGCATTTTGTTCTTTCAGATTAATATTGTTATGATTCTGTATATCTCTATAAAATAATTTTTGATAGTTTGATTAGTAATGAAGTGAATAAATAGACTAATTTAGGTAAAATTGTAACCATTTTGTATTGGCTCAGCCTGCTCATGAGCAATTAATATTTTTCCCAATTGTTTAGATCTCTCTTTATGTGTGTGAAAAAATGTTTTGTAATTGCGTTCATTTATTTCCACAATTTGTCTTGTCCCATAGACTCCTAAGCATTTTAAAGTTATTGTGTTTATTTAAAATACAATTTCTCTTTGCTTCTCTTCTTATAGGATTCATTGGTAATATGTAGAAATCTTGATCATTTACATGGGTTTATTTTCTATCCTGAAATTTTGTAGAAGTTGTTTGAATTGTTTTCACAAGGGTTATCTAAGTAAACCATCATATCATCTTCAAAGAGGGATGGTTTTGCTCCTCATTGCCTATTTCAATTCCTAAAATTTCTTTTCTTGTCTTATTGCTGTAGCTAACAATTCTAGTACAACATTTAATAATAGTGGTGATAATGGACATCCTTGCTTTATTCCTGATATTATTAGGAAGACTTCTAGGTTATCTTCACTACAGATAATGCTTGCTGATAGTTTTAAATAAATGTAGCATCACTTTAAAGAAAGCTACATTTATTCCTATACTTTCTATTTTTTTAACATGAATGAGTGTTGTATTTTTTCAAAAGCTTTTTCTGCATCTGTTGAGATTATTATTTGATTTTCATTGTTATTGATAGGGTAAATTATGCTGAAAAATTTCCCAATATCAGACCAGGCCTGCATTTCTGATACAAATCCATTTGGTCATAGCATATGATTTCTGTGATATATTGCTGTAATCTCCTTGCTAGTACTCCATTTAAAAAGTTTTCATCAATATTGTTGATTGTTTTCTTTGTAAGGCATTATCTTTGCCTATTTTTCCAAATGGTTTATGTAGTCTTGGAATTAATAGATCTTTAAATGTTTCATAGAATTCACTTATAAACACATCTGATCCTAGAGAATTTTTTTAGTTGAGTTAAGCTTTTTATTTAATGTTATGAAAAATATTTAGTCAAACAGAACAAAGCCCATGTCATCATCAGACTCCTCAGGTTCTTCTCTTTTTTGCTTCCTCTTTCTTCTCCTCACCTGGGGCAGCTGTGCTAGCAGGAGCCGCCCCTCCAGCGAAGGAAGCACTGCTAGCTGCAGGGGCAAGTCCACCACCTCCTGTGTTGCAGATGAGACTTGCAATGTTGACATTGAATGGGGCCTTTGCAAATAATCCAGGCCAGAATGGTTCAACATTTACACTTGATGCTTTAATAAGGGCATTGATTTTATCCTCCATGACTGTAATCCCATCGTCTTGAAGGATGAGGACAGAGTAGATGCAAATAAGTTCAGAAATGGCCATTTCAGCAGAAGGATGAGGAGAGAGTTGTTTGTAATGTTGCGAGTTACCAGAAGAAGTGAGGGTTTGCCCCAATGTGGCCTTAGATTCTGAAAAAAAACAAACACTTTACAGACAACTGAAGAACTATAGAACTTTTCTTAGCTCTTTTTTTTACTTGTTCATTTATTTTTTCTCAGATAGGGTTATTTAAGTATTCTGTTTCTTTGTCTGTTGATCTGTGCAATTTATTTTGTATAAATATTCATCTTGAGTCTTGTGTTTGTATGTCAAATTTTCTATTCAACTCTGGTCTGTTCATCATGAATGCTTGAAAATCTTCTCTTTTATTAAATATCCATTTTTCCCATGTGAAATTATACTCAGTTTTGCTGGATATTCTTGGTTATAGTCCTGGTTCTTTTGCTTTCAGAATGTCATATTCCAAACTCTCTGATTCTTTAACATGAGAACTGCTAAATTTTATCTGTCTCACTATGGCTTCATTGATATTTGAATTGTTTCTTTCTGGCTACTTACAATATTTTCTCCTTCATCTGTGAGCTCTGGAATTTGGCTATATTATTTCTGGGAATTTTTATTTGGGTATTTCCTTCAGGAGGTGATAAGTAAATTCTTTCAATTTGCATTTTGCCCTCTGATTTTGGGAAATTTGGGAAGTTTTCAAAATTATCTTCCCATTGCTAAATTCTGATTTTTAATGAATTATTTTCTACAGTGAGCTTTTGCAACAATGCTGCTTTTTTGAGGAGTTTTTCTTACCAGTGAATTTTTGTGCCATTTTGACATTTGGCCAATTCTGTTTCTTGAGGTATTGTTTTCTTCATTTTTGCGCCTCTTTTACTAAGCTGTTGACTCCATTTTCATAATACAACTCCATTACTGTTACTGCTTTTCCCAGTTTTTATTCTACCTCTCTTTTTTGATTTTTAAAATAATTGTTTATCTCTCCCAGGAGTTCTTATTGGTCTTAGATCTAGGTTACATTTACTTTGCATGTTTATTTGTACCTGTTTTGACTTTGATGTTTTCTTTTGAGTTGTGTCTTGATCTTCCCTGTTATGATAGTGGCTGTTCATTGTCATGTTATTTTGTTATTGTTGTTGTTGCTGTTTGTTCATTTTTCCAGCTGGGTTCTGCTCCTGGGGTTGAGGAGGCACTGTTCCAACCTTCAGGTTTTTTGTACTGCTATTTTCACAGCTTGTTCTGCATGTCTGTAAGTTTTTTGTGCTTCAAAGTTGGTTTGATCCAAGGAGAGGTGTAGTCACTGCTCTTCTGCCTGTGATCTGGTCTTTCCCTAGGAAGCGACCTCGCTCTCCTGCAACTGCAAGTACTAGCACTACTCTTGGAATTCAAATTGTAACTAGGTCCCATGCTTTCCTATAGCCACAAACACTAGTGCTCCTCTCTGTCTTGGAATGGAAACCAGGACCTTTCCTCTCTTGTAAGCAACCACAACCTTTTTTCCCTGCCCTGGAAATGTAACCAGGACCCCTACTGCCCTGTGGCCCCATGTGCTAGCATTCCTCTTTGCCCTGGAACTGCAACCAGGGACTATTTACAGACAATACAATAGGGTCCTTCGCCCAGTGCAAGCAAAGTGTCCCCTGTAAGATCTTTCTGACTAGTAGTCTGACCCCACTTGCTGTCTCTGGGCTGAGAGCTCCTGAAGCTCCTGTCACTTCTGTTGCAGCTGCCTCCAAGGCATGCTACTGATGCTGCCATACAGTGAACTGAATTGCACACCAACACCTATTCTGGTGTCATAACTTCTTTTTCTGACCTCCTAAATTGTCTTGAGCTGGAAAAATTTCTCATCCTGAACTTTTATTGAAGTTGCCACTTCAGATTTCGATTTGTTACTATAAAGTTGTTTGGAGGGGAATATTAGAGAGTTCAGGTTAGTTGATGCCTGTAGTCTTCCATCTTGGCTCTGACTCTAATATTTTACTTTAAATTAAGAATAATTATTGTCAAATCAAAGAATGAAATGATTGAGTATAACCAGGCTCTATTTTCCAGAGTGTAAACGGTTATATGGTTGTTAACTTTTACTTTGCCCTAAATTATATATTAAGGTGGTAACTAAACACTAAAGTATTTTTTTCTTTGTCATGGGAAAGTCAGAGATAAGCATCACTAAAAAAAAGTTGCTTTTCATTAAACTGTTGATTTTTAGGCTGATTTTCCTGTAATAACAGTTAAACCACTAGTATACTTTAAGCACAGAAACTAAGAACAGGCCTTTCAATTTCTACCTTTGCCTACATGTGCAAAGATTTGCTTTTATTTCACTGATTAGTGTTGTAGAGATGAAACTAAAACCCCTCTCTCCTCAACCAGTATGAATGAATGAATGAAAAACCATTTGTGTAAGTGTTTACTATATGCTAAGCACTGTGCTAAGTGTTGAGGAAAGAAATACAAATAAACAAGACAATCTCTGTTCTTAAGAAATTTACATGCTGATAAGAGAAAGACAATAAAAGCATTGCATAGGTACTCTAGTATTTGCTGTATTGTATTTTAAAATCCTTTGCATAAATCAAAGTTTTATAAATAAACCCCACTTGTTAATGAGGAGTATGTGGAGGTGACATAGATATGGGCAGAAACAAAGGTTGGAAAAATCTTCCATTATCCAAGTCATAATTTTTAGTTTTGTTTGAATAAATAGTCCTCCTGGATTTCTCTGAAGGCATAAGTGCAGTCCAAATGTTCTCCTGGTAGATAAGGAAAATCATAAATCATGAATCCTGTTTAGGTTACTTTTATGAAAGACTAATGACATAGCTGGAGAAAACTTTAAAGTGATATTTCAATCTACCATTTTAAAAAAGAAAAAAAAAGTTATCTAGAAACAAACAATTCTTTCAAATAATGAAGAGAATGATATAGCCAGGCTCAACCAGTGATGCATTTCCTTACATTTTTGTTTTTTCTTTCTTTCTTTGTCTGTCTTCTTCTTTCTTTCTTTGTCTGTCTTCTTTCTTTCTTTGTCTGTCTCTTTCTTTCTTCTTTCTTTTTCTTTCTTTCTTTCTTTCTTCTCTCTTCTTATTTCCTCTCTCTCTCTCTCTCTCTCTCTCTCTCTCTCTCTCTCTCTCTCTCTCTCATTATTTCCTCCCTCTCCCCCTCACTTTCTCTCATCTTTCAGTTATGTTCCCCCCTTTTATCTCTGTTACTTCCTTTTTTCCCCTCTCCTTAATTTCTCTTTCCTCCCCTTTCCTCACTACCTCACTGTTTAATTTTCTTTCATAGACTTTTGCTTTCTCATCATCATAACAAGACATAAGAATATAAGCTTTAGAATCTAATCTATTGGGGCAGCCAAATGGCTCAGTGGATAGAGCACCGGCACTGGAGTCAGGAGGACCTGAGTTCAAATGCGGCCTCAGACACATAACACTTACTAGCTGTGTGATCCTGGGCAAGTCAATAAACCCCCATTGCCCAACCAAAAAAGCAAACAAACAAACAATAGGATCTAACCTATTAATCCAATGCAATATTAAATAGAGCTAAAACATAAGAAGGTTATTGTCCATGTGTGGATTTTGGATTTGACCCAGGGGAAAAAAAACATATCGGCATTAGCAAACATATGTTTCAATCACAGAATCTTTTCGCAGGGAAGCAGATTTCCTCTGGGCAATAAATATAGTTCTTAATTTAATGTAGAGCAAAATTTTACATTGTGAGTTCTTCAAGTTTTCCGTAAGGGAAAAAAATATATATAACTTCAGCAAAGGACTTTTTTTTGTGCACAGGATGGCAGTATATTGCTTAAAAATAAATTTTTAAAAAACCTTTAATTTTCAGAGAAATCACTGAAAAGATATCAGGTCAGATCACAAAATGTAATTTGAATTTACCCAAACCCAGAAAATGTCACTTCTTTCCTAAAGGGCATTTTTCCAGAGATCAAGAAATGACTGGAAGTGTAGGCTCTAATGCCAAAGTATTTTTTAAAACAGGTATGTGACATTTCAAAATATTAATACATGAATATACTGAATATGATAGTAAGTGGTAATGGACCCTTTAAGTATAAAGTAGGTTTGGAATACAATGGAAAATGCTAACCCAGATACAAACATATATGTACACACACACACACACACACACACACACACACACACACACACATTATTGTCCATTGATGTTCTCTTCTTAGAAAATTAATGTTCAAATAAATTTGTTGCAGAGAAAAATATTCAAAAAATCCAGATTTATTTACTGTTTAATAACCAAAATAAACTGTAAAGGGCAATTTTCTACTAGATGATTTTTTAGCTCTCTTCTAGTTCAAAATTAAATGAATAAATTAAAATTTCTTTAAAATCTCAACAAAATTTTCAAAAATTAAGCCATCATTTAAACTGTAAAATCAGATATAAATTTTATCTGATCTTATATTTAAACACAATGAAGTTGGAATTCTGAAATCTTACTTTATTCAAAAAATAATTTTAATTTTCTTTAAACATTTACCTTTATGGGTTCTTTCTAATTTATACATCCGTTCTTTTATTTTCTTTTCCATTTCATTCAAATATTTATCTAGAAGAAAATATGGGTAAGACATTGCCCCTGACCTCAAGGAATGTAAAGTCCAGGGAGACACATGCACAAGTAACTGCAATCATAACAATTATATATGTTCAACCAAACTTATAAAGTTCTATGTCAGGGAAGTGAGTGATTATTTATTGCTTGAAAAAAGAATAGCACTTTTATGATATTGATGGAAAAATGAAAGTCTATACTCCTGGGCAATAAATAATATGTATATATTTACCATTTTAAAAAAATTTAAAACTTGAGTTAAAAATTTTGGTTTGAATACATCTAGTCTCATATTCATACTGCAATGGAATATCTATAGGATCCTGGAGATAAGATGGAGTTATTACATTTTATTAAAGGGGGATTGCGTTGGTTAATATGTGTTTTAGGAAGTATCATTGAACAGCTTAGTGCAGACCTGCATAACTTGACAGTAGGTAGGGTCCAAAATCAAAATAGGCTAAACTTCTTTAGGCCACAAAAAAGTTTTTAGCGGCCCACTTTCCAAATAAAGGTATAATTAATTATTCAACAACTTTACAAACAAACAGTATTAAAAAAGGAGAAAATTCAATTCATACCAATTAATTATACTTATTTAAGATTTTTATTTATCATGAAATCACATTAATTTTAAAGAATTACTTTGCTAAGTGCTACAAGTTTTAATAGATTTTTCAGGCTTTCTTACTGTTTACATTTGGTAATGACCAAAAACACAGCAAAAAGTCTAGAGACAGATTGATAATGGTTGGTTGCCATGGGTCATATGACCAACAAGAGAGAGTACACAGTGGCAATCTACCATCAAGTCACGTGATGGGCACAATAATGACTACTGGTAGGCAGGTTAGGCAGAGCATGGACAAAGCCCTCATTACATCTTTACTTTCTTTTACATCTTCTACTTTTTTCGTGGGCCACCTGAAATCTTTTGGTGGACCACAAGTGGCCCACTGGCTGTATGTTGTGCAGGCCTGGCTTAGTGGAAGATGAATTAGAGTGAGAGAGATAAGTCAGGGAGACCAACCAGCTGTCCGTTGCAATAGTTCAGGTGCAAGATGATGAAAGTCTGTCTGTACCACACTTATTACTGTGTCAGAAAAGAAGGGTTCGTATAACTCCCTCATAATACATTGAATCCTAATGTCTCAAACTCATGCAACATCTTCCATGTAAAAAGAATGATAGTGTAATCTTACTGTAACTGGGAAATAACAAAAGGTAATGATAAATTCACTTAGATAGATCTTTGATCTCATATATGTGGAGCGCTAGCATTAGAGCCTTGTCTCTAACATCATGCAAGTTAAAGAGGACCCCATGAAAGAGTACAGAGGGGAGAAAAAAAGGTCAAGGACAGAATTTCAAAACAATCCCTGTTTTATTTCAAGCACATGGTGAAATAGCCTCAGCAATGAAAAGGGATCATTGAGTAGGAGAACAAAGAGAAGAGCTCTGTCATGAAATCCGAAAGTGGAGACAGTGTCCAGGAGAGGGTCGCTAAGAGGGAAAATTTGTCAAGAAGCATCCAGGTAAAGAAAAAAACATTAGATTAAAGGAAGGGAAGGAGGACAGATATGTATTTATTTGGTACCTACCATGTGCCAGGCATTGTGCCAAGCGATTCGTTAATATTTTCTTATTTGATTCTCACAATAACCCTGGGAGGTAGATACTGTTATTTTTCTTATTTAGTTGTTGTTAAGTTGTTTCTGTCTCTTGAGTTATGTCCATCTCTCCATGACGCTATTTGGGATTTTCTTGGCAAAGATACTGGAGTAGCTTGCCATTTGCTTTTTCAGCTCACTCTATAGATGAGGAAACTGAAGCAAAGAGGGTTAAGTGAATTGCCCAGGGTCACACAGCTAGTAAATGTCTAAAGACTTTAAGTATAATTATGTTGGCCTTTTTCCCCCTAGATAAGATTTGGCCTCTGCTTGTAGTTTTAAAAGAAATGACTATGGTACCTAATGAAAAAGTTTCCCAAGTGCTAAAGGTAAATATTCCTTAAATTTGATGCATCAGAACATGCTTATTGGAGTTACTGCTTCATCCCAGCTTGACTCACCCTCCAGACTGCCCTCTTTGCTAGAAGTTTTGCTCACCTCAGGATGTCTTTGCCTTTGCACTTATTCTCATGATTATTGCCTGCTATCACCATTTCCTATGGGGTTGAAGCCATGCTCACTTCTCTCACAACTGAAATTCCTCATCAGCAGCCTCTTTCTTTTCCCAACATGACTAATATGGAAATGTTTTTTTTTTCATGACCTTACATGTATATCTGATATCATATTGCTTACCTTATTGATGAGGGGAAGAGAGGCTGAAAGGAGGGAAATAATTTGGAACTCTTTCTTTGTTAAATGAATGTCAAAAATAAATAAGTGCTAACTAAACAAAAAAGTGGAGAAGCAAACATATTTTTCTTACATATGTATCTCTACCATTTAGTGCAGTGCCTGACAAAGAGAAAATACTTAATAAATGCTTTATTTAATTATATTTATTGTCCTATGGCTACAGTTTCAAGCAACATATACCAAGACTTACAACTGGTTGATCTAACTATAATTTTCAATATATTTTTAAAACATATGGGCATATTCACTCATACATAAAGGAAACAAAAAAACAAATTGTTGGTTTTGTTTTGTTTTGTTTATCCTCCTCATTGCCAAATACTGGATCCCTATATTTATTTGGCCTAGATAAATGAGACATCCTTTGCATCTAGAAGATCTGAGTGCATGTCCCATCCCTGACATGCATTGGCTATGTGACCATGTCACTTGACCTTTCATTGCCTCAGACAACTCTCTAAGACTACAAATTTTAAGTCACTTTCCTTAATTGAGGAAGTTTATCCTAAATTCTACATACCAATGAAATCACAATGAAATCAAAGAAGCTTCTGCTATCCTACAAGACCATAGGGAAATTATTGTTTCATTTTGGTTTTCTGTATGATTCAGTCCAATTTATTAAAAAAAAAAAAAGTCCACTTAGCAGGAATGGGTAGAAATGCATTACTCACTCTAATAACATTGTATAAACTGATGGAGGGGAAGGGAAATATCAAATGTAAGGGAATCACAGATTCATTCCGCTATATTAAGTGCTAGTATAGAAATAGATAGAAGAGTTTAGCTTTTTTTGTATTTAGATAAAAGAGATAAAAAGGGGGAAGGTAGAGAAGAAGGAAGGGAGGTACAGGAATAGAAGCCCAGACATGTATTTTGTAATATGTATTAAATCTATATCTTTTTTTCTAAATTGATTGGGTGACTTATAAACTAAGGTTAAATAAAAGCTATAGAACTGCATTGATTTCATGATTTTCAAAGCTTTTAACTCTGTTAAAGTTTATAACATCAAGACATTGTATAGTAAGAGCCTTCCACCAGTACAGGTCTAAATAGTTAGTTTGTTGGTCAGTATTAGCAACGTTTGGTAGCAAATGTCTGTACCAAATGTCAGGGGCCATATTATGAAAGCAAAAATACATTCTTAGAACATGATGTAGGATACAGAGATATAACATAGGAAAATACTACAGGAACTTAGCTACTGGGAATGGAGCTTGGGATAAGAACTTGGTAACAGCGAAATAGACAAAAGCAGGACTTGACCAAGTCAGGCAGAAGTAAAAACCTTCATGGGGTATATTTAAAAACAAATGAATGCTTAGGATGTGGTGAATCAGATGAAGCTAGATTAATATTAGAATTAACTTTCTGTACCATTATATTGATTGAACCCCAAATTATTAAGCAAATAATTGAACAATTGGTTCAATCAGATGTTGAAGATAACAGAAATAACTGAACTGTCCACTTGGAGATTATTTTGGTTGCCTTTATAGATCCAATCTTAAGTTTGGAAATCCATTTAATAATTGAGGTGGGTTGCCATGATAGCCAGATCACCAAGCAAAGTGATTGAATTGAAGAATCATCTTATTTTAGCCAACAAAACTTTGAATTTTTCAACACACTTTTCCTCCCTCAATTCTCACTACATTTCAAGATGTGCCTGAGTACTCTATCACTTTAAAATATTCCTTCTCTGCCTGTTCATCTGCTGACACTGCATTCCAATGGGAATGAATACCTTTCAGTGATAAGCATTCCAAAGGACTGCTTTATAGTAACCCCATTATTTCTTTGGAGATGAAACACAATGTTGACTCTTAAGAATAGCCAATCTTGTTTAATGTCGCTCTATCAATTGCTTCCCTAAATCCCTTATTTGCTCATCTAAATAGGAGCAGAAATTTCAGCTTGGGACCTGTGTTGGAGAAAGAATATTATAAAGTAAGGTACTCTAGCTAATAGATACACAGAGGGAATAAAGACTTGCTTGTTTCTATGTAATATGCCTTTAGGGCTTTTCTTTCCAAAAAGGAAAAGCTGGCTAACAGAGGAACAAACAACCAAAAAGTGAAAGTTTGTACCATAAACAGTCCATCTCTATCAAGGTATCCCTCAGGGCTACACTGCCTTTCCTATTCCTTTAGGACCAGAATATACACCAAAAACCAATGCCTGTATAATAACATGACATATGACTTCGTTGTTAATGAGCAACCCTCTTTTAATTTATGGTTTGGGTTAAAAATTAATTAGTCCTTAATCACTGGAAGACTTTCATTTAATTAAAATCAACTAATGGTCTGAATAGCACTGCTACAGTACATTCTGTGTCTGAATTCATAATTAGTTCAAGATTGAAAATATAAGCTGATAGTGCTAATACATTAGAAGCCTCCTTCAGGGAGGTTATCTATGGTCTGACAATAAGGGCCACAGATACATTGACTTCCAATTTCACCCCTGAGGGCATGAAATGAAAGATTTGTTCCTTTAATTGAGGGTGGAAGATACCTTACATATATCTGAGGAAAGACTACTGGCTCTGGATTCAGAGAACCTAAATTCACATCTACTACTGATATTATCTGTGTGACCTTGGACAAGTCACTTAACTTCCCTTGGACTCAATTTTCTCATCTCTAAAATGAGAGCCTTGGACTAGATGTCCTCTGATATGCTTTCCAAATTTAGTTCTATGATCCTCAGTTAGCAAACCAAAAAACTTGAGTTGTAAGTCTAAGTCTGGGTCTCGCCAAGTTTCTACTGGAGTAACTGTGAATTATATCATTTATCCTCTTTTATGCTCAGTTTCAATTCAGTAGAACATTTTAAAGCACCTGCTACATGAAGAGGTATTAATTTTTTCCAGCAATGCAAATATATCCTAGTGATACTATGATAATATTTTTGTCCCTACCAGTTTCACAAAGTTGTTATCATACTATTTTTCAACCTTAAAGCATGATATAAATGTGCATTCTGTATGATTCATCGCAACCATCATCATCGTCATTTTTATCTATAACTGGGATTTCACTGGTTAAGGAAGTCGAGGTTAGAAAACTGGGTTGCAAGGCTCATTAACAATTGCTCTACAACTTAAAGTTTTAGAGATGGCTGAGGATACTAAGAGATTAACTGAATTGCCCAGGATTAAAAAGCCAGTTTATATCAGTGGTATAATTTAAACATAGGTATTCATAACTTCAAAGTTTGCTTTCTATTCAGTGTTCCATGCTTTTCCTATTATTATTGTTGCCCTCCAAATAATAATATGGATCTTTCCTTTTTTGATAGTTTATTTATTTTTAGTTTTCAACATTCGCTTTCATAAGATTTGGGGTTTTAAATATTCTTCTCCTCCCATTCCTCTCCCCCTACCCCAAGACAATGTGCAATCTGATATAGGCTCTATTATACATTCATATTAAGTATATTTTAGCTTTAGTCATGATGTAAAGAACAACTAGAACTAAAGGGAGGAACCGCAGGAATGAAGCAATAAAACAAAACAACAAAGGAAAAGGAGATCATATAGTATGCTTCCATCTCCAATCAGACTCCATAGTTCTATCTGTGAATGTAGATAGTAATTTCCATTGTGACTCTTTTGGAGTTGTCTTAGATTCTCACATTGCTGTGAAGAGCCAAGTCCACCAAAGTCAGTCATCATACAATGTGGCTATTACTGTGTATGATGTTCTCCTGGTTCTGGTCATTTCACTTTGCATCAGTTCATAGAAGTATTTCTAGTTTTTGTCAGGTTTTGCTTTGTTTTGTTTTTGAAGTCTACCTGTGTATTTCTTATAGGACAGTAGTATACCATTTCATCCATATACCACATCTTGTTCAGCCACTACCCAATTTCTGGTCATCCCTCAATTTCTAATTCTTTGCCACCACAAAAAGAGCTGCTATAAATATTTTTGCACATGTGGGTCATTTTCCCATTTGTATGATCTTTTTAGGATACAGCCCTAGAAATGCTATTGTTGAGTCAAAGTGTATGCACAACTGTATAGCCCTTTGGACATAGTTCCAAATTGTTCTCCAAAATGGTTGGATCAATTCACAACTCCACCAACAATGTATTAGTGTTCCAATTTTCCCACATCTCCAACATTTATCATTGTCCTTTTTTGCCATGTTAGCCAATCTGATAGGTGTGATGTGGTTCTTCAGAGTCATTTTGATATGCATTTCTCTAATCAATAGTGATTTAGAGCATTTTTTTTCATATTACTATAGATAGCTTTAGTTTCTTTCTCTAAAACTGCCTGTTCATATACTTTGACCATTTATCAATTGGGAAATGACTTTCATCCTTATAAATTCGACTTAGTTTTCTATGTATTTGAGAAATGAGGCCTTTATTAGAGGCACTGGTTGTAAAAATTCTTCCCCGGTTTTCTGCTTTCCTCCTAATCTTGGATGCATTGGCTTTGTGCAAAAACTTTTTAATTTAATCTAATCAAAATTACCCATTTTGCATTTCATAATATTCTCTATCTCTTGTTTGGTCATAAATTCTTCCCTTCTCCATAGGTCTGAAAGGTAAGCTATTCCTTGCTCTTTTAGTTTGCTTATAGTATCAGCCTTTATTTCTAAATCCTGTACCTATTTTGACTCGATGTTGGATTATACCCAGTTTCTGCCATACATTTTTCCAGTTTCCCCAGGAGGGATAAGAAATAGTTATTTCTTATCCCAGAAGCTGGAGTCTTTGGATTTATCAAATAGTAGGTTAGTATAGTCATTCACTGTTGTTTCTTGCATACCTAACCTATTCCACTGACACACCATTCTATTTCTTAGCCAGTACCAAGGATGATTACTACTATATAATAAAATTAAAGCTCTGGTACAGCTAGGCCACCTTCCCTTGCCTTTATTTTCATTAGTTCCCTTGATATTCTAGACTTTTGTTCTTTAATATGGATTTTTTAAGAGAAGTCACAGAATATTTGAATATTGTATAAAATATGCTTTGGGAAATTTCTGATGTCTATTTTTTTTTTATGTTTTATGTTTGCTTTGAGCTGACTCAAAAATGTTTCAAGTATATCTGGTACCCAAGAAGAAAAAGACTACATCTTTTAGTGATAGTAAATAGAAAATTTACACAAAAATATGTTTTGTCTTCATTCTTCACTTATGGCCAATATTAACCCTTGAAGGTTAAATTAATTTTGTAAATAGTTGCCACTAAATTGATTTGACTTAGGGGCAGCTAGGTGGTGCAGTAGATTACAGCTTCATCCTTGGAGTGAGGAGGACCCAAGTTCAAATCTGACCTCAGAAACATGACGCTATCTGTGTGACCCTGGGCAAGTCACTTAACCGCATTGCCTCATCAAAAAGCAAAATAAATAAACAAAATTTTAAAAATCAAAACCAAATTGATTTGACTTGTGCCTTACTTCTTGTCCAAAGATACATATATACTCAATCTCCTTCAAGATTTTTTCTCAAAAATGAAGTTGATGCCATTTCAATGTGTAGCGAGGCTCCATGTGTCACAAAGGTTGTGCCCCTTATGTATTGGGGGCATCATTTTGTGGCTCAAAGGGAGGCACAGTAGAGATCTCTAGCCTCTTATCTCCTACCCTTCTCCAAGGGGGACTTTATTTCTTCTCAGAAAGAGTATCAGATCTTTGGGGCCAGAGGCTACTCTGCTCTCCACAAAGAGTGGGGGAAGTGACTATATTAGAATTATACCTATCTGTTCCTTTAATATTATTAATCTAGGGGATTTAATTTTCAGGTTCAAGCTAACTTCTGATCACTTCAATATTGGGGAGGAAGGAGAGCCCAAAGCTTTATACGCAAAACTTGACTCCTTTCCCACTAAGTGCCAATTCTACAATGAAAATATAATAATTATAAAAGAAAACCCAATTATACAAACTGGTGGCAAGACAGAAATCAGAGAAAGTATATAGTTAGGAGATTATAAACAATGAAGAGTGAAAGAGTATTCAGGTAACTTAGATCAACCAAGAGAGAAAGAATTCCAGAACTTTCACAGTAGAAGTTCCCTGAAGTCTCTAGCATAGAAAGCTGAGTATAGGGAAATGATGGAGAATACCAGTTCCTTTCATATCTTCCCAGAATCTTTTCCTTCAGCAACGTGAAGCGAGTTGACCTCATCCATTCCCTCTTTTGAAGCTGGAAACCAGAAGTGCCTAAGGTCCCACTATATCAAAAGAAATTTGAAAATAGCTTGAAAATCATCTCTGAAGAAATGAAGAACTCTCCTACTTCTTCTCTTGTCAATTCTGTTCTGCTCTTTAGACAGGCACAGGATGATTCTTTCTGCCAATGAGGAGATAGTCCAATAACAATAGGCTTTGGGACTGAGTTGAAGATTGCAAGGACTAGTGGATAATCAAAAGTCTTGAGAATATGAACCATGATATTCTATCCATTACTACTGTTTTCTTTTCTAGCTAAACACATTAGAAACCTAGATTGCATATTTTAGCAATGTGGAATGCACTTGTATTTCATCACTGCCTTTTAGCTTCCCCAACCTCCATGCAAATTCATTTCAAGCACAACTTTCTTCCCACATGAGGCCTTTTCTGATCCTCCTCAGCTGTTGGTGCCTTCCCAGAGAAATTACCTCCATTTTTGTGTACTTTTTTTCTTAATTAAATCTAATTACATGTATATACATTGTTTCTTCAAAAGGATGTAACCTCTTTGAAAGAAATATTTCATTTTTCCCCTTTGTATACTGAAAGTTGAACATGTTTGGCACATGTTGAGTGATTAAATGTAATTGTGGATTGATTGATTGACTGAAGAAAAAGCCAGACACTTGGGTGAAGTTGGGAGAACTAGTTACAGCTCCGATGGAAAGAAAATTCTCATTTTAGTGAGAAAACTTTCATTTTAAGTTCACTTAAAAAAGCATTTGGATTTTCAATATTATTTCCTGAAGTGTTTAATGCATTTTATAAGACATCTATTTTTCATATATTTTGTAAGACATCTCAATCTATTAAGAAAATACCATCCTTAGATAGCTGTATTTTAAAGTGGCTTCTAGCAAAGTTCATGTATTTCTTTGAATTTTTCTGTGTGAAAAGGAAACCCATGTTCAACACTATAGTTTGTTTGTTTGTTTTAATGACTGTACAACCACAACATATCTCTTGATTTAAGTCCCAAGGCAATATTATAATTTGGCAACATTTAGAAGAAACAAATGGAGTAAAAAGGTTTGAGGTTTATGATGACTAAGAGGCTAAATTTGCTACAATTTCCAACTCACACTTAAAACTAATTTTCTTTATCACAGCAATACAGAGGGGGAAAACACCCTAGAAATGTCCAAAGTCCTTGTTAATATGCGATGACAAAGTTTATTTTTTACATGAGAATTCATCATTAAAAAAAAAATGACCCCAGAACATCACTGAAGACATGTTTTTCATGGCTGCTAATCCTTTGAGAGCATAATTTAGCATAAGATTTCTATAAAAAGAGTTAGGAGCTTTTAAAATTTGTGAACCTTTATTATGATTTCACTAGAGGAATTCCCTCATGGATCTTTTATTTAATGTAAACTACTCAATTTAGAAAATATTTAAAAAACATGACAGCCAAGATGTAGACCTAGAAGTGACCACAGTGACAATCTAGTCCAACTCCCTCATTTTACTAGTGAAGAAGCTGATGCCCATATTAACATATGACTTGACAAAAGCAAATAGGTCATAATAATCAGATGTGAGATTTGAACCCAGGACCTCTGATTACAGAACGTAATCTCTTTTTACTGCATCACATGGGATCTGAAGACATATAATCAAGACTTTTCAGGAGAAACATCTTTTTTTTCCTTTTAGATGTAAAATAATGATTAAAGTAGAGGACAGCTATAGAAATTATGATACAACTCAAAAGTAAGTAGAAGGAATATGTTTGTACTCTGTCCTCAATAGATTATATGTCTCTTATTCAATTCTAGATGCCTCATTTTAGGAGGAAAATTGACTAGCTAGTGGCTGTTCAAAGGTCAATAAAGATGGAAAGGACAAGAGTTTGTGCCATAAGGAGATCAGTTGAAGAAACTTGTGGTGGTTATTCTGAAGAAGAGAATACTTAGAGAGTGACAAAAGAATAACTGCAAGTATCTAAAGTTCTCATGGAAGAGAATAAACTTGATCTCTTTCATCTGAAAGACGCAGATCAAAAGAGCAAATCAAAGAAGGAAGGAAGGAAGGAAGGAAGGAAGGAAGGAAGGAAGGAAGGAAGGAAGGAAGTGAAGGAAGGAAGGAAGGAAGGAAGGAAGGAAGGAAGGAAGGAAGGAAGGAAGGAAGGAAGGAAAAACTTATTAAGTACCTATTGTGTGCCAGGCACAATCCTAAACACTTTATAAACATCTTATTTGAACCTCATGATGATCCTTGGGAGTAGGGGCAAGTGCTATTATTAGCCCTGTTTTACAGTTGTGGAAATTAAGGAAATTAGTGTTTAAGTCACTTGTTTAGGGTCACATAGTGTCTAAAGACAGTTTTGAACTCAGTTTTTACTGATTCTAGTCCCACCACTCTATTACTGTGTCACTTAGCTGTCACCAAATAGAAGTAATAATAAGTTGTAAATACAAATTTAGGCCAGAGCTAAGAGGAAAAATTAACAACTACTTTCCAGAACTTGGAATTTAAGATCAGTTGAATGTTTTATATAAAATCTTAACCTGTAGATTTGAACTCGTCTAACCCCAGTTAGTTCCACTATGTAATCAAATTGTCCCTCATGTGCAACTTAGAGACTTAGAGATTTGGGACATTGAAAGGGTAAGTGACTTTCCTAGGGTCACACAGGCATTATCTGTCAAAGGAAGGATTTGAACCTAGGTCATCTTGATTTCAAAGACAATTTCCTATACTCTATGCTCCACTGCCTGTTTATTGGGGGATGTAATCTGTCCATATCTAATTAAATATTAAACAAAAAACCAAACTTACCATACCTTATGCATAATCATGCTCAATATACAGGAAGTGCTATATAGATGTGGGTTAGTATTATGCTATGTTTGTTTTTTTGAGAATAAATCTCATTATCTCATAACAATATATATGTATGTATACATATACATATATGTATATATATTAGCCTGCATCTTCAGCATGGTAAAAAACATATATAGAAGGTAATTCCTTAAATGTTTATTGATGTGGAAGAAGGAATAATAAAAATAAGAACATATTTATACAATGTTTTATAGATACAGTCTCACTGCTGTCCTATGAAGTATACAGTAAAATGTTATTATTCTCATTGATAGACAAAAAACAGGCCTCAGAGAAGTTACTAAGATATTTAAGATAAGTGGTAGATTCATTTCAACCCAGGCCATAACTAGTGATCTTTCTATACCAAAGTGGAGTATGCATAGAGTTCTTTAACTAGAATTATAGTTCCCCAATGGTGTTCATTTTTTGATTACACCTTAGATGTATTGAGGAAATAGTTGGGAGCAAGGCGATTAGATTTAGGGAGGACCAGCAGCTAACCCAAGAAGAAAAATTTTGCTATAAATTGAACGTGAACTCTGTCCTGAAACAGATTCTTGGAGGAGGGTATGGGACTTGTTAAATCTAGGGAATACACATTTCATGACAGGAAAAGAAAGATATGTCTTTCTTTTCATTCTTTTTCTAAACATACACTGCAGTCCATGCTTTTGAATCCTTCTTTACTCAACTCAATGAAAAACACATATCTGCATCATATGAAAATAGACACTATCATGGGTGAACCATGTGACCTTATTATATTCAATGCTTAGTAATTTGTCATTTTTATCAAACTGTTATATTAATGAATTATCTTTGTGTGGAGCCTAAAGCTTGTTCAGGGTCTACCTGATGAAATGACTATGTATGTGGCCTAGTGACATATTATATGTCTTTCATCTGAGAACCATACTAAACTAAACTGAGAGAGCTTCATCCATTGCTTGACCACAATGTAATGAATATTTTTACTACAGTAACTGAGGTAAATGACTGCATGATGCGTGAAGGTGTTGAAGTGTTTGTTGGTGGACAAAGTACTCATTCAGATTAAATTACAGATCCCTAAAGACTCAAAGACATAATTTAGACTAGACCACTCAAGTATTTGACACTAAGCAATTGTTTATACCACTGAAGAACAAGGCTCAGTTATAAGACCTTCCTATGTACACATTTAATTCACCCAGTATTCATTTTAAAACTCTCCATTTTTTTCTTTTTTTTTAAATTAATTAATTTATTCATTTTTAGCTTTCAACAATCACTTCCATAGGCTTTTGAGTTTTAAATTTTCTTCCCCTCCTTTCCCACCTCCCTCCCCAACATGGTGTGCAATCTGATATAGGCTGTACATATACATTCCTATTAAACATAATTTCACATTAGTCATGTTGTAAAGAAGAATAAGAACCAATAGGAGGAACCACAAGAAAGAGCTATTCCACTGATTCATCACTCTGTTTCTTAGCTAGTACCAAGCAGTTTTGATGATTGCTGCTTTATAATACAATTTAAGATCTGAAACAGTTAGGCCACCTTCCCTAGCATTTCTTGTCATTAGTTTCCTTGATATTCTGGACTTTCTGTTTTTCCGAATGAATCTTGTTATTATTTTTCTAGCTCTATAAAATAATTTTTGGTAGTTTGATTGGTATGGCAAAACTCTCCCTTTCTTAAAGAGAGAGAACCATAGGTGGAAGAGTGGTCAGACTTATAATTTAACAATAATCACCAGTGCCAACCTAGTCAAATGTTGATAGTCTAGTAACACTTAAAGAAAACCATGATGTTTGTATTAATATATTAATGGGATATCATGCATTCGCACATTTCCCCCTTTCTTTGGAGAATCCTACACAATTATATCATTTCTAAATTATATGATATCTCAGCTTCTGATGTGTTTTCAAGAGTTTACTGAAAAGAATTTTTTTTCTGAGAAGATAAAAACCAGTATTGGCCCTTTACAACTCTATCTGTGCCACTTAAATTTTGTTTATGAAAGCTATGGATATAAAGATATCAAAGTAAACACAGAGGTAGAGGTAAAGTCATTTTCTTGAGTTCAATAAGTGAAATTAGTGGTGATTGCCCAGGATAATGCTTAGAGGAGCAATTCCTTGCAGTCAAAATATATGATTTAGAGACCAGAGAATCAAGAAGTTAGTAATGATAAACCAAACCACTTGGTTTACTGAGTTAACTTGATAAAAATTATTTAATCTCTTTCTCCTCAATTTAACATAAAATTGAAAAGTAAGGTAGAAAAAAGAGTCACCAAGCTCTTCTGATAACTTATAATTTATGTAACCAAATAGATCATGTAATATCCTGCAAACCAGAAAGAAGAGTTTAGATTTGATACAACTTATCCAAACAATTTGAACACATTAGCCTGTATGAGTTCACCCTAAAATATTATCATATTCTATGAGTTGTTAATTTTATAGCTGAGGAAGCTGAAGCCAAGTAAAGGGTAAGTGATTGGTCAAAGGTTACATAAAAATTTGGTAGCAGAAGCAGATCTCAAATGCCAGTCTCCCCTATCTCCAGTGCAATGTGTTATCCACTATAGACCAATGCAGTAGAATTAGAGTTGTGGTATCATACGTTTGGATATTCCCCCCTTTCTTTGGGAAAGTAGTGTTTTACATTCCCTTAGAATCATTTTCACTGTCGTTTTTATATCGTGACATTTCATATACAATGGAAATTTTATGAAGTCAAAATATATTATTTTTACTCACAAATATTAAGTGATATTTAATTACTATTGTTATCACTTCAGCCTAAGCTATTATCTATAATGCTGCAATATGGTGGGATAATTCTCCATTCAAAAACTCGAAAAGGAAAAAAAAAACAGTACTGCGATAACTGTGATTTAACAGGACTGAAGAATCTCTGAATTAGAAGAAAACTCAGTGTCACCTAGTTTAATCTATACCCCCCTCAAAAAAACTATCCTTGAAAACACATTGTAAAAGGAATATTCTAGTTTCTAAGGATTTCCAGTAATATGGTATTTCCTACCTCCAGAGAGTACCTCCATTTGTTTTTGTTTTTGTTTTTAGATAGCTATGATCATAAGAAGGGTTTTCTTTTTTCTAACTAATTAATTTATTTTTAGTTTCAACATTCACTTCCACAAGATTTTGAATTCCAAGTTTTCTCCCCATCTCTCCCCTCCCCCCACTCCAAGACAGCGTGCATTCTAAATACCCCTTCCCCTGATCTGCCCTCCCTTCCATCATCCCCCTTGTCTTATACCCTTCCCCTTCCATTTTCCTGTAGGGCAGGATAGATTTCTATAACCCATTGCCTGTATATCTTTTTTTCCCAGTTGCATGTAAAAACAATTTTTAACATTTGTTTTAAAAACTTTGGGTTCCACATTCTCTCCCTTCCTCCCTGCCCACCCACCCTCATTGAGAAGGCAAGTAGACCAATACAATTTATACATGTGTAGTCACGCAAAACACTTCCATAATAGTCATGTTGTGAAAAACTAACTATATTTCACTACATCGTATCCCACACCCCATTAATTCTATTCTTTCCTTGGACCCTGTCCTTCCTCAAAAATGTTAGCTTCTGATTACCCCCTGCCCCAATCTATCCTCCCTTCTACCAATGCCCCCTTTCTATCTCCTTTCCCCTTATTTTCCTGTAGGAAAGAAGATAGATTTCCATACCCAATTGAGTGTATATTTTATTCCCTTATTAAGCCAAATCCAATGAGATTAAGATTCATTCATTCACTCTCACCTTCCCCCTCTTTTCTCCATGGTAAAAGCTTTTTCTTGTCTGTTTTAAGTGAGATAATTTACCCCGTTCTACCTCTCCTTTTCTCTTTCTCCCAGTACAATCCTCTCTCACCCCTTAACTTTATTCTCCAGATATCACCCTTTCATCTTCAATTCACTCTGTGCCCTCTGTCTATATATATTCTTTCCAAGTATCCTAATACTAAGAAAGGTCTCATGAGTTACAAATATCATCTTTCCATATAGGAATATAACAGTTCAAATTTAATAAGTTCCACATGATTTCTTTTTCCTGTTTACCTTTTCATACTTTTCTTGAGTCTTATATCTGGAAGTCAAATTTTCTATTCAGTTCTGGTCTTTTCATCAAGAATGCTTGAAAGTCCTCTATTTCACTCAACATCCATTTTTTCCCTGGGGGATTATACTCAGTTTTGCTGGGTAGGTGATTCTTGGTTCTAATCCTAGCTCCTTTGCCCCCCAGAATATTATATTCCAAGCCCTGTGGTCTCTTAATGTAGAAGCTGCTAAATTTTGTGTTATCCTGATTGTGATTCCACAATACTTGAATTGTTTCTTTCTGGCTACTTGCAATATTTTCTCCTTGATTTAGAGACTCTGGAATTTGGCTATAATATTCCTAGGCATTTTCCTTTAGGGATCTCTTTCAGGAGGTGATTGGTAGATTCTTTCAATTTCTATTTTACTACCTGGTTCTAGAATATCAGGGAAGTTTTCCTTGATAATTTCTTGAAAGATGATGCCTAGGCTCTTTTTTTGATCATGGCTTTTAGATAGTTTTTTTTAAAATAATTTTAATTTTAAATAATTTTATTGTTTAAAATTATTTTAAAATTATCTCTCCTGGATCTATTTTCAAGGTCAGTTGTTTTTCCAATGAGATATTTTGTATTGTCTTCTACTTTTTTTTATTCTTTTGGTTTTGTTTTATAAGATCTTGATTTCTCATGAAGTCATCAGTTTCCATTGGCTCCATTCTAATTTTTAAGGAAGTATTTTCTTCAGTGAGCTTTTGGACTTGCTGTTCCATTTGACCAATTCTGCTTTTTAAGACATTCTTCTCCTTATTGGCTTTTTGGACCTCTTTTGCCATTTGGGTTAGTCTATTTTTTAAGATATTATTTTCTTCAATAGTTTTGACTCTGCTTTAGCAAGCTGGTTTTTCATGATTTTCTTGCATCTCTCATTTCTCTTTCCAGTTTTTCCTCTGCTTCTCTTACTTGCTTCATAAAATCCTTTTTGAGCTCTTCCATGGCCTGGGACTGATTCATATTTTTCTTGGAGACTTTGGATGTAGGAGCTTTGACTTTATTGTCTTCTCCTGGTTGTATGTTTTGATCTTCTTTGTCAGCAAAGACAAAGTCTTTGGTCTGACTCTTTTGCATAGTTTGCTCGTGATCCCACCCAATTATTTGACTTTTAAACTCTTTATTAAGGTTGGGGTCTGCTTCCAGTGTGTAGAATGTACTGTCCCAAGCTTTGGGGGTTTTGTACAGCTGTTTTCAGAGATACTTCTAGGAACCTGTAGGTTTTCAGTTCTTCCAAGATGGCATGATAAATGGCGAGGTGTTTACTCCTTTTGTGGCCTGTGCTCTAGTCTATGAGTGGTCACAAGCACTCTTTTCTGACTTGGAACTGCAAGGAGAATTCGCTCTCTACCACCACCACAAACTCCACCACACCAGCGCTCATCCTCACCGCAGGACCGCCACGCAGAACTGTGACCCAGATCCAAGCATGGAAAGAGTGAGAGAATCCTGCCTGAGCACCAGCAAAGAGATCCTTGCAATTCCCCTCTGATCAGCTGCTTGATCCCCCCTCTACATAGGATATTTTGCAAACTCCCCACTAGTTATGCTTCTTGCCAAATCAGAGACCCTGGATTAAGAAATATTTTTTACAGGAATTTAAATGTCATAAATTTTTGTGACTTCTCCTCTAAAACCTTTTTTGAAGAATTTTGAATCTTTGATAATGTATTACTATAATAGCAATAATCATATAAGTAGCTAATAACACATAGACTGTCTCTGTCACTTCAATTCCCTTGGCCAATGTACTTTCTTGTTCCAGTACTGATCAGCAACATCCAAAGGTTTAAGAAGGAAAGGAGATGGACATGGAGAATCCACTAATTCACACATCAGTCTCTAATTCTTAAAGTAATGAATGTGTGTATTCTTTTTTTTCTTAATGTAGTATCATAGGATCACATGTCTAGAGATGTAAGGGACTTAAGAGACCAACACATTCACCTCTCTCATTTTTATACATGATAAGATGGATATCTAAGAAGGTTAAGTGCCCTGCTCAAAGTCACACAGATAGTAAGCAGAAGATATGGGATTTGAACCTTGGTATTTTGACACCAGAAACAGCCCACTTGCTTTTGCACTATGCTGAAGACACACTAAGAGTCTGTCTTCCATATGTAAAGCTATTTTGTTTCACACTTCTCCAATCAAATTAATTAACAAATATATCACCAAACATCTGTGTGTATGTGTGTATATGCATACATATATACATACACATACACACACACACATACACACAGAGAGGATGTTTACAAAATAATTTGGGGTGGGGAGACACTAGAAGGGCTTTTATATGGGAAGGATATTTAAGTAAAGCCTTAGATAAGAAGTGGACCTTTGGTAAGCTTTGAAGTGCCTAGAAATTCTAAAGGTCAATTTAATGGGGTAGTGAATAGAGGAAGGCTAGTTTGGCTTGATCCTAGTGTTCCTGAAGGAGGTCAGAACCACATTATGTAAGACTTCAAATGTCAAAGACAGGAGAAAGAGATGTGCTGGCTACTTATGGTGTGTTAAAATAAATAGGGAGCAATGGAACTTTATGCATAACAATCTTTTCTGAAAGGATACTTTCCCCTCCCCCCAAAAAATAGTAGTAATACTTTCTGAAAAGGAATAAAATTCCAAATGAAAGTGATAACATTAAGATTAAAACTATCAGGTTCATGACAGTTTCCAAAATAGCATATGTGACAAAACTGATGTGATTCTGCATTATGTGTGAATTTAATTAAAAATATGGATTACTTATACGCATTTTGGAAAATCTCTTTTACTCTTCATGTTTTATTCCTAAGCAAATTATTTCATTGAGCACAATACGTAGCATTTGTATTTTTCTAATATCTGTCTATTTGTCTATCTATATCTATATCTGTATCTATCTATCTATATACATATATATTTAGTGGAAACTCTCATTTGCTTGTTTCTTCTAATGGTATCATGAACAGTTTAAATGGCTTTCTGTAGTGATGGAATAGAGAAAAAAAAAGAAACTACATTTATTATCAGAAATACAATGCTGGATTTTGTCTTTCTATAGCATGCCACAATACCTGCCTGCCTATAGCATCTGGCATAATTTGCTATTTGAGTAAACGTAGAACATTTAAGATGTTTTATGGCATGCATGCTTAAACACGAATGCATTTTGCAGAGTAAATGATGATTGCCTACATTCAGGGCACATGTGTCTACAATTTCCATTTCATACTTTTTAAGACTTTGCAGTTACCATTATGAAAGTTATGATTCTGTCTGCTCTCTGCTTCTGTATAGTAATGCGATTAGTTACAGATGCCAACTGCTGTCTTTCTTCTTGATCTCTAAAAAGGGAGTTTCAGGTTGTCAGCATGAGGTATGATATCTTCCATGACTTCTAACTGTGTCAGTATCACAAGATTTATTGCATCTGCTAGTAGTGTTTTAGAAACTATTGATAGGAATGATGTTGAGTTGAGAACCATGTATGGCCTGAATCATGTTATACCATACTTTTGTTAGCTTTCTTCATAGAGTTCTTATGCTAAAAGAACAAGGTTGTGTAATAAGATTGACACTGATTTATTTAGTTTGCAACCTTTCCTAACTCCTCATTTTATTTTTTTTCCTCTCTGGATAGGTTTCTATTCTCCCAACATGTATCTTTTTCATTAACTTTAGCTGAAATGATGTCACTACTTTTCTTTATGTTTCAGCTTTTTGAAACTTTCTTTGTGAGTCAGCTTGTGGCTAAGTGACTCAAACATAGTAATACAGAATATTACTAAACTAAATAGGATGGGGAAAAAAATATGCCTCCAGGTCTTCATCACCTCACACCTGGACTGTTGAAATAGCCTGCAATTTGGTCTCCCTACCTTATTGCTGCTCAATGTAGTCCATCTTCTGCTCAGCTATCAAATTCATTGTCAAATTCATTCAGTTCTAACCATATTGTCTCCTCCATTGAGAAACTACAGTGATTTTCTATTACCTCCAGAATTCAATGTAAAATCTCCCTTTTGGTTTTTAAAGCCTTTCAAAACATCATCCCCTCTTAACTTTCTTGTCTTCTTATACCTTTATCTACTCCATGTACTCTGTAATTCAGTAACACTGGCCTCCTTGCTGTTATAGAGCAAGATGCTTTCTCTCCTGATTCTGAGCATTTTCACTGCCTGGCCCTCATCTACTGATGGAAAAATCCATCAGGATTTTTTATTCTTCCTCAAATCTACTTCCTAGCTTGCCTGCCTCCAGTTGAATATCAGTTAACATCCCACCTTCTGGAAAAAAAAAATCTCATCCTCAGTCTTCCTTTTTTTAGTGATGTTTTCTAGAGAAAAAGAGAGAGGGAGAAAAAGAGGTACCTCTCTCTCTCTCTCTCTCTCTCTCTTTCTCTCTCTCTCTCTCTCTCTCTCTCTCTCTCTCTCTCTTCTCTCTCTCTCTCTCTCTCTCTCTCTCTCTCTTTCTCTCTCTCTCTCTCTCTCTCTCTCTTCTCTCTCTCTGCTGCTCTCTTTCTCTCTCTTCTCTCTCTCTCTGTCTTCTTTCTGCTTTTTGTCCTCTCTCTGTCTCTGTGTCTGTCTTGTTTTTCTTCTCTAGTCTCCTTGTCTTTCTCTTTCTCTTCTCTTCTCTTCTCTCTCTGTCTTTGCTGTTGTTGTTGAGTCATTTCAGTTGTGTCTAACATTGTGTGACCCGTTTGGGCTTTCCTTGGCAAAGATACTGAAGTGCCTTGCCATTTCCTTCTCCAGCTTGTTTTACAAATGAACAACTGAGGCAAACAAGGATAAGTGACTTGCCCAAGGTCTCAAAGCTAGTAAGTGTCTGAGGACAGATTTAGACTTAGTAAAATTAATCTGCCGATTTCCAAGCCCAGCACTGAAATATATAGATTTTTGCATGTTGTCTTCCCCTGTGAGCCTCTCAAGGCAGAGACCTTTTTTTTTGGACAGTGCTTAGCATAAAAGGTGTTATACTATGTACATTTAATAAATGCTAGCTGATTAATTCTACATTGTTTTATATTTTGGTTCTATAAGAAAATATATAAATTTCAACAATAATTTTAAACTATTTTTTGGGGCGAGGCAATGGGGTAAAATGCCTTACTCAGGGTTGCACAGCTAGTAAGTGTCAAGTGTCTGAGGCCAGATTTGAACTCATGTCTTCCTGAATCCAGGGCCAGTGCTCTATCTCCTGTGCCATCTAGCTGCCCCCTCAAGAATAATTTTTCCAGAGACTTTGATTTTATAATACAGATCAGAATGAAACCAAATGTGAGAAAAACATCATGTTTTATTATTTTTGATATTATGGTCATATACAAAAAAACATAATCACCTAAGTATCAATTATAACTTTTCTGAAACTTTTGTTTAGTTCTAAGGACCTTAAACATTGTCATATATTAAGAATATACATTTACCCTTTATGGATCCATCAAAATTAGCCTTGTTTATCAATCAGCCCTGAGTGGCTGAATCAGGTAAAATTGACAGGTGTGCAAATTGTTCTTTTTCCTTTTCAGGTATTTCTTGAAAATGTAAAAGCCTGAGCAGCAACTATGAAGGCTTATTTTGTCTCTGAGGAAAATTAGTTTTTAATACAGTCCTAAATAGGAACATTGGGCCCACCTGAATTAGAGCAAGCAAGTTATAAATCATTTACCTCTGAGTCGTTGCTGAAATGAGTACTTCACCTTTGCCTGGAAAGGGAAATTAACACTCTGGGCCAGCTTGTGATGCCTTTAGGGAATGTGATGATATAATTTCCCACTCTGATTTTTTTCCAGTTAAATCCTATAAGGGAAATATTATGAGGAGATTTTCAGACTGAGGAGAGAGGGTGGGTTAAAAAAGAAAAAAAACAAATTCACACCCAAAAAAATACATCATTTTCCTGACTCTTAAAGAATATTGGAAGAGAATTTATCTCAATAGATAAGCTAACACAATGGAATTACATCACAAATGCTTCATTATATTTAATTTTGTAAAATTTTATGGACACATACATTTCTAAATGATGTTTCCTACCTGGACATCCCCATAACAATATGTGGAATGATAAAATTAGTTCTGGAATTAACCTCAGAAGCTATTTCAAAGTCTAAGTTCCTCACATTAAAGAGGAGAATAGTAAGGTCTCAGGTGGTTAGGTGACTTGCCCAAGGCCATACTGACAGTAAATATCAGAGGTGGAATTTGAACTTTAGTCCTCTGACTCTTGACACTATGTCATGATGTTTCATTTTCATAGAAATCAACATATATCAACAATTGTAATCAAAAAGTCCACTCCATTTGTTAAAATATATCAATTGTTTCATGGGGAAGAAAATAGGATGTAGAAAGATCTCTCTCTTGCAAGCTATATTGAAATCTAAATTCTTATTGTAACTTCTACCTCAGTACACAACACATACATAAACACACAGAGAGAAAATATACCTATATTACAAATTCAAATGTCTAATGGACTAAGAATATTGGTACAGTAGTCAGATTTGTAGTAGCTGGATTTATAGTCAGATGAACTAGGATTTAAACCCTGCTCTACTATTTACTATTGTAAACTTTGAAAAATCACATATATCTCAGCTTCAGTTTTTTTCATCTTAAAAATAATAGGATTGGAAGAAATAGTCTTTGAAATCTATTCCAGAATTCACCCATTTGAAGAGATTTTATGTTACTTTGGTGGCAACAGAATGTTGTTGGCTGACTATGAAATGAGAGGCTTGGAATAGATTAGCCCAATGTCCTTTCCAGCTTTAAATATTGATTCTAAGTATAGAAATCAATTTAAAAGTAGCAGTGTAATATGATAGTGAAAAGGTCATTGAAATTTTAAGCTATATAAAAAGTATCTGTATCACTGGAAGTTAAAAGTCTCTTCCAAATGAGTGATTAAGACAATGTTTAGGATATTTCCATCAGTTGCGGACAATGGGACAAAAAAAATGTTTTTTCAAAGTAATAGTCAACATAAAAGGCAACAAGTCTATGAAAAAGAATAAAAAATTTTGAATATTTTATTCACGTACCTGACTAAGGGATAACTTATTGTAGATGTGCATTTGAAAAAATTGTGTGGACTAAACAGAAATTACTGACATTGGTATAAGTTAAAAATCTGGTGTTGGGAATCTAAGTTTAAATAATTTACCTTATGATTAAAAATCCATTTAGAAGTCTGATCGTTTTGTACTTAGTAGGTTGGAATAGGCAATTGTTTTTTGATGGTCTGCAGCACATGGTGCTCTTTATTAGGACACTCACAGTGGCTACAACATACTCTAAGGCACTTTTCATATATAAAAAATAGGCAGGGTTTTAATTAATTTCTCCTTGACAACCACTGGGACCTGAATTCAGAGCTTTTCTTTGCTTATGGGTAGGCAAGTCTAAGTAATGCGGCACATATGAGAGAGTTAAGAATATAGTTAAGTGGAATAGGCAATTTTAAAAGAATTTATATACTTGATTGAGATATCAGTAAATGAATTGATACACTAAGGAAGTAATCCCATATAAATGTTTGCTTTACAAAATTTTATTTAATATTATACCAGATATGCTTTTGCATAACAGAACTTGGCACAATGGTGAACATACTTTTTTAAAAAGATACAAATGCCCTGCCCCTGGAATTTACTTAAAAGAGTGACCATAGGCAAATGACTTAATTTCTCCACATCAATTTCCTCATCTGTAATATATGGATAATAATGCTGTTGTTAGAAAATATAATTGATATGTTTGCCAGTATCACAGAAATTTCTATACTCCTATTGCTGTCATTATAAAGAACAATGACATGGTTTTTCTAGATCTCCTGGAAGAATATCCAACCCATTTTCAACCTTAAAGGTTGAAAGAAAGTTTAAACACATTCACCTTATCCTCAAATCCCAATGCAAATATAACATCTAACCTGCTGCTATCTCTGTAATTTAATCAAAAAGAAAAAAAAGTTTATATGTCTAAATGTTACCATTTCCCCTCAATTATTCCAATTTCCCAATAAATATTGTTTATTTTGGAGTTCTTAGGAAAATGGATTGTTCTTGTTAGTTCAATGCACTTGGGAACTACCAAGTGCAAGTTAGCAACTTCTCTGTAACCTAGAATTTTAATAGACTAGACTATAAGACTGAGTTGAAATGACTTGCCCAGAATCATACATATAAAATTGTATAAGATTACTCATCTTATATGTGAGTTAGATCATACTAGGTGACCTGTAGACTAGTCAAGCTTAGTTTTAAGAGACAGGTGGAACTCTCTCTCTCTCTCTCTCTCTCTCTCTCTCTCTCTCTCTCTCTCTCTCTCTCTCTCTCTCTCTCTCTCACTCTCACTCTTCTGTCCTCTCTCTACTTCTCAGAACAATACCTTTTTTTTTACCATTATGAGAATGAACAAGACTGATTTGTTATGAAAGCATTCCCATGCCTATTTTTGTTTGTTTTAATATTAAAGCTTTGCACCTGAGAAGAGAAATAGAAACCTTATATCCGGTTTCCTGAAACTCATATGTTCAATAGCATTTCCATAAAAAGGAAATAAATATCTCATGTTATTCCTTTTAAAAAAATACACACATAAGCTTGCACCTTCCTTCATCATTCCTCTTACACCTTCATCATTGTCTCACTCTAAATAAAACTGAATGTCTCTAATTTTTTACTCTTGGGTTTCATCAATGTAATCCCAATTACTTGATAGTGCATTTGAATCTGACCTAATATTTCAGTAGAAGAAATAAAGCTAGTGACTGAAAATTAAATTTATTTGAGAAGTTGTATCCATGACAAAGAAAATAGTTTCTCTTAAGAGACTATCATTCTATTCTTGCTAGGCACATGAAAATACATTGAACTAAATTTAGAACTCATTCAAACCTTCTGTATTCTAAATTTAGAAATCAACTGAAGGCTTTGAGGTCCTAGTTCCATTTAGTATTGGCAAGGCACCAGTTCCTGTCTCCTACTGACAACAGCCGCAACTGCTCATAACAGCAACTCTGATCTTAGGAGCAGATTTAAATACCTGCCTGTAGTCAGGATAAATGCCGCTCTCTTCCAGATCACATAGAAAGTTGGGGAGAAGAGGTGTCAGCTCCAATACCATCAGATTACTTCATAGAGAGACCCTATGAGCTAACTGAGTGGGAAATGATTCCCTAGGATACTTTACCTGTCCTCCCTCTGCAGTTTACCCAGTTCTATCAGTCACAGAACTCATATATCCAAAACATAGTACTACCCACAATGAAACAAATTCCCAGAAAAGCCCTAAGGAAATTTGCCTATTTCTTTATTTTAAGAATGTACATCCACCAGTTCCTTATGCTTTTCTTGTGGATATAAATTGACATTAAATATAGTAACTAAAATTAACCAAATGACCTTCCTTCCATGGAAAATATACATGAATCTCTAAAGAATATCTCTAACTGGCCAGCTGTCTACACATTACTTTCTAGAGACTTCTTCCACTATGTAAGCTCTCAAGAACTGACTCTGTTCATGCAGACTCAGAAAAACAGATGAAAATACATTTTTGTAAACTCATGTTTGACTATAGAACTTATTTGTATAATTGCATGACCTTAACAGTCATGGAAAAGGAAGGAATGTGAGCTCCACGTATGCATTCTAGCCTTCAAATTATCTTCACTGAGGCCATCAGGATGGCTATGGAATTTATTATGGATGAGTTTGGCATAAAATTTAAAATTGATTTAAAATATAAGATGCATGAGAGATTCCTTAATGACCAATTGAATGATAATATCTAGGTCACTTTCAGCCACATTTAAGGGGAAGGGGGGGGCTTCTTTTTACTTGTTACATTTCACTGAATATCAGGAACTTGTGATCAATCAGATGCTCTGTCTGAGGTAATGCTAGGATTATGATTGATGGGGGAAAGATGGGAAGAGATCATTCTAGTAAGTACAAAGATAGAGTGAAAGAATCTGATATAAAGAAATGAATCAAATGGTATTATGTGCTTATCTATATAGATGCAGCTGCCCAGAATTAATAATGGTGCAGAATTGTGAAGATATATGCATATGTGTGTGTGTGCATGTACGTAGATATGTACATCTGCATATATGTGGAGATATACACACACATACTCCATCCTTTTTTTTGCTTTTAGGCAATTGGGGTTAAGTGACTTGCCCAGGGTCACACAGCTAGTAAGTGTCAAGTGTTCTGTCTGAGGCTGGATTTAAACTCATGTCCTCCTGACTTCAGGGCTGGTGCTCTGTCCACTGTGCTGCCTAGCTGCGCCCACTCACATACTTTTTAAAAGGATATGATAGGTATTTTGCTTATAATAATGATTTTCATATTACCCTTATGTGACTTCTGTTGAACTATTTTCCTAAAATGTTACTAGTTAAAAATAAACTGCATAAAATAATTAAAAGGAAATGTGTGTATGTATGCATATGTATATGTATGTACATATATATATGCATGCATATATGTGTGTGTATGTAAATAGCTGAATCAAAAGATTCTGTGTTATGTTGCAAAATTTAGATCTTTGAAATACATTTTGGGGGTTGTATTACTTTTTCTGTCATGAAAGGAAGCACTTATATTTCATGGAAGAATGTCTGTTTCTGATTTTTTTAATTAGTAAACCCATCCTTATGAGAAATGGAACGGAATTAGCAACTCATATCTAGCCACAGACTAGACTCGGGTCCAGGGGAAAGATAGCTGCTGAATATTATAAAAAGTTATTAAATTTTACATATGGGGAAATTTCCCTACCATGAACTTTCCATGAATTATTTGCATAATTTTCTTGATATGTACTTAACCAAAAAGCTGAGATGGAATAATGAGGGTGGATAAAGTAGGCATATAGGAGACTCTGAAGGCCATTTCTACTCATGCTGGAGAGCCTTTGTGCCAAAGACTTGGTGTCAAATATATTTTGGTTCAATCAGCACAGTGACCTAAATTGAATCATCTCTATATAGGATATGACTCTCAAATAGTATTCCTACTACCCTTTTAAATATAGGCATAAAATGCTACAAAGTAAAACAGATTTTTTGTTTTGCTTGATTTTATTGTGGTTGTTATTGTTGCTTGGCAAATAATGTCATACTTCTGGAAGTGCTATATGTGGTACTTAGTTAGAGATGGCTTGATTTTCATCTTCATACCCCTACTGCCTGTAATAGTATATAGTAGGTGCTTAATATATGCTCATTGATTTAAATAGGAAATACAGATATATCTAGAGCATTAGCATTATGATAGATTTGGGATGAGTCCTAAAATTTCAGGAATGGGGCTTTCTTCTTTATCATTTAGACTTTAGAGTCTTCTTCAAAGTTATTGTCCACAAAGAAAGGAAAAATTTGTACATGTATTTGGGAATGGAATTTGCAGAAGCAGCATAAAGAACAACCCAGCATCCATAGAACACTGGATAATCTGAGGAGTGTCTTGGCCACAAATTGGAACTCCAAGATAAAAACATCAACACGAATATGACTTTTGATCTCAGTGATGAACTATCAAAGTGAAAAAAAAATCTGATAATGAGATTAAACAAAGTTATCTAAACTACTTAAATCCTGTTATATGAGAAAATTATATAAGGTAAGAGAATAGTAGCATGTGAGACAATAACTTCATGAGGAAATATAATTTGATTCCTTTAAAGTAAGAAGTCATGAAATAACAGGAAATTAATTTTATAAGCTGTAAAGGAGAAGCTTTTTTAAAAAAATTTATGAGTGGCAATATGTTGTAAATTGAATGTTGAATTTGTAGTCAGAATACTTTGGCTCAGATTCTACTTCTGACACTTGCTTGTTATATGCATCAGCCAGTGGTTCAACCTTTCTGACCATAATTTCTCTAAACTGTGAAATGATGATATTCGACTAGGTGAACACATTTTTCCAGCTTTAAATTTATGATCTTATGATCCTTTGATATTTAATCATGTGTTTTGTCAAATGGAAGAGTACTTGTGTTCAGGATCTGCTCTAGAAACAAAAGTCTCAATCATTGCCATATTCTTGTTGGAGATAAATGAATCCAAGTCAATAAAATGAGTCAAAGCAAAAAGTGATTCTGATTTGGACATTTCATGTTACCCTTTAAAAGGAAAGCTAAAAATAAGCAATTTCTATGTTAATAAATAAGAAGGTGATCATCTCTTCTAAGAATCTCTTGGTAAGCCTAGAATTCTCCTGTAATAAAATGTAAATTCACTGACCACAATAAAGAAAAAATCCCATTTAATAAAGTTGGATTGTGCATGTGCTTTCTTGTTAATTGACAAACTGTAGTAGGATTAGAATAATTTTCTGCCTACGACACTATGAAAGTCTGAGTTGGGTATTTCTCCTTGCTTAGGAAGCCTTAATACCTTTTGACGGAGTTATTTGGCCTCTACCTCACATGGAATAGTAATAGAGAGATTCTGCCCTTACATTAGATCTCTTTCTCTAAAAATAAAGAAGGATTGAAGATAGAGTTCAGGGAAGTTAAATGTCAGGCTATGCCCTAAAATTCACGGGGGGGAAAGAGGAGTATTGTGGTTAGAGTCAGTAATTATTTTACATTATTTTGGGTAATAAAGAAACTGTCATTATTCTGCTTGCTTGACATTTCTCCTGCCCCACCCCACAAAATCCTACTTGGGATGTTGCTGGCTAAATATGAACCTCATTGTGCTTGACCTCAAAAAATACTACAGAATTTGATAGAAGTTATATGCCTATATGTATGAGAATGCCTATGAAAAGAAATATTTTCACAAGCCTGTGAAATTGGCATTCACATAAACAACATTTTAAATATCAAAGTTTGCTACTGGCTGTTTATCTCAGAAAAATGTAGGAAAATATGAAGCTAATGACCCATTTCAATCATTAAATGTCCATATTCATTTATCAAAAATAACTGAAGAAAAGATAGAGATGAAAATAAATGAGATCATTAGTGAGTTCTGCCCGCCCTCAGAGACCAGCATAGAATTATCAGAGATGTCTATTAAAAAGGATAACATATGTTTACATCTATAGAGGTAAGATAGGTAATTGTTTCTCTCCTATATATAGCATTATTTAAACAAATTTACAGAGCTGCAAGGTACATCAGTCCCAAGTAACCCATTATACAGAGTGATTCAACACATGTTTTGTTCAGTCTTAAGCTATTAAAGCTATTAACACTCAAGTTATTAAAGCTTAAAATTGCACTAGGATTTTTGGTGCACTCTGAATGAAATTTCCAAATAGTGAGTATTATCCAGATAAATATAGCCATTGCCTAAAATAAGTGCAAGATTTTCAATTAGTAGCTCACAGGCATTACAGAAGCAGCTCTAGTCCTGCAGATGCTGCTAAAGGGAAGGTACCAATGTTGTTGACTGCCCTCATCACTTGTTGTCTAGAATGTTATAATAGCCTTCTACGTGATCTGCCTAACTCAAGTCTCTCCCTACCACAATCCATCTTCTACCAAAGTACAAAGCTTATTTTTTAGAGAATAGATTTGCCCATGTCACCTCTCTATTCAGTGAGCTCCAGAGGCTCCTTATTACCTTCAGGATCAAATAAGAAGTCATCTGGCATTTAAAGTTCTTTATATCTTGACTTTTCCCATCTTCATACACTTTTCTGTATTGCATGAACTCTATGGAGAAGCTCCTGGCCTACTTTCAGTTCCCAACACCTGAAACTCCATGTCCCATCCCCGTGCCTTTGCATGGATTGTCCCTCGTGCTTGAAGCATTCTTTTCTTACCTCCACCATTTTAGGTTACTTGGCTTCCTTCAAGACTCAGCTCAAATCCTATCCTCTGCAGGTGGCCCTTCCTTGTCTCCCAGAGGTTAATGCCTTCTTATTCTAGATTAACTTCCATTTACTCTGTATATATCTTATATGAACCTAATTATTTATATGTTTTCTTCCCTATTAGACTATGAGTTCCTTCAAAGTAGGGAATATTTTTTTTAACCTCTTGTTCATTCTATTCCCAGATCTTTGCATATTACCTGACACATAATAAGCACTTGATAACTATTTATTGAGTCCCTTCCCAGGTTAGGCAAAGTTTCCAGTTCTGAGGGATTATCTATGTGAAAGAAAGTTGAATCCAAATTTTAATTTTTTTCTTCAGAAAGAGGGCTAAGGAGTATTGGTGGTTCACTGAATGGTGCCATTCACATACTCTTTATACTTTTTTTTTATTTTTTTAATATTAATTTATTTTTGTTTTGTTTTGTTTTTTTAAGGCAATTGGTGTTAAGTGACTTGCCCAGGGTCACACAGCTGGTAAGTGTCTGAGCCCGGATTTGAATTCAGGTCCTCCTGACTCCAAGGCCTGGGGCTCTATCCACTGCAGCACCTAGCTGCTCCTGTACACTTTTCTTTGAGTTCTCCTATAATGGGCAGCTCCTCCCCAACTAACAATGTGGTTGTTAGTTCTCTTCATCATCATCATTATCATTAGTGAATGTTCATTGAAAACATAGGCCCTAGGAGAGGTAAAATTTCATAGGAATGTTTTTGTTTTTGTTAAAGACCGTACATGTAGCAAGAAATCAGGCACTAATACATTTAAAGTTGATCAAAAAATTATTTATACTATCTCAAGTATACATTCACCTTGTAACCCATCAAAAAGCTAAAATGAAACAGGTATTGTTCTTTGTTACAGAAGAGGAAAAAGCAAATGCAAATTCAACATTAGCAGGCAAATTGTCCCTCCATTTATTTTTATAAGGAATAAATCTTTTATGAAAAAGAAAAAAGAAAAAAGAAAAATGAGGGTATATATGTTCCAATGAGACTTCCTTTTGGGGAAAAACAAGTCATTAAAATGAACTATAATCTTTTTTAAAATAATGCATGTTAAACTGAAAATATTTAAATTTTGTCTCACCTTAGTGTTCAAGGAATTTTTCATAAATTAGGCATTTAAGTTGCTTACTACTGACAGTCACTCAGAAATACCACAGCATCTCATTGAACAGTCCGAGCAGACTTCAAATAATTAATGCCCTAAACTTCATTTATTTTTTTTTTAATTTTTACATAATATGGTACTGTAGTTTGTTCAAACAGTATCAAAGATTTAATGCTAACACTGTAGAGGCAGTTTAAATCTAATTAGGAGCTATCTGTGGAAACAGGACTTTTTACATCTGTAGGGTTGACAGTAAATATTTATTTTCTGAGTGATACTTGCTAATACAGTGCTCCTAATTGCTTTTTGGTAAAGAATAGCATCGGCAGAATCACTTTGGAGAGATTGCAGCTTTCAAACTTCAACAATACACTATCTAAAAGCAAACATTTGCTCACTTGAGTGTTACAATTCCATTTTCAAATTGCTGTTGATTTCAGTTTATTGACCCGTAAATCTTTGTCTTTGACATGTACTTCATTTTTATGAATACAAATCAAAATCTCAATTTCCTCTCTCACATCTTTTAGTGGGTTCCCTGACCTCTCAACTTTTAGTCACCAAATATTTCTCTTCCTGCTTATGGCTGTTCCTTACTCTTTCCTGGTAGCCTTATTGAAAGCACATGCTGTAGAGTGTCAGAAGATGTCGGTTTGAATCCTGACACTTTTTACCTATACGGCTTTGTTCAAGTCACTCAACCACAGTAGACCTTATTTTTCTTATCTTTAAAATGAGAGTCTCAGACTGAATGACTACTGAGGTCAGAATTCTAAAGCCCTGGGCCTATAAAATGGAATGATACTTGTCGGTAGAATGTAAGTTTCTTGAGAGCAGAGAAAGTTTCAAGGTTTGTTTATTTTTGTTTTGTTTTGTTTTTGTTGTTTGTTTGGGGGGGGTTGTTTTTGTTTTTGTTTTTTTTGCATCTGTGCTCCTCCTGACTAGCACAGTGCATTGCACAACGGAATTTGTATTTGTTTATTGATTATTGAATTGACCATCTTTTTTTGATAATTTTAGAATGTGCCTTAGCTGAACATAATAATGATAGGATCTTCGGGCTAGAATTAAGAAAGATCTCACAAACAACCTAGTCTAACCTACTCATCTTACAGATGAGTCAACTGAGGCTTAGGAAGAATAAATGATTTACCCAAGATCATACAAATAATATGTATCAGGGGCAAGATTTGAATACAGGTCCTTAGACTCCTTAGCCAGTACTATGTTCACTAAATCATATTGCTTTATACTCTCATTTTAGTTTTCCCAGATGGCTGAAAAGGGGAAAGCTATAGCTAAGAAAACTGCAGTATGACAATGGTGCTTGGGTAGGTCCTTAAAACACTGTGACATTAGCAGAAACAAACAAAAAAAATATGCAAGATTTTAGCTTGGACTGTGTCTGAGAAAGGGGTTCATGTTGGCTAAAGTGCATTAAATAATAAAACATAAATTAATGATACCTCATTAACCTGAGGTCTTAATAATAGTAGAACAGCAAATCACATGCACATTTAATGCTAAATAGATCAATATCTTCCACATGCAGGTGAAAATATAAATGTATCCATTTTAAATGCTCTGAAGTTCTCTCTGTCTCTCTCTGTCTCTCTGTATCTCTCCCTCTCTCTCTCTCTCTCTCTCTCTCTGTCTCTCTGTCTCTCTCTCTCTCTCTCTTACACACACACACACACACACACACACACACACACACACACACACACACACATATCTTGGTTTTCCTATCATCAAATGAACTCGACTGTCTCCTTTGTAAATGAACATCCCTTGAACACCAAATAGGGTAAATCAAATCTTCCTTTGCTCCCATCTGAAATTCTCGCTGATTGTTTTCTCTGAATAAAAGGAAAAATCCCTCATATGCTAATGGGAATTGCATAATTCTTCCATATATTTGCTCAAACATATAGTCCCAAACCTACATGGACAAAGCAGGTGTCCACTGATCTGATATCAAAGGCTCTTGTGGTTTTGGAATGAAAACAAAATTAAACAAAAACTCCTCTACCAAATAACTAAAGTTTTTAAAAAAATCTTACCATAAAGGGCAATTATTGAAGACGAAATAATCATTTGATAAGTGCCTGCTATGTGCTGGATCCTGTGCTAAGTCCTACAAATGTGGCACAGTGGATAGAGTCCCATCCCTGGATTCAGGAAATCTGAGTCCAAATCCAGCCTCAGATATTTACTAACTGTGTGATGTTGGGTAAATTGCTTAACTTCTGATTGGCTCAGTTTCCTCATCTATAAAATTAGGACAATAGACCTAAAACACCTAGCATAGAACCTGGCACATAGTGTTACATAAATATTGTTATCATTTTTATGAGGCAAATCTTATCCTTACAGGCATGCAGTAAATATTGCAGTTTTGCTTCTAGACCACTGTAATATAGAAAATATCACAATAAAGGGAGTCACGTGATGTTTTCATGTCTGTGCAATACAAAAATGATGTTTACACTGTAGTCTATTAAGTGTGCAATAGTATTATACCTTAAAAATGTATATGCTTCATTTAATATATGCTTTATTTCTTAAAAAAAAATTGCTAACTGTAATCTGAGCTTTCAGTGAGTGACTTTTTTTTTTTTGCTGGTAGGCAGTCTTACCTTAATGTTGACAGCTGCTGACTGATGAGAATGGTAGTTGCTGAAGGCTGAGGTAATTTCTTAAAATAAGACAACAACGAAATTTGTCGCCTATTGACTCTTCCCTTTACTTGTACACTTATTAATTGGCCTAATTTCAATATTGTTTCGTCTCAGGGAATAAGAAGGCCCCAGGAGAGGGAGAGAGACAGAAGAGACAGGTGGAGCAGTTAGAACACACACATTTATTAACTTTGCCATCTTATATGGACACGGTTCTTGGTGCCCAAAAACAATTACAATAGTTAACATCAAAGATTACTGATTGTACATCACCATAACAGATATAATAGCAATGGAAAACTTGAAATTTTGTGAAAATTACCAAAACGTGACACAGAGAAACTATATGAGTACCTGCTATTGGAAAAATGACATGATAGACTTGCACTATGCAATGAAGCCACAAATCTTCAATTTGTAAAAACAAAGCAAAATAAACTGCAATATCTGCAAAGTGCAATAAAATGAGGTATGCCTGTATCTCCATCTTACACTTAAGGAAGCAGAAGCAGTCAGAGGTTAAGTGACTGGTCCAGGGTCATGCAACTAATAAATCCCTATGTTCTAACTTGAACTCAGGTCTTTCAAACTCAAGGCCCAGAGCTCTATCCACTGTGCCATCTACATCCTTCTAGAAGTTTCCTCTTTGTAGAAAGCCCATGCTAAAATGTAAACATTACCCAGGAAGGTTAATTCATGAATCTGTTAGCATAAACATACATGGAAGATACATGGGGTAATATAACACAAAACTGTTTTAAAGTTAGGAAGGAAATACAAACACAGCAAAAAACAATAGGAGTCTAAGCAACTCAAGAATGATGTGAAAACATTGGACACCCCGGGTAAAGGATAGGAGATTGGAAGCAGGAAAGAATTTTTAAAAAAGGGGAAAGTCAAAGGTGAAACATGAAATTTATATACTTCGTATTGAAACAGCCTGTTGCAGAGGAGGGAAAAATAACAATACAATCTGGAATCAAATAATATGGGTTCAAATCCTGACTCTGTTTGCTCCCTATGTCATTATCATTGGGTTAGTCACATTACATCTCTGAGCCTTAGTTGCCTCATCTGTAAAATGAATAATTTGGACTATCTAGCTTTAAATCCATCATTTATTTTTATGATTTTACCTAATTCCAGTGTATTTTGTTGTTATTGTTGTTCAGTTGTGCCCAACTCTTCATGACACCATCTAGGTTCTTCTTGGCAGAAATAGTATGAGAGTGATTTGCCACTTACTTTAGCACATTTTACAGATGAGGAACTTAATAAAGTTAAGTGACTTGCTCAGGGTCACACAGCTAGTTAAGTGTATGAGGCCAGATTTGAATTCAGGAAAATGAGTCTTTCTGACACCAGACCTGGTGCTCTATCTACCATACCATCTAATTACTCAATTTCATTGTAGAGCCTCACAAAAAAGAAAAAAGGCTGAGAAAATATCTAGTGAATATCAAAGTCCTCTAGTGTAGTTCACAAAAAAAAAGAAATCACTGCCAATCTGGTTATTGTTTCGGTACGCATTTACATTCATCTCAGAGTACACACCCCCTATCATGGCAGTGCGGATGCCTCAGAGATTCTAGACAATGTTTTAGTTTCTTTGCTAAAAAATCCAGGATTCTCTTTCTGTGTCATAAACCCACAATGCTTGTGACAGTGTGTTTTTATGTGATTCCCTATTTGGTTAGGCTAATTGAGCAGGTAAAACAATGTGTAAAAACTGCTGATCCCATTCCTCCCCTGAATTTATGGCGGGGGGGGGGGAGAAGGGAAAAATGACCAGTGTCAATGTGTGCTGGCACAGGCAGTGTGGATGGAGGAAGGAGACATGGGAGATGGAAGGGAGAAATGTATATCCCCCAATCATGAAAGAGGGGAAAAGGACTGCTTTGTTCTTGCAGAGTCTTAAATTTAAAGAGAATGTGGCAAGAAGTGAGATGAAGGAGTGACAGAACTATGGGCTTGCTAAGGGAAGCTTTTTACTACTGAGTATCTTGCTTCTTTCAGGAAATAACTGAACAGAGAGAAAGGAGTGAAGCCGTCTGTTGACAGTGACTTCTAACAGTAAATGAATCAACAAACATTTATTTAGTAATGTCTAGGGGACCAAAATATAAGAAAAAGCAGCCCATTGTTATGAATATAATGTTAATATTGGAGTTAAAACTGTATTCACTGCCTTCTCTGATACTGACTGAATATACACATGGACAGGTCACTCAAGCTTTCTTAGTCTCAGTTTACTCATCTATAAAACTGGAGCAATAACACTTACAGTATCTCTTAGATTTGTGGTAAGATTCCAGTGAATTATAAATATCAGTCCTTGTTAGTGTAAATTAAGATCCTTGCCCTCCAGGTGCTTACAATTCAATTCCAATCATTAAATGCTAAGCAATTACTGTATTGCACTATACTAACCACTGCTCTTAGAATCTCAGAGGTATAAGGAAAATAAGAGACCAATGGAAGGAGACAAGATCTAGTTGGCAAAAGAAAACCAATCCACATGAAATAATTAAAACCATTTTACATTTGTATGATTCTTTGCAGTTTGCAAAACCTATTGAAATACATCATTCCAACAATACTGTCTTGCAGGGAGAAAATTAAAAAAAAAATCCTCCTTTTTGAAAAAAAAAAAAAGGAAAATTTTGGTTGAAGAATTCCAGGGGTAAATGACTTGCCCCAAATCATGCAGGTAGAAAGCTATACAGCTGAGGTTTCAATCTAGGACTTTCGACTTCTGGTCCTGTATACCATGCTGTCTGCCAAGAAATTAGATATAGATACAGATCTAGGTATAGACATAGATAGATAGATAGATAGATAGATAGATAGATAGATAGATAGATAGATAGATAGATAGATAGATAGATAGATAGATGTGTTTAGGGCTGTATTCATTTGAAGTTGGGGAATATAGACCATAAGATTTTTAGGAGCTCAGAAGAGAAGGGAGATCATTGAGACTGGGGGTAGGGGAGAGGCTGTCAAGGAAATCTTCAAAAATGAATAACAGCTAGCATTTATATAGTACTTATTATGTGGCAAGCATCGTAGTAAGTGCTTCATAATTATTATCTCATATGATCCTCATCACAACCGTGGAAAGTTAGTACTATTATTAAACCAATTTTATAGATAAAGAAACTGAAGCAGAGGTTAAGTCACTTGCCAAGGGTCAGAAAGCAAATAAGTGTCTATGGATAGATTTGAACTCAGAACTTGTGTGTCCACCATTCTATCTACTAGTCCACCTAGCTGATCTCAATTGGCTGCAAAATACATGAACTCTAGAATGCAAAGATTCTAAGGTGCCTTCCAGAGTTTTCAAAATTCATGAGGAGATGGAAGTTCCACACCTTTCACCTTCAACAGATAAAAATATAAGCAGAGGCCAAGGACTAAGTCCTTTTTCCAAGCCACATGACCTCAGAGGAGAAGGCTCCCAAGACCTTATAACATTGTCTTCCACTAGATACAGTGGGTAAAGGACTCATCGTAATCCTCCAAAACCAAAGGAGGCAAAGAATTTCTCTTTCTCATTGCTTTTTCTTTTTCAATGCTCTCTGTTTTTGAGATTTTGTTGTTGTTGTTATTATTATTTTTTGCTTGTTTCTTTTTTTTTCTCTTCTCTTCATATCCCCGGAGCTTAGCACAGTGTCTGACATATAGTAAATACTTAATAAATATTTGTTTACTGACTGAAGGGATGAAAACAGAAGAAATTTCATGGCTAAGGAAATATAATGAAATTAGGCTCTCTAATCTATTTGAGGAGTAGAAAAAAGTCATTTTTCCTGCATTCCATTTCCCAACTCAGCAGAATGGTATGTCATACTGTCTTACTTCTGAAATTCATTATGGCAGTTGTGACAAAGGATTTTGAAATTAATTAGGCAGCAATCAGTGACCCTAGATTCCAACTTTAGGGTTGAAGAGGCTCAATAAACCCATGGACATTCAAGAACTATTTGACTATAAAGGCAAGACTACTCATTTACGTCATGCGTTACCTCATCCATATTTTTCACCTTATATCAATGTATGTTAGAAAATATTATAGATCGTAACTTACAGACTACTTGCAAATGCTTTCGTTGTAGTATGGAAAAAGTGTCTCTACTTGAAAAAAAGGTTAATAAACACAAGCAATTAATAAAAGTTTAATTTATCTGTGATGGAACTGAATGTCTCAACTTTTGTGAATAATTAGTATTAGAAGTAAATACATGAGTGAACAGTGAATAATTACACAAATCACACTTAGAAGGTGTCTATGTGAGATGAACTAATTGTGCTCAGTTACCAAGAGGAATTGGTATTTTTCACAGGGGTAAATCTTAATAACAGAGCTTTCCCTAACTGACCTTAGCATTTCCTGAACTATTTGTGAGAATTTATTAAATTGAATCATAATCAGAGTTTGTATGTGTGTATGCATACATACATATATGTATGTGTGTATTTGTTATTTGAAGTTTGGATTCAGTCAAAGGGTCGCACTTGAGGAATTAGAGGGCCACATGTGGCCTCGAGGCCACAGGTTCCCCACTCATGATATATACTGTGGGATAAAACAATGTAAATAGTTCGGATAATCCTACTTCTTAACTTGCTATTAAATATCTTTAGCTGAGTCATTTTTCAGTCATGTCTGACTTCTCATGACCTGCTTTGGAATTTTCTTGGCAAAGATACTGGAGTTGTTTGCCATTTCCTTCTCCAGTTCATTTTACAATTGAGGAAACTGAGGCAACAATGGTAAGTGACTTGCCCAGGTTCGCACAGCTAATAAATGTCTAAGAAAGATAAGTTTTCCTGGCTCCAGGTCTGGCATTCTATCCACTGTGCCACCTAGCTGCTGTATGTGTGGATTATCCTACCCTGATAACAAGATTAAAAATTTATTGCTGAATTGGATTGTCGTAGTCATGTAGTCTAGTCTCTTACTTACCAATTTTACATGTGAGGAAAGTGAAGCCCGCACAGGTTAAGTGACTTTCCCATAATCAGATAGATAGATAGATAGAGATGGATAGAGATAGATAAAGATAGATAGATAGAGATAGATAGAGATATAGATATATAGAAAGAGAATTGATAAGGTCTTATGTTCCAGGCCCTTTACTAAATATGGAAACACAGACAAAAGAAAGCAAGTCAGTCCCTGCCTCAAGGTACTTATATTTTAATAGGGGGTATGACAAAAAAGGAGAGGTCTAAAAGGAAACTAGACAGGAAAGAAGAAATGTGCAACAGCATAGATTAGAATTGATGGCCAAGAAATGGCATGGAGGCTTGGTTCTGGGCAGGTGAAAGTCTACTTATCGGAGCCCAATGTGGTTCTAGAGGTAGAGTTCAATGCAGGATGAGGGTAGGAGGGCTGGGGCTGGGGAAACAGGATGATGATGATGATGATGATGATAATGATAATGATGGCCCAAATATGGGAAGTATGGTTTGCAGATGGAAGCAGGAAAATAGATAACTGCTTACAAAGTATGACTGACATGAGATATAAAAAATTTGACCTGAATCCCAAAATTTCCTTGCCCTTGACCTTTCAGGCAGCATGGTACAGTACTTATTCAGACTCTCATCACCTGTTACCTGTATCAATGCAATTGTTTTCTACTTGACATCTGTGTATCCAGTCTTTTCCCTCTCTAATCCTTCATCCACATAACCGCCATTTTGGTTTTCCTAATGTTAAGGTCTAACAATGTCACTTTCCTGATAAAGAAATTTCACTGGTTCTCTATGGTTAATAGGATAAAATAAAAACTCCTTTGTTCATTGTTTAGAATCCTTCACAATCTCACACCAACTTCTTTGAGATTGATTTTGCATTATGTCCCCCCCTTCCTGGAAAAAAACCCATGTTTTAGCCAAACTGTCCATCTTGCAGTTCTAGCATATGATGTTCAATCTCCCACTTCTGTACCTTTACCCAGGGTGTCTTCTGGCTCTGGAATAATTTCACTCCTCACCTCTGACTAAGAAAATCCCTACCTTCCTTCAAAGGAAAACTTTAATGCCATTTCATACAACAAAACTCATTCTGATTTTACCAGTTTTCCCCCACCTACCACTACCCTAGCTAACCCTACCTTAAAAATTATTCTTTCATTTCCTCTGTGTGTGTGTGTGTGTGTGTGTGTGTAGCATATATTTATACATATGAATGTTTTCCCCTCTGGTAGAATATAAGAACCTTTAAATATTGTTTTTTTTATTTCTCTAGTACTTAGACAAAGACATGCTACTTATGATGCAGCATGAATATTTTTTTTTATTTCACTTATAGGAAATTAAAATTGGTGCCAATAGAGAACTGGAGGTTCAAAAATAGCAGCCACGTCAGAGTAGCACTGGGTCTTGACATCAGACCTGAATTCAAATTATGACACATAACTCTTGGCAAGTCACTGAACCACATTTGATTGTAATTTCATCGTGTATAATATGAGGGTGAAACTACATGTTGTTCAGCTTCCCTTCCAGCTCCTATGAAATCAAGAAGAAGAGGAAAGAACATCTGAAAAACAAGGGAATTTTAGGTTGATATTCTCCCCCTTTGTTTCCCTTGTCCTCTCCATCCAAAGAAACAAAACAAAACAAAAAAAAATCCAACCCAAATCCACTTGAAACCTTTTTACTTTGTTAAGATACTGAAGTACTCTCATATGTTTTTTTAACATATATCTCAAGGAGGGTTAAGAGACTATGACTCATTCACACATTCATGTGAATTATTTTCTGCTAATATCTAGCTGTCATCTGCTACATTGAGGAAGCAGAACTATTGCCTAAGGTTGGGAACTATAGAGCTATAGAAAATTAAATAATCATGAAGCAGCATTATGACTAGGAAGCTGATGTTTATAATAACTTGTATGAAGATAAGAAAATAGGATCATAGATCTGAAGCTGAAAGGGATCTCATGGTTGCCCAAAGTCATGCTATTTTAAGTGCTAGACCGGTAACTGAGTCCAGGTCTTCTTTCTTCAGAGCCAAAGGGACATTTTCTTTTCTATCTATCCCTCATATATATTGTTGTTGTTCGTCCTTCATTCTTGAAAAGGACCAGCGTCATCAGGAGGGTGATGTCTTGACTTGCAAGTGAATTGGATTTAAGTGAGGCAGAGTTCTGAAAAGTCATTAACCTCACTCTTTCCTCCAGAGTCATGGGAGTCCAGTGGCAAGATATAAGTAAAGACAACTGGTAATAGTCCAGTCCCTAGTGTCTAGGGACAACTAGATGGCACAGAGGAGAGAGTGTTGGGCCTGGAGTCAGGAAAACACATCTTCCTGAGCTCAGATATGGCCTCAGACACTTACTAGCTGTGTAACCCAGGGCAAGTCACTTAACCTTGTTTCCCTCAGTTTCCTCATCTGTAAAATGTGCTGGTGAAGGAAATAACAAACCATTCCTGTATCTTTGTCAAGAAAACCCTAAATGAGGTCTGAAGAGTTAGACAACACTAAAAATAATTGAACAAAAGCATCTAACAGTGCCTTCAACATAGTAATACTTAATAAATAGTTGTTAGTTAATTGATTTATTTATTTGTTCACATGATTCAACTAGTAAGTAGTGTTAGAAAGTATTTAAATACCCTATGTTATGTTAATGCTTTTTTTTATTCCAAGGCAAAACAACAATCTTTTTTTAGCAGTAACTCTCCTTGTTGGTGAATTTTACTAGGGGAAAGAATGGTTTCATGATATTGCCTGCCTACCCTGGCCTATCACACAAAGGGGAAAGTATTACACTGGTGTCTTAAGGCAGCACAAGGACACAAACTCAAGGAATAATTCCTATCAAAGAAGATATGATGTGGAAAGATGACAAAAAACTATTTTTTGGATTTTGACAATAGCTAATCCTCCTGATAAAGGGAGAAAGAAATATTTCAACTCCTTACTATACAACATAGTCCCCTGCTTCTAAGACCTAAAACAAAGGATAGCAGTATAGTTTGTCATATATTAAGACTATATTTAGTTTAGTTAGGTTTTATACACTAGCCTGAGAACTTGACTTTCCATTGTAACTTCATTTTTTCCTTTTCTTTTCTAATTATATATACATATATATACTTTTCCATTAAATTAGCAAAAAAAGGTATTAAATGCCTACTATCTTACTGCTATTGTTCTAGACACTGTGGAAAGAGAAAAATACATGAAATGGTTATTTTTCTAAGGAACTTACATTCTCATCGGAGACAAAATAATTAAAAAGTAATGTTTTGGGGAAAGGGTTAGTACCTGGGAGGACCAGGAAAGACCTTATATAGAAAGTTACATTTAAGCTCAGCTCTGAAGAAAATCTGGGATTCTGAGAGGTAGAAATACGAAAGGACTGCATTCAAGATATGGGGGTCAGCTTTGGTAAGCCTACTTTGATAAGCTATGCAGTCCAGAGAGGAGAGCTATATCTGTGATTGGTGATATAAAGGGGGAATTAGGTCATTATGACCCTTTGATAGCAAGCCTTCTTGATGAGAAGGAAGTCTCTGAAGTACACTCATTATGTAAGAGAAATAAAGATCTTTGATTGATGATATAATACCTATCAACTAAATAAATGCCTTTCTCCTTGTGAACAACTTGTTTAAGAGATTATGGGAGCCAAACTCTTGAAGTGTGTTTCCCCCACCTGGAAGCAATAGCATGCTATAAGTCTCTTCCCATCCATTACTGTCTAGAATTGGGCTGATGTGCTCCTGAAGTATGGAAGGACTCCTTCCATGTGTATGCATGGTAAGCAGACTCCAGCATTTCCACCTTCAAAAGTATCCCACTCACTCTTGTCTGAACATAAGTTAAAGATATGATTATTAAAAATGAGGCTAATGATACAGAGGTTGCTAGCTTTCTAATACCAGATTAGGAAAAAAAAGAATAAATGGGACCCTTTGACCCCAATATCTGCCCTTCGCTACCAATTCTCCTGTTACACTGATACATGATCTCATGGTAGTCAAAGACTGTAAAGTATGGTCAAATTCCCCAAACCCATTCAATTCTTACCAAGACATCGAAAGATTCGAGACTCTTTGCCTAGATGACAATTTATCCAGTGGAATGTGGTATTTGCAGCCATTGGATACAAGAAGTCAGTAAACAAACAAACATCATTCCTAGGGTTCCCATTGAAATTAGATAGAGGACCTCAATGGATGTGGGAGATCAGGGGTAAAGACAACCATATCAGCAATAAATATTATTGCCAAAAAGGAGATGAGGAAACATCTAGCAGTATAAGACCTCCCCCACATCATAGTTACAAATCAACCCTCATGCATTTTTTGATGAATTCATGAGTTCATCATACTTTAAGCTCTTATTTGTTCATCCCAGGCATTTGCAATAGGGAAAACTCATCAGAAGCATTTCAATTTGTACAATATAGTGATGAGGTCATATTCTCATGGCTGACGCTGAAATTTCTGTCTCAGAGGAGGCATGAAAGACAATGAGGTTCTCTGACAACACTAGATGAGTCCAGTAAGGAAGGTGGATGTAAGTTGGCATCTTATGGACTACCAGGACTTGAATAAGGTAGTTACATTCACAGTCTCCATGGTCCTTGTTACTATGGTAATGGTCGAAGATATCAGTTTCCAAGTAATTGTAATGGATGTCATTGACTGGCACATTTTTTCCATCTGTATTATCCAGGGCAATTATGAACACTTCAATTTCACCTGGGAAAACACTCAATATAGTTTTATTGTGGTCCCCTGAAGTGCCTAAATTCTTCTTCATATTATTATAATATTGTCCAATTTGAGTTGGAGAGTGAGTCATTCTCTGCTTTTGTTTCCTTTTATCATTATACTGAGGACATCATGTTAACTGGAGCTGTTTCTGCTGCTATTAGGACTGCTCTTCAGGCCATCATCTCCCATCTCTACTCTTGTGGATGGGAGATTAATCACAGAAATACACAGTACCTCCAGAAGGGTATTCTTTTTTGAGGGGGAAGGTTCTAGTGAATGATATTTAACCAACCCATGCCAAATATGGTGCAGGATAAACTCCTGCCATTGCATATTCTACCCAGCAGGAAGGAATCACAGTTTTAATCAGCTCTTTCAAATTTTGAAGAGTCATCTTGATATGCCCATAAGAGTAGATTTCTCACTCCCTTTTAAGATCACCAGTATGTTTGTCATCATTGGCTGAAAACCTTAACAGTCTTCTGCTGTGGAATATTTTGAGCCCATAATTCAGTAAGCCTTTTTTTAATTTATTTTATTTTTTAATTTATGGAATATAAGAAGATTTTCCATAACATAACATACTATAACAAAAAAGTGATTTCCCTTGAAACTAAATCCATTATGTCCAAATTGCTGTTCCTTTTAAAAATATAATAAAATATTCTTCTTTGCTTATTATTCCAAATAATTTATTTGATATTGGAATTAGTTGATCTTTAAGTTTTGATATAATTCCCTTGTAAATCTGTCTGTTCCTGGTGCTCTTTTTTTTCCTTTGGAAGCTCATTTATGGCCTATTCAATTTATTTTTCTAAAATAGGACAATTTAGATAGTCTATTTCCTCCTCTGCTAATCTATTTGTGTCTAATGGTACCCATCTCTATGCTAGGGCAGGGAAGAAAAACAGGGTAAAAAAAAAGGAAATTTACATGATAACTTAATCTTTATAAATTGATTTTTCCTTAAATTGATATAAACCATTTATCTATCAGCAAGCATTACTTGTAATGGGGATAACATAGAAGCCTTCTCGGTAAAGTCCAGGTATGAAACAAGGATGCCCACTGTCACCAATATTATTCAGTATTATATTGGAAATCCTAGTGATAGCAATAAGAGAAGAAAAACAAATAGAAAGAATCAGAACAGGGAATAAGGTAATAAACCAATCGTTCTTTAAGGATACTTTAATCTGAAGGGCCTCTTGACTTTGGAAGTTGCTGGCACAATCTTTTAAGAAAAAGGGAAGCTGTGGCAGACTCCTGTAGCAGTTTCACACTGATGCTCTTGGATATTTGGGTGGTATAGTAGATGGAGTATTGACTTGGAGACAAAGACTTGAGTTCAAATTCTATCTCAGAAATTTAATAGTTGTGTTATCTTGGGCAAGTCACATAACCTCTCTCAGAGTCAGTTGCCTTATCTCTAAAAGCTATTTCACAGGGTTGTTGTGAGGATCAAATAACCTAATATATGTAAAGTACCTTGTAAATATTTGTAAACCTTAATTTGATAAATCTGTGCTATATAATAAGAACTATTATGATTTTGGTAACCATACATTTCTTGACACCACTACCAGGTATAGAATATTTGAATGGCTTCAACTTACTATTGGACATTAGTGCCCACTGATTACTTAAACTAGGCATACTATTCCCTTTATTATTCCATGAGATTTTCATTTTGGGTAGGCTGTATAAGATTCTAATAGGAAGTAGAGAATCCAAAACTCCTCCAATGTTGATTTTAAAATGATACATTTGTAAATGTGCAAAATCTAGGCCCACTGGCATCTCAGAGATGTCATTCATTTTTCTGAGGGTGGCCGCTGTCTGTTACAATCAGCTATAGTCCTCTAGGCATGTCTTTAGGAAGATTTTGCACATTCTAATTTCCCAATATCTAATTCATGGATACAAATGTATCCTATGAGCATGTGTTCACCAGCGCTTCTATCTCCCAAACACAACCCAGTTTCTGGGGAGCACTTGAGGTATGGAGGACATAAGAAGACCTTTTAATACAATGACATTTGGACCACCTCAAAGGCTAGTGAAATTGCACTATGTGGAAGGAAAGGAAGTAATAATGTATTTGGTTAGATCATGTTAGTGTTGACCAATGCCTGGATGCTCATTCAGATGAACGGAATAATTCCGTGGACAGATTCACCTGTGCTACTACTATACCTCATTAGTTGCATCTTCAATCTGGCCCCATGGATAATAAGGCCATGATTACATAAACATGGTATCATCTTATCCCTCTATCCCATGAGGAAGCATTCACTACTGCCCTTGACTGTCAAGGCTATACTTTTTCTCAGTCCCTGATCTGCCACCAGAAAGGTCATATATCCCACAAAACTTATGTGATCAAAGACTAGTAAGTGAATTATATAGTCTTTTTTTACCAAATATTGGTTTGTATTTTGCCCTTACTGCCACTGCCACTTTTAGAAAGCATTATAGTGTCATGACTGTTTGGTTCACCACCATTGCCAGTACTATAGTTGCTCTCACCAACTATGTACTCTAGCTTTATGGTCACCCAATATCTATGTCCTATGATCAAAATACCCACTTCATGTTCATAATTATGTAAAGGGAGGGGGCAAATCTCATAATATTCCTCATGTTTTCATGTGGCCTCTTATCCTCAGGCAATAGAACTCCTTGACTGGTGGAATGAATTTCTTAAAAACCAACTTTGTTTGTTGGACTGCCATCTTCCTTAAATGGATTGACTTCTTTGCAGAGATGGTATCTCCCTCAATCACCAATAGCCTACTAAAAAGCTGAGGATCTCTGACTCAGTGCTCCCTTAATGTCATTCTTGTCTGTTTTCAGATATACTTTTTTCAGCTAGTTTGGAATAGAGATGACCTCTCCTTCCAAATCTTTTTCTTTTAGTAGTCTGTCTTCTTTTCTCTACAGCTTGGTACTATCTTCAATTGATCTCTGGTTGGACAGAAACCTCCCAAACAATTTATGTTCCTGGACCATAACTTTTTTGACTTTGGTAGGGTAACTGGTTTTTGTTTATTATAATTTATTTTCTTTTTCCTTTCTTAATATAGTATGCTTCATGTGTTGTTCTTCAAATTTCACTTATTAGCATCTAGAACCAAGAATGTCTAAATAATCTAATGATTGGCACAAGACAGGATCTCCACCCTGTTGGGGCCATGATAGGACTGAGGCAAAGGACGGTAATGTTGGGAATTCCAAATGTTCTGACCAGAACTTGGGCCCCAGAGGATTGACTAGGCTGCACAGTGCATAAATAACACAATAGTACATTGTTCTTTAGCTAGTATTTAAGACAGAACTTACTAGCTTCTTCCTCAAAAATCTACCTCTCTTTTGAATCTCAGTATTTCAGTTCAGTGTACCAAGTCTAGTCATGAAGATTCTCAGTTTCAGCGTTTTCTTTGATTCTTTCTTTGCTCTTACCCCACACATTCAATTAATTACCAGATTGTGTCATGTCTAAATTCATAACATTTCATTCACATATCCCATTTTCTCTCTTCACTCAGCCACCACCCAATTATGAAGGGTCATCATTCCTCACAAGTAATGTTACAATCGCCTTGTGACCATACTCTTTTGATTTGGATTCATCATCCACACAACAACTTAAAATACAGAGCAGATCGTCTTCCTTCCCCATTTAATAAACTCCCCTGTTGACTCTAGGATTGAATCTCATTTGAACTTTAGCTCATTCTTTTTAAATTTACAGATTGCTTTATTATATATATGTATGTATGTATATATATATATATATATATATATGTGTGTGTGTGTGTGTGTGTGTATGTGTGTGTGTATAATTATTAGTTAAGTAGGTCGTATCAAGTCAGATAAAAAATAGTTTATTATGCACTGTGCTAAGTATGAGAATACAAAAATAAGCAGACGGTTAGTCTCTGACTTCAAGAATCTTACATTCTAAGCAGGGATGACAACAAATAAAAGGAATCTGAAAAATGGGAGGAGAACACATGGAAATGAAATTTCTTGGCATGACAGCATTGTTGAGAATGTCTGGGAAAGTGAAGAGTGTAGTATGGAGAGGAATAAAGAGTTATTTGGCCCGGATGTCTTCCTTAACATTGAAGTTATGGTAGAAATCAACCCACCTGAGGGAGAAGCCAAAAGGGCATAACGTTTTTCTAATGTGTGAAGTCCAGAATTTGAAGTCAGCTTCCAGCTGAAGAAGTTTCTGGTGCATTGTAGAGAAATTGCAATGAAATGAAAGTCCTTGGCATGAGAGAATTATTGAGAATGCCTTCAGTCAAGAGTGCAGCCTGGAGAGGAATAAAGATAATAATAATTTATAAATAATATATACACATGTACATATCATTTATAATTAAGTAAATATACGTATATTGGGGTACATGTGCAAATGTATCTTACTTTTAGGGGAACACAATAAAAAGATAGGATACCACACCTGCAGGAAAACTATGCAAATCTACAACAGTGTGTATAGGATATATACATATATGTGTGTATCACATGCTCTTGTTAAGTGATGTTTATACTGAATATTTTGATTAATTTATAATTTCTATAAAATCATTATTATTTATTACTTTTAAAGCTTAATTACACAAAAGCGTATATATTTTAAAAGATGATTCAACCCAGAGGCTTCTAATATGAATTATATAAATAATCTAATTTAAAACAAATAAGTTGAAATTAGGCTTAATTATTTCATTTCTGGTGATGTTTACTCACATTATGAAATTTCCTCTCACTTTGACCTAATTCAGCACCAAGAACATCTGCTATAATGAGTAATATTTTTCATCAGGTCATGAAAACATTGGCAGAGCACAAGAACTTTTGAACTCTTCCTGACACTAGCTACTAGTCATTTCGTAAGAATGATTCAATCACATGTAAATAAATCCATGGTGTATATACCTGTTTAAGTTGGGTATATACAGATTTCTAAGTATTTTTGCATATTGATAGTTTTTTTTTCTTCTAATTTGACTGTACATGTAAAAATCTCATGGCATACTGGTACACTTTTAAAATCAGTACCTCCAAATAATATCAAGTATTTCTCTCCAAATAATTTTACATTCACTTGATTATATGCAACAGTTATTATTCTGCTACTTTATCTTTCAGATTCTGTTTAATTTACTGGTATTGCAACTGCTGACTACTTAAGAAAAATATGACTGCATTATGTGAGCAGTTAAGAAAACTATGTTGGGGAAAAAAAGAAAATGAAATTCTACCAAGTCTTACAATGTCTTTTACAGAAAAATGATGGTGTCATGATCATTGCTGGTAATGACTACCTTTGACTAAAAGTCCCTTCTACACGTCTTCATGAGTAATATCTGTGTTATTTCTTCCGTAGACCAGCAAATGCGAAGAGGCTTTCTCCTCCTAAGGAGAAATGAGGCAGAAAACCATGTCAGGAAGTGTTAGCAATGCTTAGTCACTTCAGGGAGCAAACTTTCCATTGTTGAGTCATTTAATTGAACTACTAGGAGAAAAATGATTTTAAACTCTATTAGAAATATTGAAGACACAAATAATATCCTCCAATATATATCTTCCAAACTTTTTTTAAACTTTAAGTTCTAATCAAGGAAGCATGTCATAATTGATAAAAGACTGGTATCCCAGGGCTTGGTTCAAGAAAGGGCCTGGTTCAAGTTCAACCTTAATTGCATATAGACCGTGTGACCTTGGGCAAGTCACTTAACTAACCTCTCACTGACTTTGAAAATTGTAAGGTTAAATTTGAAAAGAAGGTTATAGGCATGTATTAATATAGGGTGTTTCCTAATTCGAGCGTTCTCAATGCCAGTGAAATCAAAGGTCTCATTCTCCTTGCTAAATTTCAAAGTAAAGCTATTTTTTGTTAATATCAAAATAAATATTAAAAAGCAGATATAAAAGATGAGAAGACTCAACTAGATAGAAGATCTCAATGATAATGACATGCCTGTCCATTCTGAATTCTTCATATTCACACTCCTTTATAAATTTGTCAAAGGAGCACCAACCAGTATACTAGAAGCTGTTCTTCACTTCCTGTATACAAAATATATATGCCTAGAAAGGCTTTTTGTCTGTCTACATATAAACATGTGACAAATAGTACTATCTTTGTAAACTGTATCAAAAGAGAATTATACACTCATTTTTAAAAGCAGAGGAGGGGAAAAAAAGGAATTTCTAGACCACTGCCTCGTGTCATGGAATTTTAAAATGATTTCAAAGGTTATACCAAAAGAATTCAAGCCCTGGTAAGAACTACTACACTGTAAAGTACTGGAACACAGGTGTCATTATGGACATATGCCTCTGTCTTTTGTCTAGAGGCCATCCTAGCTAATTTTAGAGAGGTTTATAATCAGATTTGCTTAAGGGTGAGGAACTTCTGAGTAAAAATGACTCTCAAAATTCTTCTCTCAAGCCCTTGTCTCAGATCTGCAGTGGTTAAGGGAAAATTAACATTTAAAAAGTCATAGTTCCTTGAAATTATGACATAGAAAAATAGACTAATATAAACAGATCATAAATACATAGATATTCACACATGTATATTATATATGCAAATGCACATGATACATATATGTGCATATATGTATACATATGTGCAAATAATTAAAATTATGGAAAATACATATCAATTCCAGCAGAGATGAAAAGCAAACTTTAATTTCGATCTTACCAAGAAGTAAAATAACATTATTACATTAGAATCAAAAATAAACAGCAACAAAAAAATTAAGTGCAATCTGTTGGATTTAGATTTGGGAAAGGTATGACTCTGTGTGTAGAGGTTTTAAAACTTGTTTTTTGACTTAATGTTTGTTTTCTTTAATTAAACTCCTCAGAGAATGTTATTTAAAAAACAAACAGACACAGTGATAGCTGTCATCATCAATGTCTTGGGAAAAATAAAACAAAACCAAAGAAAACTCCTGCGTCTCTATATCTCTTCACTGTGGATCACTATACATTTAAGTTCCTAGTGGATGTATGTGGTGATATCATATTAAATTAAAAGTCTGAATGTAAGAGGTTAAACCCAAAGAATGTGTCAAAAAAGCTAATTTCCATTGGCTTTTCATATGGAAAAGATTAACATGTTTCTCTCCATTTTCCAGAAAAATAATCAGGTACTTTTGAATACAATTTATTGTCTGAATTGATTTGTAAAATCCATATAATTTTATGTTTATTACTTCTAATTTAATGAAGATAATCAAGCAATCCAATCAACTTTTTCTTTCCCCATGTAGAGTCAACCCCCACAGTATTTTTTCCCTCCACATACGTGTCTAACACATTTTAGAAATGATACCATGAAGCTATTCCCTTTGCCATCTGTTTTCTTAATTGTAAGATTTGCTTTCCCATCTTGCAGAGTTTTTTGAGGATTTCATCAGTATTTCATGATGTTGCTCTTCTGTTCTGATGGGAAATTTGAGATCAATCTTTCAGGGTATTTTTTTAAAAGACATGCAGCAGCGTTTCATGTTAGCTCTCTCTCTCTCTCTCTCTCTCTCTCTCTGTCTCTTTATATACCTTTTAATAGATTAGCATCTATCTATTCCCCATGCAGTTAAAGGAAGTGATGATGCAAGAAGTTGTCATTTGCTTATCTAAAATGTTGCCTATAAAAATGAGACCAGAAGCTTAAATCACAATAGAATTGTGGAGTAGTGAATGGATAGAGGGCAGACTTTATATTCTGGGAGTTCTGGATTCAAGTCCTGAATGATATTTTTCAGATTTGTAACCTTAAGCAAACCACTGAATTTCTCTGAGACCCAGGCAATCCCTTAGGACTTGTCTACTAGGTCACAGATGCTTATAATAGATGCATGTGTCAGGAGAGTTCAGCACCCTGATGAAATCCAATATCATTTCCATATCTCAAGAGCAAGTATGTAATTCTACCCCCTCCACAACAATAAAAATTATTCCTATTGTGGCCTAATGTACATAGTCTTGTTCAAATTCAGTCTCACCTAATGATACTGTAGCTATGTGGTGTAGTAGATAGAGCACTGGGCCTGGAGTCATTAATATCTGAATCTGACCTCAGACACTTATTAGCTATGTGACACTGAGGCAAATCTACCTCAGCTTCCTCAATTATAAAATGAAGATAATAATACCATCTACTTCACAGGGTTGTTGTGAGGATGAAATGAGATAATATTTGTAAACACTTAGCTGAGTGCCTGACACATAGTTGGTTCTTAATAACTGCTTCTTTACTTCCTATCTCATATGTGGAATTTAAAAGAACAAAATAACTAGAAATAAAAAATAGGTAAATTAACCGTTTTAATGTCTACATATTTTGTTCCACTGCAAATTTATGTTATACAATTTCAACTGGACCCTCACTGCGCAAGACATTCCTCCTATTCCCCCCTAACTAATTCTCTACTCACCTTGTGGCTAATTCAAACTTTCTATTTTCTATTCAAGCTGTCCACAGTACCACCTCTCCCCAGCCTCTCAACTGTAGACTTTCCTTCCTTATACTGAGAGGGAGAGAGGCAGAGAGAGACTGATTATTTACTGAGAACTCCTTTTTTGCTCACTCCTCTGCATTTGATAACTCCTTATCTTTCAGTCCTTTAACTTGGTTTTCTACCACTTCCTCATTTCCTGTGGTCTCTGGTGAAGAGGTGACTTCTCCATCTAATTACCCCTGACTATCATCTCTCCTCTCTCTAAAATCTCTAACATCTATTTATTGTTTAATTTTCTGTTACCTAAAATGATACCCATTTCCCTCATTAAAAAAAAAAAATCTCAATAGATTTCACCATCTGTCTTTCATTTAATACCTCTCCCCCTTTATTGATCCAAACTCCAAGAAATAGATCTGTGCTCTCAGAGGCTCCACTTCCTGTTCTCTTTTCTTCTTAATCCTCTCCAATCTGTCTTCTGAGATTATTAAAGTCAGAAATTAAATTACATTGAAACTGCCCTCTCCAAAAGTCATCAGTGATCTTACAATTTCCAAAACTATTGGCCATTTCTCTTCTATCATCTTCCTTGACTTTTTTGTAAATTTGGATACTGTCAATAAAACTTTTCTAGAAAATTTATCTTCTGTGTGTTCATGACACTTTTATCTCCTGGTTCTTCTTCCTCTGCTTTTCTTAGACCCTCATAATAGAATGGGTCTCCCAAAACTCTGACCTTATGTATCTTCTCTTTTCACATGGATTAGATTACTCTAGAAAAATGACGCCCAGATCTCTATATTCAGTCCTATTCTCTCACTTGAGCTCCATTTGCTCATTACTAATAGCTTGTTAGGGATTTCAAACTGGATATGTCAATGATATTTCCAACTAAATACATTTAAAACAGAACCTATTATTTCTCCCTTCAAACCCACCATCCTTCTGAATTTCCTTATTGCATTCATTGTTTTCAACATTCTCCCAAGTCACCAGGTATATGACACCAACATTATCCTCAGTTCTTCTCAATCTCATTCAACCCCTATATACAATTTCCAAACCTTTTACCTTCTGTTTCCACAATATATTTCACATATATTCCTTCCTCTGTACCTACAGAGTTACAATCCTAGTTCAATCTGTCTTCACCTCTCATCTTGACTACTGCAATAGACTTCTACTTCATCTCTCTGCCTCAAGCTTTTCCCATTTGGGAAAAAGCCACCAAAGTAATTTTGCCAAAGAGCAGGTCAATTGTCACCCTGCTCTTCAATAAACTTCAGTGGTTATCTATTGTCTCAAAGATCAACTATAAACTCATCTGTTTTGCATTTACATTTCTTTGCACCTGACCCTTTCTTAACTTTTTTTTTTCATTACTCATACATTATTCCCTTACCCACACTCTGAGATCTAGGCATACTGTTCAGTTACTGGTCCTCACCAATGGCACTCCATCTCCCATGTCTATGTGTTTGCACTGGTTATCCCCAATACTTGTAATTCAATCCTTATTTATATCCATCTCTTGGAATCTCTGTTTTCCATCAAAACTCAATTCCAGGGCAAACTTCTACACAAAGCCATACCTTAACCCTCCAGCTGCTAATATTCTCCCTTTTATAACACACACACACACACACACACAACTACCTGTACAGATACATTTTGAACAGAATAGTGATCATAAATCCCTATTATGTTAGGCATACCAAATATAAGCATCTGAAATCTTGACTATGTACATATGGATGTATTATGACACTGTAGATATAATTAGTTTTATTCAGGGTGGATCAACCAATCAATATGTATGCTTAACAGTCAAAACCGTGGTAAATGTGCTGGGCCAGATTGGTGTGAATACTGAATTAAATGGTTTAGCTGTACTGTGTGGTAGGGTTTTAGCCTCTTATATACATCACTTTTATTTTTCTCATCCTTCAGAGTCTTATATTTTTTGTTAAAGAAAAGAAGCATATTAATATCCATCTTCTTAATAGTGAGTCCAAATAAATATGCTAATAAAGCAAGAAAGGTGCCACAACCACTCTCCCATATCATTATTCAGAGGAAGGATTACATTAAATATGTCTTATTCCTTCTCCTTTTATTTGTTCTATTGAATAACCAATTAAAAGAGGCAAAGACTAACCTCTCATCCTCCTACTAGAATTTCTTCCCTAGCCAGTTTCTGAAATCATAGCTGTTGGCCTTTCATTTTCTCTTCAATGATAAGGGAGGTTTGCCTTCCTATTCTGCAAAGACATAGTACCACTAATCAGTGCTTAACATAGTTTATTGAAAGAGCTGAAAGGGGAAAGAGGAGAATGTCTATGCCCAAGTGGCATATAAAGCATGTTGGAAATTACATAGATAGTCTGTTAATCTTCTGGGAAAGAAAATGGACTAGCCCCATGCTATGAAGAGAAGTTTCTAAGGACTGGGAATTACTGAAGTTGTCCATAGTATTCACAGATATTTTCAGTTAACTGTCAGTGTCGCTATTCTGTCATTTTGCTCAGGTTTCTTAACTTTTTATAACCAGTCTTTAATTTGGCTATCTGGAGTTTTAAATCATGCCTTGTGTATTTCTAACCTTAGAAAAAAGCAATATCTCTTCATTTGTTAGCAACCATTTATTTTAGTCTAGTATAAGCAATTATGTAATGGGGCTCTTAATAAATTGTGGTCCAGCTTAATTCTGTTGAATTAAAATCTTTCAGGTTTTGCAGTCTCATTACTCCCTTACTTGAACACTCCCTTCAAGCCAAAATATTTTACTGTCCCATGAACCCTATTTGAGATTTCTTATCACAATTACTTCCTTCATATTTTTTTTTCCGACTTGGTGTTCCCTAACTTCTTTTCTCAGGATATGGCTGTAATAGTTACTTACATTTGTATGGTATTTTTGTGATTACAGTGCACCTAGACACCCTTGTTTTCTTGAATCTTCACAACAACTCTTTGAGGTAAGGCAATTGCTATTATTCTCTGTTTATATAGGATAAGAGAGTCATAGTATAAGTGTGCTACTTTATGGATAAGGAGAATTATATTCAAAGAAGTATTGATAGGATCATACATTTAGAGATGGAAGGGAAATGGAAAACCTTTACTTTGAATCTCCCTATTTTCTAGATGAAGTGAGAAAACTGAGGCTCAGAGAGGTTAAGTAATTTTCCCTATTAAGTGGAGAAGTCAAGATTAGAATCAGATCTTCTGACTCTAAGTTTAATGTTCTTTTCATAACATTATTTATCCAAATTCTACCATCTCCCAAGACCCAAATTCAAGTCTTTTCTAGAGGTTTCTTTCTTGACCATCTCTGTCAGGAGTGATCTCTCCTTTTTCTGATCTCAGAGTGTCCTTGCTACTAGCTTAGCACTTGTCATTCATTCCCTGTTTTTCATAGGTTCACAGACTCAGAGATTTGGAACTGGAAGGAATTTTAGAAACCACCAAATACAGTATCCTCATTTTATAGATGGAGAAACTAAACATAAAGAAATTAAGTGACTTGCTTAGGGTCATACAACTATTAAGTATCAGAGGCAGGATTTGAACTTGGAATTTCCTGACTCCAAGTCCAGCACTCTATCCATGATAGCATGTTTGTTCAATTTTTATATGTATAGCTTACACACATTCAGAATGCAGTGTCATAGTTCTTTGGATTTGCCTGACTACTATAATACTTCAGTATAGTAAGAATTAAATTAATATCTATTGTTCATGTTTTTCCAACATTGTAATTCAGTTGTACCTAATCTTCCTATAACATCCTCTTTCTAAATTATCAGGATTAGAATAAGAATCCATCAACTAAATCAGTGCTTATTAACCTTGCTTTAAGTGTCATGGCAGTCTGATGAAGCCTATGGGCCCCTTCCAAGAATGTTTTTTTTTAAATACATAAAATAAAAATATCAGATTGCAAAAGCAACGAATTATATTGAAATACAATGTTCAGATAGGAAGGCTGAAATCATGTGTAATCTAGCAGCTAGTATAATAACTCTCATAATTTCAAAGTAGTGATGAACATAAATGATATTTGGAAATACTGTAACAACTATAATGTGACATAAAAATATATATGATTTCTCTTGGTAACAAAGTCATGAGTGCTGCTAAAAGTACTGTGATTTTCTCTCTACATTTATAATGGAAAGAAATGCTAAATTTCAGTTACAGCACAGTGAAAGTAAAAATTTAATTTTACCTTCCAAGTATGTAGATCCCTTGAAATCTCTCAGTGTACCCCAGACTAAGACCTACTGAACTGAAATGTACTGGAAATATACCATGATTTTATGCAAAACTTGCTAACAACTACTTAGACATTATATCAATCTGTAAATATTTAAGAACATTTTATGCATAGTTTAATATATGCTAATATGTTGTCATACCAAGTACTCATAATCTTCAAACTATATGGAATGAAAGAGCTTTAAAAATACAGAGACTTAGAGGGTGAAATTAAAATCTTGTGGAAAGAGGATGATGTGTCTGTCATCTCTGTAGTCCTGTGTACTACAGGCATTATCTAAAGTTGCTGTAGAGGGTGGGCTTACATTTTGGTACTCTACTGTTAAAAAAAAAAAAAAGGCAGTTGATCCACCTGAACAGTAGATTGCAACAAACAAAAAAACATAAAACAAAAATGAAAAAAAAAAGAACAGAAAATTACTTGTCTTCAGACCCTTCTTATCTAATCCCATCAAAATGAGGAGGAGAATGAGAAAAGAGTGATAATGAAGAAGGTAGGTGTGGTGGTGGTGGTTGTACTGCTGCTGCTGGTGGTGGTGATGGCGGTGATGGCTTTTCAGGACCAGATAATAACCACCAAAAATTGTAGAAAATTACTTATTTGAAGCTCAGACTTAGTAATCAATATTGCTTATGCAAAGAAAGGGCAGAAATTGTACAACATAACACTGCAGTTTATGAAAATGTAGCATCTATGGAATACTTAGCAAGAAATAACTTGAGAGTATTTATGCATCAGAAGCTTGCTATCTTTCTTGGACTGAAAACCAATAAATGAACATAATACAAACAACCCCTCAAATATACTTGAGAACCCAATAGATAAATTCTAATAGAAATAGATCCCCACAATTCCACAGATATAAAACTGATACATAAAACTTTAACAAAAATTTCATATATTTTGTCATACAAAATACTAATAATGTTGAAAGTGTGTGAGGGGACAAAAAGCTTTCAGATTATAAAGATCTAGCAGGAGAAATGAAAATCGTCTAAAAAGAAGATGAGGTACATATAATCCTCATTATCCTATCTGCTACCAAAATTGCATTGAGGTTGCCTTTAGTGAGTCTACAGAAGGAACATACTTACCTCCAGGTCCAGAATACTGTAAATATGACTTAATCATATTATTGAATTTGCACTGCATATTTCCATTAAGGGAAAGCCAATTATTATATTGTACATAATTATAACCACAAATAGTGAAAATCTGAATAAATATTACCACTTCAAAAGATTTATTGTTCACACTAATAGTGATTTATCTGTAGTAATACTATTATTACAACTACAATACAACTACAAAAAGTATTTTTTCTCCAGATACACAGGAACAATCATCCCTAAATTATTAACCAAAAATATTATATACAGAATAATGACTTGTTCCAGGATCATTTTTTCATCTGAATGTCATCAAACAAGATGAGATGAAATAGGCAATAATGGTAATTATTTCCAGTTATGTAGTATTTGTGTTTTTAAATCATTAATCATTTTGGACTACCCTATGAAGTAGTCAGTATCGATATTACTACTCCCATTTTACAGATAAGGAAACTGAATCTCAAAAACCAGAAGTAATTTTACCAAGCTCATACAGCTAATGAAAATCAAAGCTACAATTTGAATCCAATTGTCTTGACTCTAAAGTGAGGAATTGTGCCACTAAACCATCCAATTCTCAGTAGGTATCCTTGGGTTACCTAGCCTTCTGCTTTATGATTTATGGTATGGGAGATAAATTCCTTATTGGTTCACATTATAGTCTCTTAAACCGAGGAGTTGCCATAATACTATCTTGCTTTCTCAACTTCTCCCATTCAAAGATATTTGTATGTGGGTGCCAGGGTTTCACATCTGGATATATTGCTTAAATATCATGTTCCTATTCTGATTTTAGTAGAATAAAATGGAAAACAGATTCAGCCATTTCAGGTCTGGTTTGCCTAGTACGAATGAGTCCTTGCTGCAAGAGTTTCTACAACTCAAGCCATAACAGGTGTTCACTCCCTCAGTTCCCAATTAGAGAAGAGAAAATTGGAGCCTAGGGATTGTCAGAGGGCAAACTAAGGCCTCACATTATGTTTACCAGCATTTCCTCAGCCCTGTGGGGATGTCAGTCTTTTCTAAAGCATATCTAATGATAGTTGCTATACAAATCCTTTTAGCTGCTCAATCTCCTTGTTTTCCTTTCCTCATCTCATGATTAATTTCCAAGAATGAGTCAGTTACTCCTGGGCCTTTACAAGGTAGAAAATCAAAGCATAGCAAAGCAGCTTTTTTTTCCCTTAAAGATCAAGGCCAGGGCAGGCAGCATTGGTGAGCTCTTTCTCTCTCTCTCTGTCTCTCTCTCTCTGTCTCTCTCTCTGTCTCACTCTCTCTCTTTCCCTCTTTCTCTTTTCTCTCTCTCTCTCTCTCTCTCTCTCTCTCTCTCTCTCTCTCTCTCTCTCTATATATATATATATATATATATGTATATATATGTATGTATATGCATATATACGTACATATATATGTTTATACATATACATACATACACATACACATACATATACATATATACATATACATATACATACACATACACACACACACACACACACACACACACACACACACAAATACATAAAGGCAACTGTGGCCATGTTGATAATCACAGTCCAGAGAACAGTTGGTCTCATGTCTACATCACATCACTTTGTGCAGTCTACCCAAACGTGCAACAATCAGAAGTGAGTTGCTTCCAGTTTGTCTCATTTCTCAAAATAGTCTTGGCCAGGAGCAGCTAGGTGGCGCAGTGGATAGAGCACCAGCCCTGAAGTCAGGAGGACCTGAGTTCAAATCTGGCCTCAGATCAAACACTTAACACTTACTAGCTGTGTGACCCTGAGCAAGTCACTTAACCCCAATTGCCTAAAGAGGAAAAAAAAAAGAAAAAATATTCTTGGCCAATTTTCATAATGGATAGAAAAATAAACTTAGTAACATTGCAAGTACAGCAGCAGTTCTTAACCTGGGACACATGAACACACACACACATTTTATATTAAATATATAAATTTTTATACATGTGTATGTATATATATGTATATATGTATATATTCTAAATTTATTTCAATTTAATTATAATTTTATTTATCAATTTAATTACAATTACTCTTATAATCCTATGCACTTCACTTTAATGTACTTAAAAACATTAACCTGAGGTATCCATAGGCTTCACCAGACTGCCAAAGGTTAAGACCCCTCCAAAAGTTTTAAGAACTCTTGGATTAGAGGCAAGTTCTATTAGATAATAAAATATTTTTTATGATCTTATTCTTTGGGACTTACTTTTTGACTTTATTTACCTTAAATTATATATCATTTAAAGTAATTTTTGAAAGTCATATTATATTTTTTGCCTGTTTTTCCTTATGGCATGAGTACTAAATAATGGCTGATTAATGGCAAGATCAGGAAGATTAAAAAAAAACACACACACTAGAATACAGAGTCTAAAACATGGAAAAAGCATGGCCATTTCCTAGTCCTCTGCTCTGCAAAAGAATAAGCTGGACTTTAAATAATTTTTTGTGGTAAATTGCACCATCATCCAAACATGGAGTAACAAATGTCTTTATTCAATGGTTTTGTTGCTTATTCCTTCGTTCAACAAATAAAAGAATACCTATTAAGTACCAGACACCATGCTAAGTTATACATGAGATACATAGTTCACTAAAATTCTTGTGTCCAAGGAAATTAGAATCTCATGTAAGAAACAGGAGATTTTTTTTTCTTTTAAACTAGAAAAAAAATTTTGAAAGTGCATTTTCCCTACTATTTCTGAACTCAAATACTGCCATATTTTAAATATGATTCATACCAGCATCTTATCTTTTAAATGGAAAATTATTCACAAAATGCTATTGGACAAATATCCAAAGTTGTTTAATTTCATATTTTGGTGGCTTTCATAGAAAAGGAATTTCAAACCACCCAAATAAAAAAGGACAGGGATCCTGAATTAAAATTTTAATCTTAGATGTATACAAAAATGAAACTGTGAGATGTTAATCCTGTTTCAGCAAATAACTAATCTAGGATATTTTCATGAGAGTGTGGAAAAAATCCATGTTTAAGTCGGCATCTGAACAGAACTTTAATAATTGTGCTGTTAACTTTGAAAATTGAACATAAATTAAATTCGCATAAGGGCTTACAAATATAGGAATGTTCCTGGGAGGATAGCCAAGTATTTTACATGTTCTAATGAGATTATGAAGAAAAATTGGCTTATCAGTTAAGTTGAGGCAGTCTAGTAGTAAAGGTTATACAGTATATAATGAGAGAAAATCTTAATATCTCTTCTCTTTCTTCAGTCAGAGGATGAATTCAATTGCAGATCTTTGACCTGCCTCCAATTGTAATCTTAGAGAACCACAGGATTTGGAACAGAGATCTTAGAAATTATGTATTCACAGGATCATGAGTTTAGAAATGGAAGATCCATTAGATATCAAATCCAATCTGCTCCCATTTTATAACTTAGGAAACTAAGGCCCAGAGAAGTAAAATGATTTATCTAATGTCATACAGGTAGTTACTAGCAGAAAAAGAGTCCAACAGTTCTGTGACTTTGAGTTCAATGCTCTTTCTACTAAAGCATGTTTCCTCTAATGGCTAATTTTACAGATTAGGAAACTGAGGCCTAGAAAAATGAAATGACTTGCCCAAGATCCCATAGATATGATCTCCAGTTTGGGGCCCATATCTACCTATAGTCAATTGGTAGCGTAATGTTGGTTGGACAGCAAAAACAAAACAAAATAAAACAAAAAAATCTTACCTGGAATATGGTTCCATCCTATTCAGCCTTGCTAATCTTACTAGCTTTCTGTCCTGCTGACTACCTCTTCCTACCATCCTGGCCACTTAAAACAATAGCACTTGCTTCTTTTTTTCTTCCGTTAGCAAATGAATCTGTACTTGTTGCCTTGCTCACCTAGAAATCGCCAATTTTGTCCCTTTCTTGCCACATAGAGAAATTCTCTCTCTCTCTCTCTCTCTCTCTCTCTCTCTCTCTCTCTCTCTCTCTCTCTCTCTCTCTCTTCCTCTTTAATTTTGGACAGGTCTCTTCAACAGATGGAAGTCATGTTTCAAAGCTACTGTTGAAAGAATTATAGTTTTTATAAAAGATGTTAGGTTTCTGGGTAATGTGAGAACCAAAGGGAGGAACTTCATTATTTTGTACAAAAATTTATGATAATAGGGAAGGAAAATTCCATAACCCATTTTTATAAACCATTGCCCAGGGCCACCACTAAGTATTAGTCAAAGAAGGATGAATCTTGTTTAGAGGTTTACAAAAGCTGGGCCACCTCCTTCTTTCTCTGCTCTTACTTGTTCTTTCTTGATTATCCCAGCTACACACAATTTTGGTATCTCATTGAGTCTTTAGATAAATATCTTTATACCAACTTCATGGAATGGTTATGATAAAATTGTTTTATAATCCTTAGAAATTTATAATATACATATATATGCATATATATATATGTATGTATGTATGTATACGTATGTATATTTGTGTTCCCATTTTTCATATGAGGAATCTGATATATAGAGAAATCAAGTAACTGCCAAAGTCTCACCAGCTATTAGGTAAAAGATCTTAGATTTTCAAGCCAGATCATGTCACTAAGTATAGAGTTCTTTGGCCACACTATAGGAACCTGAAAATTTTATAACAGATTTACTAAATTATTCCAGTTTTAAACATAATTATTAAACTTATTTTTCATATTTCCACGTATTTTTTCACATACTCAGATTTTTAAATGTGCATTTGTATAAGTCTGCATGTTTCCCATTCTACTTGCATGACCAGCCCCTCTTTCTGCCATAAGTCATTGGTGACATGTTCTATATTACTTCTCATGTACTTGTGATCTTTGCTTCCATCTACATGTGTCTTTAATCTATCTACATCTATACTTACATTTTTCATCTATACTTTTCTTCAAGCCACTATTTGTCTTTCCATTGATCTTTGGGTAATTTAAGATTCTAATTCTGCTAAGATTAGTATGTTCCATAATTAGTGACCATATGTCATCACTAGGTGTTTAAAAGATGAACTATTGTAATAGCAAAGAGTTTGGTATCCTTGAAAACACTTGATGGTTTCCAAATTTCAATTAAATCAAATCTCTTACTGCTACTCAAGTGAGTTCAATGTCATTCTATAGTTCCTATTCAAAATAATGTATTTTGAACTTACTAAGAGCAATCATTTCAAATATCTCACTTTCTGTCATGATTTGTGGTCTAATAAGTTATAGATAGTTCGTTTAAGCTCATACCCCCCCATATCTGTTTTCCTGACTTTCCTATTTCTCTTAATTGCATAATTTTCCCGATTGTGTAGGAATTAACCCTAGAAACTTCTGCCTGCTTCTGTCTTGCCACACACATCACATCAGGGACCAAAACTCATAGCTTCTCCCTCCAAGATATTCTTATATTCTCTCATCAATTCTTATTTCCTATTGAAATCAGCTTCTAGCCCTCATCAGTTCTTTATTCAACTATACTACAATATGTTTTTGAGTCATGAAGGTATAATTTCAGCTCTACTTCTGTGACAAAACCACCAACCATATTTAGACTTTTAATGAAACCAAGAGTTTTCACTGGAGAAACAAGAATGACAAGATTCTATCCTACTGACATTCTAGGTAAAACCCTTATTCTAAGAACCTTATTCTATAAACATCTATCTGTTCGATGCCTTTCAAGCCTTATGGTTCCCTACCATCTCCAGTATAAAATATAAGATTCTTTATTTGGTATTCTAATCCCTTCTTAAGCTGCCCCACCAACCTTTCCAATCTTCTTATACTTTACTTACTCCCACATACTCTGTGATTCAGTGAAACTGGCTTGCTTACTATACCTGAAAAAAGAAACTTCATCTTCTAACTGGGCATTTTTCCTGCCTATCCTCCATTCCTGAAAAGTTTTCCCTCCTCATTTCTTCTTCCTGACTTCCCTGGATTCCTAAATGTCCTAACTAAAATTGTACCTTCTAGAAGCAGCTTATCTTAATCCTTTTAATTATTCTAGTGCCAAGATATGCATGTATCCTGTTCCTTTTTTTGTACAATTATTCGTGTATTGTCTCCCCCGTTAGATAGTAAACTCCTTGAGAGCAGGGACTATCTTTGGCCTTACTTTGTATTCCCAGAATTTAGTACAGAGTCTGGCCAAAGTCTATACTTATCAAATGTTTAATAATTGCATAATACTAGAAAGACCAGCTTATCACCCAGGCTACTTGTCTCCTGCTCATTATTATCCAGAAACATTGCTTAAGGTTATAGGATAATAGATTGAGAAGGGATATTTGAGACCATCAAGTCCAACTTCTGTATTTTACAGATGAGAAACTGGACCTTAAGAAATGAAGTGACTTAGATGCAAACTCTTTTTGTCTATTAATTCTTCCTATTTAGCCTGGCTTCACTCCTACCTTGGACCACTCCTCTGCTGCCTACCTTTCATACCCTGCCCTTTGAACTCCCTGGTCTATTACAATCAAATTCCCTTTTTTTGATTATTAAAAACAATAGGAATAACAACAATTTTGCACCTTTCTCACCTCATGGAATTAAATTAAATTTTAAGAAATCACTTAATTTGCCACCTATTTATTACTAATTACTATGCCTCTTGAAACCCCTAAACCCCCTACCAAAAAAAAAAACAGCTCAAAAAGACAGGAGGAGGATTTAAAACACTCATTGCTCCCCACACTCCAAAATTCCCATACTTTTGCTCTACCAATGTCACTCAACAGCCCTTTTCAATTCTGGCCATCCAATTATATATCTTCTGATCATTTTAGTTGTCATTTAATGGCCTTTAAGAGAATTTAATTATAATAGTTTTACTTGCTTTAATTATATCACCACTTGGCTGGTATTTTCATTTCTACCACAACCCTTGTCATCATTCTCAGGAATGTCAACATTAGTGTTGATCGCCATTTGAAGCCCTGATTTCTCATTTCCTTATGACTTCAACTTACCCTCCATCATCTATCACTCATGCACAAGGGTAATTATACCATTAACCATCACTGTCACTTTAAACAGTTACTGCCTCAAGATTTTTCTCTTACCTAATTGTCTATCTTCTACCATTCCCACATGTTCACTCCTCCTGAAACTGCTCTTTTTCCTCATTGTGATCTTAAGGCCTGGGATGACTCCCTGTTCTTCTATCCTATTATCTCTGTTCTGTATACATTTTCCTTCATTCATAGTTTTTACCCTAAGCTAACCATTACAAGGGCACTCTCAAGGTCTTTCTAAAGAAATTTGTAATCAATTATGAGACATGGGAAAAAATGACACAGGACCATACAGAATGGGGTGCCCACATCAAAAAAGGTGCTATACTCTATGAGCAATGCAGAATTGCAATAGCTCAAAAGAAATGTGAGATGTACAAATACAGAAACATCTCCACTCCAAATGTTCATATGTATTATTTGTGGCCAACCTCTGGTAGAGCCTTCCAAGTTGATTTTGTTCTGTTCAGCAACAGTCAGATACGCTGTACTTTGGTCCCAACATAGTAATGTCATTCCGGGCCTCTTCAAGAATGAAGAAAAACAACCGAGCAACTACAATAATGTGCATTCTTCTACCAATGGGAATCTCACTTTGTCACCTGTTGTATTCCACATATGGCTTATCTCGAACACTATGTAATCTTGATTTTTCGATCTTTTGTTTATTAAAAAACATGAAAGGATCCTGATTAAGGTAAGCATGATCCACAGCATATTCATCCTAATCAAACCTCCACTCTCATCATTGCTGCACAACAAAAATTTTAGTTCCCAATTTTCAATTTCCTATTATTCTTCTCTCAACCTTATCAAATACTTTACTCTCTCTGCAAGTCTCTGATTCTTCCCTCTCAGTAGATGGTTCTTTTTTAGCTATTTTACTAGAATAAGCAAAGCAATTTGTTGCGAGCCACATAATTTCTTTCTTCAAGAAAATTAGAGGATTATACAGGAGAAAATAAGAGGGGATAGGATCCATAATGTATATAAAGGATTGACGTTGTCAAGGAGAATAGCCATATTTTTATCTGGGACTGGAGCAAAGGGGCAAATACTGGGGGGAATATATCTGAATGAAATGAGACAAAGAAGAGGAGAAAAGAAACAGCTTGTAGGGAATGGCCTCAATTTTTTTTTGGTTTTGTATATGATAAGGTTCTCAGTTGAGAGGCTTGGGGGAAGGGAAGCCGTGGGAGGCTTGATGAGAAATGAGAAAGTTTAGAACATCCACTGTAGCACTTCAGATAGTGAACTGATTAGGGAGAAATAGAATATTTGCTTTGCTGCAATTGAGACTAAATAACATAACATTTTAGTAGACCTAATCATCAGTTTTGTGATTGCCTACAATTATTTTCAAGATCAGAATATTATAAATAGATTGTTAAGACATATATGCAATCAAAATTCCCTTTAGCAACTGCTATGACCTCCTATTTAGTGTAAACCTTGTCTCTTATGGTACTTTGCAAAATAATATAAGGTTACAACAAAATGAGAAATCCCTGGACTTTCATGGCCAGTACCCTCTCCATTATACCCTATTGCATAAAATCAACAATGTAAAATATAAAGTCTTTGAGACTTTTTTTTTCCAAATCCCATGCTATTTTTATTTGTCTTTTCTCTCTTAAAAAAGGCCAAGAAAGGTGGTACATTCACCCCAGTTCCTTGGAACAATTTCAGTTAGTTAACAATATTCTGCCCAGCTAAAATACCCCCTGTAGCTCCAACTGGCTATGATATCCTCACTGCTTGTCCTAAACCTGCTGTGTACTAGTGCTGAGTGCTGTTAAACAGATGCTGGTTTTCACCCCAGATATGGCTGTTCATCAGAAGAAGTGTTTCAAGTATAGAGGTTATAGCTGTATTCATAAAGGGCTTTTACATTTTACTCTTCAGTAGACAAAAAGAATTATCATTAAAAATATTCAATTTTTTTTTGTGAGTCAGTATTTTCTTGCTGCATCCTTAGGTATATTTCCAGTATGTTAAGCACTGGAAAGAACTCACAAAATGTATAAAATCTCATTATTCCAAGAGATTAGGTTATATAAAATATGACAATACACATGAAAATATTTTCTCTTTCCTTTCTATCTGTCTCTTCCCTTCCCTTCCTTCTCCTCCCTTCCCTTCCCCTCCCCTCCCTTCCCCTCCTCTCCTCTCCTCTACTTTTGCTATTTCATTGGTATGAAGAACTCCAAGACGACAAGTATGGAAACTCCTACTAATAATAAAATTTGGCACCTGCTTTCCAACTCATAATTGAAGACAATTATCTGAAATACTAAAAGATTACGAGTCTTTCCCAGGGTCGTAGAGTCAATGTGTGTCAGAGGCAGGACTTAATATTTAGGTCTTCCTGTCTCTGAGTCAGGTCTTTTTATTCCTGGACCACGCTGCCTCTGTGATGACATAAAACTTTTGTTAGGTAAAGGGTCAGAATGTAGTTTGTCACTTCCCTTAGCTCAAACTCTCTAGTCAAGAAACTGAGGAAAAAAACACATGCATAAACTGAGATCAATTCCTCATGTATAAATACTTCACAGTGTCATAGATATCTTATTAAAAGATATATAAAAAGGACCTTGAATGAGCAACATTTATATGAAACCCTGGAATCAGTTATCCTGAGGTCACACTGGTGAAGGTGACCTACATTTTTTCTGCTTCTCTTTATGGGACTGTAGACATGGAAAATGGCAATATATTTTCTCTCTTCTCCTCTTTTCTTCCTCCGTTCTTGACATTCAACTTACATCTACACAGGCCACCCAGTTTCTCTTCCAAAGTTCTATGTCATCTCTAGTATTCAGTTGATTCAAGGCCTTCAGATTGTATGTTCTCTCCATGCTTTCATTTCATCCTTCTACATAGCTCTTCCCTTTTTTTCCTGTCCTGGTTTACACTGCTGCCCAGCCCTACTTTCTACTCTGCAGGCCTTCAGTAGATAACTTCTTGGGCAGCTAGGTGGCATGATGGATATAGTGCTGGGCTTGGAGTGAGAAAGAGCTGTCTTCTTGAGTTCAAATCTAGCCTCAGACACTTACTAGCTCTGTGACCCTGGACAAGTCACTTAGACTTTTTTTCCCCCACTTTCCTTATCTGTAAAATGAGCTGGAGAAGGAAATGGCAAACCACTCCAGTATCATTGCCAAAAACAACAAACAAACAAGCAAGCAAAAAATGGGATTACAGAGTCAAACATGACTGAAAATGAGGGAAAAACAACAAATATAACCTTATTTCTCCAAAATTAGAGAAACAGAAAGGTGAAAAGAACCCAGCACTCACTTAGATATATATTATAGACTCTTTTCTGTTTTAAAAGGCAGTCAAGAGTGATTATCCAAAAAAGTGTCAGAATAAATTGAATTTCTCCCTGAATTATATGTATGTGTAGAAAATTTTTATGAAGAAAATTAGGTAGTTGGCAAATGTGAGGACAAAAGTGGAAATGTAATATGTTAAGGTGAAGAAAGAGGAGAGAGACCTGTCCTTACCTGCACAGCTGTTCTCCAAGATACTATTTCCAGTTTTCTTGTTAAATATGGATGCTTAACTTCTCTTCTGGTTGGTGGTAACCAGTTTGTTTTTGTTTGCACCAAAGGGGAAAACAAAAACCAAAAACCAAAACAAAACAGAACAAAAAAATATTTAAACATGGGCACAAATAGAAAACACAAGGTTGGTAAAAATATTCTCTCTCCTTTGTTCTCAGAATGACATTTTGTTTAAAGCCTTCTTAGATGTGAAGAGGAAAGAACTGAAAATCTAAATTATGTATTCTTAGTTCTTTGCCTCATTCATTCTCTCTCTCTCTCTCTCTCTATATATATATATATATATATATATATATATATACACATATGTATATATATATACACATATATATATATATATACACACATATATATATATATATATATATATATATATATATATATATAGTATGTGTGTGTCTGTCTGTCTGTCTGTCTCTGTTTCTCTCTTCTGGCAATCTTTCCCAGATATCCACTGAATGTTTATATATTTTCAAAGACAATGCATAATTATTTCCAAACACTGTAAATTGCTATATAAACATTAGTCAGCAATGATTAATTGATTGACCCTTGACATTAATGTAAGTTCATCATAAGGAATTTGGAAGGAAAAGAGAATAATATCTAACCTTTGTGAAACTTGTTTGATTTCAAGTTGTTTGTAGGCTATAAACTCTTTATCTGATTTCCCCAAATGTCTTCTGAGTTGAGGACCACATACAATTCTCTTCCAAACTGGAAAGATAGTGTGGCATTGATATAAAGAAAAACTAGGCATCAAGGTCTGTCTCTGACATATATTATCTATATGACCCTAGGCAAGCCCCTCAATCTCTCAGTGCTCCAAGAAACTAAGGAAGATGATAAATTGCAGATCGGACAAGGATCTGCCACAGTAGAGTTTCTTTACCAGGAGTCCCCTTCACAAATTGAATCACAGCACTAATACAAACAACAGAATTAACAACAAAAAGTTCAATAGTTATATAATAATAATAATAATAATAATAACTATTATTGTTGCTAGCATTCTAAAATTACCCAGAAATGGGATTTATACACTTGAATTTCCATGTGACAAACCCATAGCACAGATTTCAGAAGGATACATTGAACAAATTATATTCTATTTAGTCTAAATCATTTTCTAAATTGCCACATCAGTTTTCTCTTCTCGACAAATCCTCTTATGTTACCATTTATGTTGAATATTCTCTTGAAAACAGTGCATGGTGTATACATGGTGCAGAAATAAAGGAGTCTTTGTTAAATATGTACCTAATAAAGTAGTCAATTTAATTATGAGGATACAGGGTATCATTTTATGATAGGTTGTCTAATGGAGAGTTTTCAGTGAATCATAAAGCCTATGAGTCAGTTGAAGAAATTCTTAATAGAAAGAATGGAGATAATTGTCAACTTGGCTTTGCTCCTTTCAAAAACAAGAGTTGTCCTTTCTGCTGTTTGTTGACCTACAAATGCAGATTACTGTGCGGTGGCTCTTTGGTGATTATTTTCTACAGATAAAATTTCCAGATGCTTTTAACCACCTACAATTGTGTCTATCATGTATGTATTTTTTGATGTTTATGTTGATTCCATTTGTTAAACGATCCATTTGTTAAAGAATCTGTTGATCCTTTGTTAAAAGATTGTGCTTGATTCTAAATATTAGTGTGTCCCACTTCAATTTTTGTATCCCCAGCAAAAAAATTCATATGCAGGTAAATGCTATATGAAGAAATCTCAAGAATTTCCCTGTCATAATGTCTATTACTCCATAGAAGCCTTCATTTGTGATACTTATTTGAATGCTTAGTTCAGGCTCATATGAAAACATTGTAGAACAGTTGCTGATTGTAAATATTTCTGTAATGAGAAGCACCATTCATCTCTTCAGTTTAATTAATAAGGCTTTATTCTCATATATGAGACATCTCTTTATGGGCTTGATTGACTTTAAAGGGACAAAATTTTAAAAGTTTTCAAATGTATCTTTCTTCACTATGGACTGTTTTTTTTTAAAGATTTGATTTTTTTTTATCATATTTTGTGTGTCTTATGTGGTAGAATAATGTCTAACACTGATTTTCCAACATTACTTCCTTCAGTATTTCTAAGGCCTAGTATATCTACCTCCTTCCCCTTTCAGTGTGTCTGCCCTAGATATGATAAAGATATCTATATATCTCAACATACTGTATCCCTCTTGCATCCCTAATAGGTGAATGACCCTCCCCCATCAGCCCTCAGGATGACCTGCCAAGTTTCAAAATAATGTTCAAAAAAGGGGAAAAATGAAGAAAAGCCTAAGATATAGTAAATGTACTCAAAAAGTTTTTATAAAAATGACTGCATGGATGTCATGTTCTTCCTGAGAACATTAAATATTTCAATGTAGCATGCACTTGTGCACTATAGCATGCAGTTCAGTTTGAAGGTTCAACATCTATTAAACAGAACTTGGCCACTGTTGGGATGGCATTCTTTCTGTAATATCTGAGGGGATCTTCACAATGTGCCCTCCTTTGTAGATCTGAATTCTTAGGGCTTCTGATACTATTTCCTATAAGAGTCAATAGAATGTTGTGAATATTCTGATTGTGATTGTGCAAACTACAGTTGGCATCCTTTCTCTAAAATGGCACATTAAGCAGCAGGGCATCTATTGACTTAAATATGCAATCTAAAAATATTTTGTATCATGTATGAAACAACTTGCCATGCTGTTAGCAGCATTTCAGAAAAGTGCATCAAAACATCAAATATATGCTTGGTTGTATGAGCCAATGTGTCATTCTCAGTTTAGTCTTCAAAATATCTGAAAAAAACCATGTAGTTATGAAAGGACTTGATTTCACTGAGGTTTTGATTAATGTGAGAAATCAGTTTGGAGTTAATTATCAAGTAACAGTCTTTGACATATTTTTTGTCATCAATCAACATACCTTTATTATGTGCCTAATGTATTGGGCATTCAGGGAAAAAAAATGAAACAACCCTCAAGGATCTTATATTTCCTCAGGGAAGGCAAAGTACATAAGTGTTCCAAAATATATATGAAACAGATGTAATTTTGTGATTTTTGAGGAAGTACTAGCAGGTGGAATGATTAGGAAAGCCTTTATATAACCAACCATTATTATTATTATTATTATTATCATATACATATTGTATGTCAGACAGTACACTAAGCATCAGGAACACAAACACAAAGAATGAAACAATTCCTACTGTCAATGAAATATAAAATAAAAATTGCCACTTAATTGGGCTAAACCTTTAAGATACCTCTAAAACTCTAGGACTATGATAATTGATCTTGCAAAGGAAGGTGTCTTTAAAGACCAGAGGTCATTAAACACAAAGTTGCAAAGAATCTGAGCCTGGTACAAAAAAAAATGGTTAAAAGGCTATATCTGTATGTATACAAGTTCCATTAAGAAGGTATGGCAACTTTGAATGTCCAAGAGTCCACATGATAAAAATCTGAATTGTTTTGGAATTTATTGGTTAGCTATCTAATGAACTCAACATCTATTTTTAAGTTTAACGGACCTCTTTAATCAAGCGGCCCCAACCATCACTTAGAGCTGTTCACAGAGTTTCATAAAGGGATGCAAAGAGGGAACTGAGTTTGGTAGATGATGAAGCACCATAGGGCCAGTGATAATCTGGGTTTGGTGTATGGAGACTTGGTTGCAATTCCTTTGAGAGAAAGGAGTTGCAAAGCAGCTGGTTAGAGTGTAGGTAGTTTGTAACCTAAGCAGAATTCTAATTTCACAATTTAAAGCCAACATGGTACACACACATACACACACACACACACACACACACACACACACACAGAGGCATAACTATGTCTATAAATGAAGATTATCATGTCAGCTTTGGCAAGCTGTTAAAATTTTACATTTTACATGTGTTTACAGCTGCTTGCTATTTTCTTATTAATAGTGAATATTAAACAGATTTAGTAGCAGTGTGAGTCAGCTGTCCCCAAACAATTAACAACTTTAGAGTCCTTGTAGATCTTTTAAAAGCATGGTTAACATCTGTAGCTATGTCATTCACAAAAAGGACTTTAAAATCTTTCAGTACTATATATAGCAATTCAAAATTATTAACATTCTGCATGCTTATGATAGGGGACTAACTTAACCTTGTTAAATGTCCTTATAGGAAATAAATAAGAAGTAAGATAGGGCATAGATGTCGTTTTTTGAGTAGAAGAATAGACTGCCTTCCTCAATTTTTTTTTTTATTACTCTATGATATAACTCCCTTGGGTTGATTCCTGGCTATTTTTTGGAGGGGAAAAAAAACCTTCCTAGAAACCTGTCAGTTACTTTAGAAATATCATTTTCCAAACTTCTAAAGATTCTGGAAATCACAGTGAGGCTCCCTCATCATCTCAAAATGAAGTTCCTCATATACATCCTAGGCGTTAGCTAATATTCACTGTGGAAAGTTTCTTACTGAATAGAGTCTAGCTTCCTGTCTCTTAGGACTTCTGAGTAATTTCACAACATTTACAATCTTCTCACCTGGAAGAGAAGCAACCAAAAAAAAAAACACACCCAAACTTCAATAAAATAGAAATCTTCTTCCCAGCCAGTGCCCCAGCCCAAATTGTTTTCAAAGAATTCTTGAACTGAAAGGGAACTTTGGAGATCATCGACACCAGTATTTTAAAGATGAAAAAAAATGATTTTTTTCCCTTTTTGTTGTTGTTGTTTAATTTCCAGAGATGTTATTGTTCTCGTGAGATACGCCTTTACTGATAGGCCAACAAAAAATGTGGCTTTTAATATGTGCTGGTATTCTCCAAGGTATTTACAATAACAAAACTATTGAAGTGGATTTATGGATAGTTAAATGGTTAGGTTCAAATATTGGTATTTGATACATAAATCAAATCAGTATTCTGAAAACTACACTTATGAAAATTAAAGGAATTGTTGTTAGTACCTTCCCCTAAATTCCCTTACTTTTCTGTACACACTTTGTAAATGTATATATGTCTCCCACAAGTGAATCCTTGAGGACAGAGACCATTTACCTTTCAGTTCTTAGAACAGGGCCTAGCATATAGTAGGTTCTTAGTAAATGCTTGGTAATCGATAGATTGATTACATCTCCAATTCCCAGTTTAATGTTTCAATATACCCTTTACAGGTTCTGTGGTCATGCCAATATTTTCCTCATCCTTCCAGACAGAGTAAACTTAAAGAAATTATTGCACAGGAGCTTTGTTGTTCTATTTCAGAAACAGGGAAAAATAAGTTTTTTGGGGGAAATGTGAAGAGGTTACTACCATGAAACACAACAAAGTGTCCATCATTGTATATTATCATTGACTTCCCTTCTTGGAATGTCTCTGGCATAGAATATCTCTGGCAATAGAATATAGATAAAATATCTCTGGTTAGGCAATAGAGTCAAGTGGTTTAGGCACAGCCATAGTCTTCTGGAGACTATAAGAGACAATAACAAAAAAAATTCTTTAGGCAAAGAATAGAAGGATATTAAATTCAATATGGAATAAAAAATAACATTTTGCAAGGTGCTTCAGTGGATAGACCGATGGAATTGAAATCAAGAAGACATGAGTTCAAATTTGACTTTGGATAAAAGCTATGCAACATTGATTGCCTCAGTTTCCTCAGCTGTAAAATAACAGCAACCACTTCAAGGGGCCGTTTTGAGGATCAAATAAAATAAAAATTTTAAAGCACTTAACTTAGTGCCTGACACATAGTAGGTAATATATAAATGTTTATTCCTTTCTTCTTAATTTCCCTTCCCCATTTTATTACTTTTTCTAAAATCCTGGGTTCCTACATTAGTAGGAACACCTTAATACCTTAACACCTCCTTCCTCAAAAAAAACCTGTGTTTTCATTGATGTATTGCACATTAACAGATCATTATACCACAGACAGAGTCCTGTGAAATATAATTGATATGTACCTCCAGTGAACAAATTGCCTATGTCATACTCTATTTTATGGGATTTTTGAAGACAAAGTTACTTTGTTTCTCATTCATCTATGTATGTGATTCTAAAGAGAATAGTAGTAATGTAATTATATACCCTTGTTTAGTTAAAATGGATTTTTTTTTGGGGGGAAGAACCCTGTCCTCAGAATATCAATACAATATTTGTGTCTATTTAAAAAAAAAAAGTAAGTGTACATGATTTTCACAAATCAATGAGTTTCTTGTTCCATGTTTAAAATGTCTAAATATTTAAAAAGGAAGGCAAATTAAAAAAAGCATTTCCAAAGTTTCATGATTCTTTACCCAATACACATATTACCAGATATAATAATAGAAAAAGGAATGCACATAAGACTTGGAAAATTTCAAATTATACTTTCCCAAATATACCACTAGGTATGGATTATTTAATCACAATTAGGGTGAGTTTTTTTGTTTTGTTTTGTTTTTTAATGAAAAAATGGAATAAGGTTTCATGTGTGTGGTGAGAAGTGAAGGCGACCAGTTCTGCATCTTCAACTGTTGGCAGTTGATAACATAACATTCTTAATGTCACCAGATCCTAAATCTCAGTCTTGTCTAATTACTCTTTTTTTTTCCCTCACAACTTCAAATCAAGCACAAAGTCCCAATGATTCTGTCTTGGCAATATTTCTTGCAGCAATCCCTTCTACTTCTAGAGCCATCCCCTTGTTCAGCCCACCATTACCTCTCACTTAGACTGTTGTAATTACCTCCTAATTCCATCCTTCATACAGTTCCCAAAATGTGCAGCTCTTACTGTGACACTACTGTTAAAATGACTACCCATTTCCAATAGGATAAAAACACAAGTTTGATAGCTTTACATTTTAGGACCTCCACAATCTAGGTCTAATCTATCTTGCCAGTTTATTTAATTGTATTCCTCTGTATATAATTTCAGTTCCAATTGAACATACTGATTAACTATTACACAGACTTGCCCTTTCCTCCTCCCTCTATGAATTCATTCAGGTGGTCACTCATACTATGAATGTGGAGAGGACCTCTACCTCATTGAATCCTTTCTTCTTTCCAAGATTTATATGTAACCATTTCCACCACCACCATGCAGGCACATATGCCCTATGCTTTCTCTAATTGCTTATAACACTTTCCATTCGTGTTTCCTTATTGTGGATATGAATTTACAATTTTTGGAATGTAAACTTCTTGAGGACAAGGACTTTGTTCCTTTTTCATTGTTGTATCCCTGGGGATGTTAGCATAGTGCCTTGCAAATAGCAGCCACTTAATAATTATCTATTGGATAAACATTTTTTTTTAAATTCTCCTAGAGTACCACTGTGCCTGAAATCTCAATATAGGGATATCCCATCTAATATTGCTTTTTAACTCAACAGAAATATGACTTTAGGTAAAATAAAACTCCGCCAAAGACAGAAGCTCCGTAGCAACAATGTTATGAATAGAAGCTTATATACCTGAGCAGAGGCAGACCAGTGCTGTTAGGTAGCTTTGGTTCAAGTCCTACTTTTGACACATACTAACCATATGACCCTTAGAATATCACTTAACTTCTTGGGGCCACAGCAACTCTCTAAGACTCATACAAATTTACAAATAAATTGCCAATCTATGTCAATAAAGCCGATTTCCAAATTAGAAATGTGTTAAAAATAATAAAATCCCAGGTTCTCAGTCTACCCTTCACCAAAAAAAAGTTCCTTAGTGGACAAAATATTATCTGGTAAACTTAAAATTTATCATTATGGAGATCTGAGAGTGTAATAGGGCTCAGATGAAACTGTTAGAATGCTTGAAAATAATAATAAACCTGATAAAGTCAGAGGAAACCCTGAAATTTGTGGTAGAAAGATACAAATATAGTACAAATCTATTGTCCACGATTGTAAAGGCAAAATTAATTATCTGAGAGAAATAGAGCAGAGAAGTGATTCTGAGCTTCAGTGAAATATGGAATAAGGGAAGATAAATCCATTAAAACTAGACCCTAAGGGTTCAGACATTAAATATCTCTGAGCAGCCCTCATGAAAATACCAAAAAGACAGTGACTTTGAACTTACAGAAGTTGTACTACAAGTTAAAGCAACAATCTCAAGTTTTGTTTGGTTTTATTTGGTTTCCCCTGTATTCCTTTCCTTGTACTTCTCTTTGGTACCTGTAGAGTGTGAAGGTGGAAGCTATGAAAAAAGGACTGCGTCTTATAAGTGAAATACTTGTGCACTGTTATTACTATAACTGTTATTAATATCACAAGTATTTAACATGTCAAGGAAAGATAAAAAAAAATCTAATCTGCACACAAAAGCTCTTGGGTAGGTGTCCAGATTACTGTGAGTATAGAATTTGATGAGATATTAGCAATATTGGCAATATTATGACAAAATGTCATTGATTGGGAAAATTAATGTGGAGTATGACTGTATTTCCATCCCTTTAAGATATTTGATGTTGGTATAAATTAATGTATTCTAAGGTATGGATGGTTAATAAGACCAACTTTCTTTCTGGCAGGGAAGACAGAAATATTCTAGGTGCCCTGGGCAAGGGACAGAGATAGGGTGGAGAAGAATATTAAAAGAGAAAATTGTTAAAAATCAGGAGATAAAAGATCCCAAAGACTAACTTTGCCTATTTTACAATTTTACCTAGGACCAAACATAATCACCATACTATTCGTGGGATATTTTCTTGCTTGGTTCGGTTTTCCACTAAGGATACAATACAAACCAGCTACACCATTTCTGAATGTACAGGTAGGTTCCCAGACTTGAATTTATCTAATAAAGAAAACCTTTATTACATAACTGATATTCAAGTGCCTAAATGAAAAGATAAAATTGCTAGTGAAAAAAATCATTATGTACAGTCTCAGCCTCAGTTTCTTCATTGGTAAAATAAGGGTATTGGACTAGAAAGCTTCTGAGTTCCCTTCCAATTGTTATTCTATGATTCTTTCATCCTAGGACAGAGAGGTTTTATCTAGTGGAAATAACATTTATTGCTTTGAAGCTAAAAAAGATCTGGGTTTGAATATGTACTCTACCACTTACTGCCTGTGTAAGCTTGAGCAAATCATTTTACTCCCTTGGGTTTCAGCTTCTTCATCTGTAAAATGACATCATATTCTATGTCCTCTAAGATCCTTTCCAGCTGTGAGCCTGTGATCTTGTGATCATTATTATTTTTCCTACTAACATGAATAAGGACAGGTAAGGAATTTTTTCCTTAGTTAATGATAGGTCTTATCAGCTGTGTAATACAGCTATTGGGCCATGACCACCTGAATAAGCAGTTGAGTCTTACTCTATAAGACATTTTCAATGCCTGACAGAATGGGCCTAAAAATGAAAGTAGCAATAGTAGTAAGTAAAATCTATTCACATTTTCTGAACAGTCGAAGTCTCTTTGCAGATCTAAGTTGGGCTTTTAGATAAGCAGATAACAAAGTGGTTAGAGTGCTGGGCCTAGAGTATGAAAACCCTGATGTTAAATCCTACTTCAGATACTTACGAACTGGGTAGGACATTTAATGACTTTCAGCCTCAGTTTCCTCATCTGTAAAAGGGGATTACAGTATTTACCTCACAGGGATGAAATGACCAAATGATTGAAAATATGTAAAGTGCTTGAAAAACTTTTGAAGCACTCGGTGAAAGTTGTTACTACCATTATTACTGTTTTGATAAAATGTAGAGTAAAATTTGCTATGACTTCAACAGTTTTGTTATGTTACACCCCTGTGTTCTCAGTGGAACAAATGCACACATATCAGTGGAAATTTAAAGGCATCACTATAGTTTAGAATTCTTATTTTCACACTGCCATTGTGTGATGGATTATGTCTGAGCGATTTTAAAATGTTTTCAGTCGATCTGTAGGCTTATCTTCATCATACCAGCATTTTCCTCTAAATACTATGCTAGAAAGATAGCTTTTACATCTTGAATTGGTTTCAGGTTTTAAGTCATTCTTCAATTGATATCATTGAACAGAGAAGGGAGTAAGGCATAGGGGTCTTTGCTAGCCTTGCAAAACATTTCACAAACCATTTTTAGCACTTTACCATAGTTTTCTGAAGTCTGGATTTGTTCTCCAATAATTGTCTAATGGTAGTTTGCCACTTAATCAAACATTGATGATTCTGATTCCAACAATCCTATTTACCATTGTTAAAAATTATTTCTCTTGGTAATCTGTGTCTTGGAGACTCAGAGCTCCATCCTGCCAGCCTTCTGTCCAAAGTTCTTCAGAAGGACATCTCTGAAAATGAGCTTGCATAGAATTGTCTTATTTTGGTTCAACTCCAAACAGGCCTGAACTGATTTTATCCTACTCAGGTTTGGGTGGATTCAGACTTCCAAGACTGGGGGTGGTATTTACTTTGATGGTGGGCGATAATGGTCCCTGTAGACTGTGGTCTAAAGCACATATTCAAGACCTCATTTTAATATAACCTACCTCCTAGTATGTCGACAAATCACAGTTGATTGGCAACCCTTGGGAACACCTACTCTTCCAAGGGCATATAAGGCTGTAATCCAAAATCCCAAACAGAGCCAGTTCTGAACTGGCCCCCTTAGGGGGGCCCAGTTTGGACTGAACTGCCATGCGATGCATGTCAAGCCACTTTGAGAAATTAAACTGTGGACATATGTACCCCAATTTCATTTGTCTCTTTCTTAGAGCAGACTCTTTCAAATTGTGGTTAGTGGGATTAATGGGGTTTGGGGTTCACACTAGACACAATAAAAATCTGTTGAATCGAATACTATTTTCATGAGCAATTCTGAGATAGAGTTTCACATAAAGCATTGTAAAGATGAAGTTATCTGAGACAATATGGTAAAATGAAAAGTGCTAGAAGCAAATCAGAAGTGAAATGAATTTAAATTTTGCCCCCCTCCCCACCACAGTCATGGACCTTTAATAGCTGTGTGAGCTATTACTGTGAAATCACTAAATCCTTCTTGATCCTGAGTTTTTATATCAACTACCTCAAGGGCTATTGTGAAAATCAAATCTGATAATATATGTATAGTCTTTTGCTGCTGAGAAGAATAAGAAGATTGAGTCAAGAAAATAAACTTTATTCCTTCTCATTTTTTTCACCTCTTGGCAACAATAGGTGATAATGCAGAAAATATTTTCTTAGTTTTTCTCCTCTTTTCTAAGCAGCAAATCATAATACAGAGTAAAATATTCTCTGCTGCTTCTGATTATTCTCTTCAATATCAAATCACAATACAGAACAGGGTATATGTTCCTATTCTCAGTACGAGGTGGCAGTAGAAAGAACAGCCTGGACCTAGAGGGCCATTGGCCAATCTGCCTGGCAGTAAATATCAGCTAAAGAGAAAGTATCAGGTCTCTAACACAAGTGTAAAATCTGTCCTTTCATTTCCCTGTGTGACCTTTCATTATTCAACAACTAAGTCTTTCCTATGAATGATCCCACTTTTGCTTATGGTTTGTAATCAAATTCTTACTTCTATTTACAAAGAGTTAAATTACTCATAGTAATAGTTACTTGTTACATAGTAATGGTTAATAGTTATTCATAGTTTGTTGATGTGGTTCTTCAGTTATTTCAGTTGAATCTGACTCTGAGTGACTGACCCCATTTGAGTTTTCTTGGCAGATACTGGAGTGGTTTGCCATTTCCTTCTCTAGTTCATTTTTATAGATGAGGGAACAAAGGCAAGCAGTGTTAAATGACTTGCCAGAGTCATACAGCCAGTAAGTGTCTGAGGCCAAATTTGAACTTAGGTCCACCTGACTCCAGGCCCAGTGCTGTATCCAATGTGCCACTAATAGTTACCCATAATACTTATAGAATATTGCCTATGCCTGAATTTCCCCATATCTTCACATATGCATTCTTTAGTTCTTCATATGCAAATCATTGAAGTTTACTATACTTTCCCATTGTCCCAAGGTTCTATAGCCTGCCATATACAAATAACAACTACTATCTCAAGTAGAACGCCAAAGAAAATTCAGTTCGCCAACTGTGTCTTGGTATCCTCAGTCAGATTTATGCCCCAGAGAAGTGAAGAGTTAAGGTAGACAACTCAGCAACTGAATTTTATCTAAACCTGAACTAGGCTCCAAACAAGTAAAGTGTCAAAAGTCACCTCTTACATACTTCAGCCTTGAAATCTTTCACATCATTCCTTGAAGTTGAAATTTGGGAGATAACATCACAAGATTTGATACAGTATGTGATTATTACACATTTTTGTTAATAAGTTATAATATTTGTCATTTGATATTTTATCTAATAATGCTAAAGCAAGTAGGCAAAGGCAGACCATTTTGTATTTGTCTGCTGTTGTGACCCATTTTAACCTTAATGCTTTCTGCTTCTAATTTAATAAAACTCCTGGCCAACTCCAGTGGCCTGAATCACTCCGTTTTGTTTTGTCTCACATAGCCAACTCAGGCTCTTACCTGATTTCTGCTCCCATTAGGGAAACTCCTTTTATCAGATCCTCACCTGAGTCTGGTATCAACAAGTAACTACAAGAACTTCAGCTACATTTGATTAGAAATGTCCCTTCCCACATCTCACACTGATTACTTGTTCTCCACCAAGCCTATTATGAGGCAATAAAACTTCCGTACCTGAGCTTCAGGTTTGAACATGTACCCCTTCCCAAAAAACCTCCCTCCTTCTCACACCTGGTGAGTTTCTTGTAACTATGGGGATGAAAGATCTGTCTATTTTGCCATAGTATGTATATATTTGTTTGTTACCTGCTTGCCACACCAATATAATAATAAAACTGTTATTTGTACCAACTTCCCAAGTACTAATCTCCTATAATTTTCAGAGTCCCAGGCTAGGTCCACTTAAGTGGAACTGGTGGTTGAAATAGGCAATAGTTTTACCCACCTGGCACAGGCTTCTCCCTGACTCTCCTTCTTCTCATGGCATTATCCATTTCAGCATTCTGATTGAAAGTAACAATTGAAAGCCAGTTGCTATCACATTTTGAAAGTATTTCCTAAACCTCTTCTATGTAAAGACTCATTATATGTATGCTGCTTCTAAAGTTATATTTTCCTTTTTGAATGTTTAATCAGTTCACTTTGAAACATTACTCGCGTCTTTTAATCCCATTCACTGCTATCATACTTGTTTGTCCCTCATTCTTGAAGAGGACCATGACATCAGGAAGATTGTGCTATGACTTGCAAATGAATTGGATTTAAGTGAGAGAGAGCTATGCAAAGTCACAAGCCTTGCTCTCTCCTTCAGAGCCATCTGGGTTCAGTGGCAAGCTATAGATCACAATGACTGGAGATGACCTTGGATGAAGTGGAAGACCTTGCATTCAAAGGCCATAAGTCTCTTAGTAGGTGTGGTTATCATTTCATGCTACAAAGTGAATCATCAAATTTATTAAAATTCTTACCTCCTTTCTGTCAAGGCCTGCAGGCCTGTGAGTATGTGGGCCTGTGCTAATCAATGTGACTGATAGTCCCTGAACAATAATTCAAGAACTTCATGCTACCTTTGCTCAAACTAAACTAACCTATTTCCAAGTTTTCTGTCAAGTCATTTTGTATCCCCAGGCTTTCAAGAATAGAATATGAGTAATTGACTGTATTTTTAAAAAAAAAAAGCTTTATTGATATCTTTTATCTTTGGCTTCACATCACAGTCATTTATTAGTATATTCCCCTTTACCCAAAGTGAGCCCTCTTTGTAACAAATAAGCAAAGCAAAAAGACGTAGCGATCATATCTGTATACGATATTTTTTTTTTACTTGTAGTCTCTCCCCTTCTTCTCTCTACCCAAAAGAGGAAAGTACATTTCCTCAGCCATCCTTGGGGACTAAGATCAGTCATCATCATGATTCAGAGTTTGGTGCCATTTTGTTGACATTATTGCAGTGTTTCTGCATATTGTTCTCATCCTGCTCAACTCACTGCTTGCATTTATAGAAGCTATTCCACATTTCACTGTATTCCTTATATTTGTTGTTCATTACTGGTCAGCAAAATTCTATTATATTAATGTGCTGCTATTCACTTAAACACTCTCTCAAATGATGAATATATACTTTATTTCAGCATTTTTCCCCTACCACAAAAGGTTCTTCTGTGAATGTTCATTTCTGGATTTTTTTTTGTGTTTTTTTTTTAATTTTCTTTCTTGAGATATATGGATGATAATAGGATAACTGGGTCAAAGGATACAATCAGTTTAGGGACTTGGGAAGAAGTTGCTGATATATAGAATCATCTAAACAGTAAGAGTCAGGAATTAAGGCAGGATGTTGCCTGAAAATCATTAGAGGGGTAGAGATTATAATGAAACTGCCCATAAATGTTTACTAGAGTGATGAAACAGATTGGGCTGAAGATTGGACTGTTTCATATACTATTGAGATTGGAATTGACGGATTCCACCTTATCAGTGTACTCATTTCTTTTTTTCCCTTAGACTTGGAAACTGGAACAATCTCTATCTTAGCTGGACAAAGACTAGTGGAGCATATATTCTTTCTTTTAGTTTTGTCTGAAGATATTGCTAGTTGTTATTATTGAGGAAAAATTAAAATAAAAACCTGCATTATTAGAAGATATCAACAGATGAAACATGTCACTGTCTTAATATCAGACTATATTTCATCTGTAATCTTCTGGTGGGAGGAGAGTACATTAGAAAGAAAGGGAGAAGTAGATATATCCTATATATATTTATTAATAGTAAGGTTTTCACTGCTTCAAGATCCAGTCTCATGAATCAAATTAGCTATGTCCTGCATTTACATACCACTTTAATGTGTCTAAAGCACATTTTTTATATTACCTCATTTAATCCTTACAGCCAATCTTATGAAGTATGCAATATAAATATAAATATACCCATTTTACAGATGAGGAAACTAAGGATCATAGTAGATATAGTCAAATAGTAAGAGTTAGAGACTGGATTCCAAGATGAATTTCTGGATACATCAAACTCAACAAAGCATACAGACAGAATAGAGTTATTGTAATGGTTACTGGAAGATTTTATGAATGGAATCAAAATCTCACTGTTTAAGCAGCATCTTACAGATTGGTAATTTAAAGATCTAATAAACTGTCAACAATAAATTAAACAAAGTGCAAAAACTCCAGAAAATGTTTAAGGACATATAAATTATACCACCTAGAATGAGGGAATAAACCTCAGAGGATAGTAAGCACAATAACTCAAAGGGCATGGGGAAATTTCAAGGAGAGAGGAGATAATAAATAGCCCAATCAATGTCAGTATTTACTTGTTAGTAGCGATAGAGTGGCCATCTATTTAGGAGTAATTTGTGTAAAACTTCCAAAATTATTGAACTGATGCTGGGAATTTGAGAAAAATTTTGGCATATAAGAAGAACAGTGGGTTTGGGGACAGGGTGCAGATGTGCTTACATTTATCTGTTGATCAGGTAAAGGCATAACTCCATCTGGTCTACCAATAATGTCACAACTGGATACAGATGCTGAGTAGAAGGTATTGAAAGTCAGAATTCTTGCTGCTGTTATATGTCTTCTGTGTAGTTCTTGTTTCCTAGGATCGCTCAAAGGGTTTTTATCCATTTAGTGGAAGAACCTTGAAAATAAATAATTTTAGCACAGTATACATAATAGACACAATCAAAAAAAGAAATAATAATAATAATAATAATAATAATAATAATAATAATAATAAAAGGTATCCCGAGATTTGAGTAAATGAGATATCTTTCTTTTAACCTGTCTCTCTACCGTTCCATGTTCACATAGGCAATATTAAATTCATTTTGGATATACTTTTTTTAATTAATAATAGAGATTGTGTTCTCCTTTTAGTCTATTCTATTCATTACAGCTATGAGTAGTGCTCTTTTTTTATGTTAAAAATAGTCTTTATGTCATGTATAGCTAATCTTTTAAAATGACATCTAACATCATCACAGGGAACTGAAAACTTGTACCCCTTGTGCAAAATCAGAATAAGACTGATAAAGTTTACATTTTGATTTACTTCTTTTCATTAAAACATATATATTTCATTTTGTAAAAAAGCCACCAATCTCTCTCAGAACAGGGAATTTCTTCACAAAATATTCCCCACCCTGATGAAATCTTAAGTCCAGACCTCTTGGTCCCCCAAAATGTTACCTGGACAATTTTTGATATTTTCTAACTTCAAAATTCCTTCTGTTCAATGATGCCCAATTCTTAAAGTACTCATGAGCAGACACGAAGATGATGGCATAGCAAACTAAAGATGCAGCTGACTTTTCTCAGAAATTAAAATAAACATAAATATGAATAAATCTAAGTCTCTGATATTCTAAAGAGCATGAGCAATCACTAAAATACTGAGTCATCTAAATGGGAATTCTTATTTTTGTTAGCAACCACAGGATATAATTTGCCATCCTATTAGTTCTTATTGTAGGACAAAGGGTCAAATGGCACAGTGCCTAGCACATAGTAGGTGTTTATTAAATGGTTATTAATTGAATTGTTGAACAATTTGAAGGGATCAATTAAGAAGGAAACACAATGTGACATCAACCTTCCATGTTTTTAATAATAATATTTATACAATATTTCTAAGTAAGCACACAAGTAAGCCATATAATATATATATATATATATATATATATATATATATATATCCTATAATAATTCATCTATCTCCTTTAATGGCTCCTAAATCTGGATGTCTCTCAAGGTCACAAAGTTTAGTCATTTGCCCTTTTTTTTACCTATTTGTACATTCACATCCCATGAAATAATCAATTATAACTTCTGCATAACTCACTCCCAAATTTCTATCTCCAGTCAACCCTTATTTCAAGCCTTCAGCACCACATTTAAAACTGCTACCCGGGAATTTCCACCTGGATATCCTGTCACTGCATCAAACTTAACATATCCAAAATTATTTTATCCTAGTTTCCTTTCACCAAACTAGTTCCTCTTCCTGAATTCCCTACATATAAAATTATTCTTTAGTGATTCTTCTCTCTTACTTCTCATAATCAATGAGTTATAAAATCTAATTGGTTCTTCTCTTTATAAGTAAGCAATTACTACATAAAAAATTCATTTTTAAAAAATCATATTGAACATTTTCTTGATGGGTAGATGTCCTTTTGTTATGTAATGCTGTAGAATTAATTAACTGCTCTGGAACATAACTTTCTGTTCTAATATTGTTTTGTAAGTAAGTGCCCTAACAATACTGTTTCACCTAAAGTCTCACTTTCTTAGAACTAATTCGTTTTCAGGGGTATATCTGGAGTATAATTTCAGACAATGTTATACTTAGACTGTTCAGACAAGATAACTTTTTAAACATTTTCTCAGTACCTCTTAATTCAAGCTATTGAAGTGCCTACATATTCTACTTACATATAATACAATTTATTTTTTTATTTTTTTTTAAATTTGGCATTTTATTTTTTTCCTCAGTTACATGTGAAAAACAATTTTTAACATTTGTTCTTAAAACTTTGAGTTCCAAATTCTCTCTCTTCCTCCCTTCCCACCCACCCTCTTTGAGAAGGCAAGTAATTCAATATAGGTCATGCATGTGTAGTCATGCAAAACATTTTCATAATAGTCATGTCATGAAAGACTAACTATATTTCCCTCCATCCTATCCTACCCCCCCATTTATTCTATTTTTTCCTTTCACCTTGTCCCTCCTCAAAAGTGTTTGTTTCTGATTACCCCTTTCCCAATCCACCCTCCCTTCTATTATGTCCACTCCTTTTATCCCTTTCTCCCTTACTTTTCTGTAGGGTAAGATAGATTTATATACTCAATTGAGTGTGTAGGTTATTCCCTCTTTAAGCCAATTCTGATGAGAGTAAGGTCCGTTCATTCCCTCTCACCTCCCCCCTCTTCTCCACTGTAAAAGTTTTTTCTTGCCTCTTTTATGTGAGATAATCTACCACATTCTACCTCTCCCTTTCTCTTTTTCCCAGTACATTCCTCTCTCAGCCCTTAATTTTATTTTTAGATATCATTCCTTCATATTCAACTCATACTTGTGCCTTCTGTCTATATGTACTCCTTCTAGCTACCCTAATAATGAGAAAGGTCTTATGAGTTACAAATATCATCTTTCCATGTAGGAATATAAACAGTTTAACTTTAATAAATCCCTTGTGATTTATCTTTCCTGTTTACCTTTTCATGCTTCTCTTGAGTCTTGTATGTGAAAGTTAAATTTTCTATTTAGCTCTGGTCTTTTCTCAAGAATGCATGAAATTTCTCTATCTCCTTGAATATCAATTTATTCCCTTCTTGGATTATACTCAGTTTTGCTGGATAGGTGATTCTTGTTTTGTTTCTATCTCCTTTGACCTCTGGAATGTCATATTCCAAACCCTCTGATCCTTTAATGTAGAAGCTGCTAAATCTTATTCTATCCTGATTGTGTTTCCATAATAACTGAATTATTTCTTTTTGGCTGCTTGCAGTATTTTATCCTTGATCTGGGAACACTGGCATTTGGTTATTATTACTGGGAGGTTTCATTTTGGGATCTTTTTCAGGTGATTGGTGGATTCTTTCAATTTCTATTTTGCCCTCTGGTTCTAAACTATCAGGGCAGTTTCCCTTGATAATTTCTTCAGAGATGTTGTCTAGGCTCTTTTTTGTATCATGGCTTTCAGGGAGTCCAATAATTGTTAAATTATCTCTCTTGGATCTATTTTCCAAGTCAGTTGTTTTTCCAATGAGATATTTCACATTATCTTCTTTTTTTTTTTAATTCTTTTGATTTTGTTCTATAATTTCTTGATTTCTCATAGTTATTAGCTTTCATTTGCTCCATTCTAATTTTTAAGGAATTATTTTCTTCAGTGACCTTTTGGACCTCTTTTCCATTTGGCCAATTCTGCTTTTTAAAGGCATTTCCCCCCATTAGCTTTTTGGACCTCTTTTGCCATTTGGCCTAGTCTTGGTCCTCCTCACCCCAGAACTGCCACCCAGATCCAAGTATGGGCAAAGCAACAGAGTCCTTCTTCAGTGCTAGCAAAGAGATCCCTGTAATCTCCTTCTGACCAGTTAGTTGTTCAATCATCTTACCATCTATGGGCTGAGAGCTCCAGAAGTAGCCATTGCCACTGATGATTCAGTCACTCCCAAGATTGTTTCTGGTTTGCTGGGGTGGGGGATGATCTTGTGTGGCCTGCACCTGGCTGCACTCCTCTTTCACCCTGGTCAGACAGACCTTTTTGCTGACCTTGTAGGTTGTTTTTTGTGTCTGTGGGCTGAGAAATCTGGAAACTGTCACTGCTGCCAGTGATTCAGGCCCCTGATCCCTGATCCAGGTTTTCTAAGGCCCGGTCTTTGCTGATGTGGCCTGCATTGGAATGCACTCCTCTCTCAGCCTGGTGCAACAGATCTTTCTTGTCGACCTTCCAGTTTGTCTCTGGCTGGAAATTTGTTTTACTCTTTTTGTGGTTTCTGCTGCTCTATAATTTGTTTAGGCTCATACTTTAGAGGTATTTGAAAGTGATTGAAGGGGAGTTCAGGTGAATTCTTGCCTTTACTCCCCCATCTTGTCTCCACACGCCCCCTACCCTGGCAACCTATAATACAATTTCATAGTGATGACATTTGGTAATGGGTTGAAGGCAATAAGAAGAAGTCTTCCCTCTCTCTAGAAAGGCTTCTCCTCCCAAGTTCCCCAAGGTTCACTCTTATGAACTCTATTTTGGGTAATTTTCACACCTTGCTTTAATTTTATGTGTAACTTATCTCTCTTAACAATTTATAAATACCTTGAAAACAAGGAAAATATTTATTCAGGTTTACATTTTTCCCAAAATATAGGCATTCAGTAAATATTTATTGCATTAATTAACGAATTATTAAATGGGGCTATGAGATGCAGCTAAGATTGGGGGCGGGGGAGGAAAGAACCCCAAAACACTTCTTCTCTCCTCCCATTCCCCGGGTTCCTTAAAACAATATTTAAGTTTACAGATAGCATGATTTTACAGTAATTCACTTTCTCTTCTGATAGTATTCATTAAGACCAAAACAACTTTTGAAAATATCACTAGAGCATTGGCATGGAAAAAAAGAGTAGAATGTGAAATAAATGTAATATAAAATAAAGTTGTAAGAAGAATTAGGCTATCACATAATAATTATTTTCTGAGGTCACACATGATTAGTGAGATTTAGGCACCAAAATAAGGTAGAAATAGAAATAGGTGTGATGCTAGTCAAGAGTAGAATCTATAAGTAAATAGTTTGATTTTCTGTTCAGTTTAACTCTAAGGGGATGAGAACCATGTCATTCCTAAACTTTCTCTCTCTCTCTCTCTCTCTCTCTCTCTCTCTGCATCTACAAGAGTACATTGAATTGAGTTTGTCCTCATGATTTTTGTTTCCTCTATGCTGTCTGGTATACATTTAATCCAGTGGTTAAGATTGGGAGCTACATTTAAATTAATTTGTGCAGAATGTATGACAAACACTCATCCTCAAAAAAACACGGAAGTCCAACAAAAGATGTGTCCAATAATTCCAGTCTCGCATTTTGACTATTTAATGAGGAGCAGAAAAATGCTACAATAAAACCTTAAGCAGAAGAATATTTGAGAAATGGGATGCTGTAGTTGCCTGAAATTTAACTAGAAAGTGTTTTCTTTTTGAATACTTGTCATTAAAACTTATCCTAAAAGTGAATTCCTATAAAATGTTATCTGTAAACTGAAACATTGTTTCAAGGGATCCAGAGAAGGGTCTAGGCTAGCAAAGGTGGGGAACCTGTGGCTTTGAGGCCACATGTGATCCTCTAGGTCCTCAAGTGCAGCCTTTTGACTGAATCCAAACTTCACAGAACAAATCTTCTTAATAAAAGAATTTGTTCTGTAAAACTTGGACTCAGTCAATAGGCTACACCCAAGGACCTAGAAGACCACATGTGGCTTTGAGGCCGTGGTTCCCTACACCTGTAGGGTGAGGGAAAGATGAAGTGAAACATGGAATGAAACCAAGGGCTATAATTTCCTGGGCTTGCCTCAAAGCATTATCAGAGGTTAGCATTATAATTTTAGTATCTTTTTTTTAAACAGTATCCTTTCTTTCATTGGTATAGAGAATTTCTGGTGAAGAATTTATTTCTACCAATGTAACTCATAGGTATCTACAGCATTAAAAAATTATCTGGAGGAATTGAGAGGTTGAATGACTTACCTAGGGTTATATTGAAGTAAGTATCAGAGACTGGGCCTGAACCCAGATCTTTTTCACTTTAATGCTGGATCTCCAAACACTCCACTAAATTGCACTTTCTTGCCTACTACATATTATATATTGGGGACATAAATGTTTCTTTGGTATATGAGCATCCTTTAATGCCTTGTACTCTTAATTAACCTAGGGTCTATGAACTTGTTTTTCTTTTATTTTAAAATTTAGATAACTGTACTGTAGTATGATTGTAATTCTATGTGTTTTATTTTATGCATGTTTTATTTAAAATCCTTATTTTGAGAAGATATCCTTAGGGTTCAATTGACTTCCAAAGGGATCCATCACACTGACATGATAAAGATTAAAAATCCCCTTCTCTATATATAGATAGATATATAGATACAGATATAAATATAGAGATATACATATACATATATACATATAATGTGATATATACCTATTTACACACATATGTCAATTATCATTATAAACCAATGTAAAGGTAAATATGGACAGTAAAGATAGTCAGTTGGGCTGATGTGGCAGAGTAACTTAGAATTATTATTGTGAATTCATTTTTGAAGTGCCCTTGATAGGAGCTGGCTTTCCTGTGATTTGCCTCTTTCTTTCAAAGGTAGAAAAGGGCAAAAAACAAAAAAGAAATACTAATCTATTAAAAATTTCCTGTGTGAATATTACTTAATAAGCTGGTTACATTTTTATCCTTTATTTGTGAGCAGAGTACTATTGAAGCAACAGAGTAAGAGACTTCTGACCAGTCTGAAAAATGTAATGTCCTTATAAGAAAAACAAAACAACTGCCTGATTTCTGAAATCCAATGAAAGCGGAATAAAGACTCAGTTTATGAAACAGAATATAATCTGCCATTAACATAGGTCCAATTCTTATACCTCTTCTATTTCCTTTATACAGTTACTCCTTGGGCAGAAAATCATTCCATTCATACACCTTAATCTACCAGTAGCTATAATGGAGATGACTTACACATTCTTATCACCAGCCCTTATCTATAACTTCTCACACCCACCCTCAAGGCTTGTACTGTCCTAAGGTGACTTCTATTTGGAGATCTCTCCAATAAACTGCATCTGTGTACTTACAAACATTACAAAAGACAATTGTTTTTCAACAGCGCTTCACAGACTAATCCAATCTGACGCTGCTTATGGCCACTCACGAGTCTTAAAACTTGTTAGCTATGAGTGGCTGTGGATAGGTTTTGTATCCATTTTTATTGGTACTGTCTCACACAGAAAGATCATGTCTTCAACAAATTCAATTCAACAAGTACTTATAAAGTACTTTCTGTGTCTTCTTTCTTAACTACTTTCCAAAAATGCCATCACCACCTAGTAAAAAGATTAAATAATCCTTTTTTCTTTGCATGTATGCTTGATGCTAGTGGGAAAGACTTTTTAAGCTGTCAGCATTATAATGATACCTTAGTAACAGTTTAAATAAAAAATGGACAAGAAAGACAATTGTGCATTTACTTTATCTTTTTGCCAACTGCAAAAAAAGGCCTTTTAAAATTCAAAACCAGTACATTTATTTTAGTGGTACTCTTGTAAGTAGATGAAGCTTTAAGTTACAAATAATTGGGGGGGGGGGAGAATCATGGTTTTGTTGCAGTTCCTACCACAATTGCTGTATTGTAAGATAAGAAGTTGCTAAGTTGTCTTTAGGTTCAGTTTCTCTATTTAAAATATTTTAAGAGTGTAATATCTCTTGAATTTCCAGGACAAAGCTAAGCATGGAAAGAAACCTAGGGCTACAATTTCCCAGGCTTGCCTCAAAGTAGTATCAGAGGTTAGCATTACAATTTTATCTTTGCTGTTTCTATAGTCTGACATCAATCGCATTTTGGATGTTTTTTGTCACTCTCTAAAATGATTCTTATAACTCTCAGTAAAATGTAAGTAGGAATTCAGCCTTAGCAATGTCTGTTCTTTAAGTTCCAGAGATTAGTTCAGTAATAAAGTCTGCTTACTGACACAGTGTCCACTTTTAGAGGTAATCTTTGACATAAAAATCACTTTCTCACAATTTGATTTTCCCCAAGTATGGATTTTTCAGTGCTTTAGTTTGGTTTTTCTTTTAAACCTCAGATGACAAGCGAGAGCCAAAATTGCTGGTCATTTAGCATTTCCAAGGCTGAAAAAGTATTGGCATTTTTCACATTAGGAAACTTCTGGCAATTATAATTTCAATGTGTTTTGCATCATTTAGGGATACTGAGTCCTTAATCTGAACAAAGTTCCAGATAAACAAATTCTCCATTGCTAAATAGTGCTTCTGGCGATGAATGGTACTATTTGATATGGCTCACAATTCCCTCTGCATATCACCTCCCTCAGTGGCAAGTGCCTGTTGTCTCCTGGTATGAATACCCACTGGATGTGCTTGTTATAGTGTAGCCAGGAAAAGCACTGGGGAAGTTTTACAAGAAAACATTTTGCCTTCAAGTATTTCCCTGGGCTGCATATTGATGGTGCCTCAGCAAAAGCTTCAGTAGCAAGCAAGCAGACTAATATTTTGGTTCTTTTTTCACTACAGACAGCAAAATAAACTGAGTTGGCTTTCTCTAGAGAATGTCTAAGGGTGGAGTTCTTAAATGAAACTGTATGACCCCGATGCTCAGAACTCTTCTTTCCCTTTCCTTTATTTGGTGTGATTACCCCATTCCTTGTTTTTCTACAGCCTCCCCATTAGGGAAAGCTATAGGAGGAATTCTTTCATCCTCTACACACACAAAAAAAGTTAACCATTTAAATCTGGATATTATACAAAACGTACCCTACTTAAACATGTAGCTGCATGATGCAGTGCACCCAGAAATGTGTCAAAGCATTGATCCATGTGTGTTACTCTATGGCCAAAGGACATACAAGATGGCACATTCAAGCTATTTCTGCTCCTTGTCTTTCTGAGAGTTTATATCCAAATCTCAATCCTCCTATCTGATTTCAAACATCTCCTTTACCAAAAAGATATACATTTATTCATACATAAATACATGGATGTATACATATATACGTGTGTGTGTGTGTGTGTGTGTGTGTGTGTGTGTAATTTCAGGGAGTACTTTTTTATACAACTAGAAAGAATATTGCTTCAAGAGTTGATTGTTTGATTTTCTATTTGATCTCCTGCTAGGGTCACAAATTAAATTTTCTCCTTCCAGAAATAAAATCTCCTAAGTATACTGTTTGCCTTTTCAAACAATTCAGAGTAACCACATCTAGACAATTTTAAATATTTGGGATCAACAATAATAACACTAAAAAGAAAAAAAATTCTATATATGTGTGTATTTGTAGATACAGATACACTAGTGGTTTTTTTGGGAGGGGGTGGGATTAAGTGATTAATAGTGCATTTTTTTAATCTTTATTTTAAAGCTGAAAAAAATATAAACTGAAATTCAGAGTGGTGAAGAAACTTATTCAGGCCATAGTAAGTTGAAGAATATTCCTTACCATCTCTCCTCAGACATGATAACTCTTTTATACTTATAATTAGATTTGCTCTCCAGTGCTCAAGCTTCTTAACCTGGTTACCTTCAGTTGATTGTTCTAAGCACACTATCCCATGACACAACATTTTACTGGGTGGAAAGGAGATTCTTTGTTATTCTCTAATTTTCCTAACAGGGGTAAACCCTGTTCTGTGATTGCAGTTTGAATAGGCTCAGATACATATTTACTAAGTAACTTAAAACCTAAATCGCTTGAGTATGGACGCTGGTTGGAGAGATAGCGTTAAGGAAAGTTCAGCTTTTGGTATCAATTTTGCATACAGTCAAGCAGCGCTAACACACTGTTATCTGAGGTGGTAGAAATTATATACAGTTACAATTTATGCTAGGGTAATGTCGAGGTGAGGTGTTCATTTGTGTATGCGTGTGTTGGAGGTACAACTGCGCAAGTAGGGTAGGTTAGAAAGCCTATGCAGTTGCTTTACATCTTTATAGATGTAAAGCTGGGAGCTGGGGGGAGGGGGAAAGAAGGGAGTGATCTATATTCTGCAAACCCTTCGCTGCCCTGGCTAGATTGGAGCACGGCATTAAAGGACATCATTCAAGCTAAAATCTCAGTGCCACCACCAGACTATGGATCACTGATGAATGAGCCAGCAGTTGAATGTTTAGCAGGCTGTGACGACTTTGCACTGAAATATGAAAATTTATTACCAGCTTGCCACATCACTGCCTCTGTGTCTGCTTCCCGTGTTCCTTCCGTGTGCGCACTCCCACTCCATCTGACAGCCAAACCCCTTCTTACCCCTGCCTTCCCTCCTCCACGAGGGATTGATGGACTAACTGTCACGGAGTCCTGGCTGTCATTTTTCAAGAGCTGTAGTCCTACAGGGTCTTTCTGGCAGAGACGCCGCTGTTAGACAAGGATTGCTTTTAATGTTATTATCATTAACCATGCTTCCTACCACATGACCTTGCTGAGAGGGTTAAAGAGGACCCGCGCCCTGGTGCTGTAGAATGCGCTCTACCTCAAAAGTGCTTGAGATGGAAAAAATAACGGGGCAGGAGGGAAAGGGAGTAAGGGAGAGAGAGAGAGAGAGAGAGAGAGAGAGAGAGAGAGAGAGAGAGAGAGAGAGAGAGAGAGAGAGAGAGAGAGAGAGAGAGAGAGAGAGAGAGAGAGAAAGGGAGAGAGAAACAGGGAGAGGAGAAGAGAGGAGAGGAGCGGATCAGGCAGACAGGCGGTGCCGGCCAATCAGAGGCGCGCTCCTGAGCTGCAGAAGCAGTGCATCTCAGCCGAGGGGTTTGGAGGTACCCGAGCCGGAGTCGGGTGGCTCTCTGAGGATTGGGAGCAGCTGTATGGTGCTGTTAGCACTGAGAAAGTCCCCCTTTGCTTCTTGTAAATTAAGTTCCTTGTCACCAGTTAGGGCAAGTCAGCCAAGGTAAGGCTTATATGAATGGCACTTTAATCTATAGTAGCATTAAGATTTTTGGTACATTGGGGCTGCTAACCCAGTACAATCAGAGTAAACAATAATCATAATCATAATAATATTTGGTGGAATCTTCCTGTAGCTGGGGTTTCACAACCTCTGATTGTTTATCTTGAAAGTTGTATCTAATGCCGTTAAGCCTTATCCTCATTGCTGTTGTGACATTTTTGTTTGCTTATTTAGGGATGTTGCGATAGAGCCAGGCTACAGATTAAGAGTCTAAGAGTACGGCTGTATTTTCTGTATATTTTAATCTGTGAATGTGTTAATATTGGCTCTGCTCTGGAGTAAGTTGGGAGGATACTGGGCAGGCAGGCACATTTTAATAGTAGGTGCTTCCAAATAGACTCTCACTTATGGATGTGTATTAAAATGAGGCAAAACCAGTGTAAAGATGAAAAACAAACATTAAACTCCAGATTTTGCTAGTGGTTTTTAATACTGCCTTTCCAGGAGCTGTGAAATTTCATGATATCTGAACACTGAAACTGTATTAGAGCAGGGTTTTTTCCCTCTTCTTCTTCAAGGAATGCCTCCGTAACTGCTTATTAAGCCTTAAGATGAAACTTTTACTTCTTGAAAAGGGCACTATAAATGATGCACGAAAAGAAATTAGCCTGCCTCCTGTAGTCACCTTCCCCCCTTCAACATTAGAGGATGTTTACTCTTTTTTTAGCATTAATTTATTTCCCCTACTTCAACTTCCTAAACTGGTGAAAGAAGAATGTGTAGTACAGCATTTTAATAAGCATGCAGTTCAGGACTATTGCTTCTCTGTTTCATATTTTGAATGCAGAAAGATAAAATTGCACAGTGTGTATGGTGTGTGCATGTGTGTGTGTTAGTGCTTACAAATGCATGTGTGAGAGTGTGTGTGTGTGTGTGTGTGTGTGTGTGTGTGTGTGTGTGTGTGTGTGAAGAGAAGCCTGGAAAGGAACTCAAATGTTAACAGGTGTAAAGAAATCAAAATGGAATTCCCTAAAGTAGACTTTGAATTATGTTAGGTCTGATTTCCTTAATTTTTATTAAAGTTCCTTCTGTCATAAATGAACCTACAGTTTAGTTGACTTTAAATTCTTCTTTCTGACACACTTTCCTACCCCCATCAAAAGAAAATACAAAAACCCAAAGTAAAATAATCATTGTCTTTATTTACTTTAGATGATTGCATCACTGCCTCTTGTTATGCAGCTTAGACAACTACAGCTCCTGGCTGTTTTCAAACCTTTTTTTTTTAATTCTGGAATAATTGAGAGATTTCTGAAAATATCAAGCTTTTATTCTGTAATAATAATTATCTGTGACAGACCTCTGTATTGCCAGAGAAGATATAATATTCTTAATTTAGGGCTTGGGATGTAGTTTAAATCTCAATTTGGGAAAAGATTGGCATGATATCATTTTAAAATTCATTTCCATTTCTTATCATCATGATTTGACCACCTATAATAACTCCATTATCTTCCATTTTCTGTTGATGTCTTTTAATTCAAGCTTCCTTGGCAATTAATTTTTATTATTCACATAGCAGATCAGTGTGTTTATCTCTCTTTCATGAGACATGAGACCAAATAGCATGTAAACATACCAAGAAATATTTTTGATGCAATATCCTGGAGGTTTCTAAATTGAAAAAAAATATAAAAGGCAATTCTGAAAAATAGTACAGATGTATTAGACTCCCTTTCCCATCCCTCTCCATCCTAAATAACATTATAGAATGACTCTGCTCTTTCTTGGTGCTTTCTTTCCTTCTTTATATAATCACTTACTTAGGGCTTTGTATGTGTTCAGTGATATTTTAGGTGTTATGGAAGATGCAAAAAGAAAACTTTGCACTTCCTGCCCTCATGGAGCTTATTGTAGAGTAGGGAAAACAACACATATACCTAGTGCATATTTGTGTTACTACACTGTACTTAGCATAGTGCTTGGAATATAGTACCTAATAAATGTTTGTTGACTTGTCCAAATGCATAATTAAAATATGACAACTCAAAGAAGAGGTATAAGTAATGTGTGTTGCAGAGGAAGGAGAGATTTTTTTTTTCTAGATGGGAGTGGGGAACAGAGAAGGATTTATGGAAGTGATGGTATAGCAATTCTGATACAATGAGAGTCAACTGAAAGCACTATAAAATACTAGAAGAACAACTAGTAATAGACAGAAAACACAAGATCAACTATCTACCTTAGATTTTGATATAATTGGAATTGATCTTGGAAAGCAGGGCCAATAATGCTTTAATACTTCAAGTAATCATTGGTATGTATATTCTTTTCAATGATGCAGATCATGACCCCCTATACGGTAAACAACAGTGTATGAGAGTTTCTGTTTTACAAATCATTTTTCCTAGGCATGAATTTCTCTTTATATATCTATACAATTAGTCCTATTGTAAGTTTACCTATTCAAATCCATTCTAGTTTACATATACATGACCAAACTTATGCTTCAGTGACATAATGTTAAAAAAAATTTAAGGTTTATTACCATTCCATGATGAGGCAATGTAAAAAGACTTTGGTAGAGGATAGTTAGTGTTACTCAGTATTTGAGGGTTATCCAAAAGGTTGATTAAATTTGGAAGGGCAAAGTACCTAATGACTAAAAAATATAGAAGTTTGTAAGGGGGGAAAGGGAAAAGTTATATTTATACAGCACTTTAAAATTTAAAATCATACACACACACACACACACACATATAAAAGTTCCTCTTATTCTCATATCAATGCTTTGATATAGGTATAATTGCTATCTGTTGTACAAATTAGCAAAGTGAGGAGCAGGCAAGTAAAATGACTTGTCAATTGTCATACAACTAATAAGTGTAGAGGTATCATTTGAACCCAGATCTTACCTGATTCCAAGTCCAGCGTTCCAACTACTATATCTCCTCCTTTGGAGAGAAGATGAAATGAGTAAAGTGACCTTATTTGGGGTTTTCTTTACAAAGATACTGGACTGATTTTACATTTACTTCTCCAGCTCATTTTACAGATGAAGAAACTGAGGCAAACTAGGTTGTGACTTTTTGATTCTCCACAAAATTGAAATACTTTCTTTCTGGTTTTTTTATCTATTTCTTTATGTTTAGATTTTAACATTCACTTTCATAAAATTCTGAGTCCCTAATTTCCACTCCCCTCCACTCCCACCTTCCCAAGATAACATGCAATCCAATATAGTCTATAGTGCATGATCATATTAAACATAATTCTTCATTAGTCATGTTGTGAAAAAAGAATAAGAACAAAAGGGGAAAGCCATGAGAAAGAAAAAAATTTAAAAAAAAACAACAAAAAGAGAAAATAGTATGCTTTGATCTGCATTCAGAGACTCTATAGTTCTTTCGCTGGATGTGCAAGGCATTTTCCATCATGCGTCTTTTGGAACTGACTTACATCATCGCATTGCCCAGAAGAGCTAAGTCTAACAAAGTCAGTCATAGCACAATGTTGCTGTTGCTGTGTACAGTGTTCTCCTGGTTCTGCTCACTTCACTGAGCATCAGTTCATGCAAGTATAAAATACCCTTCAAGAGAAAATTATCAGGACTATATAGTATAGCCCATTCCATTATGGAACAGTTCTTACTTATTAAGATTTTTTTTCCTTATATTGAGCTAAAATTGGCCTCTGTAATTTCCACTCACTGATCCTAATTCTATCCTCTAGAACAAAATAAAATAACTATTTTCAAATTATAGCTTTAAAAATATTTGAATTTAAGTATAATTTCCTCCTTCAAATTTTTGTTTTCTCTAGGTTAAACATCGAGAGAGGGAGAGATTAATAGATGTTAGGTATTGATAGATACTGAAATAGATAGAAATATATGCATACATATAGAAGTGTGTGATAATTTTTCATTTTTTGAAATGCATCACAGCTCTCTATTTTGGAGTGAATTCTCTGATTATGTAATAGTTTGATCATGGCTGATAGAATAGACCAAATGTCTTCATTGAGTTTTCTTGCTCTAATTGTCCTCAATCTTTCTCTTTATGCTAGAACTTTGTATCTGTGATTAGTTGAGATTCATGGCTCTCCTTCAAAAGGAAATTAAGAGAATGTTGAATGATATAAAAATTTTGATTTTATCTTTTCTCAATGACTATATTGCAAAGGTCAGAGATTTAGACATGTAAGTAATCATAGATGTCAATTAATGTAACACAGAGGAGAAAACTATGATTCAGAGGGAAAGGACTTCTCCAAGGTCCAATAGTTATCACATAGCAGAGTCAGAATTTATACCTAGGTCCTTGGACTGCAAATCCAATGTTCTTTCAATTACACAAAATAACCTCACCTATTTCTTAAACAAAATGATGAAGAGAATAATGATCAAATAGCTCAAGATGGGTTGGACTAGAAAGATGGCTTCTTAACCTGGGTACTATAAATGCTTTTATTTATGTTTAAAACTGTATTTCAATGTAATTGGTTTCCTTTATAATCTTTCACATTTTATTTTGCTTTATTTTATTTTTCTCAGAAGGATCTCATAGGCTTTGGTAGACTGCCAGATGTATCCATGACATACCAAAAAAGTTAAGTACCCCTGGATAAGGTTGTCCCTTGTAACTCAGAGATTCTGTGATTCAGAGTGATTTTACCTCAGAACATTTTTACTTGTTTTAGATAAGTATTACTAAGCATATCACTGGGTGCCAAAATACTACTGTTAGGGAAAAGGGGAATGCAGGTAGGGTTAAGGGTCACTCTACTCTAGTGAACATACCCAAATATACTAAGAAAATAACCAGGAACTATGGGTGGACAAACTTCAACAGTTTACTAATGACACCATTTTACAATCTTTCTATTAATCTTGAAAGATAATGAGTGAAACCACAACCCCTACATCTTATTTTTCTGAGTTTTTATCTGGACAAAATAAGTGGTTGGAAACATTGACAATTTCACTCATCTAAAAACTCTTTATCATATCCTCCCATACATAAGACTTTTCCTCCTATGGAATTCTGAATGATGTTACTTGCAAATACTTTTCCATCAGTAAGGTTATTCAGTAGCTTGGGCAGCTAATTAGTGTTTTAAAGAATGGTTCAATAGTTGTGATTTAATTCAGACTGGGTCTACATTTAAGAAGATGAAATGAAAGTGACTATGACATTCAACTGGAAAACTTTTAAGCAATTAGTATAAAGAGTTAAAAACAATTATATGTAGCATTATATATCTGAATGTGTACTCGTACCTACTTGTCACAACTTATGCTGAATTCTTTGTAATAGAAAGAATACTTTTGATATGCTTATGTACATATCCACATAGATACATGTCAGTATCATTTTACAAATTTACCTTCATGTGTATATGTGTGTGAACTTATGTACGTAAAAATTTATTTAGAAATGGATTTATTAGAGTACAGTATGGTAATTTGTATATGTGCCTTTCTTCCTCTTCAGTGGCAAACTCAGTGAGAATAGGGATGGCTCTCTATCCAAAAATATATATGTAGGTATTACTGTACATACATACACACATATAGACCTACCTGGAAACATCTTTTTTTGTGGCTTCTTAGGAAGTCCCATGAACTGTGACAGTTTGAGGTTTTTTTTCCTCTTAACCAGTTCTATTTTACTAATGCAGATAAAGTTAAGCCACCTACTTATTATTATCATTACATCAATTTTTTTTTCTAAATTAGGAGTGTATATTTTGGTCATAAGATTAAATTCCATTCAACCAATGTTAATTATGCATCATTTCTCAAACCTTGTGACAGATACTGAGGGAAAGTTCAGGAAAAAATGTGGCTTGTCCCTACCTTCATAAAGTCTATTAGGAGGACAAAATAGTTACATAACAGTAACATACTCTAATATATAAGTACATAAGAGAAGTATCAATTGCTTGAAAAGCTCCTAGGCAAGTCATTACTAACAATGAAAATATGAGAAGACTCAATGGAGGAAATTAAATTTATGTTGGTCTCTCAAGTATAGATAGATATTCAAGATATCAACTTATTCAATTGAGCAGCATGAGGAGAGGGGACATTAAAGTGTTATGTAAACCTAAGTGGAGATATTGAGATGGGAAAGAACAGGATATGTTTGGGGGAGAAAGGGTACTTTAATTTGGCTGGAGACCAGAGGGGAGCAATATCAGCTAATCCATGAAGGATAGAATGATTACATGATATTATAGATTGCACTCTAAGCAAAGGATTTCAAACTTAACACAGAATAAAGTAGGGAGTCAATGTAGATTTTTGACAGAGGAATGACATGATTTTTATTACAGTGATATGAAAAATGGATTGGAGGAAAGAAAACAGTGGAGTTGAAAAGAGCAATTAGGAGGCTATTGAAATAATACAAGGGTTTTACTGAGGATCTGTACTAAGATTGTTGGAAGTGGGAATAAAGAGTAGAGAAAAACAATAACTGATATAGGAGTACAATTAGCAGAAGCTTTCAGAGGCAAGTTGGATAAATGATTGTTCCATCAGGAGAAATATTGAAATCATATGAATGAGCAGATTTTGAGGGAATTGCAATAGGCTTAATTAGTGGCCTACAGAATTTGGGATACCATTAAGACATCCAGTTGGACATGTCAGTTAGAAATGTGGGTCTGGAACTTTTTTAAAAAGTTCAGGAATGAAAATGCAGGTTGAAAGTCATCTGCATGCTAATGGAAATTGGAGCTGCAGCTAGTTATTATTTCATTTTTCCTCCTTATATCCTCAGTACCTGGCTCGTAGTAGGAGTTTAGTAATTCTGATTCAATTGATTGAACAGTGACCTGAAGACTTTTGCATGAAAACAAGAATTTATTTTTTTTAAAGATAGAAAAGGACCAGTTATAATTATACAGAGAATGGCATCTCTGAAGCCAAGGGAGAAGAGAACACCCAAGTAGGAGTGAGGGATGATCAACTTGGCAAATACTGCAAGGACAAGTAGCATGAAGACTGAATCAAGGTACTATATTTTGCAAATATTAGGCCATTGGTGTACTTTGATAGAACAGATTCAGTAAATTGGTGGAGGCAGAAACTGGAGTCCAGACAGTTTAAGATAGGTTTGTTTTTAGCTTTGGAGAAATATTAAGTAAATATAAAATTCAATGAAGAGGGTAAAAGTGCCTACTTGAGTTGAAATAACTGGCATATGAAGGACTTCCAGGAAACAGGAGTTAATGAAATTAAGGATATAAAAAGTAGTATTTGTGTAAGTGATGAATTTCAGGAATACTTCTGGGGCAAGATGGAAGAAAGAAAAAGAAGTTGATAATCCAAGAAAGTTTTGAAGAATAGGAAAAGGAAATTGAGATAGCTCACATTAGAATACATTAATCTTGGTAAGATAGGAGTTGAAGTCATATTCTCTCAGTGTGGGATTAGAAATGTATTTGGAGTTTGAGGACAGAAGAAAGTCTTTGATCAGTCACTATGAAGAATGATCTAAAAACTCTCAAGCAATGTCAGTTTTACGAAAATTTCCTTGCACAAAGTATTAAGTATTAGTCACATAAATCCTTGCTCTAATAAAGGCTAGCTTTGCCTATTTTCACCACTCACAAAAGAAAGAACAATTGAATACTACCTCTTTTACAACATCGTACTGTATATTTTAAAAAAGGATTAAAAACACAAACAAAAAGATACTCTTCTCTTTCTCTCATTTTAAGACAACAAAATGCTAATCCATTTTTCCTTAAAGTCACTTTTTGAAAAAGGGGAGGCTTCCTTGCTCACTTCTGAAGTATTCTAAATATCCTACATTTCTTTTAAGTTGTAAATAACCAAAATTAAGTACAGCATGAATAAATAATAAGAAAAAATCCTGAAAAAAGGCTTGTGATAAAATGCATATTTTCCCAAATTTTATATTTTTAAAATTTATCTATGAACACTATTAATAGCAACAACAGTTCTAGTTTACATGCCATTTCAGAGTTCTTATAATTCTTTGAGATTAGTACAATGAGGAAATACAAAGGCCCAGAGAGGATAAATAATTGTTGATGTTATATACTGTAAGTATGAATGCTAGGATCTGATCCCAGATTTCCTGATCATAGTTTTCCCACTACACTACATTGTCCTTCAACTTTTAAAAATTGAAGTAGCTAGTTCACAATTTAAAAAAAAAAGGTCTTTCTTTTATTGATAATTCCATTGTTAGTTTTACTCATATACCTGACCTATCAACCTACACTTGTTCTATAAAGCAATGTAATGGAGAAAATTAGATAAGACATGAAGAGATTTCTCTAGTCAGTAATTCTATTAAGTGCTGTATGTTTTCACTTTGATACAGCACTAGTGTAACTGTCTCATAATGGACAAATACAAAGTCAGTCCCTTATGTTGCATTCATAAGCAATGACTATAAAATTATGGGATTGTTAAACAAGCCTCTGTTGTCAAATGGACCTTAGTCTTTAAATAATCATCCTAGAAGACTACTCACTTATTCCAGAAACCCAGTGGTTAGTCCTTGCTTATATCTTGCCTTCTTTTTTGCATTTGCCTTCATAGTCAGCTAGTGAACAACACAAGTAATATAGCTATCCGTTATTTGGATATACAAATATCATGTTATAAGAAAAGAGGTATGACCTCTATTCACACACATTTAGTCTACCAGTTTGGCTTGGATTGATTTCTGTTAATGAAAATCAAATTCATTCACTTAAAAACAAAGATTTGTCCCTATTTTAGCATTCAAGTAAATATTATGCCTCCTCTGAACAAATCCATGATTGTACAGATTTTGTCTAAAAAGCAGTGATGAAAATGCATTTAACCCTAAAGGATTATGTTGTTCTGCATTAATATGGTCACATTAATGGCAAGGAAATTAACTGAAAATAAGTGCGTTTGTGTTTGCTTTTGATTGAGAAAGAAGATGCACTAGTTTTAGTATTAATGCTTGATTGAAATGATTTATTTGAAATGAAATTATTCAGTTCATTTGATATTCCTTGAATTCATTGTTAGTGCTTGTGTAACTGTGACCCCAAGGGAAAGAAGGGTAATTTGGGCACTTTCATAATGTAAGCATTCCCTATGGCTTTAGTTGCCACTTAGTGTACAGTTCACTTAAGAGGAAAGTCAGAATGTACCAGACTCTTAGATGAGATCTGTTCTTCCGTGCCAGCATCAGTATAATATTAAAGACCTTAGGTACCCCATGAAGATGTTCTCTACCATATCCCCTTTCTTCCACTTTGCCCATCCTCGGATCCATTTCCCCTTAGTCTTTAGTATGATTCTCAATTTTTTTTTTTTGCAAAGGTGCATTTTCCATACCGTTAATATGTAACACTAATTATGCCTATATATGTATGTGTATATATGTATATACCAATACGTATGGCCTTAATTGAACAGGTTTGTACATTTATCTGCCTACTAATAGAGTTATAAGCCTTGAGTTCTTCAACTTTTTAAACAATTGGGCCCTTCCTTTTGTAGGGGACTCTTCCCATGGATTTTAACATATTACTTTCTCTTGAATCTCCTCCTTCCTAACTGACCTCTCCCTTTCAATCCACTTTTCTTGTTCATCATCTGTCTCCTCTACTCAGAATGAATGCCTCTCCTGACTTTTCATTAGCCTTCTTTTGTTCTCACTCCACAATTTCTCCCATGGTGATCTCATGCTTTCATGAGGTCAAATATCATCTCTTTTCACATAGTTCTTAGATCTCACATCCACCTTTCATCATTTGTGAACTTTAGTCTCTACCTCCAACATCCTATTGTATGTCTACATCTGAATGATCAATTGAGATCTCAAACTCAGAATGTCCACAATGGAATCCCTGTTTCTTCCTAAATGTACCTCTTCTACAAACTTGCCTATTTCTGTCATTTGCTACCATCTTTCAAATAATCCTTATTAATAACCTCAGAGATTCCCTTGGTTCTTCTCAACCCCTTCTTAAAAATGATTCAGTGGCTGTCTCTGCTTCTAAGATAACAATCATAATTCTTTAGGATGGCGCTTAAGGACAGAATCTGGCTCAAACCTGACTTTTGAGCCTCATCCAACATTGCTCCTCTTCATGCACTCTATTTTCCTGGCAAACAGGACCATCAATATTCCTGGAAGCCAGCCTTCATAGGACCACCTTCCCCCAATTCAGTGACTTTGCACAAACAGTCTGCCACACTTGGAATGTCTTCTCAGTGCTATGGTTCTTTCTTTTTGGTTCTCCTATGTTCAGCAAAAGTAAGACCCTTCCATTTTCTGCCCTGAAACCCCCAGTTGTTGACACACTCGTCCTCCTCAAATGATTTTATATTTATGTATCTCTGACAAAATTGTATGCCATTATTCCACCCCATAGACTATAAACTTCTTTACAGTAGTGCCAGTCTTATTTTTATTTTTGTATCACTAGTGTCAGATGAGTGCCTTGAGCACAGTGGCTACTTAATAAATATTTATTGAATTTTGGGCCTATTATAAGAAATGTATTAAGTGTTGGAGATACTTTAGATGAAATAATATACAGATTTTGGCATCAAAAAGCTCATATTCAATTTCTTAACTGTCTCTTTTTTCACTGTCTCTCTTTTTCCTTATCCTCTAACATCTTCATGTCTCTATTTTCCACCCTTGCTCAAACTTTCTTTCCTCCCTTGTTTTTCCTTTCTTCCATTATTGCTTTATTTCCTTCCCCTTATTATTATCCATTTTGCATAGTAATAAATAAGTACAATACCAGGAATCTGGAGGCCTGGTTACAAATCCCGGCTCTGGCAATAATTGTCTTTTTTAACTCCAAGCCAGTCATCTATTTCTATGGTCCAGCTGACTCATCCATGAAATGAGAAGATTAGAGTAGGCTCTATGGTTTCTAAGGTTTCTTTCAACTTTAACATTCCATGACATTGGACAACATTTTATGAATCTTATTCTTTGCTTATCTTCCCCAGCAGTCTCTAAATCTTGACTATCTATCCAAAAGATATGTTATTTCCTTATAATCATCATTTATCTTTATGTCTCCATTGTTAGCAAACCATTCACTACACCTATAGAATATGTCCCAATCCCACAGCTACCATCCACCTGAGTAAACAAAGGAAAACATCTTTCATTGTAATATTGGATTTCAGACTATCTCTAATAAGTTCTTCTGCATGTATTAGAGATCACAGCTACTATAGGAATGAGATATTCTAGACAGAGTTCTAGCACCAAGCTATATCCATCTAGGCAAATGACCTATCTTTCACTATCTCTTATCTGTCATTGTGTGAATTATTTAGATATTTGTGGGCTAATATATTTGAATACTTACTATTCTGTCTTTAAAATATTTGGCTCAGGTTTCCTTGGATTTTATGAATACATTGTTAACTTGAATTTAAGATATAAATAGCAAATCATTCTAGAAGACCACCTCATGAATACCGATATTTATGACAATAGTACAGCTTGTTTGTGGATTGTCATTGAGTCATGTCTGACTCTTCATGACCCCATTTGAGGTTTTCTTGGCAAAGATACTGGAATGGTTTGCCATTTCCTTCTTCAGTTGATTTTACAAGTGAGGAAATGGAGGCAAACTAGGTTAAATGACTTGCCCAGGGTCACATGCTTGTAAGTGTCTGAGGCCAGATTTGAACTCTGGAAGATTAGTCTTCTTGACTCCAGGCCTGGTACTCTATCTACTGTACCACCTAGCTGCCTTATGTTTCTGTGTAATTCTAATGAAGAATAAAAATTTCATTTTTCTGAATCAATAACCTGTGAACAAAGATTTGGAGTGGGCCAGAGTATAAATCATTGTTTCATATATGGAAATCCTATCAAGTTTGAAAGGAACTATACATGTGAAACTGGATTAAGGAAGACTTTTTCCCCAAAAAAAACTATTTAGAGCTTAATTTTATTCAGAGCCAGGAAATGAATCTGGACATGTCTTAGGCCAAGACTTCTTCAATTTTGGTGTCATAGACACCTTTAGAAGTTTGATGAAACTTATGTATTGATTTTCAAAATATTATAGTTACATGTACAAAGTAAAATGCATAGATTTGAAAAGTATATACGTATACATACATATATATTTTATATACATACACACATATATATACATATGTATATATATATATATATATATATATATATATATAGTTAAAGAGCCAAGAACACATTGACCTTGGGTATTCTGGCTCAATTCAAGGTGTCTGGAGAGATCTCTTAAGAGTTCTGACATGATTTTGGCAGCTGAAATGACTCAAGAGAAATAGACAAATAGCCTAACATAGAATCTGCCTACAGTATATTTGAATTAAATGAAATTATTAATGAAATATTTAGTTGAACACCTGGTTAACACTTTAAGAATTTTTTCTTTCTTAACTCTATGCCTATTTATCATATTATTAAATTCCAATTGAAAACTTTTTCTTTCGAGCTCAAAAGGGGAATTATTTTAGCTTCCTTTAAAGGGAAATTTAGGGATGACTTGCCCAAAATATTTTGACCAGAAAGAATATTACACAGTTAAAAAAAAAAGATAATCTAAAATTGCCATTTTTTTACTGTAGTGTAGAGATTGAAAGACTTATGAAAGGATACTCACACTTGTCTGTTAATTATAATTATACAACCTTTCTTTCAGATTTCCATGTCATATATATTTCAGATTTCCATGTCAAATATATATATATATATATATACGTACATATATATACATATATATATATATACATACGTTCTAGTCATAAGAAATTTTATCATCATTTTCAATGTAGAACATGCTATTTCTAGCTTAACAACATTGGTTATTTTACCTGAAAATGTCTAGACTATAGGCATCAACTGCTTCTTTTGCATAATTAATCATCTTGGCTTTTTTTTATGGAAATGACAAATTTCAGCATTTCTTTTCAACGTAGTATGTCTATATTTATTTTATAGGATTTCAACAACTTATATTTATTGACTAAATAAAAAATAGTTTTCTTTTAAGAACAAAAAAGGTTATCCTTACTTCCACTGAAGGTACCTGAATAGTCCATGTAAATACCTGAGGTGTCTGTTTAGGATTCAAACTGTTCACATGAGTATACTTCAAAACTTCCATAGATCACTGATATGACTATACACTCCATCAGTTGTGATTACAGTGCCTGGAAAGCTTCTCACCTTGATGATTGTTGTATATGTTCTTCCACCTTTCATAGAGGATATAATAAGTCCTTTCTCAAGGGTTTCTAAATCATATATATGCAAATGCAAACAAACACACAAAGAGAGGGAGAGGGAGAGAGAGAGAGAGAGAAGAGAGAGAGAGAGAGAGAGAGAGAGAGAGAGAGAGAGAGAGAGTGCACACTTTGGCTCCCTGAATGTTGTCTTGTTCTCTAACCACCTGGCAGTCAATTTTTTTTTCTGATCATCTTATTCCTTATCTGAATAATGTTCCTTATGCTATTTTTTTTGTCATTTCTTTTGTGTAGATCAATGTTGGATGTGTGCTTTAGCCTGTTCACATATACCATACAATTCTCCATTGAACTTTAGTTCACACACAGCTCCAATATTTTGGAGACATTATTCCAATGTTTATAACTATTTGACACACACACATATTAGGCTAGCTGAAAATTGTAAAACATTATTGATTTAGACTGTATCTTTAATATTTCATGATGAATCTTTGATTTCATTGACAATGTGTATTATCTTCAAGAGTTCTGTTTATAATCCCTTTATATTATCCATCTTGCTATGTGGGAGGCATTGTGCTAAGTTCTGTGCAAACATTGCATCATTTGGAGATGATGGATAGACAGACAGACAGATAGATAGATAGATAGATAGATAGATAGATAGATAGATAGATAGATAGATAGATAGAATCAGTTTCCTCATTTGTATATTACCTATATGTCCTTGGACACATCATTTCATCTCCCTGGGCTTCAGTTTTCTTATCTTTAAAATGATGGAGTTGGACTAAATGTCATGACAGCCATTTTTTTCTGTGATCTTTTTGATGAGGATCAGATGGAAATGGTTCTGAGAAAATTCATTATCTTACTATAATTATTCTATTTTCACTGTATCATTACTATTACACAGGGGGATAAAATAACTTCTTTTCTTATTCACTGAAAGTATAAGTATGTATGTTCATCTTCTGTAGGCTCATTGAAAATTTCTCTAGGGCAGCTTGGTGGCACAGTGGATAGAGCTCTGGCCTTGAAGTTAGGAGGACCTGACTCAGACACTTGGACATTTACTAGCTGTGTGACCCTGGGCAAGTCACTTAACCCCAATTGCCTCACCAAAAAGAAAAGAAAAGAAAATTTCTCTAGTAGCAGATGGAACCGCACAGAGAATAAACATTTCTTCCTACCTCCTTTATGCTTTTGATAACTTTATCTAGGGCCCTAGATGTTGAAGATTCCCCCAATTCCTTGAAAGATTATAAATATATGGGACAGTGACATAGATTCAAAATGATTTTAAAATTTTATAAACTAATCTTATGTCTGAATAATTGTACATAACAATTGTCTGTAATAATGGTCTGATTCCAGTACAGATAATAAATGAATTCTCTAGGATATTTTGAGGTTTGTATTTGAACTGTGAGAAACTATCAGTCGGTCTGTGAAATATACTGAACTTTTAATGTACTTTTTTTTTTTCAGATGTGGAATAGTTCAGTGACAATTGTCAGTCCTTCATCCATTTATTTTTTTTTTCTTATATGAGTTTTTAGGGAAATCTCTTTTCAGCAGTCATGAATATCATTGAGTAGGTCCTATAATGTTCTGAGACTTGATAGAATCAGTACAATGTCATCTGCAAAGATCATCTTCCCAAGTGTCTCTCCATTAGGGAATCCTTCGTCCTTAAGGGACTGTAAGCTAGACATTCTCCATAACCATGGCAAACACTTCAGATATGTGTATATCTCCGTAAATTACTACTTCCTTGATATTATGATTATTGGACACATCTCTAATTGTATTTATAAGTTAATCTCATGTAATAATCCCTTATCTCCGAAAGCCTGCTTATTGGAGATCTTACTCTTTTTCAGATTATACATTTCCTTAGTGATATCTGCTATGTAACTTCCTGAATGAAGGTCATCATTGGATATTTTATGTAAGAGAATTTATATTAGCATGAATTTTATCATCACCCTTTCACTTACCCACAACTTTGATTCCTCAGAGATTGTGGTGTTAACAAGATTCACAAATATGAAGCATTGCTGAGAGTGTATTTTTTATTTTTTATTTGAAAAGCTGTGTCTTTGTATTGTGGAAAACTTTAAGATTGTTAAGAATACTGCAGTTTTCCAAATATAGCTTATTCCCTTCCTTCTATTCAATATGGCACCAGTTTCTTGTTCATTTGCAATAGACAGTATGTAAACTCTGAGAGACTAATTCAATATACAACCATTTAACTACATACTATTGTCTGGGTAATAAATATTTCTGATCCTTCAGTTTTTCCTGTTTGAATTGTTAGGCCAATCTTTTTGGAATAATCACATATCTCATTGAGCAGACCCTGTTATATTGTGTCTGTCCTGCAATCAGCAGAGTATATTCAACAAACAAAATATCTTGAGGAATTCACCTTTTGTAGGGAATCTTCTATTGTACTTACACCTTATATAAGTTGTCCTACATGCCAATGGTAAACAGCTAATAAAACTTTCATAACAGTATGTAAAAGATCTTTGCTTAACAAAATACAAACTTATAACAACATGTTAAAAAGATTCAAATCTTTAGATATTCCATAAAATCCATTCTTACATGATTCAACCAACATAGAAGAATACTTTCATCTGCATATTCTGTCACCACTTAACATAATAATAGCTACTAGGATTATGTGGGGAAAATGTCTACAAACTTTATCATCCTATCTAATCCAATACCCTTTTTTTTCCACAATGATTTACTGTAGAATGAGTACCGAAATATAAGTAAATAACAATCTCATTCTGGTAATACCTTTTTTTTTATGATACTTCCCTAGAAAGCCAATTAAAGAATCATTTACATATGTATTTGGATTTTTTTTTTTTGCACTTAGCAAGTGTGAATTGGTAGAATGCTTGGGAAATAGAGGTTTTGTCACCTGATATCCCTGCCTGCCAAAATACAAACATCTGGACAATGTGAAAAGAATATAGATCCAATTCATGTGTTGTTCATATCACAACAAAAGCATTTAAATGGATACTATATCTTAAGAAAAATGCCTTTCAAAATATGTAACTGTAAAACAAACAAACAAAAACAATTTGAACATTTTAACAAAAAATATAAGCCTTCAGAAAAAAATATCACTATTTAAACATACCATGCAGCTGACTTGCCAGATAACATCTCAAGGAATATTACAATTTAACAACAACGAAGCATAGTTCACTCAGCCAAAATGCTCCTAAAAGTTGGCATTGATGAATGCATTGCACCTGATTTCCATGTTACTATTATTTTTCTTACACATTTATTGAAAGAGACAGACCTACAATTGTTAAGACTGATTTTCTCCCTATCATAATGTATTTATAGATCCAAATAAACATTATCTAAGAAAATATGCTAATTTGTGGGTGTTTTTCCCCCAAAATCTAATGCCCTTCAAAATGTAAAACATTTCCCTAAGAGGAAAAATTATTGTTAAGAAAAACCATAAACATGCCAAAAAAAAGACTGTGAAAAAAAAAGTGAAACAAATACTGTAATGTATTCCTATGTACTAGAGATTTATTTTTAGGGTTTTTTTTAATATATTATTTTCTCAAAAATGCCAAGTTTAAAATATCTCAAGTAGAATAAAATTGAGTTATCAAAAAATATAATGTTCTATTCACTTAATAATATAGTGAAAAAAACAAAACAAAACAAAAGAAACAGGTACTGGCAAAATTGAACCAAACTTTCCTGTCCATAAAAATAAGCCTCATATGGTTATCTAAAGAAAATATGCTAATTAAGGATAATTGTGTTTCTTGCATTTTAAATTTGTGTACACAAGTGTTTCCATCTATGTTTCTAACTTTATTGACATATATCTATCTTTATTTTAGAAATAGAAAAAAATTAGATGAATAGATATATTATGTCACAAACTTTTGCACAAGCTTTCTTCCATGTTTGGAATGTGCTCTGTCTTTAATTCCGGTTCATGGAATCCTTAGTTTCTTTCAAACTCTGATCCAGTGCCACATTCTACAAGAAGGAGACCTCAGCTGCTATGATAATGGAATGGAACAAGGATTTATTGAAAGTGCCAAGCATAGTACTCAAGGGCTTATAAATATTATCTCATTTGATCCTTGTATCTCATTTTTACATATGATCTATTTAGTTATGTGTGTAATGTCTATCCTAATAGAATGTGTGTTCCTTAAAGTCATCAAGTTAGCAAGTATTTACTAACTATGGATATTTGCCAGTATATGTATTAAGTGCTGGGGATACAAAGAAAGAGGGGAAATTAAAAACAAATAAAAACAAACAAAGGAACAAAAAAAGCCCCTGTTCTCAAGGAGCTCATGACAGATTGAGGTAGAGAGCAGGCAAACAACTATACAAAAGGTCAGAGACTGTTTCATTATATGTTTTTTATATTATATTCATTATATTTTGCAGATAAATATTTCTCAGCTAAATAATTGTCACAGAAATAGGAAGCAAAGCTGGTCATTTCAGCGTTTTGTTTCCATCATATTATGTACCTTTGTCATTAATATAACAGATTCTTGAAGAATTTAATAATAATAAATCAAATTTATATAGCTCTTTACATTCTCTTCAGTCTGGCATCTAGGCACAGCCCTTTGATGTAATAGAGCAGAGAGGCTAGTTTTCAAGTATCCAACATACTTGGGTCAGAGGGTAATTGCTCAAAAAAAAAAAAGAGTGGTTTAATTTTTACAATAACTGGGAGCATGACATTTAGAAGGAATTGGAGTGGGACAAGAGATACCAGAAGAGATAGGCAGATAGACAATCATATACTATAAATACTATCATTTCAGTCATGCCATATTATAGTGAATACATACTATATGATAGCATATATAACTTTAACTTCTCTGAACCTCTTCAACCATAAATAGAGGATTTTCTAATTGGATTAGATGATCTTTAAGATATCTTCAAGTTATCAATCCAATTTTTGAATCCATTCATGCAATTTTTCTTCACTTTGGTAGATTTTTCATGTAATTGGTAGAAACATTCATCATCAATTGTTAACCTTCTTGTGATGAGCCTCTCAAAACTTACCAGGTTTTATGATTAGATGACAGACTTCTCATCTAGAACTGCTCTTGTACTCAAAAGCTTTAAAAAATTAGAGGGACCTATAACAGCTTGTACTCTCATGGTAAAACCTTCAAGAATCAAGGTCACTTTCATGACACAGCAAGTGTGTGTATATGTGTGTGTGTGTGTCTGTGTGTGTGTATAAACATATGTATATATTATATACACACATACACATATATAAACATATGCACATTACGGATACCCACTAGACTACTTGCTCACTTATTTAAAGGGATGGAATCATTCTAGAATTATAGATAAAATGATCCTTGTAATTCCCCAATACTCATCCCTCAGTTCTAATGAAATACCTGTTGAGGTGTAAATAAATGTGTTTTTAGAAAATATACTGTTTCTGCTTGAGATGTTTCCAAAATGTTATTGAGTGCATTCCCAAGAGTCTTGTGAGCTTGGTATTTTGACATTTATTCACTCTGATCCTCTACAGTTAGCACTTTTTTAGTGCAGAAGACTATATAACTCTTTGTGCCCTTCAGGCTCAAGAGATTTGTTTCTTTCTTACAGCAAAATAAATAGATTTTTCTAACTACCTACATTTTGCTTAAAGTTTGATTTTAAAAACTTAGCATGATGAATTTGAAATTTTCTTTCAGATATCTATTAATTTATCTGCTTTATAATTATAAGTTTACATTCTCTCTCTTATCTTTGAAATACAACAGGAAAAATACATTTTAACTGTTGTGAAGATACTTTAGAAAAAAACTAATATTAATAGTCTTTAAAAATAAGTAAAAATATATATTGTTTCACCTTAAAATGACATTTGTAATATATAATTTAACAAAGTTGGTTATAAATAATATCTGTCATACTTTAATCATACACATTTTTCACAGTAATGGTAAGCTAAGTATTGAAAGGCCTATAAGCAAAGCATACTATTTTATTCATTTTTAATCAGTAATATAATTTATTTATGATCCAACATGTAAAATATTAGTTTTATTATTTTTCTACAAATGTATTCCCTTTATTCTACTTTTTTTTTTTAAATTTTCCTTCCTGGCTCCTTTTTTTTCTCCTACTTTAAAAGAATGGATGTCCTTTAAGGCACTATTCATGGCCCTCTGTTCTTGTTCCATTCTCAACCATTGATGCTTTCACTTACATCATTTCAACAATTACCTCTATTGATTGATACTTTGATGAAGTTTTTATACAGTATACTGTATTATCAATACTGATTGGATATATCTTTGTTTTCATTGGTATATTTCCATATTATGCATTGTGATGCTCTATGTTTTCTTGTTCTGTGTGATTCTTATCAATCTCTTTTTTTATTCTTCATGGGCAATTGATCAAATTAAAGAGATGATCATTTGTGGTCATTAAGCAGTTTGAAAACACTGTCATTTCTTAAATGTAATTTAGCCCAATCTACAATTTCTATGTAATTATAACCACTAGCTCATATGCAGGGCCTGTAACCCATTTTCGTCCTGCCTCCTCTTCCTTCTCCTCTTCATTCTCCTTTTACTCTTCCTCTCCTCCTACTCTTTCTCTTTTTCCTCCTCATCCTCTTCATCCTTATTCTTGTCCTCCTCCTTCTCTTCCTCCTCATCCTTGTCCTCCTTCTCTTCTTCTTTGTCTTCTTTCCCCCTCCTCATTCTTTTTTTCCCCCCTATCATCTGTCTATTCAGACTAAATCAACAGGCTGGCAGTTTTACCATTTATGATTCACTGTTATATTCAGAGTTGATTGTTGAACTATTTTTTCTGCATTGCTGCAGATTTTACTTTGGATGCTTGGCCAAAAGCAAGAGTTTCATTCAATTAATACAATCTGAATAAATAAGAGAAGCATTCAAGGAATCTTCCTCTTAATAGAGAATCCTGGTTTTCTTTGTAAGCTGCCCAAGGCAACTTCCATGGTAATGGAAAATCTTAGGTTACTATCTGTTCTCCTGTTTTACACCAATGGATCATTGAATAAAATTATAAATGTGGTGACATCCAATATATCACAAATGCATGGGAGGTAGCTCTTTTGAAAGTAGAATGTAGAGTTTCATTTTGTTCTGCCAAATCAAATGCTCCTTTTAAATAAATTAATATGGAGCAGACAGAGGAAGAGCTTCAGTTTTCCACCATGCTCAAGCAACTGTAGGACTGAAAAGATATGGTACACTATAGGAAATAGTTGAAAACCTGCCTATTTCCTGGGTCTCATGCTTCCAGCAAGTATGCCTTCACTGAATGCATAGACCATTCTCATAATGGTTTTATAGAAATAGGCAAGCAAACATATAATTCAAAAGATGTTTACATTTTCTTAATGGCTTTTTTGTTTATTTTTGCAAAAGAACCATGTGAACTCTTTAATTCTTTTGGACTTTGCATCTCTGTGTAGAAAATTAAACAATATTTGAGCTTCTTTTAAAAACTTATCTCTAGCTCATTTTTTTCCTATATGTAACATCTATACTGATTCTTAAATGTGTATCTCACCTCAGCCTTAATACATTCAAAACACATCATATTGCTTAATACCTAGTAGCCTCTACTAAGAGACTTGCTTAAAAAATCTTTCTGTGTTTTTAAAAGAGAATATATTAATTTTATCTCCTTTAGTATTATCAAATTAAAATGTATGATCATCACCAAAACTTTCTAATTAAAACTATTCCATAAGAAGAACTGATTTTTTTTCCCACTCAATCTTGGCTGTGATTATAATAAATTTTGGCTAAATTTACCCTGAGCAACGCTACTTTCTAATATTCTCTAAGAGTATGGTTTGCAGTATAATCAGGGCTATTGTTTCTCTCTTTGGTAAACTTGATTTGCTTGCTCTACATCTGCTCTTAGTGAGAGAAAGCTTCAAGGTGACCACAGGACTACGGTCAGACTTTGAAGACTGGGTAAGATTTAGAGAGGAGAAAGTGGAAGGATGAGCATGTAAAAGAGTAGATAACTATGCCATATTAATCTCTCATTCTTCCTCCCTTCCCACCCCACCCTGTCTCTCTCCCCTACCTTCCCTCTCTCCCTCATCATTTTTTTGCACTTCTAGTTAGTACCACATAGTTTTGTCACAATTGTTTTCTGATTTTGTGCATGTGTGTGTGTGTGTGTGTGTGTGTGTGTCTGTGTGTGTGTGTGTTACTTTTATCCTCAAAGCTTCTTAATGATAGGGATCATTTTTCTTCTATATCCCATAGAGCCTAACATAGGACCAAACTCATAGTAGATACATAATGAATATGTGATTCTGCACTCATCTGCCCCTGTCTATTCTTCCAGTAGTATTTTATAGTTTTTGATAAATATTTTACAAATACTGAAGGTGGATATATTTCTATGAAGGTACATATAAAATATTAAGGTAAAATTAAAATACATTTTAGAAGAGATATAAAGAAAGCAATATGGATAATAAACATCTTCTAAAATAATTTCTAACTACTATTTTTTCCTTTTAAACACAACTGAGGAATATACACACACACACACACACACACACATATATATATATATATATATGCACACATATACATATGTTTATCATTCTAAAATATCAGGTATAAAGATATACTAATATCTACAAAACTTTGTTTTGTGATATTTTCTTTCTCATTATTAACATTACTAGAATTATTGTTTTTGGTGGCATCATAAATCTGTTCAATGGCAAAGGTAGGGTAGCTGCTACAAAATAAAAAGATACTACATTCAAAAGTGCCAGATAGCCTCTGCTAATGCATTGTCTCATTCAGCTTTCTGCTATTTTCTCTGTATTTAAAATAATTTTTATTTCCTTTTACACTTCAAATAAGAATGTGCAGGAGCTAGGTAAAACTTATGGAATTAAATTAATTTTCACTTTCTTACCTGAAAGCACATTCTTTTTTTCATGATATCCACATACCATCTGTTCAATATTTATTATGGGTCACTGTCACTGGAAAAAAGAAAATAGAGAAAGAAGGATGTTTGGATTCCACCCTCTACTCCACTCCCCCTTTTACTGATCATACACTTAAAAAAAAACTATCAAGGGTCAGAGATGAAAAATTAGCACTTTGGTGGGCATTATGGCACATTACATTAGATAATTATCTCTACCTTCCAGTTTCTCTGTCATTCCCTATCCCCTAAATGCTTCTCTTTAGGATGTTCAAGAAATGTGGTGTATGACTACACATTATTAGTATTATCTCTTTCTAATTAGATGAGAGGAAGTAAAATCCCTCTGGCCCTGCTATGTCTAAAGATGCTATTCCCATGATTCCCTCTCTCTCATCTGCTAACAATATGTACAGATTTTTCTGTGTGAACACAATTCAATGTTTTAATCTATATTTGGCATGACTTCTTTTTCCCCTTCTATTTGTTTATTTGCAGCACTGTTGCTGGGAAACTAATAGAGAACTATAGAATATAGTCCACTCAAGCATGGTTTATTTTAATGCATTAAGGTCATAAAAACAGAAAGTGAAAATTTACTTAATATCCTGACACTCCTCCTTCAAACAATTGCCCAATTAATAAGTAGTACTGTACTCCCAAAATAAAGATACAGAATGATGAAATTCTTTCTCTTTCCTATTGACCTTTTTCTCAAAGTCTTAGTGAAATGGCCAAATTTGACTTATTTCTTTTCTGGTGCTAAATATGATTCTCTCATTGTCTTCTTTGTTGTGAACCAGTTCCTCTATCATGATATCCAGAGTGCTCTTTGAAAGTTCTTCTTTTTTAATTAACTTCTTAATGTTTTGTTTTCTTTCCTTCCCTCCTACCCTTTATTATGTGGGAAAATGTTGGCAAAGGGAAGACTTCTGTGGAAGAATATTTTTAATTCTGCATCACTTAATTTTACTGATTTGTGGAAATTCACTCATAATCAATCTTAACTGAAATTTTCAGTAAAGCATAATTTATCTCATGTAAAAATTTAAGATTACATTTATCTAGTAGAGTGATCTATAGTCTTGAAAATTCATAGGTTTGAGGTAAATCTGAACCATCCTAGCTCTGTCTTAGAGTGTTCTGTTTTCTAAGGGTATACAATGCCAGGCATGCTTTTGAGTTTCGTTACTTGAAGAATAATGCTCCAGGAAAAAAACAAATGACTATCAGTTGTGTTGCATTAAAATAATAATTTTTGTCTAAATGTTAAAAAAAAATTAACCTTGGAAACAAATGATAACTATGAGGAAAGAACCAAAGGATGAAAATATTAATTCAAGAAAGGTGACTGGCTGGAATGTGGGAATGGAGGTATAATGGACTAATATTTACAAACTAGAAACTTGGAGCATGAAACTAGTCTGCTGAGAGACAAGCCTGGGATGGATGAAACTAGTAACCCCATATTTATTTGTTATGACATTTCATTAAATTTAATTTCAATGTATACTAGACACCTTCTTGTATATTACTCTTTTTAGTTTTTATCTCTGATATTTTTTTCATAACACTGACCACCTGCTTGACCCCAGGGGCCTCAAAACTGACCAGAAAACTCAGTTTTTCTATATGTTTCCATACTAAATTATTTACTTATATCTTTAAATTGTATTTTATTTAACTATATTATATCATATTTTCAGCATGGATTAGTTGAAAGAACACTGTGTTGGGAACAAATCCTGACTTTGGGGTCACAGGACATGAATTCAAATCACTGAGTTCTGTCACTGACTACTTACATGACATTGGGCAAGTCTCAACCTTCTGGATCTTAGTTTTCTCATGTATAAAAAGGAAGAGATTAGACTAGATATCCTTTAAGGTTCCATTCAGCTCCAAATCTATAATCCTATTATTCAATTAAAATCCTTTCCAATTGTATATCTGTCTTTTTTAATCCTGTGACATAGGTCCTAGGCCAAACTCTATCACTAAATACCTATGTGACTTTAGGTAAATGATTTAAATTCTTGGATCCTCATTAGAAAAAAAAAAATGAAAGTGATTAATGATCCTCCTCTTTCCTCCTCAGAAAAAAACTTCATAATAATATAAAATTGCATTTAAAAAGAAAATAACTTAATTTCTTATGAGAGTCTAAGTTATCAATCAATCAATAAGAATTTAATTACCTACTTTGTGTGTGATATGGCTAACATGGAAATATGTTTTATATGGTTTCACAGGTATAATTAAGATCATTTTGCTTTCCTTCTTAATGGGTAGGTGAGGTATGGGAGAAAGGTAGAGAATTTTAAACTCAAATTAAAAAAAAAAACATTAAAAATAAACAATAAATTGAAAAAATCCTCAGGCAATAAATTGTACTTGAGAAATCATGTTGCTAGATGATCTCAAAAGAAGAATAGAGGGGCAGCTAGGTGGTGCAGTGGATATAGCACTGGCCCCGAAGTCAGGAAGACTCGAGTTCAAATCCAGCCTCGGACACATGATTCTCAATAGCTGTGTGACCCTAGGCAAGTCACTTAACCCCAATTGCCTTGGCAAAAAAAAAAAAAAGAATAGAATCATAGGGAAGAAGAAAATACTGGGAGAAGGAGAAAAGTGAGAGAAGAAATGGTGGAAATTATCTTTTTTGAATTTCTGTAATATTTCTGAAAAACACAATGATCTCAAGTATTCTTGCTAAAAACATACTCTGACATGCTAACAACATGCCAAAGAAACGAGATATCCGTGACGGGGACACTGGCAACATGCTAAGAACATGCGGTGACATGCTAAGGGCATGTGGTAGCAGGGTGAGACCGCGTGATGGCGCTGTGGTTAGTGTTCAGCTGTGGTGTGCCGCGCTGCCACGCTGCAGGGTCTCGGGGAAACATGTGACACGCAACAAAGACACCACAGCCAGCAAGCATGCCATGACAGTCTCACAACATGCTAAGTACATGCTTCGACATGCTATCACATGCTAAAAACATGCCAAGACACGAGAGATCCGTGACGGGGGCACTGACAACATGCTAGGAACATGCGGTGACATGCTAAGGACATGTGGTGACAGGGTGGGACCCCGTGGTGGCGCTGTCGTTAGTGTTCGGATGTGGTGTGCCGCGCTGCCATGCTGCAGGGTCTCGGGGAAAGGCGTGCCACGCAACACAGACACCGCAGCCAGAATGCATGCCACGACACTCTCACAACATGCTAAGAACATGCTCTGACATGCTGCCACATGCTAACAACACACTAACAACATGCCAAGGACACGTCAGATCCGCGACAGGGGACAGTTGGAACATGCTAAGAACATGCGGCGACATACTAAGGACATGCTCTGACATGCTAGCCACATGCTAACAACATGCCAAGGACACGAGAGGTCCGTGACGGGGACACAGGCAACATGCTAAAAGCATGCTCTGACATGCTACCACATGCTGCCACATGCTAACAACATGCCAAGGACACGAGAGGTCCGTTACTGGGACACTGGCAACATGCTAAGAACATGCGATGACATGCTAAGGGCATGCGGTGACATGCTAAGGGCATGTGGTGACGGGGTGGGACCCCGTGGTGGCGCTGTCGTTAGTGTTCGGATGTAGTGTGCCGCGCTGCCACGCTGCAGGGTCTCGGGGAAAGGCGTGGCACGCCACAAAGACACCACAGCCAGCAGAAGTGGCACGACAGTCTCACTACATGTTAAGAACATGCTCCGACATGCTACCACATGCTAGCAACATACTAACAACATGCCAAGGACACGAGAGATCCGCGACAGGGGGACAGTTGGAACATGCTAAAAACACGCGGCGACATGCTAAGGACAATCCCTGACATGCTAACGACATGCTAACAACATGCCAAGGACACGAGAATCCGTGACAGGGACGGTGTCGACATGCTAAGAACATGCGATGACGTGCTAAAGGCATGTGGTGTAAGGGTGAGTGTTCAGCTGTGGTGTGCCACGCTGCAGGGTCGCGAGGACACATGTCACACGCAACAAAGACACCGCAGCCATCAAGCATTCCACGACAGTCTCACAACATGCTAAGAACATGCTCGGACATGCTATCACATGCTAACAACATGCCAAGGACACGAGAGATTCGCGACAGGGGACAGTTGGAACATGCTACGAACATGCGGCGACATACTAAGGACATGCTCTGACATGCTAGCCACATGCTAACAACATGCCAAGGACACGAGAGGTCCGTGACGGGGACACAGGCAACATGCTAAAAGCATGCTCTGACATGCTACCACATGCTGCCACATACTAACAACATGCCAAGGACACGAGAGATCCGTTACTGGGACACTGGCAACATGCTAAGAACATGCGATGACATGCTAAGGGCATGCGGTGACATGCTAAGGGCATGTGGTGACGGGGTGGGACCCCGTGGTGGCGCTGTCGTTAGTGTTTGGATGTAGTGTGCCGCGCTGCCACGCTGCAGGGTCTCGGGGAAAGGCGTGGCACGCCACAAAGACACCACAGCCAGCAGAAGTGGCACGACAGTCTCACTACATGTTAAGAACATGCTCCGACATGCTACCACATGCTAGCAACATACTAACAACATGCCAAGGACACGAGAGATCCGCGACAGGGGGACAGTTGGAACATGCTAAAAACACGCGGCGACATGCTAAGGACATGCTCTGACATGCTAAGGGCATGTGGCGACAGGATGAGACCGCGTGGTGGCGGTGTGGTTAGTGTTCGGCTGTGGTGTGCCGCGCTGCCACGCTGCAGGGTCTCGGGGAAAGGCGTGGCACGCAAATTACTCTACAGAATGGTTGAATCACTTCAGAACTCCACCAATAGTGCATTAATGTCTCGTTTTTTTCCCACATCCTCTCCACCATTCATCATTTACCTTTTCTGTCCTATTAAGCAATCTAATAGGTATGAGAGAGTACCTCAGAATAATTTTAATTTGAATATCTCTAAGGAACAGAGATTTAGAGCATTTTTTTCATATAGTTATAGATAGCTTTGATTACTTCATCTGAAAACCGTTTGAAAATTTTGATCATTTATCTATTGGGTAATGGCTCTTATTTTTATGAATTTGACTCAGTTCTCCATATAATTAAGAAATGAGGCATTTATCATTGAAACTTGCTTTAATTTTTTTTCACAGTTGCAATTGCTAAATGTATTTTCCTCCATTTTCTTCCCCTCCATTTACTGTATTATCTCTCTCTTTTCATACTCTTCCTCAAAATGTTTTGCTTCTGGCTACCACCTCCCCCAATATACACTTCCACACTTTTTCTTACCCCCGTCCCCTTCTTTCTTGTAGAGTATGATGAATATCTATACTATTCCCTCTTTGAGCCAATTATGATGAAAGAAAGTTTCACTTACTTGCCCCCACAACCCATCCCTTCCCTTCCACTCTAAAATATTTTTCTTGCCTTCTTCTAACTGTACTAATAAGAAAGGGGTTTTTTTGAGTTATAAGTATCATCTTCCCATGTAGAAATGTAAACAGTTAATAAGGTTAAACTTATGATTTCCCTTTCCTGTTTACCTTCTTATGCTTCTCCTGAGTGTTGTATCTGAAAGTCAAATTTTTTATTCAGCTCTGGTCTTTTCATCAAGATTGCTCGAAAGTACTCTATTTCATTGAATATCCTTTTTTTTGCCTTAAGGATTGTACTAAGTTGTGCTGGGTAGGTGATTCTTGGTTGTAATTCCAGATTCTTTGCATTCCAGAATATCATATTCCAAGCCCTCTGGCCCTTTAATGTAGAAGTTGTTAAATCTTGTATTGTCTTGACTCTGGCTCTGTGGTACTTGAATAGTTTCTTTCTGGCTGCTTACAGTATTGTCTCCATGACCCGGGAGGTCTGGAATTTGGCTATAATATTCCTGGGAGTTTTCATTTTGGGACGCGTTGCAGGAGATGGTAGATGGATTCTTTCAATTTCTTTTCTACCCTCTGGTTCTAGAATATCAGAGCAGTTTTCCTTGATAATTTATTGAGAGATGATGTCTAGTTTTTTTTTTTAATCATAGCTTTCAAGTAGTCCAATAATTTTAAAATTATCCCTCTTGTACTTCTTTTATAGGTCTTTATTTTTCCAATGAGATATTTAACATTTTGTTCTATTTTTTATTGTTTCTTGATTTCTCATAAATTCATTAGCTTCTATTTGCTCAATTCTAATTTATAAGGAATTATTTTCTTCAGTGAATTTTCGTGCCTCTTTTTCAATTTCTACAATTTGGCTTCTCAATTCATTGTTCTCCTCATTGGATTTTTTCATACATCATTTACCATTTGGCCTATTCTGTTTTTAAGATGTCTTTTTCTTCTGTATTTTGTGTGTATGTCTTCTTTACCAAGCTGTTGTCTTGTTTTTCATTATTTTCTTACTTCATTCTCATTTCTCTTCCCAGTTTTCCTTGTACCTTTCTTATTTGATTTTCAGAATCCTTTTTGAGCTCTTCCATGGCCTGGGACCAATTCATCTTTTTCTTGGAGGTATTGAATTTTGGAGCTTTGATTTTGTTTTCTTCTTCTGAGTGTGCATTTTGATTTTCCTTGTCACCATAGTAACTTTTTATGGTCAGAATTATTTTTTATGTTCACTAATTTTTCTGGTTTATTTCTTGATTTTTAACTCTGATAAAGTGGGGTTCTGCTTCTACAATGGAGAATGAACTGTCCCATGCTATAGAAGTTTTGTGTAGCTGTTTTCAAGATACTTCCATGGACCTTTAAGTTTTCAGTTCTTCCAAGGCAGTATGATCAAAGCAGAGGTGTGGTTACTATTCTCCTGGCCTGTGCTCTGGTTTATGAGTGACCACAAATAATCTTTTCTGCCCTGGAATGATGATGACAGTCCTACTCCATTGCAGCTGCCAAGAGACCCCTGTAATCTATTTCTGATCAGTTGTTCAACCCCATAACATCTGTGGCCTGTGAGCTCTGGAAACCTGAATTGTACTGTGCTCCACTCTCACCCAGTGTGATAGACCTTTCCTGACAAAATTCTAAGTTGTCTTTGGCTGGAAAATTATTTTGCCCCATCTTTTTGTGGGTTTGCTCCAGAAATTATTTTATGGAATTATTTAAAGGTGTTCAGAGGCATTTTGGGGAGAGCTCAGGCAAGTTGCTGACTTTTCTCAGTCCTCTTGGCTCCACCTCTCAATTCTATCTTATTAAAAAGATTTAAGAGAAAATACTCTACTTAATATCTTGAGAAATTCTGGAATAGTGAACTCATTAACCAATGAAGATGTCAAAAAGTGATTTTTTGAAGGTTTGAAGGTGACTTTGGCAGTGATGTAAGTCATACACAAATTATTGTGTGCATGTGTGTATACATATTATGCCAAAAGCCTTAGTGAAGTTTTAAAAATATTACAATTTAAAACTTCACTAAGGCTTTTGGGACCCTCTGTGTATATGTGTGTAGATAGATAGTAAATATAGAAATAGTTATAGATATGTTTATATGAGAAACAGGTATATAATTGCATATTATAGTTACTCATAGCTATTTATACAAATTTATTCTGTATGTATATTGTCTAATATATAGGGATTTAATTATACTAAATAGTTACATATATAATTATGTAATATGAAAAAGTTATATATTTAACTATAGTTTTTTTTTACCATGACCAATGATAATAAGAAAGTCATCTCATATCCTTAAAATATCATTATGTTATTCTTCATTATCCTAGAAATTCAATATTACTCGATTCTGTTTGTCTTAAGATATTAAATAAAACCTCTTTTCTTAAAAGTTTTGCTTCTCATAACATCAATAAGTTATATCATTATAATGTATTATCTGATTATATAAATGTATTTAACAGTTTATCTTTCCTTGCATCTGGGTAAGACTTTCAGGCCCAGTGGAATTTTAAAAATTCCAAAACAGGGGCAGCTAGATGGCACAGTGGATAGAGCACCAGCCCTGGATTCAGGAGGACCTGAGTTCAAATCCGGCCTCAGACACATAACACATACTAGCTGTGTGACCCTGGGCAAGTCACTTAACCCCATTGCCTAGCCAAAAGAAAAAAAACTCCCAAAACATTATAATTTTTTGTAGTTTCATGAAACTGCCCAGATTTTAAAGATCCATCTGTATTTCTTACAATTGTTTTGGTATGGCATTGAATGAGAAAAGTTAATATCACCAGTAACATATGTATGTATGTATATCTATATATGTGTGTGTGTGTGTGTGTGTGTGTATATGTATGTATGTATATATGTATATATGTGTGTATGTGTATGTATATGTATATGTGTTTTCAAATATTAGTATTCTGGTCTTTGAATTTCCTTGCTCATGAGAAGCATTTTTTTTCAAAGCAACAACCCCTGAATTTTTCCTGTTCTTCTCATTGGTTTTCCAACTTCAAGAAATCTATGATATGCCACAGAAGAATTAAAAACAACTCCTCTAGCTGCCAATTTCCTCTTAAGGCTTTTGCTTGTATTACAAGAATTAATCACATTGTTTGCAAAAAAGGTTCTTAAAAAAAACTGCATTTTGCTTAGCACTTTGTTGAGACTGAGCTTGTTTTATTGAAGACTTCAATAGTACTTTAAATCCTTCACTTCTTCATACCAACAGCCCCTAAAATATCTGTAACAGTCAAAGAATTCTGTTCGTTGAGAGCTGCAAATTACATAATGTCCTTATAATGTAATATCCAATCTTAAAAACCAAAGAATAATACTACAAAAGAAAACAATGAAACCTTTCTGTGTCAAATGAAATCCATGCCAAACTAACTAAAAGAGAAACTCAATATGGTTTTATCTGAGCAACTTCAAATACCAAAACAGTTTAGTGTCAGTAGAAGCTCACATATATAACCATTGCTGTCACAAAATGAAGACTTCAGAATTATTGCTTGTCCCATGAAATCTTTACTTCACTGTAGGATATTTAGCCCAAATTGAGGAATAATTCACTATGCTAGAGAGGTCCTTCAAGTATTTTAAGATACCCCCATGGAGTAAAACCAGTTCAATGGAAAAATATTTTCCAGCAGGGAAGAATGATCTAGGAAGAGATACAGAAATATGACCTCTAGAATGGAGTAAGCATAGAATAGAAAGCCCTACAACACCAGGAGACATACCTGTAACTCCAGAGGAGTATGTTGCCTCTCTGCTCAGGTACCCTGCACATATATCCCCTACATGTGTGCCAAACTATAGCAATACCCTCATCACATATGTTCCTAGTGGAGATTTCCAGGCATGTTCACTTTTCCTAATGAGAGTGTGTGTTCATGGGAGAGTAAGTTTAAGTACTTTGGAAAGGAAAGAATGTTTTGCTGTACCTTTTGTTATTAAGCTATTTAATTAACTATATTCTCTTTAAAAACTTACTTCTTCTCTTCTCAATGAGTCAGGTAGGGAATGAGAGGTGGGAGAGAAACTGGAACTGAAAATAGAGTAAAATTGAATTTAAAAAAAGATTACTAGTAAAAACTTAAGGCTATAATTCATAGAAAATCATTACTCACTTAGCATCTAGAAATTTAGATTTTTGGAGTTTATATTTTCATTATAATTTCCTTTATCGTTTTTGTCTCAACAAAATTATGTCATATGTGCTGTCTAATTGTCCATCCTTCCTGCTAAATAACCAAAACACATGCATTTGGTCATGTGACCATGATGACATCTTTTAATCCTATGAGATGAGCACTATTCTATCCTTATACAATGGGCCAATAGGCTGCTGTGGCACTCTGTCTTCACTGTCATTATATATTCATTATATATTGCAACATTTGATACTGAATAGTATGTCAAGGACTAAATGGCTGTATTCCCTGTACTGAATAAGAGACCAAAAAATACTAGCTGCAAAGGAAGTTATCCATCTTGTAAAGGCCATACCACCAAATATCAGCATTAAACTGATGAAAGTGAGAAGAGCAGAGATGGGAAGATTTCATTTTCTTTATTTTTGCTGAGAAGAGAGAGCATTTTATTGACCAAAAAGAGGAACACAGAGTCTAGTGTATGCAACTATTGTTGTCTTTGTAGTTCTTCCACTGGCTGCTTGTACCCAAGTATTATCACACCCCTGTCATGGAACAAATGGATAAAATCATTGTTTACAAATGGATTGATATTTAGTTGTCAGCATTAGGAAGCAAAATAGCATTATACTTAAAATCTGTTTCCCTTTATTATTCATCTTAAAATCTTGATGATCTCTCTTTTGGCCTGTATAAGAATGGCAAATAATGATATAGCCTAGCTGTGAACAGCTAAGAAAAGTGATCAACATACACATGACCTCGATGTCTAGCTGTTACCTAGGGATTGCTTTGCAAAGGGCTCAAGTTGAAGAATTAGAGTATAAACTGAGGCTTTGCACAGAGCAATAATAGATATACATAAAAGCAAACAAAAATCTTTAAGACTTTATCATGTGAAAAGGGATATTCACAAGCATTTGCCTCTGTCCATTGGAACCAATTAATTGCTATTGTGGATGACATCATAGAATTACAAAGTATAAATAAAACTAATCATTTATTTAAACTTTTTTTTTTGAAAATTTTTTTCTCCTAAACAAATTCAGGTTCAACAAACAACAACATAACAAAGTACAAAAGACATTCAGAATGCTTTGGCATAATTGCCATTTTGTTATTATATATATATGGAAGTGAGAGATTTAACAGAGGAGATGCCCAGGAAGTGTAAAGAAAATATACTAAAAGAAGAAAGGGAAAAGAGAGGTGCCAAGTAAATCTTCTCATTCCCATCCCTTTCCACTTCCAATCTTCTGGAAATATTTTTGAGCATTGTTTTGGTTTGAGGGAGTGTTTCTGGGATTTTTACATCAAGGCAATTGAGGTATTTGAAGCAGAGAAAGATAATTACTGCTTGATACCAAACCAGAATATCTGGGAACAGCTCAGTTACGCACTTTGATTTCTTTCTTTCAAAACACTGCAAACAGCCTACCTTTGGGTACATATGTATAGAAAGTACTTGTTACATGGAAAGGCCAGAAAAGGCATAGATTGTATGTTGTGAAAAAGCATACCCAGATTAACAAAGCCTCGTAAGGCCATCTTGAAGACATGGATATTCATTGTAATTTAAATGACTTACTGAAATTGATTGCTAGAATCAGTGATAAATGCATACAATGGGCATCAAAATTACTTGCAAATTTTGCACTCAAAATATCTTGCAAGAAACAATTTAGCTTTTCATGGCATAGGATAACATTGTCATGTGTTTTGGGGGATTAAAAAAAACAGCTTGCCTGTTTTTAGTACTTGTTGCATTGTATTTGGCAGTTTAACACCAATGATTGTTTAGGGGAATCTTATTAAAATTATACTATAAGTAATCTAAGTTTAAGTCATTTGAGTGCCTTTTGTACATGAATAAAATTTGTTGTATCCAGAGTGATGCATACCTTTGGATTAATGTATTAAGCCTCATTCTTTCTCCTAATCTACTTAATGATAAGAATTGCTTAGAATGTCTTTGCACTGCTTATATTTTGGAAAAATACTACCACATCCCTCACTCTGCATTTTGTATGCAGCACCAGACAGACATTTTCTGATCATGCCATAGTTGTGTTTCTATCTTTTATTGTTTGTCAAAACACAAACTTTGGTTGCTGACACTCAGTATTGATGATCTTTTGATCTGAATTTCTACCTTTGTTTAGAAGCTAGACCATTGACTTGCCTCACAGATTTTTCAGTCTTTTGAATAGCCATTTGAGATCTTGTGGATATAGTCTCTTAATTGGACAGTTCATATTTATTGTCAGTCAATAAGCATTTATTAAGCACCTGCTTAGTACCAGCTAGATGACTAGATGCATAGAGTGCCAGGCCTTAGAGTGAGGAAGACCTGAGTTCAATTCAGATACTTACTAGCTGTGTGACTTGGGCAAGTTGCTTATCCCCTGTTTGTCTTGATCAACTGGAGGAGGAAATGACAAATCAGTCCAGTATCTTTGCCAAGAAAACCTCATGTACAGCATGGTCCAGGGTGTCACAAAGAGTTGGGCACAAGTGAATGACTCAACAACAAGTGCCAGGCACTGTGTTAAGCACTGGGAATACAAAGAGTGGGCAAAAAGTCCCTGCCCTTGAGAAATTTATAATCTAAGGGGGATTCAGTGTTATGGGATTAATGAATATTTGAGGGAGGGGAGTCATAAGGCATAAAAAGACTAGATGTGTGTGTGTGGGGGGGTTATGAAGGGCTTTGAACGCCAAATAGAGGATTTTGTATTTGATCTTGAGGGTGACAGTAACCCACTAGAGTTTATTGAGTAGGGGAGTGACATGGTTGGACCTATGTTATCTATCACCTTTATTTATATCACCTAACCATACTATATAATTTGGCATAAAATACTTGATTTCATTCTATCATTTGTCTTTATGGATATAAAGTGAATATAAACTTAAGATTGGGAACCAAAATGACTTGGTCATTTGATTTTTTTTAATGCAACAAAATAAATTCACAAGTTCATGCTTTGCAATCTGGAAGAGATCTTAGAGGCCGAGGCCATCTGGTCCAACCCTCTCATTTTACAGATGAGGAAACTGAAACCTAGTGATATTAGTTGTCTTGAAAAAGATTGACAAATAATGAAACAGATATACCAGCTTTCTCCAATGGCTAATTCCTTCTCAAACTAGGAAACAGTCATTTGAATATGAGATATCAGTGAAGAATGAATCTCATTACTAAAACTCTTTAATATTGCTTATTAAAGGAAAGTGAGGAAATGATCATTAGAAAAAAATAATTTATGTGTAGAATAGTTTATATGACATATACATTTAAAAAAAGTGATAGGAAACAAGGCAGAGTCATTCAAGACTTGATTTCTCTTTTAAGTGTGAAGTAGGCTATTGAGTTCTCATATAAGGTCATAAAATGATTACGAATTATTTTGAATGAAATTGGTAGATAAATAAAAACATATGTATATAGAAATAGATATTTCAATAAAGTCATCAATGGTATGGTATGGTGTGGCATATAAAAAACCTAGTATAATCCTAGGTTGCATTAATTATGGCATAGTGTCTAGAAACAGAGAAATGATTATCCTCATGTACTTTGCCCTGGTCATACCATAATTTTCAGTACTATCTTTAGTTCAGGGTACCATGTTTGTGGAAGAATGTTGAGCAAGAGATCATATGAAGTAGGGTGAGAAGGATAGGGAAAGACATGTAAATCACAAGGTTAGATTTATCAATCATAAGAGAAAACTTAGAGAAGACATTACAAATGTTTTAAAGTATTTGGAGATAGTCATGTGAAAGATATTATAGAGGGTATTGACTTATATTATTTGCCCACCAGAGAGTAAAACTAGGGAAAAAGGATGGAAATCACACAGATAAAAAGTTACATTTCATTTAAATAAAACTGCCTAATAGCTATCCAAAAGTGGAATGTATCTGGATGTGATGGGTTCCCCCTTATTTGAGGTATTCTCTGTCTGTTAGATAAGTTTTAAAGGATTTACTTTTAGGTAGAGTTTGATTCTGAGAGTCTATAAAGTTCTATTTCAATACCTTCAATTATAGTTATATTATGTCTACATAAGCATTTTTTCTATTCATCTGTGAGTATGCATATGCGTATTCTTACCAGTGTCTAACTCTAAGCCAAACTTATATACACACACATATATTATAGATATAAAAATTTATATATGTGTATAATATGTATGTCCATATATATATACATATGTATATGTGTATATACACTATATATGTGATTTCGTATACATATACATATGCACATGGAGAGATCTATGCATGTCTTTGAATATTTGTGTATGGGAGTATGCCATCACTAACACCAACTTCTTACCACCTGTCACCAATATGCAGAGAAGACTAAGATCATAAGGAATGTCAGTACCCCCTAAATCACCAGTCCTGCTGGCAGGATGAGTGCCATGGTCATCATCCAGAGAATGGTCCTATGGAGAATGGGCCCACTATCACCACCTCCAACACCTTGATGGCATTAAAGGAGACAACATGTACCAGATGGATTAAACTAATGCCATCAGCCTGAACCAGAATGACCACTATCCCCTCATACCCTGACCAAGACATCCTATGACAGTTTTTGCAAGAGTATCAAGAGTAGTAGTATCCCCAAGGCTATCAGTCAGGCCCAGAATGAACCTAGTAGCCATGGTCTAGGAAAGCTACTGTTGTAGAGATATGACCTAGCAACTTTATCTGTAACTGCTGAAGATCTTGGTTCCTCAACAGCTACACCTTCTCAAGACCCATAAAAAGTAATTTCTAATGCCAAAGTCCTAGGTGTTATCAAATAATTCAACATCAGTAATGGTATTAAAGAAAATATGTTACCATTTTCTTGTCATTGTACCCAATCAACTGTCAGTAATTTATATGTGACTTCCAGCCAAAACTTCTTATATGTGTTATCCCTATATTTTAATGTGACCTGACTGACAGCAGAAAGTGTGAGATTTTTCTATTTGTATGCCCATATTTAGCACATCATCAGTGTTTTTAAAAGTGCCCATCCATGAATTCATTCAAGTTAATTTTGTGCTGAGCTGGTTAGCATGAAGACAAATCTTCAGGTCACTCTTAAGTATCACTAACTATTTGTAGATTAGAATGCTCCTCTTTGCTGGAGTATTCCATCCAGTCACTTTCTTGGCTCCTCCTGTTTTTGAATGAATGACACTGCTCTCAAATCAAGCCCTAGAAATATGGCAGATCTGTCATGCAATCCCAACTAACTAACCAGTATTGATGACACAACTCCTTGAAGGATCCTCAGTATAAATATTCCATCTCTGTATGAAAAGTTGTAAACTGAATCAATAATTCTTTTTTAATAGCTCTGAACCACACCCCAAAAAAGCAACAGAGATCAAGTTCTTTTAAGATACCCTTTCATAAATCTATTTCTTCTCCTTCTAGGACAGTTGCAAATTGCCTTCTCCATTGAATTAGTAGTGCAAGTAGATAAAAGCTTTTATTTCAATTGTTGGATTAAGAGAAAACAAAATCTTAGAAAGCATGGTAAGCTTCCTGCCTTTCAGAAGACATCATTTCCTCTCTGCAAAGAGAGAAGAGAAAATAAGCCAAGGGAAATGGAGGACAATTAACACCAGTCTCAAGATTCCTCAATGGTTACATCATCACATCATCTGTCCCATATCTCTTGCTTAATAGAATCATACCTTCTTGGTTGTGGGGCACTGGAAAAATCATGATGACAATTTCACTTCCTAACACCTGTGGCTTGTGTTCTCTGGCTTCCCTTTGCTTTAACCAGACCTGATGTTTTTGTACCCCAAAATCTCTTAAAAGAGCTAATTTGTCAAAGTCAAGCACATCCCATCCCAAGATCAAAGCAAAACTCCTCTGGGGCCAAATCCAAAATAGAGACTAGGAGATTACTACCAAACCAGTAGACGTTCATCACACAAAATATCATGTTTGCCCTATTATAAGAAACAGAATCCTGATCTGGATTGACCATTGTTATCATCCAATATGGTATTCATCATATTCTAATTAGGAGATGTTTATATTATTCTTGTTATGCCAAAAATAGTTTTGTTTCTTTATTCCAGTAAGGACAAATTGTTGTTGTTGCTGAGTTGTTCACTCATGTTTTATTCTGCATGGCTCCATGGAATTTTGTCAATGGGGTTTCCTTGGCAAAAAATACTGGAATGCTTTGGTATTTCCCTCTCAAATGTATCCCCATTTCATAGCTGAGGCAAATAGGGATTAAGTGACTTGCCCAGGGCCACACAGCTAGTAAGAGTCTGAGGACAGATTTGAAGTTAGAATTTTCCTGATTCCAGGTCCAGTGCTGTCTCCATTGTATCGCCTGGCTGCCCAAAGGACAAATACCATCTCTCTAACAATATGTCTGCTCTGACTTTTATGGCCTATTTTGACTACAAACTATTAATTGAACGGTCAAACTAAACCATTGCCTAGGTAGCTGGACATTTGCTAATGATTCACAACAAATTATATATACACTACCTATATGTGAAAAGTGGAACCTCCACATTGGTTTTGACCCAGTACCTTTTCTCTACTTCCATTTTTTACACATTTCTTGACTACTGACTAGTTGTCTAACTTTCATCTCATCATTTTTCCCTGATCTTTACTTCTGGGATGTGCTATAATTCTTGCCCTCTGACTTGATGTTGAACTTACTTTAGGGTCTTGTTACTAATCTTCACACTTCCTGCCTTCAGAACTGAAGATTTGGCTTGTACTTCATTACTATCCTTGCTTTGGACATGGTCTCCATTAGCAGTGCCCACATCCCATCATGGTATCGTAGAAAGTAGTATTAGGAATTTAGTTGTAGAATCTTCTCTGAGTGAGGGAACTGTTTCTCAGTAACAAGTAGTACTAAATACATTTTAATTGTGTTGACTATATTTGGTAGATTGATCATTTCATCATTGTGGCTACTCATTTTATTAATATAGATAAGAAATCTTCTATACCATTTCAGAAAACAAAATAAAAGAACTTTTTACCCACTCAAAAATATTTATTATTGCTTTCCCATGAATCCTCTGAAGAAAATCTACCCAACATACAGAAAACCTTTCTCTTTTAGTATTTTGGAGATTCTAATGAATGACATTGGCTTTCTGTTAGATATTTCCTATTCTTGCTACTTTATCAACCCAATTTTAGGGCATTTATGCTGGATCATATGGTGTAGACCTACCTATAAGAGACTTAAATGATTTAAGGAAGAGACCATAATCCAACCACCTAATTTTATAGATGAAGAATCAAGACTCAGAGAGATTAGACAAACTGTCCAGAACCACACAGCTAGAAAGCAGCATAATCAGAATACAAAATCAAGTCTTCTGCCTCCAAACACAGTTTCCTTTTCATTATATAGCTGGCTCCCTCTTAGTGCAAATAATGAATCTCATAAAGTAGTCACATTGTTCAAATTTACACTGTATATTTCTGTAAGGCTGAAACTAATGGCCATATTTTGCATAATTATTATTTCAAAAAGTGCAAATTTAAATTCATGCAACCACTTCACAAGATTCATTATTTTTACTATTCTGGTCTTAGCTGTATCATGCTTCTATAAGTTATAATTATTAAAATGCTAAAACCTATAACTATTTGCATTTTCATTTAGGTTGCTTATAATTATTCTTCTGAAATTTTAGTGTTCCATAATTTGAAGCTATATAGCATTATGAAGGAAATAATATATTGTAAAAAGATGGACTTTTTAAAATAGCAAGAAATTTGGGATTTTTAGAAACTATAACTTTTCTAATTTGATCCAGCTCAATTTCTTCCTGCTCCTAAAATTTATGACCAATTAATTGCTCATCTCTCTTGTCTTGCTAAGATACAGAAAAGCAACAAAACCACATTGATTAAGACTCTTTTAACCATATAATGCTGAGCCAAACACTTGGGAAAGAGCAAAGTTTTCATAAACTTTGGGTCTTCATTGTGGGGTTTATAAATGTTAATAAGGTACCTGCATAGCTATATAAGTCCTCCACAGTATAGACTTTTCATCCATCTTGTCTTAAAAGTATAAGTGATTGGGCTAATTTCTTTTGCAGTGCTATGTAAGGAGATTTCATATTATTATTATTATTATTATTATATAATTCTTATGTTTTTGTCATCATTAATGAATCTTTCTTTGGTTGGAAATTTGTATCTTGCCTTATATTCACACACACACACACACACACACACACACACACACATACACACCCCTCTGTTTAATAACTGACTTGATATTGTTACTTAACTGATCATTGAACAAAACGGTATATCTTGTCATGTCAGTACATTATAAGATTTTAATACTGGTGACACAATTTAAAAAAAAACTTTTGAGAACTAATTTTTCACTTTGAAATTGGGTACTTTTTAAAATCACTGATCAGTATAGGTATTGTAAATGAAACTTCAGAAAAGGTATAATATAGAGACTTCATTTTGTTATTTAAGACCCTGTCATTCTCTCAAAAATTATTTTAAGGAAGAAAAAGGTCTGTGTTGTAAATAAATTAGAAATAAATGCCAGATTGATGAATGAAGATGAAAGCCTCAGAAGCTATCACCTTTTCTTGTATAATCAATCATGAAAAACTTGTCACTAAATTTGAGGCTACTTCTGACCATCTACACAACTAAAATAAGGAATGTAAAGAGGAGAGGCTAAATTACTGAATCTAACAAGACTGTTTATACTTCTTTTGAAAATCTCAGTATAAGTACTAGAAGAAAAGAGATTTAAGTTAATGATACACATTGTCACAGACACTTGTCTGTATGTAGATTTTTTTTCTCCACTTCATAATCATTTTTTTTCTCAAGTCTTCTAATTCAGCCTTCTAAATTTAACCAGGTTAAAGTAAGTACCACCTTATCCACTCCTTTGGAATGAGGAACTTAACTTTCACTATAAAATTTGCATTTTGTCCCAAATATGGCATACAAAAAAAATTCTTACAGTTATTCATCATGGCATAAGGTTATTTTTGAAGTAATAAGTTAGCTTATGTCAGTATTTCTAACTATAATTTGACAGTGAAACACTTTGATGTTTGAAATATATTTACAGATCCATAAATGTAGATTTTTCTAGTTAGCCTAGGATAGGAGACCTTTGGAGCTGTGGTGGGAGTTATAGTTGAGTCTAGAGAGGAGAGAGAGTGAGATATATACATTGACACAACATCTTTATATAAATAAACAGGAGCTGAAACTTTCTAGATAGTTCATTAGCAATAAGATTACCTTATGGATTTCTTATTCTAATTGTATAGCTCTGTAGGAAATGATTTGGTTTATAGTGAAAGTATATATTATAGCCAATTTATATTCACAATGAAAAATTGATGAATATGAAAAGAATCTCTGTTTCCAATGGCTTATTGCATGTGATGAAAACAATGAACATAACACCACCAACCTTTTTTTTTTTCCCTATCAGGAATCTAGAGAAGAACATAAATTATATTTTTGTTTATATTTCAGTTTTTGGCAATGTTAGATACCCTTCACTGTTGCAACTTATAACTCCTCTTTGCCTTAGTAATGGTGTTTTTGGCTTGCTTTAGTAAGAAAAATATTCATCATCTTGTGGTTACCCTTCTGAACGTATCTATACTGATCTTCAGCCTAGCTATATGGCAACCAATAGAAATTCTGAATGTAAAACCTTAATTGAGTGATGGGTTCTTATGAATATTTGTGTTATGCTGGCATAACTTTTGAGAGAATATCCTGATGAGGCACTTAATGAGACTTTAGTAGAGGTATTACATATTAAGATAAGATATTAAGATAAAAACATTTTCTGAACAAAGGATTAATGTTCTTAAACCTATTAATTAAAAGAAGTTATACTTTCTAAAGTATAAAAGAAAGTAGAATTCTTAAGCAATGTAGTGGCTTACCATGAACTTGTCATTTGATTGTTGGTTATTTGTGGAGAAATGCCTTACTCTATACATTTTTTTTAATATCAGTCATTGCCAGCTAATTCAATACATCTGTGATTTCGGTGATGTGGGTAGCCTTTCTTCTATCCGTATTAATGCCAGTTCAGCCATGATTCCTTGTCACATGTTAACTAGTCATTTATTGACTGAGCAGAAGTTCCATAAACTAAAAAGAAGAGCATGCATTCAAGGTAATTCTACTAACTGGTATAGATATTGATCATTACTATAGCTGAAACTTGGAGGATAGACCATTTTTTAAACTTTTTTTCTGTATAAAGTCTTCCTCAAATTCAATCTACAAAGTAGATTGAGAGTCAAAATATGTGTAAGTCTTAATTTCCCTATCTATAAAAAGGGGTATGGATGCACAGTGGCATAAGGAAAAGGATTTTAAAAATGTTAGAAGTTAACATTTACATAGCATTTTAATTATTTATATAACACTTTCAGAATATTTTTGGAAAGAACCATCTAAAGTAAGAGGGTGTGGTTGAATAACTGCCCTCCTATACTCCTCAATCTCTATGACATTATCCAAATCATTTGACCTACTTTTCCTTCAGTTTCCTTATCTGTAAAAAGACTAGGTTATTAATAAATTTCCCTCTAGCCTGAGAACCTGTGATGCTACTACTACAATGAATTCAAAACTAGATAGTTGTGTTAGAAGTGATACTGATATCTTTTGAATTCAATTTCACAAAATGTAATACATAGATACACAAGTTACTTAAGTATTTCTAAAACAGAAAATAAAATCTGTAAAAGAACATGTGATACCTCTAATAAGAGTAAAGTCTAGAAGAAGGATGAGTATGTTCCAGATAGCTGCAACTGATTTCAGGTCAAATAAATTCTAGTAAAAAGAACTGCATCAAAAACAAAAGGATGGTTCAGTGGAATCCCATCCTCATTAAAATTTATTCTTCTACATAAGTCAATGTCTAGTGTTAGTCATGCACAAAATCTCTTATATAAATATAGTATTTGTTTAGAAGAAATGTTAAACCTTTTATCCATATGAGGATTTTTTTGATGTCACAAAAGGGAAAGGTTTTATCTGACTGATGCACAGAACATTTTTGGGCACACACATATTTGCATGCATGCATTTTTTTAAATATCAGTCATATGCATGTATGTATGTATGTATGTATGTATGTATGTATGTATATGTGTGTGCCCAAAAATGTTCTGTGCATCAGTCAGATAAAACCTTTCCCTTTTGTGACTTCAAAAAAATCCTCATATGTATACACACACACACACACACACACACACACACACACACACACACCCCTGTACAAATATACCTAGTCACAGTTGTGCCTGTTTTTATGGACCTGTGATTCCATTGATTTAGGGAAGTCCTAAAGGAGATTCAACCTACCAATTAAAATATACACAGGTTCTACAACTTAGAGTTTTAGGTAGCTGCCTGGGGCACTAAGAGGTTATATAATGTGTTGAGGGCCACAGCACCACTATGTATCAGGGGCAGCATATAAACCCAGTTCTTCTCTGACTTGGGATTGATTCTATACTCGCTATTTTGTTTCACCTAGAATAATGTACATTTGCTATTGAGATTGTTCTAAAAATAAAGTATGTGTGAATGTAGGGTAAATTAAATAAAACTGTTCATGTTCTTCAGTGAAATATGCATTACTTAACCTTAATATCAAATATTTGAGTGACTTCAGAAGTCACTATTGAGGTTTACAAGACAAATTTACTTCTCAAGTTTTTCCTTTTTCTCCCTGAAAAATTGTAAACCAAATTTTATATCTCTTTGAAAGTATGGTGTGCATAGTTTATGATAAAGCATCATATGAAAGGTCGAGATATTTTAGAGACTTTTTTCTAGAGAAAATATACACTCTTTCCATGGCAAAAGCAATAATTCAATGACAAGAGAATACTTGTCAGTTATGTTGCTAGAAACAGAATGTAAGACAAAAATTAAATGCATGACATATAATGAAAAATTCAGAATAATAGTGAAACAAATGACTCCTATATTTTAAAAGACAGAATTATTCAATATTTTGTATTGTACTTCTACTTAAGAGAATTTCATTATTAATTATTGATATATAATGAAACTTTGAAAATGGGTCAAAACAATTACTTTGACTTTCCTTTTGGTGCTTTCTTTCAAGTGGAAAAAAAGAAACACCTTTCTGGCACTAAGAGAGGAGTCTTCTCCCTACTCATCCTTACAGGAACTTCATTTTTTTTCTTTTTCCTTTTTTTTTCTTATTAAAATATTTTTAGTTTTCAACATTGACTTCCACAAGATTTTGAGTTCCAAATTTTCTACCCATCTGTGTACTCTTTCCCCTAATCTGCCCTCCCTTCTATCTCAACCCTCCTTCTTTTATCCCCTTCCCTTTCTTTTTTCCAATAGGGCAGAATAGATTTCTATGCCCCATTTCCTGTATTTCTTATTTCCCAGTTGCCTGTGAAAGCAATTTTTTTTTAACATGTGTTTTTAAAACTTCAGGTTCCAAATTTTCTCCCTCCCTCCCTCCCCACCCAGCCTCATTGAAAGGCAAGCAACCCAGTACAGGTTATACATGTGTAGTCATGCAAAACACTTCCATAATAGTCATGTTATGAAAAACTAAGTGTATTTTCCTTTATCCCCCACCATTTATTCTATTCTCTCTTTTGACTCTATCCCTCCTCAGAAGTGCTTGATTCTGATTACCCCCTCCCCCAATCTTCCCTCCCCTATATCATCCCCCTGTTCTCTTCTCCCCTTCCCCCCCTATTTTCCTGTGGGGTAAGATGGATTTCCATACCCAATCGAGTGATTGCTATTCCCTCCTTAAGCCAAATGTGATGGGAATAAGATCCACTCATTCCCTCTCACCTTCGCACATTTCCCCACCACTGTAAAAGCCTTTTCCTGTCTGTTTTATGTGAGATAATTTACCCTATTCTACCCCCCACTTTCTCCTTCTCCCAGTATAATCCTCTAACCCTTTAATTTTATTCTCCAGATATCACCCCTTCATTTTTCAACTCACTCTGTGTCCACTATCTATCTATCAATCTATCTATCTATCTACATATAATATTGACAAAGGACTCATGAGTTACAAATATCATCTTTCCATGCAGAATGTAAACAGTTCAACCTTAATAAGTCTCTTATGATTTCTCTTTCCTATTTAACTCTTCATGTTTCTCTTGAGTCTTGTATCTGAAATTTAAATTTTCTATTTAGCTCTGGTCTTTTCATCAGGAATGCTTGAAAGTCCTCTATTCCACTGAATATCCATTTTTTCCCCTGAAAGATTATGCCCATTTTTGCTGGGTAGGTGATTCTTGGTTGTAATCCTATCTCCTTTGCCCTCTGGAATATTATATTCTAAACCCTGCAGTCCCTTAATGTAGAAGCTGCTAAAATTCAAGCTACTTAAATTGTTTCTTTATGGCTGCTCACAATATTTTCTCCTTCACCTGAGAACTCTGGAATTTGGCTACAATATTTCTAGGAGTTTTCCTTTGGGGATCTTTTTCAGGAGGTGACCAGTTGATTCTTTCAATTTCTATTTTGCCCTGTGGTTCCAAAATATTAGAGCAGTTTTCCTTGATAATTACTTGAAAGATAATGTCTAGGCTCTTTTTTTGATCATGGCTTTCACATAGTCCTATAATTTTTAAATTCTCTCTCCTGGATCTATTTTCCAGGTCAGTTTTCCCAATGAGATATTTCACAGTATTTTGCATTTTTTCATTGTTTTGGATTTGTTGTACAATGTCTTGATTTCTCATAAAGTCACTAGCTTCCTGTTGCTCCATTCTAATTTTTAAGGAAGTACTTTCTTCTGTAAGCTTTTGGACTTCCTTTTCCATCTCACCAATTTTGCTTTTTAAGGCATTTTTCTCCTCATTGTCTTTTTGGACCTCTTTTGCCATTTGGGTTAGGATATTTTTAAGGTGTTAATTTCTTCAGTATATTTTGGGTCTTCTTTAGCAAGTTGTTGACTAGTTTTTCATGATTTTCTTGGATCACTCTCATTTCTCTTTCCAGTTTTTCTTCTACTTCTCTTATTTGCTTCTCAGAATCCTTTTTGAGCTCTTCCATGGCCTGGGACTGATTCATATTTTTCTTGGAGGCTTTGGATGTAGGAGCTTTGATTTTGTTGTCTTCTTCTGGTTGTGTGTTTTGATCTTCTTTGTAACCAAAGAAAGATTCTATGGTCTGACTAGTTTTTTTGTTTGTTTGTTTGTTTTTGTTTTGGTTTGTTTGTTTGTTTGTTTTCGCAGTTTACTCATGATCCCAGTCAATTAGTTGAGTTTTAAACTCTTTGTTAAGGTAGAGGTCTGCTTCCACTGTGGAGAATGTACTTTCCAAAGCTTGGGGGTTTCATGCAGCTGTTTGCAGAGATACTTCTAGGGACCTGTAAGTTTTCCTTTCTTCCAAGGTGGTATGATCAAGGGCATAGTGTTTACTTCTTTCCTGGTCTAGGCTCTGGTCTGTGAGGGACCACAAGCACTCTTTTCTGCCTTGGAACTATAAGGAGGATTCCCTCTTCACTGCCACTACAAGCTCTACCATGCCAGCACTCCTCTTCTCCACACCCTGAACTGTGACCCAGTTCTGAGCACAGGCAAATCAAGAGAATCCTGCCTCCGCACCAGCAAAGAGATCCCTGCAATCTCCCTCTGATCAGCCACTCAATTCCCCCTTAGTCTATGTGCCAGAAGCTTTGGAAGCAGGCACTGAAGGGCATATCAGCACTGGAGCTAGAATCTAGATTCTTTCTCACCGTAGTCACAGATTTTTCCTACTGACCTGTTGTCATTGGCATTTGTGGATTAAGAAGTCTGGAAAGTTCCACAGCTCCCCCTGATTCATCCCCACAGGCCTGCTTCCAGGCTCAGTGAGGGTCCGGTTTTTGTCACATGCCCATGCTGAACTGCATTCCTGTCCCCTCCTGGTGAAATATACCTTTTTAATCAACCATCCCAGTTTTCTTGGGCTGGAAATTTATTTCACTCTGTCTTTTTGTAGGTTCTACTGCTTTAGAATTTGTTTAGTTATTTTTTCAGGTATTTGTAAGGGTTTGGGGGAGAGTTCAAGCAAGTCACTGCTTTTAGTCTCCCATCTTGTCTCCCCCCCAAAGGTGTATTTTTTATCCTGCAGTTTACTAAAGTTCCAACTTATTTCAGCTAGCAAATAGCTATAGAAAATGTAAAATACTTGAGAGTCTATCTGGTCAAGACATACTTAGCAATTATATGAATAAAATTACAAAACACTTTTTGCACAAATAAAATCAATTTTAATAATTGGAAAAATGTTAATATTTTATGTGTGGGCTAAGCCACTATAATGAAAATGATATTTCTACCTCAATTAATTCACTTATTCAGTTCAATAAAAAAAACTATCAAAAATATTTCATAGAGCTACAAAAAAATAACAATTCATCTGGAAGAATAAGAGATCAAGAATAGCTAGGGAATCAATGAAAAAAGATATAAAGGAAAGTTCTTGTTTATACCTCACTGGGGCTCCACATTATTTTAATTGTTTCTTTCTGGCTACTTAGAGTATTTTGATATTCCGGGGTGTTTTAATTTTTTGATTCTCTTTCAAGAAGTGATCAGTAGATTCTTTGAATTTCTATTTTACTCTCTGGTTCTAGGATATTAGATTAGGTTTCCTCTATAACTTCTTGAAATATGAGGTCTACTCCCTCCATCCTTTTTTTTTCAATCATGGCTTTCATGTAGTCCAATAACTGTAAAATTATTTCTCCTCAATCTGTTTGCCAGATCAGTTATTTTTCAATTGAGATATTTCACATTTTCTTCTATTTTTCTTTTTTTTTGAGTTGTTTTATTGTTTCTTGATGTTTCATGGAGTCATTAACTTGCACTTCCAAAATTCTAATTTTTAAGAAACTACTTTGTTCAGTGAGCTTTTATACTTTCTTTTCCATTTAATCAATTGTACTTTTAAGGACTTTTTTCTTCTCGCATGAATTTTTGTATAGTCTTTTCCATTGGGCCCATTCTACTTTTTAAGAAGTTCTCTTTAGTGGTTTTTTTTTTTGCTTCTTTTGCTATTTGCTGTAATCTGTTGGTTTTTTTTTTAAGATGTTATTTTCTTCAGTATTTTTTATGCCTCTTTTACTATGCTATTCACTTTTTTCCCACTCTTTGCATTACTCTCATTTCTTTCCCCAAATTTCCTCCACTTTTTTTTTATTTTAAGAATCTTTTTTTTAGCTCTTCTAGGACCTGAGACCAATTTACATTTTTCTTTGATGCTTTGCATGTAGCTGCTTTGATTTCATTCCTTTTGAGTTTCTGTTGTGATCTTCCCTGCCACCAAAGTAACTTTCTATGATGAGTCTTTTTTTGTTGTTATTGTTTACTTTATTATTTCTTTATTATTTCTTTGTTATTATTACTTTATTTTTTTTTAAATTCAACTTGAGTTTAAAGTAGGACTCTGCTCCTGGGGTAAAGATGACATTGTCTCAATCTTCAGGTTTTTTGGTGCTGCTGATTTCAGTAAATTTGAGGGTCTTCAAACTCTGAGTTTTTCCAGTATGGTATCATCTAAGGGGACATGTGGTCACCACTGTCCAGACCTATGCTCTGGTCTGTGAGTAAACACAAGCACTTTCAACCCTGGAACCTAGACCAAGGTCAGCACTCCTACTAATGCTCCTTCTTGCTCTAGGGCTGTGTTCTAGAATTCTGTATGGGCAATGCAGCAAAGTCCTGTTCCCAGTGCCAGCAAAATGTCCTCTTTTATCTCCTTCTGATCAGGTGTCTGACCCTCTTTCTATAGGCTGACAGTTCCAGAAGCCACAACTACCACAGATTCACCTGACCCAAAGGCCTGCTTCTAGCTTGCTGGTTGAGGCCTGTATTAGCCTTTGCTCCACTCTCGTCCAGTGAGGCAGACCTTTTTTACAATCTTTCCAAGTTCTCATGTATTGCAGAAGTGTTTCACACAGTCCTTTTACTGGTTCTGCTGCCCATATATATGGGAAGGTAAAAAGGAATACAAAACAACTGTGAAACATTTCTCATTTGTATTAGTACAATACTAGAGATGGAAGGAAGAAGAAGACAGTACTAGTTTTATTGTGCCTAATTCTACCTCTCTATTCCTAAGAGGGCAAACACTCAGAGAAGTACACCTCAAGTGTTCCTTTTCTTTTCCCCCTCCTCTACATTGTCTTATTTCACCCTTTTTTTCTCTTTTCCCTACATTTCAGTTGCTACATGAAGGATTGTGATAGAATTCTGGATGAGAGTGGATGAGAGAGAAATACAGACAAAATAGGATAAAATGGATTGGTGAACAGAATTAGAAGGAAACCATCCCAATTCCTTTTTCCCTTAAAAACAAAACTTTCATCAATTAATTGACTTTCTCTTAAGTCTGGTTTCTCTTTTTAGCAACACCTCTTCCTTAAAGATATTCCTTGACACATGGTATGAGCATTTTAAACAACAATAAACTTCTCTCTGTTCCTCTCAATGGATTTATACCTCAACCACTGAAGATAGAGGAGACTCTATAGTTAGTTGTTGTCATTAGGAATTTCATGGCAGTAACTTTGCAGCAGCTATATGATCTGAGGAGACTGAAAAATATCAGTTCCCCTAATAATTATAATGTGTACAGTGATTATGCTGATGAGTTTGATTAAAAAACTTCATCATCACTTATAAAGAACCATTGAAAAGAGGTCAGTAGCTACCTTTAGTACCCAAATCAAGGTTTAATATAAATCATACTCAATACTTTTTTTTTACTTTTCCATTATTTCAAAACTACCTCTAGCTGCTATGAATATAGTTTAATCATAATGAGGTATATCCATGAAAAGAAAAACTAACAAATCTCAAATCTTCCTATAATTGCAATATTTCAATAAATAGTTAAGCCATAGTTTTTCCATTCACATCTTATGTATAATAAAGTTGAACTCAGTAATAAGTTTTGCATTATTTTAGAAAACTATAAATTTACTCAGTCCTAAAATTATTATGCTGGGAAAATAGGGATCCAAGTTCCATTTTACCATGGATGAACCCTGTCACCTTGGACAACACCTTAACCTATTCCTAAGGAATAATAACTAAATGGATATTCTCACAGTATTATACAGATTTACACAGCAAGGACTCTGACCTCCCAAAGGATGTTGTTAAAAGTAAGAATAACACATTGAGCACTTTGGAGGAAACTCCCAACATTGTTACAAGATATTATTCATCCTTATTCATCTTCTGCCTGTGGTGGGTGAAAGAAGAAATGGTTGAGGAAAATAAAGGTTTAATCTTCTGAGAATATCAGTTTATTAAGCAAGGTATGACAGTTGCCCAACAAACCAGGATTAGTCTTCCTCAACTTAGGCCTGGACTCCAAATATGGGGGAGACAGACTTTCATACTTCAAACAGCAATTAATCAAACAAGGCCAATTAATTAAAAGTACAGTGCAGTACATTAGGAAATGTGATTTCTTATTGGATGAAAGATTAGGGACTTTGCAAGTTAGGACAGGGAGATTGAACAGGAGAAATCTCCTGAATTCAGAAAAAGAGGTGTCCCATTCCCTAAGTATCTATAAATGATCAAGAGAACATGAAAACAATAACTGATCACTAAGGGGCCAGTTTTCAATAAAACATATGGGTTGTTTGAGATATGCAGTTGTGAGAAAACTCCTTGAGATCTTTGGATCTTACAGGCTTTCTGGTCAGCATAAGCTGGGTCCTTATTTAAGGATCTCTAGTCTAAACAGTAGGGAGAGGTGGCCCAGTTTCTTCTACTGCACAGGCTAGGTTCAAACAATACAAGGTTTTCTCCTACTTCCCACAATCATATAAAGTTTTCTCACAGAACAGAATTTGAACTAGACCCATAATTGGTTATATAAGGAACTGAATTAACTCGAGAATTGACTCACAAAATAGTTAGTGTGGTTAATTCAATCCCCACAATGATAATCTAATCTCAATTTCCTCATATCCCAAATTTTTTTTCAATTTTATACATATACACCTCCCCAGTTTAGATTCCTCAACTCTAATCTCATGACCATGCTGCTAACTCAAGGCTTAATTGGCACTACCTCCTTTACCCAAGTCTCCTCTCTGATTGGAAGTTGAGGGCCAAATTCTTACCAATGTCTTCCTTTTTAGAGAACAGAAACTGGACTTTGGGGTTCACTCTATTTAGAATATGTTGCAATGCCTCTTGTTCTTCAAATCCACAGGACAAAATGGTAGCCAGATGATTCACCCTCCATTTTCCTTTCTCTTTATGTGTGATGTCTCCCTCAATTGGATTGTAATCTCATCAAGGGCATGGGTTGTTAGTCTTTTTATTTATTGTATCCTCAGATTTTAGCATGGTGTCTGGCACACTGTAGACAATTAATAAATGTTTATTGGATTGAATTAGATACTCCAGTCATCTAAGGTAATAGTGATGTATCATTAGTATTTTCATGGGAGGATTTACAGAATTGAGAACTTGAAAGTTTTATTAGCTTCTAGAGATGTATAGTAAATTTGGTACTCCATTTTGCATTTTTTTATGTCTATCCCTGTTATTTTACTTCAGATTATTTTAAAAAGATCTACGATTTCATCTTTATGTTCATTCTCTATCTCAATGCAAATTGAAATCTCTATACCTACATACATATTATTAGAAAGTCTTGTGAGTTGCTATGGTTAAAAAAATCCATCACTCAGTAGTAAATTAGGTGATTGGCTTTGCCAAAATTACTAAACAGATTCTCAATTTACCACTGGACAGCTTGCCAAATATTCATTAAACCAAAACCATATCCTAACATTTTGGTAGAACAGGTTATTCCATTTATCAATTCCATACTTTGATATTTCAATAGGACTGCAATTCTCATTGATATGGGTGCTCATCTAAGAGCGCAAATTGAAACCACTCTGAGCTGCAACTGAATCCTATTTTTTTATATTGTATTTCTCCATTGTAATTCAAGCTCCTTGAGGGCAAGGGCTATGTCACTTTTTGTATTTATATCCCTAGCAATGAACACAGTGTTTGGCACACAGCACTTTAAAAGATTTTCATTCATTCATCCATCCATTCATTCATTTATTCTACTTGAGTAGAATATTAAATCTTGGATGAAACTTAAAAAATAAATCTTCTAAGGAGGGAGCCTCTCTCTATGCACTCTATAGTTCTCTTTGTTTCTACCTGGCAGCAATGTTCAAAGGTTTCTCTCTCTCTCTCTCTCTCTCTCTCTCTCTCTCTCTCTCTCTCTCTCTCTCTCTCTCTCTCTCTCTCTCTCTCTCTTTCTCTCTCTGTCTCTCTCTTTCTGTCTCTCTCTGTCTCTCTCTCTCTCTTCTCTTACTCTCACTCTCTCTGTGAGTTATATGTGAGGTATTCAAAGTATTTAAAAGTAAATTACTTCTTGTCATTTAAGCATTTTTACTTTATTGTTTTATTTTTTAACATTTTTTTTTCTTTTTAAATTGTCATCTGGGAACTCTGGAATTTGGCTATAATATTCCTGGGAGTTTAATGTTGGGATCTCTTTCAGGAGATTATTAGTGAATTCTTTCAATTTCTATTTTATCCTCTGGTTCTAGGATAGTAGGGGAATTTTCCTTGATAATTTCTTGAAATGTGAGGTCTAGGTTCTTTTGATCGTGGCTTTCAGGTAGTCAAATAATTCTTAAATTATCTCTCCTCAATATATTTTCCAGATCAGTTATTTTTCTGGTGGGATATTTCAAATTTTTCTTCTTTTTTTCATTATTTTGACTTTGATTTATCATTTACTGATGTCTCTTGGATTCATTAGCTTCCATTTCCCCAATTTTAAATTTTAAGGAATTATTTTCTTCAGTGAGATTTTGTACCATCTTTTCCATTTGACCATTTTCTTTTTAAGGAGTTCTCTTCAATGAATTTTTTGTGTCTTTTACCATTGGGGCCACTCAGCTTTTTAAAGTGTTATTTCCTTTGATAAGGAACTGTGACCAGGGTCCATGCTCCCTCATGACCAACCACCAGTATTCCACTCTGCTCTGGAACTGTGACCTAGAAATACATATAGGCAATGGAATTGCCAATTTGCATTAAGCTGTACCCAGTGTCAGAAAAAGGGTCTCCTATAATCTCTTTCTAACCATTTGTCTGACTCCCTTACTCCCTCTGTGCTGTGAGCTCCCAAAGCTGTTCCTGTTGCTGCTGTGGTAGCTCTTGCTGCAGAGGTATGTGTGGGCTTCAGACAGGCTTCCACCCTGGTGTCACAGACTTCTCCTGTTTACCTCTTAAGTTTTCTTAGGCCAGAAAATGTCTTACTCTGACCTTTTGTTGGCCCTGCCACACCAAAATTTGATTTGAGGCATTATTTTACAGTTTTTTACAAAGAGATGTTGGGAGAGTTCAGCTGGGTGGCTGCTCCTGATCCACTATCTTGGCTTCAGCTTTCTGCTGTTTTTATTCTCCTATCAATTTTTTTCTCTTTTTCTTTTCTTTATCTTGGTGGACAGAACTGCAGTAGCTTCTTGCCTCTTCTCTTTCTCTTTTCCTTTTCTCTTTATCAGTGGCCCTATGTCAATGCAGGAAAAACTGGATTCAGGAGTGATAACTGTGTGTCTCCAGACTTTAAAGTGATTTTTAAGAAGTATATGTTGACCCACAAAAGTTGAGGATTGACTTCATATTATGGACTAGAGATTCAAAGACAAAAAGGAAAAACTCAAGAAGCTTGTGTTCTGTTGCCAGATATGACCACATAAGTAAGAGCTATTTTTAGCCTTGTGTCCTTTACATTTTTTCCCTTCCTTCTAAATAGGTGGCTGTCTTTGGGCAAGTCACTGGAAGAAATTGAAGTTCAGTTTTTTCATCTGTACAATGGAGCTGCATATATTTAGATTCTCTTCTTCCTGGGGTTGTTGTGAGGGTCAAATGGATGTTAAGGCAAAATGTTATAAAAAATGAAAAAAGAAATAGAAGTATATGTTAAAACTTCACTCTAATGTTGGAAAAATGTAACCCAATTCATAATCTTTATATAGTAGCAGAAATATTCCCTTTTTCATAAGAAATATATCAGACTGTCTCAGGTTATCCAGATATTCACATGTTTTGAAATACAGGAGTATGGGTAGCAGGGAGAAGAAAAAACAAAAAGATGTGAGCCTGAATAGAAAATTAGCCTCCCAAACTGAGCAGTATAACTGAAGTTTTGTAAGAAACTACTGCAGATACTACTACACCAAGATAAGGAGGAGCCTATTCATTCATTTATTATTCACACACATATGCATATATGTATATGAATATATCTGTATGTATATACATATGTATATGAATATATCTGTATGTATATACATATGTGTATATATATATATATATATATATGGATCAACATTCAGTTACTTCACCATAACTAGTGCCATCCCGCTGCTACCTTTCCATAAAAATGGTTAAGTGAAAATTACCTTAATATAATAACTGTTCAATATTTATTGACTACCTTATAATGAGCAAGTAATTTTGATGAGTTGTTAAATAAAAAAGAAGGAGTTCTTAGTAATAGTTCTCTAAGGGTCCTAAAGATATCTCTAATACACATTCCTCCAAAGTGAAATAGTTTATCACCTACCAGGTTGGACATAGCCTTTTCAGGATCAGCTATATCTCATATGAAGGAATTCATAATAGTGAGACACTCTTCTACAATGTACCTGTCTATGGTAGCACATGAAATAATGGCAGAACAAAAAATTACAAAAATCATTGATTGTCAAAAGTTAAAAGAACATCCAAGTTTTTCTATTGAAACTTCTACATGAATATGACTTTGCCCTACAAAATCCTCAACAATGATTATTAAAGCTCCACCTGAACACCTACTACACAGTTTACTACAGTGGATTGGAACCACTAATGAGAAGTAACTCATTATGCTTCTGACCTTCTCTAATGAAGTTTTTTTTCCCCTCTTATATGATGATGAAGCCTGATTTTTTTTTTAACTTCTGTCTCTTGCTTCTAAATCTGCCCTCTAGGGCTGAATAAGTCAAAGCTTTCCATGTGATAGCCCTTCAGATACTGGGAGATAAGACTTATTTTATCTCATCAGCCTTAATTCCTCAACTATTCTGTTGTTGCATGGTTAACAATTATATTATCCCAGTAACCCACCTGTGGTTATACTCTGGATTATCAATTCCCTTCTCAAAATATGGTACCAAGGAAAAAAAATACACTATTCTAAATATGGTTTTCCCAGAGTAAAATAAATTAGGATTGGCAAGTCCCCAGTTCCGGACATTCTCATGTTCTTTATTTATTTTAAGATTATGTTTGTTTTTTGTTTTGTTTTTTGGCTATCACATCACAGTATTGATTCAATGTTGAGCTGACTAAACCACTAAAACCACCAGGACATAGAATTTTACTTCCATAAAAATCCTACTTTCATGAATTATTATGGAGTGTTGGTGATTCTGGGTTCTCAAAGACAAGTCAGTGGAAATGAGATCTGGCAGTTACTCCCCAGCTGCAATCGATTTGAGATGAAACCAACAATAGATCCAGTTTCTGTTGTTTGTTGATCAATCTACTTAAACTCAGAACATTAGGAATTTTTTTGAAGCTAGGAAGTTTAGAAGACTTTCTCCTACAGTAAGTCATGAAACAATTGTTATCTGTATTCATGGCCTGTCCTAAATGTCAGAGGTATTTTATATATTGATATATATTTAATCTTAATAGATTTGGGCTAGAGCTGAGTTTATTCTAACACTCAAAATGTGTTCCCAAAATCTTTTTAATCAACTTGCCCTGGGTGTTATATCTGTAGACTCTATGGTTGACGTTACCATAGGACTATAAAATTTTGTTTCAGGATTCACTCTGATACAGCAATGTTTTGTGTTTATCATACTAATGATTCTAGTGGAGATGTTAATGATGATTAAATGGTTGATTGAAGAAGAAAATATTTTAGGACTTAAATTATTCCGAATGGCTTTTTAAAATGTTCCAAATCTTTGCTTGATGTTCTTCTTCGGCTGGTCAGTGGAAACATAGCCAGAGCTCACTTTCATACCCTTAATTTTGTTCTGTTTTGTTTTGTTTTTATGTACTTAGCATTTCAGTAGCTCATTTTCTTCTTATCTTAGAATATTTAAATCCATCTCTAGATTATGGATTGTCAACTAGTTTTTTTTTCTTTTGATATAGGGCTGTAAATAGTAAAATTGATTAAAAAATAACAATTGGCACTTGCAGATTTTTAAATCTGTCTTAACTATGTTGCAATTATTTTGACAAATAGAACCATAATGAGAGTGATCTAAATCAAGATGACATGAAAAAATTATCATGGAAAAAAAAGTTTTACTTGAGCTAATACAAAAAAAAGTCTTTTATCTTAAAGACTTATTGTGTTCTTAATTAACTCTCCTTTGTGGCACCAATTAATGGTGCAATTTATTCAAGCACATCAAGAGTTTATTTGAACCTTATCCAGGATTATTTGTTTCCTTGACAATATGAGCAGGTAAATCAACAAATCAACAAGGACTTTTCAACTGAAGTTGTGATCTGAGGACTGATACCAAATTTGAATACATATATACATATATATCACATATGTATATACTTTATCATAGTATATGTTTTATATATTGTGTATATAATTTGATATAATACATATTTTATATATTTCATACTGTTTTTATTTTTCTGATAAGAAAAAAAATTTGATTTTTTTTTCTATCAAACACAATCTTTTAACATGTCTGTTATCTGTTGTCTCTGTGACACAAATAGGAAATGCAAGTCACATCCTAAATCTGTAACATGGACAAAATGAGTGGAGTTTCTGATTTTTCATTCTTGCCTCTTTTGAAACTGAAATGGTTGATTACCACAAGAAAAAGTTGAAGACCTGTGCATGTCATAGAGGAGAGAGATAGTGCCCTTAGTCCTATGTATTCAGTATGAAAAGAGAAACCTTCAACTTCAAACTCAAAGTAAAACTCTTGACAAAAATAAAATACATAAGTGTATATTTTTTGGCAATGAATAATGCAATTTCTGAGTGAAATCTTTCTTCCTGAGTAAAAGGAAGACTTGGATTTAGAAAATGAAGTCAGAGAAGTATTAAGTAAATGCTGAATTCAGACCACCTCTTTTACTTAGCTGTCATAAACAAACAAACAATCTATTGTTATCTTCGGAATTTAAACTCTTAAATCATTTCTGTCCAAGTGTACTTTTGATAATTAATTCATTTCTGCTTGTAACTTAATCTAGACAACCCAGAAATCATAAAGACTCATGGATGGAAAAGGAAGACAGTAATCATACTATGTAGCTGTATTAAATTCCATCCTATCAGATTCAGACTTTTGATATCTCTTTGTCTACTTGTTGTCCAATATCTGTTCATCCCTCTTTGTGTTATTTATAAATTTTACCATCATATCTTATATGTCTTTATCTACATCATTTATGAAATATATTGAAGATTACCAGACCACATATAGTACCTGAAGACAGTCTTCTGGAAATAATCCACCAGGTTGACAATGGTTCAGTAATTATCACTTTTTTTCTTACAAGTAATTCAATTCCAAATGCACCTAACTTTATATTTTTATCTACTCCATACCTTTCCATTATGTCTACTAGGAGATAATAAAAGATTTTGTCACATATTTTGCTGACATCCAGATATATTCTATGATCTACACTCACAATTTTGTAACCTAGTAAAAAAGAATTGCCCTCCCACCGGCTCACACCCCAGATGTGTACCTTGTTATGACAGAGAGTCTTACATAATTCATTAAAACCATGAGCTATGCCATGCATGGTTATCCAAGATGGATCGATCATAGTTGAGAATTCTGACAAAAGGTGATCCACTGTAGAAGGAAATGGCAAACCACTCCAGTGTCTTTGCCAAGAAAACCCCATGGACTATACTAAAAAAGATAAAAGAGAAACACTGGAAGATGAGCCTCTCTGGTCAGAAGGTGTTCAATATGCCACTGGGGGAAAAACATAGGACAATTTACATGTAGTTCCAGTACTTTGGCTGGGCCAAAGTCTAAAGGAACCTCAGCTGTGGATGCATCTGGTGACAAAAGGAAAGTCCAATTCTGTGAAGATCAATAATAAATAGGAACCTGAAATGTAAGATTATGAAATAAGGTAAGCTGGGTATATTCAAAGTGGAGATGGAAAAATTAGACATTGACATCTTGGGTATCCGTAAACTTAAATGGATAGGGATATGTGAAATTTGCAGGTGACAATTACAGATATTACTATAGGCAAGAATCACTTAGGAGAAACTGAGCAGACCTCATAATCAATAAAAAAAAAATGTGAGGAAAGCATTACTGGGGTGTAATCTCAAAAAAATGGCAGAATATCAGTTTGAACCCAGGGCGAATCATTCAAGATCATAGTAATACAAGTTTATGCTCCAACCACTGATGCCAAAGAGGCCAAAGTACATGAGTTGTATGAAGAGCTACATCTTCTATTAATAACACACACACACACACACACACACACACACACACACACACACACACAGAATGCTAAAATAGGAAATCAAAAGATAATTGGAATAAAAATCAGATTTGGCTTTGGAATACAAAATGAAGCAAGACAGAGACTAATAGAGTTCTGTTAAGATAACTCACTGGTCACATAACATGCTCTCCTTCAACAATCCAAAAGGCTATTCTATACATGGATATCGACAGATGGTCAACATAAACATCAGATTGATTATACTACTTTGTAGCCAAAAATGGATAAACTCAATTAAAACAAGACCTGGAGGTGTCTTTGGCTCAGACCATGAGCTTCTTATTGAAAAATTCAGATTTAAACTGAAGGAAATAGGGAAAATCCTCAGACGATATAGTTATGACCTGATTGGGGAGCTAAGAAAGCGGAGTGAAAGCAGTGACTTGCTTGAGCTCTCCCCCAAACCCTTCAAATACCAGTAAAAAATGGCTCTAAACAAATTTTAAAACAACAGAACCCACAAACAGACAGAGTGAAACAATTTTCCAGCCCAAGATAGCCTGGATGTTTGATTAGAAAGGTATATCGCGCCTGGCTGTAAGAGGAGGATAGCATGGCGTGGGTGTGTGGGCCTCAGCGAACCTGGAGCAGGCCTCAGAGGACTGAATCGTGGGCAGCTGTGGCAGTTTCCAGACTTCTCAACCAGGAATGCCAAAGAAAACTTAGAAGGTCAGTGGGAAAAGTCTGTTTCTGTGGTGCTGAGCGAGGGAAGTCGGTCTCAGAGCCAGTTACAGAGTGCAGAGCTTGGGCACCAGGGCGGTGTCTGTGTCCTGAATTTCCAGCCCACAGACTGAGGGGGAATTGAGTGGCAGATCAAAGAGGGATTGCAGGGATCTCTTTGCCAGTGCTGAGGCAAGAATCTCTTGCTTTGCCCATGCTTAGATCTGGGTCACAGTCCTGGGGTGAGGAGGAAAGCTGGTGTAGTGGAGCTTGTAGTGGCTGTAGAGAGGAAACCTTCACAGTTCCAAGACAGAAAAGACTGTGTGTGGTCACTTATAGACCAGGAAAGGAGTAAACACCTCACCCCTAATCATACCACCTTGGAAGAAAGGAAAACTTACAGGTCCCTAGAAGTATCTCTGAAAACAGCTGTACAAACCCCCAAAGCTTGGGACAGTACATTCTCCACATTGGAAGAAGACTGTTACTTTAACAAAGAGTTTAAAACTCAAGTAATTGGCTGGGATCATGAGCAAACCTCACAAAAAGAGTCAGACTATATTATCTTACTTTGGTGAAAAAGAAGATCAAAACATACAAAAAGAAGAAGACAACAAAGTCAAAGCTCCTACATCCAAAGCCTCCAAGAAAACTATGAATCAGTCCCAGGCCTTGGAAGAGCTCAAAAGGGATTTTGAGAAACAAGTAAGAGAAGTAGAGGAAAAACTGGGAAGAGAAGTGAGAGTGATGCAAGAAAACCGTGAAAAACAAGTCAACAGCTTGCTAAAGGAGACGAAAAAAAATACTTTAACACTTTAAAAAATAGCCTGACCCAAATGGCAAAAGAGCTCCAAAAAGCCAATGAGGAGAATAATGCCTTAAAAAGCAAAATTGGCGAGATGGAAAAGGAAGTCCAAAAGCTTACTGAAGAAAATAATTCCTTTAAAATTACAACAGAGCAATTGGAAGATAGCGATTTAATGAGAAATCAAAAAATTGTAAAACAAATCCAAAAGAATGAAAAATTAGAAAACAATGTGAAATATCTCATTGGAAAAACATCTGACCTGGAAAATAGGTCCAGCAGAGAGAATTTAAAAATTATTGGACTATCTGAAAGCCACAATCAAAAAAAAAAAGCCTAGACATCATCAAGAAAACTACCCTGATATTTTAGAACCAGAGGGCAAAATAGAAATTGAAAGAAGCCAGTGATCTCCTCCTGAAAGAGATCCCCAAAGGAAAACTCCTAGGACTATTGTAGCCAAATTCCAGAGTCCCCAGGTCAAGGAGAAAATATTGCAAGCAGCCAGAAAGAAACAATTCAAGTATTGTGGAAACAAAATCAGTCTAACACATGTTTTAGCAGCTTCTACATTGAAGGACTACAGGGCATGGAATGTCATATTCTGGAGGGCAAAGGAGATAAGATTATAACCAAAAATCACCTACCTAGCAAAACTGAGTATAATCCTCTGGGGGGGGTGGCGGGGGAAATATTCATTCAGTGAAATAGAGGACTTTCAAGAATTTTTTATGAGAAGACCAAAGCTCAATAGAATATTTGACGTTCAAATACAAGACTCAAGTGGAACATGAAGAGGTAAACAGGAAAGAGAAATCATAAGAGACTTATTAAGATTGAACTGTTTAGATTCCAGCATGGAAAGATTATATTTGTAACTCATGAGACCTTTGTCAGTATTAGGGTAGTTGGAAGGAAAAAATTATATGTAGATTGATAGATAGATAGATAGATAGATAGATAGATAGATAGATAGATAGATAGATAGATAGATAGATGATAGAGGGCACAGGGTGAGTTGAAGATGAAGGAGTCATATCTGGAGAATAAAATTAAGGGATGAGAGAGGATTATATGAGGTGAAAGAGAAAGGGAGAGGTAGAACAGAGTAAATTATCTCACAAAAAGCAGAAAAGAAAAGGCTCTTACAGTGGAGGGGAAATGGAGGAAGGTAAGAGGGAATGAATGAGTCTTATTCTCACAGGATTTGGCTTAAGGAAAGAATAACATACACACTCAATGGGGTGTGGAAATCTGTCTTACCTTACAGAAAAAAGGTGGGAGAGGTGAGAAGAGAGGAGGGGGATGATAGGGAGGAGGGCAGATTGGGAAAGGGGGTAACCAGAAGCAAATACTTCTGAGGAGGGACAGGGTCAAAAGAAAGAACAGAATAAATGGGGGGCAGGATAGGATTAAGTGAACTAGAGTTAGTATTTCACAACATGTCTCCTATGAAAGTGTTTTGCATAACAGCACTTGTTTAATGTATATTGAGTTGCTTGCCTTTTCAGTGAGGGTGAGTGGGGAGGGAGGAAGGGAGAAAATTTGGAACCCAAAGTTTTAAAAACACATGTTAAAAATTCTTTTCACATGCAACTGGAAATAAGAAATACAGGAAATGAGGTAGAGAAATTTATCCTGCCCCACAGGAAAATAGAAGGGAAAGGGGATAAGAGAAGGGGGGGAGAGATAGAAGAGAGGACAGACTAGGGGAAGGGATATTCAGAATGCATGCCATCTTGGGGTGTGGGGAGGGGTGAGATGGGGTGAAAATTTGGAACTCAAAATCTTTTGGGAATAAATGCTGAAAACTAAAAATAAATAAATTTAGAAGAAAAAAGCAAACCTAAAAAAAATAAATTTAAATTTAAAAATTTTTTTAAAAATTTTAAAAATTTTTGAAAAGAAACATCAAAAAAAATAAAGTTATGACCTAAATAACTTCCCTACAAATATGAAATTGAAGTGATGAATAGATTAAAGGATTATATCAGGTAGATAAAGAGCCTGAAGAATTATAAAAAAAGGTTAGCAATATTGTACAGAAGGAAGCAACAAAAGCATTGCAAAGAAAATGAGCAAGAAAGCAAAATGGCTGGCTATTGAGGCTTTACACATAGCTGAGAAAAGAAGGGAAGCAAAAAGTAAAGGAGAAAGGGAAAGATATAGCCAAGTGAATGCAGAATTTCATAGAATACAAGAGAAATAAGAAGGTTTTCTTAGATAGTCAATGAAAAGAAAGAGAAGAAAACAATCGAATAAGAAAGACAAAAGATTTCTCCAAGAAAATTAGAGGTATCAGAGTAAAGTTTCATGCAAAAAAAAAATGGTCAGGATAAGAACAAAAATAATGATAGTGATTTAACAGAAGCAGAAGAAATTAAGAAGAAGTGATGAGAATATACAAAAGAATTAGACAAGAAAGATCCTAACATCACAAATATCCACTACAATGTGGCTACTGACCTAGAGTCAGATATCCTGAACAATGAAGTCAATAGGCCTTGGTTAACAATAAGGCTAGCAAAGGTGATAGAAATTCAGCTAAGTTATTTAAAATCCTAACAGATGATGCTGTTAAAGTACTGTACTCAATATGCCAGCAAATTAAGGAAACAATGGTGGCCACTGTACTGAAAAAAGATAAGTGTAAGCCTCAATCCTAAAGAAGGGCAATGCCCAGGGATGTTCAAATTACAGGACAATTGTGCTCATTTCATATGGCAGCAAGGTTATACTTAGGATTCTGCAAGCTAAGCTTCAGTAATAGGTGGATGGAGAATTACCAAAAGAGCAGGCTAGTTTGCAGAGGAATTTGGAGACCAAATTGATAGCATTTGCTGGATTATGAAGAAAGCCAAGGAACTTCCAGAAAATAACATCCATTTTTGCTTCATTGACTACACTAAAGCCTTTGTGTGGATCACAACAAAATGTGTCAAATCTTGAAAGAGATGGGAGAACTAGGTCATCTTGCTTATCTTCTGAGGAACTGTATTCTGGCCAAGATGCAACAGTTAAAACTGAATATGGAATAACTGATGGATTTAAGAGCAGAAAAGGAGTACAATAAGGCGGCATATTGTTACTTTATTTATTTAACTTACATGTAGAGTACATCATGCAAAATGCCAGGCTGGATGAATCAAAAGCCAGAATAAAACTTGTTTGGAGAAATATCAATGATCTTAGATATGCAGATGATACCATTCTGATGTCAGAAAGTAAAGAGGAATTTAGAAGCCTCTTGATGAGGATGAAAGAGAAGAGAGTGAAAGTTACTTTGAAGCTTAAGATCAAAAAGTCTAAGATCTTGGCAGCTGGTCCCATTACTTCCTGGCAAATAGAGGGAGAAGAAATGCAAGTACTATCAGATTTTATATTCTTGGACTAAAAGTTCATTGTAGGCAGTGACTGTAGCCCTGAAATTAAAAGACACTTGCTCTTTGGAAGGAAAGCTGAGGCAAATCTGGACAGCATATTAAAAGGCATAGACATCACCTTGCCAGCAAAGGCCAGCATAGTCAAAGCTTTTTTTTTCTTTCCCTGTAGCAGTATAAAGATCTGAAAATTGGATCGTAAGGAAAACTTAGCACTGCAGAATCAATGCTTTCAAATTGTGGTGCTGGAGAAGACTTTTGAGAGTCCTAGGACAACAGGGAGATCAAATCTATCAGTACTTAAATAAATTAATTCAGGCTATTCACTGGAAGATCAAGTATTGAATATAAAGCTGTGGCCAAATGTGGAGAAGATGGGATTTATTAGAAAAGACCATGATATTGGGAAAAGTTGAAGGAAAAAGGAGGACAGCAGAGAATGAGGATAGATAATGTCATGGAAACAATGAACATGAACTTAAAGACCTTGAGAGATAAAGGAAGATAGAAGAGATTGGCATGCTATGGTCCATGGGCTCACCCCAAGACAGATACGACTCAATGAATGAACAACAGAGAAAACAAAATGGAATTAATTTAGCATTACTTCTTGTTAATGAAAGTATGCAGGTTTTAGTGACCAATTACTTTCTAAGTTCTCACAAGTCATCCTTTAAAAGAACATCTGGAATTTTCTCAATAATAAAATTCAAGCTCTCCCTCTTTATGTGGAAACATTCACCTTCATTTTTTAAAGATTTTTACTTGTTTTCTCTTCTGTACTATCATTCCTTTTCCCCATGATTATCAAATGTGACAATATAATAAGTAATTTCTTTTGGAATCTTGACATTTATTTCATTTGTGCTTAGTGAAGCAACTTTATTTAGAACAATGAGGTTCTCTTGTACTATCTCTTCTCTTATCATTTTGTTAACCATTTGTGTTTCATACTTTCTAATCTGAGATTATTCTTCTTGTTATTGTACAGTTGTTTACAATCATATCTGACTCTTCAAGACCACATTTGTCCTTTTCTTGGCAAATACACTGTAGTGACTTGCCATTCCCCTTTCCAGCTCATTTTAAAGATGAGGAAATTGAGGCAAATAGGGTTAAATGACTTGTCCAAGGTCATACACCTAGTAAGTATTTGAGGCCAGATTTGAACTCAGAAAGACTTCTCTTCTTGATTCCAGGCACAGCCCAGTACTTTATCCACTGGACCACCTAGCTTCCCAATGTCTATTTGAGTTGGGAAAAAAAAAGCAAAATTGGGGTTTTACCCTTTCTGCCTTTTCTTTGTCAGGGATTATTTAGAAATCAGGGTTATTTACCAAAAAAAAGTTGGGGTTGAGGTCTGGAAACAGCTACTTTTAGCTTCACTTAATTGTTTTAAAGCTTAGTACTTACACCAATCATTTGCCACTCCTGGTATTTGGTTCTACTTAACACTGATAATTCTCTTTTTATACCCATATTCTTCTGCTACCAACTGCATTTTAAGCTCCATGAGGACATAAATTATGTCTTATTTTAATTTATTCCAATTGAAATCAACAAACATTTGCTACATATTGTGCATAAGACATTGTCAGGTGAAAAGTACAAAAAAAACCATCAACTGTCATCCTTGTATTCAAGAAACTCTAAATTTATTGGGGAATATCCTATATAAAAGAACAACAATATTATATAAATAGGTGCTGTTAGAGTAAAGTAGAGGGAATATGGTGGCATATAGGATAGTGGTACACTTAGAGTTAGGAAAACCTAAGTTCAAATTCTGCTTCAGATACTTGCTGTGTGACTAGGGGCAACTTCATAAACCTCTCTCAGACTCAGTTTTCTTATCTGTAAAATGGAAATAGGAAGAGCTCCTGCCTCTCTGGGATTATTATGGGGTTTGTTTTTTAAAGTATTTTGCAAACAATATATCTTTCACATACCAGTTTTAAGAAAGTTTTGGAAAAGAGATTGCTTCCAACTGATGGAATTTTTAAGTTCTATGGTAAGAGTGGAGTTTTAACTAGTTCATGAAGGAAGAGGATTCCAAAAGGCAGAGATACAGCAGTTGAGCATTGGAGGAATGAATTATTGAAGCATCCTGGAGGGAGGATATGTTGGAAAATATAAAAATGTGAGACATACTCATTTTGCTTGGAAGATGGAGATCAGAAAGGAGAGTAAATGTAATGTTCAAAAGTTAAGTTGTATCCAGATTGTGAAGGACCTGAAATGAATGTCATTTCCAGCTACATGCAATAGAGAAGCAGTGGGAGGTTTTTAAGCAGTGTGTGATCAGACCTGGCCATTAGAAAATAATAATAATAATAATAATAATAATAATAAAGGACTAGGAAGCTATGGCTTTATGTGCCTTGCATCATGTATTCTTACTTCTAGTCTTAGATGTAGATCAATGTAGGATGTGGTCAATAAATACTTGTTTCTGATTTTTTCTTAATCATATTTTTTGAATTTTATTGGTTTAGGGAACTTCTAAGAAGAAAACACCATTTGCCAATACAGGTTCCAATGTGCTCTGCCAACTTAACAGTTTTAGAGAGTTAACTGGTCCACTTAGATGCTAAATAACCTGCCCAGGGTCTCACAGTTTGGTCTTCCAAATTTTCAAGACTTTCTCTCCACCATGGCTCTCTTGTAATATAGGCATAAAAACTGATAAAATTCTATTGCAAAAAAATTGAGGATCTCATCTGCAGTATTTCCTTTTATCCTTAATGATGGAATGCTTTTTGTGATTATATTAACTGGAAATTATTTCTCTCCTGTCTTTTCTCATTCTTTTAGTTCTATTTCCCCAGAATGCTATTTTTGTTCTCTTTTTCTTTGTTCCTTTTGTGTGTTCATGTTTTGCTCTGCTACTCTTTTGTTTCAACCTTTCTTATTTTGTAACTTTAAATCAAATTTCCAGAATGTGCCAACATCTTCAAGAATTTTGTCTCTGTTCTGGAACAATACTGTTCTTGTCTTTCTGGTAATTTTCTTGATAATATGACAGTTCTGGGAAATAAAAATAGAAAAGTGACTTAGAGATATGACATATGTAAATAAGGTTGTTTCAGGTTGTAGGGTGGCTCATAAAAAGATAAAGGTAGAGACCTTCAAAAGAAAATAAGGAACTAACTTTAATATATTTATTTTCACTGTTAGCCTAAGATTTTGATATATTTGTGGGAGGGGAAAATTGTCAGTAATATTTCTTGAGCACCTAGTGTAAACAGGGAATAATTACAGGCAATTTGTGAATGTATAAGAAACATGAAAGAAATCCAATAGAAGAATATAAGTTATATTGTAGGATAAGTATACATATATAATATGTAATATAAGCTAATAACATAATAGCTAGGAAAGTTGAATACTCACCTGTTTTTAAAAGACAATAGCACGCTCGTAAAATCAAATGTTAAAAGTAATGATATTAACTCATAGCCCACAAAACTTTTTCCTACTGCTGCAGGATGACTGCCTCTTACAAGTCCCCTTCTCTTTTGTCTCAGGCTATCCTCTCTACTTTTCTCCATTAAGTTGTATCTGTACTACTTTCCCTTCCATTCTTTAAGATCAATGAATTAGCAAGCATTTCTTCATGGTATCACAGATGGCCTCAATGCCCAGATTACCTGGGCTCAGAGTCTACCTCTGATACCTGCTGGTCATTTGACCCTGAGCAAGGCACAACCTCTCAGTGCTCTAGAGAACTTTAAGCTCATAATTTGAATGGAAAAATGCCTCCCTACAGTGGTAGAAGGAGTTTTCTCACATGGGAGGTTTCTACAACAAGGAAATGACAGGCCTACTCTTCTTGTGCTTTATTCAGTCTCTGGGATGCTGGGTTGTTGTTGTTTGTCCTTTGTTCTTGAAAACACTATGGCACCAGGAAGGTGATGCCATGACTTGCAAATGAATTGGATTTAAGTGAAGGAGGGCTGTACAAAGTCACCAGCATCACTTTCTCCTCAGAGCCATCTGGATCCAGTGGTAAGATATCAACTGGGAGGACTGGAGATGGCCCCATATACTGTTGTAGGCTGTGGACTTTTTAACCTAAGGTCTCAATTTGCCTGAGGCAATGTCCATTCAAAATGGGGTCACCTAGATAAGAGAGTTTGTGGAAAGTGGTCACATGGAATAAGACTTTTGTTGTAGAATGAGACCAAGTTCTATAGCTTTTTTTTGTTGTTGTTAGTTGGAAAGAATCCACAGAGACAGCTAGGTTAGACTCCATAGCTTAAATCTCTTCTACAGATCTTTGCTTTAAAAATATAGCCATTTAGACACATACTATTTCTTAAAACTCTTGCCTTTCTACACAAGGTATGAGATATTATTCTATTTACATTTTTAAAAAATTTCTTTTTTTCCTCTTCAGTGCAGTGGAAATGTCCATAAATCAGTCAGTGGAATCCCTCCCTAACATAGGTGTAGAACAGCTTTATTCATCTCTGGATTTGTCCAATCATTTCGGATGTTGTCCAGGTGGTTATCAAAATCCACAAGGGTTTTATATGACCTGATGTCCAAGAGAGATGCCGAGACACTCTTGGCTTGTGGTCAGTCTTCACAATAATCATATTGTGGAGCTCTGCACCCCCATTTGTTTCCATGATGCTCATACACATGAATCGTGGGTTCTGTGCTCTCCATTGTAAAATTTGTGTTGTCTACCATTTGAAGTGCGGTGTCATTGAAGCCCTCTGCAATTCTGGAAGCTTCCTTCTTAGCAACCTGGTTTGGACTGGCATTTTTTACATATTCATTAGCTTGATAATAACCAGCAATCACAGAGCTATTATCTTTGCACCATGAATCAATCAAAGTGAGGGCCACCTCCAGCATGGGGGCCAGAACCAGAGTACTGTGGAAGAGGGGATTGCAGTCCACAAAGAGGGTCTAGTGTGGGTTTGGGTCCTTGTGCCATGGCTGCTCCTTGTGAAGCTTCTTCTTCTGGGATATCAATAGTCTGTTGACAGCACAGTAGGGGTACTTGGCCCCATGCAGCACCATCTTGCAGTAGGCCTGGGTGGTCAGCTTCATACCAGCCACAGGCTTGAGATGACGGCAGCTGGGCAGCCTCCCAGACCTGGCTCAGCTCTTCCCCCATGATGTTGCTCTGCTCAGGCCTCAAGGCCTCTCAGTATAGACTGACTGGTTTCGAGGCCTAGCCTGGCCTGGCCCCCCGGGGTGGCCGGCTGCTTTCTCCCCTCTGCCTGGCTCGGTTGGACCACAGCCGTCCAGGTGTCAGGTGTCGGGAAGCACCCAGCCCCACAATAGCTTTTTAAACATCAAACTGAGAACTTTGTGATTCACCTGAGAAGTAATAGGAAACCACTATTGTCTATTGAATGTGTGTATGTGGTGTGAATTAGTTTACAAGCTCAAATCTATGCACCCAATACCCTAATTAGATTTGAGTCTATGTGGAGGACAGATTAGAGTAGAGAGACATTTGAGTCACAGAGACAAGTTAGTATGGTGACTGTTAGTAGAAAGAAAGGGAGAAGGGCCAGAAATGTTGTGGTGATAGAGAGCTGATTAGATGTGTGAGGTGAGTGAAAATGATAAGTTGTATTATCATGGATAAGTTGTATTATTCCTTGTTTTTCAGTCCTGTTCAACTCTTCATGACATCTTTTGAGGTTTTCTTGCCAAAGTCACCGGTGTGGTTTGCCATTTACTTCTCTAGCTTATTTACAGATGAAGAACTGAGGGAAACAGTTAAGTGATTTGCCACACATCTAGTAAGTATCTGAGGCCAAAGTTGAATTCAGGAAGATGAGTGTTCCTAACTGTAGGTCCAGCATTTTATATCCACTTTGCCAACTAGCTGACCCATGGATTATTATCCTTGCAATATTCTATTACAAGGATGCAACTTTGAGTGAATGGAAAGATGTCTGTTTTTGACAAAGAGAAGTTCAAAAAGAAGAAGGTTTGGTACAAGGTTAATGAATTCTGTTTTGAACATCCCTTTCAAAATGCCCGATGAGTAATTGGTGTTGTGGGAGTAGACCTCAGGAGAGAGATTGGACTGGATGTATAGATCTGGGAGTCATCTATATAGAGATGATAATTGAACCCATGGGAGGAGATCACCAAAAGGGAGGCTGTAGAGAGAAAAGATAATTCCATCAACAGAGAGTTGAGGTAAACCCACAGTTAGGGTTGTGATCTGGATGACAATCCAGCAAAATAACAAAATAAAAACAAAACTGAAAACAAACAAACAACAAAACCCTGAGGAAAGGTGGTCAGACAAGTAAGATGGTGAAGTGTTATAGATACAGTGCTACAAAAACCCAGAGATGAGTATATCCATGAGAACAAGGTGATCAAAAAGGTCAAATGATACAGAGAAATCAAAAAGGATGTGAATTTAGAAGGGGAAATTAGGGTTTGCTGCTAAGAGATCATCTATAACATTGTAGAAAGCAGTTTCAGCTGAAAGATTAGGTTGTGATCTAGATTAAAGAAGAATTAGAAGAGTAGGAGGAAAAGGAAGTAGAGGCAGCTGCTGTAGATAAAATTTTCAAAAACTCTGGTGAGGGGGGAAAAAAGGAGGAGAGATATAGGATTATAGCTGGTGAGCAAAACAAGGTTCTTAAATATATATATTTGAAGGATGGGGAAGACTTGTGAATATTTATAAGCAGCAGAGCAGGAAACAATGAGGAGAGAGAGAGAGAGAGAGAGAGAGAGAGAGAGAGAGAGAGAGAGAGAGAGAGACATACACACACACACACACACATGCACATACACAGAGAATTAGATGATACTATGATAACCTGGTAGATAAGATGGGAGAAGATTAACCCATCAGTGAAAGTAATCAACTTGGCTTTTATGTGTCAAATACTGTGCTAAGATTTAGAGATACAGAATCTTTGTCCTCAAGGAGTTTTCATTCTAGTGTTTGAAAGTACATGTATATAAATGAGTACATGAAAAATATAGTCAGGACTGATGGAAACTAAGCTTTGAGGGGAAGACACTAGCACTGTGGTAGATGGGAAATGATTAACTTTTGAAAGTATTGTTTATGATGAGTTCTCAAGAAATCCAAGGTTTCTAGGAGGTAAAAAGAAGAAGGAGAGGATTAAAGACAAGTGTGACAGCCAGAGAAAAGTCATGGAACATACAATGAAGTGTGTGGGGATGGAAATAAAGGTACAGGTACAAGTAGCCTTAGAAAGGTGCAAGGGTCACTTTTTCTTCAGAGATTAATTAAGAGAGTAAAGGAGGAGATAATAATGAGTGGTGTCAAAGATTTATGAGATGAGATGATATCAGAGGGATATAATAAAGTAAAGCCTTAAATTTCCTGCCAAATAATGCAATGAGGTCTTCATTTGTGACAGCTAAGAAATAGGGTGCTGAGAACTTGAGGAGAAAAGAGAATGTATGGAACAACTCTGATAAATGACATAGAGAATTAATTAGAGAGATGCAAAAGGATTTCCTTGCTTCTAGGAGAGCCCAGTTGATATTGGGGGAAGGGGTATTTTAGCCAATGCAGTTTTCGCAGTTGTATGACTTCTTTCAGCTCTCTTTAGAAGCATGGGAGTAAGATCCAGTAAGGAATCCAGTGATAACCATCCAGTACTGGTGATAGGAGAAGAAAACAAGAAATATTAGAGCGGAGGATAGTGTACAATATATCTGATTAACCAAAAAATAGAGACTGAGAAGGAAGGAAAACATAATCTGGGTAGGGGTAATGGACTGGGAAAGTATTATGAACTATGAGGGGCATAGATTGGAGATAACAGGATGAAGAATAGGTTTAGGAAAAGTAAATCATGAGTAAAGATGTAATTAAAGAACATTGCAAAAAGTAATTTCAGATTTCTTGATTGTGGAAATTGGACACATTTAGGCAAAAACAAAAGAAAAAGAGTATTACCATTCCTATGTTCAGTCAAGGTAGAGTGGTGAAAAAAAAGTCATAGGAATTGAGAATATTAAAGAAATGGGAGGTTAAGGCATCTGAAGGAATATCAACATGTACATAGAAGTCCCCTGGTATTAAGGTATAAATTGGGCTAAAGAAGTAGAGGATGAGTCAGACAATGAACTCCCAGGAATGGAGGAAGAAGATATTGGGATCTGAAAAATCACAAATAACAACCTCCAGATCTTTAAGTGGGATAGAGGGATTCTTAGACATAAATGTCTAATGCTGCAATGGACCTGAAATGATTAAGCAGTAAATAATAAGGCCCATAAATAAAGTAAAAGAAATTTGGTTTTTATCATATGAAGAAAGATTGATCAGTGAGTCTTCTATCCTTATTTTTATGAAGAATTATTATGTATGAGGAAAGGAAAGTGTATCTTCCACATGAAACTTTCATAGAAGACAATGGCTATAAAACTCAATTAATAGGATTCAGGTTAGTTATGATAAAGGCCATCTAGAAAATATGTTTTGTTTTCTTTTTAACTTCAGAATAACTTGTATTAAAAGTTTGTGCAATATCAAAATTCCATTTCCTGGTTAAGATTTTTTTAAATCTCCATTTCTATGGAATGGATTGAGTAAATGAGTTCACTGGGAGGATTTATCTATCTTAGATACTTCTCCAAGCTGTTTTTTTTCTTTTTTTTCTTTTTTTTTTCTTACTTCACAAATAAGAAGTCTATTATATTTAGGTAAATTAGGTTCAAGAGTACACTGAACAGTTTCAGAATTTAGATTAGATTGCTGGTGAGGCAAAGGAAGAATGTAACTTGTTTAATATATATGGGTAGAGACTTGGTCTGAGTTTGACTCATGAGAAACTCCCAGGTGAGGAAACATCTTTTTACCTATATAGGTCACTACCTTCTCACATCTTAAGCATCTTAGAGATTTGTACTGTTGTTAATTAACTTGCCCAGGGTCATACAGCCAGTAGGTATCAGAGAGAGAACTTAATAGGTGTTCTTGACCCAGAGACAGTACCCTCTCCCCTACATAATGTTGCCTGTCATATGTGATGGATTAGAGACTCTGAAGCTGCAATTATAACTTGGTTAAGTAAATAGTACAAAGATAATATCACATTGAAGAATATGACACTTTGTCTTCCCTATCTAACTATGGTACTCAGTTAAGATTCTTCCAACACATCCTGCTAGGTTATTTGCTTTAATTCTTGAATGATTTCTTTTACATTATTTCCTTTCCTGTGACTTACATAAATACATAATTGTGAATACTTGTTGCATTTCCCACACCTTGTATGCATTTCATGTTCTTATAGGAAAATGCTTAATTTTTTAGAAGAAATCTGTATCATAGATTATTCAATCTTTAATAATTTTTGATTTTACAGAAACAAAAACTATCTGTGGGAAGGAGATTTAGTAGAAATGCTGATATTTTTAGCTTCAACTATTTAACACAAGCATTTACTTTAATTTCCCTGCCTTTGTGATTCAGTATTGAAACATTGGGAAGTATTGCAAGCCTTCTAAAGAATCCTTTTTATTCTCAGTTGTTTGGTGTTGCACTGGATTCTTACCGAGAATGAATCATGCAGCACACTGTCTGCTATACTGTTTTATAAGAACTCTATGAACAAAGACAATATTTATAAATAAATAGATTTTTCTCAAATAACTGCAGATGAAATAGAATGTGGTTATTAGACAAGAAAACTCTTTTGTTCCTCCTGACAAAATTCTACCTATTTTATAAGGCTCAATGTCACAATAAAGTAGAATTTAGAAAATGAGTTTAGTCCCTTAGATCAAAATCAGAACAGAAGCTTGGAATTGATTTTACAAGCATAATAAATACATTTATGAGTTTAAAAAAAACAGTTCAGTATATTAAAGGAAAACTGAATTCTCCTTTCTCAAGATTTTTTTTTCTTCTTTTTTTATATGAGAGCTGTTTTCTCTAAAGAAATCAAGAACTTTTTTATATTCAATCTTGGAAGAATTACATTCTGAACTAGAAAACAGCTGCCTTTCACTTCCATTCATGATGATATGAATTGGCTCCTCCCCTCAAAATGTTAACAACAACAACAATAATAATGTATTTCTGACAATTGTAAGCATTTTCCTGCAATTAAAAAATATTTAGGTATGTGTGTGTTTTATCACAAAATAGAAAAAAATAGTTTCACATTTCTTTATACTCTATTTTCTCTAAGGGCTTATCTATGTATATTTGAACAAATCAGTCATATCCCAGTAGTTTATTAAAAAAAAATCTCTGACTTCAGCACTGCTGGTGAAGCAATCAAGTAGCCCCATCATGCAAAGCTCCCGTTTAATAATTACTGGAGCAAAGTAGTTGCACTAGCCATGTAGTCTTAATGATATTCAAGTCTTGGATGAATAGTTTACTTAGTTGAAAGTATCATGCTTTTAACTATTAATTCTTCAGAATATACTAATATAAGCTATTTAAAAATCATTTCTAATCTGTAATCTCTAAGTATACCTTTGTACTGAGACCCAAATGCAAGAATGGGAAGGGCAAGTGCAAGGAATAGAAAAAAAGAAAATAGGTGAGGAGAAAGAGTTGCGTACTGATGAAAACAGAAACCCAACACGATGCCTATGCAGATTATGCCACATGGAATCTCTTTCCCTTTATCTTCTACACATGGTTATTGTTTTGCAGCTGCTAAGTTTTGATTGGTACTTATCAAGGAAGTTTTTTCTCTGTGTTTATAAGTTCTACTCTACAGGAAAATAATGTGAAAGTATGGCAAAACACTAAGGAATCTCACAAAGAACTCATAGCTCTGAAATTAAACCATTGTTCAATGACTCAACATCCAGCCCAGATCACAGAACTGCAAACTAACACTGAAGTGAGTGTAGTTCTTGATTGGTGGCCACTGTTCAGTGCGAAGTAGACACCAATTTCAAGAAGTTATTATGCTTTTTATAGTCACATATGTATTTTTCACCATTTCTTCTTCCTGAGAGTATTTCTTTTTTTAATTGAGAAAGAAAAAGTTCAAAATATTTTAAGAAAACTCTAGGGGATTATTTAATATGAATTATTTAATCTTTCCAGATTATGGATCACTGGTCCTTATTTTCTGATTTACAGGAGATTCAATTGTTATAAACTCAGGAGACACCTTGCCCCAACCTAACAGTACTTTGAGAAGCTATAAAATAAGCAGCATTTGTAAGACTTTAGACCAAAGGGAAAAGAAGTCCCCTTTAAGCCCTGCCCTCCATGGTTAGTCAACAAGTATTTATTAAACACTTACTATGGGCTAGGCAGTGAGCTAAGCATAAGGAAATAAAATTATGTGGATAGCAAACATAGCCTCTGGCACTAGGTTCTGCTAATGAGTTTTTACAAATTGGGTATAAGAAACATCAAAGATTACATAAAATTCTATACTTATCTCAATACCCACTTGGGTCAAATTCTTTAAGATACCTGCATTTTTTTTAGGTTGTTAGGAGAATGTGGAATGTAGAAAAGGGGTGTGTGTGTGTGAAAGAGAGAGAGAGAGAGAGAGACAGAGAGAGAGACAGAGAGAGAGAATGAGAATGGTTGATTGAGACAGAGAGAAAGAGACAAAAACAAGAAGAAACAGACTCAGAGAAAAATATAGAAGGAAGCAAAGAGATATGGACTCAGGCAAAGGAGTGTTATTGTTTTGAAGTTTGGGGGTTTTTCAAATTCCAAAGATCTTTTGGAAAATTCTGCTTAGAGTCCTCAAATTTCTCACTGTGACTTCAGAACTTTTTTTTCTCTTCTTTTTTCACTTCTATAATTTTAGGTTGGTATGTTTTTATACCCTTCAGGGAAAGAAGGTAATAATTAGACTGATTATTCCTGTTGAAATAGAATAATAATTTTGTTCACAAAGATTAAACCAGTTCTAGAGGATCATAGAATCAATCGTGTAAAATGAGTGTAAGGTACAAGACTTCTCTATGATTCCATATCTTGTTGTAAAAATCAAACAATGTGTTTGAGATAAGAGACAGATGGGATGAGGTGAGGGTTGATTTCTGTGTCAAATAACAGATCCAACAAGATCAAAGGAGTTAATTATACATTGTAGAACAACATATGTTCCTTCTCTGACAATCTTGATCCCATGTAGTATTCAGAAAACCCCTGAAACTGTTATAAAATCTGATGCCACTAGACTGAGCATCTGTGAGCTTTTCCATCATTTGGTAAAAACAACACTTTATAGTCATTTCAAGCTCATTTAGCCACATCATACTCTGATGTGGAGACATAGTAGTATTGCTTCAGTTGACTGAGCAAAAACAGAACTTAGATGAAATATATGTGGATCAACAAATATAACTACTCATATCTCTCTCTATTAGTTTATTATCATTAATAGTTTGTTTCCCCACTAATCTACTTCTCCGTGTTATATATTTTTAAAGAAACAAAACTGAGTGTAATTGTCCTAACTGGAAAACAAAATTATTCTGACAGGTCATTGAGAAAAATATTTTTAAAACATAAGCCCTTATTAAATCATTACTCTCCTACAACAACCATGACCCAAGGCCACACAAAAGGGTCAATCTCTTTTAACTCATAGAAAATGTGTCAATTAGGGCAGCTGGGGATGCAGTGGTTAGGCCTGGAGTCAGAAAGACTCATCTTCCTAAGTTCAAATCTGGCCATAGACACTAGCTGTGTGACACTGTTTGCCTTGGTTTCCTCATCTATAAAATGAGTTGGAGAAGGAAATGACAAACCACTCCAGTATCTTTGCCAGGAAAACCCCAATTTGAGTCATGAAGAGTCAGTCATGAATGAAAACAACCAAATAATAACAATATGTCAAATGCATTCCACAGTTAACCACCAATACTAGTTGGTTTCATCAGGTTGTACATCCATTATGATGGTAGTCTTATCTACATGAGAGCCTAGATCACCACCAGACCATCTCAGGGAAGCAGGTGTAGACCAAAACAGGTGTATGTGGTACACTCAAATCAAAAAACACCTCATTAATATATTCAATCAAATTATTTGTGCCAAGTATGTATTTATGCTTAGTAATACTTTGTTTTTGTTATTGTTCAGTTGTTCAGTCGTTTCCAATTCTTCACGAACCCATGAACCATCGCACGCCAAGTCTTTCTCATTTCACCAAAGAAATGTGAAGTTTATAGTAATAATACATTTTAATATTTCCTATTCCTCTAGGATTGATTCTCCTAACTGTTGATGTTCGTTTTCATTTTAATTAATATTCTACATTCCCAAGTTCCCAACTGGGCCACATCTGAAAGACATTCTTACAATTACAATAATTTCCTTCATTGAAACTTATCACTAAGAAACAGATTGTTTCAATATTATTTTTTTTCTTCTCACCTTTATAAAATTATTTAAATAAATAATTTTGTTAATGGAATAAGGCACCTATCATAAGATAAAATACATTTTAAAAGAACTACTTAAAGTTTCCCATTATTTCAATTTAAAATTATGTATGAAAACTATGAGATGAAAAGATTTTTTTTAAAAGAGACTACATAGCTGACATTCGGAAGTTTGAGGTTAGGTGTATAATATAGTCATTTCCTCATAGAGGTAAGAATGACCTACTATACCTCTTACCAGGGCTCCAGATAGTAACCCTGAAAGGTTCCTATCTTCTTTCAAAGTTCAGGTAAATCATGCTGTGTGTGACCCCTCCCAAAAACCTTTTTATGCAAGAAAAGCTCATGCTAGAACTGGTATCAAGGATATCCCTGAAGAAGAAACAGATCTCAAAGGAAGAGTCTAATAGGTATGGGATAGGGTAAGAAGAACAGCACCCTCCAGTTTGCTTTGCTTACACACACACAAACACACACGCACATACATACATAAGGAGTGTTTATTGACTAATATTTGTGTGCGATAGGTCTTATTTTAGAGGGAATTTGTTGAGGTATGTCAATTGTTCTACCACATTCTTCAATAGTAAACCATTTATTACATGTCTACTATGTTCTAGGTACCATGTTAGCCACTGGGGAATACAATTTAAAATTTGAGTCCCTGCCCTCAAGGAGCTTACACTCAACTTCCTCCCTGACTTATTGTCTATATCTTGAAATGTGGTTCAACCTTAGGGAGATCTTATCACTAGTTTTCTTACTTGCACTTCTCTCTCTCACCCCTATCTCCTGAAATGAGCTGAACATGAGCATTCACTGGTATAGGCTGAAACTTTGTCACTTAGAATAACAATAACAGGCTTTCACATGTTATTTCACACTCAAGAATATGGTGAATCATGCAATAAGTTATAGTCAATAGTTGGTGATACAAATACTCCCCTGTAGTGCTACAGGTAGAAAACTTTCATAGGATTAGAATCAGGGTTGGTACAAAGATCAAAAAATTATCTGAAGAGATACCAAAGAGATAAGATCCAGAGATCAAGGTTCAGAAAGACCATCCCAGAGGGGAAAAAAAAAGAAACATGACTGCAATCCACAAAGAGCTATTTGTAACATTTAGCTCTGTCCATAGGTATATTTGTATTTATGCCAAACTGAATGAGGCTGTGCCCCATTTTCCAGCTTCCTCTGAATTAGCTGTGGCTCTATAGCTTCCATTGCCATTCAAATTACTCTCTAAGGAAAGGGCCTTCTCTAAGTAGCAACAAATGTCATCTAGCCGACTGCTGACATTAAAATCTAGGCAGAAAAACTATTTGGGCAAATTCCAGAGTTGGAAGATGGTGAATATTTTGCTTGCAAGGCTAAAGGAGGGTTTTTTTTAATCAATATTGCATTTTGTGTCTGTGGAGTAAATGTTTATTTCCTCAGAAGCACATTTTGTGAGTATGCATGCTCTGTAGCTCAGCATGGTTTATTTACTGGTTACATCTTTGAGTCCAATTTTACTATAACTTAGTTATTCTGCTTTAAGATTAGTATATTTTAAATCACACTGGTAAACATCCACCATTTATTATGAATAAATTAAAAAGGTTTTTTGAAGCACTTAATGTGTGCCAAGTACTGTGCTAATTGCTGGAGATATCGATTTAAAAAAAAAGAAAAGGAAAGGAAAACAAGGCAGTCCTGCTCTGAAGAAGCTAACACTCTAATTGGGGGAAATGACACATTAAAAAATAAATCAACTACAGGCCAGATGAGAGGACTCAAAATCCAAAGAATATAATAGTAGGCTGAGTGTCTTTTAGGCTCCACAAGTAGGTATATTACATATCTTAAATAGAAGCTAAGGACTATAGGGTATATAATATTGGTGTTTGATGATTTAGAGTACTCAAATATTATCTATGTTTCTATTGCTTTTAAGGTAGTTATTCATTAAGTAACATCTTACCATTCTGAAAAAGCAACCTCCAAGGATTTCTGATCCTGATCTATATGTAGCACTTGGCATGGATGTGGCCAACTTTACACTGTCTGGTCTAGGATTAATAGAGATGAACCACCACCACTTGACTGTAATTCAAGCCCTTACATGGTCCTATGGATAGCCCTGTTACATGAGAATATATAAGCCAATGAAGCTCTTGAGTCCTCATTGATGTGCTTCTTATTATACCAAATGAGTCACCATGGAACCATTAATTGTTAAATATAAAATATTTACCTTATGACAAAGCAAAAGTTACAATAATTAGTACATTAAACATCAGTACCTTTTTAACATAAAGTAAATGAAAGAATAATGTATATATTTTAGGTCAATCATATACCTTGTTCACACTCTAACACCAATACACCTATACGCACATTGTGCTTAAGGGAGAGAGTGTATATATGTGTATACTTGACAGAGAGGTATATCAGTGGGGAAAGTACAACAGTTCAGGATGATTCATATCTCTTGACTGTATATCTTGATGTCCTTGTTCCCTTTATGAACAATTAGCAACAGAAGAAGTCTCTTTTCTGCTAGCTATTTTATGATATAATTTATGAAATCCACGTTTAATTTGTTTCAAAAATCAGTATAGTCTCCCTCAGTCTCCAAACATTTATTTAATATTTGTGAGTTGTAACATCTCAAGTTCTTAAAAAAAAAGTCACAAAAATGAACTAGGGGAATATAATGTCCTCGTTTCTCTGCCCTCAAATAGATCCTCCAAGTTTTCTTTCTGGTCCCTCATGTTTGTTCTTTCATTTGAACAGAAATTTAAAAAAAAAATTCTTCACCCATATATTTTGTCAGTTTTTCAGGAACAAAATTACTTCATTTGCCCCAAGCAACAACTAAACCATTTACATGCAAAGGGGAACATATTTTATCCTTTGCAAATTAAATTGATCCTTTATTTTCATTCTACATTTTCTGCCCCAATATTCATTTTCTGTCTTCTTCATCAGCCAGACTGCTCAGACACAAAATACATAGTACCTTGCAAAGTCAAAATAACTTTCATGTGACATAGCCAGTACATTTATTTCAACTGTCTAAGTGATGAATGTTTATCTCCACATGATTGTTTCAGCTTTGGAGATTTATATCAATTGTTATGATTTCATCCCATTTTGGCAACTTGGACATTCTCATATATTAACACAAATGAGTTGGTGATATGCTTCTTGGCAAATGGAATGTCAAGTGCTGAAGAGCCAAACAATAAAAAGTAGAATAGTTTGGGGATGTTAAAGAAAAATTAGAGCAATTTTAAGACAAGAATTGAATAACTCTTTTTAGAAGAGCACATTTAATTTTTCACTACTACTAATACCATGTATTGATATAAAGTTTAAATACTTATAGATCTTAATATATAACATCTTAATTGATGTCATTTCTGAACTTTTATTTCTATTTCCACATTAGAAACACAAGTAGTAGTTTTTGCAAAATGTTACTGAATGTAGCTGTTTCAAATTATAAAGGTAACCTGTTTGTAAAACACAAACTTTCTTTTATCAAATGCCAAGTGAGTGACAAGGGCATTTTTATTGTAGCTAAAATGGTTAAAAGATGTTAGATAGATATAGATGCCATAGACAGATATCTATGTACCTATATTTATATATGTAATATATAATGATTATGTTACTATGTTTTGGCATTTACACATAGACTTAGCCCCAAGTCCAAATCCCCTTAATTAAAGGATTTGTTCTGTGAAGTTTGGATTCAGTCAAAGGGCCTCATTTGAGGACCTAGAACACCACATGTGGCCTTGAGGACACAGGTTCCCTACTGCTGGAATAAAGAAAGGGCTGAATTTGTAATTTCATCAGTTGCAAAACTCATGGAAGAGGAAATTCCTTCTACACATGCACTTTGGTACCTTTTCTAAAAGACATCTGTATGGCGCAGTGGATAGAGATTTGAGTGAGGAATACCTGAGTTCAAATCCAGATTCAGGCACTTCCTAGCATTTTGAACCTGGGCACTTAAACTCGTTCTGTATCAATTTTACAATCCCCAAAGTGGGTATAATAAGCACAACTATCTCTCAGGGTTGTTGTGGGGATAAAATGAGATATTTGTAAATGGTTTGGAAAACTCAAAGCTTTGTAATGCAAGTGGCTACGGCTGCTACTACTACTACTACTACTACTACTACTACTACTACTACTACTGCTACTACTACTACTACTACTATTACTACTACTACTATTACTACTCCTCTATACTACTGTATAGAGTTACATATAGCACTAAGCTTAAATGATTTGTATAAGGTTGCATAGCCTATATGTGTCAGATTATGAACTTGAACTTGGGTCTTTCTGGTTCCAAGAGAAGGAATTCATCTACTCTGATATAGTGCCTCTTATTACACATATACACACAAATATCTATTTGTGGTAAGAGAGTAAGGATATTGTTGAGATTAGACATAGATTTATAAATGGATTCCTTGACATTTGAACCTAATTCTTCCATGGGTGAATAGAAAAATGAAATTTCCCTTGGCATTCACTTATAGAACAGGTCATGTTCAAAAGTGGAGCCCAGAAAGGAGGTTTTTTTTTTTTTTAATGGTTAGGTAGAAGTTACCTTCTGTATGTACAATGTGTGGAAATATATTCTTAAAACAAAGATAATTTGCTTTCTCCCCCCGACCTTTTGTATCATGCGCACATATACTCATGAACCTTTTTCCTTTTTAATAGAATGCCATGATTTACATGTGTAGAAAAAAAAATTCCTAGACAAGAGTAGCCCTGTACTTATTTTATCAAACACTCTATATTTAGCCCCTCGTTAGTGACTTGAGATTTAGTGACCTAGTAGAATATTCTGTATTTATTTGGACAGTGTAGCTAGCTATTTATGAAATACCCCCATAACCTCTATGATTAATCTGTGGCCAAAAGTCTCATATTAGAGTAGGAAGTAAAGTCTATTCCAATTTAAATTATATTTGCTATTATATTGAGAAATTATATTGAATAATGCTGATATAATAAATGTATCCAAAATATTTCTGTAGCTTTCATTAAAGTTAAAGTTCAAAGCTTCATTTACTTCATATGATATAATACATATTATATATTTTGAAATAACCTGATAAGATATAATTAGTAAACTCAGCTATTCAAAAATATATATTTGGATCACATCTTATTATGACTAAATAGCTAATTAGGATGTTATATTCTTTAAGAAGTTACTTCAGATCCCACAGTTCTCTGCTTTAAAATCAGGGAGTAAGGTAGATCATAATGCTGTGCATTCTAGTATACCTGCTTTGTAAATGTCCATATTATCTACAGTGAACTTCTGATCTCATTAGGTACCCCCTTTGCAAATACATATACTAAGCCCTCTATGATTTCTTATCTCATACAGTAGTTGGTCATGTCTTTCCATAAAACTTCGAAAGAAGTTTCTCCCAATATGCCATTGGTCTTCCTCTGATTCTTCATGTTTCATGGCTGCCAGGGCAATTAAGTGTATGTCCAAGTGTTATCAATCATTCTAAGATTGACCCACCTCTTTTCTGACCAAGATCTTAACTTCAGATCTGGAAAAATACCACAGAGGTTATATTATCTAATTACTCACTTTACACTAGGCCTAGAGAAGTTTATGAGATAATATTTGTAAGACCCATAGCATAGTGCCTGGCAAATAATAAGTATTTAATAAATGCTTATTCCTCTTCCTCTATGCCTCCCTCAAACAGGTAGTATGTCACAGAGCTCAGATTCAAACTCAGATCCTTTGATTCCAAATACAGAGTTCTTTCCATTGAATCGTGGGGCTTTCTATGTCCTTGATGATGTCTTCAATTTTTACACACAGCTTGAATTTAATTCATCACTAATGAAAATTGGGAAAATCAAATTGATTCTATTTTGTTATTTATTTCATTCTGCATCACAATCAACATTTTTATAACTGCCTAAGTCATGTTTTATTTGTCTCAGAGTTAAGTTAAGGAAATTGAGTTCCTATATATCACTCTTTGTCTCTGAGTTAAGTTTAGAAGTTCAGCTCTCCTGTTAATCACTGTTCTAGTCTTGCTTCAGAGAAATCTATTATCCCTGAAGGTTGGAGGTGGATGCCAGGGAGTCTGTTATATTATCCAATGTAGTCTGGTCCACTATGGCTTAACTCTTCTTGCAGGTGGATTCAAACAGTGAATATTTCTTAGGACAGCATGGAGAGAGGGGTTGTTAGTAGCCCCTCATCCCCAATTTCTGGACAATCATATTATTTCTCACACCTATATTGCTATAGATTTTGTAACCAGTCACATTATTTCCCCCCATCTATGATACTTCCCTCTATTCTGGATGTTACTCCTTTTGTCCATAGAAGAGATCTGTCTCCCACATTAAGAGTCTTAGCTTTTTTGAGGTGGGGGGGTGAGCCTGGATTTATTGGCAAATTTGTGTTGTCAATAAATTATACTCAGAACATTGTGCCTCAGTTTACCTTGATTTTAATTGACACCAATAATACACCAGGGCTTATCTACATTTACTAAACATTGTCTTTTGGGTCACCTGTAATTGTGAGTTAGTCTATTGATATCACTTTGAGCTGGTCTTCAAAGCAGCAAGATATAGATTCAAGTTCTACTTCTGACAAATACTGGCTATGTGATCTGCAGCAAGTCACTCAATATTAATGAAAAGGCAGTGGATTGATATGCTTACTTTACCATCTGTAACATGTCTTTATGAGTATACCTTCTAAGACATAAGTTGTAGACCAGTTGCCAATCCATATCAGTCTAGATTAGAAGATGGATTTTCCTTATTAGGAACTCCTTACATCAGAAATCATAGATCTGTTCTCTCTCTTCCTCTCTCTCTCTCTTCTCTCTCTCTCCTCTCTCTCTCTCTCTCTCTCAATATAAAATATATGTATACATATATGTATACTTATATGTATGTGTGTATGCAAATATGTGTTTGTGTGTATTAGAGAGATAGAGATAGAAATATGTAGTGGTATATTACATGTAACCATCTATTCAAAGAATTGCATGGGGCATTCTCAGACATATATATATATATATATATATATATATATATATATATATATTATATATGCATGTACACAAATATACGTATATCCATGCATATGTGTATATACACATATGTATGTGTAGATATGTATATGACAGCAGATGCTTATATTCTTTTTTTGCTAACCTTTTTAAGGGGGATATGGGGCTGTACAATCCATTTACAACCATTTCCATTCTTTTGTAAATTTCCTCTACTTAAAATATCTTAAAAATTGATTCCTAGGTGCCTTTAAAATTGTCACTGCCAAAAAAACTAGGCAATATTTTCCAACTAAATCTGAAGTGTAATTCTCCATGCCTCACATATTAAATCCAGTATGAAGACCATCGAGTCCAAATGCAGTGGCAGATTTCCCCCTCTCCATGCTACTCATAGCACTTTGCCTAGACATATACACTATAATTTCACTATATAATAAACATAAAAAATAAATTCTACTGTTAGATATTAAGCTTCTTGAGAATGGGGTAAGTGATGTATTTAACTCATAGCACCACAATATCTATGACACCTCCTTAAACAGGGTCTTAAGTGAATTGAAGTGAACTTTGAGAATATCTCTAGTAACATAGGGATCTGTACTTGGCCATATCATATTTAACAATTTGATCTATTTAGATGAAGAGATCACAGAGTAACAAAACACCAGAAATGGAAGAGATCAGAGATAATCTAGTCCAAACTTTAATTGATAAAGGACACCTTCTGCATGATGCCAGCCAACTGGCCATCCCAACATTGAAGTTCTTCAGTAACACAGAACCTAGCACCTTCCAAGATAATCCATTATGCTTCAGGGAAGCTATAATTATGCTTCAGGGAAGCAACATAAAGCATACAAAGTTATCCTTGGAGGCAGGAAAACTGGGTTCAAGTCTTCTCTCTGACACAAATTGGTCATGTGACCCATATCAAGTGAATTTTCTGTGTCCTAGGCAATTCTCTAATACTGCAAATTGCAGAGGAGGTGATGATCTGAATTCATAGGGGACATTCCTCACTAGGAGCTCCCTAAATCAATTAAATTATAGGTCTAATAAAAATTAAGAAGTCTTTGATTATCCCTAAATTTATTTGCTTACAACTTCTAATCCTTCAAGCAGACTAAGTCTAATCATTCTCAACTTAACACTTGCTATCTTGGTGATAGCTATTATCTTCCAGTTGAGTCCTTTCTTCTCTGGGCAAAATATTTTCATGCCTTTCACCATTCTTTATATCAGATAAACTCAAGACTTTTCACCAACTTGGCTGGTCTTCTTCAGATGCTCTCAAGGTTATCATTGTCTTTTCTGACATTTGTGCACAATGCCCCAAATGTGGTCTGACAAGGCTCTTAAGGCAGTCCAAGATTACATTTACTTTTTTGGCTCCCATGTCCCACTATTAGAAGCAATGTGTTTTGTACATTGTATAGATTTCTACTCTCGGAGTCAGAAAGACCTAGGTTCAAATTTCACATCTGATATTTAATTAACCCTGTGATCCTGGTCAAATTATTTAGCCTCTATGTAGCTCAAGAATTTTCAGAGGTCCCAACTATTAAGTCAAAGACAAATTTTAATAAGCTTTGGTAAAGGAAATTCCATACCAGAAATTCCCTGTGCTCCTAAACTTTAAAGCCATTATTTATTCAAATACATTGTATTGTTCACTTATATTGAGGTTGCTGTCTGGTAAAAATTCTAAATATTTTAGACAAAATACTAAAGACACTACCCATATTTCCCCACCACCACTGCAGTTATGATCTTGCATTTATTACTATTAAATTAATATTATTTGAATCCTACCTATTAGGATCTTTTTTGATACTGCTTCTCTGATCTCATACTTTAGCTATCTCAGAGAACTTTTTTTTTGTTAATGAAAATTAAAAATTACAGTTATAAGTTGCTTTAACATTTTAACTAAAATGTTTAACTAACATTTTAGATTACTAAACATAGAGCCCTGTGGTACTGTACTAGAAACTTCCTCTCATCATTGCTTCAAACTATTAATGACTAATCTTTGGGTCTAACCATTCAGTTTCTTCCAAATCCATTTGATTGTCCTATTACCTAACCTAGATTTCTCGATCTTTTCCATATGAATAACATGAGTCCTTATCAAACACTGTACTAAAATATTAGCATTGACAGGCACCCCTGGTCTACCTGTTTTGTGATCTTTTCAAAAGAGGAAATAAAGTTAATTTGGCATGCCTCATAATTAATGAAGCCATACTGTTTTATTATTATTATTATTATCATTTTCCTTACCATACTTTCACTAACCATCCTTTTAATAATGATTCATTAACCCTTTTGTTAGCCATTTTTCTTTCCTTTCAAGTTCAAAAGCCATTTTCTTTAGCAGAAGAAACAGTATTAAAATAATACTAGAACAATTTTGTTTTCCATTCATTGTCCATAATAATTTCTTCACCCACCCTAAGCAGTGGACCCATATATCTTTTCTTCCTTTATCTGTCCCCACTGTATGTTAAAAATGACAACAACAAACCTTTTTGCTGCATTTCATTTTCTTTGCCAGCTTCAGCTTATTCTTATTTTTAGCAATCCAGATATTATTATTACCTTGTCATGCTACATATTATATTCATGATCTGTTATCTTCCCTTGGTTCCACTTTTTGTACATGTCTTTTGAAAATCCAAGTTGAAATATTATAAAAATGAACAATATTTAAAGACAATAACTATGATCAATGAAGTGATCAGCCATGATTTGGTAAGATGGACAGTTAGGAAGGGTAACCCATTTCTGACAGAGGAGTGAGGGACTAATAAAAAGAATGAGATATACATTTCAGTATATGGCCAATATGGGGACTTGTTTTGCTTAACTATAAATATTTATCTTAAGATTCTTGTTTGTCTTTTTCTTTCTGTAAGGTAGAAGGGAAAAATAAGGCTAAGTAATTGAATATATATATATATATATATATATATATATATGCATATATATATATATATACACACACACACATATATATACACACATATACAAAACAATAAAGAAAAAATAAAATTTGTTAGAAGATTGAGTTCTACATTCAATCAGATTGATCTCCTCAAGTAATTACCTTCCCCACCCCATCAAAATAGGTTCTCTTTGTGTCTTTAGAAATGCATTCTTGAGAATTTCCTATTCTTCTTGGAATCATTATGCATGTGAAATTAATTAATAGGATGCTACCTCTCTTTTCCCTGAAAGATGGATTGCATGCTTGCCATATTTTTAGATTTCATAAAGTTGAAGCTAATAATGTAAGTAAACAAAGTCACATGAAAACAGGGAATTCTCCTTCTCATGACAGCATACCAATTTCCGTTATAAATAGAAAATAAATTTCACTGGAACTGAAGTGTTCATGCCATCCACATTGTCCTGGTAGAGACCGAATATTTTGGAACATCATTGAGGTAAATTCCCAAAATGACAAAGTGATATTAGATTAAAATTTGGAGAAACTCTAACATCTTCATTGAAGCTATAGATCTGTACCTTTTTCTTTTTCTTTTTCTTTTTTTTTTTGCTAGTCAATGGGGTTAAGTGACTTGCCCAGGGTCACACAGTTAGTTAGCATTATGTGTCTGAGGCTGGATTTGAACTCAGGTCCTCCTGAATCCAGGGCCATGCTCTATGCACTTCTCCACCTAGCTGCCCCGATCTGTACCTTTTTCTAAAATGTTATGAAGCTCTTCTCAAGAGTCTAGAATTATAGTTTAGTAATTAATGGAAGAAACCAGGCTTAAGAACATTTTATGTGGGTAGGACTTATAGTTTACCCAAAGCTTTAAATGAATCAATGGTATAATATGACTGGTAGAAAAACTAATGCAGCCTTTGCCTGCTCTAATAGAAGTATTATTAGGAGTGTACTTGCTTAGCTGTTCTTGGCAATATCACAATGATTGATTCATTATTGACTGATACCTACTTATCTTCAAGCCATTTGGAATTAGCTTGGATTGTCAATTGTGTGGTGTGTGTTTGTGGGTGTGTGTGTGTGTGTGTGTGTGTGTATGTGTGTGTGTGTATGGTGAGAAAGTGGGTGTCATAATAATGTTCCATTTCCCCACTGCACTGACATGTTAGAATAAGGTGGAACAGTGAGTCATGTAACTGAACTGAGGAGATGGTGTTTAAAAAAAATTGTGAACCTTCTCTATTCAAGACAGACCTGTCCCTTAAAAAGGATTAATGTCCCCAATGACTACCAAATCTGGCATAGAATTTAGAATGTAAAAGGAAATTGTTCTATGTTTAACTTCATGAAGAACTAAGAAACAAGTTATTTTAGGCAAACAGGAAGGTAATTAATTTCAAACCACCTAAGTATAAGAAGATGGAAGTGACTCTTTTCCCAGAAGGCAGAAGAACTTGGAACAGTTTTGGGAAAGGTGACTGGAAACTGTTGAGCAGGTGGATTTTGGCCAAACAAAAATTTATTGAGTATTTCACCAGTGCCATTACATCACTGTGGCATGACTAGGAGACCTGGAAGTTCTCACAGGGGAAAGCAGATTTGTTATATCCTGAGATTACAGTTGCTGTAATCTGTATGGCAAAGGAGGACAATGATATGAATCTGTCATGTCATCATCCTGCTGTTACCCTTGAACAAGACTTCTTGATTGTTGTGTGGGGTTCAAGAAGTAGGCAGCCACTGTGACTGGGATGAATCCATGAGATTTCAGACTTCCTGACTGTTATCAGGAGAATTTGATTGGTTTGTAGCTGAGATCACTAAAGAGTAGTTTATTTGGGGATTGGGACTGCTAGTGGCCTCGTACTATATTGAACTAAGACTTTGTTTTTGTGAGAACAAGAGGAAGAGGAGCCAAGATGATGACAAGTCCCCCAAATTTATAGTACCAAGAGATCAAGTTCTGGAGGTTAGAGTAGTAAATGGAAGTTCAGACTCACTAAAACTATCAGCTGGAGAAGTGAAGAAGACAGCACCTTTCTACCATGTTTCCCTTGATTTCCACAGCTTATGGTCTCTGACTTAGAAAGATCTCAGACTTGAAACACCTTCCTGATCTTCAAGGGTGGATGTGAGTGGTGTTTCCTGGCATTCCAAATATTTGGGAAGTCAAAGAGTAATTTGGGAAAGGTGCTTGGAGAAGAACTCTAAGTAGGAAGGCATGTCCCTTTTTATTTTAACTGTATTCATTGAAGACGTTTTCACAGTACGATGAGTAAATGTGCCCTGGGTGTGTGGTAGCCATTCAGTTGAGAGATTAGATTTCCAATATATTCTGCTTTGTATACTTTTTGAATACTTTTTCATATCATTCTTTGGTGTAAGAACTGAATATAGACAATTCCATTACTTGATACCATGAAATTAGTAGTAATGGCACTGGCAGGGGGAATATGGATGTTTGAAAGCTCAGTGTCCTTTGATTACCACTAAGGATTCTGCAGCTTTTTGGGAGGCTGTAGAATGAGAATTGAGGTGACTCCTAGCCTGGTGATTTAAGGAAATTGCCACCTGGTGAACAACTCAGATGTTGCGTTCCCTCCCTAGATAATTAATAGAGTGATTCTGCCTTTCCCTGGATTTAAGGAAGGCAACGCACAGGCTATACTGCAGTGCCAGTACTGCAGAACTCCAAATGTCTGATGATATACATATAAATTACCACGTACAGTCATAACTCTAAAGAAAATTTTGCGACATTTATTTTCCAACAATGAATTGAGCTGTCTTATGACATAATGACCTTTCTATCACTAGAAGTGTTTAAGCTGGCATTAGAGGACCATTTGTTTGCCAGAGAAATCACAGAGATGTGGTGTAATGGAGAAATAAGTTCAAATCTTGGCTCACAGAGATGTAAGGATCACATAAATTAATATATACAATGATACTTTGTAAGGCACTATATAAAAGTTAAGATTGATTATCTTTATTTATCTGCAGTGTTAGAAAAAAAATAAAAATCCCTTAAGTGGGTGAAATGATAGATCAGATGACATATAAAGACCATTTCACCTACGATATTTAATAATTCTAAGAATTTGGAGTGTAATTTGACACTGATCTCTTTGAAGGAAACCAGGGCCATTGTGAGTTGATGCAGAAGAAAAAGTTAGAAATGGAGAAATTTTAGAAAATGAAAAAGAGGTTTTAGACATGAGAAATAGAAAAGGACATAAGCTAATTCAGGTGATGGGTTTTTTTTATTTTTATTTTATCAAGAATCTAAGAGAAAGGAATGATGCATGTAACAAAAGAAAGAAGGACCAATGTAGAGATATTGAGGGAAGGAGAACACTTATTAACTGTTCTTAAGAACATTCAAGTCATTAGAGAGAAAATTTGTCTTAAAATCCTGATGTTGTTGAAGGAAGAAATTACCTGATTAAAATTCTACATTATGGAAGGTTATCAGTTTTAGAATGAGAATAATAACTAATGGGGTGGGGGAAAATCAATCTAAGAAAAATTATAAATATTGTTTATTGAATGTATCATATGCCTGATAAACCAAGGTTAACAATACTATGTATATGGTACCCCAAAATTCTTAATGCAGTTTTAAGCTTTAATAATAGCTATCAATTAACTAGGGAGGGAATAACTGCAATACTGTTTTAAATATTCAGTATTACCTATCCCAATATTGTTGTCCCAATAGTTTTAGTGCAATGTTGCACTAAGATACCTTGTATTTTGCTTAGGAATGAATAGTGAGCATAAGTAATATTGAGTATTTAAAACAGTGTTGTAATATGGTAGAAAGGACAGTGCATTTGGAGTTGAAAGACCTAGTTTCAAATTCCTCCTGTTCTAGCTATTTCCAGTATAGCCTTGGAAAAGTTACTAAACTTCTCTGACTCTCAGATCTCATAGCACCATTCCAGATTTTGGCACTGTAATGTGCTTTTCTGACTGGTGAGTGCCTGGTGAGGCTCACAATTCTTGAGAGGCCGCAGGCATGTTTACTTCACTTCTAGTTCAATTTATACTCTGTATTGTTGACAGCTCTTCACAAATATTCTTACCCTTGCTGGGATATCCATCTATCTATCCTGCTTTCCACTTTTTCTTTATGTTGTATTTTTCTTTATTAGGATGGAAACTTTTGAGAGCAGGGATTATTTTATCTTATTGTATTTCTATCCCCACCACTTAGGATAGCTCCTGGCACATAATTAGCACTTAATAAAAACTCTGTCATCTACCCTTTTACATTTCTTTCAATCTGTCTAGTCATTTTAGCTAACCCCTATGGAAAATAAATATAATAAGTCATGACCTGCCTACTTGAAAGGGATCAAATAATCTATAGGTAAAAGCTTAGTACAGTATAATCTATTATACAGTTATAATGTATTGGCTTAGTTTTTCAGTGGAGAAAATCTTTGGGTTGATTGGACATCTGTAAATTGAATGTCAAAATAAGTAAATAAATACATAAATAAACAATTAAATGAATGAATGAATGAATGAATGAATGAATAAATAAATAAATAAATAAATAAATAAATGTGGTAAATTATAACCTCAGTCAGTAAACATTTATTAAGCATCTATCATTTGCCAGGCACTATGCTAAGTGCTAGGGCTACAAAGAAATGTCCCTGCACTTGCTGAGCTCACAGTTAACAAAGGAGACAGCATGCAAACAATTACGTACAAATGAGCTATGGAAACTAGAGTTAATCAACAGAGGAAATTCACTAGCATTAAGAGGGGTTGACAAAGTCTGAGACTTGAAGGAAGCCAGGAGGAAGAGGACTTTTAACTCCCACACTGAGAATGTATTTCAGGTTCAGAGATTCCTACAAGTTAAAATAGTTCATCATAAAATATAGATCAATTCAGAATATAGGCTAGTCTTAATATTTCAGTCTAAAACCAGGTTTTGACTTTTATTTGCCAGTGTTTCTTTAGCTTTTGCTTTTAGAAGTCTATTGTCTAATCTGCTACTTATACTTACTGTTGCTGCCAGATTGTGATGACCACAGCTTTAATCCTTTCTCAGTATTAGGAGCTACTTTAACCTTAAAGTATGGGACAATGGTTGGTAGCCCCTCAAAACCAAAACCATGCTGTTTCCAAACAAGATGTATTTTCTTTAATTAAAAAATAATAATTCATGTTACATATTAGTAAAAAGGAATATCTATACATGTCAAATATTTGGGTGGTTCTAGGCAGATAGTAGAGTGTGATATAGTATTGTGTAACCTTTAAGTCATCGACAGGCACCAAAAGTAGGGACATATAGAAATGAAGGCAGACAAGACAACAGTAATTGATCACAGCCTAAAGATAATTAGAGGCAGCATTGTCTAAGGACTCATAAAGAATTATGAAAAAAGGAGATAGATAAAACATATTAGGGTAGAAGAGAGAGAATTCCATTGTTGTTCTGTCATTTTCAGTCATTTCTGACTCTTCATGACCCCATTTGGAGTTTTCTTGGAAAAGATATTGGAATACTTTGCCATTTCCTTCTCCAGCTCACTTTACAGATGAGGAAACTGAGGCAAACAAGATTAGGTGATTTGGTTGTTGTCCTTCATTTTTGAAGAGGACCAAAATAACATCACTATATTATAATCAAGTTTTATCGTGTCTGACTATGGCTGATCAGACCAATATGAGCTCAGAATGTTTGACCACAGGTTGGGCACAAATAGTCCACGTGAATATTTGGGGTGGAGTCTCTAAGTTTGCACATCTTGCATTTCTCTTGAGCTATTTCAATTCTGCTTTGCTCATGGAGCACAGCACCTTTTCTGATGTGGGCATGCCATGCGGAGTGGTCCTGTGCCTGTGTCTCCCATGTCACACAATCAATTCCAAAGTTCTTAAGAGAGACCTTGAGAGTGTCCTTGTATCACTTCTTCTTACCACCATGTGAACACTTGCCCCGTGTGAGATCTTCATAAAATAGTCTTGTTGTACAAAAAAAATAGGGACTAGTAAATGTCTGAAGCCAAGTTTGAAGTCAGGAAGATGAAAAGAAAGAGAATAGATGATTTAAATCTGTGTTCATGGGAAAAGAACAAAGACAATTACGTAGATTGGTAGAAAGTTCAGGGGTTTTTTTTTAAATAATTTAAGAGAGAAGGTTCTATTCTTAATAAAGGAAATCTAAGGAAAATTCAGGAAATGCATCCTCATTTAAATAAAATCTTTCAAAGAGTCAGTTTCTTTAGTTCAGCATTACCATTTTCTTTCTCCATGTAATTCCTGGAATATTTACTAATATTTGCTATTTTCTATGAAGTTAAAAATAACTCTGTCACAGCTTTGTCACATAGATCATTTAAATTCAGTTTATTTTCTATCACTTAGAAATGTGTAAATAAAGACGATTTGTAGGGAAAAAAAGTTTTTCGTCAATATTATATACCAAAATAATTCTGCTCTGTACATAATACTGCACAAAATACCTTGTAGAGTATAAAATAAGTAATAGAAAAATGAGATGCAAACAAAAAGGTTAACACTAGATATTTGAAAATTTTTATATGTTTCTACTCTCTCCTTTCTCCTCTCTTTCTCTCTCTCTCTCTCTCTCTCTCTCTCTCTCTCTCTCTCTCTCTCTCTCTCTCTCTCTCTCTCCCCCTGATTTTCTTTCATCCTTCTTTGTTCTTTGCTTCTTTTTCCCCTCCCTCAAAAATAATTTCATTTCAATGTAACCAGAATAGTCATTTTTATTTGGTAAAAAGTCATTTTTTATCTTTTCTTTAGTTCTTATCAGAAAACTTACCAGATGTTATAGACAAAAAGGAATTGAAGTCAAGCATATATATTCTTTAGTCTTAAATGTTCCCCAAGATAATTCATACTTACATTTCTCCAAACATCAGCTTAATGACAAAAAGGGAAAAATCTCAGTGTTCCCCTTGAGTCCAAAATATGAGTTAGAAATGTGTATAATCAATAAATTACTTTTTGCTTCAAATTCCTATTACAGTAATTCTCCTTTTACCAGTTACCTATCTGGTTTTCCAGCTAAATATTGATTTTTTCCCCAAATATGTATTTTATCATGTCATTTTCCTATTTTAAAACACCAAATCTATGGTGCAAATTAATATCTAACATTTTAATAATACTTTAATGTTTGTAAAGCATTTTACATGTATTATTTCATTTTATTCTCACCATGACCCTATGAGAGTTTATAGTATTGCCCCCTTTTACAGATGAGGAAACTGAGTCTGAGAGAGGTCAAACAACTTGCTCAGAGATCACACAGCTAATATATGTTTGAGGCTAGATTTGAACTCCTGATTCTTTTCACTTCTTTACCCACTAGGCCACCTAAATGCATCAAAATCTTTAACTTGGCCTTTAGAGGTAAATACAATCTCATACCGCCTACATGTTAAACTTTGGTTCTCACTATTCCCTTGTAAAATGGGCACTCAACCTAATCTCCTAAATACACATTTTTATAAATACACATTTCTAACTTTGTTCCTTTTAGTACTGCTTACAAAAAAGAAAAAAAAACTATATTTTTTCTCCTCTTCACCTATACAAGTTCTAACCTCTCCTTCCAGGGCCAGGTCGTGTACTGTTTCCTTCATGAAGCCTTCCTAGCCCTTTCTGAGATAAAGAAACATTCCCCCCTTCTTCATTTATAGTATGTTAGAGCAGACAGTTTGGATAGGTGACATTAATAAAGAAGTGGCCTCAGAGACAAGAAGATCTAATTTCAAGTCCTTCTTGTCACATACTGACTCTGTGAACCTGGGAAAGTCACTTATCCAATCTTTCTTTCTCTCCCCATCTTGCCACTGGTAGAAGCTTATCATTGAGTGCTCTCTCCAGACTGATGAAATAATAGTCCAGTTAAAAAAAAAGCAGAGCACAATGACTTTTATACTGGAATTCCAGAGCCCTTAGTTTGACACTAATTCTGATAATGCATGAGATTCTCAATAGACTTTCCTTTCTCCTTTTATTTTATTTTTTTTTCTCTTTCAGCCTCAGAATTTTGCTGAGCTGATTTCTAAGGTCCTTTCCAGGGAGATATCCTATGACTCTTATTGGTGATTCATTATAGGTTTTCTTATGATATTCTGCCTTTGCTAATTTTTATATTATAATTATCATTATTATCACTACAATATACTTTTTCTTTATATGTCTCATCTCTCCAGAGCTAGAGACACAGGTTTAGGGCAGAAACTGAGTCTGATGTTTTGTAACCTACTCTAACCCTAGAATGGTGCCTTGAAAATAAGTGAAACTCAATTTAAAAAAAAAATTGATTGACTTGCTGATGTAAATTCTATGTACTATATCTAGGCTAAGACTTTATTAATGACACTTGGATTTCAAAGTGTGGACATACATCTTTGTTTATACATGAACAGCTACATGACTTGGCTAAATTAATTCCACATAGCAACCTAAGTCAATTCCCATGACTCATGGCCACTAGACAAAACTTCTAGGAACAAGAGACCATAAGCTGATCATGGCTTAAGAAAGAATGTGCTTGATTGCCCTCTGGGGTAATATAATGCTATATAGGGCTTATTTAGTCTTTTTACTTTGTTGTGATCTTTTAATAGAATGATTACTACAGCTTCTTTTTCTAATGTGAAATTCAGTCCACTAGAATTTGCTGCATACTGTGGTGTTTGTGTTCAGTAAAAAAAAATAATTCCAATGTGAAGCTATTTCTTTTTCATTATATTCCTGTTAATTTCCTCTGATAGCTAGGATAATTGAGCAATTATTGGGTCCAATTCATTCTGTGAGAAGCATGCAAAGTCTTTGATTTCTGAAGAGTAATTAACTGATGTACTAGCACCAGAGACAATTTATTAAGTGGATTATGTGAGCCTCTTCATTTAAATGCATCTATTTTTGCCACCACAAGGTTATCACAGATTGTTTGTTAGTATAGCCAGAATAAACTTTTATAGTTGGTAACAGAGAACCATGACTACAGCATCCTGAATTCTATAGCTCTGAGATGAAGGAGTAGAACACTTAGTATATATGCCTGAATGATAGCTGCCCCATATGGACTGCTAACTCCACTGTATTCCACTTTTCCCTGAGGGAATATTTTATATTCTAATATACATCACAAGTTAGATTTCTTATACAATATTATATATCTGAATACATGTATATGTGTGGAGGGAAGAGAGAGAGACAGAGAGACAGAGAGACAGAGAGAGAGAGAGAGACAGAGAGACAGAGAGACAGAGAGTTAATTTTTTTTTAATCAAAGCTAACCAGACAATGACTAGAAAGAATAATATAAAGAGGAATTCTCATCTGCCTTCAGTTCTAGGGCAGTAAACTGATTATTTCCCAGGAATGAAATGTTATCTTGTGTCATATTTATGTACCTACATCATACATAACCCTTAGCAGAATATGAACTCCATAAGGAAAGGGAAAATGTATATTTTTTATTGTATTCATAGCATGGTACCTTGACATGATACATATTTGTTGAATTGGACTGAGTTGAATTGAATTGATGTGAAAGTTTAAAAATTCCTTCAAAACTTGGTCCCCACTTTCCTTTCTATACATTCCCTTTATACACTATACAGTTTGGCCAAAATGACCTTGAAACTGTTTCTCAGACAAGACATTCCATTTGCCTAGAGTGGTCTCCCTCTTCACCTTTGCCTTTGTGGATTCCTAGCATCCTTCAGAGCTCAATGAAAACACTGCCTACTACATGAGGCTATTTCTGATCTTAGCAGATCCTCCTACTACCTCATTTGTGCCACCCCTCATCACTTTATATGGTATCTCAATAGTCTTAGTGTAGTTTTAAGCTTAATCTTTTTAGAAGTACAAAAGAAATAAACTTAGAAAAAAGTATATGTTGAAGGTTAATTACTTAAATTTTAAATATTCATGTTTCTTATTAAAATTGGGTATAGCCACTATTATATGCTATATATCACTCTAGTCAGTTTTCAAACTTTGTAAAAACTTTCCTCAGTTGCTACTAAGTAAATGAATGGATTACATTTGTAACCCTAGCATAAAGATGATGTAACAAAAGAGATTTTTATGTACATACAGTATTCTTTACATGACCCCGCAAGAAAAAAGTCTAAAGGAGTTCGATCAGGTGACCTAGTTGGCCAAGCAAGAGAACCTCTACAAATCCACCAATTGAAGAAAATGTCTTTCAGAAACTGTTGTAATGCCATGCATAATGCTGCATCTTGCTCAAATACATATACATATATACATACACATATTCCAACTATCACAAAAATAAATAATTATAAAAGAAATATAAATATTTAACCTCTCCAGTGATATTTTTTTATAAGTTTGTAGCACTCAAATTTCTGAAGTTATTAAAACTTAAAACCAAACTAAGTCTTTTGGGACAACTAATATCTATTTTATATGTGTTTATACATATTTACCTGGGTATAGGATGTCCCTCTTTATAGAAAGCCCCTCCTTAAGGGCAGAAATTAATTTCATTTCTGTTGCTATCCCCGGCACCTAGTATAGTATAAGGATTATATTCTCAGTCAACTAACAAGCATTTATTAAGCATTTAATGTGTCAGTCACTGTGCTAAGCATAGATGATACAATTGCAAGGAAAAAGAAAGCCTCCACCCTCAAGAAGTTTATATGGCTAAGATTGGAGAACTAGAGATAATTGACCCAGGGCTCTTGCCAAAAAGGAAGTTTCTGGGAAATACTTATCAATGGGAAAGGCCTACTATAACACAGTAAGGAGGTTAATAAATTCATGCCAATTGACTGAATGTGAAAAATATAAAGTGTTCAAATAATCAACATATTGCTATACAATTATAGATATAGGGGTAAATGTTTTGCTTTCTAGTACTTTACCAAAAGGAAATATTTTGAAATCATTTCTAACGTTATTCTCTAACATGTATTTCTATAGTAACCAAAAAAAAAGTGAGAATTGATAGTGGATTGCCTTTTGAGTCAGGTAGACTTCGGATCAAGTTCTGCTTTTGACATACTAGTTGTGTCACCATAGACGTCACTTAAGCTCTCAGTGAATCAGGAGTTTAAGACTGAGACAATGTAACAGAGCTACTGTTTTTATACTTATGAAGTCACAGATCTGGACCTTTGCTCCAATATCTTCTAAACAAACAAATAAAAAAACCAGAAAATATAATTTTTACTGTGTCAAAAATTTGAGAGTCCATACTAATAATTGATGTTATTGTTATTTATTAGTCTTTCCTTACTTAGAGATCATTTCAACAAGTTTATTTATGTAATTAACTGTCCTTTCAGAGTTGCTGTATTGAGGAATATGAAGCCACTGGGCAGAAACCAGGCCACTGACTTCTAGTTGCATGAGCTGGGCAAATTCACATGTAGGTTACAGAAGCAGCAGGTGGTGAACCTTCAAGAACTGAGCCTCAGTTGCCAGAATTTGTTGATGGATTGACATATCCCATATCACCAAAATACAGGTACTAACATTTTAACTGTAAATATTAATCTAAATTCTCATAACAATGGAAATAGGTTAGACTATCCTGTTATTCTGTGGTCAAGAAATCTAGCCATGGGGCAGCTAGGTGGCGCAGTGGAGAGAGCATCAGCCCTGGACTCAGGAGGACCTGAGTTCAAATCCAGCCTCAGACATATAAGATTCACTAGTTGTATGACTCCGGGCAAGTCACTCAACCCCAATTGCCTCACCAAAAAAAAAAAAATCTACCCTTCTTAAAAAAAAAAAGCATGCACAGTAAACTAGCATACCCTTATAAGAATAGATACAGAGAAATAAATGGCATAATTTAAGTTAAATTATCTTTACATGGTTTCTACTAACAAGCATGATGAATATTTTATCATATTGAGTATAAATTTTTCCCCCATGACCAATTTAATTTCTGGTTTAAAACTACATGTTTTCAAGAAGAAAAGCTAGGATATTTGAAAGATTATTTTATTCACAATGGTCATTTATATATCAGTATAAAAGTATGAGGGTATTTGTTTTCTTTTTTTCAAAGAAAGCCCTTTGAAACCATTATTAATGAAAGGAGATTGGGGGGTAACAAATTTCTCTGTGTGTATCTGTGTTTAATTTCATATACTAATAATCTAAGCTGACAGTATTGCAGCTGAAAACTGTTAAGCTTAATTTGTGAAGTCTGAGTAGTAACTAAATGTAAGCTCTACTCAGCATTTAAACCTAGAAGATCTATGTAGTTTCCTTTTATCACACAAGTAAAACTATAATCACCTATTTTTGTTATTTTCACAGTGATAGTACATGATCTTTTTGTAACAAGATTTTCTGTTCTCTCACAAAGAGTAGAATGCAGATAAGGGGATGATTGTTCAGTGTTGCTAAGATACAATCCTGAGGGATCAGTGGAAGCCAATTGTCTATTTGTCAGACATTTCCCATTTGCTCCCCCAATTTCATACATTCATAGATACAAAAGATTATATCTCAAGTATAAAGAATGAGATGTTAACTTTCTCAGGGAGCTGGGGAAAGAATAGTGTCCTTCACCAATTATATTGCAAACAACATGGTTTATTGTTTTAAAGTTATAATAATTCTTAAAGCCAAAAAGTCCATTTTGTCTTTCAGTTCTATATATATATATTAGCTGAGGGAAATACCATAAGAATTAAACAATACGATCTTCTAAATACAGTATTCTGTATTTATTTGAAAGTAACAAAGTATGTTAGATTAATAAATGTGATTAATGACTTCAATAACTGAGTTAGAAAATATACATTTTTATTGTTTATTAAACTTCAGAAATTATTAAAAATCCATATTTGTAGAATACATAATATGCTAAAAATAAATTGTGTGATTATAACAAAAAAAGGTCCAGAAGTTTCTGTGAAGACTAAGAATCATGAGGAATATATCTTTGCCCTTTAGGGGAAAGAACATGACAGAAGAAATGAATAAATGAATGAAAAGAATTTATTAAGCACTTAGTATGTATAAATCACATTGCTACACTCTGGGCATGCAGATATAAAAAGCTAGGCAGTTACTGTTCTCAAGGAACTCATAATTTAATGAGAGGAAACAATACATATAGGACTTTTAAGGTTCAAGTCAGTTAGAAAAGCTGGCTAATGTATGATGAGAATTTTCTTTGATGAGAACTTTCTTTTCTGGTTTTCTGGTTCTTCAGTACCTGTGGCTCCTGAGGATGGAAGATTATAACACTGGCCCAGGCAGTTGACAGTTCACATCTCTGCAAGGGTTGCTTAGCTGGGTAATGACTACAGGCTAGGCTAGTAGCAGGACTGATGATCCAGGTGAAATTTTTGTTCTTGGCATTCTTAGTTTTATGTAATCATCAGTTTTGCTGGTGAGGGAACATATTGGACCCCTCTACAATGGTTATTAACCTCAATAGTTGTTGTGGGTGCTAGCTTGGATGAAGAACCAATGGTTTGAAGGGCAAGGCAATTAACAGGATTTTATTTTTACTGTATTCTCTTTGGTTTCTCCTCTTGGATCTGAGGGAGTGAAAATAGCAAAAGATGTGGTTTCTTTTGGACAAATTTAGATTTCAAGTAGTTCCAGAAGGTAAAAGGCAAGATTCTGGGGTGAAAGAAAGTTTATGTCTGTATATTTTTTAAACAATATACCAACCATTTCAGATGTCAGATTGAAAGATGTGGGAGAGGAGAATATGCATTGAGAAAGGGGTATGGCTGAGAGAGATCTAGAGGAGAGACAGTAGAGAAAATGGATTCTTTTGATTTTTTTTTTGTCATAAGCTAGGTCCCAAAGTACCCAGAAAAGAACTGGGTATTCAGCTTCAGATGTCTAATTAGAATGTTGTGTGGCAGAACCTTCACATATCCATATGGCTTCCCTGGAGTCCACTAGAAGCACAGGAGGTAGAAGGAAGGCTTCACAGATCTGTTCTCCTTGATGAATCCTACAGATATGAGTACAATGAGAAATAGCTTAAGGCTGAACACAGCCTTGTGAAAAGCATTTTGCCAGAATATCCCAAGGCCAAAGCTTGTCCTTGAGGGGAAACATTGTATAGGTGTTGAAGACAGAATTCTGACTTCACCACTTGAGGTTACATAACTACAGAACATAGCATTGTCACAACTCCTTCAGACCTCTCCCTCATCCACCTCAGTATGCCCTGGGGCTATGCCTCTTCATATACAGGTTCTTCTACCTGCCATCTTGTATATGACCGATGGGATGGTATGCAGAAGGGCATTTAAAATGTATTTACTTTTCCTTGAAAACCACTAATTTCCATTCTCATATTGGAAGAATAGTGAAATAAGAGAGTTAATGACTTCTTAGTCCATAGTTGATAGTTTTTTATACCTTGTTAATGTCTCTCACCTGTCCCCCACTCCACTCTTTTCTCCTTCCTCTGTCTGTCTATCTCTCCATTTATGCATATCTATGGACAAAGTTTCTGGCAATAGGGTTCACACATAAAATGAAAACAGAGAACCAGATACCAAGAAGTATGTCCATATCCATGGCTGCTAGGGGGGAAAAGGAAGAAAAGTAGAGGGAAAGAAGTTTAAATTACATTTGCTATTCATTTTTCACTGAACACATTAATAATAAATTTGTCTCAGAAAGAATTCCTTCTTTCACTATTTAGGGCTATTATATTATTGGGGTTTAAAATTTTTTGAAAGTATATATGGTTGATTATATAATAAAAAAAGAATTGTAAACAAAATAGATATCCTTTGAATAGTAAATGGCTAAGCAAACTGGGCTATATTAATTGTTGAAGAATGCAAGGATATAAGAAATACAGAGAAACATGGGAAAACACGAATTGAAGCAAAATGAAGGAGAATCAGAAAAACAATATACAAAATGACTACAACAGGATAGATGAAAAATAGAAAACATACAAAACTGAATGCTTTGCAATTATAATGGCCAAGCTGGGCCACAAAGAACACATAATGTAAAAACAAAGAAAACAAAACAAAATAAAAACCTCCTTCCTTTTCTTGTAAAGGTCAAAGTTATCAGTGGGGAATATTGCAAATACTACCAAACTTGATTGATATGCTGTTTTGGTTTCCGTTCTTCTTTTATTATTAGTTACAAGGGGATTATTCTCAGGAGAAGAGAGGTAGATATATATATATATATATATATATATATATATATATATATATACAGTTTAACCTTCAATAGCTTCAAACAGCATTAAGTCTTTTGTGATACCCTGTGTTTGGAAATAAAGTTAATATGAAAACAAAACATATCAATTTTCAAATAAAGCATATATAGTTTTGAATTTGGTTCAGGAAAAAAAAATGTTGGCCCCTGGAAACTCCTAGGGTAGTAATTCATGAATTCTAATACTGTCACAGATGGCAGCATAACAATGGAAAAAATTACTATATATTCTCAAAAGACTTATTTTGATGTCTCATATACAATGTTATACTATTTTGAGATCATCCAAGTCTCTTTGCCTCTGTTCCTTACTCTGCAAAAAAAGCAAGAATATCTACCTTACAGAGAAGTCTTGAAGGATTTTTTTTTAATATTAAGTGGAACAATTTGGAACTATGCCCGAAGGGCAATCAAGCTGTGCATACCCTTTGATCCAGTAATACCACTACTGGGTATGTATCCTAAAGAGATAATAAAAAAGGGAAAAGTATATACATGTGCAAAAATATTTATAGCAGCTCTTTTCTGCGTTGACTAAGATTTGGAAATTAAGGGGATGGCCATCAATTGAGGAATGACTGAACATTTTGTGTATATGAATATAATGGAATGATCTTGTGCTGTAAGAAATGATGAGTAGGCAGATTTCAAAAACAAAAAAAACCCTGGAAAGCCTTATATGAACTGATTCTGAAAGAAGTGAGCAGAATTAGGAGATCATTGTACATAGTAACAGCAATATTGGCCAATGATCAACTGTGACTAACTTAGTTCTTCTGAGCAATACAGTAATCCAAGACAATTCCAAAAGACTCATGACACTAAATGCCATCCACATCCACAGAAAGAAATGATGGAGTCTGAAAGCATATCAAAGCATACTATTTTCATTTTTTGTGTTTTTTTTCTCTTCATTCTGTTTCTTCTTTCATAACATAACCAATGTGGAAATATTTGTATATGATTGCATATACGTGCAAAACATTTATCAGATTGCTTACCGTCTTGGGGAGGGGAGACAAAAGAGAGAGAGGGAGAAAAATTTAGAACTAAAAATCTTAAAAAGTGAATATTGCAAATTGTCTTTACATAGAATTGGAAAAAAATAAAATACTCTTTACATAAAAAGATTAAGTGCTGCATCAATGGACCCTGTTATTATTGTAATAGAAAACATGAAGACCAGCAAAATAAATGATGATTGATCTTCATATTCTGAGAGTTTTCTCCATCACTTGGACATATAGACATTCTAGTTTGTTATCTATCTAATCTGGCAGTCTTCCTCAGAATGTATCTAGTTAGTAAATGTGGTTACTCCATTCAAATGAGGGCTTCTTAAGGATTAGGACTATGGGTTTGTCTTCTGGTGCTTAGCACAGTGCCTTTTATGTAGTAAGCGTTTAATAAATTCTTGTTGACTGACTGACCTGCATACTTTAAGTGTCGCTGATCAAAATTTTTTATTACAGTACTTTCATTTGACATCAGGTTGTGTCTACAAGCCTTTAAGTCTTGTTCCTATATAAAGAAGGAGCAGGATTTAAACTTTGGACAAAAGTACAAGATTACTAAAAACAATTCTCAAAAAGTCTTATGTTATTTTTTCCTGTGTGAAATAAATAGCCTTTAATATACATATACATACACACACACACACACACACACACACACACATATATATATACATGTACATATATATACACACATACACACATATATCATGTGTGTTTGTGTGTATCCAAGAAGTAAAATACCTAGAAACTAGTATTGCTGGAGAAAAAACAACCACTACTACCACCACCACAACAACAACAATAACAAAATCTGCTCATGTAATGGTTCCTATCTCATCCAGACTTTCATAGTTCAGAATGGGCTATATTTCAACTATTTTTTAAATTATTTCCCTTGTATGCATTCACATATATGGATTTTGTATGTATATATAATTATTGTATATATGCATTATGTATATTAAGTCTATATAATGTCAACATTATCTTGAAAATAGCAGAGAATCTGAGCTACTTTTAAGTCTTAGAAGAATATTACAGAGTTCACTAGTACAATGTGTTTTCATTAATCCAATTGCATAATGAAAAAATTTCAATTCTGTACTCTGAATGTGTGAAACATCTCTTAGTTATGTTAATTGGCAAAATTCTATCTCTTTGTATTTTTTAAAGACTATTATTAATGTTGAGATTAAGCAGTAAATATTGGCATTATCCAGTGTTCATTCTTTAGCTCTCTTTGTCTCTCTATAGAAGCATATGTCTATATAGATAAGAATTCAAGTTATAAATCCTTCACACATTAAGAAATGCATATAATCAAAATACACATAATCAGAATGATTCAGTTACATTGTGTTTTAAAGAACATTTATATTTTTGGGAGCACATTCCTCACAAAAATTCTGAGGCAGCAATAGGAAATATCATTGTCTCCATTTCAAACATGAGGAAAATAAAATTCAGAGAGAGGTGAAGTGATTAAGTTCATATAACTAGTAAGTACAGGAACTGGAGTTTGAATTCAAGACTATCCTGGTAAAAAATTAGATTAAAAAAAATATCTGTCTTTCTCTCTCCCCACAGATAGGTAAGCAAAAATAGATATTCATCTCTCTGGATCTATATAACTATGTGCATATACATCTATCTCTATAACAATATATACATATGTTAATATATACATGTATTATCTATATTGCTATACTCAATCTATATCTGTATAACAATATATACTTATATGTGCATGTGAATTCTGGATAACACATAAAATAAAATATATATGGTATATACTATATATATATGTGTGTGTGTATAACTTCATATACATATATGTATGTAATTATAGAGCTAAGCAAATATATACAATTATATAAACATAGATATGCATATCTATGTTTATCTAGTGAAAGATTCATAGAGATTCATGTCTATTGTTATCTGTTATGTTGATACATATAGATTAGATATAGATCCAGAGATATCAAAATATCCATCTTTACCTTAATCAATCTTTGTGTGTTTCTCTGTGGGGGTTGGGGGGGGGAGAAAGTACCAGCCCCAGCAAAAGTATGAGCAGGAGCTATTTCTGAACCTCATTTTTTTCATCTTTGCCATGGGGACAATGATATGTGTTATTGCTGCCTCAGAGCTTTTATAAGGACTCTGCTATTATAGAGTACTATATTCCAGATCACTAAGACTTGAGTTTGATTCCTGACTCAACTACTTGCTAGCTATGGGCAAGTCATTAAACCTCTCTGAGCCTCAGTTTTCTCATCTGTTAAATGAGAGATTTGAATTGGTAGTTTCTAATTGTTCCTTCCATCTCCAAATCTATTATCCTATAAATGGCTCTTAGAGAAGGAAAAAGTAAGGCATATATTGGAAAACAATGGTCATAGGAAAACAAAAAAAATCAATAAAATATGTTGTAAGAAAGAAAACTTCATATCCTTGAGCACTCATTTATTGGGAATTACTTCATTCATGTATATTTTTGTCAGTTTCCTATAAATTTTGAACTTTAAACTATGATCAGAATTGTTTATGGATGAGTTTCCCCTCCCATCAGCTTATTTTCTTCTGATTCACTATATTGATTTTACTGCTCTAAGAGCCTTCAGTTTTATGTAATGGGATATAATCTTTTTTTTTTTAATAATTTAGCCTCTCCTGTAACCAGATTCCAATTTTTCTCCTTTCCATAGAATCATACCTGGGAAATAAACTAACATGACACAAGATGGGTCAGGGTGAAACTCTGACCCACAGAGTCGGGGGGAGGAGTGAGAAGAGACAAATAACCATATGTACAATATGGAGTACAAGCAAACAAAGTGGTTTGGAAATGAACTCATCCCAGCCCACCATCTGTTAGCATCCTATTTTAGCTAATTATTACTGTATTAAAAGCATTTTTGCAAAATAGTCAGTGAGTTCACCATTGTGTGAGGAGAACGTAGGTTTAGTTCCTATGACACAAAAACAGTGTGTTTAACCCTTGTCAAGTCATTTCACTTTTTTAGACTACAAGTTACAAAAGAGTTGTTGGTAAAGGGAGTTAACTACAACAATAAAAATAAATCTAGAATTTTTTAAATTAAAAATTTTTAACAAAGCAGAGATCTTTAGTTTTTTGTACTGGTGGAGGACTGACTGCAGCTTCTGCCAGTGCCCTCTAAAGTTCTGAACCCTGAGACACAACTTTAATCTAGATAAAATTCCATTCCATCCATCCATTGTTTGAAAGATATGTTCCATTCCTTTCATGTGGGTGTCACTTTTTTTTCTATTAGAATGTTTATGCTTTTGGAATGTACATTTTTTTTGCCAGACTATTTTCTAGTTTTCCCAAGAGGTCAAAAGACAAGTTTTGAAATGGGCAAGATTTCAAGAAATATTGTGGAATCTTTCTGGTATTTGTATTTATATGTCTCTGTCACCTGTAACATTTCATGGAGCATCCCTAGCACTAATTATTGTTACTGGGGTTAATAAAAATGGTATTTTCAAATGATATACTCCTTACTATTCCCAAAGTACTTTGGAGCTAGGATGTAGGAACCCAGAGCTCTTTTGACAGTATCATGAAAGAAAACCACAAATAATGTGTCATTGTTTAATTAATGGCAGTTGTTATTTAAACAAAAAGGTTATTTTGTAAAGTATTTATTGTTTTAAGTCCCCAAGTCAAAATTTCAGAAAGGCACTGCTTACCATGTTTAGTTTAAAAACAAATAGATCTTCATTGAAATTAAATACCACATAATTGAGTATTTTAGGTACAAGCATTATTGGGGAGACATTTTGAAATTACTTAAGTTCAGTCAAGGATGTGTAGGTAAATGTTTAACAACCGGCTCTCTAGAGGGGGAATACACAACACACTTTTTGTTTTAATTTGCATTACTAACACTTTCCTTATCACTTTCTAAAATCAAGATAATCAACAAAACAATAGCTGAGGCTCACATTTTCAGCATCTGATGATTTCTGAGTTATAAATGTTAAGTGAAAATTTAACAATTGGCTAGTGACATGCCAACTAGCTTCAGTACCCCCCTGTTGAATATTTAATAGTAATAATAATAAAGTATTATTTGCTTTAAACTTCTAATATTCCTTAGATTGGCTACTCAGATTATTGTAGTTAGAGAAGAACAAAAAATAGTAAGGAGAGAAAAAAGGTAGAATCAGTCCCTCATATACTTATAAACAACTCCCAAGCAATATTATGTATGTGTGTGTGTGTGTGTGTGTGCGTGTGTGTGTGTGTGTGTGTATGTATACATATATATCCATATATAAAATGCTTAAAACATTTTGGGTGAAGGTTTAGGAAAGTGAAACTGGGTGAAAATGCAGATCTAGAGTGTTACTTAAACATTTATTACTTAAATCATCCTCAATCTATCCCCTATTACAAACACAAGAAAAAATATTTAAGAATAACATGAAAGTAGCACAATGAACTATCTTGAAAATGCTGTCCTGTGGAAATGAAGAAGAAAAATTAAGCTGACAAAATTAAATTATACGTTAATTCAATTTTTGGCATGCTATGGCTATTGTGGATTATTTCATAGTGAGTTTCAAGTCAGAAAAAGCACTATATTTATTTCTACAATTTTATAGAAATAAATGGGGATTGCATATATGTAATAGAAATACATAATTATTTGCAAGGAGATAGAAAAATTAAGATGATTGTTCAAGGAAGCTATGACAATAGTAAAATTACATTTTAAGTATCCACAAACTTCAGTATTCCTTTCTTGATTGAGCTACAAAATTAGGGAAATTAGAAGTGAGGTCCATATTATTTTGTACTCAAAACACATTTGAGACAGTACAATTGATTAAATATCTGATTAGTATTGGGTCATTCATAACTTTAATATAAGTAATAATTTAAACTGGAAACAAAATCAGCATTCGAATTATTTAGAAATAAATGTTCCATTTAGAAAGTAAAGCATTTGCACCTAATACAAATGATAGAAACTCTACTAGTGAGATGCCATGGGATATAGTAATTTATTAGTCACTCTTTTTCCTTTTTCACATTTGCATCTTATGCATAAATGCACACTATGCATTTATGAGCAAATTGAAATCATTGAAAGCACTGTCCAAGATAGAATCTACACTTTTCTCTTCCTCCTCTTTATTTTTGGATCCAAATCATTGTCCGTCTGTGGTGCCTGGTGAGAGAGAGAGAGAGAGAGAGAGAGAGAGAGAGAGAGAGAGAGAGAGATTTTATGAATCTACATACGGGTACATACTGATTACTAACTCAATTGTCTAAGCATCCAACTACAACTCTTACTGGACAAGTGAACACATCAACTAGCCATTTCTTAGGAGGGAGATACGGGCAGGCTTCTAGCACCTCTCACTAGCAGGTTCACTGTTGATCCAGTCAGACAGGAAGACAGGAATGGAGTCGTAATAAGGGGTTAAATAAGCTCACTTTATTCTATTCTAGTCTTCTCAAAGGGAGTTAGCTGATAACGGGAGCACCATCTTCAATAGCATTCCCTGACAACCTTTCTCGCAGGGGCCAGCTCTCTGACTCGATGGGGGTCAATCGGGACAAGCACAACTTGTGTGTTCCCCTAAATCCCTTCAAGCCTTAATGGGGGCCAAGTGAGGCAAACACACAGATTCCCCCTCTCAAGCCTTGATGGGGGACAATCAAGGAATGCACACCATTCCAGCATTCCTCCTAAGGGGTCCTTAGTCACTGACCAGTGCTCACTTGCTTTACAGGGCAACAGACAAAGAAGGCATATTGGCAGCAGTACCTCACAATTTTACATTACTTCATCCCTATATCTACACGACTGAACAGTAGAAACTGTTTTGAACCATGATGGTGAGAACTAATACCTAAAACCTGGGAAGTAGAGATTGTTATGGCTATGGATACTGGGAAAAAAGCTTTAAGAAAGAATAACAAAAAATCCACTATACACACACACTAAAATTCACCTTACACTGTGTAATCTGGAAAATAATCATTATTCATCCATTTAGTCTTTCATGCATGTGTTGGATTGTTGGCCAATTCTTTTTGGAATGCTTATAGATCTAGTTAAGTGGATCCAATGATATAAGGGAGCCTGAAGGAATGAGCACAAATGAGCATCTGAAGGACCTCATTATCTATCAGAAATGAAGACATTCTTCAAGGTATAGAAAATAGCTTTGTAGGCATAAATCTCCCTGTTTTATGCTTCATTTGACTTTAATAATAAGAGGGTCTCTGAAATTGCCTTTACCAAGGAATAGTATACAACTGTAAGGTGTTTGAAATTCTTGTTTGCAGAGAAACTAACACTACTTTTTGTTACAAAATAAACTTTAAAACAATTAAAAAACATCAGACCTTTGAATCCTCTGTACCATTAATTTTTTCTCTCTAATTCTAGAGCCTAGCTGAGTGCCTTGCATGAAGTACATGCTTAAAAGCAAAACAAACAGAACAAAACAAAACTTTAGTCATTGATTGACTGAAAAGATGTGATTCAACATAGAAAACGAGTTGCAAATTCTATTTATTTTCTTCCAATATTTTGATTTTGTATTCTCTTTCTATTTACATATGTTATAGCATTCTCATAAGGATTTTATAAGGAAAGAGAGTAAACATAGTGATCTGTAATTATTTGTCTCTTGATAACTTTTTTTCTGGATTAATATCGTACATGATTTTTGAGCTCTTTATCATCTTTTCCCATGATGCTTTCAATATTTTATGAGTTCTAGTCTAGTGAATGTTTGGTATGTATTTGTTCTGATTCACTTGCTCTTTCCAACATTGTTGCCCTAAGTTAAATTTCTCCTTCTTCTTATAATGGAGGTAATTTCTGACTTTCCCCTACCACTCCCATATGCTTTCACCAGAGAATACCACTTGAAATGTGTGGAGTTGATCTGGGTTCTTTAGGCCACTTTTACTAAACCACTTTTTATCTAGCAGAGTGCTGATGGGACTTATCATGATGGGATGACAAAACTCTCTCCTGGTTCATATGAAGAAGAAAGCAATGTATGAAGAGAAGATTGGCCACTGAACTAGGAAGAATCACCCAATTAATCAACTTTGAAGGGAAAAATAATTTTAATTATCACTTCTTTATCTCTTGAGAACATGTCAAATTGCATTCTACCTCTTTGGCTGTCTAGAGGTAGGGAAAATGCTTCTTCTTCTCCTTCCCCCCATCCCCCACATACACTACCACCACTGAAACTATAGTAGCTGTTTCCACATGGCAATTAGAGTATGTGCTGCTCCAGGTGATCCTGAATTAGAATCTCAATTCTTGGCCTGCCTCTGTTGTTTTGGCATCTTTCTCTGAGTGTAAGTGACCAAATGGCAATCTTGAGGTGAATGTTTTAGTCTGGGAGAGAAGCTAGAGAGACTAGGATCTCTTGCATTCCTTAGTCAGTAAACCTGAAGCTTAGGTGTTTCCTGCAGTTATTTCATTGCTCCTCAGAGGCAATCACCACCACCAAGAACATGAGCAGAAGCCCGGGCTTGCCATAAGACATGGACCCGTAGCTGTTCAGACAATGAAGAGTGGAAGTAAAGCAATCAATAAGCATTTATTGAGCCCCTACCTGATGCCTGGTGGCAGCTATGTGGCACCATATATAGAGCACTGTGCCTGAATTCAGGGAGATCTGAGTTCAAATTTGGCCTTAGACACTAACTGTGTGACCTTGTCAAGTCACTTAACCCTGTTTGTATCAGTTTCCTCATCTATAAAATGAGTTGAAAAAGGAAATGGGAAACCTCTCTAGTACCTTTACCAAGAAAACCCCAAATGCGGTCATAAAGAATCAAATACAACTGAAAAAAATGACTCAACAACAACAAAGTGATGCCAGGCACTGTGCTCCTGTGAGGAAGTAAAAGCCCAATAGATTGTGGCCAAATAAGGGGATTTCAGAATCATTGACCATGAAAGTACATTTAGGTTTGATGGCAAGATCAAGGATATAAACATCTTCATGTGACTGAGGTGAGGTGGAGGAATGGCTTTTGGAAAATTACTAGGTTGAGGAAGTGAGTGGTTATAGTATTTGAGGGTAGAGTCAACATATACGTTGAAATCCTCTGATTTGAGGGCAAGAGTTAGAGCCCAGAAAAATAGTAAGCCAAATACTCAACTCATTGAGAAAGGAAATGGAGTGAACTGGAGTTGTGTAGACATCACCTAACAGAATTTTGCTTGGGTGCTAGATATAAATAGCATGAGTCTCAAAGGAAAAGGGTGGTGGAGGTAGGGGATGAATCTGGAATTAGCAATGATAGAGAGGTACAATTCTCTCTTCCTTGAGCAGTAGTAGAATATACTGTACAGGATTTACCCATTATTTTTTTCTTTAATTTTTTTCTTGGATTTAGATGACCAAAGAATTAATCACCTATAATCTAACCTACATATAATGACATTTTTAGAGGTTGTATCAGTTATATTGTGTAATTTTTAATTGTCTTCTTAATAATTTCCTAATGTTGAACTATTCTGGCTTCCCTGATATTAAATCAGCTTTTTTATTATGAGTAATTTTGTAGCTATAATACTCTGCTTCTCCTTAATATTTTATAGAGCATTGTTATATAGTAGGGATTCTTAATCATTTTTGTATCATGGATCCCCTTGGACAATTGATAATTCCTAAAGACTCCTTCCCAATATGACATTTTAAAATGCATATATAAAATATATAGGATTAAAAGAGGAAACCAATTCTGTTGAAACATGGTATATACACATATTTGTGTGTGTGTGTTTGTATGTATGTATATATGTATGTGTATACACAATTTGTATATGCATATATTCCCATTCATGGACCATAAGTTAAGAACACATCATCAATAAGGTTCTATTTGGTTTTACTTGAGCCACCTTTACCTTGACTCTATTTGTCTCATAGAAACATTATGTTGGGGATGTCTCTTTTCACTTTTTAAAAATATATCAACAAGATTATTTGTGCTTTATTTTTTTATTTTATTATTTTTTAAAAACTGTGTCTCTTTATCTCTCTTAGGCTGGGATTGTAGGAAATGCTGGCCTGATCTCATTCTGATCAACATGGAAGTTTTACATCTTCTATTTCAGACCTGAACTGATTCACTGCTCCTTTAGCAAACTAGTGGCCTCCTGTTGCCAGGTCCTTGCCACATTAGTGCCGAACCTAGAGAGGACACCCTAAAGGCTTAGTCCAGTGTATCTCAGAATTTGCAAACTCAAGAAATTCCCCAGAGATAACTTCTCCTAGCACTGGTATTACAGACATGCAACATCATGTTCTCCTGATTGTTTTTTTGTATTTGTTTTTTTAATTTTTAGGCAATTGGGGTTAAGTGACTTGTCCAGGGTCACACAGCTAGTGTCAAGTGTTTGGTCTGAGGCCAGATTTGAACTCAGGTCCTCCTGACTGCAGGGCCGGTGCTCTATCCACTGCACCACCTACCTGACCCTACTCCTTTTCTTTCCATTTTCAATTGAAGTTTCTTGTAAAGCCATCTAGACCTAGATTGCTCATGTCTTGCCTGCAAAAAGTATAATGTTTAGCATCTCTATTTTCTGATTTAATTTGTTTTCTACAAAAAAAAACAACCAAACAAAAATAATGCAGATATTCCATTTGTGTAAACTTTCCGTTTTTCTTGGCATAAGATTAGTAACTGATTAGGAACAACTCAGTCTAATAGTTTTCTTTTTGAGGACCAAAATTAGCCTAATAACATTCAGGGTTGTACATTGTGCCATACATTTAATTTATCCAAATTCAACTTTGGACCTGGGTAAAGTAAGAGAATGAGAAAGAGAAAGCAGTAGAGAGACACAGAGAAAATACTATGTAAGTAGTATGGTAATTATGTCTACTATTTCACTTAATGAGTGCCATGTACTGAAGTGAGTCTTAGATGGGAAATGTGAATTTTTATTTCCTCAGTTTGTCTCAGTTCTTGACTTCTTCTACTGTGAGTATTTCACCATTATAATTTCAATTCCAAAATATCTACTTCATCATATCTTTAGTCAATCCATTTATTGTGAGCTTAGAGTGGTAGAGGAAATGAGATAGACATTTGTTCATTTTCCTTGAACATCCCTGCTGTGGCCTCTTTAAATTTTTTCTAATGATGAAAAAATGAAAAAAAAAAACAGAGTAGGAGGGAGAATTATGTTGTATGAGATTACTCTGTTTGACTTATATGTAAAACTTTTATTAGAGCATTTACCTTTAAAATCAATATTTCTGCCAGTAAAATGTTTATCATTTTTTGTTAACTTCTACTTGAATAGAAATTCTGGGCCCCATTTTTATCAAAATCTTAGCTGTACATATATATGTGTATATATATATACATATATATATACACATATATGTGTGTGTGTGTTTATATGTATGTGTGTATGTATATATACATATATACATACATACGTACATATATATTTATGTATGTATGTATGTATGTTCGTATTTAGGTATTTCCTTAGCAAACACCTCTGAACCTATTCTCTGATATGGAATGCTTTAAGGATACCCTAGATCATTTCATGTATAACTGTTTGAAGATATTGTATTATATTTTATGTATTATTAAGGGGATTTTAAACAGAGATAGTATGCAATTTTCACCTTATGTACTTTAGAACTGAGCCTTATGTAAGATATGACTGCTAACTACGATTAATTGTTGGATGTTCTTTTCTTTTCATCTGACCTTGTTAATTTTTTAAAAAGAAGTTCTATATATCTGAACTTTGATTTACTTAAAACAATCTTGTCTTAATTGAATGCACTCAATTCCTTGCCCAACCCAAATCTCTAGATATTATCATATAAAAACAAGCAAAAACAAAAACAAAAAATAACTCAGATATCTATTTTTCTTTTCTTTGTTACTTGAAGCAATATGATCTCAGTGTTGTTAGTACTTAGCACAGTGCTTGACACATAGTGTTTGATAAAGGCTTTCTTACTTGACTTCTTGCTATTAATTTTGTTTTCTATATGCTTATCCCAAATAAGTATAGCTCAAGAATCTGTTTTGTTCCTCAGGCCACCTCCTTACCTTTTCATTGAATGATCTTCTCATGACTCTTCCACCCAATTTAAAGAACTACTAATTAATGTTTTTCTCCTTTTTTGTTATGTTTTTCTCTAATTTCCCTTCTTCACCAAACCCTCAGAAGGGCAGGGGCCTTTAAAAAAATTATACTTTTTTTTAATATTCATTTTTTAAAACTTTGAGATCCTAATTGGCTCCTTCTCTCCAGCCCCTACCCCACCCATTGAGAAGGTAAGCAATATGATATTAATTATGCATTCCAACACATGGAAAACAATTTCCATATTAGCCATGTTGACAAAAAAAAAATGTTTAAAGCAAGAAAAATAAAGTAAGTAGGGAAAAAAGTATGCTTCAATCTGCACTGAGAGTTCATCAGTTATCTCTTTGTATATAGATAGCATTTTTCTTCATGAGTCATTTGGAATTATCTTGAATCACTGTATTGATTAAAGTTATTAATATCAACAAGTGGTGGAGTTAGCTTTCTCTCCCTCTGATTGGAGGGTGAAGCTGTGAACTCCATTAAGGAGGGAACTCTGATCAGAACATTTCACATCTCACCTAGTTGCATGGCTGTGGGACTTCTCTGACTTTCCCAACCTTTTATGACTCTCATATTGAGTTTCTTCCCTGGTATCATCCCCTCGCCTCTCCACTTTTCAGTTTGTATTGTGTGTTGTCTTCCACCATTATATTGTAAGCTGCTGAACACAGGATATATCTTTCATTTTTGTATTTGTATCTACAGAGCTTAGTACAGTAGGTACTTAATATTAATTCACTGATTTTGTAATGGAGAGTAAGCGAGGTGGTAAAGATCTTTGAGACCAAGTCATATGAGGATCAATTCTAAGAATCAAATAATGTAAATCCTGGAAAAAATAAATTAAAGATAGATATGAAGCTGTTTTCTAGTATTTTATGGGCTAACATATAGAAAAGAGGTTACACTTGTTCTGCTTGGCATTAGAAGAGACTGAAGCAGTGAGTAAAAGTTACAAAGAGGCAAATTTAAGCTTCATACGAATGTTATTTTTTAAAAAGACTCCCTGCAAATTAAAGCTGTCTAAAAGTGGAATTGACTGCCTCAGTATGTAGTGGTTTCTTCTCAATGGAGATGTTTAAGAAAAAGCTGAATGACCATTTGTCAGGCATATCCTAGAGACTATTACTCTTCAGGTATAAGTCGAAATACATGGCCTCTGAGGTCTCTTGCAATATTCAGATTCTATCGTTTTCTCTAGTCTTAGTACTGTTTTTTGCCCTAATTATCTTATTTTTATTTACCTTTGTACATGCTGTATGTTCCATATAATGTAAGCTCCTTGAAGGCAAATCTATTTTCATTTTTGTCTTTATATTTCTACCACTCTACACATAACATACGCTTAATAAATATCTATTATTTTTAATGAAGTAGAATTGAATTAATTCCCCCAGACTGGTGGACCACAGCTCATAATCAGAATATAAGTAGAAGAATATTGGTGTTTAAAAGATGGGCTTTTACAGTAGTAATGTATCTGGTATCACTGAAAAAAAAAACTGTACAGTTTCCCAAATGTGAGCTGGTCTAATTTCTTCCTACTAGATTCTAAACTTAGGTAATTTTCTGTCTATAGTACCTTGATGAACTAACTCAGTAGGCTGTCCATCCATTTGCAGTGCAAGTCTGGCCACTTCCTCCCCACTTCTGAATGGTTTAACTATCTTTTATTTTTCTTACTCCTATAGATTTCAGTGAGGAGGCTTGGTGTTATTGCAGGATTTTCTGAAACTGTGTGTTTGTGAATATAAATATCTGGAGAACCTAGAGTATTAGAGTATTCTCTACACAAAACATCTTCTATAATAAAACAAGCATGTGTCTCTCCATTTTTTTACATACTTGATGTTTATTTTTAGCATATTATTAAAGCTAAAGTAATGTGGTATAATGGAAATCATGTGATCCAATGACACTGACCTCCTTGTTTTTGTTACATACAGTAGACACTCCATCTCTCAACATTCTACTTCCTCATATCTGCCTGCTAGCTTTCTTGACTTCTTTCAAGTCTCAGCTAAAGTCTTACCTTTCATAAGATGTCTTTCCTAGTCCTCTTTAATCTTACTGTGTTATTTCCTTCTCTATGAAATTATCTTCAATTTCTCCTGTATGTATATTTGTGTGTGTAATCTTCTTATCTGTTTATAGTTTTTTTTCCTCTTTAATGGTCTTCAACAGGTATTGTACACATATTGTAAGGATGGTTAACTGCAAAAGATTTACCTAATCTGTCCAAAACATTAATCCAAGACAATTCCAAAAGACCCATGATGAAAAATGTTATACATCTCCAGAAAGAGAACTGATGAACTCTAAGTACAGATTGAAGCATAATTTTTTAACTTTATTTTTCTTTTTTTAATGTATACTTTCTTTTGCAACATAGCCAATATGGATATATTTTGCATGACTTCATGTGTATAATTGATGTCACATTGCTTGCCTTCTCAAGCAGTGGGGGTGGGGCAGGAGGGAGGGAGAGATTTTTAAAATGTCAAAAAATTTACATGTAATTGGGGAATATTTAACAAAATAAATTTTAAAAAATTTTAAAAAGAGTTGTAAAAATATTAAGCAGCACATCTGGTAATGAGCATGTAACTGAAGTTTGTCCTCAATTGACAAACATCATGTTTACCATCAGAACTGTACTTCATTAGAAATATATTAAGTGACCACTTGATACCATTCACTGTACTGTGCACTAGAGATACAAAGACAAAAGTGCAACAGTGCCTACCTTTCAGGAGTTTATATTTCACTGGAGGAAGAACAACATTTACAGAGATGCAAAATTTACATTAGTATTGTGACTGGAGAGAGACATTAACAATTGGGGGAGAACCCAAAGGGCTTTTTTTAGGAAGTGGTACTTGTGCTGAGCCTGGAAAGGAAGTAAAGATTCTAAGAGGAAGAGGAATCCAAACATAATAGAGAGCTTCTGAAAAAAGACAAGATGTTAGGAGTAGAATGTCATGTGTGGGGAACAGGGAGGAGACTGATTTGGCTAAAATATAGGTTATATCAAGGGGAAGGAAGCAGAATGAAAGGAATTTTAAAAGATGGACTAGAGTCAGACTGTGAAAAGAAAATGTCAAATGGGGGAATTTGTATTTTATTCTAGAGGCAACAGAGAAGTGATGTAGTCAGATCACTATTTTAGGAATAGCCTTGGCTTTATTGAATTTCTAGCTTGCTAGGCTCTGACAAAGCTTGCACTTCAACCTAAAGTTACTTTAATCTTATAGTCAGGCATCAGCATATGATTTTATTTTTAAAATATAGATTTTTAAATTGACAGAAATAAATTAAACAGACTTTGAAAGGACAGCATATCATTTTATTTATTTGTTAATATCATTTTTGCAAGGCAATGGGGTTAAGTGACTTGCCCAAGGTCATACAGCTAGTCAGTGTCAAGGATCTGGGGCCAGATTAAAACTCAGGTCTTCCTGAATCCAGGGCTGGTGCTCTATCCATTATGCCATCTAGCTGCCCAAATAGCTTGTTATTCTTTAGTGGTGGCATACCTTCACCTCTTTGGTACTAAATCAGTGACCAGAAGATGTTTCAGAAATCACATATCTACCTAAGTTATAAATCAAATTAAAAATATGTAGAAGCTAATTCTGTTTCCAATGTGCTAATAATAAGGGATGCAAATTTGTGAAGGATTTGTTGCAAAAAAAATATTCATTAGACACTGAGAAATAGTTAGTAGACTAAAAAAAAATCAATTTATGTGTTTCCTTCTCTGTGTGCTCCTATTAGGGCAGCTAGGTGGCATAATGAATATAGTGACTGGCCTGGAGTCAGGAAAACTTGAATGCAATTCTGGTCTCAGACACTTACTTGCTGTGTGACCCTGTGCAGATCATTTAAACCTGTTTGCCTCAGGTTCCTTATCTGTAAAATGAGCTGGAAAAGGAAATGGAAAACCACTTCAGCATCTTTGCCAAGAAAACCTCAAAAAGGTGTCATAAAGAGTTGGACAGTATTGAAAAAAATGACCAAACAACAGTAAGTGCTCAAGTTAAAAAAAAATGAATATTCTATTCCACACTGAATAAGTCGGTGAATTCTAGGTGAACACTGCAATGTAAATGATTCTAGTAAGACAAAACAAAGGCACTATTGAAAAAATAATCTAAGCATTTTTAAGTTTAAAGAAGCCAAGCATTTTCATACACAATAACTCCAATAGTTTCCTGAATTTTTTAAATAAAATTTAAAAATCACTGAATAACAATATTTTGACCCCAAAACAACACTTATCTCCTGAGTAGGCTTAGTTTAAATTTTACAAGTTTTGTGTATTACTTTCATAATAAAAATGAATAGGATTCATTTGTAAGTAAAAATATGTATTGAGCTAATAAAAGAAAATAATATTTTTTTAAAGCTTGTTTATCTGGCTACCATGATGCTTCATCAGTGATACACTGGGAACTTCCTGTTTACTTCCACACTTTGACTTAATTTGCTAATCTTCAATTTGGTATAACTTTTATGTACACGCACCCATAGACACACACACACATACATTATATATACATATACATACATACATACTTATATGTGTGTATATGTATATATATATATATACAGATATATATAGATAGATAGATAGATAGATAGATAGATAGATAGATAGATAGATAGATAGATAGATATATGCACCTACTATTTCTAGGATATAGGTAGATGGAGTGGTGAGGAAACTCCCTTTACCAATGAATATCTCCAAGTATCCTACAAATTACATTTTTAAGCAATTGCCTGTATCATTAAGATGTCAAGTGACCTGCTAAGAGTCTCATACCCAATGTATATCAGAAGTATGATTTAAATCCATGTTTTCTGGCCTTTGAGTCTAATCCATTATCCACTACATTTTAACACACTGCTTCTCAACTAGCCATGTTAATTTGGGAAAACCATAAAAAAGTGTCCTTAGCACCTTACCTATATTGTTGCATCTATACTATTTACAGAAGTTGTGGAAAATATAGATTATATGCAATTATGTACCTTTTAAAGTATTGTTTGAGAAATGTAAGGGTTTCTTGTTATTTTTATTATAATTAATTATAACATTTAATATTTAGTTTAATAAGCATATTATACTATTTATATATGATATAATTATTCTCATTACAGCAGAGAAGAGAATTAGTCTCGAGTTAACAAGGATATTATAAGTCTAATATGGTCTCAGTCACACATATTTCCAGTATCCCCAAAGAGAACAAGACTCTGAAAATGGAATCCTGCTGGTTTCTGGCAGAGGTTTCTTAGCAAGTGCTTCTTAGAATGCCCAAAGTGTTTTGCCTTGATGTAGGGGCTAGTGGAATTTAAATTTCACTGAAAAATAGCCTCTCCATCCTAAGGGATTATAAGAATAAGTGACGTCACCAAAAGCCTGGAGAGGGAACATGGTGGGTAGCAGTAAGCCCAGCTGCCAGAAGCAGACATGAAGCCATCAGTGATTGATTCCAAATTCAATGTTGTGTAAGCACAATGCATGTTGGGGTCAAATTTATTTTAATGACTCTTTGCCTGCCCTTTTCTGCACCCCTCCACTTCAGTCCTAAGGTGTTCATTTTTTAATAGTATTTTATTTTTTTCCGAGTTACATGTCAAGAAAACTTTTAGCATTCATATTTATAAGATTTTGATTTCCAAATTTTTCTCCCCCTCTTCTGAAAATGGTAGGCAGTTTGATATAGTTTATGCATGTGTTAACCATGTAAAAATATTTCCATATTAGTTATAGTTGTAAAAGAAGAAACAGATCAAAAGGAAAAGAAACATGAGAAAGAATAAAGTAAGTAAAAAAATATGATTCGATCTACATTCAGAGTCCATCAGTTCTTTATCTGGATATGGCTATCATTTTCCTTCATGAGTCCTTTGTATTTCTCTTGAAACACTGTGTTGCTGAAAAGAGCTGAGTTATTCATAGCTGATCATCAAAGAATGTTGCCAATACTGTGCACTATATTTTCCTGTTTCTCTTCCTTTCACTTTGCATCAGTTCATACACGTCTTTCCAAGATTTTCTGAAATCTGTTCATTATTTCTTATTGCACAATAATATTCCATTACATTCATATACCATAGCTTATTCAGTTATTGTCCAAATGATGGGCATTCCCTCAATTTTCAATATTTTACCACTACAAAAAGGACTTCTAACTTTTTTTTTTACACATAAGTTTCTTTTCCCTTTTTTATGATCTCTTTGGGATACAGACCTAGTAGTGTTATTGCTTGGTCAAAGGTATGCACAGTTGCCCTTTGGGTATGGTTCCAAATTGCTCTCCAGAATGGTTAGATCAGGGGCAACTAGGTGGCACAGTGGACAGAGCACAGGCCCTGAAGTCAGGAGGACCTGAATTCAAATTCAGCCTTAGACCAAACACTTGGCACTTACTAGCTGTGTGACCCTGGGCAAGTCACTTAGCCCAAATTGCCTAAAAAGAAAAAATTGAATGGTTAGATCAGTTCGCAATTCCACCAACAGTGCATCAATATCCTAATTTTCTCACATCTTCCCCAACATTTATCAATTTTTTTCTGTCATATTAGCCAATCTGATAGGTGTGAGGTAGTACCTCACAGTTGTTTTAATTTTCACTTTTTTAATCAAAAATCATTTAGAGCACTTCTTCATATGCCTCAGATACTGTGTGAACCTAGGCAAATCTCTTAAACTTTTTTGTCTCAGTTCCTCATCTGAGCTGAAGATGGAAATGGCAAGCCACTCCAGGCTTTTTGCCAAGAAAACAAAGAGTCAGACACAATTGAAAAATGACTGAATAACAACAATGTACCAGGTACTGTTCTAAGTACTAGGGAATACAAAGAAAGACGAAAGACAGTCTCTGCTTTCAGGAGTTCACATAGAATAAAGGGGAAAACAACTTTCAAATAACCATGTAGGAAATAGATGATAGATAGATAGATAGATAGATAGATAGATAGATAGATAGATAGACAGATAGATAGTATAAATGGTAGATAATCATTAGAGTGAAGGCACTAGAATTAAGAAAGAATAAGGAAAGGCTTACTGTAGAAGGAAGGAATTTTATACTGTACAAGATTGAAATTATTCTTCATGTTTTAAATTAATAGAGTTTCTTGTTTTTCTCTCTAGTTTTTTTTTTCTGTTACATACAGACTATGTATACATTTAAGTATCTTGAAGTTTCAAGTTTGAGATCTTCTTTTCAAGTAATGATATCTATTCACCATAGTCTGTAATTAGAGAGCACTTATGCAAGTCACTTCTGCCTATTTATTCAGCTGTGCAGGTTAATCTAAAAGTCAGAGCTAAAATATTGCATTTGGCTTGACTAATTTTGAAAATCCTATTTTTTCAATAAATATTAAGTTAAAATTTTTTTTGGTTTGACAAAAACAATACATGTAATTTTAATTTTCTTTTCACTTACATAGATTTTTCTGTTTCTTTTTTTATATTTAGGAAAGATGCTAACATTGAGTTCTCTGGGGCACAATAGAAATATAAAATCCTCTTCCCGTATGATTTCTGATTCTTCTGTACATTTTGATTTATGCCTAACTGAATGAAGAGTAGCCAGTCAGCCAGTACCTGAAAAAAAATATTTCTATGATACAGAAGTGTTATAAAATCTGTTTGAAGTCCAAGTTCCCTCTGAGAGGCAGGGTTTTGAATTTTGTGTCTATAGATCCCAGAATTTAAAAAAATAATGAAGAGACTAGTGGTACAAAGTAGATTGCTATAACTCTCCTCCCCAATAAGTATTATATGTGGAAATTGTAGCTGCATAAATATGTTTAGGATTTGTGTTTATAGAATTCATCAGCCTATGTACATATATGTATCTTATTAACCTTTTCTAGTGAAAATCAAGCAAATTATAAATTAAAATAAAATAGAAAAATGAAGAAATACGTGCAATTGAATGGATTTAACTTACTCATAACTAATTTAGTGGGAACTATCAGTTTTCCTCTGAATTTAAACTAAAAAGATCTGGGTTCAAGTTCTGTTAGAGAAAACATTGAATATGTGACCTTGGAGTAATCATTTACTTCTTTTGAATCCATTGTCCTCTCTGTAAAATGGAGTTAATTATTATTTGTTCTACCTACCTCAAAGTGTTTAATGAAGAAATATCGTGGAAATTTTAACACCCAAGCCCTCCTAAAAAGCTACTTCAGGGGCAGCTACATTGTGCAATGGATAGAGCACTGGCCCTGGAGTCAGGAGGACCTGAGTTCAAATATGGCTTCAGACATAACACTCACTAGCTGTGTGACCCCAATTGCCTCACCAAAAAAATAAAATAAAATTTAAAAAATGCTACTCTAGGTTCCAAGCACTGTATGCCTAAGCACATAATCATAACAACAGTTCACAAATGCCCATGGGTTGGTTTATTTTATTGGGTATTTTGAGAACTTAGTTCAAAACAAAAGAAATTTTAATCAAACAACATAGCAAATAAAGTGACAAAAATAAATTCCCCTCATGTATACTTGTGGCATCCTCTGCCAAAGGATACCATATTGCCAATGGAGAAGGCATGTATAGAGAGGACACATGCCCAAGAAACACATGTGGTGGACACAAATATAGGTAACATGCGGCCAGAACACACATGGGGACAGGGAAACATATATTACTGGAGAACTGACATCTGATGCAGCAGAGCTACTGATATCCTCTTGGGATGTCATTATCCAGCTCTCTGCTGAACATCACATTTCTACTTTCCATCATGTTGCTTCTTGGGAGTCTCCACTGATCTTATGGATGCCAAGCTGGGCTGTATAATTATGCCTTAACTATGAAGTGTGATTCTAATGAACAGAATTAGAGTATTATGACTGGCTGTGAGATGCATTTGGACAGGTTTCAACTCACACCCTCTTGGGTAGCCAACTACAGTATCTACACATAGTGGTTGCCATGCTACCAAGTTAATCCCAAGGAAGAAGAATTGGGTATAAGGATTCATTAGTCAGTCTGTCAATAAACATTTTACTTACCTACTATGCTCCAGCTATTGTGCTAAGCATGGGATACAAAGAGGGAAAAGTCCCTCAGTTCTTTCAATCAATGTCAATAAGTTTTCAATTAAAGTCCTACTCTAGTGTCTCTTCATGATGTGAATGGGATCTTGGCTTCTTTGAAAGATATTTTTCCAGAGTGCAGTCTCTTATCTAGTTTTACCAATCCAGAAAGACCAGGATGTAAGTGATGTAATCATCCCCATTTCACAGTTAAAGAAACTGAGGTAGAATGAGGTTAAGTGACTTGCTCAGAGTCATAAAACTAGTGTCTCAGGTTGGATTTGAACTCAGCTTTTCCTGGCTCCAGGTCTAGCACTCTATCCTCTGCACCATTTAGCTACTTTTTGTCTAAAAACTACTTATGATAAAGTAGGGACATTTCACCTCCACATTGTTGGCTACAAGGTGATGCTCTTTTGTTTTGTTTTTGTTTTCCATAGTAACTTGTAAAATGAGTAATGTCCTAGAAAGATTTTGATCTGCACTATGGTAGGAAATAAAACTTTACCAGTTGAACCATTGATCCTTGAGATATTGAAATATTCATGTAAAAGAAAAAAAGAAACTATAAACATTATATAACTAAAAAATATTTTACTTGGTCATTTTGTTTTCTTGGGAAAGGGTAACTAACATGAATTACTGGAATAATAACTGAGTTTAAATAGTGTACAAATTTTATTTCAAATGTGAGGCTTACAGGTAACTTGGTACTGGGGAAAGCACATTAGATCTGGAGTCAGAGTTCCTGAATTCCAAGTTCACTTAAACAAATCACATTACTTCATTGATCCTCAATTTCGTCATCTCTAAAATGGGGGTAGAAAGACTTGGTGGTCTTTGAATTACCTCCAATTCTAATCTAATCTTTTTTTTTATAGCTTGAAAGTGATTTCATATGCTTTAACTCTCTCATTTTATCCATGAGCAAACTGGAGCTCAGAGAGTAAAAGAGAGTAAAAATATAGGTAGTAAGTACAAAAGCTGTGATTTGAATGAAAAGTTGTTTTCATTTTTATCTTTGTATCCCAGTGTCTAGCAGAGTGATTAGCAGATTTTACCACACCACACTGACACTTCCTTTTGTGACCTTATATCAGCAGTTTGATATGACAGGGAGAGGACTGTTTTTGTTAAATATCAGGGGAAAAAACAACATTTTAGTCCTGGCTCCTATAGGACATGTAACTTTTGGCAAATCACAGAAATTTTCATAAATTTTCTTTGTTTTAGTTTGCTTAATCATAAAATGAAGAAGCATGTGAGTTTTAAGAACCTAGGATCCTAGGACAATAGATTTCAAGTTGAAAGGAAACTTAAAAACATAGGGTCCTAGGACAATAGATTTCAAGTTGAAAGGAAACTTAAAAAACATATAGCTCAAGCTCCCATTTTATAAATTAAAAAACAAACAACACTCCAAGAGGTGAAGTGGTATGTGTGTGTGTGTGTGTGTGTGTGTGTGGTCAAAGAGTAAGGCAGTGATCTATCTCTAACATTCTATGAATTCTTACAATCTAACATCAACATTTATCTTGATTGTTAGTACCACTACTTATTATGTGTAAATCTAATTACTTGGAAGAGTTCATAGCAAGTTCAGTTGTTAATCACTATGGTAACTGCAGACACAGTTAATGGCCTCTGCACAGGCTACTTTCCTGTACAACTTTGCCATTCTTTCTACCCTCTAGAACAGGGGTAGCGAACCTGTGGTCTCAATGCCACATGTAGTATTGTAGGTCCTTGGATGTGGACCTTTGACTTAGTCCAAGTTTTACTGAACAAATAATTTTATTAAGGGAATTTGTTCTGTGAAGCTTGGATTCCATCAAAGGGGACACTTGAGGACCTAGAGGGCCACATATGGCCTTGAGGGTGCAGATTCTCCACCCATGCTCTAGAGGTTAGATTTTCAAAAATTATGGGAACGTCAACTTTTCCAAGCCATTCCAAATAAGGTAATATTACCTTATACACACAATGCATTGCTTCTCTTTTTCTGGTTGTTTTTTTTTTCTCTAACAAAAAAGGTATATAAAGAAACTAGAGATATCAGATATTTTGGCAACTTTTCTTGCATATAGTATATGATTTTTCCCTTTCTTCTGCAGCTTCAGTACCAAGACTAGCTTTACTAGGAATATGTGTCTTTGATGAGGAAGGGGGAAAATCTTCTTTTTTCCTTTAACAATATCTTCATGTTAAATAATACATCACATAGCTTGGTTCTTTTGTCAGGTGACAACATTATCACCTTGTAATGACATAAAAGAAAAAGTTACATTGGGTAAAAAACTAAAACTTCTAAGTCCCAATTACCTTTCAAATAGCTTAGCAGGGTAAAATGGAAGTAGTAAATGAGAAAAGAAACTGATTAGCGCACAGTGCTTCTCCCTGGTAACAGAAAAATAGAGAACAAAATAGCCATCACTATTGATTCTGTTTTAGTCAGTAGGAAGGATTCAATATGGCCCATACGTACTTATCAAAACATTTTCATTGTCTCATGGCAGGATCATGGCACAGTTCCCCTGGCTCATTCTCCAGTGGTTTTGACGGCTTCTCTTAAGAAACCATTCATAATGGCTCTTGCTGTCTTCTATCTCTTCTTCCCATGAGAATTTTTCAGATGAAGGTCAAGTATAGGCCACAAATTTTGGAAATGTTGAGTAAACCAATTTTCCCACCACAGGACAGTCCCCTCTTCACAAGACTCTTGAATGACTGACTCCTGTGGGTGGAGCCAGAAACTAATTATATAAATAAAAAGTGCTATTTAACAGTAACTCTTGATTGGTTCATAAGTGAGTAAAATAACATATACATTTAAATTGGTCCAGAAGTAACTTCCTAATATATAAGTTGAAATGTATATAAATAGATAGTTCTCGAGAAAAAAAAATACAAACTAACAGCAATCATATAAAGATTATTCCAAGTCAGGAATATGAGAAATACACATCCAAAAATCATCTCACAACTCATAAATTAACATCTTTCAAAAGATATGAATGCTTACTACACTTTGAAAGAGCTAGGAACTGTGATCTATGCAATGACTAGCAGCATTTATATATGACTCATAATGAAACATGCTGCCTGCCTCCTGATAGAGATGATTTACTCAGAGTGCAGAATAAGCATAGATACAGATATAGACATAGACATAGATATAGATATGAATATAGATACATGGTGGGGCATGATCAATATGGGAATTTGTTTTGTATAGGTTTTTATTTTTACTTTCCTGGAGTGGGAGGGAGGGGAAAGAAGTACAAGTTCAAAGGAAGGGAATGCATATCTTCATAAAAATAAAATACATTGTATTTTAAAATAGAACTCTATTTTTAAAAATGCTTGATGTTGGAAGAGTCATGGAAAGATGAACAGATTTGAGATTCTTCAACTGTTAAGGAAAGCACTTTGGAATTATGCTAAGTAAGTTATTGAAGTAACCAAATCTTTTGACACAGATTCTACTATTCTGCATATAATCCAAGGTCAATCAATAATTAAAAAAAGAAAGGCTTAATCTATACAAAAATATTTATAATGGCACCTTTTATAGTAGCGAAGAAATGGGAACAAAGTTGTTGTCTATCAGACGAAGAGTGCCTAACAAATGTGTGTGTGTATGAACAAAACAATAAATATGGGAAGACATAAACTGATGAAAAGTGAAGTAAACAGAATGAGAAAAACAAAAAATAAATACATGCAAAGGTAATAACAGTGTAATTGGAAAGAATAAAAAAATAGAAACAGGATTGTGATGCCCTATATAATGCCCTAACTTGGCCTCAAAGGAGTATAGTAAGATGATTCTTCCCATACCCTTCTTTGTACAACCGAGTGTGGAACACAAAATATAATATTCAGATTATTTTTATATCTTTGTTAGTTTTGCAATTTTCCTGCTTTATTTTTCATAATAAAGGATGGCTTTTTGGAAAGGAGTAGGAAGGAAGAAAAAATGAGAAATATAAATGGTATAAATGTAAAGATATCAATAAGATTACATTTTAAAATGTTTAAATTAAATCTAACCCTGGGTTTTTCTCTTTCTCTCTGGAACTTATATATTAATCACTCTTTAAAATCTTCAGTGTTTCTAAAAAAAAGGGCAATTGAATATTGCAAATACTTGTTAATTGCCTACTACATGCAAAGCATTGAATCCCTTATAAAGTTAGTTTAATACAAGGTAGCTTGAAGTAGTAGCATGATTAGAAAAGATAGAAGGAAAAAGGAGAGAGTAAAGCATGACATTTCTTCTCAATGAAGCTTCTCTGTAGCCTCTTATCTTCAGCTTTGTTTATGTGTTCTATTGTTCTATTTACTTTTCTTCATAATATATCTTGAAAACCAATACGAGCTAGATTCAGCTCCATATTTAGACGTGAGAACCAGAAAATATCTTTAAAGTGAAACACAATTATTCCTATAATCCCAGAGAAGGTGTGAGTTAAATACAGCTAGCTCAAAGAGGGGTGAGAGGATGGATACAAAGCGAATAGGCTTGGGAAGTCCCTGGAGTGATGCTTTCTATTATGACTACATAGTAGAGGCAAATGAAAAAAAAAATGCTTTACAATTTTCCATTTCATATGAAGGAAGTTCTTTACAATCTAACTTTGCTATTTTATTTCAAGCATAGCATATCCTTGAAACATTCAGATTTGAATAATGAAATTCATGGCAAATAATAATTTTAAAATAAATGTCTGATTTCTACCCATGCCACTGCTTGCTTCTATTGGTGTGAGTAATCTCTGTGGACTGGAGAGTTTTTGTTCACTCATTAATTGGTTAACTAGGGAAGATTTCAATTACATGCCAAATCATCATTAGTAAAGGAAATTAAGACTAGGTGTATTAATAGGATTTAGTGAGGTTCGGATTCGCTCCTATAAATGACACTCTCCAATGCACCAGAAAATAATAGGAAATAGATAGTTTATTTAGAAGAAGCAAAGCACAGATAGTTTGAATTTGCATAGAAAGCATAAATAATAAGAACAATCAATAATATAGCACCGATCAAGAGAGTCGGTAATGGAAGAGAATACATCACCAATTCAAGGGAACCTCCAAAGTCAATCAACGGCTGGGAGCCCCGTTGCAGCCAGTACAAACTTGAATTGTGTAAAGATTTTCCCGGGCGAAGCGTCCTTCCCGCGGGTGAGGCTCAGCGGGCTTACAGGACGCAGTGTTTTTATATTGTTCTAAACAAAGAAGGCTTGGGGCCAAGAAGCCCTTTTTGATGCTTGCGCTATTCATGGTTTGTCCAATACACATCTGACCTTAGCCACGCTCCCATCCGCCTGAGGCTTGGTATTTTGTTTTTTAATAACATCACGTCTCACAAGGAGAGGAGCCAACCCTCCATGTCAACGTGACCTAGGAATGGCTAGTTCCTGGAATGCTAGGCCAAGAACACTCAGGAGATATGGAACGGTCATGACCGAGATTTGAACTGAACCTATTTATTTGAGTGATCTTATTAATTTAAAGGGGAATTTCCAATTTCCATTTCACTTGGCCTTAAGATCATGAGAATAATAGGTGAGGGGCAAAGGTGTGACATGAGTGTATATAGTGCGTATTTTGGTATACATACAACAATTGCATATACAAAGACATAAAAAGAACAAAGCAAGTAGTAGTATGGGGGTAGCTAAGGAATTAAAATACATAGTAGCAGTAGGAGATTTAAAAAGAAAATCATACCAATGATGATTAGTATCTGAGATCACTAAATGAGAAGCTTCGACTAGTCTTCCTGCAGCTATAAGAGTCTGTATTCGATGTTCATTTAACGCGCGTTGGTTGGACTCTAATAACTTTTTGATTTCAGTCGACTGATTCAAGATGTTCATAAGGGGATATAGAGATAGAGACACATGAGGTAGAGGCAAAGATTGGGGTACCCAAGCAAAATTTTTAACTAGGTTAGTGTCTGGTGGAAAGTAAAAATCATTTCCTTGCCAGCGTAGGAAAGATACATTGGATAAGCAACCAGAAAATGGAACAGTAGTAATATCTACAGATAGAAGGTCAGAGTGATTATTAGAGGCTATACAAACATATTGAGTAGATACTTCATATATCATAGAAAAGTTACTCACTGGGTATAAAGTTAGATCACACAAATTGGATGAATGTGAGAGAAGGCAGGGTTCCATCTGCCGAGTCATCATCCCACAAACAATCCCTCCATTAGTTACAACACAATCAGACAGAGTATGAGTTACATTATACCAATCTATATAGTTTCCATAGATATGAGGTAAAGCAAAGTATTTATGTAAGACAAAAGGTATTACATGAAATTGACACATAACAGTCCAAGTTTTAACTTGGTAGAGTATAATAGTTCCAGCGCACCAAAGTGGAGTGCATCTAGCATTCTCAGGTTTTTGCTTTTTCCATACATCTGACAAGTCAAGTATATCGTTCCATATGTGAGAGTTACCTTCCTGTAGTAATCTTTGGGCATTTTCCTTCTGTATGAGGGTATATAAGTTTTGCAAGGAACATTTAGTCCAATTAAATAAAACACCAATGTTTTTCATAAGGTGTAAATTAACGAGGATGCTATTATTAAAGACTTGTAAAAATTGGCCTTGATATTGTAATGTATTTTGGTGTGGCAGGATCGTTGTGGGTAACCATTGGGCATTCACAGTCAAAGCTTGAGAAACATCTTGTCCAGCACTGCGCAGTCTGCTAGCCAAGGTCTCAAGGTCTATAGAATTAACTATACCCAAACCAGTTCCTGCACCACCAAGTAATGTATCATACCAAGCTCTTTTTTTCCTGACACAACTTTCTAAAGAGGGAAAAGTTACATTATAATGAAACACTATTTTGTGTTGCAAGATAGAGGTGTTAGTACATGAGCGGGGACACGAATTATTCCAGGAGGTTTCGGAGTCACAGGTACAACCCATACTAATTGGTTTAGATATTCTTCATACAGCCCATTGGAGGTGTTACGACAATAAAAATATTTTCTGTGTACGCTTTGATGTAGAATAGTACGTGTTAAGTTTACTTGTGTCCAATTATATGAATGTCTCTTAGGAAAATAGGACTAGGTGGCCAACTTGTAAGGTACAAATATTGGTACCGTTTGCTGTGGTTACAGTTAGTTAAAACTAGTTAAATTGATTCTCATTAGGGGAAATAAAGGGCGTCCCAAACTTCTACGTTGAATGGGTATGACCAATTCATGATGTGGGTGTTGTTTTCACCAGCGTAGATGGAATCAGTACACGGTCCTTGCTGAGGATTCCCCACTGGAATACCTGGAGTTCATGCCATAGTTAGCGTATAGCAGGCAAACACTGTAAAACACTTAATATCGTAAAAACATTTGGGTTAGTGGGACATGATACCATTTATCATCACCAGGGTATACTACTATGGCAGTATTAGTGTTTCCTTGTGCTATGAGCTCAGCTGGCCTTGGTCTATCAGATTGATGCTTCTTTATCCAAACTTTAGTACCATTATCACTCTGTATTTGTAGGGGGGTCCCATAATAAAGAGAAATAATATCTAGGGTTTTACAAGTGTTTTTCTGGGTAGCCCGTTTATAGGGGCAGGCAACTAATACCCCAGAGTAGGTGTCCACACAAGTGCAGGCATATTGACACCCCTGACTAACAGGTAATGGTCCAATATAGTCTATTTGCCAAATTTGAGCAGGTAAAGACCCTCTAGCCAATTCTCCAGTGATTTTCTTCGGCACAGGCCGATGAGCAAATAATTGACATTGTATGCAGTTTTGTACTATTTGCTTAAATAGATCCAGAGGTATGTTAATCCCTCTGTCTAATGCCCACCTGTAAGATGCAAGAGCGCCAAGATGTCCTGCGGTGATATGGACCCATTTTCCTAATTGTGTTTCATTTTCCTCTCTGGGGGTGACCTTTAAAGCTTTTCCTTGAAGTTTGGATAATTCATCAGCACGGGCATTATACTCACGTTCCACAGAATCTTGATTCACATGGGCATCTACATGAAATACAGATACATTAGTACATTGACACCATTCCCATATTTGTTCCCATAATTCTTTTCCCCACACATCTTTGTCTCTAATTTTCCATTCGTGTTTCTTCCAAATTGGCATCCAAACTGCTAGGCCATTGGCTACGGCCCAGGAATCAGTATATATATGACATTGGCCACCTTGTTCCTTTTGAATTACTTGATAGACAGCCACTAATTCGGCCCATTGGCTACTCTGGCCTTCACCAGAGCTTTCCAAAATAGTATTGCATGAAGGGTTATAGGCTACAGCTTTCCAACATCGCTTAGATCCTATATATTTAGCCGAGCCATCAGTAAACCAAGCATGCTTCTTCTGCTCGGGGGTTAGAGAATCATATCCATTATTCCAAGAAACAGGTGATTGATCATAAGACTTTGGTGGTATATCAATATCATTTGAATGTTTTGGTAATTCTAATACCTTTTCATGCAAGGTGGAAATACCCGATCTGCCTGTCTTGACTCTATTTTGCAAATACCATTTCCATTTAATAATTGATGATTCTTGGGCATGTCCTATTTTATGTGAGGCGGGGGTCCCCATAATCCAACTCATAATGGGTATGGCTGGCCTCAATACAACTTCATGGTTTAAAGTTAAATGTTCTGTCTCTACCAGGGCCCAATATGCAGCCAATAATTGTTGTTCAAAAGGAGTATAATTTTGGCCAGCAGGTGGCAGTTTCGCGACCAAAATCCTAAAGGAACATTCCTGCCCTGTTGTTTTTGCCATAAACTCCAATCAGCATATCCATGCAAAACTGTAACTTGCAATTCCATCGGCCCTGGCTGTACAGGCCAAAGATCCAGGGCAGTTTGAATAGCTATTTTGGCTTCCTCAAAGGCTTTCGATTCTGTTTCCCCCCATTCAAATGCATACTTTTTCCGGGTAACTTTATACAATGGCTTCAAAATCTGACCTAAATGAGGAATGTGATTCTCCAGAAACCAAACAACCCAACGAACTTTTGAGCTTCTCTTTTGTCCCTAGGAGGTGAAAAATCTAATATTTTTTGCTTGGCCTTGGGGAGGATTTCTCTATGACCCTTATTCCAAATTATTCCTAAAAACTTCACACTTTGAGCTGGACCTTGAATTTTATCAGGATTAATCTCCCATCCCTTCTCCTTCATATGTTCTATTAGTTGAGTTAATCTTTTCTCTACCACCTCTTTATTCTCTGCCTGTATTAAAATATAGAGGTCAAACTCAAAAATTTTAGACAATCCTTGGGGTCTAGCCACACTCCTCCAGCTCCCCCATCACTTAATCTTACAAGCCAGGAGATTGCAGGCTCTCCTGATCGCTGTGAAAACCTACTAAGCAAATCAGTAATTTCTCTTTGGGAGTAATCTTCCGTGATTTCAGTCACCCGGGGTGGGTTAGCTCCCTCCTTTTCGGCTTTTCTCCTATCTATCGGCCGAGCTTCCCCATCCTTAACGTCCGGAACATCTTCCTCTATTACTTCCCCCCACCTATCATCATCTTCATCCCAAATATCACCTTCCCAAGTATCAGGGTCCCAATTCATATTTGCTGCGGCGATTACAGCATGCACTTTCCTTTTACTCACCCTTCAAATTTTCTACACACACTCCTCTCTCCTACATGCTTAAACTTCCTTGCCTTTCTTTCTAATGATTTAAAATCCCCTTAAAACCTGTACATATCTCATTCCTTTCTAATTCTGACCTAACACTTCAACAATCCTTCCCAACTTGCCCTCTACCAACCATATAACCTAAGTAATAAAGTATTCTTCTCTCTTTCCCTCTCCCATCCACGCACTGCTTTGAAGCTGCTGTTACCTGGGGAGGGAGAGGGGGAGAATGAAGGCAACTTTTCAGAGTCCTGCTGCAGCCTTTGGCTGTCTGGCTGCAAACAACCCAAAAGGGAGGGAAATGATGTACTGGTCGTATCCCCCATTATCCCTGCTGGCAACCGGCCCATCCGTCGCACCCCAAACGAGAACCCCCAACACCCCCAATCCTCACTAGGTCCTGTACACTGTGACCAGGTTTTTGCGAGCGAGGAAAACGGAGGGTCCTCCCAACCGGGGACCTCTACCGGAGCCCGGGGCTCTCTTAAAGAAAGGCATTTATACAGCGAATCCTGTTCGTGACGCCAATTTTGTATTAATAGGATTTAGTGAGGTTCGGATTCGCTCCTATAAATGACACTCTCCAATGCACCAGAAAATAATAGGAAATAGATAATTTATTTAGAAGAAGCAAAGCACAGATAGTTTGAATTTGCATAGAAAGCATAAATAATAAGAACAATCAATAATATAGCACCGATCAAGAGAGTCGGTAATGGAAGAGAATACATCACCAATTCAAGGGAACCTCCAAAGTCAATCAACGGCTGGGAGCCCCGTTGCAGCCAGTACAAACTTGAATTGTGTAAAGATTTTCCCGGGCGAAGCGTCCTTCCCGCGGGTGAGGCTCAGCGGGCTTACAGGACGCAGTGTTTTTATATTGTTCTAAACAAAGAAGGCTTGGGGCCAAGAAGCCCCTTTTGATGCATACGCTATTCATGGTTTGTCCAATGCACATCTGACCTTAGCCACGCTCCCATCCGCCTGAGGCTTGGTATTTTGTTTTTTAATAACATCACGTCTCACAAGGAGAGGAGCCAACCCTCCATGTCAACGTGACCTAGGAATGGCTAGTTCCTGGAATGCTAGGCCAAGAACACTCAGGAGATATGGAACGGTCATGACCGAGATTTGAACTGAACCTATTTATTTGAGTGATCTTATTAATTTAAAGGGGAATTTCCAATTTCCATTTCACTAGGCTAGTGTGTTCAAAATAATTTTGGAGATCCTTAGTTTAAAGTTGATACTGAGTTGATAATTTATGATTTATTTCTTTTAAGTGTTACTAAATATAATGGTAAAAAAGTCACTGATTACTGGAGGAGATTGGTGAGGGGCAGAGTGGGGAGGTACGAGGAATGACTATAATAGAAAGTGCAATAGACTATATTCCAGAGGTCAGGATTTCAGTATCGCTTCAGTTGAAAATTAGATGTGAAAGTATGAGCACCTGTGGGCCTAAATTTTATCATCTGTAAAGAGAAGGGAAAATATATTGCTAGTATTTTAAGTATATGCATTTGCAGGCTGGTACTCTATTCGAGTAGGCAAGGTTTGAGTACCATTCAATTTGTAATTCAATTCATAAAAAATTATTTTAAAAAAATAATTTGCAAATGGCTTGCAAATGGCAAGGATTCATTACTATTAGTTGGTATGTGGTTATATCCCATAGCTCTTGATAAGAAATGAGGAGAATCCATTGTTCCCCAAGTGCATGTCAGTCTAGCTTAGTCAGTGAGAGTGGAAATTAAGCAAACACTCTCTTAAGGGGCGCAGATTAAGAAATACAGAGAAGTTCAGTTGAGAAAGGAGGAGAAAAAAATCCATTCTGGAGTAACATTTGAGAGCCCAGGGCTAGAAAAACTAAGGGAGGTTAGGAAACAGGTCTTTATTGAAAAAGTAATTTTCCTATCATGAAATGAACCAGTTAAGAACTGATTGAAGTATTAATTGCACCAGCCAAAAATAAAGAAAGGGAGAGGTGATGGAGCCAATGTCCAGAGGTAGAGGGTAGAGATCTCCAAAGAAAAATTAAAGAATAACACAAAAGAGATGGAAGCATATCATCTGTTCTCCTTTTCTTTTGTTGTTTTGTTTCAATTATTCTTTCTCATGGTTCCTCCCATTGTTTCTAATTCTTCTTTACATCATGACTATTGTAAAAATATGCTTAATATGAATGTGTAAGTAGATATGTCAGATTTTAAGCTGTCTTGGGGAGGGGGGAGGAGAGAGATAGGGAAAAATTTTAAGCTTAAAATCTTATGGAGGTGAATGTTTAAAACTAAAAATTAATAAGTAAATTGTTTAAAAAAAAAACATGCAAGGCCTGACACCCAAAGTGGGGAGGATCATGGTGGGACTCTGATAAAGAAGTCTTTTTTTTTTTATCATAGGAACAGATATTTTGGATGGAGACAGAGGAATCTCTCTATTTCCAGAACCATTGGTCTTAGGAAATTCATACAGGAAAATGCCCAGATGGATTGAAGAGAGATACTCACCTAAGACTAGTTATCTTTTGCCATGGGAGGATTGAGGGAAACATTCAATAAAGCCTGAGACAACAGACTTCCTAGGCAAATTTACAATAAAACAGCAAAAACTTAACTAAGAGCCAGCATAAAACCTGACAAAAGCTAAAAGTAAACAGTCCCTATTAATGAAGAATATGTCTAGAATTGATATTTATGAGACAATGCAATTCAAAACATTATAGCCTGTTTAAAACAACAAAAATAATTTTTAAACTTTTTTTTTCTTCTGTGACTTAAACATCTAAGAGACTGATAGGCAATTTTTCAGGGATCTGGGGGAAAAAAAATCTTTGTTCTCTGCCTGGGCCTTTTAGAACAGATGAAGACAGTAGCAGGAAGAAGACAGTAGATACTACTGCTAGTGATCCAGGTCCAAAGCTGACTTGTCAAAAGTGAGTGGATGACAAAATATAGAGATAGAATGTGTTGGGAGGAGGGAGGAAGAGAAGGGTGAGGATTAGGAGAACATGAGAACTGGTCATAGCTCCTTACCTCTAAGACCTTATTATAAGAATATTGGGTTATATGATCTTTAACATTGCTGAAATCCCAATATTCTAGATGTTACCAAAAATAGCTTATTATAAATCTGATAGAAAGTTATTAAAATAGAAGCTCATAAATACAAAAATTTAATACAAATATGATATATTCTTTGGGATTTGTTATTTAAATTAGTTGTAGTTTCTAAGATTATGATTTGTATCCTCATATTCTTTACTTGCTTTAGAGAGAAAGAAGAAAAAAGGAAAATTTAGTATTGCTTACACAATGGGAAAAATGGAGTAGGAAAGTTGTTTGGTGTATTGGCAATTTATATTTCTTCAGAAGTATATTGATGTTTCAACCCTTAAATGTTTTAGTTCTGTGGTACATTCTAGGAATAAAGAAAATGAATTTAACTTTTAAATATTAAACATTGGGGGAGGGGAACAGTTCTATTTTAAGTTGCTATTTTAATACCTTTTCATCATGTTTCTAATTTGTCAAGTGGGGGAGGTGGTGGTATTTATTTTCCTTTTCATTTGTTTTCAATCTGCTAAACAAAAAGGTTTTAAGTATATTTTAAATGTGCAACTGCCAAAATCATCAAAACTTTAGTGAAAACAATTTTGTTAATAGTCTTTTCTATCAAGAGATGGTCTGAAGCAGGTGACCCTGCTAGGAATTTATTTTAAGACTTTTCAGTAGGATGGAGGATCAGACTGTAGCTATAATTTTACTTTGCATTGACTGTCAGTTGGAAATACATAGAAAAAAAGATGTTCTATTCACAGAATTCTCCATAAAAAGCCTAAAAATTACATATTCCAACATATTCAACTGACAACCTATGCTTTATTTCATGTAAAAATGGTGCATGGAAGAGAAATAAACACTCTGCAATCTATGAAACTCACTTTATAGAGAACAAGTTTTTCTTACTAGGATATAATTCATAATGATAAAGTGGAAATTAAGTATAGATTACTTAAATAATAGCTTAATAATTGCATATGATAATGAGATGGTACAATAATAAGCAACATAATGAGTGATTTTCTTTTAATCAGTTAAAAATGTCCTTCAGTAAAATGCTTTGACCTTATTTTTAACGCATTTCCAGTTCAGAATTTTCTTTTGTATCTAGAAATCAAACTGAAATAATTTATATGTTAAATGCATGTACCCTATCTACTAATCCTCAGAATATACTGATTGTTAAAGTAACATATATTGATTGTTAAAAAGGTATATTAAAATTTTCTCATAGTAGTTTTCATTTAATAGCAACCCTTATCTATATCATGCTATGTAGCAAAATATGATTGGTTTCTTCATAATAGTACATTGCCACCTAGGGTGTAATGAGAATAAAATGAGATAATATTTGTAAAGTATTTAATGAGGTGCCTGGCGTAGAGCAGGCATTTAGTAAATACTTGTTTCCTTCCTTCTGAGGCATGGAAACTATGTTTCTAATAGAATACCACTGTGGTATGGTACAGGTGACCTGAGGTTCTTAAATGCTGGGTTCTATCAAGCTGGAAAGCCTTCTAAAATGGATCCAGTTATCTTAGAAAACTAGAACATCAGACTGGTTGCTGTCTTTTGCTCTTGAAAAGGGCCAAAGTGATATCACTATGCTAGAGTCAAGTTATAGTGTGTCTATGGCTGATCAGACCAATATGATCTCAGAATGTTCTACCACAGATCAGGCATAAAGGGTCCATGTGAACATTTGGGGTGAATCTCTAAATTTTCATGCCTTGCATTTCTTTTAAGCTGCTTCAATTCTGCTTTGCTCATAGAGCACAGCACCTTCTCTAATGCGGGCATGCCATGCTAAGTCCTGTGCCAGTGTCTCGCATTTTGAATAATTCCAAAGTTCTTAAGAGAGACCTTGAGAGTGTCCTTGGACCACCATATGAATACTTGCCCTGTGTGAGTTCTCCACAAAATAGTCTTTTTGGCAAGCATGTTTTGCATTCAAACAATGTGGCCAGCCCAACAGAGTTGCGCTCTCTGAAGTAGCATTTGAATACTTAGCAGTTTAGTTCAAAAGAGGACCTCAGTGTCTGGTATCTTATCCTGCCAGGTGATCTTCAGAATCTTCCTAAGACAATTCCAATGGAAGTGATTCAGTTTCCTGGCAGGGCATTGGTATACTGTCCAAGTCTCACAGGCATACAACAATAAGGTCGGCACAACAGCTCTGTAGACCTTCAGTTTGGTAGTCGGTCTAATACCTCTTCTCTCCCACTCTTTTCTTCAGAGCCTCCCAAACACTGAGCTGGCTCTGGTAATGCGTGTATCAACCAATTATAAATGTGTTCATCCCTGGAAAGTACTCTACCAAGGTAAATGAATACATTTACAGCGTTCAAAACTTATCCATTTGCTGTATCTGATAGATCCATGTTTGGACTGAATCAAATAAAATAATTTGGGTAGGATAAATGTAAAACTTCATGCTTAGGTTAAAGCAAAGATTTCAAGTATATAATGGAGAGGGCATGACCAAAAAAAATAGCTCATGGGAAAAGATACAAGGGTTTCAGTGAAATAAATGCTCAATACAAAAAAATAGAGTGAAGAAGCTAAAGGTATCACCATCTTGGGCTGCATTATTAAGGAAAGTATATTAGCCAGGACAAGGGAAATAATTGCCCTGCTGTATACTGCCCTAATTAAACCACACTTGAAAAAGAACAAAATAAAAATTCCCAGTTGAGCACTAAATTGGAAATCCTGAAAATCAAAGGTGGTATTAGTAAGACTGAAAGTTTAAAAAAATCTATTGAGCTAATAAATCTAGGAGCTGGTTTTATGGAAAAAAAAAAACACCAATAAGATACATAAGCCATTGGTTAATTTAATTTAAAAAGAGCAAGAAGAAAACCAAGTGTCCAGTATCGAAAATGAAAAGGGTGAAATCACCCCACCAATGAAGAAGAAATTAAAGCAACCATTAAGAAATACTTTGCCAAATATATGGGGACAGAGTCAAGATGGTGGAGTAAAAGCAGTAACTTGCTTGAGCTCTTCCCCAAACCCCTCCAAATACCTATGAAAAATGGCTCTAAACAAATTCTAAAGCAGCAGAACCCACAAAAAGACAGAGTGAAACAAATTTACAGCCCAAGACAACCTGGATGGTTGATTGGAAAGGTATATAGCGCCAGGAACACAGTTTGGAAAGGGTGCACAGGCTGCAGAGAACCTGGAGCAGGCCTCAGAGAATTGAATCACATGCAACTGTGGCAGTTTCCAGACTTCTCAACCCAGGAATGCCAAAGAAAACTTTAAAGGTCAGTGGGAAAAATATGTTTCTACAGTGGTGAGAGAGAAGTATGTGGCCCCAGCACCAGTCCCAGGCTGGCCCTGGGGCAGCGGCTGCTTTCAGAGCTTCTGGCCCACAGACTAAGGGGGGAATCTAGTGGCTGATCAGAGAGGGGTTGCAGAGATGTCTTTGCTGGTGGAGGATTCTCTTGCTTTGCCCAGGCTTGCATCTGGGTCACAGTTCAGGGTGGTGCCCCTAGGGCGGAGTGAAGCTTGTAGCAGCTTTGAAGAGAGAATACTCCTCACAGTTCCATGACAGAAAAGAGTGCTTGTGGTCACTCACAGACTAGAGCACAGGCTAGGAAAGGAATAAACACCTCCCCCTTGATCATAGCACCTTGGAAGAACTGAAAATTTACAGGTACATAGAAGTATCTCTGAAAATAGCTGCACAAAACCCCTGAACCATGGGACAGTACATTCTTCACAGTGGAAATAGACCCTACCTTAACAAAGAGTTTATGACTCAAGTAAGTTTCTGGAATCATGAGCAAGCAGCACAAAAAGAGTCAGACTACAGAATCATACTTTGGTGACAAAGAAGATCAAAACACACAAACAGAAGAAGACGACAAAGTCAAACCTCCTTCATTCAAAGCCTCCAAGAAAAATATGAATTGGTCCCAGGCCATGGAAGAGCTCAAAAAGGATTTTGAGAAGCAAGTAAGAGAAGTAGAGGAAAACCTGAGAGTGATGCAAAAAATCATGAAAAACAAGTCAACCGCTGGCTAAAGGAAACCCAAAAAAATACTGAATAAAATAACACCTTAAAAAATAGCCTAACCCAAATGGCAAAAGAGGTCCAAAAAACCAGTTAGGAGAAGAATGCCCTAAAAAGCAAAATTGGCCAAATGGAAAAGGAAGTACAAAAGGTTACTGAAGAAAATACTTCCTTAAAAATTAGAATGGAGCAATTGGAAGCTAGAGACTTTATGAGAAATCAAGACACTACAAAACAAATGCAAAAGAATGAAAAAAATAGATAACAACCTGAAATATTTCATTTGAAAAACAGCTGACCTGGAAAATAGATCCAGGAGAGATAATTTTAAAATTATTGGACTATCTGAAAGCCATGACCAGAAAAAGAGGCTAGGCATCATCTTTCAAGAAATTATCAAGGAAAACTGCCCTGATATTTTAGAACCAGAGGGCAAAATAGAAATTGAAAGAATCAACCGATCACCTCCTGAAAGAGATCCCCAAAGGAAAACTCCTAGGAATATTGTAGCCAAATTCCAGAGTTCCTAGGTCAAGGAGAAAATATTGCAAGCAGCCAGAAAGAGACAATTCAAGTATTATGGAAACACAATCAGGATAACACAAGATTTAACAGCTTCTACATTAAGGGTTTACAGGTCTTAGAATACAATATTCCAGAGGGCAAAGGAGATAGGATTACAACCAAGAATCACCTGCCCAGAAAAACTGAGCATATTCTTTCAGGGGAAAAAAATGGGTATTCAGTGAAAAAGGAGACTTTCAAGCATTCTTGATGAAAAGACCAGAGCTGAATAGAAAATTTGACATTCGAATACAAGACTCAAGTTAAACATGAAGAGGTAAACAGGAAAGAAAAATCATAAGACTAATTAAAGTTGAACTGTTTACATTCCTACATGGAAAGATGATATTTGTAACTCACGAGTCCTTTGTCAGTATTAGGGTAGTGGGAAGGGAAAAAATTTTATGTATGTAGATAGATAGAGGCCACAGGTTGAGTTTAGGATGAAGGGGTGATATCTGGAAATAAAATTAAGGGGTGAGAGAAGATTATACTAGGAGAAAAGGAGATGTGGAATCAGATAAATTATCTCACATGAAACAGACAACAAAAGGCTTCTACTGTGGAGGGGAAATGGGTGAAGGTGAGAGGGAATGAGTGAATCTTATTCTCATAGGATTTGGCTTAAGGAAGAATGACATACACAATTAGGTATGGAAATCTATCTTACCCTACAGGAAAATAAGGGAAGGAGACAATAGAGCAGGGGGATGATAGAGGGGAGGACAGATTGGGGGAGGGTATAATGAGAACACTTCTGAGGAAGGAGAGAGTCAAAAGAGAGAATAGAATAAATGGGGAGGGTAGGCTGAAGAAAAATATACTTAGTTTTTCACAGCATGATTACTATGGAAGTGTTTTGCATGACTACAAATGTATAACCTGTATTGAGTTGCTTGCCTTTTCAATGAGAGTGGGTGGGGAGGGAGGAAGGGAGAAAATTTGGAACCCAAAGTTTTAAAAACACGTGTTAAAGAAAAATTGTTTTCACATGCAACTGGGAAATAAGAAATATGGGAAATGGGGTACAGATATCTATCTTGCCCTACAGGAAAATAGAAGGGGAAGGGGATAAGAGAAGAAGAGGAGAGAGAGAAGGGAGGGCAGATTAGGGGAAGGGGTTTATAGAATGCTTTCCATTTTGGGGTGGGGAAAGGAATGAGATGGGGAGAAAATTTGGAACTCGAAATCTTATGGAAGTGATTGTTGAAAACTAAAAATAAATAAAGTTTTTAAAAAAGAAATACTTTGCCAATAAATCTGAACAAAATCAATGAATACTTACAAAAATATGTTACTTACATTATCAGTTCAAGAAATAGAATACCTAAATAAGGCCATATTAGAAAAAGAAATTGAACAAACTACTAGTGATCTCCCTAAACAAAAATCCACAGGGCCGAACTCCTTTTATGACACAAATATAGTGCTGACACCTAAACCAGGAAGAGCTAAGACAGAGAAAGAAAATTATAGACCAATTTCCCTAATGTATCTATGCAAAAATTTTGAACAAAATACCAGCTGCTCGATTATAGCAAGACAACAAAAGGATTATACATTATGACCAGGTCAGATTTACACCAGCAATGCAGGGTTGATTCAATATTAGGAAAACCAACAATATGATTGACCATACCAATAACAACACCAACAGAAATCATGTGATTATCTCAATAGATGGAGAAAAGGCTTTTGACAAAGTACAGCACCCATTCCTGTTAAAAAACACTAGAAAGTATAGGAATAAAGGTAGCATTCTTTAAATGGTAGGCAGCATCGATCTAAAACCATAAGCAAGCATTATCTGTAATGGGAAAAACTTAGCAGCCTTCCCAATATGATCAGGGGTGAAGCAATAATGCCTATCATCACCACTGTTATCCAATATAATGCTAGAAATGTTAGCTATAACAACAAGAGAAGAAAAAGAAATTGAAAGTAATTAAGATAGGCAATGAGGAAACACAACTATTACTCTTTGCAGATGATATGATGGTATACTTAGAGAATCCTAAAGCATCAACTAAAAAATTACTTGAAATAATTAACAATTTTACCAAAGTTGCAGGATATATGATAAGCCCATATAAATCATCAGCATTTCTTCATATGACCAATAAAGCCCAGCACCAAGAGATAGAGAAATTTCATTTAAAATCACTGTAAACAATATAAAATGCTAAGGAGTCTACCTTACAATACAAACCCAAGAACTGTATGAAAACAATTACAAAACTATTTTCACACATATAAAGTAAGATCTAAATTATTGGAAAAATATCAATTGCTCATGGATAGGCCAAGACAATATAATAAAAATGACAACTCTACCTAAACTAATTTATTATTTTGTGCCATACCAATCAAAGTACTATAAACTCTTTTAGAGAACTAGAAAAAATAACAACAAAATTCATCTGGAAGAACAAAATTTCAAGAATATCAAGGGAATTAATGAAAACAAAAAAGATTCAAAGGAAGGTGGCCTAGCAATACCAGATCTCAAACTATATTATAAAGTAGTAATCATCAAAACTATCTGGAACTGGTTAAGAAATAGAGGGGTGGAATAGATTAGGTACCCAAGACATAGTGGTCAATGACCATAGTAACCTAGTGTTTGATAAGCCCAAAGACCCTAGCTTTGGGGATAATAACTCACTATTTGACAATATCTGATGGGAAAACTGGAAAACAATAGGACAAAAACTAAGTATAGGCCAACATCTCACATTGTATACTAACATAAGGTCAAAATGGGTGCATGAGTTAGACATAAAGGCTGAAACTATAACAAATTAGAAGAGCAAAGAATAGTCTACCAGTCAGATCTATGGGGAGGTGAAGACTTCATGACCAAACAAAAGATAGAGAGCATTACAAAATGTAAAATGGACAATTTTTATTACATTAAATTAAAAACCTTTTGTACAAACAAAACCAATGCAATCAAGATTAGAAGGAAAGCAGAAAGCTGGGAAACAATCTTTACAACAAGTGTCTCTGATAAAGTCCTTATCTCTTAAATATGCAGAGAACCGAGATAAATTTATAAAAATACAAGTCATTTCCCAATTGACAAATGGACAAAGGAAATGAACAGGCAGTTTTCAGATGAAGAAATCAAAGCTATCTATAGACATATGAAGAAGTGCTCTAAATCACTTTTGATTAGAGAAATTCAAAATAAAACAATTCTGAGATATTACCTAACATCTGTCAGATTGGCTAATGTGACAGAAAAGGTAAATTATAAATGTCGGGGAAGATGTGGTAAAATTGGGATGCTGATGCACTGTTGATGGAGTTACCCAAAAGGCAACCAAACTGTGCATACCCTTTGATCCAGCAATAACACTACTAGGTCTGTAACCCAAAGAGATCATAAAAAAGGGAAAAGACCCACCTGTGCAAAAATGTGTATAGCAGCCCTTTTTGTAGTGTCAAAATATTGGAAATTGAAAGGATGGCCATCAATTGGGGAATGGTTGAACAAGCTGTGGTATATGCATGTAATAGAATGTTAGTGTGCAATAAGAAATAATGAACAGGCAGATTTTAGAAAATCCTGGAAAGACTTGTACAAACTGATGAAAAGTGAGAAGAGTAGAACCAGGAAAAACATGGTACATAGTATCAGCAACATTGTGTTGATGATCAACTATGAATGATTCAGCAACACAATCAGCCAAGACAAGTACAAAGGATGCATGAAGGAAAATGCTATCCACATCCAGATTAAAAAAAAATGGACTCTGAATGCAGATCAAAATGTATTTTTTATCTGAATTTATTCTTTATCACTTTTTTTTCTTTTGATCTGCTTCTTTCACAACTGTGACTAATATGGAAATATTTTTTACATGATAGCACATGTATAAACTATATCAAACTGCCTATCATTTTTAGAAGAAGGGAATGGAGGGAGAAAAATTTTCAACCCAAAATCTTGTAAAAAATGAATGCTAAAGTTTTTGTTGACATGTAAGTGGGGAAAAATAATATTAAACTTTAAAAAAAAAAGAAAATATTCCACTCTAAAATTTAACTCTTTAAGTACTCAAATTGATTAGGATCAATTATCTTATTGTAAGTCTATCTCAATAAAAAGTTCAGCACCTAAGGTCTTGAGACAAATGCTTGTATCAGAAAGCCAGCAATTGTGACTATGGAAAAGTTAAATATTATATTTCCAAGAAGATGTAATTTGCATAGAGGATTTTTTAAATTTAATATTCTGACCTTCTTAAGATGAACAAAATATGTTGTGAAATACATTCTTTAAAAAATGAGAATAAATGTCATTTTAGAAAAAAAAAAAACAAAAATAACTAATTTCTAAAAAGTTTGCTGCCAGTTGATGAGATGATACCTGTATCTTTAAAGATGCCTGCATCTTCCATAAACAATCCTCCAAATAATTGTTTTATCACATTATCCCCAACCTTTCCTATGATTTTCCATGCAAAGGTTTGCTATGCTACCAACTAATCAATACATATTTGCTATTTGCTCATAACATACAGTTGTAAGTAGTATTATTATGCATGGAGTGGGGGGATAAAAGATATAATTTTGGTTGAAAAAGGTGTGAAACTGAATACCTAAAGTACATAAGAGACTACTCCTTCCCTAGTGATTTCTTGGAACTTTTAAGGTGGGAAAAGGTGTCTAGAGATTACAGTGTTAGAGCTGGGAGGTATCCAAACCATTTTGTTACAGTTATCAACTTTTACAAGTACTAGGAAAAGATCTACCTATATTGGTTGTGTTTTAGTTACACTGTAAAGTTAATTCAGGAAATGAAATGGGAAGAGAGTAATCTTCAAAGTAATATGGTGGAAGAGAACATTTGGATCTTTCTTCCAAGACACCCAAACTTAAAAAAACTGTGATAGTACTTCTATGATAGCACTTCTCGGTGTTATGTTCTAAAGTACATTCAGAATCCTGTGGATACAATCTAGATTAATTGTATCTCACTATACTATGTTTTATCTATTTCAGCAGGGAACAACAAAACAAAACAAAACAAAAAATGAACTTAGCAAGGAAAAACTATTTCCAATAGGCCTTATCTCAAATGAACTTCAAGCACATGAAACTTCACCCTACTACAACTGCTAGAACTTCAGACTTTCCATTAATCAATTCAGGATTAAGTAAGGATTTTTTAAGGTTAGGAGATACTGGCACGTAGTTGTAAGCTATAGAGAAGCAACCAATGGATACACACATTTTAAATGTTAGAAAGAGAAAGGGAATGATGAAAAAAGCAAGTTCATGGAAGAGGAGGGTTGAGATCAAAAGCACCAAAGTTAATGAGGGATAATATTGAGGAGAATTGAGGTACAGAACTGAGAAAAAGATGGAACTCACAATGAATGGTCTCAACTTTCTTGGCTAAGTATGAAACAAGGTATTCTTTCTGTTAAAAAAAAGCTATGAGGGGGAAGGAAAGGGAGCAAGCATTTATTAAGCATGTGTCAAGCACTGTGCTAAATGCTGTATAAGTAGGGAGTAATGCATGTGACTTTAGGAAAGAAGAGATGGTTTAGAAAAAGCACCATGTAATCAGACGCAAACACTTCTCAGGAGGGACAGGGTCAAAAGAAAGAATACAATAAATTGGGGGTAGAATAGTAGTAAGGGAAATAGAGTTAGTTTTTCACAACATGACTGCTATGGAAGTGTTTGCATGACTACACATGTATAACCTGCATTGAGTTGCTTGCCTTTTCAATGAGGGTGGGTGGGGAACAAGGAAAAAGAAAATTTGGAACTCAAAGTTTTAAAAACACATGTTTGAAAAAAAAGTTTTCATATGCAACTGAGAAATAAGAAATGCAGGAAATGGGGTACAGAAATCTATCCTTCCCTACAGGAAAATAGAAGGGGAAGGGGATAAGAGAAGGGGGGGAGAGAGACAGAAGGGAGGGCAGACTAGGGCAAGGGGTATTCAGAATGCATGCCATCTTGGGGTAGGGGAGGGGTGACATGGGGTGAAAATTTAGAACTCAAAATCTTGTGGAAGTGAATGTTGAAAACTAAAAATAAATAATTTTTTTAAAAAAGAAAAAGCAACATGGAGAGTGCTATAGGGAATTTTGAAGGAAAAAACAGTTGGATTTGTATACATCAGTGAGGACCTATCTGATAAGATAACATAAATTTGTAATTGTCTCAGGTAATGATTTTGTGACTGTCTCTACCTGCCTTAAACCAATATGGCGTAGGAGATGACATTGAGAATTTTATATCTATATTTCCTTTAAGGCTTGCAAAATTATTTTCTAACTTGTGAGGCAGACAGTTGCAAGTATTATACATCCATTTAAAAGATGAGGAAATTGGGGCTTTAAAAGGTTTAATAACTTGCTTAGCTAATACGTGTGTGCAGTATCTTTTTCAAAGCCCAGATTCCTTATTTTGTGGCCAGAATTCTTTCTGTGCAATTGCTATGTCTTTCTAATAGAAATAGTGCTGAATTAGTAGTCACTGGTCTTGAATTCCAATCCATAGAAAACAAATTAAACCTGCTCAATAACCAGGGAGAAAATAGTTGTCAAAATGTTCATTTCCTGTATTGACAAAACATTTACAATATTAATCATAGTGTTTTTAAATGAAGTCACTTTAGTACTTTAGAATACTAACTATAGATACCTAAGTATTTAACTTTTTAAAGTGGTTTAAATGCTGGAGGGGTACAGGGTTGTAGGTTCCTAGCTAGAAGGAACCTCAGTGGAAATGACTAACCTTGGAGTTAGAAAAAAAACAAGTTCAAATCCCATCTCTGATATTTATTACCTGTCCTTCCTCAGATAAATCACTTAACCTCTTTAGCCTCAAGATCTTCATCTATAAAGATGAATTCAAAGAGACCCTCAGAATCATCTAATTTTACACCTTTATTTCACATATAAGGAAACTCAGGCAGTTTATACTATACATCATGACTGTAACATAGAGGCAGTAATAGAGTGGAATTTTAACCCTGGTCTTCTGACATCAAAATAAAAAGAAAATTTATCGCAAGTCTAGTCTAACTTGCTATATCCATTCAAAGTTCTTTTTTTTCCTTTACAAATCATACCTTGAAAGTTCTTATTCCTTTAAAAAAATATGAGTAGGGCAAAATTATGGTATTTAAAATAATTGATGATTTTGGTTTTTGATAATAAAATACAATGATAACAATTCATTATGCAAGTATTAGTGTGCCAGAAGTTTCAAAAAGTGACATTTTACCTTAATCAGAGAAAAAATTAGAAAAGATTGGCAATGATGAACATTTCAATGATATTTGGATGTATGTATGATCTAATTCATGTGACATCACCCTCAAGATATGTGGATCACAACCTACCTATGCCCTCTCAGCCTGAGGACAATTGCCTGTTTCCTACAGCATATTTTCTGCAATGAGTCTCCACTAAACATGTTCCTTTTCTGGATATTGTGTGGATAATATGGGGCATGTGTACTGCACATAAGTTATGCCTCACTCTCATTACATGGCAAGCATATCTTCTTTTCTACTCATGTGGTTTTTTAATGACAGTATTAACACCAATTCTCTTGCATAACTGTTTGGTAATATGTTGTTTCCTACTCACTACCACCTCATACTTCCTTGTTGCGCTTTGGTAACCCTGATTTTTATTATCTGGAGACTCTGAGACAGATAGATAGATAGATAGATAGATAGATAGATAGATAGATAGATAGATAGATAGATATAAACATATATACACATATACACATATATACATACATACACATATATACATATATATGTATATACACATATATACATATATACATATATACACATATATACATACATACATACACACACACAAATACAGAGAGAGAGTATTTAGTTTAGAAGAATATTATTAAAAATTAGGACCTTACATCATAAAGAAGGAAGGACCATTTTGCAAAATGCTATTTCAATTAATCAACAAGAAATGCTTTTGTGCTTACTATGCGCTAGACACTATGCTAAGTACTGAACTTAACAGAGAAAAAGCTGAAACCACTTTTTGCCCTCAAGGAGCTCAAAATTTAATGAGGGAGACAATCCAAGATACATACAGTGTAGAAGAAAAGTAACCAGATGGAGGAAAGCTCTACAAACTGAGAAAATGAAGGAAGGCCATCTGGAGAAGGTGGCATTGAACTGAGCTTTGGAAGAAATCAGGTATTCCAAAAAAAGAGGAAGGAAAATGGTCCAGGCATAGGGGATAGCAAGTAGGCATGGTAATGGTGGCAGATGGAGTGCAATATGAGAGGAAAATCAAAGAGGCCAATATCACTGCATTGTAGAATGCATGAAAGGAGTAAAATATAAGAAGACTGGAAAGGTAGAAAGGGACCATGGCAGGAGGAGCTTTGAATGCCAAATAAAACACTTTATTTTTGATCCTGGAGGTAAAACAGAACCATTGAAAGATTTTGTCTTTCAATACTGTATAGGTATCAAAGATAAATATGTTATTGGACTCTCTGAGCTGTCACACATCCAGCTGTATATAACAGCCTGGACACTAAATAGTCTTATATATTATTATGAAGTTTATGGATATAAAAATAATCTTTTCTGCATACAAATAAAAAAAAGAATAGAAAAGCATAAATCTCACTTCTGTATAGCTTTTCCAAAACTAGATAATAATTTTGACATGATAATTTAATACTGTCCAGCTTTTATGGATCTCTGAGCTTCCTTCTACTCTCTTTATATTTTATAAATGTTTTATTAATGCTTGCTTCTTTACTTTTTTTCCTTTTGCCTTATAATTACTACCCATTCACCTGTCACCAAAAAGAAAAGAAAAAGAGGCCTTGTTTATGACAAAGAAATAAATAGAATCATATTTGACACTTCAGAAAAAAAAAACAACTAGACCTGTGTAAATTATCCTGATCTCCCTACCAGAGACATTTCTCCAATTCTCACTCTCTTAATCTGGTCTTCCTGAAACCTATAACATATTTCTCTCTATACTAGTCTATTCCATATAAATATTAACTTCTATAAAATGATAGTACTTTCCACATAACACGAGAATATTTTCAGCATCAGTCCATAATGCTAGTATTTATTTTACTCAGTCTCCAAAGAGCAATACCCCAAATGACCAATCAGCTCAATCAATTTTCAAAAATAAAAATTAGAAACAATTATAACAATGTCAACCACAGTTATCAGCAGATAGTTACCATTATAAGATAGTCATTATCAGGTATAGATCAAAATTAAGATTCTTATAATAAAAATGCTTTAAAGGGGGTAACAAATACTTGATCAATAATGGAAGACATACTTAAAGTAAAAACAAACAAACAAAACAAAACAAAATGTGTGTAATATTTAAACTCCAAGAAAAAGAAAAGAAAAAATAGAAATATCACAGATGAGATTACTAATTATAATTTGAATTGATGTTGTTGTAGAGTATGAAGTTGGCAAGCTAGTATCTGATCATTTCTGTCACCCCTATTTGCTTGTTAGAAGCTGAGCAGCATCCCTTCTGGGAGAATGTGATCTTTTTCTTTTAAATTTTTAAATTTAATTTAATTTTTATTTTTAATCCACATGTTTAGTTTTTTTCCCCTTCTTATTAATCAACCCATTGAATCAAAAGAGAAAAGAAAAATAAAATCCTCAAAATAAGTATGCAAAGCAAATTTATGTAATAACCATGCTCCCAAAATGTATGTCTCATTCTGCATTTTTATTTGATTGTCTCTCTGTCAGGCAATAGGTAGCCTACCTTATCTTAATTTCTCCAGAATGGTGATTTATCACTGCACTGAAGAGAATTCCTAAGTCATTGAAGTTGTTTTTTTCTTTACAATAAAATATTGTTATTGTACAAATTGTATTCATTTTGCTTACTTCATTTTATATTATTTCATACACATCTTACCAGTTTTCCCTAAAACTTTTCATATTGTCATTTCTTATAGTGCAATAGTATCTCATTACTTCTATATCTCATGTTTAATTATTCCCTAATAGTTTGGTGCTCCTTAGCTTCCAGTTTTGTTTTGTTAGTTTGTTTGTTTTTTATTACCATGAAAAGGAATTTGTAATTTTTTTTGTATGAATGTGTCCTTTTAAATAAGTGTCTGTGTGTGTGTGTATACACATGCTTTTGTTGAGTTATTTTTAACTTTTTTTTTAAATTTGATTTCTGAATTCTCTTCCTCCCTCCTGTAGCTGTCCTATCCATTGGGAAGACAAACAGAATATGATATCAATTTCACATATAAAATTACACAAAACATATTTCCATGTTAGCAATGTTTCATAAAATAATAATAATTAAAATCAAGACACATAAAGAAAGAGGAAAAAAACATGCTTTAGTGTTCATTCAGAGTTCATCAGTTGTCTCTCTAGAGGAAGATAGCCTTTTTCCTCATGAGACCTTTGGAATTGCCTTGAATCATGGTATTGATTATAGTAGCTAAGTCTTCCACAATTCATCATTATAATTATGTTTCCTGGTTCTTTTCACTTCACTTTTTTCAGTTCATTTAAGTCTTCCCATTTTTTTTCTGAAACTATCCTACTTGACATTTCTTACAGTGTAATAGTATCTGATCACATTTATATACCACAACTTGGTCAAGCATTCCCCAATTGACAAACATCCCCTCAATTTCCAATTCTTTGCCATCAGAAAAAGAGCTGTTATGCATATTTTTTGTGCATAGAGGTCTTTTTTCCCCCTTTTCTTTATTCTTTTTAAGATACTGACCAACACAGGTCCTTTCTAAAAGTTGTTCATAACTTTTGTGTCTTAGCAAAACAAAGATTTAAAAATATAAATTGTACCTATTTTAAATTCTGTTATTTAAGACATTTTAAATATTTGAAACTTTGCCTTCATTCCAATACAATAATATCAATAGCATTCCTGTTCCATTCAACCACTGAATTGAGATGCTGGTTTGTTTATTGTTGTTGTTGTTGTTTTTACTTATTTGTTTTTCAGTAGCAAGATATGATAATGCATTTTAACCATTTCTCTTTGGAACTGTGATTCAGTGCCTGAATTTACATTCAAAATAATATGACTTACACAGCAAATAAATTATATTAAAATAAATATGGTGTGTAATGAAATAAATATTTTTTTAAAGTAATCTCCTTTTAACTGCCCTCTCCCATTGAGCAACTTGAAAGAAAACCCTTAAAAATAAAACTCTCACTATATAGCTTCATAGTCTAACAAATAAATTTCCCTCATTGCCTATGTCCAAAAGTATGTCTCTTTCAGCATTTTAAGCTCATCATCTCTACAATTAGTAGGTGAGTGATATGTTTCATCTCATTCTTTTCGAGCTGTCACTTGTGTTGATCACAGGTCTGAAGTCTTTTAAAGTTATTTTGCTCTAAAATATTGTTACCATGGTATAAATTGTTCTCTCAATTTTTTTCATTTTGTTTTGTATCAGTTCAGAGAGATCTTCCTAGTTCCTCTGAAAAAGTATTTTTTATCATTTCTTATGTCACAATAATATTCCATTACATTTATATTCTACAATTAGTTTAGCTATTCCCCAATAGGAAGATACTCCCTCAATCTCCAATTTTACATTTTTTAATTTCCAGTTTCCATGAAAAGAGATATTAGATTTTTTTTCATATTTATAAGTCCCTTTCTTCTTTTTTTGATTTTTTTTATGGTGTATAGACCCAGGAGAGGTATAATTAGATCAAAACATATGTACATGTCCAGTAATTTTTTTTAATTCATTTTAAACCTAAGTGCAAAATGAGAAAAGAAAAAAAATTGCCATGTACACAGCAGAACATAAGAAAGGATTCATTACAAAACAATACATTTCCATTTCAAGAAAGCCCATATATTAAATGCTACACATTGTTTTCAAAGCTGACCAGCTTATCTTTGCTTCCTTAAAGGTTTTCTTTTGTTCTCTGATGTGCACTTTTTGTTTTATTATTTCCCCTCCCTCTCCTCACTCTACCCTAAAAAGGCTACAACTAAGTATGTATATATATGCATGCATTCACACACATATATGCATAGATATCTATAAACATACACATGTTATATGTATACACTCATGCACATATACATAAGACTGTACTATGCTTATTTCCATTTGTAATCTGTTTCTCTGATGGTAGAGAATATTTTCCTTTCTAAGTCCAAGTCTTTCCATGTTTTTCTAAATCAACCAACTTATCAAAATGTATACACATTATAAGAATTTTCTGGGCAGAGTTCCAAGTTGCTTTTGCAGAATTTCTGGACTAATTCATAGTTCCACCTACAGCGAAATAATATACCTGTTTCTCTCCAGCCCCTTCAACATTTGTCATATTGTGTTTTGTTTTTGAGGGGGGGATGGGCATCATCTTTGGCAAATCATATTTGCCAATGTAACAAGGTTAAAGTGGAACCTCTGAACTGATTAATTCGCATTTCTCTTATTATGAGTTATTTGGAGAATTTTTAAAATTTGTTTATTGGTATCTTGGATTTCTTCCTTTGAAAACAGCTTTTTCATATCCTTTAATCAGTTATCTCTTGGGAAATGGTTCTTGTTCTTATAAATTTGAAACAGGTGTTTTAATATCTTGTATATAGAACCTCTATCAGAAAAAGTTACTATAAAGAATTCTTCCCCCAGTTACTGTTCCCTACTAATTTAATTATATTGCAAGAATTATTTTTTTTTACTTTATAGAATTAAAATTGTTCTCTTTTTATCTTGTTATTCCCTTGCTCAGTCATGAAATTCTCTTATGCATAGATATGAAAATTAATTTCTTCTGCCTCTTTTTGGTAACTTGTGATATTACCTTTTATATCTAAATCATATATCCATTTGAAGTTTGAAGTACATGACATTGGTCTATCCAGAGCTTCTTAAACTTTTTCCTCTCGCAACCCCTTCAGCACTTCTTAAGCTTCTTTAAGCTAGAGGTCATGACCTCACAATTCATATTAGAGGAAAAGGTATTACAGTTATCCCTTCCACATTGTAGGGCTATGGGCATGGTGCCCTGGCAATCTGAAAAATTCTTATAAATTTTCTTGGCCCTCCCTTTGTACCAGAGAAGAAATCTGATTTTTTTTCTTTTATGGTGTATTTACAGTACCTTCTTATAAAATTTGGGTTAAATATTTGGTCATAGGATCTGCATCATCTGCTAACTTTTTCCTGTTATCTTTGACTTCCACAAAACTCCCAAAAAATTCCCACTTAATTTTTTATGCTGACCCACAATATATTGAACCCACAATGGGGAACTTAACAATGTGGAAGGGATAACTGTACAATCACAACAGTTTAGCACCTCCAATGAGGAACCTTCCTAACCTTCAGACAAAGGTTTGGATCTTTGCCCTAAAGTAAATGTTTTATTAACTCTACCTAATTTAAAGTCTATTTAGTAAAGTTTATGGCATTATTTTTTTTAAAAATGTGCTATATATCGTTAAAAGAAGCTAGCAAAGTATAGTAAGGTATCTATTACTGGACAGGAATGGGAAAGGAAAGTAAGGAAGAAGGTAGACTTTTTTTTTTTTGTAATTTGTTTCATTCCTTGAAGAGATGGGTTAAATTGGTCACAAGGCCTGAGTCTTCTATTCCAATGGGTTCACCGGTGCTCAATTTCCCTCCTCAATCTTTCCTTTCTACTAAGCAGCTCTTCTCTCTTTAACTTTCTTCTTTAAGTACCTTCTTTCCATTTTTTTTAACCTTTAACTCTGTGCTGCCTATTCTTTCCAGGAAAGAAAGAATTTATTAAATCTTGGGCAGGGCAGTGGACGTCTTCCTATTCAAAAATGGTTATAGACCCAAATTGCTTTGGGAGCCAAGAGAGAAGATTTCTCCCTCTAAACCACAAATTCTAGGATAACAATCAGTATTCTACCACATTAGTGATTTTGAGCATAATTTTAATTCTGCTGCTGATAATTTTCACTTCTTTGTTTAAGAATGGCAAGAGTCATTCTTCATTTATTTGGCCTTTCCAATGTTAGTAGTCAGGCTCTACTCATTTGACTCTCAAAAGGAAGCAGAATTCTAGGGATTAAAGCAATCAGAACAATACTATCTGCAAATAGACAAGAGTTATCATCTCCATGGAGTCTTTTTTTCCTTTTACACTATTTGTTGGCCCTCTTCCATAACAGTATAAAACACCTTTAGTGATCATGCCTCTCCTTGGTTTATTCCTCATTTGAGAGGAATGAAATTGTCTCTCTTTTATATCTTTCAAAAAATTTTATATGATTTCTCCATGCACATTGGCACTTTATTATAATGGAATCTTTATGATGAATTTTTGCTCTACTTAATCCAATGCATTCTGATAGTCAACAAGCATTAAACATGGCAGAATTTCATATTCCTTAAGCTTTTCTTCAGTCAAGTGCATACCAATAAATATGTGGTTTGTTATAGAAGATCACTTGTGAAAGCCTTCCCATTCTTCTCCCATATCTTTATCATATAAACTTTTAAAGGCAGAAAATCTGACTAATGAAACAATAGTTTTTTTAAATGCATAACCTAATATTAAACCATACACAAGATGATACCTAGAAGTAAAATCTATGAAATGTTTATATCAGAGTTTTTTTTAAAAATTATCAATTCTTTAGCAATATTTTAATAATATACTTTTCTTTTTGGTTTGAGACAAAAAGCTTCTCTTCTACTAACTGATTACTCTGGTGAATCATCTGAGTTTGCAAACAACCCTCAGTTCTCAAATCCTTTGCCAGAAGAAATAAACTTTGGCAAGTCTTAACAAGCTGGAAAGATCTTAAGTCCAGGCTTGGCTACACACTGTATTTAGCTTATAAGGACCAGTCTAGCTTAGTTCGTAGAGGCTTATCACTGGAAGACTGGCAACTGGGTGTTTTGTTTATTTGTTGTTATTTTGTTTTGTTTTTAAACCATGACAACTTCCAAGCATTATCATATATACTTTTTAAAGGGATACAATATTCTATGTGAAGGGAGTAAATACAGTGGTGAAATCTTAGAAACAAAATTTGAAAATAAAAATATAAATAGGTTGCATTGTCTTTCCTCTTTATATCTATTAAAAAGTTTAAGGTGCTAAAGTAAAATATTATAAAATACATTGAAGTGGTGTGAGTCACCAAAAAAATTCCAATGGAATTCAGGTTTTCAATGATACAGGACTGTCTTACCTCCATGTTAGTCTGTTGTTTTAAGCCTAACTTTTATCTTCAGCTAGAGATGTATCACTACAGGAGTTATTGAGATCATTGTAACTATGTAAGTCTCTAAGTATATGTTGAAGTATGTCTCTTGTTTCTATATTTAACAGAAATCCAATGGAGCAAATATAAGCGTACACAAAACCAAGGTTATGGATTAATCCACATCATGCTGCTTTTTCAAGTTACCATGGGGAGCAGATTGAGAAATAGCCTAATGTAAGAGAAATGCTAATTTTTAAGCAAAAGGAGGGAGTTAGCATATAATCATTTTCAATAAAGTTATACATTTTATGGTGCTTGTCCTTAATTAAAAAGCCAGAATCAAAGGGATCAAGATGTTTAGAGTGCCATTGAAGAGGAAAAAAAAAAGTGATATTCCTATAAATGATGGTCCTTCTGAAAGCCCTAGTGGGAAAAAGTTTAGCTAAAGCTTTACTGGCTTCATGGTCTAGTCACCAGCTGGAACAAGAATTTATTAAGTTTTAAAATGAGTTTTCAATTTTTTTTCCAACAATGCTTTTAAAATCAAAATCCTAAATGTTCTTTATAAACACTTAGATTTTTGGGACATGTTTTCTGAAAGTGTGTGAATAATCTAGATAGATACACATAGAAATATATTCCTTCCAACTTTTTTTCCTCTATTGCTAATATGCAGAAATATTAATATTTCAAACTGTTTCACTATTTATATGGGATATGTACCAAGAGTTGTCAATACATAAAGAGAATTTTCATTTCCCAGAGAGTGTATGTGGCTATAATGTGCACATTATTTAATCAACCTCATTACTAGGACTGTATGTTAAGTTCTTATAGTTATTGTAAAATATATTTGGCAATATTTTTGTATATGTTTTTGAAAATATTTTGCCTATCAGTTCCCTCCTCACATCACTTACATGTCCATGCATAGTTGTTAGCAACTAATATTTATACAATTTCCCCTTAAAACACTTATCTCAGCAATACTCACTCCCTAACTTCCACCTAGATCTCCACCCTACTTCCAACTGGAGGATAGGGTAGAGATTTTTCCTTCAGTTGATTGAAGAATGTAGGAGACTTCCTACATTTTTCCCTCCTTATTTTATTGCTTCTATACTTCCGCATTTAACCGGGAAACAAAGAGATTATCACTGTCAACAATAGCCATTAAGAGATAATAGCTAGCATTTGTGTAGTGCTGTGAAGATTTGTAAAGTGCTTTACAAATACTATCTCACTTAATCCTCCCAACATTCCTGGCATATCTTGTTGTTTATCCTTCATTTTTTAAGGGGACCAATGATATCATTGGTGATGTCTTATGAACTGGATTTGAGTGAAGCAGAGTTGCACAAAGTTGTCAGCCTCACTCTCTTCCTGAGTCATCAAAATATTCAAGATATTTTTATATGGATATAAAAAATAACTAAATATTCAAGCTGACAAGAGTGATAATATATCAAGGGCTATCAACATAAATCATATTCCCACCTCAGACATAGAATTCTAGTACTTTAGATTTGGAATAGGCTTGAGAGATCATTAGGCAGGTAAATATCTAGACTTTATAGGTCAGATAACTGGCACACATATTTATTTTCTTGGACATATGCCAACTTTAAAATGTCTCAAATGTCTTTATGTCTAGTGTCTTTAGAAATGAGTAAGAGTACAGATGGCTACACTTAGGTCATTAAATTGATTCCATAAGACAAAAAAAAATGAAAAGCCATATGGTCTATAATTTATATTCTAATAATGATAAGCATTATTTTTATATTGTAAAGACAGTGCACTATTAGTTGGTGATGGTAAGATGGTGAAAAGAACATTCATCTTCCAGTAAAATGTGCGTTCATATTCCAACTCTGTTACTTCCTAGCTGTGTGGCCATGGACAAACAATTAAATTCCTTGGTCTCCAGTTTATGCATCTAAAAAAAAAGTTAATGATATTCATACATGATTGTTGTGAGTAGAGTGTCAGAAATAATAAAATACAATATAAATGCGAACCATTGTCATTATAATTATTCTATGATAGCCATAAGTTAATAATAATAATAATAATAATCTAATATTTACATAGTGCTTACTATATGCCAGGTACTTTGAGACACATTTTACACTTATTATCTCATTTGGTCATCAGAAAAACCCTGGGAGTTAGTTATTATACCCATTTTATAGATGAGGAAACAGATGCAAACAAAGATAAAGTGATTTGCCCAGGGTCACACAGTAAGTATCTGATGTTACATTTGAGCTCATCTTCCTAACTCCGATGCTTCACCATGATGAAGAAGTGACTGACCCCATGTTTTTTATTCACTATGCCAGCAAAGCACTTCTGCCAGGTCCTGCTGTTTAATCATTCAATAAGCATTTATTAAGTAATCTAATATGCTAGTAAGTGTCTGAGGCCAAGGAAGATGAGTCTTCTTGACTCCAAGCCCGGCACTCTATGCACTGTGCCACCTAATTGACCAAGAAAACATGTGCACACGTGAATATATGTATATTATCTATATCTATGCATGAGTATTTATGTATAAATGTATATACAAATAATATGACATTTGAGTATGACATATCCCCATGTAAATGTACATATCCCCACATGGGGATATATGCCCTACTCAGATGTCATTGTAGACATTATAGGTGTGTGGTGATTTTCAAGTACTTTTGGATCTTTGGACATAGAGTGCCAATGGTGCTTCTCTATGCAATTAGATGCCATTATCTTTTAGATGATAGTCAAGAAGGGCATTTATTGGGTCTTTATAGGATTTGAAATGTTTCCTTTCTTTTTGATAAAGGGAAGCCTTTTCTAGATGTTATCTAATCAGACATTAATTCTTGTTGACATACAATTTTATGAAACTTTCTGCTATAACTCCTTGTGATTGAATGAAAAATTCTGAACCAAGTTATATCCCAATTCTTTCTAATACTTAACATCTTTAAATCTTATAGTCATTAAATTTATACACACACACACACACACACACATGCACACATACAAACATATATTTTCTTTTTTTTTCTTTTTTTAAGTATTTTTAAATTTTTTTTCCATATGCTTTTGAGTTGAAAATTTTTCTCCCTTTTTCTCCCCCCCACCCTCCCCAAGACGGTGCGCAATCTGACATAGGCTTTACATTTACACACCCATTAAACATATTTTCACATTAGTGAAGTTGTAAGTAAAAATTAAAACCAAGAGGAGGAACCATCAGAAAGATGAAACAAAACTCAACAGAAGGTAAAAATGAGAGCAATTCAACTCCCATAGTTCTTTCTTTGGATGTGGACAGTATTTTCCATCCTGAGGCCTCTGGAGATGTCTTAGATCCTCATAAAGCTGAGAAGGGTTCAGTTTAACATTCTTAGTCATTGCATAACGTGGCTGCTATTGTGTACAAAGTCCTCTTGGTTCTGCTCACTTCACTCAGCATCAGACCATATAAGTCTTCCCAGGTTTTTCTGAAGTCAGCCTGTTCATCATTTCTTATAGCACAATAGTATTCCATTACATTCATATACCACAACTTGTGCAGCCATTCCCCAATTGATGGGCATCCTCTCAATTTCCAATTCTTTGCCACCACAAAAAGAGCTGCTATGTATATTTTTGTACATGTAGGTCCTTTTTCCCATTTCAAACATATATTTTCTTGATTTGGGTTGTTTATTCTTTGTTCCTTTTGTAGATTTTTTTTTATTGTTAGAATTTGAAGGTGTTAGACATCATTTAAACCAATACTTTCATCTTAGAGATAAAATCACCAAAACCCAGTACTGATGATTAACCCAATGTCATTTAGTCAATTACTAACAGTCAGGAGAGTACACAGGGATGCTGAAAGCAGAGCTAATACACTTTCCATTGTACTTCCTAATTCATCCATCCACCCATTCATTTAGCAAATATTCATTCAATATATGCAATATACAAGGAAGTATGCTAGATAATTGAGTTAGCAAGGTGAATCCCTCTAATTATTTTACAGTCTTGTGTGGGAAATAAGAAAAGGGCATAAATAGGAATAAAATGAATTAAAATGTTATAAGTGCAGAAAAAAGGGATACAACTTTAAAAAGTATATGAGTAATTTCAGAAGAGAAAAATCTCTTAGCTTGCATGTGAATGCAAATTTGAAAGATGAGTAGGATTTTAATAGGTAGAAATGCATTCATGCAGTTGTGTGAATGAAACTGCAGAACTGAGATAAATTGTGATAAAAATGAGAAATGGAAAATAATCCAGTTTGGCTTGAATGTATTATTCATATATAGAAAGTACTGAAAGATAAAGTTGGAAAAGTAGGTTGGAACTAGATTGTGGGGAGCCTGAAATGTCAGGATAATCAGTATGATTTGTACAGTATGCCTGGGGGAGCCAATTGAAGGATTTGAGATAGGAAAGTGATGTGAATAAAATATGAATTAGGAAGATTGCTTTGGTATTACTGTGCAAGATGAACTAAAATTAAGAGAGACCAAATATATGAAAACCAGTTAGACATGTAGTTCAACAGATCATGTTAGTCAGGGAATGAGAAAGGATACTTTCTATATCTTGCATGTTTATTCTTTGTAGTAAAATGGGGCTAGGCTTCTTTGCTAATTCTTCAGACAGGAATCTAGGTAGACAAGCTTGTAACAGATTTTCATTAGTGACCAGAATTACTAATGAGCAGTCTACTTCAGGCCAATTCATTTGATGCCTTCCATCAAAGGTTCTCCTACTGGTCTGTGTCTTAGAGACATTGATTAGTGGAACCCCCTAGTGTTTTTCTTAGAGTTCCTGATCTCCCAACAACTAAAAGATATAACCCTATCTCCCCAACAGCACCTAAGCTTCTAGCCTAGTGGCACCCATTCATATTCTTATGGAAGAGGCAGTTGAGATAAAATACTAGCCATTGTAGATATGGTAATAATAATAATAATAATAATAATGTTTATATAAGTTTTTTTTAAGGTTTGTAAATGCTTATTTTTCCTCACAACAACCCTGGGAGGTAGGTGCTATTATTATTCCCATTTTAAAGATGAGGAAACTGAGGCAGACAGAGGTCAAATGACTTATCAAGGGTCACACAGCTAGTAAGTATCTGGGGCAGGTTTTGAATATGTCTTAAGACCAGCACTCTATGTGTAACTCTACCTAGCTGCCTATTAAATTACAAAGGGTCTTGAGGGCCAATATAATAATAATGACAATTTTACCTAAACTAATTTATATATTCAATGCCATCTCAATTAAATTACCAAAACATATTTTACAGAATTAGAAAAAAAAGTATAACACAATTCATTTGGAAGAACAAAAAGTCAAGAATATTAAAATAAATAATGGCAAAAAAGTTAAGGAAGGTGGTTTAGCAGTACCACATAAGGCAGTAATTATGAGAACTGTTTGGTACTATCTAAGAAATATAAAAGAAGATCAATGGAATAGAGTAGGCATAGAATTTACAGCAGCAAATAAACATTATAACCTTGTATTTGACAAGTGAAAAGACAATATTTTGGATAAGAATTCATTATTTGGTAAAAATTACAAAAGTAGTATGGCAGAAACTGGGCATAGAGCTATATCTTATGCAATTTACCAAGATAAACTCAAAATGCATACATAACCTGGATATAGAGATCTTACAAGAAAATTAGAAGAAAAGGGAACATAATACTTATCAGACTTATGGATAGGTGAACAATTTATAAATAAACAAGAATTAGAAAGCAAAGTTAGGTGCAAAATGGATAATTTCCATTTCATTAAAAAGGTTTTGCACAAAAAAAAAAATGTAGCCAAGATCAGAAGGAAAGCAGAAAATTGGAGAAAAGTTAGAAAAGATAGAGGGGGGCAGAAAAATGAGACCAGTAGTATAAGAGTTCCAATGGTACCCTGTACAAATAAAAAAAAATGAATGTGTGTTTGTGTGTGTGTGTGTGTGTGTGTGCGTGTGTGTGTGTGTGTGTGTGTGTGTGTGTGTATTCACAGATATACAAGGCATGAACTTTGAAGGCTCCATCTGGGCTTGGATCAAGTAAGAAGTGTTTTAACTTAGGCATTCATTTTACACTCAGGAAGTGATTGTCATACTATTCATCTTTTGTAATGGGCAAGATGTGTTGTAAACATTTGGGGTTTCCTTCCCATTTCCCTCTGTGTTTGTTTTGTGTGGTCTTAGCTACTGAGTTTATGCAATATATTTGTTTTCCCAGAGTGTCTGCATGTGGTCCACAACCAGGCATTTTACTGCTTTTACTGGAGCTATGACAGAGAAAGACAAACAGGTACATCTGAGAAGTGATGAAGTATTCTGAAGATTTTGCCTAAGGGCCGCATATGTGATCATCTGTGACAGAGATCAGTTTCCTGTCATCCAGAAAGATTGTCCACTGGATGACACTCGAGAGGAGATAGGAGTTTCTGAAGCATATTACTATAGGCCTGAGAAAACTAAAGTGGTAGCAGACAGAATAGCAGAAAGGAATTAGGTGTAAAATATAGTGAAGTCAAATTTACAGGATTTGGCATTGATAAGGGAGAGGTAGCAGTTAAAAATGACTCTGACGTTTCAAGACTGGCTATCTGGGAGCCAGTTTAACACAGAATAATTTGAAGGAGAAGTAGGTTTTGGAAGAACAAGTATTAGTTCAGTTTAAGTCTTTGCATGATTCAGCCATGGCAGTATATGAAATTACCAGTTGAGAAAATGGAAAAGACAAAGAACAGAGCTTTAGGGCTGTCCAGATAGAAGGTGTGAGTGATGCAGTTTGGGGTTTTAGGGGTCCTGGGACCCCAAAATCACAACATGCAGGTCCTGTCCCGAAAGAATTCAACCCCAGCCTTCTTTCAGCCAAAGACAAGGTGTATTAGAACATACATAAGAATCGGACCAGTGGCTAGATTTTAAGAATCCTAGCCATGGCTAGATTATAAGAATCTGAGCATCTTAATGGATCTTATATACAGAAAGCCTGTGGGAGGGATCTATGAGTGACCAAGTAGTTTGGGGTGACTGCAGGAGAGATCTAAGGAAGATCTGAATAGGAGTGGCCAGTAAGCTGGAGCGAACAGAACTCCTGGGACCTGTACAACTTGGCCAAGGGAGAATGGAGCCTAGCTAGGCTTAAGGGTGAGAAATGGCCAGGGGCCATTCATAGGGAGGTAAAACAAAGGAAGGCCTGGCTAGGTTAAAGGTAACAGAATTGGGAGATTTGGTGTTGTCACAATGAAAGGCCAGTTGATGGGATTATAACCTCAGGAGAATGCCAGAGATTTGGCTATGTGGGAAAGTCCAGGGTTTTTCCTTTCTGAGGCCCAGATCCCAACCCCATCAGGAGGAAGAAAAGGAGGAAGGTAAGGAGAGAGAGAAGAGACTGCATGAGAGTGCATTTTCACCAAAGCTATAAGAGGATTATTTTTCAAAGAGGGGAATGGTTTACAGTGTCAGAAGCAACCCCATGGTACAGTGGAACAAGAACTCTTACTTGAAACAGAGGATATGGATTCACATCCTCTTTTTGATGCTACCTCCTTGTGCAACCTTGGACAAATCACTCACTGGGCCTCAGATTCCTCATATGTAAAATAAAAAGACTGAACTAGGTGGCTTCTGTAGTCCCTTCCAGCTTTAAATCAATTAGCTTATTTTCCTAAGATGATGACTTTAAAAAAGACCATTTGTTGGTTTTGGAGCAACGATAATTGAGGAAGTTTTGGTAGTTTATTGCAAGAGAAGCCAGTTGTCTTTTTTTATTTTATTTTTAATGTAGGTGATAAAACAAACATTTTCATGGGCTGCGCTTCTCTCACCACAGTCACAGATTTTTCCCACTGACCTTCTAAATTATCTTTGGCATTTGTGGGTTGAGAAGTCTGGAAACCACCACGGCTGCCCACGATTCAGTCCTCTGAGGCTTGCTCCAGGTTCTCTGAGGCCTGTTTTAACTGTGTGCCCAAGAAAATTGCACTCCTCTCTCCACCCAGGGTTATATACCATTCTGATCAACCAGCCAGGCTGTCTTGGGCTGTAAATTTGTTTCACTCTGTCTTTTTGTGGGTTCTGCTGCTTTAGAATTTGTTTAGAGCCATATTTTTACAGTTATTTGGAGGGGTTTGGGGGACAGCTCAAGCAAGTCACTACTTTTACTGTGCCATCTTGGCCCCCCTCCCCTTTTTTTAAGGAGAAGAAAACATTGCCTATAACTAAGGAGTGTGTTTTTTTGTTTTCTTTTGTTTTTAACCACTAACTCCTTAACTTCATGCAATCTATCTTTACGTTTCCTCTGTCTCTGTATCATTACTCCCCTGCCTATGCTTTCTCAAAATTCTAAATAACTAAGGTTTAACTAAATTATTAAAACAGGTGGCTTTTTTTTTCAGTCATCATAGCCATGGACCTGTCTGCTGTGTCTTACAATACTAACCATGCTCTAACTCTAGAAACCATTTCCTACCTCAGATTTAGTATTCTGATTGATCATCTTGCCTCAAATCTTTGACCACTCCTATTCATAATGTACAGAGCTGAACAAGTGATTTTTCTTAAAAGCATGGATCTGCCTATGTCATGTTACTACTCAATGAATTCAAATAGCTCCTGATTAGCTTCAGAATAAAATATAAGTTTATTTGGCATTTAAATCTCCTCTCAAACTAGTCTTTTCCTACATTTTCAATATTATTTTACTATATCCCTTCCATGAACTCCAAGAATGAGCCATGATGTCTCACTTGTTCTTGCACATTAAAAAACCCATCTCCTTTGGGCAAGGCAGCTAGGCGGCTCAGTGAATATGATGAGGTCTAGAGATTAGGGGTCCTGGAATCCCAAAATCACAACCCACAGGTCCTGCCCAAAAGAATTTGAACCAAGCCTTCTTTCAGCCAAAGACAAGGTTTATTAGAACATCTGCCGTTTTGGACAGACTCTTAAGGAGTATGAACATTAGTAAGCTATTGGCTAGATTATAAGAATCTGACCAGTGCCTAGCTTATAAGAACCCCAGCCTCTTAATGGAGACAAGATGGACCTTATATACAGAAAGACTTTGGGAGGGATCTAAGAGTGGCCAAGTAGTTTGGGGTGACTGGAGGAGGGGTCTAAGGAGATCTGGATGGGAGTGGCCAGTAAGCTGGAGTGAACAGAACTCCTGGGACCTGGACAACGGAGCCTACTTATGATTAAGTGTGGGAAAACATGATACAGAGGGAAGATCAATGGTCTTAAACACCTGCTTTCATATCCTACTTGTATTAATGTGTGAGTCTGGACAAATCCCTTAACTTCTAAAGTCCTCAGTTTCCTTATCTGTAAAATAGTTTATACTAGATAGTCTAGAAGCCACCTTATAACTCTCAATCTCTGATCCCCTCATAATTCCAGCCATCTCTTATAATACTGCCCACCAAATATCTATGCTTCACCCCTCTTGGGTTACTTAGTCTCCTAAATAAACCCTATTTATTTCTAGCTTCTTCATATTGTTTGTTCCCTGTGCCTGGGATGTTCTCACCAGTGACCTCTTGAATTCCTAACCTTTCTTCTAAAATCAAAGCCAATGTTGGAAATGACCTTTGGTGCCCAAATAGGCACAGTAAGGTAGACAAACTCAGGATGAGTGAAGCAGTGAAACCTTTAATATGTTTCCTGCAGGAAGTCACTGTGGAACTCAAGATGAGCACACACAGACCTTATGTCGTTATTCCCTGATGCAAGGCCATCCTAGCTGACTTTCATTGGTGGAAGTCAGCACAGGTCACAGACTTTCTGAAATGCCCACCACAAGTTCTCCTTGGTATGTTTCTCCCTCCTTCTTCATACATAAAATGGCATCTTAACCCCCAACAGAGGTGGAGAAGCTAGTATACATTAGTCTATTAAGCATTCACACTGTAAGTAAAACTTAACCTTTGTCCTACTTCCAGCCTCTTCAATCAAACAACGAGTTTCACCCAATTTTAGCTGGTTCTTGAAGCTCCTGACTCAGAGCTACTTTTCTCTCAATTCCCTTATACAGAAATATAATTGTTTCTTACTTTTCATACCAGCTACTATCTCCAATGAAAAAGTTCTCTGATTTGCCTGTCAGCTTTTCCCCTTTGCCTTCACACCACTGGGTTTGAACTTCTGACATATAATTGTTACATTTTGTTTTGTATTATAGTTGCCTAAGTGTTGTATTATGAGGGCATGGACTAGACTATGTCTTATCTAAATTTTGTCTGTCCCCAGGCACTATGAATGCATTAGCCATTGAATAAGCATTTATTAAATTGAATACATTTCATTAAATGCTTTCTTAAGTCATTTCCATCCCCATGGCATTATGCTAGGTTCTGAGATATGGAATGTTGATAACAAATAAATTAAAAAATATTTTGGTGCATCTATGAGGACTCATTGAGGTTAGACAACTTGAAATTATGGTGGACTCAACCATTATAATTTAGTAATATTTTCTAGCAGCACTGAACAATTGCAGAGGACAAGTCAAAAAAAAGAAAGATTATCAGGGTTACTCAGGGTTGGGGATCAGTAGGATAAGTAAAGTAGAACATCAAGAGAATTTTTTTAAAGTACATTATTAAATAATAATTAAATAATTATGTATTAATGTTAATAATTAAATATAATAAATCATAATAATTAAATCATTCCAATAATGTTTTAAATGGATTCAGACATGCCATGAGAGACATAAAACAAAAACAGCGTGATGGTAACATGGTGACATGGTAGAGAAAGCCCTAAATTGGTAGTCAGAAAGAACCAGGATTTTAATCCTAACTTTGCTACTTAATGCTTATGTGTTCATGAATATCCCTTGAACTCTCTAGGTCTCATTTCTACATCTTTAAAACAAGTTATTTAAAAAACAAACAAAACAAAATTAAACACACACACACACACACACACAAACACACATACACACACACACACACACCTTGAACAAGACACTCTCTAAAGGTCCTTTCAGCTCTAAAATCTATTAACTATATAGCCTAGAAAACAGAAATAAAGAATTTCCTCTTCAGTTGCTAGCTCTCCATAGCAGAGATGACCATCTACTATGTGCCAGACATTGTATACCATATTTTAAATCACATATACTGTATTTGTGATCCCTTTATATTTGCTAAGGACCTGCAGCATCTTCTTCATTGCTCCTATCTGAATCAATTGGCATTTTTCTCGATATTCATTCTCTTTCACCTCTATGCAGCCTTTGGCACTATTGATCCTCACTCTTCTTTGATACTCTCTTCTCTTTACATTTTTGGAACACCAATCTCTTCTGGTTTTTCTCCTACCTGTCTGACCACTCCTTGTCTCTCTCTTTTGTTAAATCCTCCTCCAGATCATGTCCTCCAACTGTGGCTGTCCTTTGGAGTTCTGTCCTTAGTTATCTTTTTTTCTCTCTATTCTACTTCACTTGGTGATCTCATCAGCTCTCCTGGATTTAATTATCATCTCTATGCTGAGGATTCTCAAATCTACCCTTCATGTCCCAATATCTCTGCTGACCTCCAATCTGTCATCTTCAATTGCCTTTCAAACATCTCAAACTCTATGTCCAGTCGACATCTTAAACTCAATATGTCCAAACAGAAGTCATTATCTTTGTCTCTAACTGCACCACTACCTTTCCTGTTACTGTATAGGGCAAAACCATCCACCTAGTTCCTCAGGTTCACAACCTCGGTGTCATCTTGGATTTCTCACTGTCTCTTACCTCCTCTACCCAAGCTTTTGCCCAGGCCTATTGATTTCACCTTTGCCATATCTCTTTTTCTCCTCTCCTCTGCCACTACCACTACTCGAATGCAGGTCCTCATCATCTCACTTCTTGATTATCACAATAGAGTGCCAGTTGGTCTGCCTGCCTCAAGTCTCTGCTCATTCCAACCCATCTGCCACTCAGCCACTAAAGTGAAAAAAACTAAAACTCAAATCCAGTCATGTCACCCCCCACCCCCACTCAATAAGTTCCAGTGGCTTCCCATTGCTTTCAGAAGGTAATACAAAATACTCTGTTTGTCATTTAGAGTCCTACACAAACTAGTCCCTTCCTACCATTCCAGTCTTCTTATACCTTACTTCTTGACCCATTCTCTTCAATCTGGTGACATTTTTCGATGAATAAGACACTCTGTCTCTACTCTGAGAATTATCTCTGGCTGTCCCTCATGCCTGAAACTCCCCTTCCTCCTGTCTAACTACTGACCTCCCTGATTCCTTTAAGCCCAACGAAAAATCCCACTTTCTATAGGAAATCTTCCCCTACCTCTCTTAATCCCAATGCCTTTTCTCTGTTAATCATTTCCTACATATTCTGTATATAGCTTGCTTTGTATAAATTTGTTTTATGTTTTCTCTGCCATTATATTGTAAACCCCTTGAGAGTAGGGACTTTTTGCCTCTTTTTGTATCCCCAGCACTTAGAATAGTTCCTAGCACACAGACTTAGCAAACAGTTATTGATCCATTGACCTATCCTCAAGGATATGACCAGATCTTCTCTATAGAGCACATTATACAATGAAATAGCATAAAAGTTATTTAATCCAATTTTGAAAGGCCATAAAGCTAATAATTTATGACTCTAAAGGGCAGAGATATTGAGAACATTTAAAATCATTATTACTGTCTAATAGAATCTCTTGAAAATTTTTAAATATGTTCTCCACACCCAAATACCTGCCTGTTTTTTTTAAATTCCGCCCCAAAATTATATACGTGGCCTTACGTATAACTGTTGCTTCCCAGAGCTTTTTTGCTTCATGTTATCATATGTTTAGATTTAATGAGATTAGATAATTCAGAAATCTCAGATTCCTATAAGGGTTGTTTTCTAAATATCTATTTGTTGACTCAGTTATTTGGATCCTGAAATGTACATTTGCATAGAAACTATGCTATATGTTATGATACGATTTCCAGTCCAGTGCCCAAAACACGTGATACATATGTTGTTGTTCTTGTTCAGTCATGTCTGACTTTTTGTGACCCCATATAGGATTTTCTTGACGAAGATACTGAAGTAGTTTGCCATTTCCTTCTCCAGTGATTTAAGGCGAACAGAGGTAAAGTGACTTGTCCAGGGTCCCACAGCTAATGACTGTCTGAGGTGTTAAAAAAAACATCCCTAGGCCCATAAAGGGATCTGAAATGAAACAGTGTCTGATCATAGATTGCAAAATATTTATTGTCTGAGAAAAGGCTTGTAGGGGAGAAAAGATTCTGTAAGGGAGCAAAGAGAAAGAGAATTCTCAGCTGCTCAAAGTGAAGTGGAAAAAGGCTGAGATAAGAAGATAATTTCCAGAGGCTTTCAATCAGGGAGCAAGGGTTAAGGGGTTAGGGATGCCTGTAGACACAAAAAACAGTATGTTTAGAAAGACTCAAGCAAGGTCTTGAATCTGCAGCTGATGCTCAAAGTTGCCCTTGAACTGTGTGCTTTCTGGCAGCTACAGGCATTTCCAAATTGGACTAGAGTTTACACTGATATGTCAAGAAGCTCTGAGCTTCAGAAATCTTCTAATTGGCTGGTTGTTATAACTCCACTGTCTTACTTCTCTGTGAGGAAGGAAAGTTCTGGCATATAGTATAGTCATTATAGAGCCCATATTCATGGAGTTCAGATTTGAACTCAGGTGTTCCTGACTCCAGTCCTAGCACTCTATCTACTAAGCAGCTTAGTTTTCCAATATAATGCTCAAAGTAAGCTTTTAATTTTTTGGTGAATCAAACTGAATTGAGTTGTGTACTTAAAAAATTGAGTACTAGAATTACAGGTTTTTAGAGATAGGTGGAGCCTTAGAGACTAGTCATCTCACTAATTTTACATATATTGAAACTGAAACCTAGAGATATAAAGTAGCATGACTCCTAATTAGTAGCAGAGTCAGGGCTTAAGCCCAGATGTCTTGATAGGCAGTCTAGTGTTCTTTTTATTACATCATGCTGCCTTCATAACAATTTTAGAAAACCTACCCATCATATGTAGATAAGTAGGCAGATAGAGAGATAGATGGAAAGGTATTTCAATGTGGAAAATACATTCAATGGTCTAATTTGAAAAGCTAGGAAAACATTTCCTCCTAAAACAGCTCTAGAAAAGAGATCAAGACTGCCTCATTCCAGAGCCATCAGGGACAGCATTCAAGCAGGGGCTACTATAGCAGTGGTGGTAGCAGTAGAAATCAAAAAGATAGGGGGGAAAAAGAATTTCATTTAGTTTGGTGGTGAAAGCCTATTTGGTGCAGGGGTCCTCCCAACGCTATAAGAAAATATAAAGTTACTTCTTGAAGCTAGGCCAGTTCCTAAGTGGTCCAACATTTTGTCTCTTTAGCCTCAAGGAAAAGGAATCAAATTTCCTCGCTAAATCTCTTTTGCCTTTCTCCTATTTAAGCCCCTTAAGGAGAAACAAAAGTGATACTGGCAGGTCTTTGGACACACCAAGTAAGAATCCACATTTTAAAATGAACGCTTATATTTCGTTTTCAATTATTGTTTAGTCTCCCAGATCCATCTGGGAACAAGTAGAGTAGAATCACAGATTCTCAAGTTGGAAGGGAATTCAGTAGATAAGCAGTTGAATCCTTACCCACACAAGATCCCCTATGCAATGTGGCCAACACTTGCTCATCCTGCTTTCCAATTCTCTTGTCCTGAACTGAAAGTCTAAAACTAAAAACTGAAGTCTCTTTTGAGACTTTCTAAGGGTATTTTACTGCTAGCAAGAATGAGGCATGAGGTAAAAATTACAATTAAGAAGAAAGTTGTAAAATTCTAAATCTCATTCTAAATCAATTGGCAGCTTAACATTAACATTAACATTAACATTAATTTTTGTTCTTTAAAAGTCTCACCCAACTTCCTTCTTCCCTCTAGGAAGGAAATCTTGAAATGGTCTTGAGTTTCCATTTCTTTGGTAAGAGAGTCTTCCTCTTTGTCTTCCCCAGTCCCCAGGACCTTTTCCCCTTGCCTTGGTAGACTGAGGGGATAATAGTATGTTTTTGGATACACAAAGTCAAATTAATCTATACTTTGAAAGGAATGTACACTTAATCAAACATTTTTCTTCAGTTAGGCTTTTCTGGAGAATTTTCAACTGGAGTTAAAGTCAGAATCCTTGAGCTGAGATTGAAGGAGGGTTGAGGTTTGAGAAAGGATCTGGAAAAAATGTTACTGAGTATTGTGAAATAGTGAGGGGAGAAAAAGGAACTAGAAAGGTAATTGATTTATCTTTCTTCTCTTCTGATCTCCTTCACTCATCATCGCCTATCCAATAGAAAGGAATCTGAGGACAGTCTTAAGGATAAATAGGACTTGCAATAGTAAAGTCAAACAGGGAAGAGGAAAGGGCAAGAAGTCGGAAGAACTTATGTAAGAAAGAAGGACAAGGGAAGTAGTTACTGGGGGCAGCCATTCTTTTGTAAAGGATTTGTATGTATGAGGAGGGCATTTGTAAGTCAGAACTAGCTGTATGAACAAATACATTATGCTTTCTCCTTTCTGAAATATAGAGAGATTCTAATCCTTATGTACTCTCAAAGATTTCTTTTAAAAAAATGAAACTAATTGAAACAGAATTAAACCAAAATGATGAAAATCCAAAAGGAACAAGAGTCCTTTTTTTTTTTTAATTTCCTCTTTGCTAAGTGGAATTATGTCTATTTCCCCCTTTATTTTCAGGTTTTGCAAATGAGTTCAGTCAATTTCTTTAGGCTTTTGCTCTTGAGAAAAAGGAACTTTAAAATTGAAAAGCAGAACACTTTTTCTCTTCTAAGTCAATTCATTTCATCTTAATCTGTAAAATACTTCTTTGTTCTTTGTCAAAAATTATGGGGGTTGACAATCTGTATCTGGCTATATTAATGCAAATAAGCACCTAGTGTGCATGGAAAACTCAACAAGGTAAGTATGTAAATGAAAGTGCATTACGTGGCTTGCCTAGGATTGTACAAGTTAAGACTGAAGACTTTATCTCGTCGGTGAATTTTTCAGTGGTTTGTCATTTCCTTTTCCAGATGAGGAAAGAGAGGTTCCAAACAGGGTTAAGTGACTTGCCCAGGGTCATACAGCTAGTAAGTGTCTAAGGCAAGATTTGAACTCAGGACTTCCTGACTCCAGGCCCAACATTTTATCCACTGTGCCACCTAGCTACATGCACAGGAGCACATGTGTGTGTGTGTTTGTGTTTGTGTTTGTGTGTGTGTCTGTTTTATATTTTCTGTGGATAGTTGTTTTCATGTGATTTCTCCCAGTAAACTCCAAGATCCTTTCAAGAGATTTATTATTTTGCTTTGTTTAAATCCCCAGAGCTTAGCATAATGCCAGACACATAGTACATGGTTAATAAATGCTTGTTGACTTGACTTGAGATACAGGTTAAACTAGATGGCTTCTTTTCCAGCTCAGAAATTTTTGAATTCTAAATATTTCTTGAATAATAAAATAATGTACATTAGAGTGTTTTTAAATGCAATGTTCTGGAACCTGTTACCCCAGTGACTTTCAAGTTCGTAGAGTAGAAAATGCATGTCACTTATAAAACATGGCATATTCTTAGTTTGAAATCACTGTACAAATTCTAATTATGAAAAGCTGATAACCTATCTCTGTGCCCCATGAAGATCACTTAAACTCTCTGACCCCCACATTTATAAAATCCTATTCCAACTTTTCCTATTATCCTATGATCCTGGAAGTATAATATGGGGTAAATCAGTTAGTTTCTGTGGGCCTCATTTTCCTCATCTGTAAAATCATAAATGGTCTATAGATAATTTCTAAACCACTTCCAGGTCTGAATCTTGCAGTCCTATTTTGTAATAACATTTCATTTAGCAGGCCTCTGAACTGTTAAACTCACTTACTTATAGAAAAACCATAACAATAATGACATAATAAATAGTATTAAAATTATGAATAAGCATTTCTTTGGATTGCTGTGTAGAAAAAAACAAACTTGTGATCAGAATGTGGTGTTGTATTAAATTACCATCCATTCTAATGCAGACTAAATAACAAAATATGACTATGTTTATTCCTATTTAAGTACAACAGATGTTGTACCCAAAATACAACTTGGAGTTTTCTAGACCAACTTCCTTATTAGGAAAGATTACATCACATTGTTCCATTTAAATACCTCCAAATGTTACTGATTATTTGTATACCCTAAGTAGGCTTGGACCAAACAAACAAACAAACAAATGAATGAATGAATGAATGAATGAATGAATGAATGAATGAATAAAAACTATATAAGCCAAATTTGTACCCTAGAAAGTTAATGCTACTACCAATAAGCATTTTTCCTTAGCAAACTAATAAATTTCTTTTTATTTCACATTAGCTACTTAATTTGTTTGACTGTTGTTAGGTAAGATTCTTCCTGGCCTCAAAAAACCCAGGCTAAAAAATTCACCAACAGTGACAATTTGTGAATTTATAGGTATAAGGAACTCCTGGCTAGGGAGCTCTTTCCAGCAATTGAGATGAACACCTTCTCTGCAATCTACAATCCAACTCTCCTATGGTACAGAGAGGTTCTACAACTATCTAATCTTCACACTACAAGTCTGTGTGTCAGAGGCAGGACACAACTATAATTTTCTTAATTTCCCACAAGCAGGAATGTTGGATTTATTGAATATTAGATTACTATTGACTGTTGTGTCTTGTATACCTAACCTATTCCACTCATCCAGTGCTCTATTTCTTAGGCAGTACCAAGTAGTTTTGATTATTGCTGCTTTATAATACAATTTAAGAACAGATACAGCTAGGCCACCTTTGCTTGAATTTCTTTTCATTAGTTCCTTTGATATTCTATATATTTTGTTTTTCCAGATGAATTGTGTTATTGTTTTTTCTAGCTCTATAAAATATGTTTTGGTGGTTTGATTGATTTGGCACTGAATAAGTAAATTAATGTAGGTAGAATTGTCATTTTTTATTATATTAGCTAAGCCCACCCGTGAGCAACTGATATTTTGCCAATTATGTAGATCTGACTTTATTTGTGCACAAAGTGTTTTGTAATTGTGTTCACATAGTTCCTGGTTTTGTTTTGGCAGGTAGACTCCCAAATATTTTATAGCATCTACAGTAATTTTAAATGGAATTTCTTTCTATCTCTTGCTGCTGGGCTTTGTTAGTAATATATAGAAATGCTGAGGATTTGTGTGCTGTATCCTGCAACTTTGCTAAAGTTGTTTATTATTTAAAGTAGCTTTTCACTTGATTTCTAGGATTGTCTAGCAATATCATCATATCATCTGCAAAGTGATAGCTGTGTTTCTTCTTTGCCTATTCTAATTTCTTCAATTTTTTTTCCTTCTCTAATTGATACAGCTAACATTTCTAGCACAATATTTAACAAAGGTGGTAATAACAGACATCCTTGTTTCACTGTTGAACCTACTGGAAATGCTTCTAGTTTATCCTCATTACGTACAGTGCTTGCTGATGGTTTTTGATAGATGCTATCTATCATTTTAAGGAAGACTTCATTTATTCCTATGCTCTCTAGTGTTTTTAATAGGAATGGGTGGTATTTTGTCAAATGCTTTTTCTGTATCTATTGAGATAATTGTATGATTTCTGTTACTTTCGTTATTGATATGGTCAACTATGCTGATAATTTTCCTAATATTGAACCAGCTCTGAATTCCTGGTATAAATCCTACTTGGTCATAGTGTATTATCCTTGAGACAAATTGCTGTAATCTGTTTGCTAATATTTTACTTAAAATTTTTGCATCTATATTCAATAGGGAAATGTGTCTATAATTTTCTTTTTTCTGTTTTGGCTCTTCCTGGTCTAGGTATCAGCACCATATTTGTATCATAAAAAGAATTTGGTAGGACTCCTTCACCTATTTTCCAAAATAGTTTATATAGTATTAGAATTAGTTGTTCTTTAAATGTTTGATAGAATTCATTTATAAATCCATCTGGCCCTAGAGATTTTTTCTTAGGGAGTCCATGGCTTGTTCAATTTCTTTTTTCTGAAATGGGGTGGTTTAAGTGTTTTATTTCATCTTCTGTTAATCTGGGCAATTTATATTTTTGTAAATATTCATCCATTCCATTAAGATTGTCAAATTTATTGGCACACAGTTGGGCAAAATGGCTTCTAATTATTGTTTTGATTTCCTCTTCATTGGTGAATTCATCCTTTTCATTTTTGATGCTGGTAGTTTGGTTTTCTTCTTTCTTTTTTTTAAATCAAATTAACCAAAGTTTTATCTATTTTATTGTTTTTTCCAAAAAAAACCCCAACTCTTAGTTTTGTTTATAAGCTTAATAGTTTTCTTAATTTCAATTTTATTTATCTCTCTTTTGGTTTTCAGAATTTCTAATTTGGTGTTTAATTAGGGATTTTCAATTTGTTCTTTTTCTACCTTTTTTTAGTTGTAAACTCAATTCATTGATCTCTTCTTTCTCTATTTTATTCATATAAGCATTTAGAGATATAAAACTTTCCCTAAGGACCACTTTCTCTGTATCCCATAAGTTTGGGTATGTTGTCTCATCATTGTCATTCTCTTGGATAAAGTTATTGATTGTTTCTATGATTTATTTTTTGACCTACTCATTCTTTAGGATTACATTATTTAGTTTCCAATTGATTTTTAGTTTATCTTTCCATGGCTCTTTATTACATTTAATTTTTATTGCATCATGATCTGAAAAGGATACATTTAATATGCCTGCCTTTCTGCATTGGATTGTGAAGTTTTTATGCCCTAGTACATGGTCAATTTTTGTGTAAGTGCCAGGTACTCCGAAGACAAAGGTATATTCCTTTCTGTTTCCATTCAGTTTTCTCCAGAGGTCAGCCATATTTAACTCTTCTAAAATTCTATTGATCTCTTTAACTTCTTTTTTATTTATTTTGTAGTTAGATTTATCTAGTTTTGCTGTCTATTTCTTTCTGTATCTTCCTTAACTTTTCCTTTAAGAATCTGACTGCTATACCACTTGGTTCATATGTATTTAGCAATGATATTACTTCATTATCTATGGTACCTTGTAGCAGGATGCAGTTTCTTTCCTTCCTCCCTTCTTTCCCTCTACTGTATTTGGTTTTTGTGCCTTTTCATGTGATGTAATTTAGCCTTGTTTGTCTCTTCCTTTCTTCTTCTCCCAGTACAATCCCAGTTCCCCACTTAATTAGATTTTTTTGCCATCACATAAAAGTCAACTTGAACCTACCACCCTCTATCTAAGTATACCACCTTTTAAATGTCATAATGATGTTACAATTCTTAAGAGTTACAAGTGTCCTCTTCCCTTGTAGGGATGTAAACATTTTGCCCTTATTGATAATATGATGTTGTTGTTGTTGTTTTCTTTCCTATTTACCCTTTTATACTTTTCTTGAGTCTCATATTTGAAGGTCACATTTTCTGTTGAGCTCTGTTCTTTTCATCAGGAAAGTTTGAAAGTCCTCTGTTTCATTGATTGTCCATCTCTTCCCCTTAAAGATTATGCTCAGTCTCACTGGGTAGCTTATCTTTGGTTGTAATCCAAGGTCCTTTGCCTTACAGAATATTGTATTCTACACCCTCTGATCTTTTACTGTAGAAGCTGCAAGGTCCTGTGTAATTCTGACTGTGATTCATTAAACTTAAATGGTTTCTTTCTGGCTGCTTGCAGTATTTTCTCTTTCATCTGGTAGTTTTGGAATTTAGCTACTATATTTCTTGGTGTTTTCAATTCAATCCTTTTTCAGGAGGTGATAGTTGGATTCTTTCCATGACTAATTTGCTCACTGGTCCTAGGACGTCAGGGCAGTTTTCTTTGATGATTTCCTGAATCATGTTGTCCAGGGTTTTTTTTTTTTTTCATCATAGTTCTCAGGTAGACAAATAAATTTTAAATTGTCTCTGCTGGATCTATTTTCCAGGTCAGTTGTTTTACCAATGAGGTATTTTACATTTTCTTGTATTTTTTCATTCTTTTATTTCTGTTTGATTGATTCTTGCTCTCTCATAGAGTCATTAGCTTCCACTTCCCCCATTCTAAATTTTAATGAGTTTTTTCTTCCTATTAGATTTTGTACCTCCTTTTCTCTTTGGCCCATTTTACTTTTTAAGTTCTTCTCTTCAGTGAGTTTTTTGTCTCCTTTTCCATTTGACTAATTCTATTTTTTAAGGACTTGCTCTCTACAGTTAATTTTTGCCCTTCCTTTTCCAAGCTATTGACTCTCTCTTGCATACCTCTCATTTCTTTTCCCAATTTTTCTTCTACATCTCTTATTTGACTTTTAAAATTCTTCTTGATCTCTTCCAAAAAGGCTTTTTTGGGCTTGAGACCAGTTCATATTCCCCTTTGAGGTTTTGTATGTAGATATATTAACAATGTTGTCCCCTTCTGAATTTGTGCCTTGATCTTCCCTTTCCCAAAAATAAGAATCTATGGTCATTTTCTGTTTCTGCTTTTTGTTCATGGTGTTTGCTTATTTTCTGACTTTTTACACAAACCTCCCCCCAAAAAATACAAAATAAACAAACAAATAAACTGTTGAGGTCTCCTGCTGGAGCAAAGGGGGCACTTACCCAAGCATCTTTTTGCTGCTTACTGGGCCTTACACTTGAAAGTTTAGCTCCTGGTCACCCTGGCTTTGCACAGGAATGTATCACTGATGGTAGATTTCTGTCAGCCTGTAGCTTTCCTTCTGGAGTTGTACTTCCCAGAGCTGTGTTGCGGCACTGGGTGATTTCACTGCTGGAGAACGCTGTTGCCTGTGGCCATTTTCCAAGTTTGAGTCTACCAGTTCCCCTTTTTGTACTGAGGCTCTTGTGTTGACACTTGCCTGTTCCTCACGTTGGCACTTGCCTATTCCACCAACCTGGGTCTCAGGATCTCCCCAGGTATGCTGAGGTGGGGCTTACCCCTGCCTTCCTGGAGCTTTACCAATCTTGTACTGATTCTTCTTCCCCAGAGTAAGAAAGGCCTTTCCTGTTAATCCCCCAAGCTTCTTGGGGTACAAGACTGCTGTGCCCTGTCTTTTTTGCTGGCTCAGAGTTTTTCCTGGGTTGATATTTTCTGGACTTTCAGAGGTCAATGAGAGAGGATAAGAGTGACTTACTTCTTTCTCTGCCATCTTGGCTTCTGGAAGCAAAACCAGTCTTTCCTTTGTTGTCTAGCCTCAGTGCCCAACCTTATCATTTGTATATTTAAATGATTGGTTGTTTTCTCGTTAGGTGATGTTGGTTCATGCCAATGATCATGGAGCTTGACTATTCAGTCATCTAATCTTTGCTTCAACAAATATTTGTAAAGGAATTGCAATATGCATAGAATTAAGCTAAGATCTATCAGAGTTACAAGGATGAATAATAATGATTACTCATATTTCTATAGCATTTTTTAATTTTTGTAAAGGGTTTTCCTCAAACTGAATGAAGTTGTAGGACAGTGTAAAACACACCATACTTTGAAATCAGGAAGACCCGAGTTCAAATCTCCCCTCTCTAATATGTATAACCCTTGTAGCATTGGACAAGTCATTTAACCTCTTATTCTTGTGTCTTCTCATATGTAAAATAAAGGGTTGGAGTTGATGGCCTCTTAGATCTCTTCCAGATTTTGCACTTTAATTGTAAGTAATAGATGAGTATTTTTATTCCCACTATAATATACAGTCTCTGTGCTCCAGAAGCTTTTAAACTACTAAGGAAGCTAAGCTAAAGGTATACAAAATAACAAATTTAACAGTTACATATATGTGTGTGTGTGTGTGTGTGTGTATGTATGTATATATGTGTATATATATGTGTATATATGTTTGTGTGTATATATGTGTGTATATACACATATGCATATATGTGTATATACACACATATATATATACATATATGTATGTGTATGTATATATGTGTGTATATATATATATATGAACTCCTTTGATTTTCTGTAATTTTCTAAATATATATGTCTGCCCTTTGTTATTTCCATGAAGCTCTTTTTATATATGAGTTAACATTCCTTATAAAATCTCAAAAGCAGTAGGCTACAGTGCAAAACTTTTTTCTTTGGGTATACTTAAGGCTTTCATCTAAGTAAAATAAAATAGGGGACAAAAAGGTAAAAGTAAAGTTATAATAGAAGATTGCTGTAATGTGGTGATATGTCATAATTTGAGCAAAAAACATTGCTTTATTATTTAATATGAAAAATAAGACTTGCTCATTTTCTGACCATTTTTTCAGGTTTGATGGTCATTTTGTATTTTTTTAATTTTATTTCCAGCAATAAGTAATGATAAAGCCAAAGTTGATCCTTTATTAAATAAAAACAAACATAACAAATCTGATAAAGTGTTGACTATAGCAAAAGAAACATCAAAAAATTATGAAAGGAAGATTATGTATGTCTGTATGTATTTGACAAAGAAAGGGAGAAACACCTTGCATTTCCTCAATGTGTAATGATTCATTTTGTTATTCTGTCTTTCTATTCCAGAAACACAATTTTTTCTTTTGCAAGACAAAGGAGAAAAAAAGAGAAAAATAATTACCTTGATCTTTCATGACGGTTTTGCATCATGCAGCTTTCTTAAGTTCTTTATTTCTACCCAGGCTTCTACTTACTACTCACTCTAGTTTTAAGGTAGTCAGATTCCATTTACAATGCTTGAATTGTGGAATAACAAAATATTCTCTGGGGATAATAACATAATAATAATAAAATAGTAATAGCAACAAAATATTTAATTAGCATTTAAGGCTTACAACATCTTCCCCCCAAAAAAACCATATGAAATAATGCAATTATTCCTATCCCTATTTTACAGATGAGAAAAGTATTTGCCAAAGCCAATACAATGAATAAGTGGCAAAATAGGGATTCAAACTAGATTTTCTGAATCTAATATACTTTTAATATACTTTCCACTGGCCCATTCAGTCTATTTATCTTGTTGTTCAATCTTGTGTGACTCTTCATGAACTCATTTGGGGTTTTCTTCATAGAGATACTACAGTAGTTTTCCATTTCCTTTGCCAGTTTATTTTACATATAAGAAAACTGAGGCAAACAGGATTAAGTAACTTGTCCAGGTTCTGATAGCTAGTAAGTGTCTGAGGCCAGATTTGAGCTCAGGAACATGAGTCTTCTAGCCTTCAGGCCAGGTACTCCATTCACTGTGTCACTTAGCTGCCCAGTCTATTCATCTACTGCAAGGCAAATATTAGAAAACACATTAATAGAAAAGAAATGATTCCACTGATAATATAACACATTTCCTCTTCCGTATTTAATTTCCTGTGACAACATAAAATGTCTGGTTGTATGAAGGCATGATCCTATTCTTTCTTCTCATGTAAAACATTAGAGAGATAGGTAGGTTATTCTATCTATTTCTATTATTTCTTCTTTTCCTAAAAACAAACAAAAAAACTTTTCCCCTTGTTGTATCAAATGAATCAGCACAGCAGTATCTGACTGCCTATACAATATCTCATACCCATACTCCCCACCTTTGCAGAAAAAGGTAGGTGGTATACTTTTATAACTATTCAAAGCCACTGCACCACCTAGCTGCTCCCTCATGTCCTACTTTTTCAGAATCCCATTTGTTTTGTTGTTGTTTTTTTGTTTTCTTTTTTGCAAAAATATTGGAGTGGTTTGCCATTTCCTTCTCCAGTTCAATTTACTTGTGATGAACTGAGGCAAACAGGATTAAGTGACTTTTCGAGGATCACACAGCTAGTAAGCATCTGAGGCTGTATTTGAACTCTGGACAATGAGTCTTCCTCGACTTCAGGCCCAGAACTCTATCCATTGTGCCATCTAGCTGCCCCCACACACACTTTTTTAATGGTATAAATTCTTATATTCAAGTTGTAATAATTCTGAGCTGACTGTGGTGTATAGTATAAGTTGCTGGCCTTAGCCTAGTTTCTTTCAAATCTGATGCCAGTTTTTGTATCATTTGTTTATTACATTCAGGGTTCTTTTCCATCTTTCATACTCATTCCTTTTGCAGAGTCCTTATATGACTGGGCCATAAGGAACCTTACAATCCTGGATGACCACATTTTATATTTGCTAGATTATTAATGTATTCAGTAAAATGCAGCACACAAAACTATAGGAGAAAAATCCAAATACAGTCATACAGAGGAAAGAAAAAAATTCAGCTTTCAGCTCTCTTGCTTTGCACACTGTGCCAAAGTGGAATATGTATCATTAAATTTTTGTTTGTTTGTTTTGCTTCGACATCCTATTGTTGACTCATATAGACTTTGAAGTACATTGAAATCCTAAGATCATTTTCCCCCAACACGAGTTATCTAGTGTCACTGCCCCCCTGTACTTGTAAGGTTATTAAAAACAAACAAAAAAAAGTGTAGGAGTTTACATTAATCTTTATTAAATTTCAATTTATCAGTCTGGGCCCAACATTTTAACCTAAAAGAAAATTACGTCCTTTCTCTTTTACCTAATATGTTATCTATCCTTCACCTTTTGTGCCTTTGATAAGTTTGATAAATATACCATTTATTCCCTTATCTAAGTCTTTGATAAACATGTTGAAGAGTACAGATACAAAAGGCACTTCCTTATTTACAGAGTATTCTATGGAGTCATAATCTTTTCAACCAGTTCTTAATTCACCTAAGTATACTACTATATATCTAGCTTATTTTTTTCAACTTCTTCACATTTTGCCCAATACTTTGTTGAAATTTAAGTCAATTATCTCAACAACCTTTCCATGTTGTATTGATCTAGATATCCTGTCAAAAATGGAAATGGGATTGGTCTCATTGACTAAGCCCTGCTAGCTATTTGTGACTCTTGCTTCTTTTTCTAAATATTCACAAATCATCCCTTTTTTTTAAAAGATTCTGTAATTTTTTCAAGAAATAAAACCAATCTTATTGACCAATAGTATGTTGGCTATATTCTGTGTTTTTGAAAATTTGGACAATTCTGTTTTTCTATAATCATATATAGTTTTGTCCTCCAAAATCTTTCAAAGGTAACCAACAGTGGCCCATTGATTACACTGACAATTTCTTTTAGTACCATGGTATCTAATTGCTCTTTGCCTAAATGCTTCACCTCATTGAGTACCACTACATGGCTTCTCTTACTATATCCATTTTTTTCCCTTGGGTAACTGCTATTCATGATATTCATGAAATGCAAACTAAAGTATAAGTTCAGTAACCTGTATTTGGAATAAAAGATCCACTATTATTAGAAAATATAAACTAAAGAGGAATATATATATACACACATATATATACATATATGCATATGTTTATAGATACATACATGTATAAATATACACATACATATGTATACACGTTATGTATATAAATTTACATATTTACATATATATGAATGAAGATATGGAATCCCTCTTCATTATATATGTATTATACAAAATAATGTACATATTATGAGCACAAATGTACATATACATAAGAACACATAAATGGTTTTATATGTGGACTCATCTAATATTATAGGCTTTCTTTTTCAAGAAAATTATGTTTAAAGAAACATTAAAGGTAGAATCATTTAATGGTATTTTGAATTATCCTTGTCTTATGCAATAGTTTTGGCTAATGTACATATGTAGAACCAACTGCTTTGAAGCTAAAGTGCTCAGAAAAATGTCAAGAGATCAATTTGATGTAATCAGAACTCTGGACGTAAGCATTGTAGAATGATGGAAAGTAAATTATTGAAGTGCCTCAATTTGAAGAGTACATTAAATAGCATTTAATTATATCTGTGCAAAACATAAAAAAATGTAAATGCATCATCCAAAACATCTAAAATTAGAATGAACAAGATGAGAAAAACATTTCTAAGCTCACAGAGATATACTTAAAACCTTAAAACTATGGAAATACATGTATATATTACATCCTGATTATCAGAAGACAGGTTATCTTTGTTATGCTATATCCATAGCAAATCTTAATCTCAAATTACTTAAAACAACAACCCCTCTTAGTCTTAATATGTCAAGCAAGACTAGTTTACTCTTATTTAGCATAAATCAAATAGCTTAGCAAAGAAAACTTCAAAACCAGCAAACTTTCTTATAATTCCTTCTCTGGAAAGAAGATATGTGCTTTTTGTCATTCTGATAACTGATGCTATTTATCAAACTGAATAAGAAAATAAATAAAAGAAAGGAAGTTGGAATTCATAAACAAGATGTCTTGTAAAAGAAACCAAACTCACTATTTGTGAACTAATTAAAAGCAAATATACTATTAGAATATGTTAATAGAAGTATTACGTTCAAAGCAAAGAAAATTGATGATAATAATTAGCATTTATATAGTATCCTAAGGTTAGCAAAGGTTAGCAAAATATCTCATTTGATCATTACTCCAAATCCAATGTCATCTATTCTATCTATGTGAGGTTTGCTCTTTATGTCCCCAATAGGGCAAAATTTGGAGCAATGGAGTAAAAGTAACAAGAGCCAACATTCAATATGAAAAGGGGAGGGGAATAAACATTTATATGACACCTATATGGCAGGGATTGTTCTAAGCACTTAACCAATTTTATCTCATTTGATCCCCACAATAACCCTGCAAGGAAGGTGCTGTTATTATGCCAATTGTATAGTTGAGGAAACTGAGACAATGGGTTAAATGACTTGCCCAGGGTTACACAGTTAGTATATTTAAACTCATGTTCCTGATGCCAGTGCCCAGTGTTCTGTCCACTGCAAGAAAGAAATAAACTTATAAATAATTCTCCCAAAGAGGAAAGAGTTATATTTAAAGGTAATGAGATCCTTGTCCTTTCAGGTTTTCAGGCAGAGAATGGATACCCACTTCAGGGAAATGCCATAAGGACATTTTTGTTCAGTTCTGTGCAGAAGAGACACTCTCTGTGGTCCCTTCCCACTCTGACATACTGATTCTGTGAAAGCAGAAAAAAGACTTAATGAGCCAAATTTTCCCAGTACATATATTTTCATTTTTAAGCTGCATAAACTATTTCAGGACCCTATGCTCATGTTTTACTCATTTAATGTATTGACAGGCACATTTGTAAACCTGAAAAGAAAGCATGCAGTCTTCATAAGTGATTAAAATCTACCCTGGGAACACAGAATACACAATGCATCTAGCCATGGACTATAGTTTTCAAAACATCAATAGTAATTGTCCAAATGGAAATTTCAGTGTGACACAAGTTATGAAGACAGAAATGTGTTTTTGATGCCCTGAGTACTTCAATTATTTTATAAAATTAGTATTATTTCTAAAAATGATGCATTCTAAATGTTTTGGTTATTTGATATTTACATACATTTGTAGTATGAATAAAAATATATAGGCTTAGAAAAATACTTTCTTTTTTTAAATTTGGTTCAAAAGTCAACTTGGCACTATATAAACTGGTGATCTAGCGAAACATTAACCAGAAAATATGTAGAAATGAGTGAGAGTGACATAGTCTTAAATGTACATATAGATGAGAAGAAACCAAAAAGTTATCTTTGAGAAGATAGTTTTGTGTAGGTATTGCTACTCTTTCTTTTTTGGGGAGCAATTGGAGTTAAGTGACTTGCCCAGGGTCACGCAGCTAGTAAGTGTTATTTATCTGAGGCCAGATTTGAACTCAGGTCCTCCTGAATCCTGGGCCAGTGCTCTAACTACTATGCCACCTAGCTGCCCCCCCTTTTACTACTCTTTCTAAAAAGAGCTTTGTTGTTCAGTCATTTTAGTCATGTCTGACCCATTGTGACCCCTTTTGGAATTTTCTTGGCAAGGATACTGGAGTGGTTTGTCATTTCTTTTTTCAGTTCATTTTACAGATGAGGAAACTGAGGCAACCGGGTTAATTGACTTTCCCATGGTCACACGGCTGGCAAGTGTATTCAGTCAGATTTGAACTTAGGTCTTCCTGATTACAGGCCCAGAACTCTATCCCATTACCTCCTAGCAGCCTCCTCAAAAAACCTAGTCATGTTTATATTCACATACCAACATTATTTATCGTAATCATAGCTAATACTATTTTCAGTCTTCTAACAATAATCATCTTCTGTGAGGGTTAATCTACATTAAAGAGTGAAGGGAATGCGCCCTACCACCTGACCCCATCCCTCCTAACCAGGGCCCACCTTACATTATTACTGAGGTGAAGAGTCAAAGTAATCGTCAATAGAGACAGTATAGCATGGTGGCTAGAGTGTTCTCTGGTTTGAGTCCTGCCTTTTACTTTTATCCATTGTATGCCCTAGTAAGTCATTGAATTTCTTAGGCAGTATTTACAGAAAGTCAGTAGGTATTGGCCTGCATCAACAGAAGTTTCCACACTAAGAACTCTCTATAACAATGGAGAAAGTGTAGGCAGAGGAAAAGACAGCTTCCTGCTACTCTGAGATACTTGGGTCTAGTGACCTAATTTAATGGGAATTTGCTTGACTTACTTCATGAGTGTAGTCCAAGCATATAAGCTTAATTATAATATATGTATCTGCTAATATGAAGCATCTGTTAGAAAATGAAAGTATATCAGAGAAACTTTGGAAATTTTTTTTGGAAGGTCAGGACAATTTATATAGAATGGATGAAAAGAAGTACAATGGTATAGATTGAAGAAAGTTGGTAGTCATTTCTACATTGTGTATGAATATTGATATAGAATAATTTTAATATAATGGGATCTCATGATTTTTCAGTTTTTCAAAATGTTACACAAACATTTTCATGAGTTTCATTTTGACCAGGTTGGATGTTTTCAACAATGCTAAAGCAAGAACTTTCCCAACATTGACTAATATATGCTAAAACTATTTCTATCTTAATACATTAAGAGATCTATAGCATCCAACGTACAAGTATTTAAAAGCAAATAACTAGGTATAAACTTCTCATCCTCATGTTTTGGATACCTTTTTAAGATATAACACCAGGGGATTAACAAAGAAAGAAAATTTTCCCATTTACTTATTTTTAATGTTTTATTATTTCACTTAGTCATTTCAAGTCATTTTCTCAGTCATTTCCAGTAATTCCACATCAGTAAATGATGTTGTCAGCAAGTGTTGATTAAATTTATTATGTACAAGGCACTGTATTAATAAGCCCTAATGAAACAAAGCATATAACCAATTAATAGATATTTTTTCATTCATTGATTAAAAGAAAGGCAAAAACAATCCCTGCCCTCAAGGTACTTACATTTGAATGAGGGAAATAGCATATAAATACCTAAGTTCATATGAGATGTATACAGAATAGAAGGAAGACAATTTGAGAGAGGGGGGCTCTACGAACTAGGGGAGCTGGAAAGGCATTCAACTGAAAAGGTGGGATCTGAGTTGAGTCTTTAAGGAAAGAAACCAGGGAAACTACTAGGAGAAGATAAGAGGGCGGAGTATTACAAGCAAAGGTATGTAGAAAGAAAATAAGTATCATTTTAAAGGAATTACAAGTAGGCCAATGTTTGGGATTGTAAAGTGTGAGTAAAAGAGTAAAGTGGAAGAAATAGATAAGGTGATAGCTAGAGGGGATAGTAAGATCAAATGAAGACTTTTTGAAAATTGGAGAAAAAGCACACAATTGTCATTGATAGAGTCTATCTCTTCTATGTACATTTGGTCTGATTTAGCTACCCCCTCCACATTCTCTTTAACATTATTTATGATTCTTCCTCATTAAAAACAAACAAAAACTTCACAAGTCTATGTACCAAGGAAGATGCACTGTGACTAATCATTCTCTCTGGAGACGCTTATATCATAGGAAGGTGTATTAGCTCAGCAGTTCTTTATAATCTCTGGTTTCAGTGAATATGACTTCTTGTGGAGAGCTGAGTTAAATGAGAAAGACTTTTTTGTTCACTTTGGTTCCCCTCATAATAACACTGATTACACGCTCCCCCACCCCCACCCCACACACAAACTATTAAAGTTTTTGTAATAACACGTATTAAAAAGAAACATTATTTATGTTTTCTGTATATGCTTATCTAGTACTGTGATGGTTATCATATACAGTAGCTATTCTGTCCTTAATAGCAAAAAGCTATTTTTAGAAAAATCTTTGCAGATTATTTTTGTTTTTCTTCTGTTTGTTGTCATTCCATATATGTGTGTGTGTGTATATATATATATATGTATGTATATATGTATGTGTATATATGTATATGTATGTGTGTGCATACATGCATGCATATATATAGTTTTCTCTTTAAGCTCACTTTGAATGTCTTGGCTTAATAAAGTCTTCCACTAAACTTTTTGTAAAGTGGCTGTACCCTATAGTGTTACCCTGATTTATACAGCAATGCTACTCATAATTTTACATTACCCTTCACAAATTTTTCTAACTTTGTAGACTGTTTTAGTCTTCTAGTTATGACTATTCATTTAAACTAATCTTTGAACTAAGACATGAAATTATTATAATTAATGTTGAGATCTTTTTCTTGCAAGTTACCTCTTCATACCTTTTGTTCATCTCACAATCCCATAACATTATTCTCTGTTTTCCCATATGTTACTATCTATTAAAGAGATCACACATCTGGCTCAGGCCAAATCTCTACATGCATCTGTAATCCCCTTAATCCCATCTTTTTATTCAGATTGTCCAAAAATCACTGAGGTCAGTGACTTTGAATTGTCTTTGTATCCACATCACATTGCCCACTGTCTGGTATATAATAAGTACTAAATAAATATTTGTTGGTTACTTGATTAAAAATCAGTGATTTTCAATTTTATATATGCCTTTTTAAATATTTGTGATTCTTCTCAAAAAAATTGTTTGGTCATATTATGTGACTGTTTATCCTCTGTAGCATTTGTGCTTGGAACTAGAATTTCAGGCTTTGCCCCTTACTAACTGTATTGCCTTAAGTAAGTCATCTAAATTTTTTCTCCCTTAATTCATTGAATCAAAAAATTGAGAATATAATAAATGCCTTGTCTACCTCATAACATTGTTGGGATATCAAATGATATCATACTTTGGAAAGCACCTTGTAAATGGCCAAGCTATATAAATGCAAACTATTTATGAATATATATTTTATTCAAATCTTTTATGTTTTATCATTGGTTTTTGTCATTGGTATAGTGAATTCTTAATGAAGACATTACTTCCATTAATGCAGATTGACAACTATTTAGAAATTTATGATATCGTAGAGTTGTTTGGAAACCTGAAAAGTTAAATGACTTGTTTAGTGTCACATATCCAGTATGTGTTAAAGGCCTAATTTGAAGCCAGCTCTTCCTGACCCTGAAGCTAGCTCTCTAACATTTATATCAGACTGCCTCCTAAACACAAGGCATTGTTATTTAATAGGGCAGAGGCTTTCAATGGATTGTGCAACAATAAAAGTAGATTTGAGTGATCTAAATCTTCTCTCATTCAGTTTATTTGGAAAGAAGAACAAGCCCCCATGGAAATTGAACCTACTACTTTGGCCTTATTAGCTCTGTGCTCTCATCAGATGCACTATGAGTAAATCCACATGAACTAGAGAATAGAGATTGTAGCCAGAGTTAACTGCTTTTATCCTCTTCACAAAGGAAGGCATATAACCAGGCTTCTTATCACCCACCCTTGCTTCATGCTAAAAAGGAAATCAAAGTTCTTTATTTCATTTATAGGTAGAGAATCTCTAAGTAATAGTAAGTGTCAGAGCTTATCTCTACTGTATAGATGAGCAAATAAGGCAAAGTGACACAATCAATGGTAAAGTCAAAACCAAAATTAGATCTCCGAACTCCTAGACCAGAGTTCTCAATGTTGCCTCAAGTAAATGGCTTTCCTCTGGTCTGCTTGAAAAATAGAAGTATTTTTGTACATGATTTAAATAGTGCCCATACACATATAGACTGATGCTAAGGCCTGTATTTCAGATGTAGAGTTTTTTTTTCTCATTCAAATGAATAATTTAATGATTTAAAGAACAGAATATTCAAACTCTGTTTCCCCTTCCCTATGGATTATGTTTCTTAAGAGACGTAAAATACAGGTCCATAAATACTGAATTATTTTTGTAGTGTCATCAACCCCCCCTTTTCCTCTCCCCTCCCCCCAAAAAACCCAAAACTTTTCTTTAAGTACTCTAACAAATGAATGTTTTCATAGTAGGCTAATTATTTTTCATATTTAATAGCCAAACAATCAAATTCAAAAAAATTCTCCAGAGACTTGAAAAACCATCTCACATTCTAAAGGGTCGTATATTATTATGAATAGCCAACACATTTAGAACTAAATATTTGAAAACATTTTCTCTCTATAAACCAGACCAAGGAAATGTATTTATTGATTTTTGTACTATGTGTCTAGCACTAAGCTTGTGTGATCATTACAGTGACTCTACAATATTTGTATTGTTTCTTTCTGTCTGCTGACAATATTTTCTCCTTTACCTGGGAGTATTGTCATTTAGCTATAATATTCCTGGTAGTTTTCATTTTGGAATTTCTTTCAGGTAGTAATCTGTAGATCCTTTCAATTTCTATTTTACCATCTGGATTTTTTTGTATCATGGCTTTCACTTACTCCAATAATCCTTAAATTATCTCTCCTTGAACTATTTCCCAGGTTAGTTTTTTTCCCAATGAGATAGTTTGCATTTTGTTCTATTTTAGTCATTCTTTTAACTTTGATTGTTTCTTGATATTTCTAGTTACTAATTTCTGTTTGTGCAAATTTAATTTTTAAGTAATTATTTTCTTCAGTGAGCTTTTATGCCTCCTTTTCCATTTGGCCTATTCTGCTTTTTAATGATTTATTTTCTTCAGTGAATTTCTGTACCTCTTCTACCATTAGGCCTGGTTTTTTAAGATTTTTTCTTCTGTCTTTTTTGTGATTTTTTTTTTTACTGAGCTATTATCTTTTCATAATTTTACTCCAAAACTTTCTTTTCTTTTCCCAATTTTTCTTCTGTTACTCTTCTTCCTCTCAGGAATTCTTGTTGGGCTTGAGTCAATTAGATACTTTCTTTAAAGTTTTGCTTGTAGTTGTTTTCAAATCAGTTTTTGTTTACAGCTATTGTCTTCTTCTGAATTTATTTATTGTCTTCCCTGCCACCATAGTAGCTTTTTTATGGCAAAGTTATTTTTTAGTTGTTTCCTCAATTTTCCAGCCTATTTCTCAATTTTGAACTTTATGTTAAAGTTGAGCTCTGCTCACCTAGAGGATGTGGGGCATTGTCTCAAGCTTAAGACTTTTTTATGTTTCTATGTTCAGAGCTAGTTGGAGGGGAGGGGTGCCTGCAAGTTTTCAGTGCTTCCTAGGTGGAAAGGTGTGATCATTGCTCTCCTGATCTATACTCTGGTCTTTACTGAGAAAGAGAGTCTTTTCCCCAACAATCACATGTACTTTCCTCTTGGCCCTAGAAGTGTGACCAGACCCCCTGTTCTCATACAGCCACAAGTGCCATCACTACTTTATGTCCTGGAACCATGACCTGGGCCCTTGCTCCCTTGTGACCAACCACAAGGGCTCAAAGGATCCTCTCCACCCTAGAAATGTGACACATTTCTCCTGAGCAATAGAGTTACCAATCACTGCCAGATGCACCCAATGCCAGCAAAGGGTCCCTTGTAATTTTTTTTTTCTGACCAGTTGTCTGACCCCCTTTACTGTCTCTGGGTTAAGAGCTCCCAAAGCTGTAGCTGCTACTTCCTCTGTTACAGCCATCTCTAATGCCTATAGCTCATGCTGCTCCCACAATCCAGGCCAGCTTCCACCCTAGTGTCACAGACCTTTCCTACCAATCTCCTAAATTGTCTTTGACTGGAAAAATGTCTGACTTTGACCTTTTGTTGATTCAGCTACTGGAAAAAAAATTCAAGAAGTTATTTGAAAGTTGTCTGGAGGGGAATGTTGGGAGAGTTCAGCTGGGTTGTTTCCTGCATTCCATCATCTTAGCCATGATTCTTAAATTATTTTTTCTCTGTCAGCTCCTGTTTGAGGCTAGATTCAGGGGTCTTCTTTCACTGGTACACAATTTTTTCCAGTACTGAAATGCTCTGCAGGGCTATTCATGTCTAGACCCTTTCACCAGGGTTCTCAGAGCTCTCTAGCTCCCTATTCTAACCTGGACTGAAAAAAAATAACTTGTAATTTTCTTGAACTCATTCAGGTATATTTCCTGAATCTGTTTTTTAGGAGTTAGGGTATAGGGAAAGGGAGCTCAACTGTATTTCTTCCCATTACTCTTGTTATCTTGGCTCTGTCCCAATTTCAAAGGCATACATTGTTATGTCAGTATTTTTATTATTGATCATTAGATTAAGTTCACATTATTTTTCCCCCATAAAAAATATGGAAAGTAGCCTTTTCCATATTTTCCCCTGATTATCAAAATACTTTCTATCCTTCAAAGCCAAGTTAAATCCTTCTTCTACTATGAGGTCTTCCTTTATCATCCCTAATGAAAAAGATCTCTTCTTCCTTTGAGCTTTTGTAGAATTTATTATCTAGAAATATGACTCATGATCTATATATTATTTTCTGTCTTGTATCAGATTTATTACTATATGTACTGCCTACTTAGGTAGATTGTAATTCTGGTATGGAGGGAGGGGAAAGGGAGCTGAAATAATGCCATGTACTTCTATGTTACTCCTATGCCAAGCATTGTGCCTTGCATATTGATGATCAGTTATATTTGATAAATGAATCCTTCATTTTAAAAATATTGCAATCCTTGAAACATAAATACAGATATCAAGGAACCTTATAATGGGATGAGATGGACTGTTCACATGACAAGAAAAGGGCATGACAGTTAGACAGTCTGAATGATCCACTGGTAAACTCATAATGTCAAGAAAGAGTGAGGAAGCCTCCATAAAGTTGGATGAACTCCCAGGGAGAACTTAGGAGAGGATATGGACATGAAAGATAAGCAGTAACAGATCATGTTTGATTTGCTCATAGAACCATAAAATCTGAGAGTGACACGAGTTCAAATCCTGTTTCTCTAGGTGTTTCAGATTATTTCATGCATACATTTTAATAAATATCTCTTTCCCTATTTGAGCTTCATATAAAATGTTTAAATTTTAAAAGAAAAAAAAACTCACAGAATATACGAAGTGATATTGTGAAGATTTTGGTTCTCATTTTGTTTTATATTTTTATTTTATTTTGGTTTTGTTCTGTCTTTGAAGTCCTTGGGGTATACGCTCACTAATGGAATCTCCAAGTCAAAAAGGATGAACAGTTATAGTGACTTCACCTGTATTTCCAAATTGTTTTTGCAGGTGGTTAGACTAATTAATAGCTCCACTAAAAATGTATTAGCATGCCAAAGGAAGTGTTTTCTGGCTAAGGTCATTTCATTTACTTTTTTGCAGCAACTGCTTTAACTTAGTTAAATATTTGTAGGGAATAGGGACAATCAAGATGAATCAAGTGTGTTTGAATATGAAGCCATGCAATGATTTTTAAATTACTACATAGATATCGGTTGTAGAACCAACATTCTTTTAAGACATCTAGGCTGTGTCATGAATAGAGTGGAGTCAGGAAATCTGGATTCAAATGCTGCCTTAGAAATTAACTGTGTGACTCTGGGAAAGTCACTGTAACACTCTACCTAAGTTTCCTTTTCTGCAAAATAAGGATAATAATTATACTTATTTCATAAGATTATTGTGAGGCTCAAATGAGATAAAGCATTTAAAGGGCTTTATAAATGTTAACTATTATTGTCATTTTATTTAAGCATCTTTAAATAAAATGACCTTATAAAGCAGGACTCACTTCTGTATAGGAGGAAAAAAACCTTATTTTTTCTTATTCAATAGCTTCTAAGTTCAAATTTCCATCTAGCTCAAATCAATATGAGAATAAAATAATCAAATAAAAATATTTATGTCAATTTTAAATTCACATGTTGCTTAATATGACAATATATTTCATAACTTAAATGTTTTCCTTGCTATATTAAACATTTTTCCACAGAATTATCTTTCACATAAAATTCATACTCCTAAATATTTCTATTGAATGAAAGACAAGAAATATAATATTTGAGACCATTAGCATTTTAGGGAAACAAGTTGTCAGAAATGGGGGAGAATCATATATTTAATATTCAAAAACTTGATGCCCAAAAGTTTATTATAGAAATATTTTATTTTGCTTATATAAAGAATAGTTTTATTCCAACCTAGAGCTAAGAGCTGTTATTTTAATTCTAGGGGGTTTTTTGTTTGTTTGTATTTAGACTAACCCAGTATTTAGACTCTTTTAGATTTTTGGTTTGTAATCAGTTTCACATAATTGATATTAGTAGCTCAAAACATTCTTTTAAAAACTTTTTCTTAGGGCAGCTAGGTGGCACAGTGGATAGAGCACCGGCCCTGGATTCAGGAGGACCTGAGTTCAAATCTGGCCTCAGACACATAACACTTACTAGCTGTGTGACCCTGGGCAAGTCACTTAACCCTATGGCCTAACCAAAAAAAAAACTTTTTCTTTATTTTTTAAAAAAAATTCTGTATTTATTTTATAAAATATTCCCCAATTACATGTAAAACATTAACAATCTTTAAAAAAAAATTTTGAGCTCCAAATTCTCTCCCTTCTCTAACTCTTCCATCTTCCTTGAGAAGGAAAGAAATTTGATATTAATTCTACATATGGACATAAGAAAAACATATTTCCATATTAACCACATAGCAAAAGAAAACATAAAGAAACAATAAAAATTAAGAAAGTAAAAAAAAATAAGCTTCACTACGCATTCAGAGTTCATCAGTTCTCTCTCTGTAAATGAATAACATTTTTCTTCATAGGTCCTTTGGAATCATCTTGCATAATCATCATCTTGATCAGAGTGGATAAGAATTTCACAGTTGATCATCCTTATAATATTGCTGTTACTATCCATGGTGTACTTCTTTCTGGTTCTGTTTACTTAACTTTGCATGAGTTCATATAAGTCTTCTCATATTTTTCTAAAATTATCCTGCTTGTCATTTCATATAGAGCAAAATTATTCCATCACAATTATATACTATAGCTTTTTCATCCATTCTCCAAACGATGAGTATCCTCTGTATTTCCAATTCTTTGCCACAACAAAAAGAACTGCTACAAATATTTTTGTATCAATGCATCTTTTCTTTGTTTTTTTCCTTTTTTTTTTTAATTTAATCTCTTTGGGATACAGACCTAGCAGTGTTTTTTCTGGGTCAAAGAACATACGCAGTTTTATGGCCAGTTTTATGTAGTTTTATAGTTTTATGGACAAAGTTCCAAATTGTTCTTCCATATGTCTGCACCACTTTACAATTCCAGTGCATTTAGTGTACCTATTTTTCCACATGCTCTCCAGCATTTATCATCTCCCTTTTTCTGTCATATTAGCCAATCTGATAGATGTGAGGTGGCACTGCAAGAGTCTTTAAATTTCCCTTTCTCTAATCAATAGTGATTTAGAGCAATGTCTAGTGACTACTGATAGTTTTGATTTGTTCTTCTAAAAACTGTCTATTCATATCCTTTGACCATTTATCAACTGGGGAATGACTCATTATTATAAATTTGACTCAATCCTCTATATATTTGAGACATGAGGGCCCCTATAAGAGAAAATAGCTGTAAAAGTGTCTGTGGTTTTCTGCCTACCTGCTGATTTGGGCTGCATTGATTTTATTTGTGCAAACAGTTTTTAATTTTAAAAAATTAAAATAATTTATTTTCTATCCTGTGATGCTTTTTATATTTTCTTTGGTAATAAACTCTTCCCTTATCCATAGATCTGACAGCTACATCCTTCCATGGTCTCCTAATTTACTTATGCTATCACCTTTTATGTCTAAATCATTTATCCATTTTCCCCTTTCTTGATATTTGGTGTGAGATAGTAGTCTATTCCTAGTTTCTGGATGCACTGTTTTCCAGTTTTCCCAGGAGTTTTTGTCCCCAAAGTAGATTAACTTAGGTGGAATTGTTATTTTTAATTATATTGGCTCAGTCTATCCATGAGTCATTTATTTATATATATATATATATATATATATATGTATATATATATGTATATATATATATGTATATATATATGTATATGTATGTATGTGTGTATATATATAATGTATGTACACACACACACATAGATAGATAGACATATAGATAGATACATAGATAGATGATATAGATATATGTAAATGTTTAGATCTGTCTTTATTTATATGAGAAGTATTTTATAATTCTGTCAATATAATCACTGGGTTTGTCTTGGCAGGTAGACTCCCAAGTGTTTGTATTGCCTCCTGCAATTTTGCTAAAGGGATTAATTGTTTAAAATAGGTTTTCAGTTGTTATTTTAAGATTCCCTAAATATACCATCATATCATCTGCAAAGAGTAAGTTTTGTTTACTCATTGCCCATTTTTACTCTTTCAATTACTGTTTCTTGTCTTGTTATTATGACTAGCATTTCTAGTACAATACTGAAAAATAATGGTTATAATGGACGTCCTTGCTTCATCCATGATCTTATTGGCAAGCCTTCAAGTTTATCTCCATTATGTATAATGCTTGTTATTGGTCTCAGGTAGATGCTACTTATCACTTTAAAAAGGTTCCATGAATTCCTATACTTTCTAGTAATTTTCATAAAAATGGGTATTGTATTTTGTCAAAAACTTTTTCTGCATCTGTATAATCATGATATTTTTGCCATTGTTGTTATTGATATGGTCAATTAAGCTAATAGTTTTTCTAATACTGAACCAGGTTTGCATTCCTGGTATAAATCACTTGTAATATGTATGACCTTTTGATATACTGCTGTAATCTCCTTGCTGGTATTTTATTTGAAAAACATTCTGATATTCATTAAGGAAATTATTATATAGTTTTCTTCCTCTGTTTTTGCTCTCCCTGCTTTAGGTATCAATACCATATTTGTGTCATAAAATTAGTTTGATAGGATAATTTACTTGTAAATACATCTGCTCCCAGAGACTTTTTCTTAGGTAGTTCATTGATGATTTGTTTAATTTCTTTCTCTAAAATAGGGTTATTTTGGCATTCTATTTGCTCTTAATCTGAACAGTTCATATATATATATATGTGTGTGTGTGTGTGTATGTGTGTAATATTTGTATATATTCACTGATTTCACTTTGATTATCAGTATTAAAAGAATATAATTTGGCCAAATAACTCTTAATAAGTGCTTAAATTGAATCTTCATTGCTGGTCCATTTACTCTTTTCAATTTTGTTACTGGTAGTTTGGTTGATTTGATAAAAGAAAAAAACAAATAGAAGAAAATCAAAATTAAACAAGTCATCAATGAACTACCTAAGAAAACAATTTGTGAAGGTGTCATATGTTGCTGTTATTCAGTTGTTTAAGTTGTGTAAGGCTCTGTGTGACCCCATTTGGAGTTTTCTTGGCAAAGATATTAGTAGAGCTTGCCATTTCCTTTTCCAGTTCTTTTTACATATGGAGAAACTGAGGCAGACAGTTACATTATTTGCCCAGGGTCATCAAGCTACTAAGTGTCTGAAACCAGGTTTGAACACAGGAAAGTGAATCTTCCTGACTCTAGGCCTGGTGCTCTATCCAGTGGGCCACCTAGCTGCTTGAAGGTGCCATAGACTGCAGAGAAAAAGGTATACTCTTCTATTCCTATTCCTTCCCCCCCTGCCCCCAGGACTATGATATCTAACTTTTTTAAGATTTTTTTTTCATCTCCTTCACTCACTTTTCATTTATTTTATGGTTAGATTTATCTAGCTCTGGTAGGGGAATATTGAGATCCCTCACTAGTATATTTTTACTATTTCCTCCTGTATTTCATTTAAATTTTCCTTAAAAATATGTATGGGGGCAACCAGATGGCACAGTGGATAGAGCTCTGGACTTGGAGTCAGGAGGACCTGAGTTCAAATCTGACCTCACATACTTGACACTTTCTAGTTGTGTGACCCTGAGCAAGTCACTTAACTGCAATTGCCTCACTAAAAAATAAGTAGATAGATAGATAGATAGATAGACAGACAGACAGACAGACAGACAGACAGACAGACAGACAGATAGATAGATAGATAGATAGTAGATAGATAGATAGATAGATAGAGATAGATAGATAAAGTATGTAAGAATTTGCATGGTGTCTCATTGGCTACAGGTATTGATATTACTTCATTGTCTATTTCTTTTAGCAAGATAGACTTTTTCTGCTTTTCTGATATATTTGTGCTTCTGCTTTGTTTGAGAACATGATGGTTACCCCTGCTTTTTTTACATCAGTTGATGCATAATTAATTCTTCCATAGTTCCTTATTTTTAACTCTGTGAATGTTTCATTTTCCAAGTCTGTTTCTTACAAACAACATATTGTTGAATTCTTGTTTCTAATCCATTCTGCTATCTGCTTCAGTTTTATGAGTAAGTTTATCACATTCATATTCAGTTATGATTATGAACTGTGCATTTCCCTACATCCTGTTTTCTTCTGTGTATCCTTCTCTCTTTCTTTTTATCCTGTCCCTTCTCTCCAATCTGTTTTGTTTCTGACCACTACCTTTTTTTCTTCATTTATCTGTTCTATCTTTTATCTCCCCTGCCCCTTTCTCTTATCTCCTTCCACTCCTACTTACTTGTTGTGTAAGTTAGGTTTCTATGGTAATAGAAATTACCAGAATTGGGCTCTCTTTCTCTCTCCATATGTGTGTGTGTGTGTGTGTGTGTGTGTGTATACACATACATATATACATATCATATATGGTATCTGTACGTTATATATAATACATATATATGTATACACACATATATGTATACTTTTTTTGAACGAATTTAGAAATTGTGAGTAAAGTTCAAGCATTGCCCACCATCTCCCTCTCCACTTTCTTCTCCACTCTAAAACCTTTTACTTGCATTCCTATTTTATGTGAGACAATTTCCCCATTCTTTTCCCTTACGCCTTTTCTCAGGGAATCCTTTCTCACTCAATTTTTTTACACTATCCAAACATAATCAATTCATTCCCATACCTTCTTTCTATGCAGAAGTCTTCTTACTACCTTATTAATTGTAAAGTTCTTAGAATCCATGTATCTCATCTTCTCATATAGAAATCTTATTGAGTCACTTATGATTTCTCTTTCATATTTACCTTTTTATACTTTTTTTGAGTTTCTATTTGAAAGTCAGATTTTTTATTCAGCTCTGGTGTTTTTTATCAGGATGCTTGAAAGTCTTCTATTTCATTAAATATCTATTTTTCCCTCAAAGGACTATATTGTTTTGCCAGGTAGGTTGTTATTAGCTGTTATCTCAGCTCATTTGCATTCTGAAATGTATTCTGAGCCCTCAATTCCTTTGTTGTGGTAGCTGCTAAATCTTGTGTGATCTTGAGCATGACTTCATGAAATTTGAATGCTTTCTGTCTGCATAGAAAGTAATAGTAACTCTTAGATTCCTTACTAACAAGAGCCAATCTTATGAAAAACTGACAGTTTATTCTTTAAAACATAGAATGCACATGCAGAGTAAAACAATGTACTTAAAGTCATAAAATCTGGATTTGAGCTCTGTGTTGCAATTTATTTTATTTGTCATTTTTCTTGTCATTTTATTTTTCTGGGCCTTACTTTCCTCAACTATTAAATTGAGATAATAGTATATTGGCTTCACTACTGACAAGGTAGTTGTGAATATCAAGTCTGATAAACATAGCAGAGGTCCTCTGGATACCCTGACATGTTCCGCAAACACAGGCAATAAGTTGACTTTGACTCTGACATTGACTTTGACCTCAAGGAAATTTGAATCCGCACTAGGATAGAAGCCCTGAAATGTTAAGTAGCAATATGTATCTAATCTGGAAGGGAATGTGATACAAAAATTCATAGCAGGTTGGCCTTTCCTTTTCAATCAATCAGATAACTTCATTTCATTCCTTCCCCACCCTCCTCACATTCCCTAATCATCTCTGTCCCTCCCTATACTCCTTTTCCTCGAACTGTAAAATATGAGATTATGCTGAGTAATTAATCTCCCTTTCATTCATTTTGCATCGCAAATCTTTCAACGATCGTGTCACAATTCCATTTACAACATACCAACAAAAGAGCATTTGTAAAATCCAAAGTCAGGAAAGCTTTTATTATTTTTTCCTAATAATCCCAAAAATTTAGCCATGGTAGTTGAATTTTTTTTGTGGGGGTTTTTTTGACTACACAAAACTAAATCTAAATTTTGAAACATACCTTCGATGTTAATTGAACTTAAAAAATAATGTTAAAAATAACATGAAAAAAGAATATATATGTGTGTGTATGTGTATACACAAAAAACTGAGAAGTGAACACAACTCTTCGAATACTTTAATAGATGTAAACTTATACTTACTCATCAGGCTGCCATAGAAAATAAAGTAATGAGATATACTACTTAGATCCACAGTTCTCTTTCCTATTTTTGTTTTCTAAATTGACTGTCACTTGCTGAAATATTTTCTGACCCTTAATTGAATGAATGAAAATCATTTATTAAATACTTACTATATGCTAAAAAGTGTGCTAAGAGTTGGAGATTAAGAAAAAAAAGTAATACAATTCTACTCCCAAGGCTCTCATGCTTTAATCAATGGAGCCAATAAATAAATGAAAGTTCAGCTGCAAGGCTGGGGGAAAGGCCAGAAATATTAGGGATTCAGCAGACAGTCAGACAGCAAGGTCCTTAGGTTACAGGCACAGTAGGTCCAATGAAAGTATTCAGATTCTGCAGAGTTGTAAGGGTAATAGATGACATATGTTAGGTCCTAATGATCCTCCATTTTATGGGAAAAAATTAGAGTTGGCAACTCTAGCACAGTCCCTGGCACACAGTAGACACTTTATAAATGTCTATTAATTGATAAATTGATTGATTAACATCTATCTTAACATACCATGTGAACAGGCAAGAAGTCTAGAAGGGTTCTGGGTGAACCTGATAGGGTACATGCTAAGGAAGTAAGCAAGGAGAGGAGTGTACCCCCAATGGGATGTCTTCCTACAATCCACCCAAAAAGAATGTAATGAATTATGGCAGTCAGAGCATCATGAAATTCACCAAGTAAAGATGGAAAGGGATTCTGTGACACTGATCAATCCTTGCAGAAAGGAGAGAGGAGACTTCTTAAAGAAATCAAGTGTGAAGCACAACTGAAATGTACTTCACAGCTTTTTTTTTCAAATTTAAATATTTTTAGGAATAATCTTTTCCTGTTTATATAAACAAAGTTTATAATATATAGTTTTGGCTTAATAGCATATTAGAATAAGACCAAACTGTATAGGATGTTGGTTGCTGCATAGCATCAATATTGAAAGATAGAGTTTCTAGAAACCTACAACAACTGCCAGTGTTAAAAGTTTCAGGTTCTTTTCCCTCTGTCACTTGTGTTGCTCCCACAATGCAAATATTCATACAATTATTTAGCATTTTGGTACGATATATAACCAAGTGAAAAACAATATTCTATATGTCATTGAAAACTTCACTGTTAACTGAATAATTAGGCTAAACAGTTGAATAGCACCCTTCATTTCCTTTGGTTAAAGTGAAAGTGATGACATGATTTTACTGACATAATGTAACTTTATTTGTTGCCTAGCCCTTCTGTTTATTTTTAGTCTAACAGACTTTTAAGAAAAAAAAAATAGAAGCACTATTAGTTGGACACAAGATAATATTTGCAAGTTCCATCTTCAAACCATGCATATAAATAATATTGCAGAAAGAGGGATTTCAAAAGGTTATACAGGTGTTCCAGAATTATATGTGTACACATAAGCATAGTAGTCACTGTACTGTAGAATAGTTGAAGAAGAGTCAAGAAACTAACTCTCAAGACAAGTTTGCCCTCATAATGATCCTACTGCTCAGCAGACAACTTCATCTCATATTTCCATGAGAAAAAAAAAATAAGTCAACTTGTAAGGAGCTCCCTCTCCTCAGTTCCACAATTCAAAAATCCTTAACATCATTCCCTCTCCTTTCCTCTTTTGAGTTGACCATTCAAACATCCTTTTCTTCTTCCTAATTTTCAACTGTTATTTTTCTGTTGCCTCCTTCCCTGATGCCTTCAAACAGCCTAAAATATTTCCTGTTCTTATAAACAAAGCAAAACTCAAGCTTTCAATTGACTCTCATCTTTGGTGTCTCTGTATTTTATACACTTTCCTTTAATAAGTGGTGACATAGCTCTTCTCTCATCTGCAGCTAAACTACCAGAAAAATTACACACACACACACACACACACACGTATGTATGTATGTATGTATGTATGTATGTATGTATGTATGTATGTATACCTGGGCAGCTAGATGGAAGTCAGGAAAACCTGAGTTGAAATTCTGCCTCAGACACTTAGTAGCTGTGTGTAGCTGAGCAAGTCACTTTATCTCAATACATCAGTTTTTATTGTGGTTGTTCAGTCATTTTTAGTTATGTATGATTGCTTACGACACCATTTGGGGTTTTCTTGGCAAAGGTACTGGAATGGTTTGTCATTTACTTCACCAGCTAATTTTTGCAGATGAGGAAACTGAAGCAAACAGGGTTAAGTGACTTGCCCAGTATTGCACAATCTGTAAGTGTCTGAGGCTGTATTTAACTTAGGAAGATGAGTCTTCCTGATTTCAGATTGAGTTCTCTATCTACTTCACCACCTAGCTGCCCTTCCTCATCAGAAAAATGCAAATAATTATAGCACTTACATCAGGGTTGTTGTCAAGAGCAAATGAGTTAACATATGCAAAGTGTTTTTGCAATCCTTAAATAGCTATAGAAAAGTTAACTGTCTTATTATTGTTACCACTTTCTCATTTTACACTATTAAAAAACCAACATTAGTACTAGTATTGTACTCTGCCAGTTGGTCTCTTTTGCTGGGAAGTATTTTATTTAATTTTAACATTATTCTTTATCAAAGCGTTTTTACCCCAAAGAGAGAGAGAGAAATATTCAAATTAGCATAGTTTTCTCCTGCTGTCCAACATAACTCTAAGACCCAGACAACTTCAGGTAACATTTGTGGAATATATTTAACAAAGAAAACAAAACAAAACAAAACAAAAACACTTTAAAATACAGTCTGGTTTAACTTTCCAGAACTGAGTAATCAAATCACTATACATTTCTCCATAATTATTCCCACTGAAGAATCAGTAGGATTCCTTCCCAAGATCTATATCAAGAATCTAAATTATAGTGATAGTGCCTCTGGGGAGTGAAAGGGAGGAGGGTGGTGGGGAAACCTTTGTCTAATGCATTCAAGGGATAAAGAAAGGAGATTGCCCTTAAGTGTAGTCACCTAATTTAAGGTTTTGTGTATGTGTGTGTGTGCTTGCGGGCGTGGGTGTTAACCTGGTGTTAACCTATCACTTATTAATCTATTATCTTCTTAGAAGGATTTTCCCAAGAGTCTGGAATAGACTCTGGATTTTTTTAAAAAAATACATGTTTCTTAACATTTGTAAAGAAATTAAAAAGCTTTGTTTTTCTTTTCTCAACCTATTGAAATCTGGCTCTCATCCAAATACTGTCCTTCCTGGTTTATCTGTTTCTTTGTTTGTTTTGTGATGTGTGTGTGGTGTGTGTGTGTGTTCGTTTGTGTGTGTATGTGTGTGTGTGTGTGTGAGAGAGAGAGAGAGAGAGAGAGACAGAGATAGACACAGAGAGCTGAAATTCATTTACATTAAAGTATAAATTATTGAAAAAAGTATTCAACTATTTTTTTAGTCATAGATATTTTATAGTAGGTCTTTCCTCTTTCCATTATCCTGGAAATCACATTACATAGAATGTCAGTCAGGCATAAGACACATGGTTAGGTATGGTGATAAGGGGAGCAAGGTCCTTTGGCTCACTCCCCTAAAAGGGTGGTGTGAAAAATTATTTTTCTTAGTAACCATTATCTTGGAGACTCAGAGAAGCTTCCCCATCCCTCTCTGTGCCAAGTTGAGTTTCTCCTCCCGAAGGAATTTAAGATCTAATCTCAATGGGTGGAATCATGCTTTTGTGTGGCCCTGACCAGTCTGGGAAAATGTTAATTCCTCTCTGTTGTCAAGACAAGTGATATGGAAATTGATGTCTCTTTGACTGGAATTGAGTGACCTGGATCAAGTACTCAAAAACCTTCATTTTAATATAGCCCACCTTCCACAATGATTGGCATCCATTAGGTGGGAACAACTACTCTTTGAAGGGCATATAACCCTGAACCCCTAAATTCCAAATTGAGCCAGTTCCCAACTGGCCCCTTTAGGGGGGCCCAGTTCTGGACTGAACTCCCACGCAATGCATGTCAAGCCAGCCCTAGAGAAATTAAAGTGTGGACACAGGCACCCTAATTTCATTTGTCTCTTTCTTAGAACAGACTCTGTTTAAAATTGGGATTTGTAGAGTTCAACAGTGGCTGGAATTAATTATGATTAATTAAAACAATAGCAACAACATTTATATAGAGCCTACTGTGAACCAGGTACTATGTTAAACATTTTACAAATATCATCTGATTTGACCCTCCCAACAACTTTGGGATGTACTATTATTTTCCTCATTTTACAGTTGAGTAAATTTAAGCATACGGAGATTAAATGATTTGCCCAGGGTCACAGAGCTAGTAAATGACCAATTTGATATCTGAGCTCAAATCTTCCTTACTCCAGGTCAACTGTTCTATCTACTGTACTACCCATTTACCAAGGTTAAAATTAATGAATAAAATTCCTATTACTGATTGTAGAGGATAATGTGGATTTATTTTTGTGAATTGTGTGCAACCTTGCCTTATTCCTACCCCTACCTTTTAATTCCATTCTTGTATATGAGGATTTCCTAAGAATTAAAATAAAATGAGAAAATTATGTTAAGTGCTATTTTGCTATTATTTTTAGTGGTGATGTTTTCATTCATTCCACTGCCAATAAAAACTAAATAAAATGATTAGGGAAATATATAGTGAAATGAAGATGCATCATATTTAATTTCACATTTTCTGAATTTCACAATCTCAGAATGCCAAATATATATATAGAAAAAAGGAGAGAATAGATAGTATACTTAGGCTATGTGGCCCAAACAGGAGATTTAGAATCTGTAGCTATGGGGAGGACTGAGATAAGCACTTAGTAATAAAATCTTCTGGTGTTTTCTCTTGTTGGAGGATGGTAAGTGGTCATTCCCTGTGGCCTGATGATTAGGACTTATATTTATGTGAAAGATAAATATCATCCCTCTTATTTACACACTTATCTTTCTTCAAAGCTTTTTGAGACTTATTTATCTTAAAATGAAAATAGTACTATATGTCAAAAAATCACAAAGAAATTGCTTTTCCCACATGTGTTCTATGACTGTGTATTAAGTTCTTAAATTCCATGATTCTCTTCAAGCCATTGCTCTGAACTTGGTAAGAAGATGGTTCTTGGCATAGGAGACAATCAGTGAAATGACACTGAATCAGTAGATGGACTCTCATCATTCAGGAATAGCAAGAAGCTGTGGGGATAAAAATTATCCAACCTACAATAAGAGAAACTGAGGCAGAGCTCTGAAGGGTCTATGGTCCCCTCTAATGAAGTAGACCTCTGATCTTCCTCATGATCTAACATGCCCCCTCCTTCCAGGGCCCTATTTTTATAGGGTCCAATATGTAAACATTCAAGAGCAGCTATAAGGGATACATAATAATTCCCTTGGTTGACATAGGATGTATAGGCTAAAATAAGCAAAACAATGTGTCAGCAGGGTCAAGAGTTGGGCAAACCAAGGAATATCTCCACTGACTAGATGATCATAAGATGGACACCCACTCACGTTGGACAAGACAAAATGGTCCTGAGGTACAAAAATAATTTTGGGGAGCTTTCCACATAGTTGAGTCACCTCTGCCACACTGGATTTGGTCACCACCGCAAGGGAAAACAAGGGAGGAGAGCCTCCAGCAAGCTTCCCATGATTATGCAAGTTATCTTACCATCTGCAGCTTACAGCTCTGGGGCCAAATATATAGAACTTAGAATCATATCAAGTTGATTGGTGCTTATTGGAATAGAGTAGGGAGTCTTCAATGAATCAACTTCTTCAAAGGCCAATGTTACTGATTATGTAGAGGAAGTAAAGTGTAAAGAGATTGGAAAGGTAGAAAGAGGTGTGATTGTGAAGGACTTTAAAAGCCACACAGAGGATTTTGTATTTCATCCTGGAAGTAGTATGGAGCTATTATAGTCTAATCTGGCTATGGTAGACCTACACCAGGGGTAGGGAACCTTTGACCCCAAGGCTGCAGGTTCCCCACCTTTGACTTACACTATGGAAAATCACTTTCTAAGCTGAGTGAAGGATGAATTGGAATGTGAGAGAAGTGCAGCCAGGAGACCAACTAAGAGTCTGATACAATAATACAACATGAAATAATGAGAGCCTGTAACAGGGGCTGGGAGTGGCTATAAGGCTAAAGAAGATTTATCTAGAAGAGATGTTGTGAAGGCAAAAATCACAAGACTTGACAACAGACAATATGTAAGAGTGAAAGATAAGTAATTCTCTGACCTAGAGATAGCTGAAGACAAAAATCAAACAAGTAGATTGAACCATGTAGTTAGTAGCAAGGAGGTAGGAACCCAGAAAGTATAGATCTCCCATTCTTGAGACTTGGAAAGCAGAATTCAGTTTGTAACTAGAAGTTGTACCTAGTGCCACCTAGAAAGAAGGTTGGTGTGCTGGTATGCATATAGCATCCACTCCAAAATTCTTCACAACAGTTCTCTCTAAATGAAAATGCAGTGATTTTTATTTGTATAACTCAGCATTAAAGAGGAGCATAGGTAGAGTTCTGAGGCTGAAATACAAGGGAGGAAAATTGCCCTGTTTGATCTGGAATAATGGCAACATATAGGCAGCTGTCTGCTTAAGCTTATTTTCTGTTGTGTTATCGCTAAAGGAATGACTATAGAGTTAGAAAATAGGAAGGATTAAAACTAATATAAATGTTGTAAGATAGGGGTACAAAAGAAGAAATGGGAGAGATCAGAAAGTTTGCAGGCAAACCTGGGTCACAGAAACTTAAGAGAAAAAAGTATCCAGAAAGAGGCATAGCCACTAGGAGCAAATGTCCTGTACATGAAGATAATCCATGTACTTTAATAACCTCTCTTCCCTCTCCCTCTCCAATTTCATCTTGATCATAAATAACAAAATGGACTCTGAGGTTTACAAAAAACTTATCCTAGTTAGCATTTACTCAAGTAACAGTTTGGCATAGTCTTTACACATATTTGTTGTTCAGGTATTTTCAGTCATGTAGAACTCTGTGACCCAATTTTCGGTTTTCCTGGCAGAGATACTGGAGGGGTTCGCAATTTGATTTTCCAGTTCATTTTACATATGAGGAAGTTGGGGAAACAATGTTAAGTAACTTGCCCAGAGTCACATGATTAGTAAGTGTCTGAGTCCAGATTTGAACTCAGGAAGATGAGTCCTTCTGCTAGCCCCTGCACTCTATCCGTTTTACCGTCTAGCTGCCTGTGAACTTCAACGACATAAAGTAAGGTTTGCAAAACACTTATTCTAGTTAGCATTTATTAATACAACAATTTAGTTTGTCATAGTCCTTTACACATATTATGTTACAAGAATCCTCTGTGTTAGATGCTGTTATGATCTTCATTTTGTAGATGAAGGAGTTAAAGTTGAGAAAGGTTAGGTGAAATATAGTCACTTAACTCCAAAGTCACACAAACACAAGTCTAAAACAGTACTTGCACTCAAAACTTCCTGACTCTACATCCAACACTACCCACTGTACCACCTAGCAGTCTTTTGTATGCACAGCTTTGATAGATGCTTATAACAACCTAATCAACCATATATGAAAGTTTGGAATAATCCTTGACTCTTCCTCCTGGCATCATTAACTCTATTTTAGACATGTGGGAATCGAGGCTCACAGAAGTGTCTTGACCACATAGAAACACACACACATACATATATACATACATACATACATACATACATACATACATACATACATACACACAGACACACACACACTCACATAATACACCAAGGGCTATTGGCAGGATCCTAATCCAAGTCTTCCTGCCTCCAAGCTTCAGCAGTTTTTCCACAGCACAGTAGAGCCTCTATACATCAAAATTCATGCAGTGTGTTCACTCTGAAAATGGTTATTGCAGATGAATGTGTTTGCTAAGAACAAAGCATTTCTCTCAATTTCTGTTCATTTATTTGGTAATGATTTCTAAGAAATGGAGAGAAATGTGGTTTACACATTTGAGCTCAATTCTCCCATATCCCAGGAGATTTCTGTTCTCTAGGATTATATGATTTAATGTTAGTATCGACTGGTCCACAGCAATTTGTATATTTTTATATGTCATCCCATAGAACAGAATTTACAACTCATCAAAATGTGTGAGAACAGGGATTCTGTATTCACAAACAAATATATGTAGAAAAGAATGATTTTATTGGGTCCTGGGAGACTTCACAGGTACATAATTATGGAGTAAAATATACTTGCTACTCTTCTTTACTCTAGTCAAGTTGTCATTTTCTTCACTTCCTCCTCATAAATTATTCTTTGTTAAACATCTTAATCTAAAGGGTAAGGATGTTAATTTTATTTAAAAATCACACCCAAGTGGGTGAAAGTCTTAGGATAACAACACATTTTATATATTAGGTGACACCATTTATATAAAACAAGACAAATAAGGAAAGCCTTTGTAATCAGCATATTAATATATTGCTAAATATATACATCTAGAGTTGCATACTTTTAAAAACATCTGTCAGTTATTGAATTTATTAAGTAAAATGAGTGCAGTACTTCATAGACTAAGCTGAAAATCACTTTTAAATCATCTAGTCTAACCTTTTCATGGTACAGAGTAAAGTAAGGCCCAGAGAGTTTAGGTCATTTTCTTAAAGTCACAGATTTAATGGTAAGACCAAAATAAGAGTTTACTTCCCCAACTCAACCCAATTATTTTTCCATTATAAAATAAAAATGTGACCAGTTGTCAAGAAAAGAAATATAAGTAAAAAAATGTATTTGCCTTACTAAGAAAATTTGTCCATTTATGTTTGCTTTTTTTTCTACCTCTTCCTCAGAACATCTGGTCATATGATTCTAGATATAGAGTGGGGAAAGTTCTTAGCATCTTCAGATCTGTTATCACTATGCCTCTTTTGGCTAAATGAAAAACCTGGAAATGAGTCAACTTTTATAGTTGGATAAGGTAGCAACACATGGCATGGAAAACAATATACATATGCACATCTAGGAATGAATTTCCTTTTGCTTGCCAGTTGTCTTCACCTGAATGTCTCAGTAGGATCACAATTTCAACATTCCTGAAACACTATTTACCATCACCTTTCTCCCCTAAACTTCTCCATTATCTACATTTCCCTATTTCATCATCCTCCCAGTCAATTACATTCCTAAATTCAGAGTAATCCTTGATTCTTCCTTCTACCTACCTCCTCCCTTAGCCTCCATGTCCAATTAGTTGCCATGTCCTATTGATTCTACCTCCACAAAATCTCTAATATTTCCCTCTTCTTTTTAACTTCATTTGCTTGCAGTTTACTTTAAAAAGTTCAGGCCTCGTCACCCTTCCCCTGGACCATTTTCTGCCCTGACACTGTTGCTCCACCCTCTAAACAAGACCTCCAGAGACCATGCCCAAGAAAAAAGTCACTCATCTTTGTAAGACAGCCACCTTCTTCCCTTTCTTCCTCTTGCTCAAAGAATTGTAACCTCCACCATTTTTCTCTGTAAAGGAGGCATCAAAAGACTGTCCAATTGTTTCACTCAGAAATGCTGAGACTACAGAGACTAAAGCACTCTTTCTTGACTGCCACTCTCTGTATGTTTTTTTTTCTCCTTCATTAGAATATAAGATCCCTGAGGATAACTACTGTTTTGCGTTTGTATTTGTATTTTTAAACACTTAGCGCTGGGCTTGACCTGAAATAAAAACTTAAGAAAGGCTTTTTCCCTTCATTTATGTTGCAATGACCTGCTAATTGGTCTCCTAGTCTCCAGTCTCCTACAAACTTAATCGAGCTTTCACATAGCTGCCAAAACAATATCCCTAAGTTACAAGTATGGTCATATCATTCCTCTACTAAAAACACTCAATGTCCAAGTATAGCTGTGATAAAACACACACTCTTTCCTTATTTCTGTTTTTCAGAATCCTTATCTCTTTTTAAGGCTCAGCTCATAAATCATACCTTCAGTGAAACCTTTCCTTATCATCACAATTTTTATTGCTTTCTTCCTTCTCAAATGGTGTTTATCTGAAAGCATGCATAGTGCCATTTCCTTACAGCAGAACATAAGCTCCTAAGGGTTGGGATTGTCTTATTTTTGTCATTGTATCTGTTAGAAATAGGCTCGACACCAAAAATTTAGTATCAAGAAAATTTATTATAAAGAAAGTCCAGAGGATTTAGACTTTTCTGGCCAGAAGCTGGCTCCACCCCTCTTCAGGAGGGGTGGGCCCTGAGTGTAAGGGCAAGTGTGCTTTTATGCAGTTGAATTCGCAGCGCGAAACGTCCCAGGCTGGGATTGGTCCATCCCTTCCCAGGCCACACCCCTCCTAACATGTTTCCCCTTGACATACTCAAGTATGTTCCCCCTCCCCTGGTCATACATCCCATGACTCGTTAATGAGGCTCCAATTTTATGCGGGGTATGTCAGATAATAGTAATGAAGCTCATTAAGCAGGCACACTAGCACTTTTCAGGTGTCCTCAGGTTGACCCCAACTGGTCTGAGCTGGCTTGACCCTTATCTTGATTTTGGGGTCCTCTTGGAACAATCCACTTACTTCCTATTGGTCAAGCCCAGCCCACCTACAGTGTACCACTTCCTGGGACCTTTGTTCTTTAAATCTCTGCATTATTCTCTTTCTCTGTGGAAATTTAACCTTTACCTGCCTCTCACAGTATCCATCCCAAACACCTTATGTACTTGCTTTAACATGGTAAGATAGCTAAGACACATTTTAACTGAATTGAGCTGTTACTATACATTGAAAGAGTTAGCAAGGAAAGTCATCAATGAGAAGTTATTAAGCACCTACTACGTGCCAGACATTGTGCTAAGTACTGAGAATACAAAGAAAATAAAAAAACAAAAACAACAACAACAACAACAAAAAACCATCCCCTGCTCTCAGGGAGCTCACTATCTAAAGAGGGGGGACAACATGCAAACAATTGCATACAAACAATTCATAAGGAGATGTGAAATAGGAGCTCAGATTTATTTCACACTTAATAATTAGCAAATGCTTTTCTCCTAACACACCTGTGAAGTAGGTAGGATATAAGTGTTATTCTCATTTTACCCCAATTTCCAGAAAAAGAAAAAGAAAAAAAAGAAAAGAAAAACAAAAACAGGTATTAGGTTTAAAGAGTTTAATTGATGTTCAAGTGTCATATTGTTAGTCAGTGACAGATCAGACTCAAACTTTGATTCCAAGTTCAGTGATTTTTCAAACCATACTAGATTCCCCTTTTTGCCACTCTTCCATGCATTCCGTCTAGTCAACACTTCACCATCCTTCCAACATCAAAATAATGATTCATGTTTTTATGTACTTTGAGGCTTATAAAACATTTTTTTTCCTTAAAAGCAAATTTATGAGGTAAGTAGTGAAAATATAGTTTATCCTTAAATTATCCTTATTTTAGAAATGAAGAATTTGAGGCTCAGGCTATCACATGCCCATGGTCACAAATCTAGTTTATTTTAGAGACAACATTAGAACCCAGCTCTTTAGATTTCAAGGCCATGTCTCTTTCCACTACATCATGCTACTCTTATCAGATATATTTGGGAACATGAATTATGGAAAATGTGAATAATTAACTTTTGGACCAAAAATATGATTTCAGAAGCAAACACTCTTGTGGCACCTTAGATGAGTTTTCTGACAACTACATTTCACTTCCATTTGATTTTTTTTTTTTTTGTGGAATGACATGAGACAACTACTATTTCAATAATCACATTTCCTGAGCCACATGTATACTTTTTTACATATATATGTGTGAAACACAATGTGCAAAGGATAATGTAAATTATTGTAGAGTTGCATTCATTTACATATGAGAAAATGATGATTTAGCACTAAAGTAAAAAAAAAGGAATGCTATTAATAATAAGCTCATATATGATTTTCTCCCAAGTAAGAATTTCACAGAATAGAAACTTTTTTTAGCTGTAGCTATGACCGACATACATTTCTATGTTGTTATTCAATTATAATACAGAGCAATTAAAGACCTAGGACTTTTAAGATGCCCCGTACAGCTATCCCTTCCACATTGTGACTTTTCCTGTTGTGGTTTCGATACATTGCAGGTAAGCATAAGAAATTAAATGGGAATTTGGAGAGTAATGCAGCAGCCATAGATAACACGCACAAACCAGCAGACACCAGAAAAAAGTTTAGAAACTCAGAAATGCATAAAATATATATGTAGTACTATATAATATCAAAATATTTTATTTTTAATACCATAATAATTCCGACTTCTTCTGTGGTAGGAAAGGAGGACCAAAAAAATTTTATGTGGATTTTTTTGTGCCCTAACCCCCATGATGTGGAAAGTATAACTTTTTATTTTTGCTTCAACATTTCTATGAGTACATGAATGTATTTCATATATTTATACATATATATAATATATATATAATATATACACACATCTATCTATCTATATAAATGTATATATACATATATATAATATATATATATATAACATATATACACACACATCTATCTATCTATATAAATGTATATATATATATGTCTTGGGGGTACAAAGAAAAAACATATTCCTTGCTCTCAAGGAGCTCACAGTGAAGAGAGAACATGCAAAATAATTACATCCAAAGAAGATGAATATAGTATATACTCTATAGGTACTAGAATTAAGGACAATCAGGCAAAGTCTTATTGTAGATGTTTACATTTAAACTAGGTGTAGAAGGGAACCAGGGAAGCCAGGAGAAGCAAATGATGAGGGAGAGAATTCCAGGCATGAAGGACAGACAATGGAAATTCTCAGAGCTAAGAGATGGGGTGTCTTATGTGAGAAGGTGCAAGACCCAATGTTATTAGATCTCATTCATATTATAGGATGTGGTGGTATAGTGACAGATTATGGTATAAGAAGCATGGAAACATAGAAGGGGGCCAGGGCTTTGAATGCCAAACAGAGGAATTTATTTTTGATCCTGATTTTATTCAGAACTTAATTTGGAACAGAGCCTTAAGGTTTCTTGCCTTCAATGATTATTTTAGTCACAGGGACCTGAGAATCTTTTTTCCTGGTGCATTTGAACTTAGTAATTATCCATTAATTTCAGCTTTCAGAGTTATTTTATTTTATTATTATTATTTAACCTATTTACAATGGAGGTAATGCAAGGCTTCTGGTTTTATACTCTCTATTAGCTTAAGATCATTGGCCTAGGAGAGGCGGAGACAAGATGGCAGAGTGAAAGCAGTGACTTGCTTGAGCTCTCCTCCAAACCCCTGCAAGTACTCATAAAAAATGGCTCTAAACAAATTCTGAAGCAGCAGAACCCACAGAAAGACAGAATGAAACAAATTTCCAGCCCATGACAACCTGGATGATTGATCAGAAAGGTGTATCGCGCCAGGCTGGGAGCGCAGTTTGGGCGCACAGGCCACAGCAAACCTGGAGCAAGCCTCAGAGGACTGAATCGCAGGCAGCTGTGGAGGTTTCCAGACTCCTCAATCCACCAATGCCAAAGACAACTTAGAAGGTCAGTGGGAAAACTCTGTTTCTGTCACTGCTGAGAAAGGAAGGCGGGGTTTCAGCTCCATTCCCCAAGAGTGTGGTGCTGGGGAGCAGCTGCTTCCCGAGCTTCCGGCCCACAGACTGAGGGGGAATCCAGTGGCTGATCAGAGAGGGATCACAGGGATCTCTTTGCCAGTGCTGAGGCAGGAATCTCTTGCTTTGCCCGTGTTTGGATCTGGGCACAGTTCTGGGCAGGGTGCTGGGGTGAGGAGGAGCGCTGGCTTGGTGGAGCTTGTAGTGGTTGTGGAGAGGAGCCCCCCCTCACAGTTACAGGACAGAAAGGAGTACTTGTAGTCACAGTCCAGGAAAGGAGTAAACACCTCACCCCTTATCATACCACCTTGGAAGAACTGAAAATTTATAGGGCCCTACAAGTATCTCTGAAAACAGCTGTACAAACCCCCTGAAGCTTGGGACAGTACACTCTCCACATTGGAAGCAGACTCTTACCTTAACAAAGAGTTTAAAACTCAAGTAATTGGCCTGGATCATGAGCAAGCAGCGCAAAAAGAGTCAGACTATATTATCTTACTTTGGTGAAAAAGAAGATCAAAATATACAACCAGAAGAAGACAACAAAGTCAAAGCTCCTACATCCAAAGCCTCCAAGAAAAATATGAATCAGTCCCAGGCCTTGGAAGAGCTCAAAAGGGATTTTGAGAAGCAAGTAAGGGAAGTAGAGGAAAAACTGGGAAGAGAAATGAGAGTGATGCAAGAAAATCATGAAAAACAAGTCAACAGCTTGCTAAAGGAGACCCAAAAAAATACTGAAGAAAATAACACCTTAAAAAATAGCCTAACCCAAATGGCAAAAGAGGTCCAAAAAGCCAATGAGGAGAAAAATGCCCTAAAAAGAAAAATTGGCCAAATGGAAAAGGAAGTCCAAAAGATTACTGAAGAAAATACTTCCTTAAAAATTAGAATAGAGCAATTAGAAGATAGTGACTTTATGAGAAATCAACACACAGTAGAACAAATCCAAAAGAATGAAAAATTAGAAAACAATGTGAAATATCTCATTGGAAAAACAACTGACCTGGAGAGAGAATTTAAAAATTATTGGACTATCTGAAAGCCATGATCAAAAAAAGAGCCTAGACATCATCTTTCAAGAAATTATCAAGGAAAACTGCCCTGATATATTAGAACCAGAGGGCAAAATAGAAATTGAAAGAATCCACAGATCTCCTCCTGAAAGAGATCCCCAAAGGAAAACTCCTAGGAATATTAGCCAAATTCCAGAGTTCCCAGGTCAAGGAGAAAATATTACAAGCTGCCAGAAGGAAACAATTCAAGTACTGTGGAAACACAATCAGGATAACACAAGATTTAGCAGCTTCTACATTAAAGGACCACAGGGCATGGAATATAATATTCCGGAGGGCAAAGGAGATAGGATTACAACCAAGAATCACCTACCCAGCAAAACTGAGTATAATCCTTCAGGGGAAAAAATGGTCATTCAGTGAAATAGAGGACTTTCAAGCATTCTTATGAAAAGACCAGAGCTGAATAGAAAATTTGACTTTCAAATACAGGACTCAAGTGGAACATGAAGAGGTAAACAGGAAAGAGAAATCATAAGAGACTTATTAAGATTGAACTGTTTACATTCCTGCATGGAAAGATGATATTTTAACTCATGAGACCTTTGTCAGTATTAGGGTAGTTGGAGGAAAAAAATTATATGTATGTATATGTAGATAGATAGATAGAGGGACAGGGTGAGTTGAAGATTAAGGGGTCATATCTGGAGAATAAAATTAAGGGATGAGGAGGATTATACTCAGAGAAGAAGAAAGGGAGAGGTAGAATGGGGTAAATTATCTCACAAAAAAAACAGAAAAGAAAAGTCTCTTACAGTGGAGGGGAAACGGTGGAAGGTGAGAGGGAATGAGTGAATCTTATTCTCATAGGATTTGGCTTAAGGAGGGAATAACATACACATTCAATTGGGTATGGAAATCTGTCTTACCCTACAGGAAAATAGGGGGAGAAGGGGACAAGAGAAGGGGGATGATAGAGAGGAGGGCAGAATTGGGAAAGGGGTAATCAGAAGATACTTCTGAGGAGGGACAGGGTCAAAAGAAAGAATAGAATAAATGGGAGGGCAGGATAGGATTAAGGGAAATAGAGTTAGTTTTTCACAACATGTCTACTATGGACATGTTTTGCATAACTGCACATGTACAACCTATATTGGGTTGCTTGCCTTTTCAATGAGGGTGGGTGGGGAGGGAGGGAGACAGAAAATTTGAAACCTAAAGTTTTAAAAACATATGTTTAAATAAAATGTTTCCACATGCAACTGGGAAATAAGAAATACAGGAAATGGGGTACAGAAGTCTGTCCTGCCCTACCGGAAAATAGAAGGGGAAGGGGATAAGAGAAGGGGAGAGAGATAGAAGAGAGGACAGACTAGGGAAGGGATATTCAGAATGCATGCCATCTTGGGGTGGGAGGGGAGATGGGGTAAAAATTTGGAACTCAAAAACTTGTGAAAGTGAATGTTGAAAACTAAAAATAAACAAATTTATATTAAAAAAAAAGATCATTGGCCCAGGCACATAAGAATAGCCATTTTGTTTTTGTTATTCATGCTGTTTAGAAAAGGACAGCATACATGTTGTACTAAATGTTCATCACAGCTTTTTTGTGTGTGTGTGAGACAATTGGGGTTAAGTTACTTGCCCAGAGTCACACAGCTAGTAAGTGTTATGTGTCTAAGGATGGATTTGAACTCAGGTCCTCCTGACTCTACAGCTGGAGCTCTATCCACTGTGTCACCTAGCTGCCCCCCATCACAACTTTAAAGGGAAATTTTTATAATTTCCAGAGCCCTACATTGTTTGCCCATGAAGAAGATGAATATCCTCAAATTACTTACAGCAGGAATTGAATTCAGTGGCACCAACCTAAACTTCCAATTGGAATTATTTACAAAAAAAAAAAAGGAATGGCATCTACATCAAAAACCTGAAGAGAACTTGAGAAAAACTTTTGCTAGGAGCACGTGCCATTGTTGCTATTAAAAATCTACCTAAATGTGAGCTCAATGAGGAATATTGGCCAGCATGCAATATCAAAATATACTGCTGCCAGTGCCACACTTATACCTAGAAATTCCATATGCCTGGTACCTTTATGAAGCCATATCCAGGCAGGTTTGGGGGACCTTCATCTTTTGGTGATGACTGATCTTAGGCTATTCACTAACTTTTGATGGAAGCCTCTCATGTTAATCTCCCAATGATCTCTGTGTGTAACATAGACTCTCCACTTCGATATGTGGATGTTGCCATTGCATATGACAATAAGAGTGCTCACTAAGTGGGTCAAACATGGTAGATACCAACCCCAAAATTCCTGTGTTTGCAAGATGTTGTCTCATTTGTGCATCCATGAGAGGTTATGTTTGATTTTTGTTTTTAGAAGGATCCAAAGAATATGGAAAAGGAGAAACAAATAGGCACTAAAAAGTCAGTAACAAAAGAGGAGAAAGAGGAGTTTCAAGATGAATGGATTACTCCAGCTCCCAAATTCGCTTCTACTCAACCTAAGATTTTAAATTGCTCTTAAGGAATAGGTGGCATTTGTGCCCCCATTCAGCAGCTCACTACTGAATATTGAAATGATTAGCCTGATATTGAAGAATGGGGTCATGTCTCCAATTGCCTAGGCCACTGAGTAGGGAGCAACTACCACATAGTTGTAGTAAGTTTTGCCCCAAGTGCTCTTTATAAGTGATAAAATATCGCTAAAGAAAAATAAATAGCAATTTACTAGCCCATACCCCAAAAAAGAATAGCATTTAATTGACAATTCTAGTAGTTGGTGGGTCTATATAAAAAACATGATGAGAATTTTGATTATGAATTATTCCATTCAGTTGACATCACCAGGAATTAATCTCTATGCATATGAAATATGTGTACAGTATCAGAGAGGATTTAAAAACTAAGGAATTTTAAAGATCTTATTCAGGCAATAGTTTATGAGTTAGATCGATTATAACAGAGAAATGAAATAATAACATGAATAATATAGTTTAAAAAAAACCTAACCAAACAAGAAACAAAAAACAAAAACAACTGCCTTTGTGTGTATGTGTGTGTGTGTGTGTGTGTGTGTCTGTGTGTGTGTGTGTGTGTGTGTTAAAAACAGTTTGGGAGATAAGTCTTCTATATCAAGCCATATGTCTAATTGTAGCTTTATTTGTGTACATATAGCCTCTGACTTTCTCTCTTCTTTGCTATTCCATTTGACTCCACAAGCTTCAGTTGTTATGAGAGATTTTTTGATGTTCAATCCCATAGATTTGGGAATGGGAAGAAATTAATAATGCATGGTAGATTGGCAGGGGGTAGAGTTTTATGTAAGTAGTGCTATATATGTATAAATATGTTTGTTGAAACTATAGAAGAATATATGAATGTGTATCACAAACCAAAGTTAAATTTGCAATGAAAAACAAAATGGCTCCAAGATCACAAAAGATAACCTTCAACTTTTGTTTACATATATGTACATGTCTGTGTATATACAGATAGTTAACTCTTAATTATCTGTGGATTGATAAAAATAACTAAATGTTGTTAATATATACCATAAAGAATGTTTGAATACTTGGTAAATGATATTGAGGGTGATATGTATTGTTTTGCCTTCATTCACTAAGAGGACCAAGATATCAGGAAGGTGATGTCCCAACTTGCAAGTGAACAGGATTTAAGTGAGGGAGGGCTGTACAAAGTAACCAGCCTCATTTTCTCCTCTAAAGCCATTTGGGTCCAGTGGCAAGATATAGCTCAAGACAAGTGGAGATGGCTCTAGATGCTGTGGGAAACCTTGGTCTTTTTTAAGTGAAGGTCTTTCAATAGCCTCTTTTGCCTAGTCAAAAACAACACAACCAACCAAAAAAAACAAATCAGGGTAGGGAAGACCCTCAGGGTTTCTCGCCAAAACAGAAACAATTGCTATTTATATTCACTATGAGCCATCTGGGCTCAAACAATGAAATGGTGTTGATGATGATTAGATAGATAGATAGATAGATAGATAGATAGATAGATAGATAGATAGATATAGAAAGCAATAGTCTTATGCAACAACTATATACAGTTATACTGATCAACATCATCTTCTAGATATTCAGATACTCCACATAGTGATATTATCATTATTTCAGTTACACTTGCAAGTCATAAATAACTGAGTTAACTGTTGACTCATACACATACATGCACAAAAGTGATTAACCTTCCCAAAAGATTGAAGTAATATTTGGATAAGGAGGGAGCACAACCTATATTCAGGTCAATAGCTTATAAGATCCTCTTTAATGATGTAAGTAATTTTCTTTCTTTCCCTCCATTAGGTAGAAGATGGTTGGATGTGGATACCCACTGTGAAGACTTAGAATCGGAAACCTACAACTTCATTTTTTTAATACCATTTCAGGATGTAAATATGGTTTGACCTTTCCCCAGTGGGCAGTTAAACCATGGACAAGCTAAAAAACTCACTTTGGACTGTTTTTCCAAACAAAGCTTCACCTTCTTCCTTCAGTGCCCAATAAGGGATTACAATTGATAAGGGAAAGAAAGAAAATCATTGAACTGGAAAGTTATCTTACAATGAGAATTACGAGTACATCTTGCATCTGCCCAGTCCTAGTTTGTCTCTGTTTTGTGCAGAGGTGCTATGGGGCTGCTCATCACAGCTCCATTAAGGTGACCAGAAATCAAACCAAACACATAGAGGGTGAAACAGAAGTCCACCATCGCCCCAAACGTGGATGGGTGTGGAACCAATTCTTCGTTTTAGAAGAACACATGGGACCAGATCCTCAATATGTGGGAAAAGTAAGTTATGGGCAGAAAATGATTGTGAGAAGAGGAAGGGGTGGCGGACAATTTATTAGGAGATGGTTTTCCTAACACAGGATGCTACATAACTCAGAAAAAAACATTAGACACAATGGGTCATTGCCCATGGTATCACATCATGACAAAAGGTGTCTCAGAATATTTCTTGTTTTTCTTTGTTCTTCCCTATATAAATAAATAAATACCTTTTTGAACTCATAATTCAGTGATTACAGGATTAATCCCCAGATTTAACACTTTGCAAGAGAAACTTACTGTTTTTGTATAAATGATGCCTATTTACTACATTTTCCCCCTTCTTAACTTACTCATTAGACACCAATAGCCATCTAACACATCTAATAACATATGAAATTAAATTTATTTGGAGCTAGCAAATTTGAATTCATCACAAAAAGCATTGCATTCCAAAATTTTAAGTATTTTTTGTTAAATTCCTGAAGAGAATATTCTATGATTGCACTCATGTGCCCTATCCCAGTGATAGAATGGTATTTAAAATGCTGATGCATCATATATTTTAAAATAGTGAATCTGTAGGAGAAAAAAAATAGATTTCGTTTTGCCATCTCAAAAGAATGTTATTAAACAATTATGTAATTTACCTTTCTCAGAGCAGTGTTTACTTTTACTACAAAATCAGCAGAGTCCAGTTATACCAAAAAAGTGATACTTCAAATAGAACCACAGATTCTGATTTAGTGGAAGGAAAATTATAGTCAGGAGACCTGGATTTGATTACAGCCTCTAAACATTAGGGAAAAAAAATCTTTGTGATTTGGATCATATAACTTAATCTCCACTTGTGAACTGCACAGTGAAACCTGTACTAGTTCCCTCTATCCCACATCAGTTTCTAGCAAAGGTATCAATTATTTTGTAAAAGTATGAACTCTTTTTCATTGTTATTTTGGACCCTATATATTTGATATTTTAGGAATATATAATAACATCAGGAATGTGCTTTCCTCTACAAAGATGTATGTATGTGTAAGAGGGAGGATTTTGGTGGGGGAGGGCTATCTCAGTATCATTCCTATCTCTCCATTCCCTTAGACACTCAAGTTTATCCCAGAAAACAATTTCTAGGATCTGAGCTGTATCTGGCAATGTTGGAAGTTAAGGAAAATTCATTTGGGAAGCGGTATACATCTCAGGATACTGACCTGAGGGTGGCAGAGTCACCACAACACTTCTAGGCCACTGCTTAGAAAGGTGTTCTGATATGGAAAAGAGAAGGATGAAGCAGCTGGGAAGGTGTTCAGCTGACATATATATGGTCATAAACATGAAGGGTTAAAAGAAACACATCAGCTCCCCATATTAATTGATTATTCTTACTTTCATTGAATCATAGATCATAATAAAGTCATAAATTTGAAGAAATTTTTCCTAATCCTTCTTAATTCTAGTGATTTGTATTTTAATTATATATTTATCCTGTATATATCTTATTTTTACATTTATTTATTTATCTGCTTGTTTGTTTATTTATTTTACTTTCCCAATTAGACTGTGAAATCTTTGAGAAAAGAGACTGCCTTTTACCTTTCTTTGTATCATCAGCACTTAGCACAGCACCTGGCACAGAACAGGCATTTAATAAATGTTTATTGACTAATTCATGGATTAAAGATCTGGAGCTGTTGCAGTCTGAGAGGTTGAGACCCCTCAAAGACTGGAGTACAACAGGGTTGTCTGGAATGAATTCACAGACTCAAGCATTCTTTAAGTCAAGTTGGCAAAAAATTTATTGTTACACTTTTCAGCGGGCAAGGATTCTTAAGCAACTTGTGACCTTAAAGGGGTACACTTAAAGTTTGTATAGGATAAAATATAATAAAACATGTGTAAAATATGCTGACTAAGTGATTCAGGGCAGGATTAGGGAGTGCTTAAGGAGTGGTCAGTTCTTAAAGGAATATGCATGTCTTGTGTCTACTGCCCAGGCATTTCATCCAGAGTTCACTAGGAAAAGCCCAGAAACGGGACACATGGAGGTGTGGTTTTAGGCCTGCTACTTCACTAAGTTAATTAGAGTTCAGGGGTAGCTGAGAGTCATCCACTCTGCCACCAGTCAATGTCTTGTTTGACAAGATAGATGTGGAGAGTATACATATGTCTTAGGTCTAGAATACAGATAATCAGGAGTGCAGGATGTAGATAATGAGGTAGGTGGTAGTATAGATAGTCTAGTGAGTAAGAATATCCTTATGACACAGTGAAAAGCCAGTTCAAATTAATAATTCCATTAGGTGCTGTTTGTAACTGCACCAGGGAAAGAGATAAGGTCTTGCTGGGGCCCAATCATGAGTAATTGCTAGGCACAGTGTCCTTGGGCTGGGGAGAAACTTCCAGAGACAATGTTTCTGAGACTAGGGAGAACCTGGGGTCCACGTAAAGCACAAGCACCCGAACACAAACACCCAAGTACCCCACCAGGGCCAGCTATTACAATGCTCTTATTTTACATATGAAGAAACTGAGGACCAGAGAGCCTAAATTATTTCCCCAAGGTCCTTGCTCTTGGCAGGGCTAGAATTTAAAGCAAGGAAAGTGTTCTGACTCAAAAGCAAGCTTTCTGAGCTTACCCATGTCATAGTAGGAAAAGAAATCAAGTGCCCCGATCTGGATTTCAGCACCCTGGAATAGTGCTGATATGGTCTTGCCCTCATTACCATTCTGACTAGGATTTCAGTGCAGCTGTATTATTATTATTGCCTAATGAGTGGAAATAAAAACTGAAATTAGAACTCAGACAATCATAGAATCTTAGAATTGTAAGGAGCCTCTGAAATCACAATGCTTGATCTGTATTTAAATAACAAGGCTAATGTTTATACAGGGCTTTAAAGTTTCCAAAGGGCTTAGCAAATATTATCTCATTTGGTCTCCACAATAAGCCCAGGAAGTAATGCTATTATTATCCCTGTTTCAGAATTGGGGAAACTGAAGCAGATGGAGGTTGAATGATTTGCCCATGGTCACATGGCTAGCAAGTGTTTGAGGCTAGATTTCAACTCAGGTCTTCCCTGGCTCCTTGTGCAGCATTCTATCCATAATAGCACTTATCTACACTATGTCTTCAACAGCTTCAAAGAGTGACCATCTCCTCTTTTTGAAAATATGTGGTAATAGGGAAGTCACTAACAAAGCAATACAAAGTAGTCTCAGTTCTACTTATTGAAAAGTATTCTTATGTCATGTCCAAATCTCTCTGAAACTTCAATCCATTGATACTAATTCTGCCTACTGGGACCAAGCATTACAAGTCTGATCCTTTCCTTCCATTGCATTCCTTGAATTATTTGAAGATGGCTTTTGTGTCACCCTTTTAGGTCTTTTTCTTTCTAAGGTCAGCTTCCCCAGTTCTTTCAGCTAGGCTTCAAGTAGCAACATTTTGAATTCCTTCTCCATCTTCTTCACTTTCCTCTAGATTTACTACAGACTGGCAGTGTCTTTCCTTAAGTGTGTTATCTATAACTGAAGATAATACTCTAGATGTGGTCTGACCAAGGCAGAATTCAGGCAAACTGTTGTGTCACTTACCCTCTATACTATTCAATTCAACCTAATATTATACACTTTTTTTTAAAGGTTGTGATTCAAACATGCAGACAACTAAACTCTCATTTAGGCCTTGTTTGTTCTTTTGTTTGTTTTTATCATATGAACTGCTCTGCTATTTGTTTTCTATATGTTGAGCTACTGAGATTTTTGAAAATAGGTCTATGATTTTGCATTGTTCTTTATTCAATTTAATTTTTGTTTTATGAGTTATTTTCATCCAAGAAGTGAATTAAAGAAATTGCATTGCATTTGATTGAGCTGACCTGTCAAGCTTCTCCTTGGATATTCACTCTGTCACCTAGCCTATTAGTTGTCTTTCCTTCTCAGTTTTCTATCCACCCCCACCACAGTTTGGTAAGTATGTCATCTATACCATATGGTATAGTTGGAAAGTCACTAATTTTTAGTTAAAAGATAAAGGCTTGAAGCAAGACCCTGGTACTATCTATATAATCACTGGGTCCCATTTTCCTCATCCATAAAAATCCTACCTCTAAATCCTATGATGATCCAAGAAAATAATGAATAGGTAAAAGACAGATCCTTGGTTATTCTATTAGAATAAACTTCTTCCATCCTGATATCAAATCATTAAAAAGAATAAGGCTAATGATGAATCAAATTCTTTTCTCTTTTTCATGGGTTTTCTACTTAGGAACCAAGGTAGAGACCTACCTAAATCTAAAGTCCTTATCTTAAATCTAAATCTAAAACTCTGAAGTCTTATCAAAGGGACTTATCAATCACAGGTGAATAAGTGAACCAGAATAGAAACACTATGATTCCTCTCAGTCCTGACTTAGGTAAACCCCTTAGCCAATATTCAAAAAGGCATGGGGGAATAGGCCAAGATTAAATTGTATGTTCTTTTCATAGATATTAGATTTCAAACAAGATGGAACTTTAGAGACTATCTAGGCCAGAATTCCCATTTTACAGATAAGAAAATTGAGGAAGAGAGAGGTAAAGTGAATTATTTAAGGTTACACAGATGGTAAGTGGCAATAGCCAGGATTTTAATTTAAGTAATACTTGGGGTTTTCCCCACTGTGATCACCTTATTTCTCACACTCAAATAATTTGCACACGGTATAATTATGTTCATTGTTACTGTTTTATATCAAGGTAAAGTGTATGCAGTAAAAAGACAGGAAAATGAAAAAGAAAATCTGATTTTCCTTCTCCAGTTTTCCTTTGTGTTTCCATAGGTGTTTAAAATTCTTGAAAATATTTAATCTTCAAGAAAGTATATCTCTTTCCCCTTCAAAGTATACCATGAAAGTAATGGAAACTAAAGAATAATAGCTCAAAATATTTTTTATAGTTACTAAAAAAAATGTCAAGTGGAGTGTAGCAGATTATTAAATACAATGGCAAATCCATTATTGAAGAACTCCTTCATTTGAAATATATTATTTTAAGTTACTAACTCCAATATCCTTGAGAAATTGGTCATCCCTTTATAAACCCTTACTTAGATATATATACTCTATGACTACATTTGCCTGGACTATTGGTGAAGGCCTTAAGCTTTGATTTTCTAAGTAGTGGCAATTTCTCTTGTTCTGCCTTTGATATTTTTCTTGGCCTTTCACTAGGTAGCAGCTGGCTTTATGACAAGAGTTTGTTTTGTTGACATTGGTCAATCTGTTTTATTCACTACAAAGATGAGTACGCACCCCTGCAGCTAGGATGTTCAGTCCATTTTATAAATGGAAAGATAAATAAAATGATGAATGGCCAATAGATGGTTTTGTTTTTCTTTTTTTTCCCCCCAAAACTTGGCAGCCAAATCAGGTCAAATATGCAGTCTAGCACACAGGGATATCATGGATTTGTGGCATTGCTGAAGGGCTTTGCAAATAATTGAGGGATTAGAGCAAAGAAAATAACAAGAGCACATTTGCCAGATTACTTCTCAGCAAAGATTTCCTTTGTTTTCGAAGGATATATCCATATTTAAAACTCAATAAGCAAGTAACATTTTTACCTTAAAGAAAATCCTAGCTAATTGTGCATTATATAATTTAAAATTTAAATTATATACAACAGATTAGCATGAAAGCTAATGCAGCATAGCTAATACATTATTACTAATAATTTTGCCAAAAATATGTTGAAGTGCTATAAGCATTCTTTTGTAATTTTCATTTTGAGAAGTCACTTGGCATCCTTGCACAAATGCAGCATATTCCTGCCACTGGGCCCTTTACTCAACATTGCTATCTCCTTAGAATTTGTCTCTTCTTCTCCCTCCCAAAAGGCTGACTTTAAAATTCTACTCATTCTTTAAAATTAAAGGCCACCACCTTCAAGAAAGGTTCTACCCTGATATGTCCATTTGAAAATGTCCCTTTCTCCTAATGATCTTGCTTCTCATTATACTTATTTTATAATCCTTTCATACCCTGTTCTCTGCTGATTTAGGGAAGCTTTTTTGGTCAGCTGATTTATACTTCCATTTATCCAATGGTGTTTGATTTGTGGATAGTGAAATTCTTCCTAAACATCTCATTATTTACATAAAGATTGATTTAAGAATTAAGATGAGAAAATTAACAAGGTAAAAATGTATTTAATATATATGTACATGTGTATATGTATAATATGATATACACAGAAATTCTCAATTTTCAAATGGATCTATTCCTCACCAATTTGAATATTCTCTTCAGTGGTATAGATCACAACCTATCCATGCCTTCCTGATGTCAATGACTTCCTTCCTAGTTCACCATTCAACACACTTGAGGCCTTCCTTGATTTCTCTTAACATTATAATAGAGCAGCCTGTTTTCTCATCTATTGTCCCTTGTCCCACGATAAGCCTACATGTCATTTACCCAATTCTTGAGATATCCTCCCCATTAGTTACGTTTCTCTTTCTCATACCCACTCTGCACCTTCCCATTGCTCTCTATGTGATATTCCTTTTTTTTTTCAAAATTCTTCATCAACTGTTATATATTTTGCTGACACATAACACCAGTAGAACGTGGGGCCTTAAGATAAGGGCATTTCATTTTACAAGAAGATTGAAGGGGAGGGGGGTGTCATTAAAGGAGTTTTTCTATTTCCTGAAGATAATCGCGCTAATTTCTTCTGCTTGTGTAACTGTGGGTCCAGCTCAGTGTCCACCTGTACTGTCTGCAGCATATCTATGCATCGATAGATAACTTCTACAATTTGTGCATCCAAGTATATGTTCTAATCTAATGATAAGTACACGTCGTCCACTTGGTGTTTCCTATCTGAATTTTAGTTCATGCTTAATCTCTACTCTGGTGGAGTTAAGAGAAATTTCTAGGATTCATGATTTGACAAAAAAAAATCAGGTAGAAAAATGCTGCATATTCATTCTCAGTTTAATAGAGCTTCTGAATTTTCCTGTTACTATTGAGGGAACCTCCTCCCCAGCATCCAAGTTCACAACCTCAAGATCATCCTGAAAGAGAAATATGAAATGGCATGCTCCAGGTGGGTCAAATTACCACTACCGGCTCTATCACTATCTTCCTTCAAACTCGAGTAGAAAAATACTGTTTGTTATACAAGATATATATATATATATATATGTATATATATATATATACCTGTGAGGGAGAGGGAGGATACTAGGGATAATTGTGATGATGTAAAAAAACAAAAGACATCAATAAAAACATTTTTTTTGTAAAAACCAAAACCAAAACCCTTCAATGGAGAGTCCAGGACCCAGAGTCCGGCAAAATATAGCACTGTATTGAATATTTTTGCATTTTACATATCCCCAGCTCTTAGCACATTTACTGGCATACAGTAAGAGCTTAATTAATGGTTGTTGACTGAGTCCAAGAGTTACAAGAATTACAGTCCCCTTCCTGACCCCAGACCACTGATTCTGCATCCAACCTGGACTCCACCACTGAAGAAAGTAAACTTTGTGGAGAATTGCCACCATCGCCAACACTAACCACTAATTCAGAACTTCTTAATTTTTTTCTACTCACAACCCCTTTTTGCCTGAGAAATTTTTATGCCACCCCAGGTATATAGATATATAAAACAGGTATACAAATCAAACATTTACTGATAATAAATCATAAATAAATTTATTCTAAAATAATTCTTTGGTATACATTTTACCTTTTATTAAAGATGAAAGCAAATTTGCATACTTATGAGATGGATGTGCTTGTTTATTTTTATATAAAGAATTAAATCTTGGTGGAATATTTGATGCTGTAGGACATAAAGTATCTTCAAAGTTTTTTCTGAGTTGGTCAATATTTTGATTTTATAACATCATTTTGCAAAAATACATAGTACAAAATAGCAGAAGTATGTTTAGGGACATTTCAGAAACTGTTGGAAATTCTGTCCTAATCCTAAGCCAAAATTCATTTAACGATTTTGTATTTACAGTAAAAACACTGCGATTCATAACACACAATAGTCTTGAATCTGAGATGAGGTGTTTCTGGCAGCATTCTTTGGTGTTGCATGGTGTGACCACATGCACAGTGCAAAGTACACACGTTGTGTGTTCAGAACCAAGGCTGCAGTGAAGTTAAGCGGTGCAACACTGGGCAGGTGCAGCCAGAAACACCTCAGATTCTTTACACATTTTGTTTTGAATTAATTTTTTGGTCACTGAGTGTTCAGAAACCTTTTACTTTTGCCAAATTTTTTTGAAACCCCTACATTCACTTTCACGATCCTATGTGGTGTCATGACCCACAGTTTAAGAAGCACTAAGCTAATTGACTGTCACTGCAGACAGTTGATTAGCTCAGCACTTCTTTTCCTGCCACTGACAGGCAGGTAAACTGAAAAGCCCCTGGAAAAGCAATGCCTTCCAGACCACCAACCCTGTTTCCTGTTACTACTCAAGCCCCTGTACTGTCTAAACGGACTAGGCCACTCTTGTAGAGCTGTGACCTGTCTAGTATTTCTACAGGTGATGCTGCCCCTATTTCCTCAGCTGTGCCTGCCAAAGACCCAGAAATGAAAATCTTTGTCCTGAAAATTCTTGCCACTGCCAAATGGTACAGCATCAAAAATAATTTTTATTTTATCAATGATACTGGTAATATCATTATGATATCAAATGATATTAGAGAAGATGCATTACCACAGTGCCTTTTCACCTTCCTTAGGGCTGAAATCGCCTATGTCAGTTATAGTCCCCTATTTTATTGTTAGCTGCTTGATAGCAGGGACTGCCTTGCTGTTGTTGTTGTTATTGTTTGGTTGCTTGTTTCCCCAGCGCTTAGCAATAGCGCTTTGCACATAGTAAGCACTTAGCCATCTGTTCATTTAATAAATTCAATAAATAAACATTTATTTAGCACCTATTATGTGCTGGGCTCTGTGTTAAATGCTAGAGATACAAATAAACTAGCAAAAGGAAGCAGGGGGTGAAGGAAGTCTAAAAGCAGTCTAAAAGTATTCATTCATTCATTCATTCATTCATTCATTCATTCACTCTCCTCATTGCACTGATCCATGTAGCCAAACCTTATCATTTCTAAATTGACATTTCTCATATATGTCACCTTATCTCTTCACTCACACATCCACCATACTAATTTAGATACTCATGTCTTTAGCTTTAATTTGTCTCACAGCTCAAATCTTTCTGCTCTCTAATCCATCCTTCACACAACTGCCAAAATGATTTTTCTAAAGGGCAGTTCTGACTATGTCCAACATTACTCAATAAACCTTTTTGGCTCCCTATTACCTTTTGAATCAAATATGAATTATTTTTTTCTCACATTTAAAGCGCTTTAAAACTTGCTTCCTTCCTGTCTTTCCAGTCTTCTTACATATTACTTCCCTCCTCATGCTTTACTTTCCAGTCATACTGGCCTACTCCATGTTCCTTATATACTATGCTCCATCTTATGTCCCCATACTTTTGTACTAGCTGTCCCAGGTGCCTGCAATGCTTTCTCTGCTCACTCCTTCAAGAATACTAGGCCTCTTCTCATATCCTCTACTTGTTATTGCCTTCTCTCTTAAGGTTATCTTCCATTTACTGTGAATGTATTTTATATTGCATGTACATAGAGTATATGTTTATGTACATCTATCTCCCATTCAAATATAAACTCCTTGGGGGCATTAACTGTTTTTTGTTTTTTTCTTTGTGTCTCTAATGTTTATCACAATACCTGCCACACAGTAAGTATTTAATAAATATATACTGATTGATTAATATACGTGTGCTATCTCCCAAGAATATGAGTAAAGCATGATGTATTTTCCAAGATTTTAAACTACTCTCTTTGCTTCATAATTTCTTTTACATTTATATAGTGTTTTATCATTTACAAAGCACTTTCCCATCTATTATGTCCTTCGTAGAAAGGCAGGTAGATACAGCGTGCAGTGATAGATCTGGAATTGAGAAACCTATGTTTGAATACTGCTTCTGACAGTGAGACCATGGGCAAGTCATTTATGATCTCTGACCATCAGTTCCCTCATCTGTAAAATAGGGATTTGCAGAGGAGACATGAGGATCAAATGAGATCATGTATGAAAAGTTCTTTGCCAATTTTAAATCAGCTACTAGTAGTCATAGAAGAAGATACAAATACAGATGAGTATAATACAAAATATGACATGTAAATTCATTAGAAAGATGCAGTCAGGACTGTACTGCTGCCAAGTCATATAGGTTTGATTGTTAACTTTTCTATGTGAGTATTTATGCCTTGGAAATTGACAAATGTTATGAATTAGTACTTAAGACTTAACTTAGTGTTTTGTTGATTATTTAGACTCGAGAAAATTATGGAGAAAATGTTAATAATGGAGATTAAATTGAAAAATACATACACATGTGTTGTACATATATATGTATGCATATGCACATATATGTATATATACAGGTATATCTGGAATATACACTCACATATTTAGAATACATACACATGTATACATGCAATACATATACACATATATATATACATATAAAATATACATACACACATACTCATGCATACATATACAAATTATATATACATATATACTCATGTATGCATATATACATATAATACACATATATAGATATAGATAGCTCAATCTTTATATCTACAGCCAATAATTTAACATTAACCAGCATACCCCTTGGTATAGCACAGAGGTCTGTGTGAGATCTAAAGGAGATAATTATTCTCTTAGGAAAGGGAAGGAGAGAGACAAAGCTTTGGAAATACTATCCTATTTGACCTCACAAGAACGAGCCTAAGAAATAGGTGCTATTCTGATCCTGATTCTTCATTTTAAGGAAACAGAGAAAGACAGATTTTAGGTGACTTGCCCAGGATCACGTAGTAAGTAAGTCCCTGAGGCCAGATTTAAACTTCTATCATCCTGATTCGAACCAGGCACTCTAAGGAAAGATACCATGGAAGAATTGTACAGATGAGAACAGGAATGAAAGAAGGTGTTTTGGGAGTAGGGAACAGAAAACAATAACAACAACAACAATAACAAAACACTACACTCAGATGCACATCCATACTTGGGGAGAAAAAAATTTTGCATAATTTAACTGAATTTTAGAATATGTAAAAAAGAAAGTGAGAAGTGTAGAATAGTAGGGCAGTACAAAGCATGGTTGACTTTGAATGCCAAGGAAAAGAAGGAGGTTGTACCTTACTTGGGAGGAAATAGGGAGCCACTGAAAATTTTAGAGACAGAGTATGGCATGAGCAGATCTATGTACAAAACATTTAGGGTGTTACAAACCTATTGAAGTGTGACTTGTGATGACTAGAAGAACCAAACTATAGCTCTATTACAACTACATACTACAAACTACAGCTCCATTACAAATAATTGTCAGAAGTTTAGTGCTTGAGAAACTTGTTTTAATTATTTTAAGTCAGAGAAAGTCAATAAAACTGGTTTCTACTGTGGTGTAGATTTATTTTTCATTCATAAGATCTTAGGATTTAGAGTTTTAGGATTTAGAGTTAGAAGGGGCCTTTAAAGACTGTCTTTTCCAACCGTTTTTTTTTTAACAAAAGAGTTAAAGTCAGGATGAATAGTACTAATGATTTTGAATGGTCCTGAGTGGTTCTCTGAATTTGCCTTTCTTCTTTGCCAATTGGTAGGTTTTGAAAATATGATCCTTTAAACTTATAATAATATCCTTGGTTCTTTCTATACAACTAATGAAAATTAAAAGAATTACTTTCTAAGAAGCTTTAAAAAGCAAAACTGTGAAGATCTAATGGGTAGCTTTAAGACAGAACGCATGATTCTGACAGAATTTATTTAAAAGATTTCTTTTATTTTTAAGTTTAAGAAAAGATATTGGCGTATAAATGTAACCGCTTTGGACATTATTTAAATTGAATCCCTGAGTTCTATTCTACTTATCTGTACAACAAGTGTGAGAAAATGCATTTGTAACTGCAGCAATGAATCCTGGTCATTTCAGAGCTGTATAAAGAGATTTGCTAAGCACTTTAAATCCATTATCTCATTTGACCTTAACAACCTTAGGGAGAAGCTATTACAGGTGTTATTACCTCCATTTTATAGAAGAAGAAACTAAGCCAGAGGCATCAAGTGACCTACTCCTCCCCTCCCAAAGCATTCTCACAAAATTAGTTTATGTCAGATGCAGAATGAGAACCAAATATCTCCCCTGACTACAAGGGCAATGTTTTTTCTCCTATGCTCTTGCCTCCTTTCCCTTCTTTCTTTCTCTCTAACGTGTCATATTACTTATAAAGCACTATAAACTGATCAATTTAACTTATAAAAAAATTATGCTCAATTTTGAGAAAATAAATTAATGCCTCCAGTTGAATTTGGATTTCATATTGTATATTCTGGACTTCTCAGTATACAATCTATTTAAATTTACTGAAAAAATATGTGGCTGATGCTCAGGCTATGCTTTGAAAGTGTTTTGATGTTGTGATTTTATGTTAAGAATATTTAAATATGTATAATTGGATACAATTAGAATAAAGAGATACATTTAAAATAATGAGCTATTAAAAGCAAAGCACCTGGAAATATGTTTTACATGCATTTCGAGTGATATTTACTTGTGATTACATAGATGTTGCTTTCTACAAAAAAAAACCCCACAAAAACTGCTGTAAGAGAGCCACATCTTTTATCCTGGCTTATTTGACTGTCTCTCCTCTATTTTGTTTAGTAGGTGAGAATGAGTCAATGTGTTGCATGAGTTCAAAGTGAGGTTCAGATGGTCATTTATGTCTGAATCTCACTAAAAAATAGTTTGAGCATTAGTCTCATAGATCAGAGTTTTGACAATTTGGTTTTAGTTTGCTTTTTGGTTTTGATTTCTAATAGTAGGTATGATCTAGGAAGGATCTTTGCATTGCGCTCCCTTCTATTTCCCATGGCACTCAGTGTGGCGTTCTCTGTTTTTGTGTTCTCTGACTCAGTGATTGTCCACCGGGAAAGATTTGAGAATGATGGAAAGCTTAATTATAAATTGGAAATTTGGTGTTACTTATGCATCCATGCCATTTTGTTCCATTTTTCACAGCAATATGAGCTTTGATTGTAACTTTTAGACTGTCTAAGTATAGGAAAAGTTAAAGGGGAGGAGGAAGAATACTGATTCATTTTAATTGAATTGTTAATTTTAAAGAAAAATATGTCATTTGATCAATTCTGTGAGTTCATTTTTTTTCACAATAACTGATTGATTTTAGGCATTTGATTTTAACTTGTTTGTATTGCTACTTTTTTTTTGGAGGAGCGAGTGTATCTGTGAGTTTAATTTTAACCTAAAATCCTAGCGTTAGAGGTAGAAGAGAACTTGGAGATTATCTGCTTCAATTTTATAAATGAGGAAATTGAGGCTCAGGTAAGGGAAATAAGTTATCTAAGATTAGAAACTTAGTTTATGACAGAACTGGGTCTAAAACCAAAGTCTTCTAACTCCTAGTTTAGTGAACTTTTCATTAAATATTATCTATAAAATATTTTATTCTCAACCTCTGATTTACTTCTGTTTTTCTCAGTGTTTCCTAATTATTTTAGATTCAGATCAGCATAGAATACTTTGAGACCAATTTTCATGTGAAGGATGATATTTTCAAACCAAATAAATATGATCTGCAATTTAAAGAGGGTATTCAGTCATGGAAAAAAGAAGGGGAAGGGTCATACTTTGCAGAAAAATTATGGCAGTTCTTGTATCATCATAAAATGCTGAACTGAAAATTAAATGCATAGCTAAAAAAGGTCCTGGCTGTCATCTTATATTTTTGAGATGAAAATTCTTTGAAATTTCTATCTTAGTCTCTTTGAGAAATGAAGGCTGTGTATATCACACTTGACACCTGAGTTTGTGAAAGTAAGAATGTGATGACAGGATGCCATGTACCATTAAAACTGACATGCAGCCATGTTGATTTAGCAATTTCTAAATAATAATCAAGGAACTTATTATTTCCTAGGAAAGTCTTAAACTCTCATCTTCCCTTTAAATTCAAGCAATAAATATTCTTGTTCATAGAATAAAGGAAAAGTCTGTTTTCCATTATCCTACACTACCAATCAATTCTTTGTGTATTTAAAAGACATTAAGTTGATTTTATTTCTTTTAGCCGTGCTTTCAAAGTACATATTAGTTAGGGTCAGGTGGAATTATGGTAATCTCTACTGGCCTTAAAAGAAACTAGTAAATTTACCAAGTGTTGCTATAAGTTAATATTGACTGACCATTTCCCACTACTCCATTCTTCATAGCTCAAATCTACCTGTACTTCTTAAGGACTTTTGCAGCTTTGCTCATGCTGCATTTACATTATTCTCCCAGCCATAAAGTTTTACAATTCTTAACATTTCAATGTACTTTTGAGTTCTGTCTCATGTTTTCAAAAGTTCATTGCATTTTCATTAGGAAATCAAATTCCTCACATGACGTATTAAACAATGGCAGTCTAACTCATACAATTAGCTAAAACAAAATTGTCTCTACTTGGATTAGAGATAGATGCTGTTTAATTCAAGGGAAATTTCTCAACATCACAGAGCACTTTATAAAGTAAGTAATTTTCAGGGAGGCTAGGTGGCACAGTGCATAGAGCTCCAGTCTTGGAGTGAGGAGGACCTGAGTTTAAATCTGGCCTCAGACACTTGACACTTAACTATCTGTATGACCCTGGGTAAGTCACGTAACCCAAAAAGCAAGAATAAATAAACAAACAAACAAACAAACAAATAAATAAGTGAATAAGTAAATAAAATAAGTGATTTTGAAAAAAGGTCAAAAAGGTATAACAAAGAAATAGAAATTGTGCTTCTTTTGCCTTTTAGAACATTAATTTAAAAATATCAATTCATAAATATTTTATTTTCTGACATTGATTTTTTTTAGAATCATAATTACTGTCTTCCTCAATTTGTATTTCTTGGTTACCCATGGAGTAAAGAGAACAAGCTTATATAGAGCCTTACAGATGACCCTTGACCATGAAGAATAACACAGAAAGGACACATACATATGTTGCATGTACTCAGTTTTGAAAGAAAGCTTCCAGATACAGGGGAATCAGCCATTGTTCTAAATCACCTAAGCCATGATTTTTGTCAGTATTTTCCTGGTGGGATGCAGGTGATAATAGCAACTAAAAAAAAAAACCCAAATCAATTGCCATATATTTTCTAAATTATGTCTTATTTGAGACCTGTTTATGTCAGTATTCCCAGAGGAAGTATATCATATATCATATATTGTCTGACTTTGAAACTTTCCTCCATTTGACATTCCAAAAGCTACTTGTGATAAGGTGGTAAACTTGTGACCTCTAGTGTCCTAAGACATGTAAAAATCTGCCTAACTCACAGCTATCTGGTGACCCTCAACAACCTAGACTCCTTACACACTCTTTTCCAGTCTTCTTACAATTTATTATTCCCCCTACATACCCCACAATCCAATGACACTGGCCTCCTTGTTCTTTCTCAATTTACTCCATCTTTAAACTCCAGACACTTTTACTGGCTGTCTCTCATGAATGGAATATTTTCTCTCCTTATCTCTATCTCCCGGTTTTCTTGGCTTTCTTCAAGTCCCAGCTAAGACCCCACCGTTTATTAGAAGTCTTTCTCAATCCCTCTTAATTCTAGTCTCTTCCCTCTGTTAATTATTTCCTTTTTATCCTGTATGGAGTTTATTTGTATGTTGGTGCATGTTGTCTTCCCCATAAGGGTGGGAGCTTCTTGAGGTCAGGCACTGCCTTTGCCTTTCTTTGAATCTTCAATACTTAGCACAGTGACTGGCATATAGTAAGTGACTGACCAATTGTTTCCTACTTGACAATTTAGATACATATTAAAAATTATGAGGATCCCAGGAGAAAAGGCTCATTCTTCATTGCAAATTATAATGGAAAATTATAATGGAAAATAAATGAGTTGGATAATCTTTAACGTGTTATTATTACATCCAAAGCTAAAATCTGTGCTTCAAAACCAAACTTTTCTTTTAATGATTAGTATGTCTCTGAGAATATATCTGAATCTTTTTAGTGACAATATATCTGAGATGTATTTGAGCTATGTTATGATGATGTATTATTGAACTTCTGAATACCAAAAATCAGTGGACAGGTAGGAGCAATTAAAGAGAGAAGATCAATTAATTATATGATATTGGTCATGTTATTTAACTCTCTGGGCCTCTGTTTACTCATGCATAAAATAAGTGTACATACCAGTTGATAGCTAATGTTCTTTTTAATTCCAAATATCTCTAATCCTCAATTTTAAGACTATGAGTCAAAAATCAGATAAAAAATCCAAATTTTAACAAAAACAAAGTAAAACTAGGAAAATATTTTTTTTCTAAAAGTCTGCTGTTTAGTGACTAATTCTTTGCTTATTTTTGAAGTATACTTGTCCTAAGTAAATGAACACTCCTAAAAGAAAACTTAGCTTATTCTGGGAAACTTGGTTGTGCTCTTTTTATTGATTTTCATCCACTATAAAAAACTATCCAATTGGACTGCACCTAACATATGGAATAGGACATTAAATTTGAAACTGTAGCCTAGAGTGCATTAAGATATTTTCAAATGTAACTTATATTTGTTCTAAATAGGAAAAATGTAGATATTTATTGGGACATTCTTACATACCTCACCTAATGAAACATTATTTCAATCTCCTTTTCTCCTTTTCTGAATGTCCCTTTTTCTATGACTCACCTATTGTATTCCCTAGAAATTCAAACAATAAAATATAAAATTCCTTTGTATTTTGAACAAACTATTAACTTTTGTTTTTGTTTCAAGTTGAAATTCATTTTTAAAAAATGCCTAATTTCTTGTTTAGGAAAGTTCCTGTGTTAGATTTATTCAACGAATTAAAGGAAAAGAAAGGCTGATCTAAAATTTCAGGCAAGAGAAAAACCTGGAAATACTTGTATGGTCTGATGCTGAGTGAAATGAGCAGAACCAAAAGAACTTTGTACACAATAACAGCCACGTTGTGCGATGACTAATGTTAATAAACTTAACCCTTCTCAGCAATACAAGGATCTAAGACATCCCCAGAGGCCTCGAGGTGGAAAATGCTATACACATCCAAAGAAAGAACTATGGAAGTTGAATTGCTATCAATTTCTTTTCTCTTCTGTTGAGTTTTGGTTCCTCTTTCTAATGGTTCCTCCTGTTGGTTTTAATTTTTACTTACAACTTCACTAATGTGAAAATATGTTTAATAGGAATGTAAATGTATAGCCTACATGAGATTGTGTGCTGTCTTGGGGAAGGGGGTGGGGAGAAAATTTTTAAACTCAAAAGCATATGGAAGTGATTTTTGATAAATCAAAATAAATTAATAAAATTTAAAAACATAACATAAAATTTCAGGTAAGAACCAGATGTTACAGATTCTTCTAAATGTATATCTGGACACAGGTGGCAAGGTTCCTTTCAAGTTGTTCAATTCCATATAATGAATGGAGACAAAACAATCATAATCATTCAGAATTTGTTTTATATTGGGTTTTCAGTGCCTAGGCAAATGCCTGGGAGAAAGTAGATGCTTATCAAATCAAATTGTACTGAATAACTATAATCTCTTCTAGGGGTACCCAACCCTTCCCTCTTGTCAGGCCCAGGAGGCAGGTAGCATCAGCATAATTATCCTCATTTAACAGAAGGAAAAAACCAAAAACAAACAAACAAAAAAACAATAACAAAAAAAGAAAGAAAGAAAGGACAGAAAGACCTGAGGCTTAGAAAAGGAAAATCACTTGTCTAATGAGATGAAACACTGAACCAAACAAAAATATTGAGTCTAGATTTTGACTTTGTTAAAGAAAAAATATTAATTCTCTACTTTAGGTTTTAGGCACCAGTGTTTTATAAATATTTTTGATTAACTTACACTATTCTAAATCTAAGCATTTCTAGCTTAGAAATAGAAATGTCCAAACTAACAGTTTCGCCTCCCTCTATCAGAACAGGAAGAATCTCTCTGCCTAAGATAATTTGAGGTAATATTCATAGTAATTTCTAAAAAGGAAAAAGTCGTAATATATTAAAATACCACTTGAGGTTAACATTCTATTCCATGTAATAGAAAAATAATCATTAATCTCCTAAAGCTACTTGGTTCCTTTCTCTGTTACTCCCCACACTGACTGAAAAGTTTTCCTTCTGGTGATCCATATCTTAATTCTTTCTGAATGAAAAAGAGGACGCTTCACTTAGGTGAGTCATAGGTTCAATTGCTTCAGAGAATGGGAAAGGAAATGATCCTATGCAAGAGGTGCTTTTCTGTATTTTTTTTCAACTAAGAAGCACTTATTTTTTTCCTCCTTCCAATGTTCACCCACCCTCAAAGAAAAAAAAATCCCTGTAACAAGCATGCATAGTCAAGCAAATCAAGTTCCCATATTGGCTGTACACAAAAATATGCAGCTGCTTTTTTTTTTTTGGCTAGGCAATGGGGTTAAGTGACTTGCCCAGGGTCATATACAGCTAATGAATGTTATGTATCAAGGCTGGATTTGAACTCAGGTCTTCCTGACTTCAGAGCTGATGCTCTATCCACTGCATCACCTAGCTGCCCCCTAGGTTTTTTTGTTTTGTTTTGTTTGTTTGTTTGTTTTTTTAATGTTTAGTCCATCATCTCTCTGTTAGAAGGGAAGTAACATTCTTCATTATTGGTTCTCTGGTTGCATTTCTTTTTTGTCCTAAATTTTGATACAGTCTTTAAAACATTTTCTTTAGGCCTTAGTTCCAACTAGTACACGAAATGCTCATTCTGCAAAGTTTTGATTTAATATAATGATTCCCCCCAAACTGGGAACAGGAGATATTTTCACTTAACAGAATTCCAGAATTTCACACATTAATAATATCACTGTTCTAAAGATAAATATCCTAACCTTCAGGTTGCTTTTCCATATGATTTTGGAAATATAGTTGGTAAGCAGCAGTTTTACTCAGCAGATCTTTTCAAAAAATTCAATAAAATCTACTTTTATATTGTATGGTGATATGAATGTAATCCTGATTCCTTAAAAAGTATGTCAGCAAACAATCTCTTCCACTTCCAACCAAGCTGGAGAAAAAAAATCTGAATATATCCCTGACATCAGATTATGAGTCTATTCTCACATAAACAGTATTAACCAATGTGGAGAAATTCATTACCAGAAGGCTGAATTCTTTTGGCTGTGGCAGCCAATGAAAAACAAGTGATCCTTGGTATTGAGTGACTATCTTCCTTGTCCAAAATTATAATTGTGCAATAACAGAAAAGGATACAGAGGGTGCTAAAAGTCATGCAGTTTGCAGATTGCTTTAAATGTTAATTTAACTGTTGAAACTCATAGAATCTTTGGTTGTTGAGTGCATGTGTGTCTGTGTGTCTGTGAAAAAGAGAGACAGAAAGAAAGAGAGAGAGAAAGAGAGAGAGAGAGATGGATGGTCAGACCTGCTCTTTAGGAAGATAGCTCAGTAGCTAACTTTAATAGTTGAGTGGATGATGGACTAGAATGGGGAAGAACATGTGGCAGGGTGATCAAGCAGCAGGCTATTTCAATAGGCCAGGCTGTCAATATTGAAGGACTGCCCTAGGATGGTAGTGATCCTCAAAAAAAAAAATACACTCTATCTCTATGATCTGGGCATTTTCTCTTGCTGTCCCTCTTTCCTGGATTGTTCACCTTCCTCATCTTCACTTCCTGGCTCCCCTGACTTTCTTCAAATTCCAACTAAAGTCTCATTTTCTACAGGAAGCCCTTTCTAATGCCCTGTTAATTCTAGTGTCTTTTTTCTGTTGGTTATTTCCTGCTTATTCTGCATGTAGGTTGTTTGTACATATTTATTTGCATGTTGTCTCCACCATAAAATTGTGGTCTCCACAAGGCCAGAGACTATCTTTTGACACTATATCCTCTTTTACCCCCGGCTCACATAATGAGGTAGCCCTTCTTCTAGCCAAGTGCACAAGTTATCCCATTCCATCCAATATTCTTTGGCAGGTTGACTCTGGAATCAAGGATGATCACTATGTTCCTTGTCCTTATAGTGCTACAATTGTGTTAATTGTTCTTTTGTTCATTTCAGTCTTATTAGGTTTTCAAGGTCTTCAGATTTGTTCATTTTTATAATATTGATGTTATACATTGTTCTTCTGGTTTTGTTTGCATCACTGAATTAGTTAATAAAAGTCTTTCCATTTCTCTGAAATCATAGTACCTCCTTTCTAACACCATAGTAATATTCTATAATATTCAGATATCCCAATTTATTCAAAATATGACTATTAGTTTAGTTTCCAATATTTGCCACTATCAGAAAGAGCTGCTATAAATATTTTAGTACATTTTGTACATATTTGTGCTTATAAGATCTTTTCCTAAGTCTTTGATCTCTTTTTGGCATTAACTTACTGGTTAGTAAAATTGGGTCAAAGGGCGTGAACTTACTAATTTTAGTAAAGCTATCATTCACAGAAGAGGTATATGTATAGTTCTCTCTATTTCATTCAATACTTGTCATAGGTTTATTACATCTAATTTTTCTAAAATTCTATTGAAGTCCTTAATTATTTCTTTTGTTGTTGTTCTTAGATTGAAAAGACTGGAAGTTTCAGAACAGTTGTTTACCTACATAGGGAGAAGGAATTTCCTCACCTGAGCATCCCTACACAGATGAAATCAGAAGTCTGATCTCTTCACATTTCCTACCCTCCCTACTTCAGAAAGAAGGGGGGGGAAGGGAAGGAAGGAAGGAAGGAAGGAAGGAAGGAAGAAGAAGGAAGGAAGGAAGGAAGGAATGAAGGAAGGAAGGAAGGAAGGAAGGAGGGAGGGAGGGAGGGGGAGGGAGGAAGGAAGGAAGGAAGGAAGGAATGAAGGAAGGAAGGAAGGAAGGAAAGGAAGGAAGGAAGGAAGGAAGGAAGGAGGGAGGGAGGAGGAAGGAAGGAGGAGGGAAGGAAGGAAGGAAGGAAGAAAAGAGGGAGGGAAGAACAGAAGCCATTTACAGAGGCAATATGGTATAGTAAAGAGAAATCTGACCTTGGAGTCAGAAATACTTGGATTTCTAATGTGTGACTATAGGCAAGTCACTTACTCTCTTAGTGACCCAGGCAACGCTTAGATGGACTTAGGTTCATCACACCAGAGGAGGGAACTTCTTTGCTGGAAATTTCCCACACAGATGTAATTATACCAAACCAAACCAAAGAAAAAAATAGGAAAAAAAATTAAATTAATTTTTATGCAAACATTTTCTTTCTTTGATGTCTACTATTCTACTATCTGTTTATATCACCACCATTAAGATTTTTTAATTGTCTGCTTCGATATTTTTTCTCAATGCTTCCTCTTAGCTCGAAGGTGACATAGATCACATAGTAGCAGATTGTAATAAACTGGAAAAAATTTGAGTATTGGTCTGGTGACAGATCAAAGGTCAAAAACACTAGCTCAATTAAATTTGTTCCCATTACAGGTTAGCCACAGAGTGATGAGTCATTTACTAAGGAGTAAATCTTCATTGGAAGAAGGAATTTGCACAAAAGGAAATTACATATCCTAGGAGTAGGATCCTGAATATTCAGTGAACTTCATTATTCTCCAAAATGATTTTGTTCAGCAATGACCACATTGTCTTTATTGGGGCAGGGGATGGGGGGGCAGTGCATTAAGAATCACAAATCTTGTATCTCTCTGCTCTCCATATTCTATTTCATGTGGACTTTACCCTCTGTGCACATGAAATATATTCAGCTTTGACTGGGATTCTATAGTGTAGGTAACTAGCCACACTAACTTCTATCCAAAAAGCAACCATGAACACAAAGTACAGAGAAGCAACAGTATACAGCAATCAGCCTTTACAACAAACAAAAACCAGCAAGCAGCATTGTTTTCCATTCTATACTATGGAAAGCTTATTGTGTCATCTAAGGGATGCAGGAGCCCTTGGTTTGTTTCTCTTCTGTGTTCAGGAAAATTCATTTTTAATGTAGATTCTCCACATAGCTTATGTTAAGGTGATTTTGTCTCCATATATATGTGACAATATGGCTCAGACAGAAACTTTCTTGTACATTTATATTTTACTTGCAGTTTCTCTTTTTTTTTTCCCCTTTCTGAAATAGATTCAATTATGGACAACCAATCCATTTTAAACTGAGATAACAGAGATTCAGAATGATGAGAACTAGAGTTATAATGAGGACTCCTCAAGTAACTAGGTCATTTTCTTTTCTTTAAGAACACACACATAGCTCAGGAAAGGGAGAGATTATTATTTATCATCTTTTAGAAGACAAAAAGTAATGATTCATGAGCTTGTTCTGGAACATCTTGTCTTCTCTGTAATTGCTTGTTCAGTTCATTAGATACTTTGCATGCATGATTTCTTTCAATTGTTATATCGAAATGAAGTACTAAGAGGTGTATCCATTGCATTCAAGACTATATAAACCATTTTTAATTGCAATAAGAAAGAACCAAATAGGAAGAATGTGTGGCAGAAGTTTTACTTGGAATTGCATTTCCCCCTTACATGAGAAGGGTTTATGCCAGGATTCTGTGGGTGTGGTGATCATCACTATCAATTATATGGCCATGAGAAGTCTCCAGGTTTATCTGTGTCTTTCTAAACACTTAGTTATGGAACAGCCATGTAATCTTTAATCACAACAGCAATTATCAGCCTTAAACAAATGAAGCAAATATTTATATTCTTTCTAGAGAGGATAGGGCATCAATATTTCACAATAATTCACAATAAATTGTGAAGGTTTCTGGTGTGTAGTTAAATTGTACATAAGTAGTTTTCCCCTCTAATCTTAACAACAGCAGTTTCTCAGTGCCTATCTGAAACATTGAAAAGAATTCAGGAGAAAAGTTATTTGCTTCACTTGTGTAAATATCTAAAGTGCTTAAAGAAAGTACCTAAAGGAAACTAATATAAATCAGTTCAATGAGCACTGCATAGGTTTATCAGATTCAACTGAAAACATTGTGCTATAATAGTAGCAATAGTGTAATGCTGAACATTCTCATAATTGATGCTTATTAAGTAATACCATACGCTTTCTAAACTGTTTAGCATTTGTCATGTAATAAGCCTTAGGCTTATCATGTAATAAGAGTCTTAACAGATTTGAATGGCCTTGGAGAGAATACTCTTCAAGATTAGTGGAACCTAAAGTTTCTAAATGAAAGAAGTTTCCATAATAGCTTATTTCATTCATTTGGATTGATTGCTTTTTATTTGTTTTGCTCTTGTTGCACTTATTAAATCTTGATACATCTCTCCAAAAGGGAATGAAATGCATTACTGGTGAATTAGAAGGTACCTGTAAAGCAATGGTTATTTCATCAAACAATCAATCAACAGGTATTTATAAAGCTTCTGCTACTGTGTTCCAGGTACTGTGCTATGCACTGGAGTTATACGTTTAAAAATGAAACAATCCCTTCTTGCAAGAGGTTTGCACATATAAAATACATGTAGCATAAATGTTAAGTGAAAAAATAGAACCACATGCAAAGTAATTGAATTCAAACAATTTCGGGTGGAGAACACGAGGAGTTAGGGGATCAGGAAAGATTTCATTCCTATTTACTTAAGATCGTATTTCAGTAGCACCTTAAAGGAAAAGAGGAATTCTATGAGATGAAGGTAAGAAAGGCATACATTCCAGGCACGTGAGGCAATCAGTGCTAAGGCATGTGGTGACATGTATGAGGACATGCCAATCTCTGCAATTGCACTGATTGCCAATATGCCTAGAGTGGCCAGAGGGCAGGACAGGGATCAACATCTAAATAGGATGGAAAGATAGGTTAGGGACAGATTGTACAGGACTTCATAAGCTAAACAGAGTTTATATTTTATTTTGGAAGCAATGGAAAGCCCCTGGACTTGATTAAATAGGTCTTAGTCAGATTTTAGCTTCAGGGAATTTGCTTTGATCTTATTATGTAGGACAGAATGGGGAGGTAAGAGATTTGACATAAGAGACCAGTTAGTTGTTGATGTTGAGTTGTTTCAGTTGTGACTGACTCTTTGTGACCCCTTTTGGGATTCTCTTGGCAAAGGCACTGGAGTGGTTTGTTATTTCCTTCTCCAGTTTATTTTACAGATGAGGAAACTGAGGCAAACAAGGTTAAGTGACTTACCCAGGGTCACATAGCTAGTATGTTTCTGAGAATAAATTTTCACTCAGAAAGATGAGTCTTCCTTACTTTAGGCCCAGCTCCCTATCTATTGTGCCACAAAACTTCCCTGACCAGTTAGGAAGCTGTTGTAATTATTTAAGCCAGATTGTGATTGACTAACAATTTAAGTGAAAGGTGATAAGCACTTGAACTAAGGATGGGAACTGTGAGTGGAGAAAAGAGGACTTTTTGTAGAAGCATAAATAATAAGATTTTGCAACTGATTAGTATGTGGAGTGAGAGAGTAAAGACTCCAGGAAAAGGCCAAGAATATGATCCCAGAATGACAGAAATAGGGAAGTTTGGAAGAAGGGGAAGTTTTGGGGGAGGGTGAGATATGAGTTCAGATTGGGATATGTTGAATTTGAGACACATGGTAATGCAGAATTAAATTGAAAAGAATTCAAAAATTAGAACTGAATATATGCATCGTGAATTATCATCATGGAGATGATAATTAAACTTGTAATAATGTTACCAAGAGAGTGACTGTAGAGGAAGAGGAGAAGACAGGCTAGGATGGAACCACATGGAATACAGTTGAAGGTATGATATGGATGATAAGCCAACAAAGGAGACGGAGGAGTGGACTGATTCACAGAAGGAGAAATAAGAGAGATTGTCATAAAAACCCAGAGAAGAGATATTTTCTAGAAAGAGAGAGGTCATTTGCAGAGTCAGATGAGACAGAGGTCAGAAGGATGAGGAATGAGAAAAGACCACTGGATTTGGTAATTAAGAGATTAGTGGTAATTTTGAAGAGGGCAATTGAGTAGGAAGGCAGAAGGCAGGGAGCCAGATTTTGATTGACATTGCAGCTATGAGGTGGAAAATCTCTGTACTTTATATTTTCATATCGTCAAAATAAACAAATAATTTAGTGGTTTAGAAAAGTAATAAAGCACATTATTTCCCCTTGCATTAAACATAACACAGCATAAATGCTATTTGCTGCTCCCTGTGGTGCACATACAAAATGAAATTACTGTAATGGGTTTTGCTGTTTCAGTTGGTAAACGGAAGTTGTGTGCTGTGTGTGTTCTAGGGAAATTCTACATTCAAATTCCTGCTGTGCCTCACTCTGTAGATATTTAGCACATATGGTTGTTGTATATGGTAATACTTTCATGTTGATTTACTTTAAAGAAATATCATAAGAAAGTAACAAGATTTTTATCTATCATTTTATAAGGAAGTAATAGCAAATAAAAAAGTTCAGATTAAAAGGCATTCAGATTTTGATTCTAAGGTTTATTCTTGGGGGAAATTGTAGAGTCTCTAAAGAGAATCGATACAAATTAGATTGCCTATCATCCTTCTAGGATGATTTGTCTATAATCCTATTAAAATTACGGCATGCATTGGATGACCTTTTAAGGTTTCTTCCAGACCCGTGGGCCTATGATTCTATAATTCTCACATCATGGTAACATACAACTGAACATAATTTATCATGATTAAAGTAAATTTCATATGCTTAAATTTTAGTTGCTTCTTTCTGATTTGGGTAGAAAAAGCTGCTTTGGAGTATCAGTGATTGATACTGCAAAAAGTATTTAATAGTAACAATGAGAACGGTTCTCAGTGTTGGAAATTAACCATACGAAAGTTAAGACTTTTCATTCTCTGTCAGACATCGAATTATCCTATTTACTGGTATAAATTCCTCATTGTTCAATTTGTTATTCCTCTGGACTTGTTCCATCTTAGTTCATATGCAGTCTTAAAAGAAACATGTCATCGTGTTGATTGCATGATTATCTTTATGTCCATTGACTAAGGCCATAATTGTATGGTATGTGCATAATATGACACAGCAAAAGAATAAAGTCATAGAAGTTTAGAGTTAGGAGGAGTCTTAGAAATAATTAACTTCAATCCTCTCATTTTATCCATTTTACCATTTCCTGAATAAGAATTTATGAGGGTAAGTCCATTAAATTCAGGCTTTATACCCATTACTTTCTTGGGTTTCTTACAAAATGAAATTTTATCCCATTATCTTTTCTTGCTGGAATTTTTTCCAAGTAAATATCCATTGTAGATACCACTGTGTGGGGGCCAAACTACTGGGCAGTGACAAAGGCAACCACCCCTGATGATGCCTCATCTTTTAGGTTTGCTCTAAAGCAACAAATGTTCAGTCCTCAGGCAGTCTCAAGGGCACCTGCAAGTAGCTCCAACAGTCTCCTTACATGTTTTCTGCCTGCAGCAATAGATGTGTTTATTACCTTCCTTAACTTCAGACTAGCTTTGAAAGCAGATGGGACAAACTTAGGAGAGACCAGGGCTTTGATGAAAGTAAAAAGTTTAGCATTGACTGGAACTTAAATAAGAAAAAAAACCAACAGTATTTTTACTACCACTAACAACTCTAATCCTTTTTTCCAACTCTCTCTATACTGTCTTAACTGACACTTTGGCTTTGAGGAGAGTAGGTAAAAGGGAGGAGGGAAAATTATAAAATTGTGAAATTTTAAATTAAAATTTAAAAGTTTCTCTAGAGTAAAAAAAGAAAGAACCTAATCTAAGTAAAGGAGTAAGAAAAGGAGTTAGAAGAGTTTGGGGAGGAGGAACTAACCAGTTTGGAAGTATTTGCAGCTCATTTTTAGAATTTAGTTAGTAGACTGGTAGTTATCAAAGGACAAAATGCTTTATGGATCAAGCTTTTATTTAGACACATGTAAAGTAATAATTAATGAAGAATCCAGTTAGAAATATCAAGGTCCAGTCTGTGGCAAAGGAGAAACGAGATAGGGTGTGTATTCATTTCTATTTCTGGAAGCCTAGGCACATATCAGGAGGCGCTAGGTGCTGAGGCCTATTTAGGGCAAGCAGGAAATCTAGTGTTGGTGTCTGGCTGTCCTGGGTGTAAGAAAGGTCAGGAAAGAGCTTTTCTGTGGCTTTATACCTTGCCTTTTAAGTCAAAAGTCAAGTCCTGGTGGTTTTAATACTTTCATGTAAGGAATTTCTACCAAGAAGTCTGATGTCTGGATAAGTAACTACATTACTTAGTTTTCTATTTCAGGTAGGCCTCAGCCATACTTCATCTCACTTCCTAATTCCATGCAGTCTTCTCCACAGCCTCCTCAAAAGCATCCCTTAAGGGTAACCTTCCCCCAAGCAATCATGGAATCTCAATCAAGTCATTTCTGCTATTGTTCCTGGGATGAGTCAGTCAGTCTACTCCCCAGAGCCCCAGTCACCGTCACAGTAACTTTTAGAACCAAAGTGCTCCAGACACTATTATGAATTATCATCATGTATTAGAAAATAAACTGCTTGATGTCAGACATATTTTTTTTAATTTGTTTTTATTTTGCAACCACAGGTCACAGCACAAAGCTTGGTAGATACTAAATGCTTTATAAATGGCTTTCTTCATTCATTTAGGGACTCTCCATTTTATAGTATATGTATGTTTTGATATCTATGTGACTCAATACAAGACTCCAAAATGCTTTAAAAATGAAACAAATGTGTTGGGGGGGTTCATAAAATCATAGAATGTTGGAGTTAGATGAAACATTAGAAATCATCATGATAAATAAACACTTTCAATTTTTAAAGTCATGCCAGCCCTCCTGATTACATTGATATTGTTTTCTCCTAGGAAACAATATTTATTCGTGTTATCCAGGAAGTCTCCAAAAAATTGCAATCTCCTTCCATGCCAACTCTATGATTTCCTTCTTTCACCAGAAATCAAAGTGGTTTCTCTAGATATTCCTTTTTCTTTTAGCACCCTTGTAGAATAATGATTTCTATTGGATTCCCTAGTTAGCCTTTAAACTTCTTGAGAGCAGGTCTTGTGTTGTACCTGCTTTTGTATCCCAAGCTTACCTTAAGTAGCATTTTATTGAAATAAGAAGTTGAATGGTAAGACAGGCAAATCATGCTTCCTTCCCCACCCCCATAACCACCTCCCAGCATCTCGGACTTGGTATCTATTTGGCTAATGATGAAGACACTGTCTAGTGTAATAATGTAAATGCTATAGAACTCTGTGCCTAAATTACAGAAAGAAAGAAACAAAAGAAAGAAAAAGAGGAAGAGAAAGAAAGAAGAGAATGAAGGAAGCACTGTAACACTGCTGCAAAAATACTAAGAAAAAATACTAAAGAAAAATCAAATTTTAAAAATTAGATCTAAGGAGGAAATTCCAGAAGCCCCCAGCTTCAGATTCAGGAAATCAACCCCTTGAGCAAGTCTAATCATGTCATCCCTACTCAATAAACTGCAGTGGCTCTCTATCACCTCCAAAATCAAATACAGATCCCCTCTACATTTATATTTATATAGAATAATCCCCTCTATATTTCTAGTTTCTTAGACATTGCTCCCTGCTACATGTTTTTTGATCCAATGATAATGGCCTCCTGATTGTTCTGGGAACCATCTCGCTTCTGACTCCAGGCATTTTCTTTGTCTGTCTCCCATTCCTGGAACGTTATCCCTCTTCATCTTCACCTACTGGCTCTCCTAGCTTTCTTCAAATACCAATTGATATCCCATCTTCTACAGGAAGTCTTTCCCAAACTCTCTTAATTCAAGTGCATTCTCTCTCTTAATTATTTCCCATTTTGTTTTTGTATGTAGCTTGTTTGCACATATTTATTTGCTTGATTTCTCCCCCATTAGATTGTGAGCTCCTTGAGGGTGGGGACTATCTTTTTTTCTCACACATTCCTGGCACAGCAGGCACTTAATAAATGTCTATTGACTAACTGATGGACTGAAGAACAAGTCAGGAGCCTAAGCCAGTACAGTAGAGATTAAGGACTAGCCTCATAGCCCAGCTTATTAGAGCACATCCCAGGGAGTTTGTAACCATTGTGAGTAATAGTATTTACCTAGCATTTTCCACATGCAAGGGAGGGCTCAGGGTCATACCAGACTTTTCACTGAAAGAAGGAGGTTTTCAGTGTTTCTGATTCCTTTGTTGGAAGAAAAAAGATCTGGGCTTCCTCCCAGTACTGCTATTGCAGATTCTGATGAAAACTCAAATGATTTCTGAGGGAAAACTTGGAGATATTGTTCCAATCACTTCTCTCTACCTAGGTAGGGGTGGTAGCCTCCCAGCAGCACCTCCTCTAGGTTTATAGAATCACTTGTATTGCCAATGCTACCTTTGGCATCCTCAATTTCAAATGGCCTCTATTTAAATATGTAAAGATGCTTCTAGCTCACATGCCTCACTCTCCCACTGGGTTATACCTTGATACTATGGTTGACCAGATCCACAATGGGACTATTGCATTGTTGGTGGCATTGTGAACTGATCCAACCATTCTGGAGAACAATTTGGAACTATGTCCAAACGGCTATAAAACTATGCATACCCTTTGATCCAGTAATACCCTCACTAGGTCGTATCCCAAAGATATGATTTTAAAAAAAAGGGAAAACAACCCACATATACAAAAATATAGCAGCTCTTGTTGTGGTAGCAGAGAATTGAAAATTGGGGGATGCCTATCATTTGAGGAATGGCTGAATAAGTTGCAGTATATGAATGTCATGGAATGTTTTCATTCTATAAGAAATGATGAGCAGGCAGATTTCAGAAAATCCTGGAAAGCCTTATATGTTACTGATGCTGAGTAAAGTAAAAAGAAACAGAATATAATACACAATAATAACATTATATGATGATCAACTATGAGAGCTCTTCTCAGCAAAACAATGATCCAAGACAATTACAAAAGACTTATGATGGAAAATGTTAACCATATCCAGAGAAAGAAATATGTAGTCTGAATACAAATCAAAGCACATTTGTAACTTTTTTTCTTTCTTCTGGGTTTTCCCTTTTGTTCTGATTCTTCTTCCACAGCATGACTAATGTGGAAATATGTTTAATATGATTGTACATATATAGCCTATATCAGATTGCTTGATGTTTTGGGGAGGTGGAAGTGGAAGGAGGGAAGGAAGGAGAAAAATTTGGAACTCAAAACCTTATAAAAAAATGGATGTTGGGGACATCTAAGTGGTACAGTGAATAGAGCACCAGCCCTGAACTCAGGAGAACCTGAGTTCAAATCTGGCCTTATTCCAAACACTTGACGCTTACTAGCTGTGTGACCCTGGGCAAGTCACTTAACCCCAATTGCCTAAAATAACCATACTATAATGGTAATGAAATATTTTAATATAATTTTTATTTTATTTTAAACTTAAATGCAAAATGGGAAAAGGGAGAAAAAAACCCCAAAACGTTGCCATGTACACAGCAGACCATGAGAGAGGACTCAATATAAAGCAATAAATTTCCATTTCAAGAAAACCTATATAATAGATACTACATATTATTTCCAAAGATGGCCAGCTTTTCTTTGCTTCCTTGTTGTTTTTCTTTTGTCCTTTTCTGTGCACTTTTTACTTTATTTATTTTCCCCTCCCTCCCTTCTCCTCCCTTAAGAAAGCTACAGTTAAGTGTGGATATGCATACACACATATACACACACATATAAATATATATAATATGTGTATATTTATATATATACACATATATGATGTGTATATATGTATGTATATATACACATAAACATATATATCTACAAACATACACATATACACTCATACACAGATATGTAAGACCATATTATGCTTTTTCCACCCGTCATGTTTCACTGAGAGTTGATAGCATCTTCCTTTGTAGGTCCAAGTCTTTCCACATTTTTCCAAATCAACCAGCTCATCATTTTCTACACCATAGCAGTATTCCAACCTAATCACAATCTGTCTAAGATATTGTCTATGAAAGTTTGGGTTTTTTCCTAATTTTCTTCATTCCTTCTATTCTTGGCTACACAGGTTTTATTTGTACAAGAAAGATTTAAATTTAAAATAATAGAAATTATCCATTTTACACTTCAACAACGCTCTCCCTTATTATGTAGTTTAAAATCTGATACTGCTGAATCTATTTCCTTTATGTCTTTTTTCCTGGCTTCTTTGAAGTTCCTGACTTTTTGCTGCCAAATGAAATTTGTTATTGTTATTATTTTTAACTCAGTAAAATATTTTTTGGTAATTTAATTGGGATTACATTGAATAACTAGATTTAGGTAAAATTGTCATTTTAAAAATTACATTAGCTTTACCTACCTATGAACAATAAATATTACTTCATTTATTTAGATTTGAGTTTATTTGTATAAAAATTTTTTTTATGTTTATGTTAATATAATTCCTGTATCTGTTTTGGCAGGTACATGCTGAAGTATTTTAAACTGTCTAGGTATTTTAAGTAGTCTAAAGATATATTGAATAATATTGCTGATGCATATTGTAGTTTATTTTTCATTTTTGTTCAAATCTATTTTAACTTTAACTTTATCTGAGATCATGATTACTATCCTTGCTTTTGTTACATGATAAATTCTACTCCTACCCTTTATTCTAGTCCTGTGTGTATCTTTCATATTTTTGTTTCCTGAAGCAACATAATGTTGAATTTGAATTTGTAATCTTCTATATCCATTTCCATTTTATGGGTAAATTTGTCCCATTCACATTCTAAGCTACAACTTCTTGTTGTGTATTTTCCTCCTTTCATTTTTTCCTCACTATCCTTCTTACCCTATTTATCCTACCTTTACTTCAACCCACAACTTTACTGCTTTACTTCTGCCCACTACCTTGATTCCTATTCTTTAACCCAGCCACCCCTCTAAAAGTCCTTCCTTTATCTTCTCCCCCCACCATAAGGTGGCACTAGTATTTGGGGGATCAGGCAATGCTTCCTGTAGCAGGTAGGATACTAGCTGAGACCTAATGGAAGCCAGGGGATAGAGTTGAGGAGGGAGAGCATTCTGCAAATGGGGGACAGACAGTGAATATGCCAGGAGTCAGGAAATGGAGAGCAGCTGGATCACAGAGTATGTGTTGGAGTATAAGATATAAGAAGGCTTGACTGCAAGATGGGGCTTAGGGGGAAGATTATGAAGGACTTTGACCACCCAACAGAGGATTATTATCTTTGTTCTTGGAAGTGATATTTGTTTCACTGGAGTTTATTGAGTGTGTGTGTATGTATGTGTGTGAGTCTGGGGAGGGGGGTGTGACATGGTCAAACCTGAACTTGATGAATGTCAATTAGACAGCTGAGTGGAGAATGGTCTAGAGTGGAAGAAACTTGAGACAATGTGACCAACTAGCAGGCTATTCTTTTGCTTTTTTTGCAATGAGAAACAGGAGCAGACCCAGGTTAATGACAGGCCTGGAGATAATTCCATATCATATTCAATAGGTGGAGCAGTGGATAGAGTGTCAGACCTGAAGTCAGGAGGACCTGAGTTCAAATTTAGCCTCAGACACTGACTAGCTGTGTGATGCTGGGCAAATTACATAACCTTGCTTGCCTCAGTTCTTCATCCTTAAAATGATCTGGAGAAGGAAATGGCAAACCACTCTTAAAGGGGTCATGAGTCACACACAACTGATCAAAAAAATGGTAGAAGGAACTGATGAACATTAGCATGGAAAAGTGAAGACCTAGTGGGGACATTGTTGTTCTTAAGTTGTTTCAGTCATGTCTGACTCTTTATGACCTCATCTGGGGTTTTCTTGGAAAAGATATTAGAGTGGTTTGCCATTTCTTTCTCTAGTTCATTTTACCAATGAGGAAGGAAACTGAGGGAAACAGGGTTAAGTGACTTGCTCAGGATCCCACAGTTGGTAGGTGTCTGAGGCCAGATTTAACCTCAGAAAATGAGTTTTCCTAACTCCAGGCCTGGCATTTTATCTATTAAGCTATGTAACTGCACCTCTGGAAGGGACACATTAAATCTGTTCAAGTATATGAAAAGCTAATATGTACCAGAAGAATTATTCTGTTTGGCTTGAGGGTAGAACAAGCAGTAGAAATTACAGAAAGGTCAATTTAGGGAGCAGGCTAAGGTAGATAAGCATGAAGGAATGATAGCCTAGGGTTCAGATTCACTAGAATGTGCATACTTAAAAGGAGAGAAGTATGCTTAACTACCCAGCAGCCAGTCCAAATAGGATCTCAGTAGTTAGAGAGAGGTCTGTGGAGGAAGGCATAGTTGTTTGGGGTCCTCCCTTGAGGTTCACCTTCCTGGTCAAGTTCTGTCTATTGAAACCCAGGGTGGCCTGCCAGTCCAGTCAGGAAGTGTTATGTGTGTGTGTGCCTATGTGGGTGTGTGGGAGATAGCATGCATGTGTGCATGCATTTACCTTGCTTGTTCTGGAAAAGGTCCTGGGGCAGGAGATGGAAGAGGTCTTACCCCAAGAAGGTAACCTAGTACTAGAGATGATCTGGACAGAGCCCCTTTGAAATGGGAGGAATGTAGCAACACCAAATTTGTGGAACTGGCAATGAAACTTGAGGTAGAGCCTGCTGTGCTTGATATGTTTCAAATATACTAGAGAGCAGCAAACAAAATTCTACCAGAGGTTATGAGGAAAAAGGTAATTGCTGATTGATGAAAAAGGAGACTTGTTGTAGAGGGTGTTATTTGTGAAAAGATGAAGGAACTCATGGAGGAACTGACATTTAAAAATAAAGAAAAAACCAACCACGTCCTTCTAATTCAGTGAATTTGAATTCTTGAAGAAAGAGAGGGAGTAGGATCATAAGAAGGAATTAACCAGAAGTGGAGAGAAAGGCAAAGTGATATCTTTGAGGGAAAAGCCAGGATTTGGTTTGTCCCAAAATGTAAAAAAAAAAAATTGGAAGAGAAGGAAAATGAAGATGTAAGAGAATTTTATAGAACATTTTAGAAGGTGCAGGAAAAGGCAAGTTAGAGGAAGTTAGTGGATTGGGAGATGTAGGGTTGAGCCAAGTGGAGATTAGAGTATAAAAGGAAGTAGATAAAGAACAGGACACGCTTTAAAGGATGTAGTCATAAGGCAAAAATTACTAAATGGGCAGAAGTTTAAAGAGCACACTGACCCTAAAGTTATAATTATATCTATGTGTTAAGGAAGGTTAGTATGGCAGTAGTATGTACAATGATTGGATTGGAGAAGGAAGAGAATGGAAACAGAAAGACCAGTTAGGAACCTATTGAAATAAATTGCCCAAACAGGTAGAAATTAGAGCATGTATCACTGGCAGCTAGGTAGTGCAGCAGATGGAGTACTAGGTCTGGAGTCAGGAAGGCTATCTTCTTGAGTTCAAAACCAGTCTCAGGCACTTACAACCTATGTAACCCTGGGCAAGTCAGTTAACCTTGTTTGCCTCAGTTTCCTCATCTATAGAATGATCTGGAGAAGGAAATGGAAAAACAATCCAGTATCATTGCCAAGAAAACTCCAAACAGGGTCACAAAGAAGTAGATACAACTAAACAACAATAACTAGGGAAGTGTCTTTGGGAATAGAAAGGACTGGGCTTATGTGAGAACTATTTTGGGCTTTAGAAGCAATAGGATTTTATAAAGGTTTGAACAGGAATAAAATTAAAAGAAAATAATGTAGTAAAAAAGTAACAGATTTGAAGTTGAGGACTTGGTGAATAATTGTGCTGTAGATGTAAACAATAAAACCTGGAGGTGCAAGTTTGGAAAAAAAGAAAATGAGACATTTTGGATGAGTTGCATAACAGTCAAATGACTCTTGTAATACTTGAGAAAACATCAAAAATATTTGTTGAAAAAAATTGCAATTACATTGAATTTCATGTCTATGACTAAGCAATAGGGAGAAGAGAGAATTTCTATTATTACAAAGAGGGCATCCTCCTGAGAAGAGAAAATAAAGTCCTGTAAGACTGGTGTTTTAAGGATGTAACCAAGTATTTGTATCCAATTAAAACAAAGAAATGTTTTGGCATTGACCATAACTTTAAAAAAGTTATTTAGCTAGGAATCTTTATCTTTACTCTTCTACAGACTCTTCACCATTCTTCCTTCAAATATCTTATAGAACTTTTGAAAATATATTTACTTCCCAAGATAGATGTAATTCTTACTGTTATAGTTCTTGGAGTATTTTTTTTTTGACGATACTTTATCATTCTCTTGTTTTATAGTCTGGACTTTTATCTGTTTCTTATTAGTTTTTTTTTAATCTCTTTTTGCATTGGGACTTTTGGCTGCTCCTGACAGACTTTTATCTGTTCTCTTCTCTTATTTGGTGTTTGGTCCATACCTGGCTGCATTAATTGGGATTTGTTTTTCTTTTATCTGGTTTCACTTCTCTCAGGTTCAGTACAGTCTTAGAGAAACTGTCACTCTTCAGTAGATGTTTTATCTAACACATTCACTTTCTTTGGAAACCCATTTTAAATCGTAATTACTATGGAGCTCAAAACAATTTTAGGGAATATATCAAACTGAAATGTTGGAGGATGAAGGAGATAAAGAAATTGTGTTCCCTTAAAGACAGAATGAATGAAAAAAATCACCAAATGAAGGGAGTTGTTTATACATATAAACAAATATATATTAATTGTACATATGACAAATATATGTTAATTGTTACATATAACAAATATATATTAATTGGGGGATATATATATATATATATATTTCCTTTCCAATTAATTACCTTGGAAAAGGGAGAGAGTAGAAGTGGTAGACCCTATTGCAGACCATCCCAATGACTTAGGCAAATGGGAACTCGAAGAAAGAAATAAACATATGAATGTAAAAGCCTCAGTAGGTGAATGTGATTTAAAAAAAAAAAAACTGTCCACACACCTTTGGGAATTAGATTGTGAGCAGTATTTCTCTCCTTCACTTTTCAGTTGCTCCACTTGAATGACATTTTATTTCCCCTAATACATGAGTATTCTTTGCAATAGCTAAGTAGGTTTCATTTCATGGTAAAACTTCAATGTTTCAAACAACAAATGGACTTTAGGCAGCAAGTCCTAAACTGATCAGATTTTTTTCTTTTTTCCTTCTGATATATCCAAGGAAATCCCTTTCATAAATATGTGGAGGAAAAAATTGTCATCTTTCTACTTTGCTGAGTAAACAGAGAACAATGTAGTATAATTATGTATCCACTCTACTGTTTAGATATGATAAATAATGTTTTCAAACTTAAAACAGTGACCTCAAAACTGCATTTACCTGGTACTAGATATATAGGAATGGAATGCTCACAGTATGTTGCTTACTTCTTTAAATTTTCTATCACTTGGGGCAGCTAGGTGGCGCAGTGGATAGAACACTAGCCCTGGAGTCAGGAGGACCTGAGTTCAAATTTGGCCTCAAACACATAACATTCACTAGCTGTGTGACCCTGGGCAAGTCACTTAATCCCATTGCCTAGCAAAAACCAAAGAACAAATAAATAAATAAATAAAATTAATGTTCTATTACTCTATCGCTATCCAAGGTTGAAGAACTCCTCTAAAACTTTGTTGTTGTTTTCTTTTATTGGAATTTGCAAATGGCATTCCTTATTTTTTAAATATTTCTTAAATAACTTATTATTTAAGAGCCCTTTTTAGGTTATTAGTATTTGAAAGTGTTTTTATACTTAGCATAAATTATATATATATATATATATATATATATATATATATATGAAATCTGAATTATTTATGTGCATATAAAATGATATTACAATTATTTGCACAATACAATATACTTATAAGTGTACCATTTCTCACACTAACCTCCCTTCTGGAGGCCAAATGGATTACTTTTAGCCTTATAATAATTAACTTAGTTTGTAACACTCCTTTTGCAATTCTCATAGTGATTCAAGGACTATTAAGAACACTAAAATCCTGTATGTGGTATGCTCTAGCATATTTATTTGTGAAATATATACAAATGCACATGAATGCGTGTGTATATATGTGTGTGTATATGCTTTTGGAAAAAGGCAAAAAAGAATTATGTGTTAAAGGGAAAAAATTACATCTTGACTGGACCTCTGTTTTTGTTTGATGGGTTTGTCTGTTTCATTTTTACAATGAGGGGTTTGAATGCTGGATAGAAATGAGACTATAAAGCTAAAAGATCTGAGTTCATATATTTAGTTTGCCATATACCTATATGGCTCTTAAATTGTTTAGTCTCAGTTTCTATAAAATTATCCCTAAATTGCCCTTCCAACTCTATAATTCTTTGAAATCTGATTACAACTGTAACTCAGATGTTTAATAGCATCATTATTTTTTTTTCCTTGCAGTAACTACAGCATTGACTTGGAAGTCAGGAAGACCTAGGTTCAAATTCTACTCTGACATTTACTAGCTGTATAACTCTGGGGAGTTTGCTCAGCCTCTATATGCTTCTAGAAACTTCACTACTAAATCAAAGAGAGGTTCTAAATTCCATTTGCTGATAAAGTCAGAGGTATTTAATGGATTAGTATTTTCCTTGAATAAGTGGATGTTGTCTTCCACTTTTCCTTTTCCTTCAACAAAAATTAAATGTTAAGATACTCATTTAGGTTTTGTCCACGCTCATCCTCTCAGTAACAAAATTTTGCATTTTATTACCAAGTTTACGTTTTGCTTTACTGTAAAATTTTTGAGTTTTCAATGAAAAATGTTTCAAGTCATTCGGATACCAATATGTTAATGTCAGAATGTGTGTTCATTCATGATAAAAACCATCCTGGGGTAAAATACTGTTATATCATAAGCCCTAAGGACTGCAATGACAGTGCAAGTATTGGCAATAGCAATAGTACTGATAATAATAGTAATAATAATTTGTTTTTTAAAAAAGGATGTCACAGAGTCAATCATAAGGCATTGGGGCCACAGATCTTAAGTTTGCCCTAAGCAATGTTCAGCTATAGTGTCCATTCAGCTCAGCTGATAAGATTTCATTCCACATTGTATAATGTCATATAGAATTATGGGGATATTTTCCTGTCTCTGATATCTATGTTGTTCAAAGGGAATAAAAATTTTAATCGTTGAAAAATAATTTTCAACTCATATTACTACTTTAAAATATATTTTCAAAGATGATATTACTGATCCACTATTAGGAGGGTCATTGTGTGAGGTTGTTTTTCTCATTATTCTAGTTTTGCATTGGTTGATTCCCTCTCTTCCGTGGGGAAAGGAGCTTTGTGATAAGTAGCATGCATTTGCAAGAGGGTTGGCTGGAATTACAGGTGTGGTAGATGGTCAGCGAACAGAACAAAGCTAAGTGGCCCACATGGGGACTGAGCCCACAGTCATAGCCTCATTAGCACTGTGTTCTAACCCAACTGAGATAACCAAAAAGTTGTAATTGTAGATCAATCAACTTGCTATAAAAATTGTAGACATAGCCCTGAACTTCCTCCCATAAATCTAAGTGAAATGGAAAACAAATGTATTAAATTGCACTGTATTTTCTTTCTGAAATAAAATGCTCAGTCTACATATTGCATACTGATCTCCTGTTCCCAGCCAGGCTACCCCAGATGCAAATGGCTCCTGTGGATTTAAGGATGGGACCAAATGCACAACAGGTTGATGCTTGTTCGTTCTTTGATTTATCTGACATGATTAAAATCCATCCTTCTTTCCAATGTTTTTCTCTAGATCTACTGTTCAATGGATGGATAGCATGTTTTGTTCATGGCAGTTGGGCTGAAGGAAAGGAGGAATGCTCTAAAGAAAAGTTTTGGGTTTTTTGTTTGTTTTTAAGGCAAAGCTATTTTAACCTTTTTGAGGATGTTCTACATTCTTCCCCTAAATTGACTGTACTTGCTGAGACTTCTGTGAGTACATATCAGTGTACATTTTTAATAAATGTATATAATTGTTAATGCCCTCTTAAAAATGACATAGATGCTTTTTTGTTTCCATACATCATGGCGTTTCCTAAAGTATTCCCACTCCCTACAACAAGCACACAGATTGAACCCTCCTCTGTGACAAAGTAAAACATTCAGAACATGGACAGAATGACAATGTCTGAAAGTTTATGTAATTTCCAGTACCAAGGGTGCCCCCATTTATTCAAAGAAGAATAAAATATGTTTCATCATATGTTTATTTGGACAAAGAGTGTACCATCCCATAAGCAGTTACTAAATAGTCATCAACTATTATTTTTTTTGTTTAAATTCTTGACCTTTTGAATCATTAAAAACCAGAGGACTTAGAATGTGATTTGAAGATTTATATATTTTAAAAGTTTGAACTCTTTTTTCTCAAGTACCCATTAAATCTTATTGCCCCTAGACTCAGTGACAAATTTAGGTAAGGTGATTGAGGAGGGGAATGTACTCTTCTATCTTCTAAGCTAGTATCTGGAACACTATTCTCTCACAGCATTGGACTATTAATAAATAATAGACTAAATACTAATGTCCTGATGTGGGTGATGTACTCTACATTTCTTTCACATAGTAGGTACTAACATTGGCATCAGGTAGAATCAACTTTATCATACTCATTATACTAACTCTATATGTGTATCATATCCTATGTATAGAGATAGTTAGATTATCTCTATCTACCTCTCATCTATCTATCCAAATGTTAAAAGTCAATGTCACCCATTTCTGACATGAATTTTCTAGTTCACTCCTTCCCACAAAGTTCTCCAGTATCCCTAGGGGATGAGAGTCTCTGTTCTCTTTCATTCACTACAATATTTATTGATTATGTTTGCTCACTTTTAGGGGCACAGTGACTAGTTACCCCACTTCCATTTAACGACAACATCATATTAGCTTTTAGAGAGGAATATTTATTTCAGAAGTATAGTAAGAATAGACCTATAAATATTTCCCACAAGATATGGGGAAGAGCATGATCCTCCATATACTACCTTAGCCTCTGAGGATGGGTGAGGGATTATGCTAATGAGTTTAACTCAGTTTCTGGGTAGCATTAGTCCCACCAGTTTCAAGTCTAAATCCCAACTCAAATGAAAATAGGGGCTACTCAGTAATACATAAGGATTTCTGTGGAATGCACATTGCCTTAGAAAACCACATGTTAATATTATTTATGTTTTATTTATTTTAAAAAATATTTTCTAATTATATTTCTAATCTTGTTTGGGTGTGCTCAGGAATATTGTGGGGTACATGCATGTTGGACAGCTGATTAAAATCGCCGTGCTATTTACAAAATTCAATCCAGTTTGCTCTCTTCCTCTCATTGAATTCTAGGCTTTGTTTAGTTCATTATCTGTGTGGAATGTCCATCCAGTGTATGTGTACTCATAAATCATCTTTTTTTGATTGTCCATTCAATTGTATATTATAGTCCAACAATAGCTGTTCTTCACCTACTTTTCCCCCCTTGGCATATGGATAAGCCAAACTTTTTTTATTTTTGAACGATTATGTACCTCATTTAGGAGACTTTGCTATATATTGGGACTTGATTTAAGCAACTCAATTTCATTTGTAAAAATGAACATGTGGAGACACTTGCCAACATTGCAAAATGCCTTTCATTTGTAGTCTATGCTGGACATCCTTTATGACAGAGACAAGGCCATTTGTTCAGCATTTCTCGTCAGTTATGGTTTGCTTGAGATGAATAATCAGAACACCAATAAACAGAGTTATCTCTATTATTATTTCATTCAAAGAATCTTACATGAATTCAAGACACATTGGAGATGAGGAGATAGCTATTTGTTCTACTAAATCAGTTTTTATGATAAAAAAATGTAGAGTGGAATCTTATATTCTTTACATCTCTCTGTCAGTTACATAATTATGAAGATGTGGTATACTATAAAATATTATTTGTTTAGAAAAAGAATTATGTTAGTCAATGCCAAAAATGATTTTGAATATATAATCATTTGTAAAAAGGAGTGTGTGGGTGAGAGTTATAAAGAGTATCACTTCATTTACAAAATAAAGCTGCAAAATCTACAGAAAAATGTGCCCAGAGACTCAATGGGATGCAAGATAATTTAACTGTGAAACTGGGAAGACCACCAAAAAAAGCAAAAAGTGGAAAAGAATTGATTTTTTTTAAAACTCTTTTCTCCATCAGCAACAATGGCATCATTGTATTTATACTCTAAAACAAAAGTTCCTAATGTACTAAATAATGACATGAAAATAGCACTAAATAAAATAAAGATGAGAAGACACTAGAAGGATGAACTATAGATTGGAGAGCCATGCTAGAACCAGTAGAATTTTAAGAGATATCTTTTCAAAATATCTGAAATGCTTGGGGAAAATAAACAAATCAGTGGCCCTTTTTTTTTAAAGTGATCAAGAAAATAAAAACCTTTACCTAACTATATGTCTACTTGTTCCAGCAGGGACAAAAATAAAGCAAAAGTCCAACCAATTAAATTAGAGTGCAAAGTCACAAAAGAACTAATAACTGAATTTGCTGTCTTGTTGCTAAAGCTGGGAGTTACTAGCTGAGTACTTTATTGGCGTGATAAAGAAATCATTGAAATGAATCAAGAGACTTATGTGACAAGCCCCAATTCTGCCACTTGCTAGTTACATAACTATGGAAAAGTCATTTAACCTCTCCGGGCTTCATTTCCATATGGACAACATCAAGGTTTTGGACTAATTTTCTTAACGATTCCTCTCATATTTAAAAGTGTCATGATATTTTTGTCTTTGAAATAGAAAATAACCACACAATATATAGCAACAGTGATTAGATCTATTATTTTATTGGGAAAGGGAACTCCTAAGTGAAGAAATCCCTTGTAATATTGCAGGTTGTCACCTTTATAAGTTATAGTCTTAGAGAATATTCTAGGATACTGGGAGGTTAAGTCACTTGTCCATTGTCACACAGATATGTATCAGAGGCAAAATTTGAACCCAGGCCACTTTTCTACACACTAAGCCCTGTATTTTTTTTTAGTCAAAAGTCATTTTAATTACTTGATTCTATAGCTAAGAGTAGTGTGGAGGAAAGAACATTGGACCAAGGGTTATGGGACCTGAGTTCCAGTCTCATTACTACCCCTAACTCTGTATAATTATTGACAAGTTATTTAATCTCTTTGTGCCGTGTTTTCCTCAAATGTAAACTAAAGAGGAAAAAGGAAATGATCTGGGGCAGCTAGGTGGCACAGTGGTTAGAGCTTGGCTTTGGAATGGCACAGCTACAGGCACAAGGGGGTTTGTAACATTCTAGGGAATAGAAGACCACAGTTGTAGCAACAGGGAGTGTTGAAAAGTGAAAGAAATGATAGAACCAATTCCTTAAGCAGTTCCAGCCTCTGGGGTCAGGGCAGAGTCAGCTCTGAGTCAACTGCACTCAACAGTTTCTTAATTCATAGCAATTCATTTTGGTATTACTACTGCATTGTGTATCATTTGAGATATGGTGTCCCTGGGTACTTTTCTTTCCTACATTTTTTAAATTTCCCTTTAGATTCTTGACCTTTTGATCCAGCAGATGAATTTCATAATTTTTTTTGAGTTCTATAAAATCATCCTTTGATAGTTTGATTGGTATGGCACTAAATAAGTAAATTAAAGTGCCTGACACATAGTAGGAGCTTAATAAATGCTTCATTTAAAAAAAGTTTTTAACATACTATTTTAATTTTTGAAAGTTCACAATATTGGACTTCATAGTACATTTTCTATACATTTTATTGGTAACAAACAATTTTATAACTAGACTTTCACACATAGTCTGTAGTCTATTTTATAAATAGAAACATTGTAATTTAAAGCTACTTAAGTTTCAAAGAATCTTTTTGTATGTAAAACAATATATAACATTCACTTTATACATATGAATAGGACCATTTGGTGGGGTGAATTTCCAAGAAATGAAATAATAAGTAACAGGGGAGTGATTAGTATGGCTAGTAAACCAACATTTTCCAATTAATAAATCAAATAAAGTCTTCAACTAACTGAATTGTTTTGATCTTTCATTTTCTTTAGGGAAAATTTCCCTGTTTCAAAGGAAAATGACTTAAAAGACTCAATGGTTTCTCAAGCATCAAATATAATTTTCCAAATAATCCTGGTCAAATAAAAAGTTGTTAAAAATAAGCTGTTATTCAAACACTAGCCTCAATTATTATAGAGAGTACTAATAGCCACTGGGTCTTATGGAAATATCATTATCTTTGGTATCTCAGGATGGTGATATCTACTATATCTATTTCTTTGAATATACTGTGCTTGCCTTGTCTAATCTGTGCTCTAAGTATCCCAGCTGGTAGAATTATATTTCAACTAGGAATGAATCATAAAGTTGAAAAATATTTCTCAACATTTGCTTCATAGCAGCATTACCCTTATAAGAATATAAATAATAATAATAATAATAATAATAATAATAATAATGCTTTATATTTCACTTTCAATGTTTTGAAACCTTTTCGCATCTCTGATTTTATAATGATCTCTTCACTTTCTTGCATCTTCAATTTCTCAGTTTCTAATGACTTCTTCCTATCTGGCAACAAGCATGTTCAAGTTTCCCTAATTTTATAATACCTAAAAAGAGCTTGCCTTAAATATTCAATCCTATCAGGTGTGAAAAATTATTTTTCTTAGTAATCAGTATCTTGGAGACTCAGAGCTTCTCCTCCCACCCCTCCTTTCTTCCAAAGTTCAGTTTCTTCTTCAGAAGGCCATTACTGATAATGAGATTGGGTTTAGTTTCCTTATCCTGATAAAAACCCAACCCAAGCCTGAATTGATTTTAATCAAAGGGAGAGAAGCTCCATTGTGTTCTGCTCAAGCTTGGGTGCAGATAGCTTCTTCAGTCTAGAGAGCCCAAGGCTGGGAGTGGTCTGATATGGTTGGGGGGTGAGGGGGTGGTCTGATAGAAGTATTTCAAGCATTTCCTCTGTCTTAAGGTAAAATGATGATTGAGTGATTTCAGCCCCTGTTGAAAAGGTATATAAACTGGGTACCCCAATCCCCAAATTGAGCCCAGTTCTAAACTGTCTCCCTTGGGGGGCTCAGCCTTGGACTGCAGCTCCTTATGCAATGCCGCCAGCTTCAGAGAAATAAAAACATGGACTTGAGCAACCTAATTTCATTTTTCCTTCTTGGATCCAACTCTGCCAGATTGGCACAGGAAACAGCTTTTTTCACTGATAAACTTATCAAAAAAGACATAGTATTTTTGTCTCCACTTCCTCACCATTAATCTCTGGCAATCTGCCTTTTGCCCTTGCCATCCTACTGAATTTGCCCTATTAAAGCAAATCAATTAAATTATAATCCAGTGGCTGATTTTTTGTCTTCACCCTTTTGGACAAGTTTATAGAATCTAACACTGTGGAGCACTTTACTATATATTGTCTGTATCCTTAGCTTTGCAAATATCGCGTTGCATTCTCCCAATTCTCTCCTGTCCTCTCCAATTCCTTCTGTCTTTTTTTTTCTCTTTTATACCAATTGCTTAAGTCCTCATCTTCTACCTGACCCTTCCTAAAATCAATATTCCCAAGGTTTTGTCCTTAAATCTTTCCTTTCCTCTCTCTGCAACAGTCCAACAATGATTTATTAAATACATAGACTATTGAAAGAACTTGAGAAGGGAAGGAGGATAAAAAGTTTAAATAAGTATTTGCTAATGATATAATCTTGCATAATAGTGCATTAGATATTTTCAAAATAAGTTACTATTTGAAGTGTGGTTCATTACAAAAGGAAGGCTTTCTGTCATGATGAAGCCTTCGGAATAATGTTTTTAAGTGAATAAAATGGAATTTCAAAGGAAACCAATGTTTTCTGAAGTTTATTTTGTGAAATTAAAGATATACTATTTTTCCCATCCAAGTTCATGAACTCCACATTAACAACTCCTTCTTCAAAGCCATCTCTGATTACTCTAGTCTTCAATGATAACCCCCTTTTTGAGTTTTTATGTTTGTCTATACAGCCATTTTGATAATTAACCCTGAATCACTTCACTCAATTACTGCTAAACTGGAAAGACAACAAATATGCTGCTGGAAATAGTATCTATTGTCTCAAGGCAAAACTAAATATATCACTGACCAGAGGCTGGCTATCAGAAATAGATCGGCTACCAGCTAATTGATTTCTTGGACACAAATAATGCATAAAACCATCTCCTAGGGTATACAGATTCTAGAATCTTTACTTATCTAGTATCATCATCATCATTGTGGTTTGAGAGAACAAATCCCAAAATCGGAAATAGTCTAAGAAAGAAATGTATTAAATCCTTGGTAGAGGAGTGTGAACTAGAAATGAGGTGTAGCTCCCTCTCTTTCAAGCTTTGGATGGTTTACATTATATAGGATTTAGATAAGAGTATCCCATATAAACCACATGTACACAGTTAAGCAATTGTGCAGAGAAGACATCTTGAAAGTAAGGTAGATTAAGATGGCTTTGTAAACATTTAATAAAACTTGGGCAAAGCCAAAACATAAGGTTAACCCAAAGCTCAAGTGTGGTTGTACCTAAAAAAAATGTGAAAACCCCAAACAAGAATGTCTTGGGTAGATCCAGGACCTGGGGAAACTCAAAATTCCTTGTAGCTATCTCTAGCATTTCTGGAAAGTTAATGAAGTCAGGATAACACTCTGGGTTCAAACAACCTCTAGTTAGATTTTAAAAGGTATATAATTAACTAATTATAATAAATACCTTTTCCAAGAAACATAATAAAGCATTTTTATCATTATCATCATATCATCATCATCTCTAGTATTTATATAATATTTTCAGATTGGTGAAGAATTTAACATATTAATTCATTTTACCATCATAACTACCCTGTGAGGGGATAAGACTATTATTACCATTTTATAGATGTGAAAACTGAAGTACAGAGTATAAAACAGTTTTCCCAAAATTATACAGCTAATAAGTGTTTGAAGCTGGATTTGAACTCAACTCTTTCTATCTCTAACTTTAGTATTTTGTCTACTTTTTACCTATCAACATATGGATGAAATGACAGATCTTTGGAAGTTTTATAATTATAGTCAATATGATTTTTAAAAATTTTAACATTCTATAAAATTCATTCAGCTAGCATTTATAAAACCCCCCTGTCTTTGTTAAGTTGTGACTTATTCTGTGATAAATATTGATATTCTGTTTCACCATCAAGTGTGTTATAACTTTGAGGAACATATACTTCTCTATATTCTCAGTCTATCATCTCCAGTGTCTAATGCATGACAGCTACTCAGTGAAATATTTGTTGATTTGGGTTCAGGATCCCTTAGTAATTCTGAGACATATGAAGTCACCCTCCAAATATAATATGATAAAATTGCAGTGATTATTTGCCCTGCTAATAAAATATTGCCTACTCAATGCTTTGTAAGTATTACTTTAGCAGCCTTCCTGATGAAACAAGCTGTGATTCAGAAACTGTTTCATTTAATGATGAAGTAGCTGCACTATTATTGTAACAACAATTTTTCTATGACTTAGAAATGTGCTTTAAGTGCCTAAAAACCCTAAATAGTATGAAATCTGCTTAGATGCATTTAATTCTTCAAAGAGCACTATAAAATACTTACAGAGAATACATGATCAAGTAATTGATCAGGTCAGGTAGGAAAAGGAGAAAAATGCATAAAAATATTAATAGGAGGAAATACTTTCCATATTTCCTTCTCACCATATAGCCCTTCTGCCTATATTCTCAATCTTTTTTTGTCTTATATTTCTCAAACATACATAACATAGATTCACACTTTGAAACAAAATGTATATGTATCAAAATAAAAAAGAATATGATTTATTTGCTGTCTACACACCAGTACTAAAGACTAAAGGTCTTATTTTAACAAGAAAATAAATTTACGTGGGACTAGCTGGAGTAAACCCCAAGCTGATACTTCTACCCAGGAATATGTGAAATACCTAAATTATGCCAGAAGAATAAGTTCCTTCATTACATCCCAGTATAGAACTATGTTCCTAGAACACCTGATGCCCCTTAGGATAAAAAGTGAACAGCCAAGTGGCACTGATTCACTTTCACACATGGCTGAAGTGTAAAATAGATATCTTACCATTTTTTTTCTTTTTAGCAAGCACAACAATAAAAAATAACAGGCCAAATTTTAGTTGGTAAGACCCAAATCTCTGGGTGGATAATTCTAAATCTGTATCTCTTTTCACGACCTCTGATTCCAATTCCCACACTACATTTGCAATTACCATGGGACATTTTGATTTAACTGTCCCATGCTACTTTAAAATAAGCATATCTAGAACCAAATAAATTGTCATCAAATTTCTCAAATAAATTCAATTTCTCTACTTCCATTAACAGCTTAAAAAAACATATTAAGTACTTACTCCATAGAAAACATCATGCTGAGCAATAGGGATATAAGTAGAACATAAAAAAACAATTCCAATTCTTGAGGACCTCACATTCTAATAAAGCCGTGAAAAAACACATATGTAGTTTCAGCTGTCAGAAAAACCCACTGAACCTCAAAGCATAGCATCAAAGAAGATAATAATGTATTTTTAATGTTATTCCCATTGATCAAACCACACCTATTTTATAATATTGAACTATTTGACAATACTAAGAACTTTGGTGGTGGGAACTTTCTTTTCTGGTCTTTACCAACTGTGGCTCCTAAAGAGGTGGGGGCTGCAACACTGTCAAAGGCACGAGATAGGTGCCATCTTCATAAGGATTATTCTTCTCTATGATGGCATCAGGTCCCAGGCTGGAAACTGGACTTGCCAGCTTTGGGGATGCTGCTATTCCTGTGGCTCATGGTCTCAATATGCAGGGCTGTCTACACCAGACTCTGAAAGATGTAGTTGTTTAAGTGGTAATGGTTTGAGCTAGAGCTGCTTAACATTTTTATTAGTGACTTGAATAAAGGTATAAATAGCATCCTTGTCAAATTTCATGCCCACAAATCTGGGGTTGTCTGTCTGTTTAGATGGTTTAATTAATCTATTAACAACTACAGAATTTCCATCAAAAGACCAGTACTTCATAAATGTTTATTCAATAGATTTGATCCATTGATTCTCTTCTCTTCTGGATGACCCAAATTTTACTCAATTTCAGGAACCAGGTTAAGTCTTGTCATCATGAATTCACTTTAGCCTGGACCTTAGTTTTCTCATCTTCAAAATGAGCAGATTGGGCTATTTTATCTCCCTGATGCTTTCCAGAATTGAAATCTTGTGTCTCTAAGAGAAAACACTTCTCTGAATTCCTGTGTGACTTATTATCTGTGCTATCATATTGCCACTTAATCATATAATACCTTGTATAATTGCTTAAGCACTTCAGGTATGCTTACCTTATCTCCCTAAGAACCATTGTTTTCTGCTCTTAAATTACAATTTTCTGTAACTACTTAGAGGAATACATTTTACAGACTTAGTACTAAAAAGAAATGTTAAATGAATGAATATTTAGTAAATAGATAAATGAATGAATGAAAAAAAATGGAGGTATTTAAATGGTACAGTGGAGTAAGGAACAGCTGAGTTTAAATTCAGCCTCAGACATTTGTCATCTGTGTGACTCTGGGGAAGTCACTTAAACACTCTGTGTCTCAGTTTCCTCATTTTTAAAAAGGGAATAATAATAGTATCTACCTCGTAGCACTGTTGTAAAGACAAAATAAAATAATCCAAGTAAAGCACTTTTCAAACCTTAAAGTGATGTCTAAATGCTAGCTATTATTTTTAATTGGGATTTGAGCAAAGGATTTGAAAATGAGGTAGAAGATTTCTTTTTTTTCTCTCCTGTAGAGACCAAATACCATATCATTTGAAATCACAAATGACTTATAAAGTTATAGATCTGACTTCAGAGAGTCTGCATGCTATACTTGTTGAAAGTGTTGGACTTAGGCTCAGGAAACCTTGGCCTTGAATCTCACTTTAACATACACTGTGACCACAACTCATCAGTTAACCTCCTGAAATCTCAGTTTCCTTGTCTATAAAATCGAGGTAATAACACCTTCCTCATAGTTTGTCATGATGATCAAATGAGATGATGTATGTAATTTTTTGTTATTCTGCTGTTCAATTGTGTATGACTCTTAGTGACTGTGTGGGTCCTAACATGCCAATACTGTCTAGCAGGTTTTCTTGGCAAAGATACTGCAGTTATTTTCCATTTCCTTCTCCAGTGGATTAAAGTAAACAGAGGTTAAGTGACTTGGCCACGCAGTGAGTCTGAGACTTGATTTGAATTCAGGTCTTCCTGATGCCAGGCCCTGCATTCTTTTCACTGAGGCCGCAGCTGCAAAATACCTTAAAACCCCTAAGTACTATATAAACATCAGCTATTATTATTATTATCATTGTTGTTGTTGTTGCCTCATAGTCATAAACACTTTTCTATTACACTTTAGCACATGATTGTCATTTTCCAATCTTCTCCAAAGCATAGCAGGGAGGAAAAGTGGACTTTAAATGACTGCATCTTATAGAAACAGCTGTTGTTCCTACACTTTGTTCTTGATACTATTTCTATCTTGAGCTCCTACTTGATTACCATCCAATTATTTCTTCTATCTAGGAAAGCTTGAACACCAGATGGGGGCAATTTTAGTTGATAGTTTTGTCTTTCTCCTCCTCTAGACAAATTTATTGAGAGTATTTCTTTTTCTTTCATTACTTTGAATGTCTTATCAGAATTGTAGCCTTATCACATAACATAATGATTACCTTGGGGCATTTATTATAAAAATCTTGACATTCATTTTCCAGGAACTGTTGCACTTGAATTTCACAACAAAAGGAAAAGATTGACGTGATGAACTTGAGGATCTTTGAAAGTCTTAGATTGCAACATACATCTTATGTGATGTTACACAGGACTTTTGTTATAAACATTTGAGGCTCATTTGAGTTCTGCTGCTTAAGCTTGAGCAGACGAGCTTCTGTAAGCATTTTCTCTGTTAGACATAGGTACATACAAAAGAAGAGTGAACTAGAAACTATATATGAGAATGGTATTCCTTGTTAAATCTTTCAAAACCTTCTTAGTAGAATGCTTACCAAATTAAAAATATTGACAATACTACTACCTGAATCAAAGACTCACAAAGCAAAAAGAAAATCCAGTACTAGAAGCATCCTTATTTGTTCTATCCTTGATTAATTAAATAGAAGTAGTACTAGATTGGAGTCAGAAAAGCCTGAATTCTAATCTTGTCTCAGACTTACTAAACTATGTGGTTACCTTCTCTCAACCTGTTTCCTTGTCTTTAAAATATGGATAAGAAAAGCAGAACCTACTTTACAGAATTGTAGTGATGATCAAATGATATAATACATGTAAAGTGCTTGCAAATATTAGTGTAACTAAACAAATAATGATTTTAAGATTACAACAACAAAATTGGATAAATCAAGATGAATAGTAGTTCCTGATAATATTGATTTCATGAGTTTTTAGGCAATGTGGGGTGGGAGTAGGAGGAGCTGATGATCCTGGGATGAGATTTCTACAATGTAACCTTGATTCTCTCTATAGGGTAGATTTATGCCATGGGGCTTGAATTCATAGTAATTCTGAACTTAGAAGGGTAGGTATAAAAGAGCTTGTACTTATGCCCCCAGTTAGAGAGCAGAACTCTAACAATGGCTGACACTCCTAGCACTGGACTATGAAGGATCCTTTTCTCTTAAGCAGCTCCACTGAGCCATTATGACATAAATAAAGGGAAGCCAAACAAATAAAAATGCTAGGTTCACCACAGGTGTTTATGAGAAGTAATGCAAAATCTAGCAAATGCATTCTTTAACAAAATAAATTTAAGAAAACATAAAAGAGGTTGTGATAGCTGCATGGGGCCTAGCCATTGTTCTTTAGGCAGCTTATTTCTCTCCTAGCTTCTGCTTTTACTGGAGCCAAAAGGCACCCGAGATAAAACACACAACATCATAGGCACTTCACAGCTTGCTTATTCAAATGAAAGTCTTCTGTCATATGTTCTTACTGAATGGAATTGCTGAAGTGGTGTGCACCAGCTACTGTTTGGGCCTGATACCTCTCCAATTTTTTCATTCTCTTAGAAATGCTCTTCCCTCCTCACTCCCCGCCTCAATATCTTGAGTGAAAACAAAAACAACCTTGCACCATTAAGTCTAGTTGGAGGGCAGATCTACACAGCAACTTGGTTGTGGTATCATATCATTCTTTCCTTCCTTCCTCCTTTCCTTTTCTCCTTACTTCCTTCTTTCCTCATAGGCTAGAAGTATAAAGGTTACTCATGATCCAATTCCTCTACTGATCACCAGAGAGTTTTAAACTCTTCCATTTCCTTGACCTAGGTCCTCTTCAAGCAATCTGGTTTATCCACACACCCCCCATTCCCTAGTATATGGACAGCCAATTTCTAGATTCACTGCCCTTAGTTTTCTAGCTATCTGAGATTACTGAGTGAGATATAGCCTCTGTGAAGACTTCTCAGGGTGGTGATTAAGAGACTGTCTCGAAACTAGAGATAGGCTCTGAGAGAACGAACAGGCCGTAAGTTTAAATTACCTAAACCTATAGGAATTCAGCCCTAAATCCCCTCTTGATGGCCATACTACTGCCACATCAGCATTAGGTTTGCTAAATAAGGACATGTATGTTTGGATTGTCTATACCCTGTTTCCTTTCCTATCTTATTGCTTTCATCCCTACTTTCCTTCCCTCCCTTTTCTTCTTCATTTCCTCTCTCTTTTCCTTCCTTCCCTCCCTTTTCTTCCTCATTTCCTCTCTCTTTTCCTTCCTTTCTTCCTTCCTTCCTTCCTCTCCTCCTTCCTTCCTTCCTTCCCTCCTTCCTTCCCTTCCTTCCTTCCTTCCTTCCTTCCTTCCTTCCCTCTTCCTTCCTCCTTCCTTCCTCCTTCCTCCTTCCTTCCTTCCTTCCTTCCTTCCTTCCTTCCTTCCTTCCTTCCTTCCTTCCTTCCTTCCTTCCTTCCTTCCTTCCTTCCTTCCTTCCTTCCTTCCTTTCTTCCTTCCTTCCTACTATATGGATGAGAGCTATCTCTCCCGACCAAATTCATTGTGTATTGCCTATAGGCAAGAGAATCATGAGCAAAGAGCAGTCTAAAGTAGCAGGTCAGAAGCTGCCATTTGACATTCCAGAAGATAGTCCTTTAGGGAGTCAACTCCAGAATTGGAATGAGTCATAAAGGGAAAGATGAGATATAAAGGGAAGATAAAAAAGAAAATGATTAAATATGATTTGATAATTTGGGGATTCTACAGCAATTTGTCGTATGTCTATTTTGTGCTCCTGTTTTGTCTGTGATGTGAATAAGTGTTAACAGTGTTTGATAATAAAAGATTTGGAAACTTTTGCTTCAAAAAGATTTTTTTTTTCTTTCTCTCCCTCTGTGTTCTAATTCTGGCCAAATTTTGAATGTGGAAGGAAAGAGAGAAAAGAAGGAACCTTTTCCCCCTCACATGAAAAAGAAAGGCAGATTGAGCAGCCCCTAATCTTTTCTGCCTCACATAGAAAAGAAAAGTTTTTGTGTACTAGAACACAAACAAAGGTAATTCATGGGCAGCCAGGGGCTGTGTTGAGGGTAGTGGCTTGTTGGAGGTGTCTGGGTTCTGCCACTGCTGAGGCCATGATGTTTCCCCACAGGCCCCAACTCATTCAAATTGGTAAATACATTAAATGAAATGTGATGTTCTTAATTTCAGAATTTATTATACTGTTTGGCACTAAGGTAAATTGGGAAAATGTAAGGATCTGGAATTTGTTACCTCAGTTTATCTCACATGATTGGAAGGTGCATAACACAATGCCTAGGAGAGGGCAGACACTAAAAATGTTAACAACTATTCCTTAATTAGATGTGACCAGTTGGAAACACTGTCGACAGGATTGGACCCACCTGGTTGGTAACTTGTCTGTTTCAAGTTTTAAACCTCTAGTATTGTTTAAAATTGGTAAACTTTTGTATTGTTATGTTGAGTAGCTTTCCATAATTTGAATGTTATTAAAGTAAACTGAAAAGAAACTAAAGGACAGTGGGGAAAAAAAATTGTTGAAGACCAGTAAATTGTCTAGAATGCATAGTAAAGTTGTAAAAGCAGTTTGGGAAGAAAGAGGGGGAGAGGGAGAACCCTATTCAATTATCTCCCTTCAGATTTGCAAAAGAAAGCTGTGTAGTAGACTTGGTGAGTGTAATTTGGGTGCGGGTCTTAAGTTCCCCACCCTTGGATGAGGATAGCTTTAGATAGTTTAAGTAAGTTGAGAAGGTGTGAGGAAGTGGTGTTTTAAGTAGAAGGATGGAAAAATAAAAATTTTTTTTTACCTTAATTTGAAAACCAGTAAAGTGATAGAGGGTTACACCCTGTTCAAATTGCCAAAGCCTGAGATTTTAAGGAGGGAGGTTCCATCTGATAAGCCTCTAAGAAACAGAGGGGACCTTTTCTTAGTTCCCTTAAGGAAGTAGGAAAGAAGGAGGATTTAGAGCAGGAATTGTCCCCACATGAATTTGTAAGGGAATATGTAAATTTGTGGAGGATACTTCCTTTTAAAGGGCCAAAATAGTATTGGATTTAAAACAAAACTTTTTTTAAAATTGTTTATCATTAATGATTATAAATTTGGATCTGATTGGATTTAAGTTTAGTGTTAAAAAATGGTTGTTATGAGATGTGGCATTATTAGTTAATGTATTTGTTAGAAGTACTAAGAATAATAAGATTAATAATTTCTATATGTGATAATCTGGAAATGCAATTGATGTAAGTTATTACTTTATTTCTACATTGCATTGTATTTCTAAAACTCTTAGATTGTAAAATTTGAGGGACCATTGTGAGGTAGAAATGGTGTTTAGATAACTCTTGAAGATGAGATAATTTGAAACTGTTAAACACTTAGTGAGGTATATTTGATTATAAGACTATGATAGATTTTCATTTAAAATCTTGACTATTATAAAAATATATGGTGATTTAAAGTTATAGTTTCAATGTATTAATGATGAGATGAATGTTTCTCTGGTCAAAGTGATTGGGAGTGCATTCATCTAAATTAATGATGGGTTATTTCAAAATTTACTACAATTTTGGGAATAATTTTATAATGTATGCCCTGTGGTACAAACATATTTTATTGTGAACAATTTATTGATATGTATTGATTTAGAATTAATGAGGTATTCTCTCATATATCAGAGCTTCAATTACAAAAAAAGAAAAATAAAAAAATTTCTTTTTAACCCAGGCCTTCTTAAGGCTAACAACCTGGTTTTTTGGAGGATGGGCAGTATGAGCCAGGCTCTTAAGGCAGAGATTAGTAGTCATGGGGAAGTCTAGGCTTGAAGTGCCTTGATTGGGAGTGGCATTGAAGTAGAATAGGGAATCCAGATGTAGCCTTAGGCTATCAGACCAGTAAAAGATAATGATGGGCTAGCATAGATAAAAGAAAAAAAAAGGAAAATTAAAAAAGAAACAATCTATGGGGTGGGAGTGGCTCCAGGAGACTGTTGGACCTGGTGAAAGATTTTTTATTACATCTGTTTTAAGTTTTTAATATACTGCTTACATATTTATGAATTTTCTTATGTGATATAATCTGGTAAGTAATTGTATTAATTATGTTTCTAGAAGGGCAATTTCTTTTCTAATCTAGAATGTTAAATTAATTGTGCCTTCAGAGAAAAGAGAAAAAGGAATTAATCTGGGCTGTTGAGGCATTCTATATGGTCCTGTTTTGTAACATTTCCTATTAAGTATTGTAATTTAAGAAATGACAACTTCCAAGTTTTGTCAATGTTTAAAGGGAAGTTTTAGCTGGGATTATCTGGCTTTCACTTATGAAGTTTAAAATTATTAACTAAGCTATTTGGAGATATCGTTTAAGTCAAGCACTGGTAAAAGTATTTTGTGTGTGAAAAGAAACTTGGTAATTATGCAAATAAAAAAGGAAAATATTTTGTGAAATCTCATAATTCTCATACAGACACCTTTTGACTAGAGAATTTAGGTAACTCAGAATTTTATGGTAATTAGGAAATCGTAAGCTGTTTTTGAGAAAGGGAGATACTTTTATGAAAAAAATGTTTTGGTAAAATCTTTGATATTTCTTTTAGAGGGCCTAGTAAATTTCTATTTGCAAGAAAATTATGTCCAAACCTACTATGAACTTAGAGTTTCATTCCTGGGTTTGTTGTGTCCTTGGACTAGACTTAACTGGGTGCTTTTAGAGAAACAGTCTCAGTGGGCGCAGTGTCAGAGATCTAAGGGTAATGATTAATACTAAAACATATAAGCTGTAAGTAGGAAGCATCTTACTATTTTGATTTTAATTCATTCCATGGCCTAGCAAGAGCTAAAATTACTGTATAAGATTTGAGTCCTGAAAGTGTCTCATTCTTTCAGTTTAAGGATGGTTAGAGAGGGATAAATAAGCTTGAGAAGCAAAGAAGCAAAGAATGATGAACCAGAGGTAGAGAAAGATCAGATAGTTTTAATCCCCCCCCCCTTCTCTCCCAGTCTAAAAGCTCCACCTCTATCTGAGAGAGAAACAACAGGCTGGGGAATTAGGAGCCAAATCAGACAATAGTGGGAGGTGACTACTTCCAAGATTGAGAAGTGGTCAATCAAGCAAGTATGAGGCAGATTTTGCAACACCTACACCAGAGTAGCCATTGGGATGTCCAGCAACCTGTGTGATGCAGTCCTGACTTGGTTTGTGTCTCCCGGTATTTATACCTTGGCCGCCAGACAGTTGATGGGTGCATTATTTGTCAAAAGACAAATAAATCCACCCAATGTCAGGAGGACGACCACCCAGAATTAGACCATTTCAGAGTATACAGGTGGATTTCACTGAGTTGCCCCCGGTTGGGAGACTGAAATATCTCCTAGTCATAGTGGATCACTTGACCTCTTGGGTTGAAGCTTTTCCCTTAGCCCAAGCCACTGCTCCAGCGGTGAGCAAAGTCCTGTTGGAACAAATAATTCCCAGATATAGGGTAGTGGAGAGGATAGACTCAGATCAGGGAACACGCTGTATCTCCATGGTTCTCCAATCCCATGAAGGCCTTGGAAATTACTTGGGAGTTTCATATTCCCTGGCCCCCTCCCTCCTCAGAAAAGGTGGAAAGGATGAATCAGGAAATAAAAAGACAATTTAACAAATTAACATTAGAGACCCAATTACTTGGACAAAGTGCCTACCTTTAGCCTTGTTAAGGATAAGGACAAAGCCTAGAAGGGACATTGGATTGTCTCCATATGAACTCCTCTATGGGCACCCATATCCAACAGGGAGAGAAGGAGTCTTGAACATGGGCTGTAAGGACAAGTTTCTTAGAGAATATGTACAGTCCTTGGCAAAATCTCTGATCTCATTACAGAAGAAAGGACTAATAACCCTAACACCTCCTCTGGGGTCCCCAGTGCACAAATTTTAGCCTGGTGACTAGATGTTGATTCAGACCTGGAAAGAAGAGAAACTCACTCCCTTATGGGAAGGGCCATTCCAGGTTCTCATCACTTTAGATACTGCTTTAAGTACTCAGGAGCATGGGTGAACTCACTACACAAGGGTTAAAGGACCAGTAGATTCCCCCTGCTGTATGGACGTTGAATCTGGACACCCTGAGAAACTGAGACTGTGTCTCTGGTGGGAACCTCCTATGAGGTGGCCACACGGACCATGAAGAACAAGGGTTGGAAGTGTTTGGGCTGTTTGATTCTCATAACTACTATTCTATTATTTCTCTTTGTGTTAAGTAATAAGAGTGTGACCCATGGGGATTCCTTTAGTTATCTCTCTTATAAGTTTTGGACTTTTTGCTTTTCTTTGTTGTAGCTATTATACTATGCCTCCTATTTGGCCCTTGTATACTAAACTATTTAGTATCCCTTATTTCTTCTAGATTACAATCTGTTTATTCTGAATCTGTTACATTAAGGGTTTTAAGGGTTTCAGGGAATCTGGAAGAAGGGAATAGATTTGAGGGGAATGATGGTGAAATAAAAACTATGGAGGAGAGGGTATGGTATGATAGTATAAGAGAAGGTGACAAACTGGTTGATGAACTATATCAGCAGTGGTGTGAGAAGTCTTCAGGCAGTATGAAGTAAGAGGAGGGATTGAGTGAGATATAGCCTCTGTGAAGACTTCTCAGGGTGGTGATTAAGAGACTGTCTCGAAACTAGAGACATGCTCTGAGAGAATGAACAGGCTATAAGTTTAAATTACCTAAACCTATAGGAATTCAGCCCTTAACACCCTCTTGATGTATATACTACTGCCACATCAGCATTAGGTTTGCTAAACAAGGACATGTATGTTTGGATAGGCTATACCCTGTTTCATTGTTCTTTGTCTCTGGGGAAGAATTTTTGCACCTAAAATGTAAGCCCGCCTCCCAGCTAATGGAAATAAGGGCTAGTGGTGGGTGGGGGTTTGTTTGAGTTAGGGGATATAATCTCATTTTGCTTTCTGTGCCTTGCCTGTCTCCTTCTGGTAGTGTACCAGAGGAACAGACACCCCTTCTCTCGAGATTGTAATAAAGAGTAACTTTTGTCTCTACTTTGGGAAGTCTCTGAGTTTAATTAAGTTAGGGTCCTTGTCCCACACAGGTCTGTACCACCATGCACAGCTATGGCATCAGATTTCAAGGAATCATAAAATTTCAGTTAGAGGTGTCCTTATTAGCCATTTTTATCCAACTCATACCTGAAAAGCATTCCTTTCACAGTAACATACATAACAAGTGGTTATTCAAACTCTGCTTAAAGATTCTCAAAGATAGTGTCTTTCCACTACTGGCTGAGGTAGCATCATTTCACTTTTATATAAATGTAATTGTTAGCATTAAGGAAGTGACTCTGAAAGACTTCAGCAAAAGCTGAAGATCTTCACTGAAAGGTAAAAGGGAAACCCTTTATATACAAAACAAACATTCCAACTCTAGAAAGGTGAGAGGCAAGAATACTTTGATTGCTTATTGAGAAGTCACCTAGAAAATGAATGTGCCTCCAGGGCATAGACTGCATTTACACTTCTGTCCTTAGCTATTAGATTCCCAAAGGAATAAAAAAGGTGGGAAAAGACTGAATTGGAAATAACCACACTGAGTTAATAAAGAGTGGCTTTAAAAGTGAGGGAACTTTTGAATGAGAAAGAATCTGTTGAATAGCTAAAGGTGTTGTCTTGACTGATAGAGCTGGAGAAAGCTCTTTACCTTCTACCCCACCTTTATCCCAGCCTAGTCCGAGGGGGAAGGTGGGAAAAAAAATACTTCCCTGATTCTTAGGGAAGACTCAGCTTAGAAGACAAGCAAATTAGATTGACCAGAAAAGAAGTTTGTGCTGTGAGAAGACCACAGTGTCCAAAACTCCTGGCCACCCGGGTGTGGCAGCAACTATCCAATAAGAGTATCCTACCTAGTTCAATCTAGAATCAGCAGATTCTTTGTCATCTCCTCAAACTAGACCAGCCACACTCTTTAAAAGGAGCAGCCTGGTACAGATATTGTGCCCTACAAAGATCCTTTTAGGAATCTTCAAATTGAATGATCTTAAGGCTTTTTATCTTATCATGTAGTTTAGAAAGTAGTAATTTAAGTTTGCAATTATGTTTTGTTCATTTGTTTGTTTTTGGTGAGGCAATTGGGGTTAAGTGACTTGCCTAGGGTCACACAGCTAGTGTCAAGTGTCTGAGGCCAGATTTGAATTCAGGTCCTCCTGACTCCAGGGCCAGTGTGCAATTATGTTAAAAATAATTCCCTTAGTGGTATGAAATGAGTCTAAAGATTTCAAATTCAGGTTTATCTTAGAGGAAAAAATAAAACTTTCTTTAGCTATATTCTAACGGGAAGAATTTAAAGCACCATTGTACATCTATACATATGTGTGTGTGTGTGCATATATGTATGTGTATATATCACCATTTTATACATAGGTATAGATATACTGCAGGAAGAATCATGTTAAAGTATATAAACACATAATAAAAGAATATAAGTGTATGGTACATATATGCATCATGTAAGCTCTGCCCCTCTCCCAGAGCCAGACTGCCTACATTTGCCCCTCAGGGCTCCAGAATACTCCAAAGAAGTAGAGGTTAGTTCTTTCTTTACTACTTTCACTACTGTCATCACCTTGAACCTGTGCTGTTCCTGCCATCATTAGGAGTGTGTGACTAGGACCACTGTTGAATATGATCATTTAGCATTAACATTAATCAGCCTTTGCAAAGAGTTATTTCCCTCAAGGGTAGAAAGAAAAATGTATAAAATCTTTCTCCAAACCTCTGGGTCATTCTTTTTTTGCTACATCCATCTCTGGACATAGAGTGAGGAAGACCTGAATTCTAATCCTGACTCAGACACTTACTAGATGTGTGAACCAGGACAAGTCACTTTTGCACTGTTAGACGTAGTTTCCTAATCTGTCAAATGGGATAATAATAACAACTAGCTCTCAGGTTTGCTATAAGGATAGATAACAGGAGATAATAGGAAAAGTGCTTTAGAAGCCTTAAAATGCTTGATGCTGCCTATTATGGTTAAGCGTGCGGCCATCCTCCCACTCACCCAGGCTCCCACACTAAGTGTTGTCCTTGATTTCTTACTCTTATCACTCACATCCACTTTTTTACCAAGACCTGTTGATTTTACATATGTAGCATCTCTCACATATATTTCCTTTCCTCTGATAGTACCACTGCCATGGTGCAAGCCTTAGTACCTCACTCCTGGACTGTTACAATAGCTTGCTGGTTAGTCTGCCTGATAGAAGTCTTTCCTCTCTCCTTATCTGTCAAAGCAATTTTCTTAAAGTACAGTTCTGATCACATCACTTCCCAACTCAATAAACTCAGGTGATTTTTAACACATACAGAATCAAAAAATAAAAACAAAATTAAAAACGAAAACAAAATAAACAAGCAGCAGCAACAACAAAACAACCTCTGTTTGATGGTCAAAGGCCTTTATAACTTGCCCCCCACTTCCAACTTTTCCAGTCTTCTAACACCTAATAGCCTAACACTCCCCACCCTCTTCCCATCAGGTATTCTACAATCCAATTAATGGGGTTGGGATCTGGGACCCAGAAAGGAAAAACCCTGGACTTTCCCTGAAAGGCCAAATCTCTGGCATTTGGGTGAGGCTATAATCCCATCAACTGGTCTTTCATTGTGGCTATAACCAATCTCCCCTCCATAGTATTACCTCCCTATGGCCCCTGGCCATTTCCCCTCACATCCAGATATCCTTAGTCCCATCCTCCCTTCACCCCAAACTATTTGGCCACTCCTAGATCCCTCCCACAGGCTTTCTGCATTTAAGGTTTGACTTGTCTCCATTAAGAGGCTGGGATTCTTATAATCTAGCCACTGCTTACCCATGTTCAGACTCCTTAAGATTCTGCCCAATATGACAATGTTCTAATAAACCTTGTCTTTGGCTGAAAGAAGGCCTGGGTCAAATTCTTTTGGGCAGGACCTGCATGTTGTGATTTTGAGGTCCCAGGACCCCTGAACCCCTAAAACTGCATCACAATGACTTTTGTTTCATTGTTCTTCCTCCAGCAAGATACTCCATCCTCTGACTCCTGGCACTTTCAATGGCTGCCCCCAGGCCCTGAATGCTCTCCCTCTCCATCTCTATCTGGCTTGCCTTTTTTTTTTTTCAAGTGCCAACTAAAATCTCACTTTCTGTAGGAAACTTTTCCTGGTCTCTTTTCATTCTATTACCTTTTCTCTGTTCATTATTTTCAATTTATCTTGTATGTAGCTTTTTTGTGCTTAATTGTTTGCATGTTGTCTCCCTGATTAGACTGTGCTCTCCTTAAGAAAAGGAATTGTCTTTGCCATTCTTTTTATCCTTCAGCACTTAGCAGCAGTAGTTACTTAATAAGAGAGTAAGACTGCAGAATTGAACTGAGTCCCTAAGATTTCAAGATTGGCAATGGAGGAAATCACATCTAATGTAGGGATGAAAGTTTGAGAAGTAATTGAAGGGCAGAGGAATTGGAGGACACAGTGTAGATAAAGAATCAGTGTTTGAGGTTTGCAAGGCAAAGAAAGAATGCAATGCATAACAATAGATCATAATTAGATAAGGGAATTGCAGAGTTCACAAACATGGAAGTTATACTTTTGTGGTTGGTGGCAAGATAATGGGTATTGATGAGGTCTGGAGGCTTAGGGGTGTTGGGATGCCAAAATCACAACCTACAGGTCCTGCCTGAAAGAATTTGACTCAAGCCTTCTTTCAGCCAAACACAAGGTTTATTAGAACATTTGGTTATGGGAGTGACTGGGAGGTTGAGAATTAAGTCTAGATTGGGTCAAGGATGGGAAGTAGCCAGGGGCCATAGGGAGGTAAGACAATGGAGGGCTAGGCTAGGTTAAGAGTAACAGAATTGGGAGATTGGCATTAGGTGATAACAAAAGGCCAGTTGATGGAGATATAGCCTCAGGGGAATACCGGAGATGACCTTGATCAAGTGGGAGAATTAAAGTAGAATCCCTTAGACAAATGGGACCCACATTTTTTGGGGGATGAGGGGCAAAAGTCTTGGCTTGGGCACATACCCTATCAGGTATGACCATCTTTGTATATGCTGAGGAGGGGTGAAAAAGTAGGTCATGAAATTAATAAAATGAGTAGGTGAATGTGGGAAGTTTCAGTATGTACATTGAAGTCCCCTTCAGAGGAGGAGAGAAAAACTGTAATAAAACATTGAACACATTGAGAAAAGAAGGGAAGTGTTCTGGAGGTCAGTAGAAAACAGTTATCAGAAATTTGATTTGGTGACAAATATGGATTGAGTGAACCTCAAAGAAGGAAAGGTTACTGAGGGATGGTGGTAGAGGAGAACCTCCAAGTGGCAAGGGGAGCAAGAAGTATTCCAACTCTCCCCATTGGCCAATGATTTGAAGAGAATGAGTTAAAATACAGCCAGTGCTGGAAAAGGAGGCCAGGGGGGCTTTATTTTTAGGAAGAATCCAGGTCTCACTGAGAGCTAAAAAATTAAAGCAATGGGAAAGGAAAAGATTTCAGATGAAAGCAGGCTTGTTGTCTGTGGAGTAGGCATTCCAGAGAGCATAGTGGAAAGGGTGGATAATTTTAGAGTGGGTATTAATGAGAATATGTTGAAGGGAATGGGAACAGAGGACTGAACAGTGGTAGCCATAGGAATGGGTTTGAATGATGACACGGAGGAGGTTCAGAATCACTTGGATGGGAAGAATGTAAATAGGTGGTAGTTTATTGTTCATGGAGGAATGAATTTGGGTAGATTTCCATAGGGATTTTGCCTCAGAATGAAGTTTTCTCTAGGTTACAGGTAGTTCAGGCCAGAAAACAAGTGCTACAAGCTAAAAGAATGGTATTACTCCCCTTCTCCCAAGGCAGGAGACCAGGCTGGAGATCTGATTGAATGGCCTTATTCCTCTTCACTCAAAAGGGGTAGTAAACTGCTTCTTAATGGAATGGTGTTTCTCCTCTTCCAAAATAGGTAAAAGACCAAGTAGGAGACCTGATATATCTCTACTTCCTATAAACATGCCTATGAATTCCCCATCCTCAAAAAACCCACACTTGATCCATCCACCCCATTCAATATTGACCTTTATCTCTCCAACTTTTTGAGGCTAAAGTAATTGAGAAGTGGGTGCCCCTACTTTCTTTACTCTCACTTTCTTCTTAACTGTCTACAGTCTGGCTTCTGACCTCATCATTGAACCAAAGCTGTTCTCTTCAAAGTTAATAAAGATTTCTTAATGGCTGAATCTAATAGCCTTTTCTCAGTTTTTATCGTTGTTGGCCTCTCTGCAGCCTTTGACATTTTCAATCACCCTCTCCTCCTTGATACTTTCTTCTTTCCAGTTTTTTCTGATATTATTATTTCCTGGTTCTTTTCTTAGCTATCTGACCATTCCTCACTCAGCTTTACTGGATCTTCATCCAAATTATATTCACTAAGGTCAGCTTCCCTTCAGGGCTTTATACTGGGCCTTGTTCTCTTCTCTCGCTATACAATTTCACTTGGTGATCATTGGTGAATTCCATGGTTTCAATTATCATTTTTATATTGATAATTCTCAGATCTACTTATCCAGCCCCAATCTTTCTTCTGACCTCTGTGCTTAGATTACCAACTGTCTATTGGACATCAGAGTGTGATCTCCTGAAGAACAAGGACTGTCTTTTACCTTTCTTTGTGTCCTTAAGCACTTCACATAGTACTTGGCCTGGCATAAGATAGGTGCTAAATAAATTTTTATTAACTGATGGAATGAATGACTACAAAACAAGATTTTACCTGTCCACTGAGCTGTAAATCCAAATCATTAACCACTTATAGCATACATCTCTTTTTTTTCTTTCTTGAAGATATTAGAAACACAGCATGACCAAAACACATCTCTCCTCCTAACTTCTCTTTTTCTGTTAAGTGTACCATCTAGTCACTTAGCTTTGCTATCTGAGAATCATCCTTAAATCTCTATTTTCATTCAATGCTCTTTATTTAGTAACTGTTTTTCTCAATTTTACCTCATCAAAATCCCTTTTTCATTCATGCAGCACCTTCTTACATCTTTCACAATAATCATGTTAGTTCAGGCCTTCATTACCTCTCACCCAGGCTATTACCATTGCTTCTTAATTGATCTTGCTGAATATAGTCTCTCCTTTCCAATTTCCCCTCCAAACATCTGTAAAATCAATATTTTTTTATAAATTGTATTTTTTGCAATTACATGTAAAGATAGTTTTCAAGATTCATTTTTTATAAGATTTTGAGTTCCAATTTATTCTCCCTCTTTGTCTCCCATCCCCCCTCCTCAAGGTGACAGAAAATCTGATATAGGTTTTATATGTGAAATCATGTAAACATGTTTTCACATTAATCCTGTTGTTAAAGAAGAAACAGAACAAAAGGGAAAACCACAAAAAAGTGAAAATAGTATGCTCTGATTTACATTCAGATTTAAAGTTCTTTCTCTGGATGTGAATAGCATTTTCTGTCATGAGACCTTTAGATTGTCTTGTATTATTGTATTACTGAGAAAAGCGAAGTCTATCACAGTTGATCATCATAGAATATTGCTATTACTATGTATAGCATTCTTCTGGTTTTGCTCACTTCACTCAGCATCAGTACATCTAAGTCTTTCCAAGTTTTTTCTTTTTTTCTGAAATCCACCTGCATAATAGTATTCCGCTACATTCATAAGCCACAACTTATTCAGCCATTCCTCAATTGTTGGATGTACTCTCAATTTACAGCTCTTTGCAACCACAAAAAAGAGATATTACATATATATATATATAATTGTACATATAAGTCCTTCTTACTTTTTTATGATTCCTTTGGGATATAGACCTAGTAGAGCAAATAATATGCAGTTTGATTGCCCTTTGGGCATAGTTCCAAATTATTTTCCAAAATTGTTGGATCAGTTCATAACTGCACCAACAATGAATTAGTGTCCTAATTTTCTCACATCTTCTCCAACATTTATCATTTTCTTTTTCTGTTATATTAGCCAATCTGATAGGTGTGAGGTGGTACCTCATTTTAATTTGCATTTCTCTAATCAATAGTGATTTAGAGCATTGTTTTTCATATGCCTATAGGTAGCTTTGATTTCTTTGCCTGAAAACTGCATGTTCATATCCTTCCATAATTTATCAATTTGGTAATAACTTGTATTCTTATAAATTTGACTCAGTTCTCTACATATTTGAGAAATGAGGCTTTTATCAGAGACATTGGCAGTAAAGATTATTTCCCATCTTTCTGTTTTCCTTCTAATATTGCATTGAGTTTGTTTGTGCAAAAACTTCTTTTAATTTAATGTAATATAATTATCCATTTTGCATTTCTTAATATTCTCCATCTCTTGTTTTGTCATAAATTCTTCCTTTCTTCATAGATCTGACAGGTAAACTCTTCCTTTCTCTTCCAATTTGCTTATGATGTCATCTTTTGTGTCTAAATCATGAACTCTTTTTGACCTTATCTTAATATGTGTTGGGAGATGTTGGTCTATGTCTAGTTTCTGCCATACTAATTACCAGTTTTCCCAGCAGTTTTTGTCAAATAGTGAGTTCTTATCCCAGAACATGAGATCTTTGGGTTTATCAAGCACTACGTTATAATAGTCATTTACTATTGTGTCTCGTATACCTAATCTATTTCACTGATCCACTACTCTATTTCTTAGCCAGTGTCAAATAATGTTGATATTTTACAATATAGTTTTAGATCTTATATGACTAGATTACCTTCTTTTGTGGTTTATTTCATTAATTCCCTTGACATTCTTAACCTTTTGTTTTTCCAGATGAACTTTATTATTTTTCCTAGCTCTATAAAATAATTTTTGATAGTTTAATCTGTATGTCACTGAATAAGTAAGTTAATTTAGGTAGAATTTTCATTTTTATTATATTAGCTCAGCCTACCCATGAGCAATTGATATTTTTCCAGTTATTTGAATCTGCCTTTATTTATGTGCAAAGTATCTTGTAATTGTGTTCCTATAGTTCCTAAGTACATTTTACTTTTTAAAATCAGGATTTAAGAAGAAGGGGAGAACTCTGGATCTCCCCAAATTATTGGTTATTAATTATTTTTTTTCTCAAGAAGATGATGGGAGAATAGAGAATAAAGAAAGGTTGTGTATTTCCTGAAAGAAATTGCATCATGATTTGAAAATGATCTGTTTAATATTTCTGCTATTCTGCATTTGATTGTGAGGTTTTTATGTTCTACCACATGGTCAGTGTTTGTGTAGGTGCTATGTATCACTGGGAAAAATATACATATATTCCTTTCTATCCCCATTAAATTTTCTCTGGAAGTCTAACATCTAACTTTTCTAAAATTATATTCAGCTCCTTATCTTCTTTCTTCTTTATTTTGTGGTTAGATTTATCTGGGTCTGAGAGGGAGAGTTTGAGGTCCTTTACTAGTGTAGTTTTGTTATCTTTTTCTTCCTATAACTGACTTAACTTCTCTAAGCATTTGGATGCCATAGCACTTGGTACATATATATTTAGTATTGATACTGTACCTTTTAGCAAGATGTAGCTTCCTTCATTGTCTCTTTTAATTGGATCTATTTTGGCTTTTGCTTTTCTGAGATCTGATTTTTTTTTCTTCAGCTGAAGAATGATATGTTTTGCTCTAGCCTCTTACCTTTACTCTATGTGTGTCTCTCTCTGCTTCAAATGTATTTTTTGTAAACCACTTATTGTAGGGTTCTGGCTTTTAATCCACTTTCCCATTTGTTTCCGTGTTATGGGAGAATTCTTTCCATTAATATTCATAATTATGTTTCCTGTATGTGTCCTTCCAACCTATTTTCCCCATTTATACTTTTCTCTCTCTCTTTTCATCCTGTCCCTCCTCAATAGTTTTTTGTTTCTGACCACTGCCCCCTCAATCTGTCCTCACTTCTATCAGCCCTTCTTCTTTTCTTTTCTCTTTCCCCTCCTACTTCCCTATGAGGTAAGATTTATTTCTTTATCCAACTAAGTGTGTATGTTATTCCCTCTTTGAACCCAATCCAATAAGGGTAAGGTTCAAACAATGCTCACTCCCTTCTTTCTTTTCCTCTGCAATGGTAGGTTTTTCATGCCTCTTCATATGATATAATTAACTCCATTCTGCCTTACTCTTTACCCTTCTTCCAGTGCAATCCTTTTTTTTAACCTCTTTTTTTTTTGGTCATCACATCAAAGTCAACTTATGCCCACAGCCTCTATCTAAGTATACTCCTTCCAACAGCCCTAATAAAGATACAGTTCTTAGGTTACATGTATTATGTTTCCATGTAGGGATGTAAACAGTTTAACCCTATTGAATAACATGTTTGTTTTCTTTACTGTTTACTTTTTCATACTTCTCTTGAGTCTTATGTTTGAAGATCAAATTTTCTGTTCAGCTCTGATCTTTTCATCAGGAATGCTTGAAAGTCCTCTATTTCACTGAATATTTATTTCCCCCCTAAAAGATTATGTTCAATTTTGTTGGGTAGTTAATTATTGGTTGTAATCCAAGCTCCTTTGCCTTCCAGAATATCATATTCCAAGCACTCTGATCCTTTAATGTAGAAGCTGCTAAATTCTGTGTAATCCTGACTGTGGCTCTTTGATATTTGATTTTTTTTCTTTTTGGTTGCTTGCATTATTTTCTCCTTGACCTGATAGTTCTGAAATTTGACTATAATATTCCTTAGAGTTTTAATTTTGGTATCTCTTTCAGGAGGTGATCAGTGGATTCTTTCAAATATTTTCCCCTCTGGTTCTAGAATATCAGGACAATTTTCCTTGATAGTTTCTTAAAGGATACTGTCCAGGCATTATTTTTATCATGGCTTTAAGGTAATCCAATAGTTCTTAAATTATTTAAATTGAATCTTTTGAATCTATTTTCCAGGTCAGTTGTTTTTCCAATGAGGTATGTAACATTTTCTTCTATTTTTTTCATTATTTTTATTTTGTTGGACTGATTCTTGATGTATCATGCCATCACTAGCTTCCAATTGCCCAATTCTAATCTTTAACACATTATTTTCTCTTTGTACCTCCTTTTCCATATGGTCAATTCTACTTTTAAAGGAGCTGTTTTCTTGTGTGTATTTTTTTTCTTTTTGGTGAATTCTATTTTTTAGGAGTTGTTTTCTTCTGTCATTTTTTGTGCTTCCTTTTCCCGAGCTCTCTTTTTTTCCCATAATTTTCTTGCATATATCTCATTTCTTTTCCCAATTTTTCTTCTACCTCTCTTACTTGATTTTTAAAATCCTTTTTAAGCTCTTCTAAGAGGACTTTTTGGGTTCAAGACCAATTCTTCTTCCCCATTGAGCCTTTCATGTAGTCATTTTGACATTGTTGTCCTCCTCTGAATCTGTGTTTTGATCTTCCCCATTGCTGTGGCAGCTTTCTATGGTCAAGGTTCTTTTCTGGATTTTGCCCATTTTTAAAGTTAAGCTCTGCTCCTGGAGTGCAGGAGGTACTGTCCCAAATTTCTTGTGCTGGGGACCAGGGTCCTGGTCACTGGCTTCCCATGCCATGGCCTCTGGGGCTAGTGGTTTACCCACAGTGCTAGGCTGACGATCTAGTTGTGTCTGTTATGCCCTGGGTTCTGGGGCTGGCAGTTTGCCTGTTGCTCTAGGCCTGGAGGTTTCACAGCTGTTCTGCTGTGCCACTGCCCTGATGAGCCAGGACCTAAATGCCTTGTTTTCTAATCTGTGCTGTGGCTAGGCACCTCCTGCTAGCTTACCTGGGCACCACATGTCCTGGGCTCTGCTCCTCTTTTATCCAAGGGAGATAAACTTTTCCTGAAATCGTAAGTTATCTTGGGCTAGAAAACTGTTTTACTCATTTTTTTGTGGAGTGTTTTGCTCCATAATTCTTTTAGAATCTTACTTAAATGATGTTTCTGAGTGAAACTGAGGAGAGCTCAGGCAACTTCCTGGTTTCCCTTCACCATCTTTTCTTCTCCCTCCCCCAAATTAGCATTCTAAAAATCTAGGTCTGACTGTTGATCTTTTCTGCTCAGCAGTCTTCAGCAGCTCTCTATTCCTTATAGATTAAAATTCAAACTCCTGTATTTTTCATTCAAAATCCAAGATAACCTTTCCAACCTGATTACACCTTATTTCTCCTCATGCATTCTACAAACCAGCACCCTTGCCTGCTTGCTTTTCCTGCACATAGCATTCCCTTTACCAGGACTTTGCAGAGGTTGTCTCTCGTTCTTGAAATTCTCTCCCTTCTCATTTCCACATCTGAGAACTGCTATCTCCCTTTAAGAGGCTTTTCCCAAGTTTCCCATCTGTCAGCCCTCCTCCCAACCCACATCATTGTGTATGTGTTTATTTTTTTTTTGTTATAAGTTATATTTATACATTCATGAGTACATTGTCTCACTCTGTATAACACAAGCTCCTTTAGGGCATAGACTTTCACTTTTGTTCTTTTATCCCTAGGGCTTAGCACAATGCTTGACACTAATAATGTTTGTTGATTGAATGATTCAGAGAGATAGGATTGAATTCAAAACCTCTAACCAAAGCTAGTCTTTTCCCCATTGTACTACCCTTTTATAAAGCATTTTAAAGTTTATGAAGCATTTTGGTCATAATATGAGTCAAACAAATTGGATTTCTGGATGTGACATGTTTGTTTTGGCCAATGTGAAAGAAAAGGTCATAATAATGAAGAGAAAAAAAATGGTCTTTGGAAGTGAAGGAATAATCTTCCTTTATTTAAAAGAAAATAAAATCTAGAAATAAAAAATAAAGCAAAGGTTATAATAAAGTGATAAATTTCATCAAACTGTGATATTTCTTATAAGGAGGAAAGATAATTTTTCTTTCATTCCCTCTTTGCATCTTTGTCTTCTCCATTCACACCCACCATTCAATGGTGACTGAGTCTATTAAAAGATTTAATTGGTATGTTAGAGACTATAGTATTTCAGGAAGAAAATTTCAAATTGTGAAAATACTAAGTCTCTAATCAACACCCTCCAGGCTATAGGCCAAATTATCTTAATTAAGTGTCAGGAAAATCTAATCCTATATAAAATAAAATTGAAAGACAACTAATCAAACCAGTGAATTGAAGTTTATTCAACTAACTCTTTGGTTTATAGTACCTATTTTTAGAGAAGCCACATACTATTTAAAGTACATATTCTTTTTTAATTTATTTTATAATGAGCCCAATGGAGTTTCTAAGTAGTTCCTTTTCAGCATTATATAACTACTTTCCATGAAGGTAAAGTGCTATGCACTTGTGTTATAATATATGGAATTTAGCTGTTGAAGAACTGTAATGTTAGAAAACTTATCTGGTTCAAGTCAGATGAATATATTTATTTTGATATCAAGTGTACCAAAGCCAAATTAAAACAAACTAATGTTCTAGTTTCTCCTCAAGCCCCTTATAAATCCTCCCTCATCTATATTAAAGGCCCATTTTTCCATTTATAGGATTATACTCAGCTCTATAGCATAAGTTATTCTTAGTTACACATCTATATCATTTGACTTAGATTATTATGGTTCAAGATCTCCTCTGGTTTTTGGTCACAGCTGCCTGGGCATTTGTGATCCTGGGTATAATTCCTTGGTATTGAACTCCTTTCTGAACATGTACAGTATTTTTTTGATGTGAAAATTCTGGATTTTGGCTAAGACATTCCTGGTACTTTTCCATTTGTGATTTCTTTCAGAAGTTGATCAGAGTATTCTTTCTATTTATGACTCATTCTCTATTTCTAATAGACATGGGAAGTTTTCATTTATGATTTCTTAAAATACAGTCACTAGGCCTTTAAAAAAATCATGGTTTTCAGGGAGTCTAATGATTCTCAAATTATGATTCCTTGACCATTTTTCCAGGAAGTTGTTTTTGATATGAACTATATAACATTTTCTTTTTTTCCCAAAATTTTAATGTTTTTCCTGTATTTTTTTCTCTAATGAAACCATTAACTTATGTTAGACTTATTCTAGTTTTTAGGCAGTACATTTCATGAGTAAATTTAACACTTTCTCTTTTCATCTATTTATTATGTCAATTCTTTCCTCAAGGACTTTTTTATGTCTTACTTTTTTTCTTCTGGGTATTCATGCATTCTTTGTGGAAATTTTTTTTTAAATATGAATTTGTAGCTGTGAGAATTATTCGCTCCTACTTTTAAGATATCAGTAGCTTTATAATAATTTTCTATGCTGGTCAATATTTTCTCCTACTCTAATTCTTATATCCCTTTATGACAGATCTGTCCGCTGCCTAACTGATACAATTTTGGGTAGTTGCCCTTTTTGATCCTTTTCTGGGCCTCTTGGGTTCCCATACTGACTTCTACCTCCTGGAATTACACACACCTCCATCCTTGGATATTGAAGTTTAATGGGTTACAGCCAAAGAGTTAAAGGACCCCATATCTTTGCTGTTAGAGCAAAGTAAACCTCTTTTTGTTAATTCTTCAATTACCTGTTGTTGCCTCTGTTCATCCTAATATTGAAACTGAGCTAAGAAAATAATGGTATTAAAACCAACTGAACATAGGGGGATTAAGGAAACATAATGGGGATTTTACTTGAGTTATTGTAGAGATACCAATGAAGAACACAGGGAGTCCAAAACTTATTCCTGACCTTTATAACTGACTCTTCCTTGGAACATGCCTCTCTCTTACAGAATCCCTTATATCACCTTTCTTTTACCACTCCAGGCTGTTAATGTCTGATAGGCTATTATGTTTTCCGTTGCCATTTGGATGATGATCAACTTGATTTATTCGAAGTCTTTGCTGTTCTATGATTTGTAGTCATAGAATATCAACAGAATAATGTTGTTTAAAAACAAAAGATTGGCTTTTATTTCAGAGATTACTTGAGATCATTAAAAAAAATACTTTGAAGTTTCCTAAAATAATTTAGCCAGCCTGCTCTGCTCCTTTAGTTTAGTTCTGGACCCAGATTTTTACTCATGTTAAGTGTAGGTCTAAGAAGTACCAATTGATCAACTCTATGCATTACCAATACAATTACATATCATAAATTCAATAAACATTCATCTACTTGCTTTTTTTTCAATGTAGATGATTAGGATAAAATGGCTTTCAAGTAATTAAAGATCTTATTTATATACCTCTTCATTTTCAGAGGAGGAAGTTGATACAATAAGGGAATTGTCACTTGTAAACAGGAACACCTAGAAGACTTCATTGAAAAAGGAATCCTCTTCCCATTAGACATTGCACTAGACATCTTCTGTGGCTATGGCAAAGGCATTTTGTGGGCATTGGTCACTTTGTTTTGTAATTTGCTGAATAGTAATAATCAGAGGGTTGTCACCCAAAGCTGTTTCTGATATTAAATATTTCAATGAATTTCAAATTAATCATGTTCAAAATGCAAGTAACCATCTTTCCTCCTAAACAAATCAACTTCCAATTCAACAAATTGAAAAGAAATCAAAACATTTTTAGATACCTAATATGCACAAATTGTTACGCTAAGAGCTAGGGAAAAAATAGTTCCAGCTCTTAAAGACATTTTTTTTTTTCCTGGAGGATGGAGATAGGGCATAGAATATAAGATGTATACAGATGAATGAATGCAATGTAATTTGGGAAAAGAGAGAGAATTAACAATTATAATTTAGGATAGAGGGTTAGAATATGGGAAAGTTTCAAAGAGGAGGCAACTTTTCAGCTGAAGTTTGAAAGAAAGAGGCTTCTCAAGGTATCTGAAAATTATGTCAGTTGAAGTTGAAGAGAGATAGCCTTTAGGTACCAAAATACTTTCTGATTTCCAAATTGATAGAATTGAACTGATAATTATAAACAAAAAGGAAATAAGTTCAGAAAGAAGCAGGTTTACATAAAGATAATGGAAAAATAGAATTTGGGAGTGTGTGGGAGCAGCCTGATATGGTGGAAATTTCTGAAGATATGTTAACAGAGGGTCTTGGTTTAAATCTTGTCCTGGACAGTTAGGATCTTGGCTAAGTCATCAGTCAATCAACAAGGATTTAATAAGGTTTTACTATGTGCTGGGCATTGCATTAAGTACTGAGGATACAACCCAACGTGGAACAACAATAACAAGAAAATGGTTTCTTCCTTCAAGGAATTCACTTTCTAATGAATTTTGACCTCTATCACTTTTTGTTTGTTTGTTTGTTTGTTTTTGTCATTAGACAATGGGATTAAGTAATTTGCCCTTGGTCACAAGGCTAGTGTTATGTGTGAAAGGCAGGATTTGAACTCAGATCCTCCTGACTCCAGGGCCAGTGCTCTATACACTGTACCACCTAGCTGTCCCAACCTCTATCACTTTTAAGGTTCATTAGAATTCTTAGTCAAGCATGACTTATTGGAAAGAATAATGGAATGAACATAGTTGTTGTCCAGTTGTGTCCAATTCTTTGTCATTCCATTGGGATTTTCTTGGCAAAGATACTGGAGGAAACTGAGGCAAACAGGATTAAGTGATTTGCCCAAGGTCAAACAACTAGTAAGGATCTGAGGCCAGATTTGAATTCCAGAAGACAAAAAGACTTGGTTTCTTCATCCATAAAATGAGAAAAAGAAGAATTTTACTACTATATCTGCTGAGATGTGCCATACAGTGCCTTTCTCTCTCTCTTTTTTATAGTATTTTTCCCAATTACATGTCAAGACAGTTGTTAGCATTCATTTTTACAAGGTTTTAAGTTCCAAATTTTTCTGCCTTCCTCCCTCTCCCACCTTTTTCCTAAAACGACAGGCCATTTGATATAGGTTATGCTATCATGTAAAACATAATTCCATATTAGTCACAGTTGCGAAATAAGAAACACATCAAAGGGTAACAAAAAACACACAAAAAAGTGAAAAAAGTATGCTTTGATCTGCATTCAGAGTCCATGTGGGTAGCATTTTCCTTTGTGAGTCCTTTCTACTTGTCTTGGAGTATTGTATTGCTAAGAAAAGCTGAGTCATTTATAGTTGATCATCACACAATGTTGCTGATACTGTGTATAACGTTCTTCTGGTCATTTCATTTTGCATCAGTTCATACAAGTATTTCCAGGTCTTTCTGAAATGTGCCTGTTCATTATTTCTTATTGCATGGTAGTATTCCATCATATCCATATATCACAGCTTGTTCAGCCATCCCCTACTTGATGGGCATTCCCTCAATTTCAATATTTTGCTACCACAAAAACAGCTGCTATAAATATTTTTGCCTATGCAGGTTCTTTCCCCTTTTTTATGGTCTCTTTGGGACACATCTAGTAGTGGTATTGCTGGATCAAAGGGTACACACAGGGTATGCCCTTTGGGCATAATTCCAAATTGCTCTCCAGAATCGTTGGATCAGTTCACTATTCTACCAACAATGCATTAGTGTACCAATTTTCCCACATCTCCAACATTAATCATTTTTCTTTTCTATAATATTAGCTAATCAGAGAGGTATGAGGTGCTATTTCAGAATGGTTTTAATTTGCATTTTTCTAATCAAAAGTGATTTAGAACACTTCTTCATATGCCTACAGATAGCTTTAATTTCTTCATCCGAAAAATGCCTATTCTTACCCTTTCACCATTTATCAATTGGGGAATGGCTGGTATTCTAGATTTTACTCAGTTCTCTATATATTTAAGAAATAAGGCCTTTATTAGTAGCACTGGCTATAAAAATTATTTCCCAGCTTTCTACTTTCCTGATAATCTTGGTTAAATTGGTTTTGTTTTTGCAAAACGTTTTTAAGTTAATGAAATCAAATTATCAATTTTGCATTTCATAATGTTCTCTATATCTTATTTGGTCATAAATTCTTTCCTTTTCCATAGATCTGACAGTTAAACTATTCCTTGCCCTCCTAATTTGCTTATGGTATCACACTTTATGTCTAAATCATGTGCCCATTTTGACCTTATCTTGGTATGGATTGTGAGATATTGGTCTATGCCTAGTTTCTATTATACTATTTTCCAGTTTTCCCAGCAGTTTTTGTCAAATAATGAGTTCTTATACAAGCTATATACATATTAATGAACATTCCCATTATCGAAAAAGCCAGAAGGCAGAAAGAAGTGGAAGATAAAGGAAGGTAATCTCTTACTGAAAAAGAAAGTGGTCTAGTTATGTGGTGACAGACAGTAAAGGAGAGCCTGATTTTTGTATTTGTGGCTTCTATATGTTGGGAGACCTAGAGACCTTCCAGAGGTACAGCCTCCATCCTTCATGGAAGATCAGTGGAAGTAGATGGACATAAATCACACAGCATGGCTGAATTTCAATCTGTATTTTTGAAGGGAGTATTCACATCAGGGAAATCACATATTGATCAAAGAATTCAAGTAAATGTTTTTAAATTAATTTGAGAATTTACCTCAACATTCCTTGAAATGATTTCTGTTCTACTTGGTATAGCTATTTTTTCAAATAAATACAAATAAGAGCACTTTCCATTTTAAATTGCTATTTAAAAAAATCTTCATCTCCCTCCAATACCTTAAAGCTTTGGGAAAGATTTTTTGAAGATATGCACTAGGGAGAGATTATTTGAAGAATTATGTCTTAAAAACAGAACTATTTCTGATCAACTTCTCCATTTGTTATTTTCCAAAACCATTAAACAAAATCTACTATATTTTGCCATCATTGATTCTCTTCTGCTCCTTATACCAAGCAGGAATAAATGTTAGTAAGGTTGCTCATACTGCCGAACTGCCCCACCTCTGATTGATTGACTAAAAACAAACTTCTGGCCACTTAAGACAGATTTTGCAAATATTTCTTCCACAAATGAAGTGTGATGTCTCTAAGGTATATGTTGCTGGATGGAAAAGTTAAAAAGAGCTCACTGACTTACAGGTAGTTTTTAGAGAATTGTTAACTTTCTTTTGCTTTGATGTTATCAGTCACCAAAAGAAATGCAACTCCACAATACAAAAACTCCTTTGAAGATGATAAAATAAAATTTTTAAAGTTCCCTTTATTTAATTTTCTTGTTTTTTTCTCCTTTAAACAGTTATATTAGTGTTAAAGTATGAACAAGACATTTGAAAACAGATTTTCAAGTTTTGTTAACACAATCTGACTCATTTTCTCTTTGTTTTCTATAATATAGGTACTTTTTTTCCCCTACCATTCAGGTAACAGCTACTTCAGTAATTTGCAACTAACATTTAGCAGGATTTGCAATTTGTTTATCCTGGAGATGAGTTATTCCTGTCAGAATTTCATGGATATTGCATTTTGGTTTTACAGTTCTGCTGGTGAAAATTTACGGAAAAAAATCTAAATTAAGGATGTTAGATTTCTACTGCATAAAATTATTCATTTCCCATTTTCTGTTTTATTTTTCTCTTCTTAAATATCTCTTAAAATGTATGAACTTTACAATACATTTATTTTTTAAAAATCAACATCTAGTGAATGGACACTTATGTGTCTCTCAAGTAAACTGCAATTTTAATTATAATCTTGCTACAAACTTAAATATTAATGGATACCTGTAAAGACTAAAACAAAATGTGATGTGTTGAAGTAAGTCCACAAGTGAGAAAGTGAGAGTTTCATAATCTTTTGGTTCAATTAATCAATTTGTTGTCTTCTTAGCCTTGCATCAATTAATTTGAAACAGTCTATAGCTCCTTAGTCACAATCACATCAAAAATTATTTTAAATTTATCATTGGATCCTTTGGCATATACACAAATATGAATTTTAAAGACAGAAGGCATATATTACTTGAGATTTTTTTTCAACCTCTCATTTCATCATATCAGTGTGGAGAATTGCTTTGTGTAGAAACATCCTCCACACAGGTAGGTTTTAAATTATCTTTTTTATATAGTTTTACAGAGTTCCTTTAGACACACTACAATAATCAATGATGTCATATTTTCACAGTTAGCATGTGCTTGAAATTGGACTTTAACATGGGTCTTCCAAAATAAAGATAGATGTATAAAGGATTTTCGTAGTGCTTACTCCATATCAGGAACTATGCTGAATGCTAGAAATATAATACAGGCAAAGAGAAAGGCAGTTTCTCCACTCAAAGAGCTTGCTTCTTAATGGGAGAAAATGCCACATAAAAGGAAGCTTAAAAGTGGAGGGGCAGCATGTGAGAAGGTAAATGAAAAATGACTTCCTTCTAGGAGTTTTTCTAACTCCAAGGATGATCCTTTATCTACTACATCTGTCTGTCTTTCTAAGGATATATACAAATCCAGACACATAAAACATTTCTTGTAAAATATGTATCTTTATTGAAATTTTAGATAGAATTCTAAAAATCTATCAATTCGCTAGTTGAAATTCTGCTCTCAAATAATTGCATTTCCATTCTTCCCCTTAGATCCAGGGTTTATTTCCTAGGTTTTTTTTCAGTTTTCTGCCAGGACACATATGGCCTTATCAGAAGTGACAGACAGTTTAACAGCTACTAGATTAATCTCAAAGAAGTTGTAAACTTCTGGCCTAACCCCAACAGCAAATTGAGCTCCAGATTGGATGCTCTGGGACTGTTCCCACCTTAGTCTTCATCCACTTTAGCATAGATATTTAACTCTAAGTTTATATCTGCTGCTTTAGGGGTAACATGGCTCTTATTTAGATCAGACATGACTTATACACCTGATGGTCTACTCAAACATCCCTATGTCACACTTTTATAAGCTGCCAAAATAGTACTTTCAATATTTTTTAAGATGGAAATAAAAATTCCAGTTTTCCACCTAAGACCATGATTGGAGAGAAACAGAACTGCTGCTGCTACTGATATAACAAAAAAGTTAGTAGTTACTAAAGAAAGTTTCCATTCCTTTATTCTTTTTTTTTCCTGGTTTTAATGTTGAAATCATTTTGTGATGTAGTAGCATCACAACAATATAGTAAATTAAATTCCCAAGAAAGGAATGACAATGTAATATTGGCTAAAACACAATATGGACATTGATTCTGTGGCTTGTTCTGGTCCTGAAACTTTATATTGCAAGGAGATTTTTTTATAAAATAATTATTTTATTAATATGTTGTCTTCATAAAAAATACATAGCATAAAGATTATTTGGCCAAATAACTTGTGAAAGAAAACTTTTAAAGGATATATTTTCACCATTGATTTTCTTAACCAATAACTTTGTTTCTTGCAAAATCATAAGTAAAATCAGTTTTACTAAAGTCAAGACACCATGGGAAACTGAAAATGAAGCATTTCCACAACAAAACAATAAAATCATACATCTATATATAAACATTATGATATAACATTATGTGATATCAGTATATGTTACATTATATCCTGTCTTTTGCAGCTGCACTCCAATTCTGACAAAGGTGATGGATCAGTCAAATATATCCTTACTGGAGAAGGGGCTGGGACAATATTTATCATTGATGACACCACAGGAGACATTCATTCAACCAAAAGTCTAGATCGAGAGCAGAAGACTCACTATGTCCTGCATGCCCAGGCAATTGATAGATGGACAAACAAGCCTCTTGAACCTGAATCTGAATTTATTATCAAAGTACAAGACATCAATGACAATGCACCCAAATTTACAGATGGACCATACATCGTAACTGTGCCAGAAATGTCTGACATGGGTAAGAAAAATTATTTTTCAATTAAGTAATTAACTCTTTAATAATATGTCTGGAAAAACCCACTAAGACTATAAATGCTTTTTTATCTCAATATAGGATTATGGGAAACATCATTTACATTAGAAGCAAAAGCTCACAATCATTTTTAAAGAATTTTTTTCTGTCTTTATAAAGAGTGTTACAAGCAAATAGTGCATTCGGTATATACCAGGATACTTTTTAACTGAATTCCAGAGCCCTCATGGGTAAAAAGCAACAGAAATTAAAAAAAATCTTAAATTTTCAAAAACTTAAATAGTTTATGTAATTTTGAATGCCTTTTATCATGTAAATCATCTGTGTAGAATGTGGAGAGCATACTATAAGTACAAAAAGAGAAACCTTTTTTTGGTTATTTTTTAATATGCTGAGATTATCTTTCCAGATAAAGAAAAGAGGAAATCTACCTAGCAGAAAATTTCATATTAAGCTCTTATTATTTATGCTTTCATTTGACTGCTAATAGAGTAATATTACAGTTTGACATATAAGTGTCTTGAGAGGAAGGGTAGTTAAAGTTATATTGAAATGTCAAAGAACTGGCAATATTTTCACTAAGGTAGCTTTTGAGCAAATCCAGCCCTGAACAATCGGGTCTGCACCCAAATACAAATGTTCATTATGACAATAATTCACATTTGCCCAGCACTTTAAGGTTTATCAAGTATTTTTCTTATAACAACTCTGTGGTATAGATAGTAGACATATTCAATTTTTTTTTCTGATGGAGCACCACAACCCTTAAGAGGTTAAGTCACTTGTCTATAGCCATGCAATTAGTTTGTGTTTGAAATAGAATTTAAACCCAAGGCTCAGAAATACAAGTTCAAGGCCCTATTCATTGTACTAAGATGATTATGTTTTGTTGTTTTTGGTATTCAGCCATTTTCCAGTTGTATCTGACTCTTCATTATCCTATCTAGGGTTTCCTTGGTAAAGAGACTAGGGTAGTTCATCATTTCCTTCTCCAGCTCATTTTACAGTTGGGAAAACTGAGACAAACAAGGTTGAGTGAGTTGCCCAAGGTCACACAGCTAGTAAGTGTCTGAGACCAGGTTTGAACTCAAGAGGATGAGTCTTCCTGACTCCAGGCCTGGCAGTCTATCCAATGTCCCACCTAGCTACTACTTATCCATGAGAGTGGAAGGCAAAGGGATTTATGATTCAACATAGAAATCACAGTCTTAATAGAAACCAATGAAGACATATGGAGAGAACAAGATATTATTCTAGTCCTAGAGGAAGAAGACTAATGGGCAAGGAACGGAACACTCAATCAATAACCATTTATTACATATTTACCGTATGCCAGGCACTATACCTGAGTATACAAAGATAAAAAATGAAACATTTCTTGCTGGCAAAGAACTTGCATTCTGTGAGGAAGATAGCATCTACCTATGTGTGTGTGTGTGTGTGTGTGTGTGTGTGTGTGTGTATCAATGTACACAAACATATATAATCGCAAAGTGGCGGGAGAACAGGTGGGCTCTAGCCTCTGATAGGATCAGCAAGGAAAGCTTTAGATAAAAGACAACACATGGATTCAGGAATAGGAAGCTAAGACAGAGCCTCGACAATTGGAACAAGATGATGAGGCAGGTAACATAGTTGATGGTGTAGTAGTGACTTCATATCCCCTCCCCCTTATTAGTTTCTGTAAATACAGAAATCTCACCCTGAACCATTGTCCTCATTCTTAGACAAACTGTCAGTTGTCCAACTATGGGCAATTTGTCCCATTAATTGATATTTATGCCTCTGGTGATTAACTACCCTGTCCCTTTCAGTCCATTAAATGTAACTAAAGTACAAGGTCAGGACAACATCCATGGCAAGACCAACTTGATAATAACATATGTCATTGTTCTATCAGAGACAACAAGGCAGCACAGTGGACTTGGAATCATGAAGATTTGATTTCAAATCTGGTCAATCTCTGACACTTACTGGTTACATGACTAACCCTGGGCAAGTCATTTAACGTCTGCCTACCTCAGTTTCTTCATTTATAAAATGGGGATAACAATAGCACCTATTTCCCAGGGTAATTGGGAGGATAAAATGAAATAATAATTTTAAACCCCTTTTCAAACCTTAAAGTACTATATAAATATTATTCATTATTATTTTAATTAATTCTATTTTATTTGCCTATAAGCAGGATCAGTCTCAGAGTCTAGGTCAGACCTAAATAGACCCAAGTTAGGACTATTTGAACCTCATCTAAACTTATAGGTGGAATTTAAAATGTCTTCATTTGTAAAGACTGTAGGATCCCCAGGGGCAGAGAGCCAAGCAGATAGTTCGAGGATCCTCTTTAGTGCTGAACAGTTGAGATTTTCAATTTGTCACTTAATTTAACATGGATGTATGTTTAGTAAAGAGTTTCTCAATAATGAGTTTATACAGACAATCACATTTTCATTGGTGTTAATGTATCATTCATATAGGAGATACTTTGGCTTTCAGGTAGGACTAATAGATTTAAAACCATCCTTAGTTCTGGCATTTTGTTGAACAGATCAACTTTTGTTTAAAATTAACTAATAATTTTGCAAATTTTCCTTAGCCAAGATGTTTACAGAAAATCCAGCAATTTTTTTCCCAATACATTATTTCAGAGATTTTTCATGTAGCAGAAAAATGAATATTATTATGTCATTTGTTTCTAGATCAATGATTTTAGTAATATGATATTTTTAAAAACAATAAACAATTTGCTTTATTATGGTGAAAACTATGAATTCATTTCTCTATTTATTATCTACATCCACAATATCTTTCACTTTTCTTGATGTTAAACTGACAGCTCCATAGATCATAGAACCCAAATTGTTTTCACATAAGACCTGAATGAAAGAATTCATGAGAATTTTGATTACTTTATTCTTGTTTTTAAGACATCACTTTGTCTTTAATGACCAGGCTTAAATATAGAGCCACTTAGATTTTAATCTCATTTGTTTATATGAAGCAAAGAATGGAACTAATAATGATGATTCTGTATTTCTTAACTTCTGCCTCATAATTTCCTTGCCTCCTTCAAAACTCAGTTCATATCCCACTTTGTTCATTCATCTATTTATTTATTCATTCATTCATTTGTTTGTTTATTTGTCTGTCTGTTTGTTTATTTGTTTATCCATTCATTCATTCATTTACTTTTTAATTTATCCACCTATTTATTTATGTATTTATTTATCTATTTATCTATCCATTCATTCATTTGTTTGTTTGTTTATCTATTTTGTAAGGCAATTGGGGTTGTGACTTGCCCAAGGTCACATAGCTAGTAAGTGTCAAGTGTCTGAGGCCGGATCATATCCCACTTTCTATATAAGGCCTTTCCATGTTTCTCTAATGCCTTCCCCTCTGGGATTAAATTGAATCAATAACTAGCATTTATGTGACTTCTACTATGTGCTCATCACTTTATAAACATGATCTAATTTGATCCTCACAACAACCTTGGAAAATAAGTGCTGTTATATCCCCATCTTATAGTTGAGGAAACTGAGGAAAAGGAGCTAAGTAACTTGTTTCCAGGGAAATATAGCTAATAAGTGTCTGAGGTTGGATTTAAACTCAGGTCTTCCTGAATATAGTCCTAGCACTCTATCTACTATGCCACCCAGCTGCCTAAATTAACTTTTATAAATTTAAGCAAGAATTCATTAAGTGCCTACCATGTATCAGACACTTTCCAAATATTATCTCATTTTATCCTCCAGACATTCATGGGAGATAGGTGCTATTATTATCCTCTTTTTATGGATGAGAAAACAAAAACAGATGCAGGTCAAATGAGTTGCCCAAGGTTATATAGCTAGTAAATGTTTGAGGCCGCATTTGAGCTCTTTTTTACCCCAAGTCCATGGCATTATACACTGTGCCACCTAGCTGCCTTTAAATTTCTCTCTCTCTCTCTCTCTCTCTCTCTCTCTCTCTCTCTCTCTCTCTCTCTCTCTCTCTCTCTCTCTCTCTCTCTCCCCCTCGCCCTCTAGTACTTTATTTATTAACATTTTCCTCGCTTGAAAAAAAAAATCTGAGCTCCCTGAAAAGAGGGCTTTTTTTTTTGTCTTTTGTTATTTTCTTTGTATCTGTAATACTTATCACACTGGCTGGCATATAGTAAGTACATAATAAATGCTTGTTAACTGACTGACTAATCACCACAAAATGTTTATGATCTTCCAGGACACAATGGCACAAAAAAAACCCAAAAAAGATGTGAATTTGTTAAAAGGACTTTTTCATTTTTCATATCTTTGACTGGCCCAATTAAATTTCATATACCATCCAAAGGAAATTGTATCCTATTCCTATGGGGAATAAGTAAATTTAAAGGAGGAAAAAATGTGGGTAATTTATTACAAAAGATCTTTATAGAAGGAGAAATCATAAACTACACACTTCATTCAAATTATTGCAGTGACCTCAAATTAGGATCTGGTAAAAGTCCTTTAGACTAGAGGTGTCAAACTGCTGGGCATGCCCACTGCACAACTACTAGATATAGCCTGAATCACCACATTATAATGTAATTGGGAAGTGTTTAACAAACTAAATAAAAATATAGAAAACCTATATAAATTTTAATTTGTTTTTGTTTGTTTTTTAAGTCAATATGCTGCTATGGGGATCCATTTCTATTTGCATTTGACACAACTGCTTTTGGGCATATCTGTAACATCTATAACAGGTGACAATCTTGTCATTTAGAAAATCTCTACCATTAATGCCACAGTGAAGTTCATAGATTCCCTTGGCAAGAGATCTTTTTTTTATGAAATGATACATAACTATTATTTTGATTTATGACTTAATCTTGCGTAGAGAAAGAAGCTTGACCTACATGATTTCCTTAAAATAAAGTTTTGGAGGTGGAACCAAGAAGGCAGAGAAAAGGGAGGGACTCAGCTAGGCTCTTCCCCAGATCCCTCCAAATATCTTTAAATAATGCCTCAAAAGAAATTCTAGGGTGGCAGAACTCACAAAAGGATGCAGTGAAACAATTTCCCAGCCAAAGTCAACTTAGAATGTCAGTAGAAATCCTTATCAGGATTAGAATGGAGTGCAGCACAGCTCAGGCTGCACCAGTGCAGACCAGGTCCCAACAAACCAGGAGCCAGCCTTGGGGGCAACTGAATAAGTGACATCAGTGGCATTTTCAAGACCTGGTAGCCCACAGATGGTAAGGGGATTAGACAACTGGTCAGAAGAATGGTGCAATGGATAGTGTACCAGCCTTGGAGTCAAAAGGCCCTGACTTCAAATCTGGCCTCAGACACTTGTCACTTTCTAGCTGTATGATGTAGGGTAAGTCAATTAACCCCAATTGCTGAGAGAGAGAGAGAGAGAGAGAGAGAGAGAGAGAGAGAGAGAGAGAGAGAGAGAGAGAGAGGTAAAGAAAGACTGAGATTACAGGGGTCCCTTTGCTCACACCAGTGACGGGACTCTCTTGCATTGTTCATTCTTAGATGTAGGTCCTAGTCCTAGGTCTCAGTTCTAGGGCAAGGAAGAGCACTAGGGAACCAAGGCTTGTGGCCACAGGAAAGCAGGGACTCTGCTCATAGTTACAGGGTGGAAAAGAGTGCTTGTGGTCACTCACAGACTGGTGCACAGTACAGGAAACTAGTAAATACATCTTTCTCTAGATCATACCACCTTGGAAGAACTAAAACCATGTACATCTCCAGAATTACTTGTGAAAACAACTGCACAAAAAACCTGAAGCTTGGGATGGTGCCCCTTATACTCCAAAAGCAGAGACTGACTTTAGTATAAAGTAAAAAACCAAGAAATAGGTTAGAAAATGAGCAAATAGTAAAAAAAGATTCTGACTATAAAAAGTTACTATGGTGACAAGAAAGAGCAAAACATAAACTCATCCAAAGTCTCAGAGAAAACTGTGAATTGACCCCAGGCCATGGAAGTATGCAAACAGGGTTTTAAAAATCAAGTAAGAGACATAGAGGAAAAAATGGGAAAAGCAATCAGACTGATGTAAGAAAATTCTGGGTGAAAAAAGGCAACAGCTTGGTAAAGAAGGCAAAAAAAATTATGAAGAAAACAATGCTCTAAAAACAGACTAAACCAATAAAAATCCAATGAAGAGAGGAATGCCTTGAAAAGCAGAATTGGCCAAATGGACAAAGAGGCACAAAAATTCACTGAAGAGAAGTCTCTTTAAAGTAGAATTGGGCTAGTGGATGCTAATAACTTTATAAGATATCAAGAAACAATATAAAAAAATTAAAAGAATGAAAAACAATAGAAGAAAATGTGAAATATCTCATTGGAAAAACAACCAACCTGGAAAATAGATCCAGGAGAGATAATTTAAGAATTACTTGACTACCTGAATGTCATGATAAAAAAAAAGAGCCTAGATATCTTTCAAGACATTATAAAGGAAAATCACCATAATTATCTAGAACCAGAGGGTAAAATAGAAATTGAAAGAATCCACTGATCACCTCCTAAAAGAGATCCTAAAATTAAAACTCCCAGGAATAGTGTAGCCAAATTCCAGAGCTTTCAGGTCCAGGAGAAAATATTGCAAGCAGCTAAAAATAAACAATTCAAATATTGTACAGCCTGCGTCAGGGCTGTACAATTCTACATTAAAGGATTGCAGGGCTTGGAAGATGATATTCAGGAGGGCAAAAGAGTTAGGACTACAACCAAGATTCACCCACCCAGCAAAACTGAGTATAATTATTCAGGGGGAAAAAAAGTGGCATTCAATGAAATAAAGGACTTTCTAGCGTTCCTAATGAAAAGACCAGCATTAAATAGAAAATTTGCCTTTCAAATACAAGACTCAAGAGAAACAGAAAGATAAGTCACAAGGGACTTAATAAGGTTAAACCATTTACATTCTTAATAGGAAAAAGGATACTTATAAAGCCTTTTTATTATTAGGGCATTTAGAAGAAGTATACATACATAGAGGGCACAGGTGGGAGTTGAATATGATGGGATGATTATGTAAAAAAAAATAAAATTGATGTATGAGAAAGATGGATACCCAGGGAGAAGGAGAGAGGGAGAGGTAGAGTGGGGTAAATTGTCTGACATAAAAGAGGCCAAAAGGAGATTTTACAGTGGAAGAGAAGCCTGGGTGATAGGGGAGGACTTAAAGCATGTGAACCTTACTCTCCTTAGAACTGGCTCAAAAAAAGAATAATATACACACTTATTAAGATATAGAAGTTTATCTTACTATACAGGAAAGTAGGAGAGTAAGAGGATAAGAGAATATAGTGGAACTGATAGAAGGGAGGGCAGATTGAGGAAGGTAAAGTCAGAAGCAAAACACTTTTGAGAATGCACTGGCTGAAAGGAAAGAGAGTATAGAACAAATGGGAAAATAGGATGGAAGGAAATATATGGTTGGTTATCATTACTGTGAAAATAAAACTACTGCAAGTTTCTCTGATAAAGACTTAATTTCTCAAGTATATTGAAAACAGAGTCAAATTTATAGAAATAAGAGCCATTCTTCAATTAATAAATGGTCAAAGGACATGAACAGGCATTTTTCAGACAAAGTAGTTAATGATTTCTATGGTCATGTGAAAAAATGCTCCAAATCACTGTCAACTGGAGTAATGCAAATGAAAACAATTCTGAGCTACCACCTCACACCCATCATATTGGCTAATATGACAGAAAAGGAAAAAGACATGTTGGAGGTGATGTGGGAAAGTTAAAACACCAATGTACTGTTAGTGAAGCTGTATACAGACAACCATTCTGAAGAGTAATTTGGAACTATGCCCAAAGGGCAAATAAATTATGCATGCTTTTTAACCAAGCAATGCCACTACCAGGTCTGTATTCTAAAGACCTCCAGAATTGTCTTGGATCATTGTATTGGGAAGAATAGCTGTTATTCACAGTAGATCATCAGTATTGCTGTTACTGTGTACAATGTCCTCCTGGTTCTGCTCATTTCAGTTCACTTTGCATCAGTTCATGTAAGTCTTTCCAGGTTTTCCTGAGAACATCCTGCTCATCTTTAATTCAATGTCAAAAATTGAGCTCATTATCTTTCCCCCTTAACCCTCCTCTCTTCTTAACATCTTGAGTATACTGCTATGCTCTCAGTCAATAAAACTGGCAACGTAAGTGTCGTTCTCCATTCCTCACTTTCTTTGCCTCTGCCCCATATCTAATTTGTTGCTGTCAATTTTGCTTTTGTAACAGCTCTGCAATATCTCACCTTCTCTCCTTTGACACTGCCATCGCCTAGTATAGGCTCTCATCATCTCACAGCTGTACTATCAGAATAGCCTGCTGTTTGGTCTCCTGGCCACAAGTCTCTCCTCACTCCGGTCTATTCTCTATTCTATCACAGTAATCTTCTTAAAGTAAAAGTCTGATCAGTTATGTCACTCCCTTACCGAATAAACAAGAGTGACTATGTATCACCTCCAGGATCAAATAGAAAATCATTTATTTGGCATTCAGAGTCATTCATAACTTGGTCTCCCCACCAAGTTTTCCAGTCTTCTTTCATCTTATACTCCCTTCCCCAAAATACCTATGACCTATTGAAATTGGCCTCCTTGCTGTTTGTCCAAGACATTCCATATCCATACCATAGACGTGTTTACTATCCCCACTCCCTTCATCCTGGCTCTCTCCAACTCTCACCTATTGTCCTACCTTTTGTAAGATGTTTTTTCTTGATTCTTCTTTGGTTCTAGTGCTTTACTTCTGTTAATTGTTGCCATTTTATCCAATATATAATGTTTATATATAGTTGTTTGCATTTTGTCTCCCTCATTAAATTGTGAGCTTTTTTCCCCCTCAGCATTTAGCATAGTGCCTTGGCACTTAGTAGGTTCTTAATATATGTTTATTGATTGAATGACTGACCATAGGTTATACATTCAACTGTGTAATATAATCATTAAACATTCTTCATCCACTGGATTTAATGCTATATAGTTAGATCAAATTATTTTGAGCGACTATAGGTATCATTTAGAAGGCTCTACAATGTATATTTTGTTTTGTTTTAAATCCATGAGAAAATGTCAAGTTGTTTGAGACACTACTATATATATTCACATTGCTATTATATGCTTTCATTTGACAGAAATGGAACAGAGTGCTTAAATACGAATGGAAAGAGAAATTATACACACATATATATGTATATATATATATATACATATATATGTATATATATATGTATATATATATATATATATATATAAAACTTTTAAATACCAAACATAACATGTCTGAGCCTTTAATACTACTTTCAAACAACTTATTAATGAAAATTCAACATTATTCCTTATTTTATGTGCATCATATTATATTATATTAATAATTCATGCCAACTGCCATAAGTTATTATATGCAACTTTTTCCTTTAATTTAGATTCAGCTTAATTTAATTAAATTTTAAGGTTTTTGGAGCACAAAAATATAAAGAATTGAGAATGAATAGTTTTATTAATACTAAGAGCTCATTAACCCACCTTGGTTATGAAGAGAGAGAGCGAGCTGTACAATCATCCAGAGAAGTGCATGTCCCTGCTTTTATAGTCAGCAATTCTGGTAAATACGTTGCATTGCAGAGACATAGAGAGGATGGATGACATTTTTTTTTATAAAGTGCATTGACATTTTTACATGGAAGACGCAATATAAGTGTCATATCACCAACTGTATTCCACTGTTATTACAAATATGTAGCATTATCATCAAAGAAATATGAAAGCCAAAAGTGTTTGTCTTAATAACGCTTCATCCACTCCCATTTCTCCAACCCGACTGTATTAAATTTTTCTGTTCTATTTTCTTAGGGATATCATGAATTTCTTTATTTACCATCCACCTGATTTGATCTCAGTCTTGGTTTGAAATAAAATATAATGTAATAATAGTTACTTGAGATGAGATTATTTTTTGAAATTTCTTATTACGTAATTTTACCAGTTCACTTTTGTTATTTGGCTGAAAAAAAAGCCTCACTATCTCAATTACTTATATCTTAAGTGAAACATATTGTTCTACCAGCAATACTCACAGATATTTCTATTTCATCTGGTTTCATCAAGCATTATTAAGAATATCACACCTACATTGTTCTTCTTACTCATTTATGTTATCAAGAATGGAGAAATATCTGAAATGTCTTTGAATGAAAAAGTAAATAATTGGTAGATTACCTTAATATCTGTATAAAAAGAAAAAAAAATGGAGACTCTCTGTGAAGGTTGTTATGCTAAAATACTCGAATTCGTAAAGTTATAAATTGTTCCAAATGTTCTGGAAATTTTATGGAATTATGTAGAAAATCATCACTGAACTATTCATGTCTTTCACTTTGCCATCATACTACTGAGAATATACCCCATTAAGGTGCTATGGCTAACACAATATTCAAGCAGCATTTTCTGTGGTAACAAGGAGAGGGGAACAGACAAAGTATATGTATATTAACTGGGCAATGGATGAACAAATTAGGGAATATTAATGTCATAGGGCTGTGATAACCATGAATTTGAAGAATTTGGAGGAACATGGGAGGACTTCTTGTAGAATAAAGAAACAAGAAGGAAAGAAGGAGGAAGGAAAGAAGGAGGGAGGAAAGGAAGGAAGGAGGGAAGGAAGGAAGGAAGGGAATAAGTGGTTATTCTTGTTATTTTTCAGTTGTTTCAGTCATGTCTGACTCTTTGTAACTACATTTTTGGGTTTTCTTGACAAAGATATTGGCAGTTTGCCATTCCTTTCTCCAGCTCGTTCTCCAGATGAGGAAATTGAGGCAAAAGGCTAAGTGACTTGCCCAGGGTCACAAAGCTAGTAAGTTTCTGAGGCCAGATTTAAACTCAGCAAGGTGAATTTTCCTGACTCCAGCCCAGCGCTACCCACTGCACCACCAAGCTACCCTAAGCATTTATCATTTTACTACAATGTGTCAGGCGCTGTGTTTTTTACATTTTTATATACACTGCTTTTTAATATTTATTGATACTATCTCATTTGATCCTCACAACAGCCCTTGGAGATCTGAGGAAATTAAGGCAGAGGTTAAGTGACTTTTCTAGGCTCATACAGCTGGTATTTGAGGTTGCATATGAACTCAGATCTTGACTCCAGGATCAGTGCTTTATCTATTGTGCTACCAAGCTGCAACATACAGTGACCACTAATGTAAGAAAGACAACATGACTTAGTAGATAGAGCAAGCCTTGAAGCCATGAAGACATGGGTTCAAGTTCACCACTTACACATCATGACTGTGTGATCCAGGGTGAATAACTTAAACTTTCAGTAATCTAAGTAACTTTTACAGATTACAAATTGCCGAAAACATGCTGATCTACATTAGCAGAGTGATTTTGCTTACATGAGATTTCCCTAAGCCAGTGAAATGTCAAGTCTAATCTCTTAAGTACTAATGTACATGAAAATACTATTAATATATTGCTGAATTTAGATTATATACAAAGACATACCTTAGGCCCAGAGTAGATAAGGAAACATATTTCCCTTAACTCAGTAGAGTAGTGGGGGGACATGTTTATAGAATGTTGTACAAGCTATAAGGCATGGTGATTTTCTCAGTTGGGGTTTGCTTAACCTTTTCTTGGTTATAAAGTAGGATTCTTAAGTGGGAGAGGAAGTAGAATTTTTACATGACAGTTCTATAATAAAAAAGCATAAATAAAAATCAGAAACACATGAAAAATAAAATAGAAAAAATAGAGAAGACTTACGAATTGTATCATATGTATCTTAGAATTTCTCAGGTATGTTGTCTTTGAATTGGTAGAGTCACTGATATCTCTTCATAATTATGGGCTTGGTTTTTAGTCTACACTGTCCCCTAGACTTGCTTACTTTTGCTGGGACCCATGCTACACAGTTTTTATCTCTTTTAACCACGAAAGGGGAAACTGTACACACTATTATTAAAGTATTATATCAAAGGGAATAACATAATTCTGACTTGATCTTCCCATGGGCTTTCTATATATCTTTTCTCTAGAAAAATACCATATTCAGATATATGATAAGTAAGCTCTCATATTTTAAATTTCAATTTAAGATAGAATCATGCACAAAATATCATATTAGTGACCTACTAGTTCCAAACCATTTATACTCTATAGGAATAACTAATTAATTTTTTTTCTAAATGGTTTAAATGTTCTAAATAGTTTACAAATATGGAATTTGATACATATTTGAAAGATAATTATATTGAATGATAAAGTGAGTCAAGAGCATTGTCTACTTGAATAAATACAATTACTACTTTTTAGCTTAACTTACCTAAAATGTTTGAGATTATTGTCTAAATAGTTACTCCAAAACAGAGATCTGTTTATGCTTTTCCAGCTTCTTCTTCTATTCAACATGCTTCCATGGTATTTTTTTAAGTCATTCTTTTCTATAAAAAATGTTGATTTCTATGCTTTTCACTCAGGACCTGAGCCTGGGAGAGATTTTGTGTTACTCTAATAATTTCCCTATTGATCTTTCTTTTACCTTTTAATTGAACTAAGTTTATTGCCACTATATGGAGACAAGAGATAATTCTAGGACCTTTTGTCATTTAAAATCAAGTTTGTTATCTAAAACTTTAAGTAGAAATTAAATAAATCATATGAGCTTCTGTCTTTTTTTTCCCTGGTATTTGACATAATTCAGCTACTCATGCTGCTTCTATTGCCTAAATTTTCTTCACTGCCTTTCTATCATCATAAATGAGATCCAATTGAGTTGTCCAATAACACTTAAGATACAAATCCCTTACAAATAAATTTGTGGACATGATTTTTTTCTACTGTCGTCCTGGCTCCACTCGCCAATGTTAAATTCACTTATCACATTTGAAAAAAATGATACATAGATGAATTTTTTTGTCAGTGTGTGAAGTACAATATAATGAAATGACAGGGATATAGCTAGGAGTTGTGGGAGTATTCAAATGTCTTAATGATGATTTTGTGTATTTTGTGAAGGTTTTATAGTAAAAGAATTTGTTTTAAGAATATACATTTGGCAGTAGTCTGAGGATTAAGGTTAAGGAAGAAACTCAAAGTGAGGAAACAAGTTAAGAGGCTAGTGTATAAGTTCAAATGAGAAGTGATGAACATCTGATCCAAGTGAAGAAAAAACATATGTGAGAGATTGATGTAGTGATAAAATTGACAAGATTTGGCAACTGACAAGATGTGGGGAATTAGGCAAAATATATTGTTAAAGTAGACTTAAATGATCTAAGCTAGAATATTCATAGATGGTAGAAAAATTATGATTCCTAGAACTCTGCTCCATTTTTGTCACTCCCCCACAAACAGAGAAAACAGGGCTTCATAGGATTGAAAGTTATTTTATGACACTTTTTTTTGGTTTCATGTGTTGGCATAGACGAAGTATTCATGATATGGTGTTCAAGCTGCTACTGATGTGCCTTTTTATTACTAAGATTAATTTGATTCAATTTCATTCCTGGAACCATTACTAAAACCTGGAAGAAATTGCTAGTGCTTATTCTCTACTGGCATAGACTCTATAATGATTTGGGAAAAAAAAGACAAAAAAACCCAGCAATAAAACATAGAAAAATAAAGAGCAGAAGGAAGTTCTAAGTGGACACAGAGAAGCTGGGCAATATTACTACTGTTATATTAAATTTAATATATATGCTTAAAATTAAGGAGTACAATATGTGATAGAATTTCATGGTTTAGTATAAACTACCTTTTTTTCTATTCTTTACATTATGGCTAATAGTGAAAGAAAAATGTCACAGAAATTAAAAATAAAAAATTACTGATTTCATTAAATTCAATACAACATTTCGTTCATGCAAGTTATCAGAAAAGCTATTGTTGAATTGTGACAATTAATTAATGTGAAATATAGATTCAATTTCATACAAATAAGGATAAAATAGAGAATAGACTCGTAATTGAGCATTTTTTTTCTCCTGTGGAAAATACAATTGAGGGTCAAGGTGATGCAGAGGACAATTCAATAACAGGTACAGTGACACTAAGAAAGGGAGATTCCTTGAATACAATAATAGCAATAAATAATAGCTAGCATTTACCAACTTTAACTTTTGCAAAATGCTTTACAAATATCTCATCCAAAGGGTATGTGTCTATAGGGAAGTAGGATTCAGGAAAAAGTTACCATGACAGAGCCCTGTGGCCAGAGGCCCTCCCCTTGGACACACCTCTTTCTGCTCCAACCCCCGAAGAGGCAAGTGTTCAACCATCACTACTCCCAACTGTCCCTGCTTGTGCAGCAGAGTAACTGAGCCACACTCTGACCTAAATTGGCAGAAGGGATGTCTATGTGGAAACCACAAGATGTGTTTGCTAGGAAAGAGTTCCATGTATTAGTTGTAAATCTCGGTGATGAAGGATAGGCAGAGAGGCATGTTTAAGGACAGTACTCTGATTAATTATCCTGAAAATAGTGACGATGATTATTTTTGTTTGTTTGTTAATTTGTCCAGACCTGTGATTTATTAATTATAGGAGATTTGGTGAGAAAACTCTACCTAGGCAGATCAGGAACTTTTCTATAATGTAGAATCTTAGAGAGTTGTCTGGGCCACTCAAAGGTTAAGTGACTTGCCCAGAGTCAGACAGTCAAATATGAGTCAGGCTTAGTATTTGAACCAGACTCATACTTCTCTGAAGCCATCTTTCTTTCTATTATGTCATGTATAATATAATAATAAGAGTAATACTTCATCTATGTATGTGACATATTATGTGAAGTGATATAATAGTACCTGAAGGTCTTAAAATCCTTGTTCTATAGGAACAGTTCTGCCTGCAGGACAGAATAGTGGAAAGAAGAAAATAGTTGGTTTAGAGTAAGAAGATGTGGAAATGAATTATGAGATTTGATATGCATGTAACTTTGGCAAATCACTTCAGCTCCCTAGGTATTGACCTTCTTATTATGACAAATTAGACTAGATGATCTGTATGGTTCAATTCATCTGTAATCTATGATCCTCTGAAAATGACCACTTAGTTTACTGATTTGTGTGTACCATGGATCTAAATTATTCTTTAAACCCAATATTCACAGCTTGACTGACAGCTAACAGGGCCATAAGGAAGATGACCAGTACACAAAGAATAGAGATGCACAGGGTCAGAGCAGGCTATCTGAGGAGATACCAATAACAAGCAAGCATAGGCATTATAGGTAGGTCCAGAATCCATGCCAATTCAAGAAAATATTAAGAGTAGGTGACAAGTGAAAAAAATTAATATTACTTAAAATGTAACCATGAAAATATAGGATATTTAATAAAAAATCTCATCACTTAAAATTTAAAAATTAGTTTACTGGTTACTTTTATATATAATGGAGCTGGTAGGAAAGTAACCATATTGAATTGTGGGGATCACATGAGATAATGGATTTAATGTATATACTTATATGAGAAATAAACTGCCACATAAATGTCAGCTTTTTTTATTATCTTCAAAAACCTATTTTGATACAGGATAAAAGGTAGTAATCAGACTAATTTTACTTTCATTTGACTGTCATTTTCCAAACTGCAATTGTATAATGATTGACTGAGTTTCATGGACATAAATACAATGGAAACCTGTACTTATTCTTACATACTTTTAAATATTAAATAACATACAAGTTATATAAATGCTCGATTACATGTCCTTTTTTGGGAATTTTTTTCTTGCAGTGGTGTTTGTATGTAAGGGTTGGGAATATACTCACATTTTGCCTCTTGATGTTTTGCAGTCAAATATAAATCCAGTGGATAGAGAGGTGAATCTAGAGTTAAGAAGATCTGGGTTCCACTATTGATTGGAGAAATGCAAATTAAAACAAATCACAGGTACTACCTCATACCTACTAGATTTACTAATAGGATAGAGAAGGAAAATGACAAATGTTGGAGAGAATATGGGGAAAATGAGACACTAATGCACTGTTGGAGTTGTGAACTGATTAAACCATTTGGTGGAACAATTTGGAACTATACCCAAAGGGCTACAATACCATGCATAATCTTTAGCTTAGCAATACCACTATTAGTTCTGTATCCCAAAAGATACACACACACATGCACACACAGACACACACACACACACCAAAAAGGGAAAGGACATACATGTACAAAAATGTTTATAGCAGCTCTTTTCTGTTGGCCAAGAATTGGGAATTGGTGAATGGCTGAACAAACTATGGTATATGATTATGGTGGAATACTATCATACTGTATGAGATGCTGAGTAGGATGCTCTCTGAAAAACCTGGAAAGACTTAAACGAGTTGATGCAAAATGAAATAGTGTGCACAAAGTAACAGCAATATTGTAAGATGATCAGCTGTGAATGACTTAGATAGTCTCAGTAATACAATGATCCAAGACAACTCTGAAGTATTTATGAAGAGAAATGCTATCCATCCCCAGAGGAAGAACTGATGGTATATGAATACAGATTGAGCATACTTTAAAAAAATAAATTAAATAAATGGGATCAATAAGACATTTAAAAAATGAAGCTCAACAGACTTTGAGAGATAGTAGAGAATAGAAGGGTCTGGAATGTTATGATCCATGGGGTAATGAATGACTAAATGACAACAACACCTGGGGACATCAACCACCAATGTTAGTGGAAGATGGAAAATGAGCCCTAGGGAGGGTACCTTACCTTACTAGAATGTTTTTTCTTGAGAACAGAGAGGGTTTTGTTTTTGTTTCTGTATTACCAATCATAGTACTTCACATAGAGAAAAAAAATTGCTCTTCTTATATTAATTTCACCCATAATAACCTTGAAGGTAGTTCATAAATGTTTCATTAACTCCATTTTATTATTATCTCTATTTTATAATTGAGTAAACTGAGATTCAAAGTGGTTATTTGCCCAAAGTCACACTGTTCATAGCTATCAGAACCAAAATACAAATTGCTACTTTGTCATTTCAAAAAGAAAGGAAGGAAGGAAGGAAGGAAGGAAGGAAAGAAGAAAGAAAGAAAGAAAGAAAGAAAGAAAGAAAGAAAGAAAGAAAGAAAGAAAGAAAGAAAGAAAGAAAGAAAGAAAGAAAGAAAGAAAGAAAGAAAAAGAGAGAGAGAGAGAGAAAAAGAAAGAAAGAAAGAAAAAAGCAAACAAACAAAGGACTGGAGTTCAAATCCTGACTTAGACAATTACTAGTTGTGTGACCCTGGGCAAGTCACTTAAACTATTTCTGACTCAGTTTCCTTAACTATAAAATGGTGATTATAATAGCACCTACCTCCCAAGATTGATGTGAGGTAAAATGAGATAATATTTATAAGGTGCTTTGAAAACTTTAAAGCTTTATGTAAAGTCTAGCTATTTATTTTTTATTTTCCAAGGCCATAAACCCAGAGTATAGTTCTAAAATTTCAATTTAATTTCTAAAAACAGTAGCATTAAGTTTTATCAGGCTTTGTATAAGCCCACAAAATAAGACTGTTTTGTGGGTAGAATAATTTGGAAATAACAAAACTCACCTATGATAAAGCTTAATATTAGGAAGATGTTTATAGTAGTCAAACTAGGCTTAACTTTAAGCATGAAATCTGTTTCCTGTGGAATTGTGATATTTTTGGTATGAAATGATGTACCGAATATTACAGTGGAAATGATGATATATATGGCAACATGCTATGTAAGTGTACCCTTATAGCTCATGGTTTTGAAAGTTATTAGAAATTATCACAGACAGGTGGTTTCACTTTTTCTCCATATTATTTTGATATGTCATCTATAATAATGATAGCTCACATTTATATATTTTTCAAGTTAATCGTGTTGTATAAGCACAATCTCATTTAGTTCTTACAACAACTCTAAGGCTCAAAAAAAGGTTGAGCTAACTTAGATGTCATGCTGTAAAGGCATGTACACTAAGCTGTTGTTATATATTATTTTGGTTTGAGTATTATGGCTGTTATCAGTGGAAAAAAAAGTAATTATGAAAACAACAAACCTTGAGCTAGGTGAGCATGGTGGCACATGTCTAATCCCTGTTACTTGCGAGGCTGAGGTTGGTGGATCACTTGAGACTGGGACTTCTGAGTGGCAGTGTGCTAAGCCAATTAGGTGTCTAGAGTAAATCTAGCACCAATATGGCAAGCCCCCAAGGTTGGGTAACCAGACTAACCAAGTATGTATAGATGGGAAATAGTAGAGGTGAAACCTCTTATACCTGTTGGAAGTGAGAGCAAGCTCGTGAATGGGCAGCCACACTTTCAAATTGAGTAAGATTGGGAGACACTTTAAAAAAAAAGGAAAGGAAAGGAAAAAAGACAAAATGAAGTGAAATTACTGTCAGCAAAATAACTTTATAAGTCTAAATGAAACATACAAAGCTCAATTCTGACAAAATTGGCAATATTTATATGATATAACAATATTTACAGTTACTTGTAAAAACATTATTTTTAAGATCTGCTTTTTGTGCAGGCCAGGAATGGGTAGGATTTGGAATTGGGAATTGAACCTGATGTTTCATGAGGTCTGGAACCTAAGGTCTGGAAATCCTTTCGAGATATTCACATGGGATTTTTATTGTCATATATAACCTTAGAGAGGTGACTAGAGCACTTTGAACTTGAACATATTACAGTTATTACAATTCAGCAATAGGACTTGAATCTAAGTTTTCACTATACCACGTTGCCTCTCAAGAACTGGGTCATAATGTTTCTCAAATCCTCGAATGAGTCTGTGATCTTATCACAGGTTCCCTCCAACAATATAGCTAACAACCCCCACTCATTCTGTGTAGCTCTCATTCATTTCTTCTAATAAGTTCTTTTAAAGAGTTCTATCCAATTTTGGGGGGACCTTCTTTTGTTTATATTGACATCATCAGAATACCACTGGAATATTGCAATTCATAATTTATCCTTGACTCTTGCCATGTGATCATTCATTGTTTTTTTTTCCTCTTATATTTCTTTGGTGTCTCCCCTTCTTCCTTGCTTCTTTTTCCTTTCTTTTCTTTTCTTTTTTGCAATAAATTGCAAACAGTTTTTACCCATAATGAACCCTCTAAGTAATTAATATTTTCAATTCCTCTAAGATTGTAGTGTTCAGTGTCTCTCAGTCCAAAAATAATTACAAAGGGATGCTGATATTAAAAGTTAACTCCTTGTTTCAAGAAGTTTTACAACATTAAGGGAAAATGAAGAAAAGAGATAAAACAACAGAAGAAAAAAAAACAGGAAGAGAAGATAGGAAAATACATATATATTTTTTACTGTTTGCTGTATTCTTAAACATCACCACGTTGTGTCATTGTATCAAGCCTTTGTTTATGTTTTGTTTTATATTAATTTTGATCTTTGTTTAAATAGTCAGTACTTTGACTACACAGTCAAAAGAGACAGTTAATTCAAAAAATATTTGTATTGCCATTACTAATATGCTTCTCTTAAATTATACTCAATTTTTTCTTTTTCTGATTTTTAAATATTTGTCATATTCAACTTCTATTGATTGTTTTCTTAAAGTATTATCTATAAGCATGAAACTTCTTTATAGTCTCCAATTTTTGACATCTCTCATTACATATTCTATTTCATGTTATTCAACATATATCTTGCCACCTTTAACCTTTACTATCTTCACCAAGAATAAAAGTTTGTTTAATTTAATTTGGAGTGTCTTATAATGTTCTTCAAACAATTTGTCAACTTCTCCAGACTTCGTAACGAATGTTGTCATATAAACTACAATTATTTCAGTGGTGGTGTTTTTGCTAATTGCTTATCATAAGCACAATACAAGTCCCATGAGATAATGTTTCTTGCTACCTTTGGATCCATGATAAAACCAACACAGCCAAGTCTTTTATTGGCTACTTTGAGGAGAAACTATGAGCTATACTTCTGTTTTGCTATAATGCCCTTTTCCCTCCTGGTTTAATTTATCATAACAATTTCAAGATTAATAATATGATATCTCAAAAATTAAAGTTCACAAAGTGTGCTCTTCACAATAATCCAATGAAACAAGTGTCATAAGCATATGTGAATGTGAGTATATATGTATGTAGATATTTATATTCCTTTCAGATCCCTATTCCTCTTCCATTTTTGAAGGAATGGTGACAAAGGACAGAAAATGAAATAGGATTTCAAAGAATCACCAAGTTTTTGCATATAAATATCATATCTATGTCTATACCTATCTGTCTGTCTATCTATCTGCCTATCTATCTGTATGTGGTTATACATATATTTCAAAAGACCAATAAATAGGGTTTTTTTGTAGTAAAAGCCGCAAGTTTATCCACATATGTATATATAAATATTTCATGGACATAATGAATGCATACAACATATGTATAGACATGCATACACACAATGCATGCATATACATCTGTATGGACAAACTTGCTTAGTACATGTACATATATATGTATATATATATATACATACATACATATATATGCATGTGTGTCTATTAGTAGACAACTATATATATATATATATAGATATAGATACTTACACAAAAAAAAACCTTGGTGATTCATTGAAACCCTGTTTCATTTTCTGACCCCTGCCACCATTACTGCAAAAATATTAGGGGAACAGGGGGAATTGGAGTTCATTTTCCATATGTATTACACATATTTTATATTTAAGATATATATAAATATAGAGATATAGATATATTTCATGGATTGACATAGTTTAAACAACAGCAGCTGCAACAAAACAATACTGTGTCATAGCCAATCTATTGATGATGTTTCTCCCTGTAGTGAAACAGGCTGCTCTTCAGAAAGTACTAATAATCTGTAAGCTTGTCCCAACCTTTGAAACAGAGACTCGGAGCATGCAAGTAACACCACAGTCACATCATTAGTACATATCAAAGTTGGAACTTGAGCTCATAACTTTTATTTTCAAGCCCAACACCCTTTCTACTTAGCCATATTGCTAGAATTGTCATGAATTCAAAATTGCACAAGGAATTAAAAAAATAGTAGTATTAAATATTGCTCCCTGGGAATGATAGGCTCAAGAATCTCAATAGGCACATGGATTTTCTAATGTTGAAAACTATCTCCAGAGTTGAAAAATGGTCCTCAAGATTTTCTTTATCCTTTTGATTTGTCAGGGAAAAAAAAGAGAATGAAATGGAGAATCTGTTTCTCAGGAAATTTTACCAGTTTCTGATGTGCTGAATAGTTTAATGTTTCTGAATGAAAAGTGGGTCCACATTCTCATAAAACTAATTTCTTGTCCCAGTATAATGCAGGGTAGATTCCTTTTGGATGTAGGAACATACTAGTTGGCTGCCTCCATTTTCTCTCTCATCTTACCTTCCACAGTCTTACAATTAAATGAGAAAATATTTTTAAAGCATTTAGCACAATAAAGACTGGAACATAGTAGGTCCTTAATAAATACTTAGCCCTCTTGTTGTTCCCCTTATGAATGGCTTGAGAATTGGCAGCCCAGTCACAAGAGCACTATTTTGTTCCTCAGCTAAACTATCATGGATTAATTGATGCAACTTTGTGCATTAAAATAGCTTCTTTTACCAATGGCAAAATGATCACCACTGTGCATCCAACTCTACATGGCTCACTTTTGGCCACATAAGTTTGCTGACTACCTGTGATCAGCAGAGATGGGAGCTGATCTTTTCTGTCAATATTAAGATGTGCCAAAGGTATCCTTCACATCATTGAGCTTACTCAATAGTCTATTTAACATGTCCAATTCCATCAAAACATGTGGGTTGCATATGATATGGTTGTGAAAAGAAACTATTATATTTGTTTAATGATTCCCCCTTCCCCCATATTTAGATGAGAATCAATTGGTAAAACCTTTTAAATACAATATAATTTCACTTGGGGAGTAGTTGAAGGCAGCAACAGGAATTAATACCCAAGATAAAAATTAGTTTAAGTTAAAAACTAGACTTAAAAAAATTAAGTTTTTCTAACTCTTCTTGCAAAAGCATAGTAAAGAAAATCTTTTGAGTGTTACTATAGTGCATACTCAAAAGCTTTATCAAATTACATAGCAACTAGAGTCCAAGTCTTATTGCTTTGTGTGTGAAATTATTGTCCTCCACTGTAGATGAAATTAAAGTTGGATCTTGTTGATGAGTGCTTTTTCACAATTATTGGAAAATCTTTTGAGAATTAAGCCCTAAAAGATTCAGGTAGGTAAGTCCCTGAGTGTCCATAAATCTTCCCCTTATTTCTACTCAAGTTCTTGTTTAACATTGTTTCAATTGAGATTTTTACAATGCTGCAAATTGCAGCAAGCCATGCATTCTGACTCAATCTCTATGGGGATTTTCTTTGTATTAATCCAAATTTGTCATTAAGACTACTACAGAAGTCCCTTATTTCTGCTTTTCATTGATTTTCATTTTCATTTACAAAATTTGAGTTATCAAAACAACAACCACCACTACCATCACCAGGTGGTGTAAAGAGATGCAGAAGAGAGAGGCTGAAACCAATTATCACAGGGAATTTCTAAGAGAATCTAGTCTTAATTTTCACAATAGAAAATACATTTTAGCTGCTCATTCTTTATGTATCTATATCTGTTAAAATAGATTTGTTAAGACTTCAACTTCAACTAGGGATAACATTTATCCCTTCTATGCAATTTCTGAGGGTGCCATAGGGAATATTTTGAAATTGTAATTGTACACTGAATAATCATTGTTTCTTTAAAAAAAATTGTAATGTTCAATTATAAAAGTAATCTTAAAATATCAGGAATGTTTTCATGCATCTTTTAAAAGTTATCTTTAACAATCTTACACTTAAATATAGGTAGAGGATTGAAGTTTCCTTGTGGAGTTTTTGATCAAATACATATAATGATCCCTAGGGAAATTATAGTCTTGGTTTAATGTTGTTACTTTTTGAAGGGATGATTTTCCACCAAGTTGGAGGTTTAGATTTGCAAAACTAGCCTACCAGAGAATGATTATTTTCTCTCTTACCCTTTGCTGATTCACTTAGCTGCCACTAGGAAATGAAGATGCTATAGAATAATATTGTGTAAGCCAACAAACTTTTCGTTAGCCATTAATAATATAAATGGCATAAATTTTGTGTTTTCCTGAAGGAAATACACACACATAAACATGTTAAAATAAACTATGCATATTTAGCAAATATTTGTTCCCTAACAATATAAAATTTAGAGCAAGGTTTAAAGAAACACAAACAACTAAGCATAATATCACTATTTTTATTCTAAATATCAACTGTCATAAATCACTGCTTAATCTATTTTTTAAATTTTGCTTTAAGAAATACCTTTACATTTCCTTGCTTGTGGTCTTTTTTGCTATAGAAAAAAATAAAAACAACTTCCTCTTTGGTCTCTGCATAATATAAATAATATAATATATTATAAAATATAAATATTATAAAATAATATATTATAACATACAATATAAATAATATGATCCTATAAATAATACAAATTAAATAAAAACAATTTCCTCTTTGGTCTCTGAGGATATGACATTTGAGCTTTCTTTGACAGCTTTGGGTTACAGAGTAATTTTAGAGTCCAACTATTTCCTTGAATTTTATTTTAATTAGTGTGTCAATTCTACCTTTCTCTTAGACTTCTTATGTAGATTTGGAACTTTTTTCTGGAGTTTTTGTTTTATAGTTTTTGTTATTGTTATTTGATCTATCCATTTTTATGAAAGGTAACTGACTTTCTGCTAATATGACAGAAGGCTTTGAAGTCAATCTTCCTTCTCTTCATTGTCCTTTTATCTCTTCTTTTCCAGATGTAAAATAGAAAAGAAGTGAAAGATCAGACTATGAAATTTTAACATTCTTTATAAAGCCTCATCATGGTCTCTTGCCAATAATGGAAAGGTTTCCCTGGTAACTGTGCTTGTAATTCACTGAACTCCCATACTTGTTCATGATGGATAACTAATTTATGTTGAAAAGAGCATAAATTCAGTCTTGCCATTTACAGCCTGTTCCCTGCAAGAGATCTATTATTAAATTCTAAAAGATATTCTCTCCACACCCTGAACATTTTCAAACACATCTATATGAAATAGTTGTTGTTTATTAAAAAACTTTGCAAGCTTAAGATATATGATTTAAACATTGTGAATACATATAGAGTCAGACTATGCTGTACTCTCCCCATAGAAAGGGATGCATTACTCTTTAACCTACTCTATTTTCTTTGGAAGTATATATTGGATAGCTACTATGGCCAATGGAAAGGACAGAGTACATATTTTCCAAAAGTTGCACTATGCTATCTATATATATCATCAATATGTTTTGTGTATTTTGTGTCAGCAATTAGAATTATAAGTTCATTGCATTTAGGAACTGTTTTTGTTTTGTTTTTATAAGCTGAATGTAATTAATGCATTTAAATAATGCAAAATTTGATTTAGTTGAAATTATAAGATGATACCAGTTCACATTTCATGTAAACCAAAATTTAATTAATGTGATGCTTATGAGCTACTGCAGAGTTTTGACATGAAGCCACATTGTCAACTTATACTTGCTTATCATTGCATGTAGATGTGATGTGTTCCTGTTACCATTTTACCAAAGGTTGTTCTATTAAAAAAAATTAACCAAAGAGTCAAAAGGAAGAATACTTCAAAGGGAAAAAATATTAACTCACAAAAGAAAAAAGTTTATTTTCATCAGGACAAAAATGTGATATAGTCTTAGTAATTCTAAGATGAGAAAAAATGTTGGAATACCTGAATATACGATGTGGAACATATTAAAACAAGAATGCAAAATAAAATGAAAGAACAAAATTCCACCAGTTTTTGCCCCTTTCAAACTACCATGAGAAATGGAATTCCTGGAGCAGTTTTAGTTATATGGATTGAAGATGACCATAAAAATGCATTCTTCTTGCAGAGTAGGCATTCAGACAAAAACTTCAAGTTTATTTAAGGCAGTGAAAGAAAATAGAAATGAATTGCATTATAAAGAAAATTTTACTGGAAGTTTTTTTAATCACTTTAAAAATTAAATTCAGTTAAATAATGTTAAAATTACTGCAGAGGCAGCCAGTGAAGATGAAGATTTTACAATTAAATATTCTGATGTTTTGAAGAAAATAATCAAAAAAGGTGGATATATTAATCAACATATTTTTAATGTAGATCAGACAGAGTTATTCTGGAAAAGCATCCCTTCCCAAACTTTTATTTCTAAGAATGAAAAATATTCAAAATAGATTTAAAATGTCTAAGAATCACCTAACACATTTATTGGGAGGTAATGTGCAGGGGTAATTAAAATTAAAACCAGCGCTTATTTATGTGTATGGAAATCCTTGTCCTTTGAAGGATTATAAAAATCAATCCCTTTCTGTTTTTTGGAAGTAAAATAGAAAAGCATGGATGACAAAAGCTTTTTTAAAAGACTGCTTTTCAAGTTATCTTAGCCCAGCTATTAAAAAATATTGCAAGGACAAAACAATCTTATTTCAAGTATTACTGATTTTAGATAATGGGCCAGGTCATTCAACTACACTTGGTTCATTCTGTGAGAAGGTGAGCTTGCAAATTTACTGAAGTGTGGATAAAGCTCTCTGTACCTACCAGTGTATTCATGAAGATTTAAAGCAAGAGTAGACAGTTCAGTCTATGCTGCTAAAATATTTCAAGCAACAACAATGATATTCAGATATGATATACATAATTTTAAAATGTATATTTTGCTTTCTATATTTTATTTTTTTGCAATAAATTTAAATCAGAAATACATTTTTATTATTTGATTTTTATTTTAAATAGCATTTTATTTTTTCCTAGTTACATGTCAAGAAATTTTTTTGCATTCATTTTTACAAGATTTTGAGTTCCAAATTTTTCTCACTCACTCTCCTTCCCTCTTATGAAGATGGTAGGCAGTTTGATATAGTTTATGCATGTGTTATCATGTAAAAATATTTCCATATTATTCACAGTTGTGAAAGAATAAACAGATCAAAAGGAAAAAAAACACAAGAAAGAATGAAGTGAAAAATTTATGCTTCAATCTGCATTCAGAGTCCATCAGTTCTTTATCTGCATATGGATAGCATTTTCCTACATGAGTCCTTTGTACTTGTCTTTGGTCATTGTGTTGCTGAGAAGAACTGTGTCATTCATAGCTGATTATCATACAATGTTGCTGACACTGTGTACAACGTTTTCTTGGTTCTGCTCATTTTGTTTTGCATCAGTTCATACAAGTGTTTCCTGGATTCTCTGAAATCTTTCTTTTCATCATTTTTTTTTTATTGCACAATAGTGTTCTGTTACATTCATATACCACAGCTTGTTCAGGCATTACCCAAAGGGCGGGCATCCCCTGAATTTCCAAAATTTTGCCACCATGAAAAAGATTGCTATAAATATTTTTGTACATGTAGTTTCTGTTCCATTTTTTTATGATGTTTTTGGGATACAGACCTAGTAGTAGCATTGCTGTATCAAAGAGTATGCACATTTTGGTTGCCCTTTGGGAATAATTCCAAATTGCTGTCCAGAACAGTTGCATCAGTTAACAACTCGACCAAAAGTTCATTGGTGTTCCAATTTCTCATATCTTCTCTGGCATTTATCATTTTCCTTTTTTGTCATATTAGCCAATCTGATAGGTACAAGGTGGCATCTCAGAGTTGTTTTAATTTGTGTTTCTCTAATCAAGAGTAATTTAGGGCAGGTAGGTGGCACAGTGGATAGAGCACCGGCCCTGAAGTCAGGAGGACCTGAGTTCAAATCCAGTCTCAGACCAGACACTTGACACCTACTAGCTGTTTGCCCCTGGGTGAGTCACTTTAACCCCAAGCACATAAAACAAAACAAAAACAAAAACATGTCTATTATATCTAGCTTTTCTAATATTCTATTTACCTCTTTAGTTTCTTTCTTGTTTATTTTTTATTTGGATTTATTGAATTCTGAGAGGGGACAGTTGAGGTCCCCCACTAGTATAGTTTTTTTGTCTATTTCTTCCTGAAACTCACTTAAATTCTTTAAGAATTTGGATGCTTTACCACATGGTGCATATATGTTTGGTATTACTATTGCTCCATTGTCTGTGGGTACCTTTTAGCAAGACGTAGTTTCTTTACTTATTTCTTTTAATTAGGTCTATTTTTGCTTTTACTTTGTCTAAGATCTGGATTGTTACCCCACTTTTTTTTTAGTTCATTGGAAGAATAATAGATTCTGCCTTTACTTTTACTGTGTTTGTCTCTGTGATTCAAATGTGTTTCTTGTAAACAACATGTTGTAAGATTCTGGTTTTTGGTCTGCTCTCCTATAAACTTCCATTTTATGAGAAAATTCATCCCACTCACATCACAGTCATGATGACTACCTATGTATTTCCCTCCATCTACTTCTTCATGTCTGTCCTCTCCTTTTATCTTTTCTCTCCTCTCCAGTATTTCACTTCTGTCTACAACCTCCCTTTATCTGCTCACCATTCTGTCAATCCCTCTTCCCTTTGCTTAATTTCCCTCCCTCCTACTTCCCTGTCAGGTAAGACAGGTTTTTATTCAACTGATTGTATATATGATGCCCCCTTTGAGCCAATGCTGATGACAGTAAGGTTCAAGTGATGTTTGTCTCCCACCCTCCCATCTTCCCCTCCACTGTTATAATTCTTTCATGCCTCTTCATGTAAAATAATTTACCCCATTCTACTTCTCCCTTCTGACTGTATCCAGTGTACTCCTCTTTCTCATCCCTTAATTTTTTAAATGCCATTCCTTAAAATTCAACTTATACCCATACCCATTGCCTACGTACATATTTTTTTCTAGCTATACTTTTAGTGATACAATTTGTAAGAATAACAAGTACCATCTTCCCAGTGTAGGGATCTTGACTTCTAGCTTGACAAAATGGATCCTCTGATACAAAGTTGCTATGTGAGATGGTTAGTAAAAATAACTTTTATATTTAGTTATCCAGCACACATGAACTAATAGGGTAGAAGACTTTTTCTGTATGTGACAAAAGTGCTGCTGTCTATTTGGTAATGTACAGGTATTCTCTTTTGTGAAACTACTAAAACTGAAGCTATGGCCCACTATCATTGATAGAATCCTAGAGTCACACTTGAAATTTGCCTTAATTGAATATTTTCCCAGTTCTCCAAAGTATTTGTCTATTATATATGAATATTCCAACTGATATGATCAAAATTGATCAAAAACTCACAATGGGCTTATGTTTGTACTTTTACAAATGTAATGATAATTAGTAAGTTTTTGGACTGAGTTTTGTTACTTACAAGTAACTTCATATTTTTTGATTGCTAACAAGTTTTACTTTATCACTATTAATGAAAATGATTCATGTGCCTCACAAATGAAAAAAAAAATTTGGCCACCCATGTCTCAGTTTTCTTCAAAATGAATCAAATATCCTAAAAACCAGAATTTTAGAATCTTAGAGATGAAAGGCATATCAGCAATCATATAGTAAAAACTTGTGCCTCAGTATAGATCTGTTTGAAGACATACTGGACAAGTGGTCACCCAACATCTAGTTAACAACTTCTAATGGGGAGAACTACTCTCCCTTTCAAGGCCACTCATTCTGCTTTTAAATAGTATTGAATATTATGAAGTTTTCTCTCAAATAAATTTTATATCTACCTCTCTGATACTCTATGCTCTGTTTCTAATTTTTCCCCCAGAATTTAATGGAGCAAACCTAACCATTCCTTTAAACAATTCTTCAGCACTTTCATTTTGATATTGCATACATTTCTAACTATCTTTCTCCACTCAAAAAACTACCCCATATAACATAGACTATGTTTAATGAAAAAAAAAGGAAGAAGAGGGAAAAAAAACAAGAAAACCTATCAATAAATTGGAAAAATCTGAAAATATATGCAATATTCCTCATTCAAGAATGCCCCATTGCTACAAAATGGTATGGGGGAGATGCCTTCTCATTTATATTCTTTGAAACCATGCTTTTTCCTTGTAATTTTGCAGAGACCACTTTCAGTTGTTTTGTGTATGAGTCTAACCAAGTTTACTTATGACAACCCTTCAAAGACTAGAAGACAATTAGCATGGCTTCCCTAAATCATCCATTTGCCATGTTAGGCATTACTGGATGTTTTATACAATCCTTAAAGAGCTTGATAAACTAAATTAGTCAGGAAGGCAAGCAAAGAGGTGGTAATCAAAGCCAGAAATAAGTGTGTTATAATTTCTGAACATATTTCATGGTTGTTATTTAAGTATATATTTATAATTTAATGTCTGTTTGTGAAGGTGAAATTAAAAAAAATCTTGGTATGGTTATGCTATTCAAGTATTATTATTATTGTTATTATCATCATCATCATCATCATCATCATCATCATCATTATTATTATTATTATTATTATTATTAATATTATTATTTATACAATACCAGATATTGGACTGTGACCTTGACCACTGGTTACAGAGTATCTTTCACCACAGCATCTGGCCTTCTTCAAGAATTAATATCTCTGGGTTCAAGGCTTCTCTAAAAAGGCTCTTTAACAAACAAACAAGAGATAAGGAAGGGAAATATGTAAATTGTATCCTAGAAAGGAAAAGGAGCAAATATGGAGTTGGAGTAAATAAACCCTTCTCAGAAAAGAGTATCACAAAGTCACTAATGAACATTTTCCAAATTTAGAAACTGAATACAGCTGAAAAGGGAGGTTAGAAAGGATTTTGAATGAAACACACTCTGATATGGAACATAGAGTGGAAAAGGTAAAATGATGAGGTAGAGAGAGAGGGGAAGAAAATAATAATAGCAAAAATAGCATTAAACTCAAAGAACTTGGGAGAGGAATAGGTTGTTTGGTACGGGAAGGACTTTGGGAAGATTATGAGACGAAAGTAGGGTAAACAAAATAAATTACAGAGGCTCTATATCATCTTAAAATAAGAGGAAAAATAGAAACAATAATCTATGTAAAACAATTAAATGGAGAAAAATAAAAACTTTACAAACATTTCCCTCAAATATGAATACATTAAGCTCCTCAATAAAGTAAATGTAAATAATGTAAATGTAATGTAAATGTAAATAAATAATGCAAAGGTAAATAAATGTAAACAATATAAAGTAAACGTAAAGGAATTTAAATGTAAATAAAGTAAATAAAGCAAAATAGATAAGAAACAAAACTCAACAGTTTGCTATGCACAAGATTAAAAATTAATTCGGCATTCTGCCAAGTTACCTGAAGCTTTTTTAGTGACAGGGCTCACATGCTGGCTATGCCACACATTGGATTGTGTACACGCCCCTGGATTCTTGAGGTAGGAATAGGATTATGCTTTTCCCCACCTGTCCTGCCAGTGTTCCTATCCCCTTTCTCTTCCTGAATAGATTTCAATTCCCTATACCCACTTCTTCCAGAGGAAACTCAGATCCCTTACTCCACTTTGACCTTTGGGCTTACACTCCGCTTCCTAGGCCAGATTCCTCCAAGACTTCATTGGATGGATAGACCCATTCCCACTCCTTGGAAGAACAAGAAGTCATCAACTGAAATCATTACAGTGAGATGGAGGACAACTAGGCCTTACCATCCTCCTTGTTACTGCTCTCATTAGTCCAGTAGACCTTGTCATCTTCTTTGTTTCTCCATCCATGAGACTTCCAAACATTGCCATCTGAACTGCCAATGCACCTTACTTACACCTAGGTCTTGCTGTATTCTCTGAGAAGCACATGGAGGAAAACCGGGCCTATCTACTTACTTTGGATTTGAACCCTTCATTATATATTATCTGAGAATGAGAATGTGAGCCTCTTGAAGAGAAGGACTATGTTCCATTTCTATTTGTCTCCCTAGTTCTAACGTAGTGATTGGCACATAGCAAGTGCTTTACAAGTGATTTTTTTCTTCATTTATTTATTCATTCACTAATTCACCTAACATCCAGAAATATCAGTCTGTCTGTGGTTTTCAGAGAACTGCTACTTATTAAGTTAGAGATACTCACAGATGGATTTTGAATGAGAACTATTTTTGTAAGTTCTAGGAGTTTAAAATGAAACTTGATAAGTTTATCCCAGCTATTGAAATTACTACATTTGGCAGTAAAGGCCTTTCCAAATGAATGGTCATGTAGGAAATTAGCATCCATTTCACTCCTTCTTCAACAATCCTCTTGCCACTCTAAGGATATTTCTACCCTAAAATCTTGCTGTACAGATTGGTGACTTCCTCTCCCATATTACTATTTGAGGAAAACTCAAGCTACCACATCTTGATTCACTTCATACTCTCTGACTAATTCTTCCTCACCAACTGCCTTGCCCAGAGGCTTGTATCCTCTACCTTCCCTCTTCCCATTTCTGAGACCATGAGCTTTGATCGAGTCAGTTCTATCGTTGAGTAGCCCCATTCACCATCCCAGTTATTTTCTTTATTAAAGAATCTCACCATATTAAAGCATCACTACTCCCATATATGTGTTGTTTTCCCTCATTAGAATGCAAACTTTTTGAGATTGGGGAGAGTCTTTGCTTATGTATTTATATCTTCAGCTTTCTAAGCACAGTGCTTATTAAGTAAGCCCTTAGGAAAAAAAAATTTTAATTCACTCTTTCACACTAGGGTAGGGAAAAGAAGAAAGCACACCCAAGATTCATAGGTACAAAGAGAAACAGGTAGGTGATGGAGTGGATAGAGCCCTCCAAAGTCTGAAGTTAGAAAAACTTGAATTCAAATCCAGCCTCAGAAACTTTTACTACTTGTGTGATCCTGGGGAAGTCACTTAAACGTCATCTGCCTCAGTTTCCTCAACCATAAAATAGGGTTAATGATAGCACCTACCTCACTGGTTTGTGTGAGGAACAATTGGGATAATACAGCACCTGGAATATCATAGTAAGTACTTAACAAGTGTCTTCCTTTTTTCCTTCCAAAGGAAATTTATTGAAGGATAGTCTTTATAGCTAGAAGAAGATGAGAGGGATGTTTTGGTCCCACAAATTTGTGTCCAGATAGAAGTGATGATGTAGCAGCCCCCAAGATATCTTCCTAACTTTCCCCTTTTGTAGAGGCAGTCTTATCTCTGACATAGCTTAGGGGTACTTCCCTGCTTTTCAATCATTGATAGGGGCAGGAGGAGGATATTATCTATTACCTCTGATTCCGTATCTAGGTTTTGGAGATCTCTGAATATTTGTAATTGGTTTAGGATGATTGAAACTCTTATCTGTGATCCTAGACAGCTGCTACTTTTTGGCCCAGGTTGATAACTATCTATGAAGTTATAATCATGGAGACAAGAAGTCTTGGCTTTTATTAGGGCTGTAAGCCAAATCCAAGGCAAAGCAAATAAAGGTATATAGGGAGATTAAGATATTAGGAACATGGGCATTGCTAAGGAATTCCTTCTCTATTTTTTTTTCACTGTTGTCAGGTAGAGGGCAATGGATTATTTTTTGCAAAGGCCTTTGATAAAAGTTCTTACAGCTTTTTTTCCCCCTTGGAATTCTACATACAGAAGCTAATATATTCTATAAAGGAGGAAAGAATAAACTATCAGTACAAAAAGACTTTAACTTGGAAAAAAGGTCTCAATTATTAATATAGCTGTGCATCAATGTGTGTGTGTAACCATTCTCTAGAATGCAATATTAATTCATTTATATTTATAAAGGAAAGTCACAACTTGCAATTAAAAAGATTCTAAGGCTCAAATGTATCCTTATATAGATCATTAGAAGGGTCCTAGTAACCATAAACCATATTGATGGCATTATGGTTGTAATATTTTATTGGTTCAAAAGCCGTTTTATTTTCTAATTCCTGCATTTAGTAGGTGTCAGCTACTTGCCTAGTAAATTTAGGAGGCTGTAATCAATGAGGAGTTATTTAAATAGAGCCTAGGCATAAGTCCCCCATTCACTGGGGAAACTGGGCCATCCCCAACAGTCTGTACTATTATAGTAAAGCCTAAATAAGTGAGCATACTATAAGCATGAGCTTGAGTGTAGGTGCTTTGCTGCTTTACTGCTTTTCTATTCATCATTCTATCACTTACAATCACTTCTAGTATTTCTCTGACTGACTCATTGAGCTGACTAGGAATTTCATTGCTCCTTTCTGCTTTATTACCCCTAGTTGAGTTGTGGAGTCTGAGGCAATACAGGGTTGGAGAGAATATCCTCTAACCACTGTCCTTTCTTCTCAGTCTCAATACTGTACCCTCTTCAGTTTTGATACTGGTCTGGGTTTTTGTCATTATTATCTCCAGTCAGCTACTCTGATCTTTGAATACTCTTTTCATCTGGCTTGTACTTTATAGGTAGGGCTAACATATGGCAGAAGAATTTCAGTCTATTAGATAGCACAAAGATATGACACTATAAATAAGAAATACATGTAAAAATAAAGTCACAAAACAAATGAAAGTGGTGGTCTGAAACAAAATGCATTTTACTTCCAGAAATTTCCAAAACAAGTACAATATTAAAAATTATTTCAAGTAAGACATCAATAAAAATTCAAAATGTTGAGATAAATGAGTAAACTTCAGTATGATTAAGGTATGATAGACAGTAAATTAAATGGATATGCAACGAATGGCATCTTTGTTGTTAAAAGAAAAGGTAACTGAATTACAAAAAGACACACCGGGTAATACAATTGCAGGAGATCTGGTATTTCTTTCTCAGAGCTAGCTAAATATAACAGTGAAAAGTTTTGTTTTGTAAACAAAACAAAATGCTGAACAGAATTTTAGAAAAAAAATGTACTTGAAAGACTTATGGGGTCTTCTTGACAAGAATATTATAGAACATGCATATCTATTAACACCAAATGGACTGCAAAATTTAACAATCTGCATATGAAAATCATAAATAAAGGTAAAATATTGAATGCTCTTATATAGAATATAAATCAATCAATAAATAAATAAATAGTTAAATAAATAAATAAATAATACAGGGAGCATAAGTAAATGATACACCTAAATGAAGAATAATTAATGTAATTCTAAATAATTAGTAAATGAATGATCAAATCATAGAAAAATAAACATTTATGTTTTAAAAAAATGGTAACAATGAGACAATACACCAGCATTGGGGGGGGGTGCAGTAAATCAGCACTCAGAAAATAAAGCTTAGTTCTGAAAAAATTATTAACCAAATCCAAGAGGTGATTAATGTTCTAAACATTCAATTTAGAAATTTAACTGATGTTTTACTTTTGCGTTGCCAAGATTAAAACTATAGCATCCACTTGCTACTTGTAGCTACCTTGTCAGAAACTCTGCTCCAAAACACTAATAATCTTTTTGCTCACCATTTTCAAGGGCACAGGGATAGTCAATAGCTATAGTGGAAAGCATACTAGATTTGAAGTCTGAGTCCATGTTCAAATTTCAGTTCTGCTACAAAGGATGATAGGGCCATAAGTCTAGAGATGGTAAGCGATTCACAAGCTACTGAGTTCAATCTACGCTTTTACAGATGAGGAAACTGTAGAACAGAGAAACAATTTGCCCAAGGTGACATAGGTCATAAGTTTCAAATAGGGTTTTGAACCAACGTCCTCTAAAGTCCAGAGTCATGCTGCATTCTTGTTAACCTGTGTCACCTTGGATAAGCCACTTTAATAATATGAACCTGTTTCTTCATCTGTTATCCTGGATGATGTCTAGGTTTTCTCCAAGCTCTAACTCCATGATCCTTAATATGGTCCCTTCAAATTTTCCAAAAATCAAGGTTATTTATGCCAGGTGAATCAGTCAATTAAAGTACCTATAGTGCAAAAGATGATAGGGATATAAGAAGTTTATATTTGATCCTAGAGGTAATAGGAAACTATCAGAATTTTCTGAATAGTAGAGAGAAATGGTCAAACTTAGGAAAATCACTTTGACAATTATGTGGAAGATGGATTTGGGGGACAAGAGATTCTTGAAGCAAGGAGACCAACTCAAAGGCTATTATAATATTCTAGGTAAAAGGTAAAGATAGCTATGTGAGTGGAAGGAGAGAGTAGCATTCAAGGAATATTATGCAAGTGGGGATAAGAAAATTTGACTATTAATTGGAAATGTAGGTTGGAAATGAGGAGTCAAGGACACTGAAGAATCAAACCATGGTGACTGGAAAAATGGCAGTACCCTTCAATGAAATACAGAAATTTAGAACAGAACAGGTTTGGGGAAAGATAACGAGTACTGTTTGGGACATATTGAGTTTGAGGTATCAATTAGATGTCTAGCTTAAAATATAAAGGAGACAATTGATGATGCTGATCTTAAGCTTGGAAGGGGGCCTAGAAATAAATATTGATATCTGATGTTGCCGTGGAAATCATCTGCATAAAGATGAGAATTAAACCCATGGGGAACTAGTCAAAGGGTAAAAATATGTGGTATTGGGTCCAGAAGTCTAACTAAGTTAGTCCAAGTAAACTTAATGTATCATTTTGATTTCTCTAGCATTAAATGAACAACTGTCAACAAGCTAAATTTATTTGATACTCAACAATGCAGAACTTGATTTGAGTCGAGCAACAGACCAGTGCTACAGCCTCTACCAGTCTTTCCCCTACAACTCTTAACTCTCACAACAAGATTGAGTCTCTCAGCAAAAGCTTTATTACAAATGTCTATACAGATTATTAGTGGAAGATCAAAGTCAAAAATCTCATTGATCATTGTATTTTGATACACAAAATATATCAGAGGTGGTGACAGAAATATGTATATGCGTATGTATGTATATGAGATATATCTATACAGATATACACACATTATATGTTATTTATTATATATTTATATAAATGATATATGCAACTATGTAACATAATTCATAATATATAATATCTATTATGGAGATCAGAGTTGAAGCAAAGGAAGTAAATGAGTGAGTGAAAGAAGTGAATTATTACATACATATTTATCTTATTCGCTAAACTCTCCACGGCTTTGATAATTCTATTTTTTTTCTTGGAATGTTCTCCCTCTCTTTGCCCTGATTTCTACTTCCTTTTAAATTCTTATTCTGGTTTTAAAGCATGGATCAAACAAATGCTACCTATTATAGGAAGCCATTTCTGATCATCCCCCTCCCTATTTCCCCAATCCACTTCCCAAGTTAGTAATGGATTTTCTACTTTTCTGCCCTCAAAAATCACACAGCACCTTCCTTACATCTCTTAATAGGTATGTTAAATAGTATTCTGTTCTGTATTGTCATTATTTGTGCTTCTGTCATTACTGCCCCAGCCCCCAGCCCCAACTCTGTCAGTGTTAGCATAGTGGTCTGGACAAATTAGAAAAAAAAAATGTTTAATTGAATTGATTCCCAGAGGCAGATTAAATTCTTTTTAAAAATCATCTGTCATTTTATATTGCCCACATTTCATTCTTTTTTCACACTATTATGGATAATTAAATCTTGACTATAACAATATTAGAGAGGGATTTTTTTCTTCTTTTCCTTTAAAAATATTTAGAATAAGGATCTTTATGAAGCCATGTGTTAGGCAAGAAGAATTTGGCCTATGATATCTTTAATATGAGATGATCCATTATCTCAATCTTTAAGAATTCTATATTTTAATTTACTATTTAAAATATCATAACTAATGAAACAATAAGAATGTGACATTGTGGATTGAGAACTGATCTAAGAATCAAAAAGATTTTGGTTCAAGTGCCATTTTTTACACATACTGTGTGACCGTTGGCAAATCATTTACCTTCCCAGTGCCCCAAGCGAATTCTCTGTGGTTTTCAAAGAACAGATGCCAACTGGTTGAGTTTCCTCACCAGGAAGAAGTTCCCTAATCTAATGAAATCTCATTTTGCACCCCTTATCCTTCCTACCCACAAGGAAAAAAATGTATTACTTGTAACTGTATATTACATATAATCCCCAAGCAATCTTTTTTCAGACTAGCACAATTGAGAGACTGATAGAATTTCAGAATTAGAAAGACCTCAGGTCATTGAATCCATTCTATACCTGAATAGGAATCCCTACAAAAACATCAGTAGCAATTGATCATCTGGCTTCTAGTAATTCAGAATTTCACATTCTGCTGATGGAAAACCCATTACTTATAAAGATGGCCATTCCACTTTAGATGGCTTTAGTTGTTAGGAAGTTTTCATTACATAAAACCAAGATATGTTGTCTAATAAATAAATCTTGTTGAAATTTAGGTGTCATAACCTTCTTTTTACTATACTGATTTCTCTTAAGTAAATTTATAAGAGTCTCTTCACAGCTAAGAGAAAAACAACAAAAACAAGAAGAAATGATCAGATGTGATTGTCTTTGGAGGACTATTTTTTAAACATATTGAAGGATAATGCTGGCAGCTATGTTTCATTTTTTTTATTAGTCTTAGAGAAATGCACAGCCAAATCAGCATATAGACAACTTATCATTTGACCCTCAATATAACTAAGCATAGTTATTCTTAATTGCTTTAAAAAATGAAGTTTTAATATATTTGAAAGAAATGGCCAATGCTGAGAGAAAAAAAAACATTGGATTATGCTTGGACAGAACTCTCTTCTGTTTTCATTCTAAACACCATAGTTGGTCTCATTTAATGTTTGAAGGTTTGACAATTATTCCTTGAATGTTCTTCAATTGCTTGAATTGTATAACTGGACTAATTCTAGACAGCTTATAGATTTCTCATGAGCAATGGGATTATAATTAAAGGGGGCATATTCTAATAGGAATAACTTTTGAGGAATATTTGTGTGTTTCTTAGTATTTACTATGACTCTCTAGAGATAACGTATGTGTGTGTATATATACTTGGAGAGATTATAACATAACTCACATAGGTATTTATGGTCTATTTTTTATTTTAAAAATTATTCTATGTTGAATTCCATTGTCAAATAAATTATATTTTCTTGAATTCACAGGTACCTCTGTTCTACAGGTGACAGCTACAGATGCAGATGACCCAACCTATGGAAACAGTGCTCGAGTGGTGTATAGTATTCTTCAAGGACAGCCATACTTCTCTGTTGATCCCAAAACAGGTTGGTCCTCTTTCTTCAACATGTCCTTTAATCTGTATTAGAAAAAAAATGATTTCTTTTCTTTGAAACCTTCTTCTCTACTAGGCACAATAACCTGGACATCTTCTTTTTAGATATCCATTAAAAATAATGTTTCGTACTAGCACAATTTTAATTACTGAAGACTCTCAACTCCATAGTAAACTTTATTTTTATTTCTAATGTAATTATTCCTGGATGATTTTATTTATCTATCTTAATGCCAAAGAAAATCAGAATGCCACAAAATGGTACTGGCATAATTTTAAATGAGTTGTCTGTGTTTCAAAATGAATTTGAACAATACTTTAATGAGAATCTCTGCATTAAAGAGGAATATATTCTGTATTTAATATCAGGCTATTACTGCCAAAGAAGGTAAAGAATTTCTTAGATGCAACATTCCTAATATAATTTCAGTTGTGGGGAAAGACATATTTTCCATTACTTATTATAAATATATATTTATATGTACATGTACATGTATGTATATGTGTATGTGTGAATGTATATATGTATACACACACATATATACACACACGTGTGTGTGTATTTTAATATCCCTTAAGTGAGAACTTAGTTGCAATTAACAATTTAATTTCTCCACCAAAGCAGTTTTTTTATACCTTTTTTATGGGAAATAAATTAAAATAATTAACTTGAAGTGAGTGAAATGGGGAAAAAAAGTTTCAGAAAATTACATATTAGGCTGGTGAGTTAAAAGTAGGAAGATATCCATAAATTCATTAAAGAAGATAGGATTCTATGCCTTTTTTCCCATCTTGCCCCAACCAATAAATTAATGTTATTAATAATGTTGCCTTACATTTATGTAGTACTTTGTGGTTTTCAAAACTCACATTATCACATTTTATATAACTGTAGAAATTTGTGGCTAGGCAGGATCATAGAAGTCAACTATTCTAATCTTCCCATTTAATAGTTCAGGAAATTTAGGCCAAATTCCCGATTTCCCGATATCAAACACGTTGTTGTTGTAGGAACAGGACTAGACACCACAGTTCCTAATTACTAGTCCAGTCCTTTTTCTTCTAGACATCATCACAGCAATTTTGTGAAGTAAGCAAGGAAGATATTATCACCATCATACTTTTGTGAAAATAAATTCTAGGAGGTAATAACTTTTTAACATTGTATGGCCAGTAATTACAATGGGGACTATATTCCTGGAATTCTAACTATTTTAGTAATGCAAATTGGGCATGGATATCCACTCAATTTAGCTTCATTAGAAAAAATGGAAATAAGAGTCTTAAATGTAGTGTAACTCTTTTTTTGCCTAAGAATCATATAAGAAATATATGATTTCATAATATGTTAAGAATCATATAAGAAATAGCTAGGTTCCCATCAGCTGTAATCAGAAAAAAAATGAGATTCAGGGAAGCTAGTAAGATTTTATTTTCTCTTTTTTTTTCAAGAACCATGTCTTATAAGGTCTTGTTAATCCCATAGAACCTAGCACATTTCTCCACAAGGTTCATGTTTAACATATGCATATGATGCATTGTTGCACCCAGGTAAGCTTCAAAATGGAAAATGCTCCTTAAAATTGTATGAAAGTAACTTTAAAAAGAGAGAAATATTAATGATAAACACGTTTGAACTTGTTTTATGAGTAAGAGCTATGATTTAGACAGCCTAGTGAAATTCTAGTAATGGAAGAGAAAGCAATATCATTGCAGGTCAAATTATATGAGCAGAGTCACTGAACTTTTAAGTAACAAAGCCTGGATAGAAAGGCAAGTCTTCCTTCTTCCAAGCCCACTGTGTTAACATATCCTACTTTTTATTTGGACATTTTTGATTACTAAAAAACCATGAATTTTTTTTAAAGAGGTGGAAGTTGTTTCACAATTATGAAATTGTGTCCTTTGTGTTGAAGATAACTCTGTTAAGCATGAAGAAAGGAAAGGGCTGTGGCTGTCAATGGGGGAAGTTTTGAGTGAAGTGAGAAAAAAATTTGGCCCTCCTAATACCAAAACGCCAGGTATACCTATGCCATTTACAAATTCTCAAAGCAACAATGAATGGAGGCTTCATCTGGTCAGTAATAAATCTCTTCAGGCAAATATATATTTTCTACAGGTTTAAAAAAAAACCCAAACAAAATAGGGACATGGTCTACTGTCCTTCAATAATAAGATCATATGCAAATTTGATCTTTGATTTCCTCTATGTAAAGGGAAGTTTCAAGGTCAATATTTGTCTTTAAATACAATTTTTTTCTTCAAAAACATGTTTTCAAAATATTCCTATATTAAAGGACCTGGTTTATTATTTTACACACACACACATAATACCCCTGCCTTTTTGCTAAAGGAACCAAAATATCTCTACTCGCAATTATACAGTGTCCATAATGAAATAGGTTTTTGTGTTTTTGTGTTTTTGTACTTTGTCAATTGAGGGAAATGTCTGACTAATCTGAAGTCAGACTATAGAAGGGAATCTACTAAATACACATAAATAAAGAAATTTTACACAATGCACTCACCCTAATATGCCCTTTAAAGTATTAAGCATTTTTACTGTAGAGATGCAAAACATTTTCCAACATAAATTAGTCCCTGTTCAAATCCTGTCCACTAGCTATATACACTTCTTTCTCCTGAAAGAATAGTAGCTACTTGAATGAAAGACATGCTGCCTTTGTTGATATATTGTTATTTCAAGCTATAATGCTTTCAAGGTATTAAAATGAAAATAGCATAAAAACACATGACTATTGGTATATATCCTATGACAGTTGATATGGAAGGGTTTTATTTTTTAATTTTTATTTATTGGGGGAGTGTGAACTTGTTTTGTTGACTATTTTTCTATGTGACTTTTTTCCTTTGTAATCCTATGTATTTTATTTTATACATTTAAAAATGTTATTCTGAGGAGAGTTCCATGAGCTTTACCTGTCTTTCAAAGAAATCCATGATCCAAAAATATTAAGTACCTATTCTATGGACTAGTTCAAAATTTATTATGGTATTCATGTTGCTTTGTTCAAATCTAAACATCATTTTCTAAAGTCAGTTGATCTATATGCCTATTAAATCTGTGCTTAAAATAAATAGATTAGAAGAGTTGAGCCAAAATGGTTGAGTAGCAGGATGTAGAAGCAAATTTTTATAACCTAGTTCCAGGGCTGACTGAGGAAAGGACTTGAATCTAAATGTGACGCTCTATGTTGAGAAGCATTTGACAGTTCAAGATTGTGTACCAAGTAAGCAGTAAGTTCAAAAGCAAGCAACAGCTATGTGTCTGTGACCCCCGAAATGGTGTGAAGTCTCTGTTCCAGCGTTCAGCTCAATCTGTAGCCTGCAGTTGAATAATTGGCACAAGAATTCCAATCCAGAGATGAACCTACAGTTCTGTCACTCTGAGCTAGTAGTCTCCAGACTGTTTATAGTGGCTGAGGTTAGCAGAAGTCTACTGGAACTTCCAACCAGGTACAAGTTTACCTTGTAAGACCCAAAACCCCATTACGAACTTGCAAAGCTCAAAGCAGGTGGGCAAAAATCAGGCATTACCTTTAATTAAATCACTTTGAGATGACTGAAAACTTTCAAATGCCTATCTTCAGCTGTCCTTGAGATCCTGGAGTAATATGATACTCAATACTGCAGAATGAAGTAGGAGGACCAGCCTACACATCCCCTTCAGAAGTTTGCAAGCCCAACCATAATGTAGAACTTGAAGTGAGGAAATATACTGCAAATATGAGCAAACAACAAAAAGTATCCCACCATTAAAAAGTTATTATGGAAGAGAATGCCTAGATGGTAGAGTAAAAGGAAGCAATGCAGCTGAGTTTCCATCCAGTTGTGGATGGGAACTCCACAACACCTCTAGACAAATCTAAATGTACCAGACTGAATAATGATAAAGACATTTTTTAAAAAAAGTTATGCCAGTCTAGGTTGACCTAGAAGGGCAGACAAAGATGTCTGCAGAAACTGGGGACAAAGTCAAAGTAAGACCATGTGGTGGAAGTATTCCAGGGCTCAGGAAAGGGCTACACACCAGCACAAAAGACCTGTCATAGGAAACCCCCAGACCCACACTGGGGCACTGGGATGGATGTAATACCAAGTGGCAACTTTGTTGCCCATCACCCAGTGTCAGGTCTCAGATCCAGGGAAGAGTGAGAACAGCATTTTTCCTTAGCATACAGAGATGCTGGGCAGTATAGCAAGAAAGGAAAAAGTTTCAGAAGCCAGATGCAGCAGCAATGATATGGTTCAGACCTAAAGCACAAAGCGTAGTCTCACTTCAAGAATCTAGCCCAGGCTGCAGAAGAATAACTGACTCACAGCTCCACAAACAGTGAATCATTGAGCTTGATTTCCCACACACTTCAAACAGTTGCTTATTTTATTTTGGGGGGGTTTTTTTGGTCATTTTTGCTAATCTGATGGGTGTGAGGTAGAATGACAAGGTTGTTCTGTTCTGAATTTATCTTATTTTGATGTGTTAAGGAGCATTTCTTAGAATTCCTAGCAGTTGGGTTCTCATTTGTAAAATGCCTATTCATATCTTTTGACTTTGTATCTTTAGGAAAATGGCTCTTGTTCTCATATATGCATTAACTATTAATTAATCAGGTACTAATTTCACTGTATTGTCATTTGTAATTCTGATATTCTGTGCTTTCCCAACACTTGACAAGAATTTGGTAGTACTTGGTGGCAGTGAAACTAGGGGATATGATTGCATTCTTAGTTAGGTTTATGAAGACTTAGTTGAGTTACATCAGAAACTAAACAGCAATAATGAATCTGACTTAGCACTAGTTCACCATGATTATAGCTGACAAGCCTTGTCGCAACTGCTAAAGATGACAATTTATTTATGTACTGTAGATGACAGAGGTTAGTTGGTAACTGTTCCATACAACTATTAAGAATTTTTAGATATAAAAGAATAAGTTTACACAATATAATAACCATTATGTTTATTTTTCTAAATTGTACATCATACTTAAGTAAATTTTGTATAAAATATTTTTGCTCAATTGTGAAATCTTATCCATTTTCAAATGATAATCATATTTTAAAAGTTGTATAAATAATTTTTATGTATTATTCTTATTCAGAGAAAGAACCTTGAAAACCTAGCTTTCAATTCCATACAAAGACACTCATTGACATCCTCCACTGAGTGTGCAAAGGACATTATTACATTTGCTTGATTTTTATTATGTAGTATCAAAAAAAAAGCATCATTGAGAGTCAAAGCTCTTGTTAGCCAAGCCCTTCTTATTCAGTGACAGCTGTTTCAAGCAATTCTCCACTTAATCTAAAATGGCGTTGTTCACAGTTTAGACAGCACATTTTGAAGATATAAGTTATGATGTTGGCTTGTTTTCATTTCACCTGACATGTCATTCCAAATATTCTAAAGCTATTTTTAGTCACAATATTTAAAATGTTATAAAAGGCTTAAATACAATTTAATTGGAATTAATCAATTAAATGCAATTTAATTGGAAATTATTTTTCATCTTTTAATTATTAATGGTATTTTAAAATTAACTTAAATTTTGTCACCAAACAATATTCATTTGTTTCAAAGAGCAGAAAACTGTTTCAAAATTACATCAAAGGGAATTTTGAAGTGCTCTCAATAATGTTCAATATATATCAATTTTAAGAATAACACTTTTTATGTTCAATATTTATTATTCAGACATATTAAAAGGTTTGTTTTAAGTTATACATGTGCATATATGTGTGCCTATCCACCTACTAGATGTAGATACATATATAATATATGGCCAGAACAATCACAAGTCTGTTAAAAAAATATTTGTATGAGTACATGTTTATTTATACACACTACACCCCACGGTCCCACTCCGTGTAAATGTATTGGTGAGGAATTTTATCTACCCATGCATATGGATGCTTTATCTGCAACTTATAGCATTTGAGAATTTTCTTGCACATTGAGAAGTTAAGTTATTTGTCCAAGCTCGCAAAATCAGTATGTGAGTCTGAGGTGGGATTTGAACCCAACTATTCCTGACTTTGAGTCCATATTTCTAGCCATTGTATATGCCACACTGCTTCATATGGACCCATATATGTATTCATCTTTCTTTTTTCTTATACTACAATTATTGTTTCTTTTTATTTATTTAATTATTATTGTTAAAATATTGTATATTATACATATTATTAAAATTCTTATTTATTTAACTATTGTTTCTTTTTGTTATACTGCAATTAAATTTGAATACCTATATTGAACAAATGTCTTTGGAGAGAGTGTGGTATTCCTTGACTCACAACTCTACAGCACTACCAGAATAATATCTTATATAAAAGGAGAGGGGGGTGCATGATTTCATAGAAACACTTGGAGTAATTAAAAGAGCTAGACAATTTCCAAAGGGAAAAACAGATTATTGTGTTCCTTTAACTCAGTTTTGCACCCAGTAATAACTTTACTGAAATGTGTGCATACTTGTGAAAATGCCCATGTGTTAGCATTAATAACCACTTACAACTTTTAGTGAAAATAGGAGGGGTTAAATCATGAAAACAAGTGATTAGATCAGAGCTAACAACAACAACAAAAAATACAATAGGTCAAATGGGGGAACAAAGCTTAAAAAATTCAGACATGAGCAGACTCCTTAGAATTCTGTTGCTTAGAATGTGCTGAAGATGTCAAGAAAGGCTCGTGGGGGAGGGGGAGTTGATTTCTTTTGTTTGCTATTATGTCCATTGTTGCTGTTATTTTTAGATTTACTGGGGGAAAGAATAGGAAGAAAGAATAGGACTGATGTGGATGAGATCATGATAACTATGAACAGATAGCTTTGAAAGGTGACTGAGAACCCTTGAGAAGCGGGTTGAGTTACCAATCAAACTCTGCTAACTTCACAATATTGCTTTAGGGTAGTTATGTATTGAGGAGAAGAGAGAAGTCATTTTTGCCTCTACAGAAGAGCTTCTTAGTGGCTTTTTTGTCTGCTCCTTAGTGTAAGGAGGACCAGTGAGAGTCACACTGGTACATAAACTTTGATTTTACTTCATTTATATTTTGGAATGGGAACTTGTAGAAAGGATAGCTAAACTTGTTCCTTTAACATAATTTTGAAAAAGCATATCTTTAACTAATTTGCACAAATTTCAAAATAGATTTCTTGTCTGTATTTTGTTCAAATTTTGTAATGACTTTTAGTTAATGACCTTTTGGTAAGAAACTTTTTTTTTTGAAGGGATAAATTCTTACTATTGTAAATTATAATTACGCATCTGTTCAAAGCTATTTTTTCCTCCCATTTCTTTAGCATGCAATACAAACTGCCTAATTATAGAAGCATTGAGGGCATTGAAAGGTAACACACTATAGAAAATTTCATATCCTTAAAGATCGATTATACATTGTATTTGGTAGGCATAAATGAAGAAAAAAGTGTATGTGCATTTGTTTGTGAGTTTGTAAGCATATATCTTTAAATACACATCTTAAAATCACAAGTAGTTATACATATGTGTTAATTCACTTAGAATGGGAGTCAATGTGTTGTGACTAGTTAATGATACAAACCTCTAAACTCTTTGTGCTTGTGGACTCCATAGTGTCTTTCAATCAGTCAAGAAGTATTTTAGCACTTAGTATGTATCAAGCCACTGTGATGAAAATGAGGAATAAAAAGAAAGGCAAAAATATGGCCCTTAATCAAACATCTGCCCAAAACACAAATTTCTTCTATAACATTCCCAGTAATTGACTATCCAGCTTCTTTTTTTCAAACAATCCTAAACACAGGAAGTCATTGCTTGTCATTACCTAACAAGCAGATGATTCTATTATTTTGGAAAATTGAAAGTACCTAGTTACTTCCTCATATTGTGACAAAATCTGCCCCCCTACAATTTTGACCCATTGATCCTATGTATCCTTTTTTATTTGATAGAACCTTAAATAATTTAAGACCATTATCATGTTTCCCTTATCTTATTATCTCTATGCTCAACATATGTAGTTTAATAAATCAGTCAATTAGCATTTATTAAGCACCTATTATATGTCAGGCACTGAGATGCATGGATGAAACATTGACAAAGTGAACCCATCCCCACTCTCAGGGTTCTTACACTACATAGTTTAATCATTTCTCAGATGACTGTGTTTTGACTACTTTTACTATTCTGACCACCCTTTTCTGGATACACTGCAGTGTGTCAGTGCACCCCAGGAAACTGAATGCAATATTCTAGATGTATTCTGACAGGGCCAAAGACAGAGCTATTACCTCTTCACACAGTATTTCAATTAGTGTAGCTAAGATTACTTTTGCTTCTTTGGTTCACCCATTACACTAAATGACTCCTGTTGTATTTAATTTTTCACATGAACTATTGTCTAGCCATATTCTTCCCATCCTTTATATTTGGAGTTTAATGTGGAACTTATTCTTTTAACCCAAACTTAAGATTTTAAAATTATCTCTAATAAGTTTCATCCCATTAAATTCAGTTAATTTCTCTAGCCTCCTAAAATCGTTTTGGATCCTTATTTTGTCACCTGAAGTTTCAAATAGGTTAATAGTTCAGGTTTTAGTTCTATGGGATTGAACAATATCATTCTGTTGATGTTAAAAGAGCCTGTACTGTTTAACATTTTTTTTCTTTAGAGAGATTTACATATATATATATATATATATATATATATAATGAAAATTATTGGCTGACACATATACATATATATGTATGTATGTATGTATGTATGTATGTATATGTATGTATATATATGTTAAAAATGAAAATTATTGGCTGACACATCTGTAGAACATATGGGTTTTTAGTTTAAGGATTATAAAATACAGGATATAGAGCTGGAATAAATCTTGGAGGATATCTGTTTCAATGTCCTTTTACATATGTGGAAACTGAAGCAGAGAGAGAGAGAGACTAAATGATTTGTCCAAATTTCCACAGAAAAGAAGTAGTAGTCAGATTTGAATTCAAGTCCTCTGACCTCAAATCTAATGTTCTTTATAATGTTTTATGAATTTTGATTTACTTATTATATTATGAAGGTATACATATAAAATATCATTAAAATAATAGCATAATATATACAATTTATGGAATATTCTTTCTGAATGTAACCAAAAGGACAGTGGAAAAGCATAAAGAATTAGGATTTTAAAAACATTGATTGGAAATGAGTCCAAGACTAAGACTGTGACATATTGGTTAATGAGAGAGAATTTGCAGAGAGAGAGAAAAATCTCACCCTCAGGCAAGGGACCCTTAAGCAGTCTCTGAATTACAGACAGGAGAAGACTATAAAAAGAGGGAAAATGACTTAATTTGGCATTTAAGGAAGGTCATGGGGACACTTTCTAACATTTTAGCTTGGATTCCAGAATTTAGTTTTATACTATATTGCTTAAGCCTCAGATGAAGCAACTGCCCTGAATTTACTCCACCTTGGATGATTTGCCCTTAAAGGAACATAACCAGGTTTGCTGTTGAAAGAACTGGTGATTTAATCTGTTTACATAGCATTACCCTGTCCAAAAATTTTTATACTAAAAAAAAATGAGTAAGATGGACAAATATTTTGTATTGAAGTTAAGTTGGATACTGATTTCAAGGGGGATAAAAGAAACATGTAGAAAGCATAGGCAGTGTGGTGTGGCTGCTAGAGGGCTGACTTTGGAATTAGGGAGTCCTGTCTAAGGTCACATGTTGACTATGTGACTGTGAGTCAGTTATTTTACCTGTCAGTGAACTAGACAACTCTCTAACACTGTAAAATACCCATCCCAGGGTATATTAATAGCTATCTTACAACAGAAGAAGAAGGAAGTCACATATGCTTGGCTCAAGCAGCTGAATGGTGTAAAGTAAACTCTCAATTATGTGGCAGCTATGGAAAGAGGAATCATGTGGGCTGAGAAGAATTCCTGGATTCCAGTTTTTTGGAGGAGTGTTGAGAGCTTCTTAACCTTTGCTCAGTTAGGAAGCTGAAGATTAAAGCAATAATGTTTGGGGGAAATGAACCTAGACTTTGTTTTGTACTACTACTCTGGACAATGAGGGTTAAATGGACATGGGGTTGCCTGTTTAGAGGTTTGAATCATAATTTCTTTTTAAAGAAGTCTAAGCTCTGAGAGACAGACAGACAGACAGAGAAACTAAATGAATTTCTAGAGTGAATGAGAACTCACTGGAATGTTGGGATACTTTTTATATAGCAGCAAGTTTTTTTCCCTTCCAAGTAATTGCAAGCCCTCAGGATAATGTCGTCAATCTGGATATCTGTATTTATTTCAAGGGTGAAAGGAGGCACTGGAATTTCAGCATTCTGCCTGTCTAAAAGCCTCAAATTTGTTTCTCATATGAGGGGACCCAAAACTAGATAGCATTATGAGTCTGGAGAACTAGAAGACCATGGGGGAAAATATGTTTTTTTGGAGAGTGAAGAGAATTGTGTGAATTATTTGGGGGCTCTTGTCAATGTTTTCTGTGTTGTTTCTGTGCTCATATGAGTTCTTTGAATTTTCTTAATTATCTGTGGAGTGAAATAAAGGTTGTCTTGTGCCCAGTATATGCACTGTTACCTTAAATGCTTTTATAGGTCCTAGAGGAAGCTTTTACCATATTTATAGAGACTGAGAAAGGAGTTATTTCTGGAGATTTTTTACTCTTGATTAAAGGATTCATTTAAAAATATTCATTTAAATATTCATTTTTAGCTATTTCTATAGCTTCATCTTTTTTTTTCCTCACAAGCATCATCTGTATCGTAAGAATTTGCTTATCATCCCAGTTTCCTTGGACTGACTTTATAGAGACTATGTCACAAGATCTTATTTATCTTTTTTCTATCTTTTTGAAATCCTGTTCTCCAAAATCTAAACCATTTGTTGGACTATGCTAATTATTTATCACAAACTCTTTATTCCCCTTGTCTATTATGATGAAATAGTCTAGAATGAAACAGTCTTTTTATTCTGAGGTTGTACCCCTTCTAATTCAACAACAATATTCTACTTATTGATCAAAACCAAATGTAGAAGAGAAGCTTCTTTTATCTGTTGAATGATGGTAACTTCCCAACAATTCTTATTTTTATATTGCTTTGAGTTTTACAAAGTATTTCCCATTCAAGAATTCTGTGAGGTAGGTAATGCCAGTATCTTTATTTTCCATTACATAAATGAAGAAATTGAGGTAGACTACTTAAGTGACTTGAACCTGGTCACACAACTAATGAATGTTAGAGTTAGTAAGAAGTTGTCTCTCTGACTTCATTCTTGCTTTTCTATAGCTATACCACTGCCTTGTTAATGAGAATGGATTTTACCCTAAGGTAAGAAACAGGTAAAAAGATCAGGATCTTTTGGTCAGGATGAAAAGTCACAAATCAATACACCACAAAATGTTCAGGTTACAGAAATAATTTTTAAGTAGCACCACTCAGAACCTAAGTTTTAGTGCCTGGGTTCAAGCCTAGTTCTTCCTTCTAGGTTCCACAAAATTAGGTTTGTCTGAATGTCCCCCTTCTACCAAAAATAGTATTACTACCTAAAGAAATATCTGTCTTTAAAGAATAAAGAAGGATCAAGTAGATATTCAGCTTTCAAATTCTCTCTGTTTTGTTGTTCAATCACTTTTTTTTCAGTCTTGTCTGACTCTTCTTGAACTCATATGGCGTTTTCTTGGCAACGATAATAGAGTGGTTTGCCATTTCTTTCTCCAGCATAAGCTGGAGATGAGGAACTGAGGCACACAGGATTAAGTGGCTTGCCTGGGCTCACAGAGCTAGTAAGTATCTGAGGCCAGATTGGAACTTGGAAAGCAGAATCTTCCTGACTCTAGGCCTAGTACTTTATCCACTATACAACTTAGCAGCCCTTACCCTACTTTAAGAGCCCAATATTGAATTAGAAAGGATGCCTTATAACACGCACTCTTGCCAGCAATATCACAAAAACTGGGATCTACATCCTTGGAGGAGGTATTTGCACTGATGAGGTTCCTCTGAGAACCCATTTTGCCTTTTGCATTTGATGGCTCCTACTCTTTAATCTCCCTCCAACACATGTTATTTTCTGTTCTTCATCATTTAAAGTCTCCTTTCACAGTTTTAGAGTTATTTCCGCATTCAAGAAAAAGTGACTATATTCCAGAAGTTGGCCAAGGTTGCTATTATTTTATTGGTTTTACTTAGTGATTTTCTGATATAAAAGAATTTCATACACAATATTACAAATACCTCCTATTTTTCTCTCTTGATACTTGATTAACTTTAGTGAAATAAATTCAAATGGATTCTTGTATCCCAACAACAAAAACAACAAAAAGTCATTAGCTGTACAATTCTAATACTTTTGACCTCATTGATGATAAATGTTTTGTTTCATTTTTGGAAAAAAGAAAGAAAGCCAACCATAATATTTCAGGGATAGTCACACACTCATAATCTTTATTCATTTAAAAAAATGTCATTTCCCCAAAACTGACAGGTTAAAATGGAAATTAAAGTAAAGATTTCACATTCTTGTGTAGTTTCCTCCTAGACATTACAAAGACCCTTTGTTAGGAAGCTTGCTATTTATTTACTATAAATAAATTAGTAGAGGTATGCTAACTTTTTCAGAAGATATATTTTAAAATAAATTTTATAAAATTTTAATATCATTTTAATTTCCTAGTATATCCCACTTCTTCCTCCACCCAGAGAACATGCCTTACAAGAAAAAAAAATTTTAAAAGGAGAGAAAATATAAGCATCTCAGTAAAACAAATCAATACATCAATAAAGTTCAACATTATATGCAGTATTCTATGTTGGTTGATGAAAAAAAAAAAACCAAAATCTGAAAAAGTGAGAAAGAATTTTACTCTTGGTTCAGTGGAAGAGAGAACCAGAAGAAAAAAAAAAGTGTGGCTTCCGAGTCTTTATAAGTGTCACATTATACTGAGTTCAAACTAATGCATGAAGCTGGTTTGCCAGCATATAGGCAATTAGGCAGTTTGCAGAAAAGGGAAGTTTTCAGTTAAAGTTGGTTGAGATGTATATCAGCAGGGAAGTATAAACATTCAATAAAATGTGAGCAAAGCCAAAACACAAGCTATTAAGGAACCCAAAGTACAAACTTTGAATGGATGAACCCCAAAGGAGACCAGGGTGAGATCTAAACATTCTTTACAGAGGTCTCTAGCTTCCCTGGAGAGTTTCTGAGGTAAGCCTGGGTTCTAGGGTAAGACAATTTGGGTTAGATAATTTCTAGTCACATAAAGCTAGGTGCAAATAGTATTAATAATTAATACACAATAAAATTTTATCTGTATTTATAGCTGCCCACTTCACCACTGCAGAGGAAGCCATTATATTTAAGGGAAAGAATGAGAACCTCCAAAATCATCTCAGGATAACATGGCAAGTGTCCTTTAAAATATCATAATTCCTAGAGCAGTTTGGTGGTGCAGTAGATAGAGCACTGGCCCTGCATTCAGGAGGACCTGAGTTCAAATCTGGCCTCAGACACATAACCCAAGCTGTATGACCCTGGGCAAGTTACTTAACCCTATTGCCTAACCAAATATATATATATATATATATACATATATATATATATATATATATATATATATATATATATATCATAATTCCTGACTTTAAGTTGATAACAGTCTTTGGCAGGTTGATATAGTAGATATTTATCTTGATATTAACCAGCCATAGATAAATTAGTTTATTTATATATAAAAAGATGGAACATTTATATCTTAAAATGCCAGGGACAGAAGGAAAAGCTTAAGTGGATTTCGAGAAAGACCTTTCTGAATAAGCGACCACAAAGGTGACACAAATAGAACCTATACCTTGGACTTCCCTAGCTAGTCTCAATGTTCATTTGAGGTAGATTGATCTATACCAATGAACAGACCCTCTGAAACTTCATGTGGCTTCTATTTTATCTCTTACATGTCATGAAATGCAACAAGTTTCCTATTTTAGGATTCCTCTCATGGATAATAGAAAAGTATAGTATGCCAAGCTCTACCAAAGTGAGAAAGGTCATCAATTGTTCCCATCTCAAATATCTTCTTAGCAACCTATTCACAAATATTGCTACAATCTCATCAAGCAAGTAAAAGTTATATAGATGTATTTCACCTAAAGATATTAACACTTCCATTGAGGAGGAGAAAGGATAAAGGAGCAGAGGGATATTTCAAGTGGGTGTTTTGCTTTTGAATTTGCATCAAGCAATTCAGAATTTTCTTAAATTGAAGGGTAGGATGCAGTTTATATTAGCAGGTACTTACAATTGCAGGTGTTGGTGGGACATTTCTTGAATGGCATTTCTTGAATGGCAATGATCCCTTGTGGTTACAGATACAGTTTTCTTAATCTTCTATTACTCAGGATCAAGCTAACTGTCTTCTTTGGGTCCTTAACCCTCTGTCCCAGCAAATATTTGACAATCGGTTCAATTAAAAAAAAAGTGCAAACACATTTTAGGGTAACTGATTTAATTATTAATTTAATAATTAGTAAGTTATGTTATTAAGATTTTTCCATAATTCTCTTAAGTACAATCAATAAATGTACAAACAATAAATGAAACCATGATTTGTAGAATTTGCCAGTTTCCAAGACTTAAATTTAGTTGTTCAGTCATTTTTCAGTTGCATCCAACGTGCCTAAACCCATTTGGAGTTTTTTTGGAAAAGATATTGAATGGTTTGTAATTTCCTTCTTCAGCTCATTTTACAGATGAGGACACTGAGACAAACAAGGTTCAGTGACTTGTCCAGGATCTCATAGCTAGTAAGTACCGATGCTGGAGAGGGCTCAATATTTTTATTGTCATATGTGAACCACTTGAAGGAACTAGCAACAATCAATCTGGAGAAGAAAGACTTTGGTCTTTGAGGATAGCATCACTATCTTTAAAACATAGAAGAGAAGAATTAGCCTTTTTCTGTTTGCCCCCAGAACACAGAAATAGAAACAATAGATGGAAGGTGAAGAGGACTAAACTCAAGCTCATTGTAATAAAAACTTTTCTAATTATTGGATCTGACAATAGTGGAAAGAACTAAGTCAAGAGGTGGTAAACTCTTCTCAGTCAGAGATGGAGGGGGAGGGGAAAAGAATTCCAGACACAGGGGACAGCCAGTGAAAATTTTCAATATCAATACATTGAATCTTGTTTGAGGAATCACCAAGAATCCAGTGTCATTGGGCCAGAGAAAATGTGGAGGCTGGGTATGTTATGTGCAAGAAGACTGGAAAGGTAAAAAAGAACCATGTTATTGAGGGCTTTATAACTCAGAGGATTTGATATTTGATTCTGGAGGTGATGAGGTGCCACTGGAGGTGATTAAATAGGAAGGATGGCATGATCAGACTAGGGAAGTTTGAAAGTGTAAATGATTGTGATTGTGTGTGTGTGTGTGTGTGTGTGTAAATGCAAGACTGGAATTAAGTAGAGAGGTTAGGGCTAAATAAATATATCTGAGAATATTCTGTATAGAGTTGATAGTTGAATATATGAGAGCTGAAAAAATCACCAAGTGAAGTAGTATAGAGGGAGAAGAAAAGAGATCCCAGGACAGAGTCAGGGAGGGGGTGATACTCACAATTAATGGACATGACCTGAGTGAAGATCAAGTAAATGGAACAGAGAAGAAAGAATCAGACAGATACATGCAGAACAGGAGAGAGTGATGTCATGAAAACCTAGAAAGGAGAGAGTATCAAGTAGAAGATGGTGGTTGACATGATTAAAGAATGCACAGAGGTCAAGAAGATTGAAGATTGAGAGAAGACAATTAGATTTGTCAATTAGATTTATCAAGATTCCTTGATAACACTAGTTTCCTGTCCATAATTATTCAGTCATTTTGTTTCAAACCATTTTTCTGCCTTGGACCAAAACTTCTTTACTGGCTCTTTTAAATAGAACTAGGTTTACATTCTGCCTTATATGGTTTATCTTCTGTAGACAGTAATGTTGGAGAAAGTATATTTTGGTCTCATAAAGGGCCCTCATGTTGATCAGAACTAAATTAAAAAAGGAAACTCAAAGCCCACACAGTGACTTCATGGGGACACAGACTATATCAAGAATCACAGACTCTTAGACCTAAAAGTGACCTTAGATATCAGCTCCAATCTTATGCCAATTGAATAAGAAATACTATGCAACATTCTTGCCAGTGGTCATTCTGCTTGAATACCTCAAATGTGGGAAATTCACAAACTCATAAGGGATCCCATTCTATTTTTGTCCATATCTATTATCACAAAGGTGGCACAGTAAATAGAATGCAAGGCCTGGAGTCAGGAAGATCTGAAGTCAAATCAGACTTCTGACAGTTACTAGCTATGTGACCCTGAGCAAGTCACTTAACCCTGTTTACCTCAGTTTTATTTTTATCTGTAAAATGAGGAAGTGACAAACCACTTCAGTATCTTTACCAAAAGAACTCCAAAAGGGATATCATGAAGATTTGGACATGACTGAAAAATGGCTAAACAACAAATTATTATGAAATTTTCACACATACATACATACATATAGGTATGTGTGTGTGTGTGTGTGTGTGTGTGTGTGTGTGTGTATAGTCTGCCTTCTTGCAATTTTTACTTGTCCCACTAAAACGAAAAGTTAATTACGCTATTCTATGTGTGTGTAATAATGAGGTAATATTATTTCTTCAGATGAATTGCTAGCTACTGGAAATGTTTCAAGTCTGCTAACATGCTTGAAATATAAACTGGGAAGAAAACTTAAGGAGAAAGAATTGACACTTACTTCTTAATGAAAATATGTTCACATAATAAGGGGAAAAAACTCTGATAAACTCAATGATGAGTAATCTATTCCTGCTAGCATGAAATGTCTTGAAAACAACTTAAAATTATATTTTATTGAACAAATTTCCAAAATGCATCAAAGAAATCAATTATTTGGCATACTCTCCTAAAACATTCTTATCCTGAAGAGTTTTGTGAGATGAGTAACTACATATAAAATAAAATGGGAATTTTTCAGTGATCGATATGAATTCTTTAGATTAATCCTAAGCACTTAGATTTTGAAATTCTGTAATTATTCTGGAGATGTCAAAGTTAAACTCTTTCAAAAACAGTGATATTGATATATAAATATAACAGAGAATACAATTACATTGGTAAGTAATTTTTTTGCTTAAAATCAAATAAATGCCTAAATACTTCATTTTAGAATTTTCTGTTAGATGATGATAAATAAAGAATACATTTAGGATAGATCTAATTTTGATCTTAGTATTTTAAGTCAGCACTACTGACAGGGGTTGCTTTCTGAGTATAGCTGTGAATCCATGACTGCCAATTCTTTGTAAGCAGGACACTGGTAAAAAGTATTCTTTGTTGGGGCAGCTACGTAGCGCAGTAGATAGAGCACCAGCCCTGAAGGCAAGAGGCCCTGGGTGCAAATCCGACCTCAGACACATAATAATTCCTAGCTGTGTGATGCTGGGCAAGTCACTTAACCCCAACTGCCTCAGCAAAAAAAAAAAAAAAGTGTTCTTTGCTACTGCAGTTGGTATTTACAGAGCTTGTCATCAGCCTTGTCTTGGCCTCTTAGACTTGCAATCAGTCTAAAGTCTTTGCTCAGCAAAAGCTAGACTTTTCATGATTGATGTATACCAGGATTCTGATTTATTCATGAGATATGCTTGTTGTGTTACATGTGTGTATGTAGGGACATGAGCACACAATTGTTTTGTGTTATCATTTAAGGCTGTGTCTATGTCATAGATAAATTAACTATGAAACAATAAATGGGCCATTTCCTGCTCCACTTTCATCATTATAATCAATTATAGCAGTGTTATTGCAGTAAAGTGGCATGATAGAGTACTGGACCTGGAGACAGGAAACACTGATTACCAGTCTCAGACACTCACTAGCTGTGTGACCCTGGGCAAGCCGCTTAACCCCTGTTTGCTTCAGTTTCTACAACTGTAAAATGAAGATAATAATATCACTTACTTCCCAGGGTTGTTAAGAGAATAATAAAAGATAATATTTGCAAAGTGCATACTGTGAGGTATATAGAGGTTGCTTAATAAATGTTTCTTACCTTTCAATATGGTGGGCATCTATAGTGCTGATAATAAATCAATTTTTTTTTCATGAAGATGGACAGCATTAGCTATGCACCAGGTTGGTTATTTCTTTTTGTTTAAAAAAAAAACACCACCCATACTTTTTGAATAGACTGGTGATTATTTAATAAGGTAGGGCATTGCTTCATTAGTCTTTGGAAAAAAGAATAATCAAAAGTACAATTTACCCTTCTAATGAGTATTTATTGAATAAACAAATCATTAAATTGGAAATAAAAGGTTAACAAGCAAAACTTAGAAAAGTATATCTTGGCCTGTACAAATCCATACAGTTGTATCTACAAATACATAATACATACATATATGCCCACATTTTTACCTATATAAAGATACATATACATATATAAAATTGTGTACATCTGTCCCTACAACTATCTCTGTCTATACACATATATGTATGTATGTGTGTATGTATATATATATATATATATATATATATATATATATATATATACATATACTTACATATACCATTGAAGATCAATATAATATTAAAAATATATAAACTATACAGGTAATTTATAATTAGTCTAATTTTAGTTGGTTTTCTTTTTAAAGAGCTCTTGAAACCTACAATATTTAATTAGGTTTAACTTAATTTAATCATTGCTGTCATATTAGGACAGTCTTTATAGTTGTCACCTTAATTGTTTTCTTTGTCCCTCTCCTTTTCCTTTTTCTTTTTCTTCTTCTGATCTTCCTCTTCATCCTCCTCAATCTTTTTCTTCCTTTTTCTTCTTTATGTTTACCCCCTACAGATTACCTAGAGTGTAAATTTATAATATCCTAGGATAAAAATTACATTAATTGGGGCAGCTAGGTGGCACAGTGGATCAAGCACTGGCCCTGAAGTCAGGAGGACCTGAGTTCAAATCTGACCTCAGACTAAATATTTGACACTAGCTGTGTGACCATGGGCAAGTCATTTAACCTCAATTGCCTAAAACAATTTTAAAAAATTACATTGATAAAAATCAGTACTTGACACAAAAGAAATGTGGCAAATTTTCCAATTCTATAAAGCATTTAAATTGTTTCTGATAGAATGCATTCTGAATTCAAGCTAATTTATTTTAGGGCCTATGCTTCTAAATTCATCATGATTTGTATATGTAACCATGCAAAAATAACTGAATCTTGAATGTTAATAAGTAGATGTTTTGTATATATGTATATACACATATAGATAATTCTCACCTTAAGTAAATTCCCATTAGGCAAATTTCACTTTACCTAAAGAATTCTGGAAGAAATCTGTATTAAAAAAACAAACAAACATTTATGTTAATTTTAATGTACAATGCTAAGGTGGCTCTCTCTCCTGTCCTGCCCTGAGCCTCTGGATCAGTGGATTAGCTTGTGACCTCTGAGACCTTTGCTGTGCTCAGCCCATTCTCTGCATGTCTGTCCCTACCCTGTGTGTTTCTCCTCCTGTTCTCTCACCCATGAGTCCTTGAACCTTGTGTGTGCCCCTTCTTTCTGAGGGCACAGACCGCTTTCAGCTTCTCTGGCCCCCCCTTACTCCTCCACAATTATAGATGAATTTGCACTACGTAAAAATGGTTTAAAAAAATCACCTCACTTTGAGGTCTCTGGAACTGTGTACTTTCTTAAAAAATGAACTATCTATATATGTATATATTATACATGATATATATATATATATATATGTGTATATCTATATCTATATATCACATGCACATACATACATACACACATATATACAATTTAACCAGTTCCACCAGCTTGGTTTGGAGCTTTCCTAAGAGCATAATATAGATGGAGTAGAGGAGAAAAGGCTTCTAGGAAACAGAAGTGGTATTATTACAACCAGAAGCCAGAAAAGATATGGCACACTTGTGACACAAAAGATGGATTATTCTGACTTGGAACAGAGATTTTTCTATTGTGGGAAATAAATTTGGATACTTAAGATGGCACATGACTCTGAAGGAAATCAAAGATTTAGATGAGCAATTTGAATCTGGAGCAGTTGTAGGGCTATAATCAAGTGATGTAATAAAATGTGTGCATGTATAATATATTTTGATTTATCTTGCTCCCCAAAGCCCTGATCTTGACTTTCTTTGCTTTCTTTTCTGCTCACTTGTTAATATCATTCATTCTCTTTGAATTTTATAGCCAATGGTAGTTGCGGACAAACGTATATTGCCAGGGAGTCAATTTACATACCACGCTTATGACATAGTTGTTATAATGGCAGATGTACCTGAATAGCAAAGGCATGATGATAAAATTACAAAGTGTCTACAAAACATTAACAAAGCATCAATAGAATGTTGACTTGGCTTGAGGACTTTTAAGTGAACTTTGGGGTTTTCGGGAAAGAAATTTGTACATGCTTTACAGTTGTCAGCAGGATAGATTTATTACAAAGATACACAAAATACAAGCATTTAGCAGGTTCCTCAGAGATTGGTGGAAGAAACCCTGGTCAACCACTTTCTTTGGATACTAATTTCCAGACCACTATATTCTGCCTTTTGTGAGGTAGGCTGGGCCGTAAATGGCTGTCTTAAGAGGAGTCAGTTCATGATAATTTGAATGATAAGCACATCTGGTCTATATTTCTGATTGATGTCAGTATTCTAGCTCAGTTTTTTTTTGTTTGTTTTTTCAATAGAACTATGACACACCCCTCAGGTCTTACTCCCCAAATTGCAATCCCATTGGAGGATTACATCCCCTAGAGAAGTAGCTGTTACTAATTTCAGAGTTTTAGAGTTAGCCATGTTTGTGTCACTTCTTAGAATACTGGTTTTTGAGCCCCTACCTTATGCTTCCCTTTGCAATCAGTCAAAAAAGGAACTTATTCCAATGACATAGTGAGAACAGAAGTTACAACACATCTCCCCCAATGTCAGGGGCATACTCTCCCAAAATTACAGAGTCCATGGGTTGGGAGTAAGGCATAAGCATGAACATAAAGAAAAAAATGATAGTTAGAAATACATTTTGGGAACACTTGGATTAGAAAACGTATAACTCTGGAATGGCACAGACTTAATGACTTTTATATATCTGGAAGGTCTTCATGGCATTCTTTACAATGCTGTAAGTGCTTGCTGAGTTTCTCTACTGTTTAGCTAGTCCTCAGAGAACATGATAACTTGGTAAGATGGGGCAATCTGCATCTAGGTAAAACAGATCATTAAGTGATTGTGTTCATTTCTCAGTAGGCTTAGATGTTGCTATACTAGACTAGATAGTTATTCTGCCACTAGAACCTGCCGGAAAGTCTTGGATAAAAAACTCTGCTGCTAGGGATCTGCTGCCAGAAAGTTCTAGGCAGGCCACTGCTTCTGGGCTATAACTGCCATTCTGGGTCAGGCAGGTTCTTTGGCTTTTCTAAGAGCACGGTATCTCTTCTGGAGGAGTCAATCTGCTGGTCTCCCTGGGCTTACTTTTTGATGGTCAGTTAAAATTCTTTTCCACTTTCAGACACTGACTTGGCAGGGTTTTTGCTGCAGCTGGTACATGTGCTCTTTTCAGTTGGGTTTTGTTAGTGCTCTTTCAGCTAGGAAAATGGCCTTTAATTTAGAATGGGCATAAGCCTCTTCCTTTGAACTCCATTACAGCCTTAATTCCAAGATACTTTGAAGCTTCCAGACAAGAGATCAAGAGACAGGAGAGGTTTTGTCTCTCCAATCTGACAATTTTTCCAGGATCAAAAGCCTCTTTCCTCAGAAAGGTACTTTACATTGTCTTAAGGTTTTGCTGTTCTTTTTGTTGTTTAGATAATTAGTCATGTCCAACTCTTCATGACCCCTTCGGGGTTTTCTTGGCAAAGATACTGGAATGATTTGCCATTTCCTTCTTTAGTTCATTTTAAAATGAGGAAACTGAGGCAAATGAGATTAAGTGACTTACTCAGGGTCACACAGCTAGTACATGTCTCAGGCCAGATTTGAACCTCAGGTCTTCCTGACTCTTGGTCTGGCACTCTTTCAACTGTGCTACCTAGATGCCCTGTTGTTTTACGGGTGACACTTCAAATTCACTCAATTTTATATCCTATATTCTTTTGGGGATCTTCTGTAAATGAATGGCTAGGTAGAAAGATATTGATATACTTTGTGCCTTAGGGGCAAATTCATTGAATTGGCTGCCTCTTCATATAGAACTAAGTCATTAAAGCTTCATATCTTTTCTTGGGATGGGTAATGTCTTTTCTATCTGCAGGTACTTTTCAGTATTGTTTTCTTTTAGAGACTCTACCAGGGGTAGGTAACCTGCAGCCCTTTGACTGATTCCAAACTTCACAGAACAAATCCTCTTAATAAAAGGATTTATTATATAAAACTTCTCAGTTAAAAGACCACACTCAAGGACCTACAAGGCCACACATGGCCTCAAGGCCCAGGTTCCCTACCCTCGCTCCAGACCTTTAGCATTTGCTTCATTACTTCTAGTAAATTTAGTAACTCCTATAGCAGCATTTCTTAATTTGGGATCCAAAACTTGTGTGTCTGTGTGCATACATATACACACATATAAATATCTATCATATGTTATATATACATACATTAATATTATTTTATATGCATATAAGAAAAAGTGATCCAATTCTAATGTGAATTTTATATGACATTTGATATGAATAAATATAAATATAAATTCTAATATGTGGATGAAAATAAATTCAAATCTATAAAATTGGAGGGATAGTATGACTAGTTAACAATTTAACTAGAAAAAAATGCAGAAGTTTTACTGGACTGAAAATTCAATATGTATGAGTATATGTGTATAATAACTGTATTCTAATATAATTGAGGGGTTTTTCTTTGTAATCCTATTTGTTTTATAAATTTAAGAACATGATTCTGTGAAGGGGTGCAGATTTTTACCAGACTGCCAAAGGGATCCATGTCACACAAAGAAATTAACATCCTTGGCCCTGGAGCCTCCTTGCCTTGGGGCCCCATGTTTTGCAGTTCATAAAAAGTTGGAGAATCTTCTAAAGAGTTACTTTCTTTCATACAAATCTAAAGCTGTAACAAATTATTTCACTGATTTTCTAGCCAGTCATCCCCATCTAATACCTCACTGTTTTCCACTGGGGAAATCAATGTTTTTGTTTTTCAAATTGGGGAATAAATGTTCTTGGCTTCCTGAATTGTAACTTGCAATACATTTTTCTTTGAAAATGTTATAATGATAAGTAGATCAAATGAAAGTAATAGTATTAGCACTATGCATCAAATGCATTGTATGTTACATGGGCATTTGTAGTCTGGTCTAAAGATCTAATCTAACCACTATTTAAATCTTTGCTTCTAAAGTCAAATATGTCACATTCTAAACTTGATTTCAAGTAAGCTTTTAGGATGTAATCAATTTATAAACTGAAGGCTATGTAATTATCATCATACAATTATCATAGCAGATATATAAATATAATTAAAGGTTTGAAAGGTGCCTTGCACACATTTCATTTTATCATCATAACTGCTGTGATAGGTATTACTATTCTGATTTTAAAGATGGAGAAATTGAAACCTCACCAAAGTCCTGCTCCAATACCTCATTTTGGGTTGAAGTAACCTTTCTTTTTTGAAGAACGTGCCAGGAGAGCCCAACCTTTGTCAGTACAGCTTGGTTTTTGGACTGCATGTCAGCTATTCTTTGGACCAGCATAGCTAAGTTTGGAGAAGCTTTTCACTAAGTTGGGAGCAGGATTACGATTTTTTTGGCCCAATAACTCCAGAAGACCATCTATTAAGGCCTTCTGCAGTTGTGAAATGTGTTAGAAGCAGGAAAACCCAAAAGAACAAAAATCACAGATCTTTAAAGCATAATGATAACCTCAAAAATGTTAGCATTGAAAAGGATATTTTGATTTCCATAACAGAATATATATATACATGCATATATATGCATATATAATAAAGAGCAGAATATATAAATTATGTAAATATGTAAGTTATATGTAAATATATAAATTATAATTGATCAATAATATATTGGTCATATAACCAGTTTCCAGTTAGTATAAATGATGAATCCTCCAAAGAGGTCAATATTTTTGAATTTGCACTGAATATTTCTATTGACTTAGAACCAGTTACCGTATTTTACACAATTTTAACTTTTAAAGGTATGAATTAGAATGCACATAACTGCTTAAAGTGATTCACTGTTCATTAAGACCTTACTGTCGTCGTATACCTGTGCATGTCTGTCTTTAGATGCATGTGTTTCATAATTGTATTTTTAATATTAGAGGACAAAGAAAGGATTGTTTATACCACCCAAATCTCTAATTAAAGAGAGATTTTTAACTAGGTTGGATTTCCATTTGCAAAATTGTCTTGAATCTTTTTTTCTGCAGTAGATAATTCTTTCCTGTAACAGATCACAGTAAGCTTTCTGATTGTATCTATTTGGATATGTGCTTGCATGTGCAAGAACATGGAGAAGAAATCCCATCACTAGAACTAACTAGCTTAACGACCTTGGACAAGTCACTCAGATTTCCCATCTTTAATTTCCATATGTGTAAAATGAGAGTTTTAAGACTAGATGATTTCTGGTGTCACTTGTACATCTCAGTATATGATGCTGCGATTGTAGAGGTCTGTGATTTAAAATAGTGCCATTTCCAATGTACTTTTCAATCATTTTACCTTTTATATTTGTGCACACCAGTTACACTTCTCAATTCTGTCCCACTAGGCCTTAAAAAGTTACATGTGACCATGGATTAGAACAATGTGTCTTGTTCTTTCTTACTGCCTTTTAAGAGAAGAGGAAGCAAATATCTCTATCATATTGTAAGATCATTTTCCCTTCATTTGATGGAGATTGTTTATATTTTGATATACTTAGTGTTTCTCCATTTTCCTTTTTATAAAATAAAATAATTTAAAAAGATAATTTAATAGCAATGTTTCAATGAAACAATTCATGGAAAAATTCAGTTTCATTGATTCGTTGTTCTTTCCCAATGTGTTTATTTGACATTGAATAGACACTAACTCACTCAGTCTTGAAAGCATAAAAAGCCTGGAAAGAGACCAGAGCCATAACATTTCTAAATCATAAGCATCTGGGCCTATAGCTAAGCTCAGGTTTATTCCTCACATCTGCCATAATTGCTATAACAAACCATAAACAAGTGGATAGCTCTATTGAGAAACTAGTGTGGCTATTTAATATTTCATAAAGTTATGGACTTTTGTTAATTAGTAAATATTTAACTTTGTAATCACATTTGACCTAGCTTGCTCTCCAGCTTTCAGTTCCCAAGAGTTCTTGGCAGTCTAAAGTGTGAGCTAAATAAGCCAAACACAGGAAACAGGGTGGGTGATATAGAAAGGAGAATTTAACTCCAGATTATCACATAGCTTTTAAGGACTTGAATTGGACAGGATTATCATTATAGAAAAAAAAAGCATTGTTCATTGTTAAATAGAAATAAATTATTACTTATATCTGCTTGAATTGGAACTGCAGACGGGCATTACTTAAGAAAATTATTCATTTAATTACATTCAAAAGAATGTGTGTTTGGAGGAAAGTCATTTATGAAAATGGCAATGTTGAGTTTTTGTTATTGTTTATAATAATAGATCCCACACCCCAAATGCCCACATGTGTAAACAAAACCTGCCCAGCAGATGAAGAACAAATGTGGTCATTAAATATCACTGGCAATCCGACAGTCTATTTTTTAAAAATTTCATTGCTGGTATTTATTTGCATGGTGTATATTTTTTGACAAAGGAATCATTTTGCATAATTATTTTTATATGTCTGTAACATTTTTTTCACTAAGATATATTTTTTTAAGTAACTTTCTTCTACACTGAAACAATCCTAAAAGCCTATTATTCTCAGCTGGCCATATCCGTTTCCCCATCTCCGCCATCACCATCTTTCTCAGAACTCTGATGGATGTGTTCTGAGTAGGGGTCACCTACTGCCTTCAAAGGGAGCTGTGGGTGGATCAGCCCTAATGAGTGTAGAGTGTGATAAACCAAATGAAAACTACAACTGCTGACTGCATATCCAGTCCTCACTAGTAAATTGAGAGTCTGAATCCCTAAGGGAATTATCTAACATGGAAACATAAATAATGAGAACAGAAAGCAATGAGATGTGACTTTGTTAGAAGAGAAGGAATTACTTTTTGTTACTAAGTCTAAAAGGTATTGAAATGGTAGTTGAAAATGTGTAAATAAAACCAGAATTATGTGCATTTTCTCCAAATATAGCTTTATGAATTGTTATTATATATGTTTTCCCCATTTCCCTTCCTGATTGGAGAGTGTGCAAAGCTTTTGTGCACACACACACGTACACACACACACACACACACACCCCTCTCACCTTTTCTGATACTCCAACCTTGTGAATTCACACAAACTTTGAACAATGAGTCACAGTGCTCAACCTCTTGGGCAGCTACAAGATTTTCCAGAATACTTAAAAAAATGGAAAGAAATGTGTGACATGGGAGCAAACTTAGTTACACTAAGCTGTTGTGGCCAGGAGGGCTTTCTGCTCAGGACACACTCCAGGAAATCTACCATGTTTAAGTGAACTATATTTATGGTTTTATCAAAATTCTATCCATTTATGAGTCTGTGAATTATTCTTTATTGAGAATTTAGGATTCTATAATTGTTCTATCCTTTTGTAACAGATTCTGCAGGCTCAAAATGGCCTTACCTACCATTAATTATTCTCTTCTTTAATAAATTATGTCTTTTAAAGACATTCATCTTTCCCCCACATACCTGGATAACATCATTTCATTTTTGTAATCAAAGTAAAACTTTGAAAATATGCCTAATAATATTCTTTAGATTTGCTGCCTTTTTATACTTAGACTAACATAAAACAGGAAGACTATGAGTTCAGATCTGACCTCAGACACTTACTAGCTGTGTGACCCTGGGCAAGTCACTTAACCCCTTTTCCCTTAATTTCCTCATCTGTAAAATGAGCTGGAGAAAAAAATGGCAAACCATTCCAGTATCTTTGCCAAGAAAACACCAAATGGGGTCATGAAAAGCCCGACATGACTGAACAACAATATATTTAAGCCTTTTGTAAATCTGTTTTTATGCCACTATCTACTATTTATATAGACAAAAAAAATTCCGTAAGTTCCTGACCCATTTTACAAAGCAGAGCTGAAATTTGAAAGGATCTGGTGTCAGGAGTTGAGTGTGATTCCCAGCTGTGGCACCTATTACTTGTATAACTTTGGACAAGTCATTAAATTTCTCTGGGCTTTAGTTTCTTCATCTATAAAATGAAAGAATTAGTTTAGATGCTCTCTAAAATCTCTTCCAGCTATAAATCTCCAATCCTATGATCCTACTCCAACTTCCTTATTTTAGACATAGGAAAACTGAGGCACATTGAGAATGCCTTTATCATTCCAGAAAGCTGTAATTGTTCTATCTTGGCCATACTATGGGTAGTTCATCCAGGAATAGTTTACATGAAAAGATGAGCTAGAAGCTAAATCTCATGGCCTGCAGTTTATTTTTATACCAGAAAGGCTACAATAGAATTTAGGACATGCCAGATTGTTTGGCTTAATCACCCATAAGGACCAAGTTTGTCTACAAGCATGTAACTCCATTCAACAAATATTTGTTATTTGTTCTACCTAATAGGTGCAAGGCACTATGCTATGCACTGAGGAGACAAAGTTGAAAAATCATACTAATTCTTTCCTTCAGTGGTATACAATCCAATGGAGGAAGTGAGGAGGAATGTTTTGTATTCACAAGTATGCATAATGTAAGACACAATGTGATAGGGACAAGGGAATGTCTCTATAGAACTACCAGAAGCTTAAGGAAGGTAGAGGTTGTTTTCTTCTGAGAAGATCAGAGAAAACTTTATGGAATAATTAGTATTTGGACTGAACATTAAACATAAAGAGGCATTCAAAGGGGAGTTTTAATAGCTGGAAATGTAGAGAGAATGAATTTTGACAGGAGAAAAAGTCTGTATGAATGTTGAGAAGCAGGAAAGGACAGGAAAATATCAGGAAAGACAAGGTGTTGGAATGTGGATTGCTTTTAAGGCTGGAAAAGTAAATCTGCTCTAGATTACAGAAGGCCTTACATACAAGTGTAAAATGTTTGTATTTTGTTCTGTAGACAGTAGATGGTACCTTAAAGTTTTTGAGAAGAAAAGTTATAGGGTCAGACCTCTGCATTAAGAAGATTATTTTTTTAAGCAGTGTGGAAAATGGAGAATGGTAGAGAGTAGAGATAGGGAGCCTACTGCAATTGTCAAAAAGAGAGGTAATAAAAACCTTCTCAGTTAGGAGGTAAATCAAATAGAATTTTGGATTTCAATTCAGGAGCAGCGAGGTTTGACTCCTGCCACAGACATTTATTAGCTGTGAGACAATGGGCAGGTCAATGACCTCTCTCAGCCTTAGTTATCATATGTTAAAATTAAGATGTTGGACTAGATGACCTCAGGGGACCCTTCCAGGTTTAACTACTTGATCCCATGATTAGATGAATGAATTTATTTCAATGACCACTGGAACATATTGCTGGATATGTTCTACAAACAGTAAGAAATACAGTAACAACATTTAGAAGGGAAATCAGGGAATAGGTAGGTGTGGAAATCAACTGGATTTGAACAATAAGTGAGACCTAAGTGGATGAGATTACCTAGGAAAACAGCATATACACAGAATGTCTATAGTACTATCTTAGTGAACATTGTTTTTCAGAAGGCAGGGGTCAGGTGGCGAAACTCATGAAGGAATCTTAGAAAGAAAAGTCAGGCGCAGAACACTGTCATGGTCATGGGGAATGTGAAAGTATCAAAGAGGAGCTAGTAAACAGTGTCAAATGCTGAATAAAAGTCATGGAGAGAGAAGATGGAGAGTGGTAGAAGGTCACTGATTTCTTTATTAAAAAAAAGGATATTCAATAAAGAGGTAGGTATAGAAAACAGATTAAAGGGAAATGGGAAATGAGTGGATACTGAAAAAAAATGGAGACAGTAATGAATTTATCTAGAGAAATTAAGCAATGAAGGGGAGGATAGTGACATTTTAATATAATTTTGTAATTTTAGCACTTAACAGACTTAGAACTAGAAGGGACCTTAGAGGACATGTAATTCAATTTTTTTAAAGTTTTGCAGATGAGGAAAATTGAAGCCCACAATGGTGAAGTTACTATGCCAGTGGTAAACAGTATTACATCTAGATCTTTCATCCAGATCCTCTTATGGGGAAACCTGAAAATGTATAGGCTCAAGGAGGAAAGAAAAAGGGATGGTAGTGGATGTGAGTGTTCAAAAGGGCAAAGTCTTAGAGGATATAGGAGGAGATGAGATCAAGGATACAAGCAGAAAGTTTAGACTTGTCAAGGAAAATAGCTAAATCATCCTTTGAGACAAGAGAGAATGAAGAATAAAGAAAGAGGGCTTTTGAAGTATAACTGAGGGAATATGAAGGAGTTCATAATCGATACCCTTAGTCTTCTCAAGAAAGCAACAGACAAGGTCAGGAATGTTTGATGTGGTATTAGGAGAGAGAAATTTGGGAATATCCACTTTGGAGAAGTGAAATATTGAGACAATGAAGGAGTGGAGCAAAGATGGCAGAGTAAAAGCAATGATTCACTTGAGCTCTCCTTCTAAACAAATTCTAGAGTAGCAGAACCCACAAAAAGACAGAGTGAAACAAATTTCCAGCCCAAGACAACCTAGATGGGTGATGGGAAAGGTCTGTTGTGCTGGGCTTCGAGATGAATGTATGGCAAAGACAGGGCCCCAGGGAACCTGGAGCAGGCCTTAGGAGACTGAATCACTGGCAGCTGTGGCAGTTTCTAGATTTCTCAACCCACAAACACTAAAGACAACTTAGAAGGTCAGTAGGAAAAGGTCTGTCAGACCTGGGTTAGAGACAGGCATGGTCTGGCCCCAGCCCTGGCACAGCCCTGAAGCAGAGGCTGCTTCTGGAGCTCTTGGCCCACAGATGGTGGGGGTATTGATCAGCTGATCAGAGGAGAATTGAAAACATCTCTTTGCTGGTGCTGAGGCAGTATTCTCTTGCTTTGCCCATGCTTGCAACTGGGTCACAGTTCTGGGTGGTGGTTTTTGAGGAGGAGTTCTGGCACGGTGGAGCTTGCGGCTGTGGTGCAGAGGGAAACCTCACAGTTCCAAGACAGAAAAGAATGCTTCTGGTCACTCACAGACAAGAGCACAGGCCAGGAAAGGAATAAACACCTCGCCCCTTATCATACCACCTTGGAAGAAGTGAAAATTTACAGGTCCCTAGAAGTATCTCTGAAAACAGCTGTACAAACCCCCCAAAGCTTGGGACAGTACACACTCCACACTGGAAGCAGACCCTTACCTTAACAAAAAATTTATACCTCAAGTAATTGGTTGGGATCATGAGCAAACCTTACAAAGAAGTCAGACCATAGAATCATTCTTTGGTGACAAATAAAATTGTAACATACAACCAGAAGAAGACAACAAAGTCAAAGCTCCTACATCCAAAGCCTCCAAGAAAAATATGAATCAGTCCCAGGCCACAGAAGAGCTCAAAAAGGATTTTGAGAAGCAAGTAAGAGAAGTAAAAGAAAAACTGATAAAAGAAATGAGAGTGATGCAAGAAAATCATGAATAACAAGACAACAGCTTGCTAAAGGAGGCCCCAAAAAATACTGAAGAAAATAACATCTTAAAACGTAGCCTAATCCAAATGGCATCCAAGGTCCAAAAAGCCAATGAGGAGAACAATGCCTTAAAAAGCAAACTGGGTGATTTATCTCACATAAAAGAGGCAAGAGAAAGCTTTTACAGTAGAGGGGAAGAATGGGGAATAAGAGGGAATGAATGAACCTTACTCTCATTGGATTTGGCTTAAGGAGGAAATAACATACACACTCAATTGGGTATGGAAATCTATCTTACCCTATAGAAAAGTAAGGGAGAATGGGATAAGAAAGGCAGGGCAGATTGGGGGAGGGTGTAATCAGAAGCAAACACTTTTAAGGAGGGACAGAGTCAAAGAAGAGAATAGAAAAAATGGGAGGGCAGGATAGATGGAGGGAAATATAGTTAGTCTTTCACAATATGACTATTATGGAAGTGTTTCGCATGACTACACATGTATAACCTATCTTGAATTGCTTGGGTGGGAAGGGAGAAGGACAGAATTTGGAACTCAAAGTTTTAGAAAGAAATTTTAGAAATTGTTTCTGCATGCAACTGGTAAATAAGATACACAGTCAATGAGTTATAGAAAAATCTATCTTAAGCTACAGGAAAATAGAAATGGACAGGAATAAGAGAAGGGAGCGGATAATATAAGGGAGAACAGATTGAGTGAAGGGGGAATCAGAATGCAAGCTGTCACAGGTTATGGGGAGGGGAGGGATGGGGAGAAAATTTGGAATACTAAATCTTGTGGAAGTAAATGTTGAAAACTAGAAATAAATAAATATATGGGGGGGGGGAGAAAAATCTTCCTAATAATTAAAGCTACCAAAAAGTGTAGTGGGTTGCTTTAGGGGAGATAGCATGTCCTATCTCCCTGAAGTTCTAAACACAAAGGCTAGATGCACAACTGTCAAGTATATTGTAGTGAGGATTCTTGCTCAGTATGAGTTTGGACTAAACAGTCTTTGGAGATGCTCCCAAGGCTAACAGAGAGGGATCATACTGATGGTGTGCTGGTAAATGTTTTAACAAATGGCTCTCTGGAGGGGGAGAGAAGAAGATATGTTTGCCATATTATTACGTTCTGCATTATTAACATTTTCACTAATAAACAACAAACCAAGCCCTGATTTGTAGTGTTTGATGATTTCTAAGGTGCAAATGTTCACTCTGAAAATTTAACAGTTACTATTCCATTTGAGGTGGCTGTAGCACAGCCCTGGTTTTTGCCTAGAACCTAACAAAGTATCCTAACAAACGGAGGTATGAATAAATATTTATTGAACTGAGTTTGCAGAATAAATGTTGATCAAACTGGGTTTTATATTTATGGGATCATAGTTCACATTCAGGGCCCGTGTTATGTTCAGGAAGAGAGGATATGTTTGTTTGATCATGGGGGAATTTTGTTGTTCAGAATTTTAGAAATAAAGCCCAATCAAATGATATTCAGTCCTCAGGGGTCACCATTACTATGAACTGAAGTACAGCAGAGATGGAGGTCATGGAAGATGATGAGGTTGATGACCTGAAAGGTCGAGGTCATCAATATGAATATTAAGAACATTAAGAATGATTGTGAATATTTAGGTATAGAGGAAAACTTTTAGTTGTTGAAGTCTTTAAAGAAGGTATGGGAGGGTCCTTAGATCAACAGATTTTGGTGAGGAGGATTAGGACAGGACGATATAAATCAAATAGGGTGAAATTAAGAAGAGTTTATTAAGTGTTTGTATCCATCAGCATCAACATTCAAATAGAACTTTAATGTGATAAAGCCATGACAAATTCTTTCTTTCAGACTTGATTACAGCATAATTGGTAGTAAATAAAGTTGGAATAATAGCTCACGATTTTTTTAACCTAAAAAAAAAGCTTACAAAGCATTTCACTCATAACACCTCTGTGAGGTACATAGTATAAGTATAATTATCTCCATTTTTCAAATAATGAAAATGACTCTTAAGAGAGTTTAGATTTCTCCCCTCATGATCCCAAAGTGCTAAGTTAAAGAGTCAGGATTCAGTCATCTTTCCACATTACTCCTCTGGAGAATCAAAAGGTTTGCAGGGAAAGGCAGAACTTTACAGTTTTTGCCTCCAAGGTTGATATTTGCAGGGGGAAAGAGCTTCTTTGTTGTGGTAGACATGATCAAAATATCTCAAGGTACTTCTTATTCCATATAGAACTTATGGTGCAACAACCCCAGCTCTGAGCCAGTTACTTGCAGTCGATGTCATGATGATTTCTGACAGTGGGTCTGCATATGCCTCCATTGAATTTAAGGAACTTATGGACAGGAACATTAACTGAGCTGTCACCATTGTTCTTCATCATGTTGAGGAAAAATTCAAGCTGAGAGGGTAGTACCAAGTACCAAGAATGCCCTGAAGCATCTTGTAGCAAGAGACTAGCCCATAATACTACCAAGGTTTTCATATCATCCCCACATTCCACAACATTTGTAAGCTGAATTACTAATGGACCAGTGTCTCAACACTTGCCTGCACTACCTATAAAAATAAATTAAAACATTTTTGTGCTGATATTTTTGTGCTGCTCTGTACCTACTCTTAGCTCCTCTTTGCTGTAAGTCCATATTTACTAGTATAATGTGCTTCCCCTCTCATATGAACACTTTACTTGGTTAAGTGGGCAACAATTGAAATTTGTGGAAAAGAAAATGAATTTTTATAAAAAGAAAAACAATGAAATCAACTTTTAGAGGATGAAAATTATTACTTACTTTGATATATATGAAGAATTTGGCTGCTAATAAGAACAGAAAAAAAACTATATGAGAAAAACTGATAAAATACAGAAATGAAACAATTTTTAGCTAAAATGTGAGGAAAGACACAGACTATTGGGAAAACTTGTAAAGAAATCCCTGTCAGAAAATTGGTTGAGGGCAGACTTAAGAGCTGATAAATGACTAAGGCTGAAAGGCATAGCAGATGGTATTACAAGAACATATTGAAAGTATTCCTATGAGTAGGAACTTTGTGTTTTTAACACTTAGTATGGTCAGAATTTAATATTACCACAGAATCTTTTTTTATATACTCAAAGTAAAATTTTTATTTAAACAATAAAGTTCATTTAGTTATCTTGATCAATGTCATTTAGTTATCTTGATCAATGTATGATGATAATTTCTAAAAAGAAATGATATTGAAGATCTTTGCAGTAGTATCATATCCACTCATTTGCATGTGGTGCTCTTTTTATTTTTTTTAAAGCTTGAGGTGTTAAGATTCACAAAGTGATAAATACATATTTTAAAATTATGGGAAGATTAAATAAGGGTACAAAGTTGAATTTCATGAGTTTTACCATGTAACAGAAAGATAAGTCACCTACCACTAGTAGTCTGTGATTTGTACCATCAGATGCAGTGAAGAGCTCAGCAGGATAAGATAAGAGTTAAGAAGAATCTAACAGGAATAGCAAATTGAAAGGAAGGCTTCAGCTGCTGTATTTGATGCCTAATGATGGAAAGAGAGCCATTGGTTTGCAAATTGGCTGAAGGAAAGGTTGAAAGCCTGCTAAGTGGAAGCAAGCTAAACTCTTCTGCACTTGAACTATTGCCTTTCAGTATCATCTACAGCTTGAGACAGGTGAAATCCTTCAGAGGTGCCTTTTCCCTTTGCTTTGAGAGCAAAAAGTAGAAGAGCAAAGACAAACTTGTAGCTTATATAGAATAAACAGAGGCCGAGAGCTGATAGGATGACATGCTCCTCTTGAGTGAGCAGTCAGCAGGGCTTGTTTGCATTGTCTACAGAGCCACCTGGAGGACCTTTGCAGTTCTTTGGCTTAGGACAATTGCTTGTCATCATAAAACCATAACATTTTCTCATTATCTTTTAAGGGTTACTATAAGTTAAAAGAGCTTGTGACCACTTCATCAGTTCGAAAGTAGTGGAGCAGCAGTTTTGCCCAGTAGGAGAGTGGTGAGATGCAGAAGGTGAACAGTTAACAATGATTGTTACTGTAAGAATATCAAGTCGATAGTCAAAAGTTGCAGATTTTCCACATTCATGTACCTACTTGGTATGTTGCCATATAAGTATAATCACTCTTTATAATTGTTATAAATGAAAAGTATAAGAGACATAGTTTCTGGGTAATTAATAATTTTATTAATTATGGCTAGCAAATAATTAATAGATTGAGGTCAGTGGTCCCGTTGGAAGTCAAAGATGAATGTTGGAGGCCCCTGAATGCTTAAATACCCTTTGAGAAGGAGTTGTTCATGATGGGTACAAATCAACTCTGATGGTTAACAATTAATGACAGAATATCACAGTGAGAAGTGGGCTTATTCTAATGAGGGTCTGGATGCTGAATGAGACTCTGATCTTGTCATTCTTGGACAAAAAGATTCATCTCAAGCTAGACCACAGTGGGTCTTAGGCAATCTATACAAAAGGAAGCCACCTCCACCCAGTCAATGAACAATGAATAATGCTGGGGTAAGAATTCCAGGAGATAATATGATCTGGGTGGGGTGAATTTTGGGGGCAGGGTCAGAAAATCTCTTGAGAGGCTGGACTTTGAATGAGGAAATAGAAAGGGGGGAAAACCTGGATCCACCAATATTAGTAATTGGTTATTAATTATCATTTTTCTCACTGTCGTATATGTAGCAGTGGGAGAGTATGACCAACGTGGATGTATGATTTGTGGTGTTTGGATTATTATTGCATTTTCATTCTCTGTACTAACCATGATGTTATCATTCCTGATTTTTCCCTATTGCTGAATAAATGGGTATTTTTATTTGTTTGAGTGAATGATGTCAAGGTGAATGATTTTTCGTAAATGTGAAGGATATTGGTTGTAAGCCAAATTATAGTGATGATAAGCACATTCTCCTACCACATATACAGCCATATGTGGTTACCCTAGAAACAGAAAGAATTTGAGTTGTAGCTGTGTGGTGGTGGTCCTTCCCTGGGAAAATTAGATGTGCTACAGTGAGAGCATTATTAAATAAGAGAGAGAGAGAGAGAAAAAACACAACATATCCCATGCCAAGTGCTACTTTGGAACTCAGATTGCTAAACCAAGGCAGGTTTTGACCAGTATGCCTGAGGTGAAATATCCAGTATCATACCAAATCCATAAAATATATGGGCCACTGTGGTATCACCATTTTAATAAACACAGAAACAGTCCTTCCAGAGCAGACCTGATAATAATAGAACCATCAAAACTCTCCTCTGAAGCCTCGTCTGGGATGATTGTTTTTAACCAACTCATCAAAAATCCAAGTAAAGAAAACCATTATGTTTTTCTGGTTTTGACCACTGATGACATGGATCCATTTAACATCTTCATAAATGTTAATATCAGTCAAAGACATTCTTTACTTACATATTTTTTTTAAAGTGTAACCTTTTGTTGATTAAAAGATGTTCTAAAATATCAAATGCAAAAGAATGTTATGGATATTAGGTAACGCTGACATGCTATGTTAATGATTATTTCTTTTGATATCCTGCTAATGTTTGTTGCTTTTTTTTCTCTCCCTATAGTGTGCTGCTAAGATTTCTAACTAATTTATTTTTGTAGAAGAAAAGGACTGTTATCTTGATGGCCTAATTATTTGTTGTCTGTTTTATTGATATGCTACAAAATAGTATAAGTAGAGACTTGATTGAATGTACAGAATTAGACAAGAAGGAACATAATTCAGATTTAGGTCACTAGTTTTTTCATGTTATTTATTAATTCTAGATAGTCCAAGGGAGCCAATTATCTTTCAGCATAATGTATTTAAAACAAACAAAAATGAAATAGCTGGTTAGACAATTCTAGTTCTAGTATTATCATACTCATGCTTGTAACTTTATGAACCTATACTTATCAAAATATTGTCTTCTTGTTGTGTGTATGAGAATATGATATGATGGAAATAACTTGGAACAGTATCTCAGAAGACCTATGCATTATTAAATTTTGAATCAGCTACTTCATAGGCTTATAAGATTTAGAGCTATAAGGTAAAGTATAGTCCAAATGACTTATTCAGAGTCACATAATTTGTAAATGATTGAGGCCAGATTTGAACTCAGATCTTTCTACTTTAGGTCCAGTACTCTATCCACTGACCTTACAACCTTCCTACTGAAATAAATTAAATGATAATAATATTTGAAATCCATATCTTACAGATATGCTGTGAAAAACATTTATATGAATTTGCCATATAAATTCTATAAAATCGTAGAAATAAATTTCAACTTCAAGGACATCTATTCCAACCTTATCATTTTACAGAGAAAAGTGAGTCTCAGAAAAATGATTTTACTAAATCAGTGAATGAATGACAAAACATTTATTTAGACGTTACTAAGTCTAAGTTTTTAAATCAATTACTAAATACAAAGCCATATGATAAGCAATGGTGATACAAACAGAAATAAGGAGACAGTCCCTACTCTCAAGGAATCCACATTCAAATGGAGGAAAACAACACAAAAAGAGGTTTCAATTTCAACTTAGATGGAAAGGTTCACTGGTCCTTAGAGTTCAGTGGCAAAGCAGATGGTAATGTATCTTTTTTAATGTTATGTTCACTGGAAAGAAAAACATTATGTTTTTAAATGATGTCAAATGATTTGACAATGCTAACGACTTTGGTAGCCATAGCTTCCTTTTCTGGGTCTTCAATAAATGTGGCTATAGAGAAATAGGGGCTTTCCTACAGAGGCCATTGACAGGTCGTGTTGCCAAAAGAGTTGCTTCCTTGGATGACAGCTGTGAGAATTGGACTAGAAGCAGAGATAGTGGTGGAGAGGGTGCTGCTACTCTGAGATCTATTCATCTGGGAGGAGGTGAAGGTTGAGGTGTCAAAAATCCTACCTGCTGGCTGTATGTGACCTGCAACAACACTCCAGAGTGCAACCAGATTAAAATGCAATTGGGAAATATTTAACATTAAATTGTGTGTGTGTGTGTGTGTGTGTGTGTGTGTGTGTGTGTGTATGTGTGTGTGCACATACACAAATAAAAATATAACAAATCATGAATAACATAACATTGTAAAAATAAATTAATATACCTTCTGCAGAGATCCTTATGTATGGGTTAATGGCTCCTATTTTTATTTGCGTTTGACAACACTGGTTCAGGGGTTTGACTTGCTACCTTCTGTTTTTCCCTTTGGAACCCTTGCTGGCAAGTCCAGGATTTGAACCCAAGACCTTTGCCTCCAACTCTAGCTCTTTTTGTATTGCACCAGTGACTGTTTCAGTAGAAGAGTACTAGGCCTGGATGTTGAACCATGAGACTCAAGTTCAAATATCAAGTTTTGCCATTGACTGGTTATGTGATCCTAGACAAGTCACCTAATCTTAAAATATTTAATATTCTCATTTTTAACATAAGGAAAGGTATTACCTACCTGGAATAAGGGAAGGTCTCTGACTATAATGTGCTGTGCAAGTATGAGCTATGACATTGTTTACTTTTAGAGTCATTGTCATTTCTTAGTTACAGCATTTCAGTAAGAAGCATTAGGTACTAAAATATTACTTTTTAATTTGAGAAAACACCCCTTTCATATATAGAAGTTCTGAGGAGTGTCAGATGCTTTATTCATTGTTGAGCTAAGCTAAGTATTTCATGCCTTTTAAAATATTCAATTCTATCATTGTCAGCAGCTATTCATGATAGACAGTTATCTCATATTAATTAAATGGGTAACATTTCCATATTAAATTACTATAGCAAGACTTTTGATGATAATGTTTTGAGTGGTATAAAACAATCTCAGAGTATTTAAAAGAAGTGACTGGTTATTATCAATTTATTTGATGTTCACTATACTAATGATAGCCATGGAGAACTATTAGAATATTAATGAGGTTTTAAGGCCTCTTCAAATGTTTGAATAAACTATGGATATATATTTATAATGCTAGGATTCTTTGGCTCTATGTAGCCAAAGTGAAATAATTAAAAAATAATGTGGTTGTCTTGGAAAACCATAACCTACCTTCCTTCCTTCCTTCCTTCTTTCTTTCTCTTTCTCTTTTAAAAAGAAAAGAAGAAGACAGGAAAGGTAGGAGTGTGCTAGATTATAAAGGAATTTTAATGCCATACAGAGCATTTTGCATTTGCTCCTAGAAGCAATAGAAATCCGCTGGAGTTTATTGAGTAAGAATGTGACATGATCAGATCTATGCTTTAGGAAAATAATTTTAGTAACTGAATGGAGGATAGATTGTTGTGGGGAGAGATGAGGCAAGCAGAATCACACTGACTTATTGCAAATTTAATTAAATTTGGGGGAGCTGATGAGATCAACAAGTGAAGTAGTAGAAAGGGAAAGAGAAGAAAGCCCAGGATAGAACCCTGAGGGACACCTTTGGTCAAAGAGCATGAGGAGTGGTCAGATATGTAGGTTATGGGGTCCCAAAAACCTAGGGAGAAGGGAATTTCAAGAAATCAACAGTGTCAAAGACTGCAGAGAGGTCAAGCAAAATGAGGACTTAGAAAAGTCTATTGGATTTGACAAATAAGAGATCATTAGTAATTTTAGGAAAAGCAGTTTTGGTGGAATGATAAAGTTGAAAACTGGATTATAGGTTTTAAGAAGAGAGAGCTGAGGAGAGAAAACAGACACCTGTTGTAGTTGGCCTTTTGAAGGAATTTTGCTACAAAGGGCACATGAGATATAGGACAATAGTAAGTAGGATGGAAAGATCAAGTGAATTTTTTTTGTTTGTTTATTTGTTTCTGGATAGTGGAGAAATGAACATGTTTGTAGGCATTAGGAAATTAACCAGTAGTTAGGGAAAGATTGACAATAAGGGATAGAATGAGGATGGCAGAGGAGGCAATCTGTTGGAGGAGGTGGAATGGAATAGGATTGCTTCAACAATGGGGTTTGGTGTTACTAGTTAGTCTGGTTTAACTATTAAATAGTGATAAATTTTGATAGTTCTTAATCAGCACTCCTCTTTGAATGTTCATACCTTGTCTCTTGAATGGTACATTTTAGCATTTTTCAAGGAATTAAAGTAAAGCTTATTTGCATATAATAGTAGTTTCAAGTGTCCGACTTCCTTATCTTTTTGAGTGTTGAGATGGTGGTCCATCTCTCATTCTGTATTAGTGGTCTATGATTTTTAAAAGATCACTGTTAATTGTGTCTATCCATTGTTTGGTGAAAATATATCTACTCAAAGTTGCAAAAGGTATATGATCTTCTCTTTTAATTGTATGGCAATATCTTTAATATTATGGTAATGTATCCATTTTGAATTAATTAAATAATAGGGCTAAGGTGTTAGTCTAAGCCTAAATATTTCAGACTGCTTTCCTACTTTTCCAGGAGTTTTATTTATCTAATAATGAGTTCTTTCCTAAGTAATTTATGTTTTCCACTTTATAGAATACCGTTATTGAGTTCTCTCATTTTTCTACTGGTCTACTTATCTATTTTTTAATTAATACCAAATGGTTTTGATGGCTACTGCTTAATAATATATTTTGAAGTCTGGAAGTATTATTCACTCCTCTGTCATCCTCTTTTCATTGTTTCTTCTGATATTCGAGATCTCTTGTTTCTCCAGATGCATTATGTTATTTATTTTATTGAATCCTGTTAGTTAAGTATCTTATTAATAACTTGATTTGTTTGGTATCAAAAATGCAAGTTAATTTTTTTGTTACCATTTCATTTATATTGGCATAGACTAAATATGACCAGGGAGTATTTCTCTAGCTCTTTCAATTGCCTGTATTCTGGGACTAAATTTAAACTTTCCAGAGAGTTAGTGTCATCACTTAGGGGAAAGAAGAAGGAAAATGTCCAGTATCCTGGTAACTAATAGGACCCTACATGAATATATTCCTCAATCCTAGGACCTTTTGTTATACATGTCATTTATAAAGAGCCCCCTTATTTTTCTAGGGGAAATATGGAAACTATTTAAATCATCTTTTGACTTGTCATGCCCCTAAAAGTAATTATAAAATCAGCATGGTCTAGAAAACTGGGGTTCAAATCCTACTCTTAAAAAATACTTGTCCATAACCATTAACAAGTCATATAAACTCTCAATATATCAGACAAGTTTCTAATACTCAAAATCAAAGATTTATAGATATGGAGAGAGTTTCCAAACCAGGAATTTCCTATGTTAATGAAATCATAGAACCTTTATAATTTTTGTACTTTAAGGATTACAGAGAAGCTAAAGGAAAATAAAAAAGTCAAATTACAACTTTCCTGGGGGGAAAAAAAAGAGCCATTTTCTCATGAAAGCTTATTTCCCTTGGTCATAATGTGTCATTATTTAAATGATTCAGAAAATGCCCATTAGCAATACCAGGGGAAACATTTTTTTTGAAAGCATTAATTTTGTTAGCTTTAATGTATTGGGTACATCATTATAACATCAGAAAATCTACTAAAAAATCTGCACTTTGGTATAATTTCTAATTTATATGGGATTTAGAAGACTTTTTGTCTCCTAGTACTAAATTGTTTTTGGAAAAAAACAACACAAATGAGACATTTATTCCCATTATTATTCATTTCCATTTCCTAATCTGTTGTTTTTCCACTTTTAATCTCCCTCTAAAGTCAATAGTCACATTTTATTATGTGTTTCTCTAGTTATTTTCTCTTTTACTGTAGTTTAGCTGCAATGGGAAGGAAGGCATTTATATATATTGCTGAAGATTTTAATTTAGCTCATTTTTCTGATAACTCCCTCCACCCCCCACTTCTTCAGGTGGTTTTCCTGTACCCTCCTGTCCTAGGAAGACAAAATATAGCTAATTTTTTATTAATGCATGGAGGAAAGATGAACAAAAAGAGGAAATAAATATGGGTGTGTGGTTTACCACTCAGCATTTTCGTGCATTACTTAGGAAAGATGGTATGGATTGCTGCAGAAAATTAATAAAAACAGCACTTCAGCTATTTTACTAAACAGGAAGTGGAGTCTTAAGCTACTAACCAAAAAAAAAAAAGGTAATATAGACTATGTGCTTATGTACACGTTGCCATTAAGCTTTCTATCTATGGCAGAAAAATATGAAAATCACAGCAAGCATTCTTGTACAGTGACATTTTCCTCCATTATGCACAGTAAGAAACAATCCTCCATTGATAGGCTAGAATGACCTATTTGTTCTTTTCCATCTCAAAATATCTACATTATTTCATCAATGACACTAATCACATGGACAGCATGTGCTACTTTATAATAAATGTCAGTTCTGTTTATTTCAACAATGCAGATTTGGTTCTTAAGATCCTGATTAGTCATGACTTCCAGTTTTCCATAAATACATGGGGCTGTTTTCATGCATAGGTTTACTTTTTTAGTCAACAAGGATTTATTAAGCCCCTACTATTTGCCAAACACTGTGAAAGTTACTGGGGATATAAATGCCAAAAATACTCAAATGAATGAATGAATGAATGAATGAATGAATGAAGAAACAAACAAATAAATAAATGAGATGATCCATTCTCTTAAAGAGCTACTATTCTATGGGTATCAAGTAGGGTGGTGGGATGTGGTTGGACAACATATATAAACACATGCAGAATGAATGAAAAATAAATACAAGAAATGTAGGAAGGAAGGATACAGACACTTTGATGGATCAAGAGAGGCTTTATGTAGAAAATGGTGCTCAAGCTATGTTTTGAATAAAGAACGGGATTCCATTAGACAAAGATGAGAATGGAATAAATTCCAGACATTGGGAATGGCCAGTAAAAAGTCATTGTATAATGAAGAGAGGGAAGGTGGCTGTAGAGTTTGGTAAGAAGAGTGATGTGTAATGAAGCTAGAAAGATAGTTTGGGATAAAATTACAAAGGGTCTTAAAAGTCAAACAGAGATATTTGCCTTGGGCAATAGGGACCCCATGACTCAGAACTATGGTTAAAGAAAATCATTATGGTAATTATGTGAAGAAAGGATTGGAAGAGGGAGAGGCTTGGGATAGGCAGAACAGTTAGGATGCCATTGTAATAGTCTTCTAGGCAAGAGATAATGGAGGCTGGACCTGAATTAAGCTGATCACTTTGTGAGTAAAGTGAAGCAATTGCATGTGGAGATTTTAAAGTTAGAAACATGAGTTTCCTTTTTAAAAGAAAAGTTTCTTAATCTCTAAATGTGAAGATAATCTCACACTTACAACTGTATATTAAATATTTCTACCTTCATATCATCTTGGCACCTACAACTTAACATATCCCAAATTGAATTTATTATCTTTCTCCTAAAACATATTACAACTTAGGGTACCACTTTCCTCCCAGTAACCCAGATTCAAAAGCTCAAAGTTTTTAGTCATCTTTGGCTCTTTCCTCTCCTCTACCCATAAAGGCAGCTGGGTAGAGCACAGAGTTTATAATCAGGAAAATTAATTTTCATGAATTCAAATCTGGCCTCAAACATTTACTGGGCCACTCACTTAGTTTGCCTCAGTTTTGTCATCTGTAAAATGGTTTGGACAAGGAAATCTCAAGCCACTCCAGTATCTTTATCAAGAAAATTTTAAAATGGGGTCAGAGTCAGATGTGACTGAAATGACTGAACAACACCCCTGAATTTATTCAATTGCCAAGAATTGTCATTTCTACCACTCTATCTATATATGAACAATCATATTAAACATATTTCCACATTAATCGTGTTGTGAAAGAAAAATCAGAACAAAAAAGAAAAACCATGAGAAAAAAAGTGAAAATAGTATGCTTTGATAAGCATTCTGACTCCATAGTTGATAGCATTTTCCATCATAAGTCTTTTGCAATTGTCTGGGATCATTGTATTGCTGAGAAGAGCTAAGTCTATCACAGTTGATCTCCTGCTTCTGCTCTCCAGAATGGTTGGATCAGTTTACAACTCCACCAACAATGCAATTAGTGTTCCCGTTTTTTCATATCTTCTCAACATTTAGCACATTCCTTTTCTGTCATATTGGCCAATCTGACAGATGTGAGGTGGTTTATCAAAGTTCTTTTAATTTGCATTTCTTGGCAATTTATATTTTTGTAAAAAATAATCTTCCATTTCACTTAGATTATTAGATTTATTGGCATACAGTTAGGTAAAATAGCTCTTAATTATTGCTTTAATTTTCTTTAAATTGGTGGTGAATTCACCTTTTTCATTTATGGTACTGGTAATTTGATTTTCTTCTTTCTTCCTTTTTAATCAAAGTAACCAAAGGTTTATCTATTTTATTGATTCTTTTTATAAAACCAGCTCTTACTTTTATTTATTAGTTCAATAGGTTTCTTGTTTTCAATTTTATTAATCTCTGTTTTGATTTTCAGAATTTCTAATTTGTTGTTTAATAGATGATTTTTTATTTGGGGTTTTTTCCTAGCTTTTTAAATTGTGTACCCAGTTCTTTGATCTGCTCTTTCTCAATTTTATTTATTTAAACATTTATAGATATAAAATTTCCCCTAAGAAATGTTTTGGCTGCATCCCACAAATGTTGGTATGTTGTCTAATTATTATCATTCTTTTGGATGAAATTATTTGTTGTTTCTGATTTGTTGTTTGACCCACTCATTCTTTGGGAATAGATTATTTAATTTCAAATTAATTTTTAATCTATCTTTCCATGGCATTTTACTACATAAGGGAAATTTTTATACCCAATTGAGTGTGTATGTTATTCCTTCTTTGAGCCAAATCCAGTGAGAGCAGGGTTCAAACAATGATCACCTCCCTCCCTTCTTTCCCTCTCTACTGTAATAAGTCTTTCATGCCTCTTCATGTGATATAATTTACCCTATTCTGCCTCTCCCTTTCTTCTTCTCCCAGTACAATCCTTTTTTTATCCCTTTTTTTATCATCTCATCGAAGTCAATTTATATCCGCGCTCTATCTATATATAGTCATTCTAACTACCCTAACAGATACAGTTCTCAAGGAGCTACAAATATCTTCCCATGTAGAAATGTAAATAAACAATTTAATCTTATTGAATCATATATTGTTGTTGTTGTTTTCATGTTTTCATGTTTTTAACTTTTTATGCTTCTTGTGAGTCTTATATTTGAAGACCAAATTTTCTATTTCATTCAAAGTTCATCTTTTCCCTGGAAAGGTTATGCTCAGTTTTGCTGGGTAATTGATTTTTGGTTGTAATCCAAGGTCCTTTGCCTTCAGAAATGCAATATTCAAAGCCCTCCAATTCTTTAATGTAGAAGCTGCTAAATCTTGTGTAATCCTGACTGTGATTCCTTGATTTTTTGGGGGGGGCGGCCACTTGCAGTATTTTCTCCTTGACCTGATAATTCTGGAATTTGGCTACAGTATTCTTTGGAGTTTTAATTTTGGGATCTCTTTCAGGAGGTGATTAGTGGATTCTTTCAATGTCTATTTTACCCTCTGGTTCTAGCATAACGGGGCAGCTTTTCTTGATAATTTCTTAAAAGATGATGGGCAGGCTCTTTTTTTGACCATGACTTTTAGGTAGTCCAAAAATTCTTAAATTATCTCTCCTGTATCTATTTTCCTGGTGAGTTGTTTTTTCAACAAAGTATTTTACAATTTCTTCTATTTTTCCCCCATTCTTTCGATTTTGTTTGACTGATTCTTGATGCCTCATGGAGTCATTAGCTTCCACTTGCACAATTTTTAAAGGTGTTGTGTTTTTTTTTTCAATGAATTCCCCACCCCACCCCCCAATTAGGCCAATTCTATTTTTTAAGCAGTTGTTTACTTCAGTCAATTTTTGTTGTTCCTTTTCCAAGCTATTGATTCTTTTTTTCATAAGTCTTCTGCATATCTCTCATTTATTTCCCCAATTTTTCTTCTGCCTCTCTTACTCAGTTTTTAAAATCCTTTTTTAAAGTCTTCACAGAGTACTTTTTGGGCTTGAGACCAATTCACATTCCCTTTTGAGGCTTCGCATGTAGCCGTTTGGACATTGTTGTCTTCTTCTGAGTTTGTGTTCTGATCTTCCCTGTTGCCATAGTAGCTTTCTATGGTCAGGGCTCTTTTTTTTTTTATTTTTTTTTTTTTTAGGCAATTGGGGTTAAGTGTCACACAGCTAATAAGTGTCAAGTGTTTGGTCTGAGTCTGGATTTGAACTCAGGTCCTCCTGACTTCAGGGCCTGTGGTCTATCCACTGAGCCACCTAGCTGCTCCTTTTTTCTCATTTTTTAAAAGTTGAGCTCTGCTCCTGGGACACAGAGTGCACTGTCCGAAGCTTCTTGTGCTGAGGGTCAGGGCCCTGGTCACTAGCTTTCTGTGCTGGGACTTCCAATTTGCTCACTGTGCTAGGATGGCCTGGCTTAGTTGTGCCTGTTCTGCCCTAGGTTCTGGGGCTCGCAGTTTGACTTTTGTGATGGGGCTAGAGGCCTTACAGCTCACATGTTGTATCCCTAGCTGCTGAGCCAGGACCACAGAGCCCTGACTGCTGATCTGTGCTGAGGCTAAGAGCCTCCTGCTGGCTTGCCTGGATACCATCTGCATTGGGGCTGCATTCTCCCTTTACCCAAGTGAGACAGACCTTTCCTGTAGTTGTTCTAAGTTATCTTAAGCTGCAAAATTGTTTCACTCCACATTTTCTGGGTTGTGTCACTCCAGAATCCATTTAAAAGCTTGGTTTAAAGTTACTTCTGAGGGAAACTAGGGAGAGATCAGGCAATTTACTGGCTTCTCTCTGCCTTCTTGGCTCTGCCTCCCCTAAATCTGATTGTGATATGCTATTGTAGCTTCATTTCATATTAATTTCCCTTCCTGAACTCTGTTATAGCCAAACTGGACAAAGAGACATTCCTGACATTTAATTCCATCCAGTCCCATCTGTCTATATTTTTATTTGTCGTACTTCATGAATGCAATAAAATATCTTCACACTGTGGAAATATTTTCCATCATTCAAGGCTACCATACCACTTATTCTGTGAAGCCTTCTCCATCCCCCTAGCCCAGTTAAAAGAAAGTCATTCTTCCTCAAGTCTTTCACACTTCTCTGTTTTGTACCTCTAATACACTAACTTCATGATGACTTATGTAATATTATATCACTCTACTGCATTTATGAAGTGCTTAAGGATAGTGGAAGTGTGTTCTTTTATATCTTCATTTTGTCAGAGCTCTTAATATAGCAGTCCCTTAATTGAATTAAATTCCATGAATATTTACTAAGTGCAAGATACTATGCTAGTCAGTGGTAATAAATACAGTGAAAAAAGCCTTAATTTCTGTCCTCAAAGAACTTGCCACATGTCTGTTAAGTAAATGTGTGTGTGTATGTATAGAGGTGTTTTTTTAATTTCTGCATTATATATATATATATATATATATATATATATATATACATATATACATATATATACATACACACACACACACACACAATTCAACGAGAATCATTTACTAAGCAATTATTATGTGCAAGACACCATAGTAGGTCCTGGGGTATATAAAGACTAAAAGAAAATAGCCTGTCATAAATAGGCTTGCAACTGATTTGAGGAGTATGATATACACACAGACCAAAAAAATTAAATAATTTAGTGTAAGAGAGTGCACTAACAACTAGATCAGGTAAGGCTTCAGGCAGGAAATTGCACCTAAGTTGTTCTTAAAGGAAGTATTGACTTTTAGAGGAAAAATGAGGAGGAAAGGATCTTATTGACATGGGGACCACCAACCACAACACAAAACCTAGGGGTAGGCAATGGAATACCTACCACAGCAATTTGACTTAAATGAAGAATGCTTGAAGGGGAATTATGTCCAATAAAGACTGGAAAGGTTGATTGGATCCAGATTATGGAGAATCCTATCTGCCAGGCTGAGAAATCTATTTCATCCTAGAAATAAAATGTTTTTATTCCTGTTGACTCTCTCCCATCTCCACTTCCCATGCCTTTGGTTTGTTTTTCTTGAAATTTTGGAAGATAAAGAAATAGAAGAGGAGAGATTCTTTTATTTAAAAGGAAAAATAATTTGGTCTCAGCTCCATCCATGTGAATTTTGCTACAAATAAACTCACGCATAAACACTGAACAATGCTGACCAACACATGTGAGAGACATCATATGAAAAAGACTTCCTGAAATAAATATTCTAAGGATAGATATGAGGGTACTTATTTTTGGAACTGAAAATTTTCATATTTTCTACAAATACACAGTGTCTTTAAATATAGTTTACTCCTATCCTCTGGACTTTTAAAATAGTTATTTAATCATAGATTATTATTTTAGAGATCATTTTCCAAACCACTCATTTTACAAATAAAGAAAATGATACCCAGAGTGGGGAAAAATTATATTTTCCAATAACATGCCTCATTAGTAGCAGAGCTTAAACTGAGTTCTCTTGATGCTTAAGCCATTTATCTTTTCATTCTATATACTGCCTCTTATTTCAGTCTAAAGCAGCATTTCTTAATCATTTTGATATCAGGATCACTTTGCACATTTAGAAACAATTGAAGATCTCAAAGTGTTTTGGTTATGTAGGGTATGTCTATATCTATATACTATATTAGAAATTAAAACTGCAAGAACTTTTAAATGTTTATTAATTCATTTAAAATGACAATAATATATCAATTACATTTTAACATAGTTTATTGAAAATGTTTTCCAACAAAAATACAATTAGTTAGAAGTCAAATTATTTGACATAGATTTAATAGTATTTTTTCTTCCCAATTACATGTCATGCTAAATTTTAGCATTCATTTTTTCAAAATTTTGAGTTCAGATTTTTCCCTCCCTCTCTCCCCTTCCCTCTTCCTAAAATGTTAAGCCATTTGTTATAGGTTATACACATGCTACCATGTAAAACATATTTACATTTTAGTCACAGTTATAAAAAAAGAAATAGATAAAAAAAAAACATGAAAAAGAATAAAGTAAAAAAAAGTATGCTTTGATCTCCATTCAAAGTCCAGCAGTTCTTTATCTGGATGTGGGTAGCATTTTCCTTCTTGTATCTTTTGTACTTGTCTTGTATCATTGTGTTGCTGAGAAGAATTAAGTCATTCATAATTTATCATCAACAACGTTGCTGATGCTGTATGCAATGTTTTCCTTTTTCTGCTCATTTCACTTTGCATTAGTTTATATAAGTCTTTCCAGGATTTTTCTGAAATATGCCTGGACATCATTCTTTATTGCATAATAGCATTCCATTACATTCATATAGCACAACTTGTTCAGCCATTCCCCAACTGATGAGCATCCCCTAAATTTCCAGTTCTTTGCCACCATAGAAAGAGCTGCTATAAATATTTTTGCTCATTTAGGTCCTTTTTACTTTCATATGATCTCTTTGGAATACAGACCTAGCAATGGTATTGTTGGATCAAAGGGTATGTACAATTTGGTTGCCTTTTGGGCATAGTTCCAAATTGCTCTCCAGAATGGTAGGATCAGTTCACAACTCCACCAACAGTACATTAGTGTCTCAATTTTCCAACATCCTCTCCAATATTTACCATTTTCCTTTTTTGTCATATTAGTCAATCTGATAAGTGTGAGATGGTACCTCAGAGTTGTTTTAATTTGCATTTCTGTAATCAAAAGTGATTTAGAGCACTTCTTCACATGCCTGTAAACACCTTTGATTTTTTCATCTGAAAACTGCCTGTTCATATATTTTAACCATTTATCAGTTGGGAAATGGGTTGTATTTTTATAATTTTGACTCAGTTCTCTATATGTTCAAGAAATGAGAGCATTATCAGAGATATATGCTGTAAAGATTGTTTCTCAGCTTTCTGCTTTCTTTTTAATCTCAGTTGCATTGGTTTTGTTTATGCAAAAGGTTTTTAATTTAATATAATCAAAATTATCTATTTTATATTCCATAATGCTCTCTATCTCTTGTTCTATCATGAACCTGTAAGTCACTTAACTTCTTCTTTAAGAATTTGGATGCTATACCACTTGGTGCATATGTGTTTAGTATTGATATTACTTCATTGTCTATGTTACCTTTTAGCAAGAATGTAATTTCCTTCCTTACTTATCTCTTCTAATTAGGCATATTTTTTTTTGTGCCTCTTCATGTGAAGTAATTTACCCTATTCTGTTTCTCCCTTCCTTCAGTACCCATTGCACACCTCTTTCTCATACCTTAATTATTTTTTATTTCATTCCCTCAAATTCACTTTATACCCATACCTTCTGTCTATTTATAATCCTTCTAGCCGTACTAGTAGTGGTATAATATTTTAATAATTACAAGGATCATCTTTCCACGTAGGAATGTAAACAGTTAAGCTCCACTGAATCTCTTATGTTCTCTTTTTCCCTTCTTAGGCTTCTATTGTGTCGATGTTGGAGATAATTTTTTTTTTGTTCAATTCTAGTCTTCTCCTTACGAAAGCTTGAAATCCTTCTATTTCATTGGATGATCATTTTTTGTTCCTGTGAAGTATAATGCTCAGTTTCTCCAGGCATGTGATTCTTGATTGTGGTCCTAGCTTCTTCGCTTTTTGGAATATCATGTTCCATGACCTATGATCCTTTTGTGTTGCAGCTGCTAAGTCCTATGTAATCCTGATTGTGGCTCCCAGATATCTGAATTATTTCTTTCTGGCTACTTGCAATATTTTTCCTTGACCTGATAGTTCTGAAATTTGGCTGGCTATAATGTTCCTTGAAGTTTTTATTTTAGGATCTCTTTCTCGAGGTGAGTGCTGGATTGTTTCAATGCCTATTTTGCCCCCTGGTTCCAGGATATCAGGGCAGTTTTCCTGGATGATTTCTTGAAAGATGCTGTCCAGGTTTTCGTTTTGGTTATGGCTTTCAGGCACTCCAGTGATTCTGAAACTGTCTCTCCTGGATGTGTTTGCAAGTTCAGTTGTTTTTTTTTCCAATAAGGTATTTTATATTTTCTTCTGTTTTTTTCATATATTTGAATTTTTAAAAATTGATTATTAGTGTCTGATAGTCATTAGCTTCCACTTGCGCAATTCTAACTTCTAAGGATTTGTTTTCCTCAGTTAACTTTTGTACTTCCTTGTACTTTTTAAGGAGTGGTTGCTTCAGTGGATTTTTGTATCTCCTTTTCCTTTTCACCAATTCTACTTTTTAAGCAGTTGTTTTCTTTTTCCAAGCTGTTGACTCTTTTTTCCCCCTCACTCTCATTTCTTTTCCCATTCTTTCTTCTACCTCTCTTACGTGATTTTTAAGCTCCTTTTTGAGCTTTTCCATGACTTCTTTCTGGGCTTGAGACCATTTCCCATTTTTCTTTGGGTTTTTGCCTATAGGTGTTTTGACATCTTTGTATTCTTCCGCCATTGTGTCTTGATTGTCCCTGTCACCACAATAACTTTCTATTATCAGATTCTTTGTTGTTGTTGTTGCTCATCTTTTTTTGGCCTTTTCTCTTTCTTTTCAATTTAAGCCTCCTGGGGAAGGAAGGGGTATTGTCTCAGGCTTCTTGTGCCAGGAGCTACAGTCACTCTCCAATTACTGGAACTGCACTGATGTTGCCCTGAGGCCCATGGGACACCTTTGTGCCTGATGCTGTGCTGAGAGGGTATGGTTGGGGGGGGGGGTGGCTACTGCTACTGTAGACCATAGGGGTCTGGCAGCCTACTTGATGCTTAGCCAGGTTCCTAGTGGAGTGTGCTGAGGCCAGTGCAATGTTTCTGCATTCCCTGGGGCTATCCTGAAGCATGTATAGGCCACTGGAGGTTACCAGTTTGCCTGGGACTATGCTGAAGTATGTGGCAATTCTCAGAGCTAGAGTCTGCCTCTTACCCTGGGTATGCTAGGGCACATGATGTGTGTGTGTGTGTGGGGGGGGTTCCTGTTGTTGTCATTTGCCTGCTACACCACACTGGGTCTCAGGATCTCCTTGTGGTTTGCTGATGTGGGGGCTACTTGCTTGCTGGTACACTTCTTGTCCTGGACTTTGCTTCCCTTTTACCCAAGTGAGACAAAACTTTCCTGATGATTTTCCAAGTTTCTTGAGCTAAGAGACTATTTTAACCCATTGTTTTGCTGGTTCTGCTCACCCAAGATTTGTTTTGGGGCACTATTGAATGATTGTTTGGAGGTGAATATAGGAGAGTTATGGCAATTTACTGCTTACTCAGCCATCTTGGCTCCCAGAAGTTATATATGTGAGGGGGGTGGTATACACACACACACACACACACATATTCATTTGTTAGAAGATATCAGATTTTCCTATCTACTTTTGAGTTCAATCTGTTGTGATATGTTGCTTTCCTTGAAGTATATGAAGAAAATTCAATCTTATTCAAACATTTAGTTGGAAAAGGAAAGATCATTTTAATAGGCAAATAATTTCTCAGTATTATTTTGAAAATAGTTTTGACTTTGTGGACACCATAAATGGTTCTTGCAGACCTGCAGGAGTGTATGGAAGAAATTACTAGCAGTATTTTAGTAGGAAGTGAGAGAGTTAGAGGTAAGAATAAAAAGAAGGAATTTCACCGAGTATTGTTGGTATTTAAACTATGTATAAATTTAAATGTATTGTTTTATTCACTGATTAAAAATTAATTTCTAATTTTTGGCATGAACTGTTGTAATTTTAGTTCTTGCAGTGATTGTCACACTTGACCTTTTTCTAAAAATCATTTTCTCCCTATTACTATCTTATTCCATATCCTCATGCCTTCTATACCTCCTTCATTTTCCACTATTCTACATTGTGCCCCACCTCAATAATATCAGTCTTGTATAAATCCCTAATATGTAATTCCCATGTCTAAGATTTTCTCCCTTTCTTTAAATAATCTTCCCTTTCATATGCACCTATTCAAATACTACTCATCTTCAAAGTTCACACAAAGGCCCCAAATCTTCCTTGAATGAAGCCTTCCTTATTTAGGTTATATGATTGATAAAGGCAAATAGAGAAGGGTAAGAGAAGTGTTATATCAGAATTAGAAAGAAATAAGATATGTTGCATTTTTAAAGGGGCTTTAATCAAAGTCCATGAGAGGGATAAGTAGATAAAATTAAAGGCAAGAAAGTTTAAGCATATAGGGATGAGAGGAGCATGGGTATGAAGAAAGGTATAATCTATTTGCACGAACAATGTAAAAAGAGAGTTTGAGAGCAAATTGTTTGGAAACTTTTGGAAAGAAAAAAAGTTTTTGTTAAAAAAATTCTCTCTCTCCCTCTCTCTCTCCCTCTCCCTCTCCCTCTCTCTCTCTCTCTCTCTCTCTCTCTCTCTCTCTCTCCCTCCCTCTCTCTCTCTCTCTCTCTCTCTCTCTCTCTCTCTCTCTCTCTCTCTCTCTCTCTCTCTTTCTCTCTCTCTCTCTCTCACTCCCCCTCCCCCCTTCATTTGAACTCTGGCCAAGTTCTGAATGTGGAGAGACAGAGACAGAGAGAAAAAGAAAGGGGGTACCTTTTCCCCTCAGATCAAAGAGAGGTAGCACTAGCACTCAACCATTTCCTGCCTCACATAAAGAGAAAAGATTTAGTGTAATGTGACTCTCACTAGGCAGTCTCCTGCAAAATGGGAACGAATCTGGCTTGCAAGATCTTAAACAGAACCACCTTAAAAGTGAAGCCTTGAAGTTCTCCAGTACAGGGGAGAAGGGACTAGGTGCCAACTGGATCCTTTTCCAGGGTTCCCAGCTCACTTGTCTGATAAATTCAATGCCGCACTCTAAATTTTTAAGGGGTGGACGTAGAAGTGAAGTTTATTTGTGTAAAAGTTCAAAAGAAAATGTTAAAATTCTTCACATCCCTTTTTAATGGACCTTTCCTGAATGCTCATTACCTTTATGGTCAATGTCAATTACGTAGTAAGTAAACATTCCCTGCACATTTTGATTAATATGTGTGTATCAATAATAATTACTCTATATGTTAGTCTTCTTTTCCTAACTAGGTGGTAAATGTCTTAAAATTAGAATAGACATTGTGTTTATATCCATTACCATATCTGTAATAGTGCTGAACACAAACTAGATGCTCCAAAAATGCTTGTGGATTGGGAGAATATAAAAAAACAACCCTCCTTTTCCCCTGCCAGATCTATGGTGACATTATAGATATGGTGGTTACATATGCTGTACGTATATAATCTTACTGAAATAGAAATCCAAGAAAGATTTATATTTAAGATAGAAGCTAACTCTGAGTGGGTTCACAATCTTCAGAGTTGTTTAAAATCACCACTTTTTAAAATTGTTGCCCAGTTAGGAATACCTGGGTCCAAATCCTGCCTTTTCCAAATACAAGCATGTAACTCTCACTAAGTCACTCAATAAACTCTCAATGCTCCCACAGTTCTATTGATGGAGGAGATCTCCACAACAAAGAAATCACAACTCAGACTCCCTGACCCCACGAAAGTATGTGCTTTTAATTGTCTGAACACTTCAGGTCAAATGGAAAACAAAAAGGGAACATTTTTGGTTATTTTTTCATTGTTTTTTAGTGTTTAGCTTTTTTATGATATCACAGTACCATGAAATAGTGTGTACTTTCACCTAATTAAGCAGCTGAATGAGTAAAAAATATGCATCAATATAGATTAAACCTACATTAATTTGATTTTCTATAATTCAGAAATTTGATAATTTGGATTTTAACTGTCCATAAAGAAAGGATTACTAGGAAAATATGCATTGTAAATAAGAAGGCAATTGCAGGATTGAAACTGCTGAAGAAACCAAACTAATTTCAAGTGGTATTAAATACTTTAGAAATAATATTCTTATATATATATACAGCAATTGATACCCTAAAAATTAGAGTTATGTATTTATTAAAACCCTTATGGATATCTACTTTGCAATATATGTTGTATTTATTCTCTGGGTTTAAATTAAATTAAATCATAGTTCTTCCTATACAGTCTATATAATTCAGTTAAATCTCACTATTATGAATTAGTGAGATTTAGATATACCATTTTCTAAATGGTACTTAGTGACCTCAAGTATCTTCACTGCCTCTCCAAAGTTCTCCCTTCCAACTCTTGAATTTTGTGAACATGAACTGTAGCTTGCAAGGTCTTTATTTCTAAGATTACCTAAAGATTCAGTGAACATCATGCTGTCTGGGAAGGAATAGTAATAGATATATCATGTATATAAGAGGATTACAGTGGCTATACATTTAGAGCTAAGTTCTCTGGTAAGTTCCAATCTCCTGAGTTATGGGAATTACTGATTTTTTCCATGGCCAGCATTTTCACTCTTGGAGGGATACATTTAATGGGAGTGTGAATGACTTTAAGTTTGCTGAATATTTGTTTTAAAGGGTTGAAGAAGAATTGAAAAGACTTTTTTTTGTTTTCTTCTGAAAATAGTGAAATGAAGTCACTCACCCACAGATTTAAAAACTGGCCTAAATTGGTTGCCATGTTTAAATGGGTAAGATATAAAGAGAGCTATATGTATGCTGTACCTTTAGAAAACAAATGCCTGGTACTGTTTTAAGAACAGACATTTGCTTCTAAGATAATAATAATGATATTTTCATCACAAACAGTTTTAACAATAACTTCATTAGGCATCTACTGTACACATGATGTAATATTGACAATGATTTAAAATTAGAAATGAGTTTAAATCGACTCATGTTGATATTGTCAAAAATTGTCATTATATTTCATTTTACAATAGTGTACTAGATGCATATTTTCACTGCCTTTTTGTTAGATATATGGGGAAAGACTCTTTCAAAGCAATTTAGCTGTTTTGAAGGCATGGACTTTAAAGTCCACCATATCACTGTGGCACTTCTTTTGTCTATTCCTTTGCATCTTTGATGAAGCTATACTTGTATGTTTTCATTTTAGGAATATGTTGACTAGAAAATACTTGAGAATTATGTGGGCAAAATATTTTTTTTTCATTTAAAAACAAGCATCTTTAAATAAGTCTTTAAATACATTAGACTGTCATTGTTCTTAGACTTCCTTATTTCTTCAACTCAGCTCAAATATCAACTTCTACATGAAATTTTCCTTGACTCTTACATTATTGGTATTCCTCCAAAATTGCCTTATATATGTTTTGTATGTCTCTCAGGGAGACATAGTGTATGTCTCTTTGTATGTTTCTTAGGAAGACCACATCTCCCTAGAAGAATATAGTGACCTTGAGGGCAGGGACTATTCAGCAAAGTCCAAGTTCTAACAGGTACTATTATGTTTAAAGGACTTTGAAATGGTCCCCAAAACAGATTGTGTCTGCTTTCTGAAATTAATCACTCTGTTGATGGGGAATTCTTTGCTAGGCAGCCCATTAACCAGTGTAAAATACCAAATTGTCCTCAATCTTATGTACTTCTACAGAGTTGGTGGCACAATGGAAGAAAAGTAGGGACCATGTATAAAGAATTAAATGGCTTTTAGACTTTCTGTAAGAATTATCCCAGCTGGTGGTATGATCTACAAATGGGCAGTATGTAAAGGAATTGAACAGCATCAATCTTGACATTCTCTTGTAAATGAAACAAAAAAGATACAGTGGGTGACAGAGGACCAGTTTGTTTTTCTGGGATCTTGACAATATCAAGAGAATGTAAAGATCTCTGGTGTGGTGAGTGAACTCCTTATGGTGAATTTATTGGTGGGTATGGAAAAGTTATGTAGAATGTATTATAATCTTCATTGTGGCAGGGAATATTAATTTGATGAGATTCTCAAGATTCACTGGAGTACTAAAGAATTATTCTCACATAAAGTGTTTTGAACGTATTCCATCCTAATAAAATACATTCAGATGAAACATTATTTTACTAAGTATTTCCCATTTCTTTCAACATGGCTAGTGTATAGTTTTGTTCGACTAGAAGAGATAATTACTATACTGCCCAAATAGGGATCTATCACAAAGTCTGAAAGGGGAGAATGACAGAAGTGAGCCAAATGCAGGTTATAAGTATATGAAATACATGGAATAGTTATTGAAATCAATAACTTAAATTGCTAATCAAAACATTTGAACAGAAAAAATAGAAGTACATTACTTCCAAAGAAATAGTCACAACAGTCCCTCAAGCTTAGCCATGCTGCAAATTGAAGAAATGTATTCAAATAATCAATTCTCAGAGTAAATTATCCAAGCAGAAAACATTTTCAATATTCCAGCTCACTATGTCCCTTGGGAGAGCTGTAACTGTGAATTTTGGACATGTATATGGATGAAGAGCTTTTGGTTCACTACCCCACATGCTGTTACATTGCTCCAGGAGGAGATAGAAAACTTTCTTTGAAAGATTAAAACAGGCATGTACCTTTGGGGAAACTGTATTTTCCTTATGTTCAGGGAAGATGAGTTTTCCAGAGTGAGGGGACCCACACTAATGATTTTAAGGTTGTCTCATGTCACAGTCTATTTGAGGAAGAAATATCTCTCTGAAATGAATGCTTGTGTGTGTGTGTGCGTGTGTGTGTGTGTGTGTGTGTGTGTGTGTGTGTACATGCATGTGATAAGATTAAGTGCACCATTTCAAGGAGTAATATTAATATCCCTCCTATTCCCCAAATATTCTCTGGGTCATTGATTTCCAAGTCATTGTCCTTTTGGAAATCATAGAATGTTTTCTTTTTTCCTTCCTTCCCTTCTTTCTCTTTCTTTCTTTCTTTTTCTTTCTTTCTTTCTTTCTTTCTTTCTTTCTTTCTTTCTTTCTTTCTTTCTTTCTTTCTTTCTTTCTTTCTTTCTTTCTTTCTTTCTTTTTTCCTTCTTTCTTTCTTCCTTCTTTTAATCCACATAATGCCAGCACCAAAAATAATCTGAAAGCACATATTAAATGTTGAATTTATTGCATCTAAGCTGAAAGCCTAGAACACAGTCTATCTCTGAAACAAAACAAAACAAAACATGGGCTTTTTTTTCACAGCTATTTTAATTGTTGAGAGGCTTTTATTTGCTCTCAGTTGTGTTTTAGTTGAAGTTGCTAGACAAGCCACTGAAGTGTTTTGAAACACTTTACTATTTCTTAATGCTACCTTCCAACTAGGTAAGTATTATTTACCAACTTCTAGGTAACTCTGTGAAATTCTTCAATGAAATAGTTACCTACTCTTGGACTTCAGTATCCATGCTAACATTCTAACATTACTACACTACAATTGTGCAATACCTCATACTCTACCCCATAGGCCATAATCCAGCATGGTCACAACTTAGGCCTATATGAGAAAGGAGAATACTTGTCAAATAACTTTGTCTGGAATATAGACTATTAATATGAAGAGTCTCAAGTAAGACTGGAAAGGTGGGGAAGATAGGTGTAGTGGATAGAGTCACTAACCTGGAGTCAGGAAGACTAAATTCCCTGAGTTAAAATATAGCCTCAGACACTTACTAGTTCTGTGATCCTGGGCAGGTCACCTAACCCTGTTTGCCTTAGTTTCCCCATCTATTAAATAAGCTGGAGAAGGAATTGGCAAACCACTTCAGTATCTTTGCCAAGAAAACTCTAAATGGGGTCACAAAAAAAAAAATCATACGTAACTGAAAAATGACTGAACAACAGCAAAGAATGGAAAGACAGCTAAGAGCCAGATGGTGTGGAAGACCTTAAATGCCAGGCTAAGTAGTTTAATTCTATTCTACGGGCAAAAGAAAACCTCTAAGTGTTTATTTCCCCCATTTCATTCTGTCTTTGAAAATGATCTTCCTAAAGTACACGTCTGACCATGACACCTTCTGTCTGCCATCATTCAATAAACTCTAGTCTTTCTCTGTTACCTCCAGGATCTAATATGAAATCCTTTGTTTGTCTTTTAAAACCTTCTATAACCTACCCCCTTCTTACCTTTCCAGTGAGTTATACTTTGCTCCTTTCCACATATTCTATAATATAGTGGCTGATGCTAATTTTCTTGATGTTTGTTGTACACAACACTCCATTCCCTGTCCCTCATGCTTGAAATGCTCTCATTATTCTCCTCTTTCACAAAGTTTCCCTGGACTTCTTCAAGACTCAGTTAAAATCCCACCTTCTACATGAAGTCTTTTTCCACTTCACCCTCTGAAACTACCTTACCTTGTACTACATAGTTATTTCATATGAGCTCCTACATTAGAGTATGAGCTTCTTGATGTTAAGGATTGGATTTTTTGCCTTTCTTTGTATTCCTAGAGCTTAGCTTAGCTTAGTGTGGGACACATAGTAATAAAAACAAATATTTGTTGATTTGGCTTGAATCTCAAGTTGCAAATTAGGGTATTCTTTTGACGGCATTGTGGAAGATAGTTTGGACAGACAATGAAGGCAGAGTCACCAGTTAATAATAATGACAATAAATAATAATAACAATGATAATAAACTAACATTTATATTGTGCTTATTACGTGTCAAACACTGAGAAGTAGGTGCTATTATTATCCCCATTTTTTAGATGAGGAAACTTAGGTAAACACAGCCTAAGTGACTTGCCTAGGGTCACACAGCTAGTGTCTGATGTCAAATTTGAATTAAGGTCTTCTTGATGTTAGGTTCTGCACTCTATCTACTGTTCCACCTTTCAGCCCCAAGCATTAACTCTACAAAATGCATCCTGCTAGAGATGATAAAGAACTAAATGAAGGAAACTCTATTGCCTTCGTTTCAGAAATACTATACTCTCCTTGTTTTCTTCCTTCCTTTCTATTCTATTTTTTTTTAATTCTTCTTTACTGGCTTCTTTCCTTGATCTTCATGGTAAATATACCCCAAAGTTCTGTCTCTAGTCTTCTCCCTTCTTTGCAAAGTGACTAGCTCTAACATCTTTGACTGTCAGTTTTATATAACGAATTCCAATTCTCTAACCCCAGTCCTAACTTGTCTCTTGAGCCCCTGACTCACATCAAGGAACTTTTATTAAATTGACAGTTAGAGGGTTTCTCTGTGTATATTTGTGTGCATGTGTGTTTGTTATAGAGTGAATTGACACAAATACCCATACCTTGAATCAAAAAAAATATACAAAGTAGGATTATTTTCTTTATTTTTATTTAAAATCACATTTTATTAGGTGAAACCAAGATAGCAGAGAAAAGCCAGGAAGCTGCCTGAGCTCTCTCCAATTTCCCTCAGAAACAACTTTAAATCAAGCTTTAAATGGATTCTGGACTGACAAAGTCCACAAAAAGAGCAAAAAAAAAAATTGGATCTTAAGATAACTTAGAAGGACTTCAGAAAAGGTCTGTCTCATTGGGGGAAAAGGGAATGCAGTACAGCACAGGCTGCGTCCCAGCCAGCCAGTGAGAGGCTCTTAGCCATAGCACAGATCAACAACCAAGTCCTATAGTTCTGGTTCTGCAAACCAGTGGCACAGAAGGCCAGCTATGAGGCCTCCAGGCCCAACACAGTAGGCAAACTGCCAGTCCCCAGAACCCAGGGCACAACAGGCACAAATAAGCAGGGGCATCCTAGCTCAGTGGGCAAACCACAAGCAAGAATGCTAGTGACCAGTCCCCTGGCCCCCAGAAAAAAAAAAAAACAGCTTGGTACAGTGCACCCTGTACTCCAGGAGCAGAGCTCAGCTTTTAGAAATGAACCAAAACCAAAGAGCCCTGACCATACAAAGCTACTATGGCAACAGGGAAGATGAAAACACAAACTCAGAAGACAACAATGTCCAAATGCCTACATGTGAAGCTTTGAAAGGGACTGTGAATTGGTCTCAAGCCCAAAAAGTACTGTTGGAAGTTCAGAAAAGGATTTTAAAAACCAAGTAAGAGAGGGAGAAGAAAAATTGTGAAAAGAAATGAGCGATATACAGGAGACTTGTGAAGAAAGAGACAACAGCTTGGAACAGGAAGCACAAAAAATTGACTGAAGAAAACTGCTTAAAAATAGATTTGGCTGAATGGGGGGAAAATCCATTGAATAAAACAAATCCTTTAAACACAGAATTGGCCAAATGGAAGAGGAGGTTAAAAAAAAAAACTAACTGAAGAAAATAATTCCGTAAAAATTAGAATTGGGCAAGTGGAAGCCAATGACTCTGAGACATCAAGAATCAGTTAAACAAAATTAAAAGAATGAAAAAAAATAGAAGAAAAAGTAAGGTATCTCATTGAAAACACAACTTACCTGGAAAACAGATCCAAGAGAGATAATTTAAGAATTATTGGACTACCTAAAAGTCATGGTAAAAAAAAAAAGAGCCTGCACAGCTTCTTTCAAGAAATTATCAAGGAAAACTGCCCTCATATCCTAGAACCAGAGGATAAAATAGTCATTGAAAGAATACACCAATCACCTCCTGAGAGATATCCTTAAAAAATGAAAACTCCAAGGAATATTGTAGCCAAATTGCAGAATTATCAGGTCAAAGAGAAAATACTGCAAGCAACCAGAACAAAACCTGTAAAAATTAAGGAGTTATAGTAAGGATTACACAGAACTTGGCAACTTCTACATTAAAGAGTTGGAGGGCTTGCAATAAGATATTCTGAAAGGCAAAAGAGCTTGGATTACAACAAATAATTAACTATTCAACAAATTGAGCATAATCTTTCAGGGGAAAAGATAGACATTCAATGAAATAGGGAACTTTCAAACTTCCCTGATAAAAAGACCAGAGCTGGACAGAAAATTCCATCTTCAAATACAAGATTCAAAAGAAGCATAAAAAGTTAAAAAAATGAAAGGAAAAAAAGTAACACACATTATTTGATAATATCAAACTGTTTACCTCCCTACATGGTGAAATGATACTTGTAACTCTTAAGAATTGTATCACTATTAGGGCAATTAGAAAAAATAGACAGAGGGGGTGGCTAGAAGTTGACTTTGATGTGATGATAAAAATAAATTTAATTAATGGGTGAAATAAAAGGATTATACTGGGACAAGAGGGAAGGGAGAGGTAGAATGGGGTGAATTATATCACATAAAGAGTCATGAAAGACCTATTTCAGTAGAGGGAAAGAAAGGAGGGGGTGATTATTATTTGAAACTTACTCTCATTGTATATGGCTCAAAGAGAGAATAACATACACACTCAATTGGGTATGCTCAATCTACCTTAACCTACAGGGAAGTAGGAGTGGAAAGGGAAAAGTAAAGGAAAGGGGTAATGTAAGGGAGGAAAGATTGAGAGAAGTGATGGTCAGAAGCAAAGCGTTGGGTGAAGAGAGACAGGGTGAAAGGAGAGAAAAGTATAAAAGGGGGAAAACAGGATGGAGGGCAATAAGCATTTAGTAATCATAACTGTGAACGTGAATGGGATAAATTTTCCCACAAAATGGGAGTAGATAGCAGAGTTGATAAAAAACCGTAATCCTACAATGAATTGTTTACAAGAAACATACTTGAAAGAGAGACACACACAGAGTAAAGGTAAAGGGCTGGAGGTGAATATATTATTTCAGCTAAAATATAAAAAGTAGGAATAGCAATCCTGATCTCAGACAAAGCAAAAGCAAAGTAGAATCTAATTAAAAGAGACAAGGAAGGAAACTACATCTTGCTAAAAGATACCATAGGCAATGAAATAACATCAATACTAAAGATATATGCCCTAAGTGGTAAAGCATCCAAATTCTTAGAGTACAGCTCAAATGAGTTACAAAAAGAAATAGACAGCAAAACTATCCTAGTGGGGTACCTCAACCTCCCCTTCTCAAAACTAGATAAATCTGAGGCAGCTAGCTGGTACAGTGGATAGAACACCGGCCCTGGAGTCAAGAGGACCTGAGATCAAATCTGTCCTCAGACCAAACACTTGATACTTATTAGCTGTGTGACCCTGGGCAAGTCACTTAACCACAAGTGCCTAAAAACAAACAAACAAAAAAACCCTAGATAATTCTAACCACAAAATAAATAAGAAAGAAGTAAAGGAGATGAATGGAATTTTAGAAAAGTCAGATATAATAGACCTCTGGAGAAAACTGAATAGGGATGGAAATGAATATACCTTTTTCTCAACGGTACATGGCATCTACACAAAACTATGCCATGAAATAGGGCATAAAAACCTGATAATAAAATAGAGAAAGGCAGAAATATTAAATGCATCCTTTTCAGAGCATGATACAATAAAAATTATATATAATGAATATTTAAAATAAATGGCAAGGTAGATTAAAATTAATTGGAAACTAAATAACCTAATCCTAAAGAACTAGTGGGTCAAACAACAAATCATAGAAATAATAAAAAAAAATTCATCAAAGAGAATGACGATAATGAGACAACATACCAAAATTGGTGGGATGCAGCCAAAGTATTTTTTGGGGCGAAATTAAATGAATAAAATTGAGAAAGAGCAGGTCAATGAATTGGGCATGCAATTGAAAAAAAGCTAGAAAAAGAACAAATTAAAAATCCCCAATTAAATACCAAATTAGAAAGTCTGAAAATCAAAGGGGAGATTAATAAAATTGAAAGAAAACTTTTGAACTAATAAATAAAACTGAGTTGGTTTTGTGAAAAAAACTAATAAAATAGATAAACCTTTGATTAACTTGATTTAAAAAAGAAAACAAAATTATCAGTATAAAAAAATGAAAAGAGTGAATTTACCACCAATGAAGAGGAAATTAAAGCAAAAATTAGGAGCTATTTTTCCCAACTGTATTCCAATAAATCTGATAATCTAAGTGAAATGGATGAATATTTAAAAAAAACAAATTGCTTAGTTCAATAAAAGAATAAATACAATATTCATATCACTGCATTTTAGAAGGAAAAAAAATTGAACAAGCTATCAATGAACTCACTAAGAAAAAAATCTCCAGGTTCCAGATGGATTTACAAGTGAATTCTATCAAACATTTAAAGAACAATTAATTTCAATACTATATAAACTATTTGGAAAAATAGGTAGAGTCCTACCAAGTTCCTTTTGTGATACAAATATGTCACTGATATCTAAATCAGAAAGAGCCAAAACAGAGAAAGAAAATTAAACACCAATTTCCCTAATGAATGTTGATGCAAATTTTTAAAATAAAATATTAGCAAAGAGATTACAGCAATTTATCATGAGGATAATACATTATAACCATGTAGGATTTACACCAGGAATGCAGCACTGGTGGCATATTAGGAAAGCTATAAGTATAATTGACTGTATCAGTAACAAAACAGAAATCACCTAATTACCTCAATAGATGCAGAAAAACCTTTTGAGAAAATATAGCCCTCATTCCTATTAAAAACATTAGAGAGCATAGGAATAAATGGAGTTTTCCTTAGAAATGATGAGCAGTATCTATCTAAAATCATTAACAAGCATTATCTGTAATGGGAGTAAAATAGAAGCATTCTCAATAAGATAAGAGGTGAAACAAGGATGCCCATTATCACCACTATTCTTCATTATTGTACTAGAAATGTTAGCTTTAGCAACAGAGAAGAAAAAGAAATAGAAGGAATTAGAATAGGCAAGGTAGGAACAAAACTATCACTCTTTGCAGATGACATGATGGTATACTTAGATAACCCTAGAGAATCAACTAAAAACCTACTCGAAGTAATTAACAACTTCAGCAAAGTTGCAACATATAAAATAAACCCACACAAATCATCAGCATCTGTATATATTCCCAACAAAGCGCAGCAGCAAGAGATAAGGAAGTGAAATTCCATTGAAAGTAACTGTAGACAATATAAAATATTTCAGAGTCTTCCATGCCAAGATGAACCCAGGAATTATATGAACACAATTATGAAACACTTTTCACACAAATAAAGTCAGATCTAAATAATTGAAAAAATATCAGTTGCTCAGGAGCAGGCTAAGGTAATGTAATAAAAATAATAAGTCTACCTAAAATAATTGACTTATTCAATGCCATACCAATTAAACTACCAAAAGTTATTTTATAGAACTAGAAAAAATAATAACAAAATTCATCTGCAAGAACAAAAGGTCAAGAATATCAGGGGAATTAATGAAAAGAAATGCAAGTGAAGGTGGCCTACTTATACCAGATCTTAAATTGTATTACAAAGCAGCAATCATCAAAAATACTTAGTAATGCCTGAGAAATAGAGTGGTGGATCAGTGGACTGGATTAAGTACATGAAACACAGTACCATATGATTATAGTAATCTACTGACTGATAAATCCAAAGATTCCACTTTCTGGGATAAGAACTCACTATATGACAAAAACTGTTGAGAAAATTGGAAAACAATATGGCAGAAACTAGGTATAGACCAATGTCTTACACTGTATACCAAGCTAAGGTCAAAATGGATACATGATTTAGACAGAAAGGGTAATACCATAAGCAAATTAGTAGAACAAGGAATAGATCTATGGAGAAGGGAATAATTTATTACCAAACAAGAGATAGAGAATGTTATGGAATGCAAAATAGGCAATTTTGACTAAAATAAATTAAAAAGATTTTGCACAAACAAAATCAACACAACTGAGATTAAAAGGAAGGCAGAAAGCTGGGGAACATTTTTTTTTTACAGCAAATGTTGCTGATAAAGGCCTCTTCTCAAATTTAAAGAGAAGTGAGTCAAATTTGTAAGAATACAAGTCATTCTCCAATTGATAAATGGTCAAAGGATATGAACAGACAGTTTTCAAATGAAGAAATTAAAGCTATAGCTAGTCATATTTTTAAAAATGCTCTAAATCACTATTGATTAAAGAAATGCAAATTAAAACAGCTCTGAGGTACTACCTTACAGCTATTGGACTGACAGAAAAGGAAAATGATAAATATAGGAGAAGATGTGGGAAAAATGGGACACTAATGCATTGTTCGTGGAGTTGTGAGCAGATCCAATCATTCTAAAGAACAGTTTGGAACTATGCCCAAAGAGCAATCAACCTGTGCATATCCTTTGACCCAGCATACCACTACTTGGTTTGTATCCCAAAGAAATCATAAAAGTGGGAAATAGCACTACATATGCAAAAATATTTACAGCAGCCTTTTTTGTGGTGACAAAATTTTGGAAACAGAGGGGATGCCCATTGATTGGAGAATGGCTGAACAAGTTGTGGTATATGAATGTAATGGAACACTATTGTGCTATGAGAAATGATGCACAGGGGGATTTCAGTGGAAAGACTTAAAGATGCTGAATGATTTAACAGAACCAGGAGAGCAATATACACAGTAACAGGAACATTGTGCAATGATCAACTATGATAAAAGCTCCTCTCAGAGATTCTCAGCATTACAATGATCCAAGACAATTCCAAAAAACTCATGATGGAAAATGCTATTCACCTCCAAAGAACTATGGACTCTGAATGTAAATTGAAGCATACTATTTTCACTTTGTTTTTGTTTGTTTGTTTTTGGCTTTTCCCTTTTTTCTGTTTCTTCTTTCACAACATGACTAATGTGGTTATACATGATTGCACATGAATAACCTCTATCAGATTGCTTTTCTTCTTGGGGAGGAGGGGGGATGGGAGGGAGGAAAAAAATTGAAACTCTAAATCTTGTAAAAAAAATGATTGTTGAAAACTATCTTTAATGTAATTGGGAAAAATAAAATACTATTTACCAAAATAAAGTTAAAATAAAATAAAACAAAATCACATTTTAATTCAATATGTGCTTTTAAAAACTCACTTGTTTAATTTTTAGCCTTAGATCCCATTTTCCTCTATATTTGGACATATCCTAATATTTTCAAATGGCCAATAATATATACCTAGTACAAAGGAGAAGAGTTCATAATTATCTAGTTAATATCATGGGATATAAGGGGAGACCTTAAAGATTAGATAGACCAACCTCTTCATCTCCAAAGATGCTAAGATTTCTCTAAAGTCATATCTACATGTAGAAGAGCTGGTATTTGAAACAGAGTCACTTGATCCTCAATCCAATGTTTTTCCACAACAACAAGCAGCATTTGTAAGAAAGAAGATAATTCAGGCCTAAAAAATGATATCATTTACTTGGTTACCTGATCTAATTGTATGCACAACTTCTTCAATTTGTTTATATAGCTGTATTGATCATCAGAATTGTATTACTCTTTACTCATATTTATTTTTCCCTTAAAATAGCACTTTATCACCGTTGATGTCCATATCATTGAATAAACTAGATAGAACTGATTTTTTTCTGTTCATTTCATGTAAGATAATTTATATGTTTGCACAGACCCAAGTGGTGCAGAGAATATTGGCTCCAGTATGTAGAGGCCTTCTAAATAATCAAAGAACAAAAACATAATAAAGGAAGCTTTCATTCTACTCTAATTGAATTATAATTGTGTAGAGGATTTCTGGGTGTTGAAGATTTCAGATCACATCACGCCTGTCAAGTTTTATATTTGGAGAAATCTGTATCAGTAATATTGAGAACTTAGTCAAGTGAATTTCTTCATTAGGTAAAAATAAACTGGTATAAACCTCAAATTTAAGGTTGTCATTGTGGAAACTGTAGAGAAGAATTTTGAGCTAAATGTTCTAACAGTAATTATAGCTTAAATATATCAATTGTCTTTAGTCAGGAGAGATCCTGACTTCACTTAATCCACTTTATATCCTAAATTTAAAATCTGTGACATTGCTTTCTTACATCTTTGGAGAGTATCTTTAGTAGAAATTACTTGCATATCACATATGTGTGAGTGAATTTCATAGCCAGAATTTCAATAACTGGCTACCTTATCCTTGGGTATAATCAGTTTTAAAATCAGTTTTGAAAAATTCTTAGAATAAAGTATATCCCTTCCCTTGAGCTCTGTGTCATATACAGAAACTATCACTTTTCTTCCATCATAATTCTAAGTGGAGGTAGCAATTGCCTTTTGGGATACCCTGTATAATTTATTTCAAACAACATGTTAACACTTTCTAAAGATGACAGAATGCATGAATTGCTATTCAGTGACATCAAGATAAGTGATTCTCTCAATCACATAGTGTAGCTCTGGGACTTGTTTTCACTTTCATCTGCACATTGAAAGGTTTATATCAAATGTGTATGAGGTTATCTTAGGTGAAATCTCCCATGAGACACATGATTAGATGATGAATTCAGTTGCCTGTATCTTAATGTAATTAACTCACTGAATTTTAGGGTAGAACACAAGAAATGTAAAAATGAAAAAAAAAAACCATTCAATTAAATTTTAAAAGGCAGAATTCAAGAATGAACAAAAATATATTTTCAATATACATAGAGAAATCATTTTATTCATTCATCTGTTCTTTTAATAAATATTCATTGAGCATACTTTATGCTTAAAATATTATGCTAATTATTCTGATGGATACCAAGACCTATAAGATATGGTCTTTGTACTCAAGAGGTTTATGATCTATTTAGAGAAAACTCACATAAAAAATAACTACAATTGAGTATGTCAGTACTTTATTCTGTTGATACCATGACAGAATTGTGAGTCTTGAGAGGATTTTTTAGCTTTTTATCATTGCCTGCTGGGAAGACCATACCTAAAGCATCTCTATGAGATGATAAATATGACAATAAAAAATGAAACATTTTATGACTTACAAGGTTCTTTGACATTTAGCATGATGTTTTGGCCTCATAACAACTCTGTGAAGTACAGAGAAAAGGTTTACTATTTCCATTTTATAGATGAGGAAATTAGTGACTCATCTAAGTGACACATGTCTAAAGTGAAACTGTGGTCTTCAACCTTTGTAAGTACTTAGCACAGTACCTGATACATAGTAGGTATTTAATAAACATTACTGATGAACTGCTTGACACTGTCAATAAATTGCAAAGGTAAACCTTCAAACGAGACTTTAGATTCCAAGCCAAATACACTTTTTGCTATACTCATGTCCCACATCCAGATCACTTGAGTACTTTGAAGAATCTTCATCTGAGTATATAAGTTCTGATGTAGTAAACAATCAGACCCATTACTCAGTATTTATGTTCATATCCAAATATCATCCATTGGATAAGGATCTCATATTTAAAATACCAAAATTTAAATCAAAGTATATTATTTTTAAAAAATTGATTCTTAGCAACTTCTGTTTATTTTCCTGCCACTCTGTGCCCTTCAAAAGTAGTAGGGGTATATTTGATTTCTATTTAGGGGAAGAAATAATCCTCCAGGAGGATAAAATCCTGGAGAAAAAAAAATGATTGGGAACGCTCATTAAGTGAGAATCAAGGGGGCTAAAGAAAAGAATAACTGATGTTAAGGAGCTATGATGATAGGAGATCAGCTACATGTCAAAAGTAAAGGTAGTTTTGTCATTCTTGTTATGCTGGCAGAACCTAACCGTGAGCAATTAGTATCTCACCAGATATTAGTCTTCCTTTATTTCTTTAAAGAATGTTTTATAATTTGATTTGTATAAGTCTTAGATATGCCTTGATAGACTGCCAGATATATTACACATTTCATAATGATATGTATTTTATACATTTTATAATTGTAATGGCATATTATATGTTATCTATATGTAGATATGTATGTGTGTATGTATACACACAGAGACACACACTAATATATTGTAATGGAATTTCTTTTTCTGTATATTCCTGATGAGTTTTGTTGGCAATATTTAGGAAAGCAGATTATTTGGTGGAGAGGTGGGTGGTTAACAGGCAGGGAGGCTCTATATATCCTGCTATTTTAAAGAAATTAAGTTTCATGTTGTTGAATCTCTGTTGTTTTTATATGGAAAACATAATATTATTTCTAAAATAAAATGTTGATTCTTTTTGCCTATGCTTATTTCTTCCATTTCTTTTTCTTGTCTTATGTCAATAGCTAGCATTTCTTGAATTACACAAACATTATTGTGGTGATTGTAGACATCCTAGCTTTGCTTCTTTTCTTATTGAAAATGGCTTTAGCATTTCTTCACTGCAAATAATATAATTTCATTTTCATTTTGCATTTTTAGGAGTAAATCAATAACTGAAATAGGATGATTCTTCCCTTTTCCTCTTCTTTATTTCATTTACCCCAGACCCTAGTGATTTGTTTTCACCCTTTATTTCTATCCTTTTCATTGCCATCTTAAGATTGGCTTTCAGAAACCGGTTTGTTTTCCTTTTGAATACTGTCTTCCTAACTCTATCCTACCTCTTAAATTCCCTCTGAAATATTTCCTCTTCTTGTCTCCACCAATTCACCTGTGGAATTAAATGTGTTTCTACACCAAATTCTGCATGTGTATATATAAGTATTCAATACTCCTTTGGAAGATTTAGATAAGAGAGAGGTTTATGAGATATTCCTTCCCTTTCTGTCCTGTCCCATGTTTATAGACTATTTTTCTGAACACAGTTTTGAAAAACAAAGTGACTTCTTCCCTTGCACATTCCTTTTAATTACCGTTTGTTTCCCCATCAAAACCAATAAAAGAGGGGGAAAAAAAGATACTTTCCCAGGTCCTATTTGTTTTATAGTTAGTAGGATTCCTAATGTAACATTTATTCCTTTCCCCACCATTTAAAGGTTTACTGTCTAGATTTCTTTCTCAAAGACCATGACTTAAACCCAATTCACTCTGGATCTCATTGATTGGACAACAATAGGTCCCTAATCAAGCACCACTTAATGTTTATTTTTGAGGCCCTCTTGGCTCAGAGTGAATATAAATAATGACTGTTTCTCTTTTGGCCAGCAACCTGAGGATCTTCCCCTCACAGTTTTTTTTTTATTATTTTTTATTTCTTTTTTTATTTTATTTTTTAATTTTTTAATTTTTCCATATGCTTTTGAGTTGAAAATTTTTTCTCCCTTTTTCCCCCCAAGACGGCGCACAATCTGACATAGGCTTTACATTTACATACCTCATAAACATATTTTCACATTAGTGAAGTTGTAAGTAAAAATTAAAACCAATAGGAGGAACCATCAGAAAGATGAAACAAAACTCAACAGAAGGTAAAAATAAGTGAGCGATTCACTTCCATAGTTCTTTCTTTGGATGTGGACAGCATTTTCCATCCCGAGGCCTCTGGAGATGTCTTAGATCCTGTAATGCTGAGAAGGGTTCAGTTTAACATTCTTAGTCATTGCATAATGTGGCTGTATTGTACAAAGTCCTCTTGGTTCTGCTCACTTCACTCAGCATCAGACCATATAAGTCTTTCCAGGTTTTTCTGAAGTCAGCCTGTTCATCATTTCTTATAGCACAATAGTATTCCATTACATTCATATACCACAACTTGCTCAGCCATTCCCCAATTGATGGGCATCCTCTCAATTTCCAATTCTTTGCCACCACAAAAAGAGCTGCTATGAATATTTTTGTACATGTGGGTCCTTTTCCCATTTGTTTGATCTCTTTGGGATATAGCCCTAGAAGTGCTATTGCTGGATCAAAGGGTATGCACATTTTTGTAGCCCTTTGGGCATAGTTCCAAATTGTTCTCCAAAATGGTTGGATCATTTCACAACTCCACCAACAATGTATTAGTGTTCCAATTTTCCCACATCTCTCCAACATTTATCATTTTCCTGTTTTGTCATGTTGGCCAATCTGATAGGTGTGATGTGGTACCTCAGAGTTGTTTTGATTTGCATTTCTCTAATCAATAATGATTTAGAGCATTTTTTCATATGACTATAGATGGCTTTAATTTCTTCATCTGAGAACTGTCTGTTCATATCCTTTGACCATTTATCAATTGGGGAATGGCTTGTGTTCTTATAAATTTGTCTTAATTCTCTATATATTTTAGAAATGAGGCCTTTATCAGAGAGACTGGTTGTAAAAATTCTTTCCCAATTTTCTACCTTCCTTCTAATCTTAGTTGCATTGGCTTTGTTTGTGCAAAAACTTTTCAATTTAATGTAATCAAAATTATCCATTTTGCTTTTCATAATGTTCTCTATCTCCTGTTTGGTCATGAATTCTTCTGTTCTCCATAGATCTGATAGGTAAACTATTCCTTGTTCTCCCAGTTTACTTATGGTATCAGCCTTTATATCTAAGTCCTGAACCCATTTTGACTTTATTTTGGTATATGGTGTGAGATTTGGGTCTATGCCTAGTTTCTGCCATACTCTTTTCCAGTTTTCCCAGCAGTTTTTTTCAAAGAGGGGGTTCTTATCCCAGAAGCTGGGGTCTTTGGGTTTATCAAATAATAGATTACTATAGTCATTGACTACTGTGTCTTGCATATTTAACCTATTCCACTGATCCACCTCCCTATTTCTTAGCCAGTACCAAGCAGTTTTGATGATTGCTGCTTTATAATACAATTTAAGATCTGGAATTGCTAGGCCACCTTCCCCTGCATTTCTTTTCATTAGTTCCTTTGATATTCTGGACCTTTTGTTTTTCCAAATGAATCTTATTATTTTTTCTAACTATAAAATAATTTTTTGGTAGTTTGATTGGTATGGCACTGAATAAGTAAATTAGCTTAGGTAGGATTGTCATTTTTATTATATTAGCTCGGCCTACCCATGAGCAACTGATGTTTTTCCAATTATTTAGATCTGATTTTATTTGTGTGAAAAGTGTTTTGTAATTGTGTTCATAGAGTTCTTGGGTTTGTTTGGGAGGTAGACTCCTAAATATTTTATAATGTCTACAGTAAGTTTAAATGGGATTTCTCTTTCTATCTCTTGCTGTTGGGCTTTGTTGGTAATATATAGAAATGCTGATGATTTATGTGGGTTTATTTTATAGCCTGCAACTTTGCTAAAGTTGTTTATTATTTCAAGTAGTTTTTTACTTGATTCTCTAGGATTCTCTAAGTATATCATCATGTCATCTGCAAAGAGTGATAGCTTTGTTTCTTCTTTGCCTATTCTAATGCCTTCAATTTCTTTTTCTTCTCTTATTGCTAAAGCTAAGGTTTCCAGTACAATATTGAATAACAGTGGTGATAATGGACATCCTTGTTTCACCCCCGATCTTATTGGAAATGCTTCTAGCCTGTCCCCATTACATATAATGCTTGCTGAAGGTTTTAGATATATGCTATTTATTATTTTAAGGAAGACTCCATTTATACCTATGCTTTCCAGTGTTTTTAATAGGAATGGGTGTTGTATTTTATCAAAAGTTTTTCTGCATCTATTGAGATGATCATGTGGTTTCTGTTGGTTTTGTTGTTGATATGCTCAATGATGCTGATAGTTTTCCTAATATTGAACCAACCCTGCATTCCTGGTATAAATCCTACCTGGTCATAGTGTATTATTCTTGTGATAAGTTGCTGCAATCTACTTGCTAGTATTTTGTTTAAAATTTTTGCATCTATATTCATTAGAGAAATTGGTCTATAATTTTCTTTCTCTATTTTGACTCTTCCTGGTTTAGGTATCAACACCATATTTGTATCATAAAAAGAATTTGGTAAGACTCCTTCTTCACCTATTTTCCCAAATAGTCTATATAGTATTGGAATTAATTGTTCTTTAAATGTTTGATAGAATTGCATGTAAATCCATCTGGCCCTGGAGATTTTTTCCTAGGGAGTTCATCAATGGCTTGTTCAATTTCTTTTTCTGAGATGGGGTTATTTAAGTATTTTACTTCCTCTTCGGTTAATCTGGGCAATTTATATTTTTGTAAATATGTATCCATTTCACTAAGATTGTCAAATTTGTTGGCATATAGTTGGGCAAAATAATTCCTAATTATTGTTTTAATTTCCTCTTCCTTGGTGGTAGCTTGCCCTTTTCATTCTTGATACTAGTAATTTGGTTTTCTTCTTTTTTTTTAATTAAATTAACCAAAGGCTTATCTATTTTATTGTTTTTTCATAAAACCAGCTCTTAGTTTTATTTATTAGTTCAATAGTTTTCTTAATTTCAATTTTATTAATTTTCCTTTGGTTTTCAATATTTCTAATTTGGTGTTTAGTTGAGGATTTTTAATTTGTTCTTTTTCTAGTTTTTTTAGTTGTATGCCCAATTCATTCATCTCCTCTTTTTCTATTTTATTTATGTAAGCATTTAGAGATATAAAACTTCCCCTAAGAACTGCTTTCGCTGCATCCCATAGGTTTTGGTATGTTGTCTCATTATTGTCATTCTCTTGAATGAAATTATTGATTGTTTCTATGATTTGTTGTTTGACCCAATCATTTTTTAGGATTAGATTATTTAGTTTCCAATTATTTTTTAGTCTATCTTTCCATGGCCCTTTATTACATATAATTTTTATTGCATCATGATCTGAAAAGGATGTATTTAATATTACTGCCTTTCTGCCTTGGATTGTGAGGTTTTTAATGCCCTAGTACATGGTCAATTTTTGTGTATGTGCCATGTACTGCGAGAAAAAAGTATATTCCTTTCTATCCCCATTCAGTTTTCTCCAGAGGTCTATCATACCTAACTTTTCTAATGTTCTATTCACCTCCTTAACTTCTTTCTTGTTTATTTTGTGGTTAGACTTATCTAGTGCGAGAGGGGGAGGTTCAGGTCCCCCACTAGTATAGTTTTGCTGTCTATTTCTTCCTGTAACTCCCTGAACTTCTCCTGTAAGAATTTGGATGCTATACCATTTGGTGCATATATTTAGTAATGATATTACTTCATTGTCTATGGTGCCTTTTAGCAGGATGTAGTTTCCTTCCTTATCTCTTTTGATTAGATCTATTTTTGCTTTTGCTTTGTCTGAGATCAGGATTGCTACCCCTGCTTTTTTTACTTCAGCTGACGCATAATATATTCTGCTCCAGCCTTTTACCTTTACCCTGTATGTGTCACTCTTTTTCAAATGTGTTTCCTGTAAACAACATATTGTAGGATTATGGTTTTTAATCCATTCTGCAATCCATTTCCGTTTTATGGGAGAGTTCATCCCATTCACATTCACAGTTATGATTACTATCTGTGTCTTTTTCTCCATCCTTTTTCCCCCATTTATGCTTTTCTTTCTCCTTTTTCCTTTCTCCCCTTCACTAGTGTTTTGCTTTTGACCACCGCCTCCTTCAGTCCCTTCCCCCTTTTATTATCCCTTTCCCTTTTCTTCCCCTTTAGTCTTACTGCTCCTTCCCTCCCTTCTTTCCCCCCTCCCTTTTCTTTCCCCTTTTCCCTCCTACTGCCTATAGGGCAAGTTAGATTTCTATACCTAACTGATTATATTATGCCCTTCTTGAGCCAAATCTGATGAGAGTAAGGTTCAAACAATGCTCCCCCCTTCTTTCCCTCTGCTGTAATAGGATTTTGTGTCTTTTCCTGTAATGTAATTTACCCTTGTCTGCCTCCTCCTTTCTCAGTACATTTTCTAAGATCAGATTGATCCACTTATTTGGATCCATTTAACCCACTTGATTAGATTTTTTTTTATCATTACATCAAAGTCAACTAATATCCACCCTCTTTATGTATACTCCTTTAACAAGGTGTAATAACAATACAGTTCTCAAGGGTTGCAAGTCTCATATTCCCTTGTAGGGGTTTAAACAGCCCCCCCCTTATTAACAACATATTGTATCCTTCTGTCCCATTTACCTTTTTAAGTCCTTCTTGAGTCCTGTACTTGAAGATCAAATTTTTTGTTGAGCTCTGGTCTTTTTATCAGGAAAGTTTGGAAGTCTCCTATTTCATTGAATATCCACCTCCTCCCTTGAAAAATGATGCTCATTTTTGCTGGGTAATTGATCCTTGGCTGCATTCCAAGCTCCTTTGCCTTACGGAATATCATGTTCCATGCCCTGGTCTTTTAATGTAGAAGCTGCAAGGTCCTGTGTAATCCTGACTGTGGTTCCATGATATTTAAATTCTTTCTTTCTGGCTGCTTGCAGCACCTTCTCTTTCATCTGGTAATTTTGGAATTTTGCTATTATATTCTTGGCGTTGTCAATTTGGGATCTCTTTCAGGTGGTGATCGGTGGATTCTTTCTATGGTTATTTTCCCTTCTGGTTCTAGGACTTCTGGGCAGTTTTCCTTTATGATTTCCTGAAAGATACTGTCCAGGCTTTTTTTTCATCATGATTTTCAGGTAGTCCAATAATTTTTAAATTGTCTCTCCTGAGTCTATTTTCCAGGTCGGTTGTTTTACTGATGAGGTATTTTACATTTTCATCTATTTTTTCATTTTTTTGTTTCTGTTTGACTGATTCTTGCTCTCTCATAGAGACATTAGTTTCCATTTGTCCAATTCTAGTTTTTAACAGATTGTTTTCTTCTGTTAGTTTTTGTACTTCCTTCTTCAACTGGCCAATTGTGTTTTTTAGGGACTTGTTTTCTTCAGTGTATTTTTTTCCAATTGGCCAATTGTATTTTTGAAGGACTCTTCTACCTCTCTCATTTGACTATTAAAATCCTTCTTGAGGTCTTCTAAGAAGGCTTTTTGGGCTTCAGACCAGTTCATATTCCCTTTTGTTGTTGCAGATGTGGGTTTGTTGACAATGTTGTCCTCTTCAGAATTTCTGTCTTGATCTTCACTCTTCTCATAATATGAATCTATGGTACGTTTCTTTTTACTCATGGTGTTTCTTTATTCCCTGGCCTTTAAAGAGATTGAGCTCTCCTGCTGGGGAACAGAGGGTACTGACCCAAGCTTCTTGTGTTGGGAGCCTAGGTCTTGGTCACTGGCTTTGTGTGCTGGGGCCTCTTATGCTGGCAATTGGAGGCTGTAGGTTTCTGGCAGCTTACCTCGTGTTGGGCTGGAATCAGCAAGGCTGGAACTTTCAGGCAATTCTAGGTTGCCTGCTTTTCCTTTCCTTTAGCTTTCTTCAGCTCCTTTTAGATGACTGCTGCCTGGGGCCCCTGCAGTGTTGTCTCCCTCGTTTCTGCTAATGCACTGGGAGATTCCTTTGGTGAGTGCCGAGGCTCCTGGTGGTTTTCTAAGCTAGTTTCCACCAGTTCCCCGCCCTCACTGAGGCACTCGGAGGTCCAGGTGTTGGTGTTTGCCTGCTCTACCACCTGGGCTTCAGGATTTCTTCACAATTGGAGGCTTCCTACAGCTCACCTGGTGTTGGGTTGGAATCAGCAAGGCCGGGGCTTTAGGAAGCCTTTAGGTTGTTTTCTTCACCTCCTTTCAGATGAATGCTGCAGGGTACTTATCCGCCTGGGGCCCTGTTTTTGCTGAGGCACTGAGAGATCCGCTGGGCTCTGCACTGCTGCTCCTTGTCTTTCTTCTAGTTCAGGTGTTCCAGGGTTTTTTTTTTTCTGGGGTGATATTTTCTGGGTTTTCAGAGGTTGATAGGGGAGAGTGAGAGCGACTACTTTTCACTCTGCCATCTTGGCTCCTGGAAGCCCCTCCTAACTTTTTTTTATCTCTATGTATCTATGTATTTGTCAATTTCTTCATGAGATTTGGAGTTGTCAGCCTGATTTTCTGTTTTGATAGTACTGAGTCATTAGCCATATACCAGTCTCCCAGCACCCCCACTATCACTGTGTTACTACATACTCACTAGTATTCCTAAACCAGATGTTGACATACTGTTCAGTATTTTTCAATTTTGCCTGCTCTGGCTGATTGAGAAGCAGGGTATCTATTTTCAAAAAATATAGTAACATCAGCGACAGTGGCAGTATAGTTCTTGTGGTCAAGGATTGCTAAGTCAAAGTGCCTCACCAGGAAAAGTCAAATTTACCCAAACCTTGGTGATTTCTGGCACTCAGATGGCCTTGAAAAGGCTTTTTAAGATGGCAACATGCCACTAGCTAATAACCCTGTTCAAATGAAGACTGCAATGGTAGAGGACAGGGAGAAATTTTTAGTGCCTAGACAATGACATTGTTTATCTTCAGAACCAAATCTCTTGGCCCTATTGAATGGGACACAGATTCTATGAAGAAAATACCAGATCACAACCTGGGTAAAATATCCTTCCCTCATTTAAAAAAAAAGCAAAACTTGGAGGCTGGAGCCATAGAGGTGATAGAATATACCTTTTCCTGATCTGGTCTATCAGTTAGCCATTTTTTGTAGAATTGTTTGAATGCCTGTGACTTGCCATTATATGAAGTATAAGTATTTTGATTTTGAAACCACTGCCTATACCTTGATACTTACTGTCATATTTCAATTTTCCTTACTGGGAGTTAAATTTTGAGTAGCAAAATAACCGCACTATAAATTTAATTTAAACAAGGAAATACCATAGAAATTTTTTAAAAAACTGGATTTCAACAAAGTATTTGGCAGTTTATCTCAACTTCCTTTCTCATAAGACGGAATGATAGTTAGATAAAGTCAGAGCTGGTCCCATGATTAAACCCAAAAAGCATGGAAACACAGGATTCTAGTTATAAAGAAAGAAGGAAACTTAAAAGTTATTTAGTTCCCATCCCACCATTTCACAAAAAAGGACACTGAGGTCCAGAGAGATTAATTAACTTGTCCAAAGTCATACACATTGTAAGTGATGTTAACAGGAATAGAACTTCAAATCCAGCACTCTTTCCACTGAATAAATGTCAGTCTGGAGAGATGTCAATACTGGTGTGTGGTAGGGCTTTCCTCATTGCCCTTTTCTGTCTTTTTTTTCCCAGCGATTTGAAGGAAGAACAATGTAAAATCACCAAATGACAGAGAGCTAGAATCAGTACGCTCATATGTTGGGCAACCAAAGTCAAGATCCAGAAAAGAGCTTGACAAACTAGAATGATAGGTTAAATATAGCAAGATAAAATTTATCCAAAAAATGCAAAGATTAGCATTTAGCTTCAAGGAAGCAACTGCCAAAGCACAGGGGAGGAAAGAGAAACGGATAGATCTTTAAAAAATAAATTAAAAAAAAATAAATGATAAGCTTTATACTAGTTGACAGTGAAATGCAAGTAAAAGACAAAGATAATGCAATTTTAAACTGCATCATTAGAATTATAGCATCCATGATGAGGAGGGCAATTGTCCTGCTGTATTCTGCACTGGTATGATTACATCTGAATTACAGTGTGCAACTCTATATGCCAAAATTTTAGGAGGAATATTGGGAGAGAGATCAGGAGAGTGAGGTAATTAAACATAATGTTAAATGAAAAGTCACTGATGGAACTCAATGCTTAGACCATAGAAGAGAAAACAATCATAGTCTTAAAATATTTGAAGGTTGTCATGTGTAAAATGTGTTTCCACCAGCTCTATATTGTGGATGGCAGAAATCGGGCTAATAAGTAGAAGTTAACAGTAGGCATTCATTAGATCAATATGAGGAAGAATTATGTAGTGGTTGGAGTAATCCAAAAGCAGAGAATATAGGCTGATTCAGAAAGCAGTGAATTTTCTATTGCTAGAGGTGATGGATCAGAGACTAGGTGAACACTTGTGCATGCTATAGAAAAGATAATGTTTCATGAAGAGGTCAAAGTCATTAACTACTAAGGGCTTTCAATGCTGAGGATCTAGGATTCTATGAAATATGCAGAAAACAATTTTTCTAGTTAATTGAATATTTATGCCATGTTATGGCCCCCAAAAGGAAATTCTGAGAATACTCTATAATTGTAGGCCTGAATAGTCTAGTCCGTACCAGTTGTGTTCTGATTTCAAATAATTTTTACATCCACTCTAAGCTTCAAAGAACAGGTAGTGAATGAGGAAAAAGAATCAGTTGGAAAAAAAATTGCTCCTCGGTGAATAGAAAAGAATCTACTCAAGGGATTCATGCTAGGGATATATGGAGATAATAGAGGTGCTCATTTTTTTTCTTTTGGAATTAATCAAACTATATAGAGCTGAAAATGAATCTGTCACATTGGGAAAATACATAGAAGAAACCAGTAGAGAGAGCTGAGCACTCATGAACCCATCAGAAAGCCCAAGATTCTTATAGGACCATGGATTTAGCAACCTTGGAAGCCATTTTCCAATGCTCTCATTTGGCATATATGAAAACTGAGGCTTAAGGAGCTTGTGGCTTGCTCAAGTCACACAGGTAGTGTGAGGCAGATTGAGATAGTGTGAGAGGCAAGATAGTTTAGTGGGTAGAGGGATGGACTTGAAGCCAGGAAGATCTGGGCTTATGTCTTGTCCCAGATACTTACTACCTGTGTGATTATGGGTAGTCATTGACTAACTCTGTGAAATCTTAGACTTTTCTTTGAATTTTCCTACTCTTTTACCTCCCTATATCTAGTCACTTGCCTAGTTCTGTCCATTTTTGCCTCTAAGATACTTCTCATATTTGCCCCCTCTTCACCAACCACAATGGCACCACCCCAAATCATTCGATATGACCTATTACTTAAAGTATTATGATGTCCTCTTAACTAGTCTGGTTCTAGTTCCTTCCCTAATTTGTCCTTTTCATGGCTACCAAAATATTATTTTTAATTCTTATATCTAACAATATCACTTCCTTATTCAAAAGCCTTCAGGGGCTCTCCATTGTCTCCAGACTTTGATTATGCACCCTTATAAATTAAAAAAAAAATGAATATATACCTATTATATGTGTTATATTTACTAATTCATGACTTATCTACATGTACTGCTACACTAATAATCTTCCATATGATGTCACAAAATAGAAACTGAGGGCACAATAAAGATGAAGTAATATTTGACCCTGAAGTCATTATGAATTACCTGGAGTTAACTGAGTAGGAGACTAGGTCAGACCCATGCTTAAGGAAATTCAGTTTATCAATAGTGTAGAAGACAGGTTGTAGAAAGATGCGACTTGAGGCAGGGATACCAATTAGGAAGTTAAAACAATAGTCTAGGTGAAAAGTGATGAGTTGTGTGAGTAAAGAAATGAATGAATGTGAAAGATGTAGAGAAAGAACTAGCAATATTTTCCAGTTGGTTAGATTTGAAGGGTCTGGGGCACAAGGGAATGTGAGGAGTTGATGCTAACAGAATGTTTGTTAGATCCTCGGTGACTAGGGTAATGATGGTTCTCTCAAAGTGATAGAAATGTTTGGAAGAGGGGTGGGTTTTGGGGGTAGTAATGAGATCTGTAATCCAGAACCCATCCATCTCTGTTACTCTTGTATTACTCACTCTGTCAAACTCAAAATGGGAAAGTGTTGGCAGGGCTCCTACTCACAGCTGCAAAGCACAGAACCTGCCTTTTGAGAGTTGACAGGCAAATCCAGGGGATGATCTGGGAGGCAGAGGATGGGGGAGAAACTTTCCTGTGGAGCTACTATTGCTTTGGGTGCCTAGGATATCTGAGACTTGGACCTTTGACTCATATGGGGTAGTGATGGTGGGCAGTTGGGAGCTTATACAGCAGAGTGAAGGTTCACATTGTTCCAACACTAGGGGAGAAAGGTTGGTGTGGGTGTGTTGAAGAAAAGCCCAAGACTTGTTATCAGAGTAATGGCAGGATACGACCCAAATCTTCTCATTCTCTTAATGATTGATCCTTAGTTGCATTCCAAGGATACCCTGGGATAAGACTCAGAGCCTTTGCAGGGTCTCACCTCCACTTTGGAGACAACTGAACTATAGAATGAAATGTTCTTTAGCCTGGCTTTAAAATCCCCCAATTTGGCTTCAATCTATGTTTCCTGCTTTATTTTACTTTGCTCTCCTTCACATAATTTATATTTCAGGCAAATTAGCCTATCTGTTCCTTGATCTTCTCCTGTCCTGCCCTGCCTCTGTGGATCTGCGTAGGTCAGATTTATACTCCCTCTATATTTCTGCTTGAAATAATTTTCTCTCAAGGCCTACGTCAGATGTCACTTCTTCCCTCAAGTCTTCTGTAACTTCTCCTTCCTTATTTTTATTAGGTAAAATTATATTTTTCTCTGATTATATTCTATCTTATAACATACTTGTGTATAGGTCATATTTTCTCTGTTATATTCTAAGTCTTTTAAAGACAGGAACTATGTTGTTCACATTTGGGTCACTATGGCCTATCATGGTGTCTTAGAAATAAGAAGCATTTAGTAAATATTAGTTAAATGGAATTTTATTGTAGTTAATTGTGTCTAAGTATCTTTTTTTTTTTTGCTAAGTGTCTTTCTTAATCTTATGTTAAATTGTATTATTTTAAATATTATTTTTTGTTAGAGGAAATATCACCAAAAATGGGCTTCTTGGGCTTACAGTCAGTAAGTCAAGGTTTCAGGTCAAGCCTCTTACACTTGCTAGCTTGTATGATCCTTGGCAAATTCCTTAATCTCTTTGTTACTCAGGGATTTTTAGTAGAATTTACTGGGATGCCAGAATTTACTAAGTTAGATCATTAGGATCTTTGTTGGTGGATAGAGTTCCTACTCTGGGAATTCCCTACTCTTATAAAATCATAGAGCCATGAAGTATTTACATGGTTAGGTAATAGGATTCTCTTGTCCTTTTAATAAAGTGGTTATACAGAAAAGCAAAATTATTAGACATGTACAGTAATCCGAGACTCAACCATGCCTACAGGAAGCTTTTTCTTTGGGTTCATATAGCCATGATCAGGCATCACTGTTCCCCTGAATCATTGGCAGAGGGCCAAGGAGAAAAATACATTACTTAATGCCTATAGCCTTATCAATTGAGCCTTTGAAGCAATGGAGATGTTACAGTTTATCTATGAGAAGAGGGAGAGGAATGTAGATTTATACAGCAAGGTGGTATAGTGCCAGCTACGTGCCATAGTGGACTTAGTACAGGACATAGAGTAAGGAAGATCTGAGTTCAAATCCTGTCTCAGACACTTATTAGCTGATTCTGAGCAAGTCACTTCTCTGTCCCTCAGTTTCTTCATCTGAGAAATGGGCATAAAAGTAGCACTACCTACCTCCAGGGTTGTTGTGAAGATTAAAGGAAATAATATGTATGTAAAGTGCTTTGCAAATCTTAAATGCTAGTTGAATAGTGATAGCCTAAGTATCCGGAAGTTTTGTGACCCAAACTTGAAAATATATGCATAAATAATACAACTACCAATGCATGTTTGAAAAGTTTGTCTCTCAAGGAAAATGGCTTGGTAGATGTCCAGCAAATTCACTTGTGGCTTTGAAGGGAGAAGATTTTTGTTATATTCTTTTACTGACAAATGTAATTTGATATCTTTCAGAAACAAGGTGTAAATGATGATCTTTTAACTCCTTTACATTGAAGTGGGTTCTCATCTCTTCTCTGACCACCACCCTAGCAAACACATCCAGAACAATAGTTCTTCTGTTTTGAAAGTATTTATTCGTATCTGTTGAAATCCTTTCAATGTTTAAATGTTTGATTCTTTTTTTAAAATATTTTTTGCATATGCTTTTGAGTTGAAAATTTTTTCTCCCTTTTTCTCCCCCCTCCCCCAAGATGGCACACAATCTGACATAGGCTTTACATTTACATACCCATTAAACATATTTTCACATTAGTGAAGTTGTAAGTAAAAATTAAAAAATAGCAGGAACCATCAGAAAGATGAAACAAAACTCAACTGAAGGTAAAAATAAGTGAGAGCGATTCGACTTCCATAGTTCTTTCTTTGGATGTGGGCAACATTTTCCATCCCGAGGCCTCTGGAGATGTCTTAACTCCTCGTAATGCTGAGAAGGGTTCAGTTTAACAGTCTTAGTCATTACATAACGTGGCTGCTATTGTATACAAAGTCCTCTTGGTTCTGCTCACTTCACTCAGCATCAGACCATATAAGTCTTCCCAGGTTTTTCTGAAGTCAGCTTGTTCATCATTTCTTATAGCACAATAGTATTCCATTACATTCATATACCACAACTTGCTCAGCCATTCCCCAATGGATGGGCATCCTCTCAATTTCCAATTCTTTGCCACCACAAACAGAGCTGCTATGAATATTTTTGTACACGTGGGTCCTTTTCCCATTTGTTTGATCTCTTTGGGATATAGCCCTAGAAGTGCTATTGCTGGATCAAAGTGTATGCACATTTTTGTAGCCCTTTGGGCATAGTTCCAAATTGTTCTCCAAAATGGTTGGATAATTAAATGTTTGATTCTATCTGATATGATAGTCACTAAAATAATATTAAAAAAAATTAATTCCTCTATTTCTGTGTTGTTAAAAATGATGGTTATCCAGATACCTTGGGTCATTCACTTTCCAATAGCAATGACCTTGATTCAGAAACTAGCTCATTTATTTGAGGTGTATGAGTAAGAATACTTCTGAGACTCACATTTACAGAAATATGAAATAAAATACCAAGACCATGATCTATGGCTTAGGATAGGGACATCTGAGAGTGGATAATTTTCCTCCTGATAGCAACGAATTGAGGGCATGTCTGATAAGAGGCCTTGTGAAAAGGAAGTAACAAAATGAGAAGTCAAAACCTACCAATGATCATCTAGTTATCTCTCATCTCAAACCACTAATAACCACTGTAAATCAAAATGATTTTCTGCTACAAAATAACCAGTATTTGAGGTTTTGCATCCTGTGACTTGTCATGGTATAGTTCAGAAAAAAATATCATTTTATTACCACTTTAGTTACATTCTCTATTGCTACATTTATCTTCTCTGGTCCTGCTAAATCTAAGATGTGTCCCTTTTCTTTTCTAAAGAGATATGAATCATCTGGGCTCTGGTTTTTGTCCCTTTCAGATTCCTAAGGGGCTTCATCATCATACTTATGACCCATTTGTCCAATATCTCCAGTCATTAACTCGATCATTTGCTTTCAAGGTAGAAACCTTGTTTTCTTTTTTTAAAATTTTATTATTTATTTGTTTTATGTTTCGAGTTCCAAATTTTCTTCCCCTCCCTCCAACCCCCTTCCCAAGATGGCATGCAAACCGATATAGGCTACACATGTACAATAATATTAAACATATTTTCACATTAGTCATGTTATAAAGAAGAATTAGGACCAAAGGGAAAAACCACGAGAAAGAACAAACAAAAAAGAGAGAGTCTGCATTCAGACTCCATAGTTCTTTCTCTAGATGTGAATAGCATTTTTCACCATGAGTCTTATGTTCAGCTGGTTCTGCTCACTTCACTCAGTGTCAGTTCATATAAGTCTTTCCAGGAAACCTTATTTTCTTATAGTAGGTCATTAACACATTGAAAAATACATCACAGGACATGTATAACAAGGAGCTGTTGGTATCTTAAGAGAAAAAGTAGTGTCATGAAAATAGAACTCACTAAGAATGAGGAAACCAAATTTCTATCACCCATACTACCTTTTCTTAAGCTCTTGGAGCCTGTACAAAGTCAATATTCAGATCTGGACCCTTCAAATCCAAATCCAAGGCTTTTTTTTTAAAACTGACAGGTTTTTCCACAATGTAAGTAAGGGCTTACTTAATGGGCCTCTACAAGAAGCATTTTCATCTTTCATCCTTAAGTCAACCACTGATTTGGTAGGGATTGGGCAATTTACCAATGGGACTCAGGAGGCCTGAGGTAGAACACATTTATGCAATTACTTCTCTAATAACATAAAACCACTCAAGCAAAGTGAATGTATATAACATTTCCTATTCAGTAGACTTCCTTCTATGAAGCATAAATAAAAAAGAAACTAAAAAACATGTTTGGCAATGGATGTGCATTTAATCCACAGAAGTTTAACTTTTTCATCCTTCTGTCTTTATACCTCAGTTGCTCTCTGCCTTGGTTATTCTTTTTCTCTGTTAATTCATCAGGTAATGTTAAACACTTAATTACTATATTCAGACTGTGCCAAGTGTTTATTATGCAGAAATACAACTTAGAATTCTTACCTTAAATGAGTTTATAATTCCATTGAGGCAATTAGGACCACATACATGAAATCATTTGATAGTAGTAAAAGCAGTGTATGATTCAGTGCCAAAATGACTGGTACTGATAATGTGTGCCATAAATATTCAGAGAAGGAAGAGAGCAGTGAAAGCTAAGAGGGCCAAGGAAGTCTTCACTAAGATTATGAATAACTAAATTAAAGTATCTAGATGGTCTAAAAATGTGATTCTTAGCCCCCTACTTCCCACCATTCTACCACCATCATCACAAGAGCCAAGGTGGGATCATTAGTGTCATCCTGGGTTTTACATTTTCATAGGATCCATGACCAAGGGATTTAACTCCAAGTGACCAGACTACAGGTAGCAATCCTCACCATATTTAGCTAGGCTGGTCCTCAGGAAATGGAGTCCATTTTACAATTATAGGATGATTGGCTCAAAGTTGTAATTGAATTGGGTGACATTGAGTATATTCTGATAGAGACCATTTAACTATTTTGGACCATAGTAAAATGAAAAAAAAATAGACTATATCTATAAATCAAGGCAGCATGGTGTAGTGGATCAAGTGTAAGAACTGAAGTCAGGCTGACTGGGTTCAAATCCCAACTCAGATACTTAACTGTGTGACTGGATGTCACTTAATTTCTCTGTGCTTCAGTTCCTCATATGTAAAATGGAAAGATTGGATTTAAAGGACTCTAAGACTCCTTCTGGTTCTAAATTTAGAATCTGATGATGAGATGATCACAAATGTTCCTTCTGCTCCTGCATTCTATGATTCTATGGAGGGAGCTCAGATTTCAAGGGGGGGAAATGTTTGTATAGTGTAAACATCCCTTGACTGAGAGTCAAGGGACCTAGGTTCTAATCTGGTTCTTGTAACAAATCTCTCTGAGCCTCGTTTTGTTGTTGCACAGTCATTCAGTTATATCTGACTCTTTGTGACCCCATGGACCATAGCAAACCAATACTGTCCATGGGGTTTTCTTGGCAAAGATACTTGGCAAAGTGGTTTGCCATTTCCTTCTTTAGTGGATTAAGATAAACAGAGGTTAAGTGACTTCCTGACTCCAGGCTCAGTGCTCCATCTACTGAGCCACTTAGCTGCCATCTGAACCTCAGTTTACTCCTCTGTAAAGTGAGGGCATGGGAAAAGAGGACCCTCTAAAGTGCCTTCCAGGTCTGATATTCTAATGATTCTAAGTAGAATAGAATCTATTACTATGTCCAAAAGAAATAATATTACTAGATTGAATTAATACAAATATGCTATAGGTGAGACAAATAAATCTTTCTAAAGGATAGAAATTTGCTAGGCCCCAGAAAAACACTAGGATCGTGAGGTATGTTTGATGGAGACTTCTGCATCAATATTACAGGTAGGGTAACTTGAGTCTTCTTTGAAGGAATAATTAATTTCCAAAATGTAAAAAAAACCCAAATGCTTTCCATTGCTAAGAAAATAAGCTTCAAACATAGCAAGAAGGAAAGAAGTGTCAAGAAAAAAGGCGATCAGCTCCATTTACAATAGCTTTTCATCTGCTGTCAGAAAACCACCCAAGGTCCCTTAGGTCCCTCCTAATTTAATTACAGCAGATCCTCTGAGCAAGCCTGTTGGTCTGTTTTCTGTTTATTTAATTACTGTCGACACACTGGGCAGTTCCTGTGACAGCATACCATTGGGGTGTGTGAGTGTGTGTGTGTGTGTGTGTGTGTGTGCGCACAAGAGGGAAATGGGAAGCAACCAATGACTCATATCTGGATTATTAGAGATTCCATAGATAGTTCCATCATTTCATTTTTTTTTTTTACAAGGAGTATTTGCAGCAGCCCTCAGTTATATTTCAAAAGTTGTAATTAATTTACTTTGGTGTTTCCTCTATGCTCATATTGTTGTAGCATCTAATTGCAGGCCACATATTTCAGTTCATTTTTATTTATTTGGTGGATGCAAATGTTTCTCCCTCATTCTGTCTTTTCCGGCTGTTAGGCTAATGATTACTGTCTTAGACACTTGCTTGTACTCTCCAAGCTGTGGCTAGAACCTCAGAAACTGTTGATAGTAGCTCATGGGAGACAGTTTGTAGTGGAAGGAAAATAGACCTGGAGGTGGGCAGCATTAATTCAAATCCCACCCTGACACAGGCTAATTGTTTGATTATGGAAAAATCTTTTTACTTTTTTCAGACCCAGCTTCCTCATCCTTGAAAGACTAATGCCTCAGAAGTCGTTGTGAAAAAAGTCCCCTATAAATCTTAAAATGCTGCTTACATATAAGTTATCATTACAGTTTCAGTTACCAACTGAATAATAGCCAGGCCTCTCTTCCAACTCTAAAAAGGGAAGCAAAAAAGTCCATAAATCTCTCCTTCAGGTGAACAAAATAACCCCAACAGAGGAACTGTGTCTCCCATGGCTATTTGGGGAAGCATCATGGGGAAATTAACTAGAAATCAGGAGATCCAAGTTTTAATTCTGATTCTGCCATTGACTTTCTGACTTTTGGCTAGTAAGTTACTGTCAGCTCCATACTTCAGTTTATTCCTACATAAAATTAGAGGATAATAGTGATGATGATGATGGTGATGATGATGATGACGGCTAACATTTATATAGCAGTTACTATGTCCCGGACACTGTGCCAAGTGCTTTGTAAAGATTATCCCATTTGATCCTCACAACAACCTATGAGGTAGGTACTGTTATTATCTCTATTTTACTGATAAGGAGACTGAAGAAAATGGAGATTAAGTGATTTGTCCAGGGTCACACGGCTAGTAGGTTTCAGAGCAGTGTTTGAACTCAGGTCTTTCTGACTCCAGGCCCAGCACTTTATCCACTGTGCCACCTAGCAAAAGTCATTTGATTCAGTGGTCTACTAGGGGTAGGAAATCTGTGGCCTCAAAGCCACATGTGGCCTTCTAGGTTCTCAGGTGTGGCCATTTGACTGAATCCAAACTTCACAGAACAAATCCTCTTAGTAAAAGGATTTGTTCTGTAAAACTTGGACTCGGTCAAAAGGCCGCAACTGAGAAAGGCCACATGTGGCCTTCATGCCACAGGTTCCTCATCCCTGGGTAACTCCTTCAGTCAATCAGTAACCATTTCTAAAGAGCCTATTATGTGTCAAGCACAGTGCTAAGTCCGGGGAATACATGGACAAAAAAATAACTAAAGTCCTTCCTTCAGGAAGCTTACATTTTATCTATGTAGACATAATTAAATACAAGCGTAGCAACCCTTCTGAGCTAACTTCTCAACTTCTACTAGCCCTGACTGGATCACTCAAAGGATGACTGATTGTTCTCAGAATTCTCAGTTAACCTGAAGGGCTGTGGTTTCCACTGCTAGAGCGTATGAGGCTTCATCTGGAATGCTCTGTATTAGTTACTAGCCAGCCAGACCTAATTAGCTTTTAATTAGAAGTATTTATGAAACAAAATAAGAACACTTGTTATAAATGTAATTCTCCCAAAAGCCTGGTATACATTCTCTCACAAGAATAGACGGAGTCTAGGGCAGGGGTGCCTCAAGGTCCTCAAGTATGCCCCTTTGGTTCAAAGATTGGCCATGATGTCATGAGCATGGAGAAATGGCCCTGAGACCCAACTGGCCTTTGAATCACTTGAGGACCTAGAGGATCATATGTGGCCTCGAGGCTGCAGGTTCCCCACCCCTGGTCTAGGGGAAAGTAGACTCAAGCTTAATGAGCCTTTGCGGTAAATGAGTAAAAACCTTGTGATTTTGGACAGTCCTTTCCTCCCTCTGTGGAGTCCTCACAAAGTTTCTCTTTGGTGTGCGTTGTTTTCTGCAGGACTTTGAGGACTGATGCCCTTGGGGGCTGAATCTGCCTTTCCTCAGGATCTCTAATTTGTCCCTAGATCCCCATGGCTGCCAGCCATTCAGGGACACTGCTGCCAATGCAAATGAGATGTTTAAATCTTCTGACCTTTTAGACTTCACAAGACTATCCTCTGATCATGTAATTCCCTCTCAAAGGCATGCCCATCACTAGATTGGCCTACTATTACAATGCCAGATTTTGAACTAGATTGGTATCTTATCCAAGTCTCAAAGGGCTTGAAGGACATGACTCTTCAAGCAACCACAAGATTCATCCTGTGTGGAAGTGTCATCCACATTCATTCATTGTGTACCTAGTTAGGGGTGGTAAGTACTTGGATGATTCAGCAAAAGAAACTGAGAAGGAGCAGTGATATAGGTAGAAAAAGCAAGAATATCATTAAACCCAGGAAGAAATGAGTATCCAGGGGGTCAACTAGGTGGTTCAGTGGATAGAGCTCTGGCCTTAGAGTCAGGAAGACCTGAGTTCAAATCTGACCTCAGATACTTGACACTTACTAGCTGTGTGATGCTAAACAAGTCACTTAACCCCAACTGCCCCACCAAAAAGCACAGAAAAAAAAAGAAGTGAATATCCAGGAGGCAGGGGATAATCAAATTTTAAATGCTTCAGAAAGGTCCAGATTGGCCATGTATGTCATGAGTATGGAGAAATGGCCCTGAGACCCTGCTGGCAATACTGTTCACAGGGAGGAGCAGAGGTGATTTCCAGTGACTATTTATAATTCATAAAATCTATTAATAGAAAATCAGGAGATAAAAAGAGAATCAGTATATTGAATAACAATGAAAAGCTGTAGAATCTCATTCTCTAAAAATTTTTTAAAATACAATGTATTCCCATTATTTTAGGATGGTTTGTCAGTTCCTGTCTCAAAAAAAAAAAAAAGGAAGGTGAGTTATTAAGACTTTTTTTTTTAGTCCCAGGATTACATGAATTTTTTTTCCAATTCCCAGTAACTATGAAAAAAATAAAATGAAAAAGAAAAAAAAAACCTTCAAAGACCCTGTGGAAAGACTTGTTGATTTTGGAGGAGGTTAAAATTAAAATCCTTATAATTGGAGATATGGCAGGGGGAGGCAAAGTTAAAGATACAATACTATGATTCCATTGGTGGTGGTATTATCTCCATTAATGGCCCAGTGATTCCTTCTGTATCCTAGTAGATAATCTTTATGAGCAGCTTAGTCTGAAAAGATTTATCGTCCAATGGCCAACCTTGTGATGAGCCCCATCTTTGCTTTGTACTTTGTATATTTTTGTATTTCAAGGATCAGTAATTTCATGAGTATCTTTGTGCCTTCTGTTAATAGGTCAAAACTCTCTAAAGCTAAGAAAGAAAGCCTCATCTCAGATGGCATTTGTAAGTTGCTGTGTTTGAGGGAAAAAAGATTACCTTTTCATCAACTTTCTATTGATAGTTCCTTTCAAAGGTAGACTGGTCCTCAGCCACTAACCATCATCAGATGCATATCTGAGTTCTTTTCAACTTGTTTGACTTGCTAGGACCTGTTAAAACTCGAAGATTGAGAACTTCAGGTCACCTTCCTATAATGTTGGAAAATTATGAAGAGTAGGACTTTAGTGGAGGAAGAACTCATAATATAGGCAAGAACAGAAGAAAACAGAATGACATGACATCTTGTGATTGGGAAAACCTAGTATTTGAGCAGAAGAAAAACTCTTTGAGACCAAAAATCATTCAAGGGCAGACCAAATAGGCCTATTGCTTTTCTGGATATTCTTTCATATAAAAATGAATTTTTAAACCTGAAGTATCTATAGCAGACTTTTTGAAATCTTGGTTAGATTCTGCTTATTCTCCTTCTGTTGTGGGAGTTGTTTCAAATACATTTGAGTATTTTCATTAGATAATGATATTTTTGGACATGTGAAGAAAAGGAACCTAGATTGAGATGCAATTATGTGGAAGAATCTTCTTGCTGCCTAAAAGGATCATGTATTAAAATAATTTGTACCCCTCACTCTGACTTGCTAACATCAACATTTATGTTGGATGTTTTGAGATAAAGAAAGATTCTCTAATTGGGGAGAGGAAAAGGATTAAATTTCTTTCTTGGGAGGTTCAAACTGAAGGCAACTGCCTTCAAAATAGAAAGTTACTAGTCGATTCCAAGCTTACGGGCTTTTAAATAGAAGGAAATCAATTTCAGTGTCCAATATCAGAGGCCATAGCATAATTGATAGAGAGCAAGCCTTGAAGACAAGAAGACCTGTGTTCAAGTCTCATCTCTGACACCGGCTGTGTGACCCTTGGAAAGCCACTTAACATCTCAGTTCATAACCCTTTACATCTACAAGTTGCTGATCCATATTGATAGAAAGGATTTCCTCATCCAGAAGGTCCTAATTCCAGTGAAATCACAAGTGCAGTCCCTATCCCTAACCCTCTATTTGCTGAATAGTGTCAAATATCTGTAGAAATGTTCTATTAGATTTGATATCTAACTTCAGAGTAAAACCAGTTCTGCTATCTGGAGGAATTACATCAAAGATATTAGAGCTAAAGCCAGTAAGAGGTGCCAAGGTAGGCAGTGTTGGACTTGGAAGTCAGGAGACCTGCATGTAAACCGTGCCTCAGATCACACATAGTATCTAGGAAAGCTGTGCAACTTCATCTCTCAGAAACTCAATTTTTTATAAAATGACACGAGCAATAGTTGTGCTGTCAACCTCACAAGATTACTGGGATGGAAGAGCTCTGCAAAACTTACAAGGCTATATGAATATGTCATGATTATGCTAACAACTTAGTTATGGGAAATAATAGGGCCAATAAGAGGGGAACTTCATTATACTGCTATTACCATCCTCTGAGTGTAACAGTCCATCAAATGAATATTTGAGGAGTGAGAAGAGCCCCAGAGAACCCAGATTTGAATTCTGGTTCTATTGTATGATCTTGAGCATATCTACGTATTTCTTTTGATCTCAGTTTCCTTTTCTGTAAAATGGCTATCTCCCTATTACATCTGTGAGGAGCAGATAGGTGGACCAACAGATAAAATGTGAAGCCTGGAGTCAAGAAGAAACGAGTTCAAATCTGGCTTCAGATACTTAGCAATGTGAACCTGGGCAAGTCGCTTAACCCTGTTTGCTTCAGTTCCTCATCTGCAAAATGAACTGGAGAAGGAAATGGCAAACCACTCTAGTATCTTTGCCAAGAAAACCCCAGATAGGGTCATGAAGAGTTAGACATGACTAAAAATGACTGAACAACAAAGAAGCCCTAGCTAAAGCTCTGTTTTGAATTTAAAGGTCTTCCCAAACCTGGCCCCTAACTTTCTAATCTTCTTGCATGTTCCTCCTCCTACTTGATTTTTCTCATTTCATCAATGGTTGATGCCCATTCGTTTCCCATCTTTTGCCTTTGTTACTGTGCTTGAAATGCTCTTCCTTCTCTCTGTCCCCTCAAATGTTGGTTTCCATCAACACTTAGCTTAAACCTTTATGGTTCCTCCTGCTACTGATACCTCCCCACTAAGGTTGCTCTCTATCTACTGTGCATCCTATGTAGGTAATTCTAAAAGTATTCATGCAGTTTTAAGCTTTAATAGCATTAGCTTAAAACAACATATAAATTTGGGGACTTCGAAACACTTTATGTATACTTATTTATATACATGTTGTCTTTGCCAGTAGAAAGTAAGCTTTTAGAGGGCAAGGGCATTTGTTTATCATTTTTAGAATATTTATAGTACCCAACATTTCATAAGCCCTTTTTGATTGAAGAATCAATTGGTCCATTTCAGTCCTCAACCTCTGCTCCTAAAAATTGTGAGTATTGCTAGTATAGTATCAGACTGGCCATAAGCTTGTTGCTTTTGGCCAGATTTGGTTGTAAACAAAGTAATAATCAGACCTAGGTAAGTTTCATGGGTGGATAATTAGAAGAAATCATCTAGTCCAACAGTGTTACTTCAAAGGTAATTAAGATGAGGCCTAGGGAGTTTAGGTAAGTTGCCCAAGGTCACATAGGCAATAAAACAGAGCATGAATGCCACATCTGTGTTTCCCAGGAAGTTTTGCTTATTAGGGCCATCTCTCTGTGTGTTTTCCCTCATAGCTGATCTGTGGGAAAGAAGCCACCACAACAGTGTGTTGTGTCCATGTTTCCCACCCAGAGCAGGTATCTTGGGATCTGTGGTTGTATTTGGAACCCTACTAGGGTATCAATTTGCTGCTATAGGCAAGTTTGTGAAGATGTAGGTACTTAAATAATAGTCCTGGCTGTTTTTTTTTTCTATTAGAGCAAAAGTGGCTGTACTGAAACTCTACCCATCATCTTTTGGGAGTCTTTGATAGCTCCAGACATAACAAATGACTGATCATAGAGTTGATTTTGAATGATTATTTGAGGCTTCTACTCATTAAGAAAACTTATAATTATCTACCATCCAAACAAGGAATGCCTAGTTCTAGCCATATTTTTAAATGAACATTTTAATTTGAATGAACAGTCATTATTTTTTTTTCCTATGCATACTTAAACAGAGCTGAGAATTGAACTCAAACTTGGTTCAAGTTCTTTTTTTTTCTTGTTTGCTCTTGAGTATAGTATAATTGTCCCCTCTTTTAAGTGGTTCTCCAGAATGAAGCTGATTAAAGTGTTAAATTAACCTCTGAATCTAAAAACTGTATGGGTGGGTCAATTGAGTAGTTACTATATGCAGGCTCTTATACCACATTACTCTTACTCTAACTTCAGAGAATGCCAATGATTACAATATAACTCTAGGAAGTAAAGCTAGCTATCAATTAGTATTTGTTGCAAGAGCTACAAGTTTTAAATGAGTTCACATTCATAGTCTAAAAGAAACATCATTATATAACTTGCTGATCATACTGATTTTCTTTAATTACTATAGAGTACAAAATAGATTAGAACCTTGGAAGCTCAAAAGGGTCCCTGTACACTCTTTTCTAATCTTTTTGTTATAAGAGTTGGAAAAAAAATGAGAATATTGAGTCTTGAGACTCTAAATCCAGGGGTGGGGAATCTGAGGCCTCAAGGGCACATGTGGCCCTCTAAGTCTTCAAATGTGGCCCTTTGACTGAAACCAAACTTCACAGAACAAATCACTGTAACAAAAAGATTTTTTCTGTAAAACTTGGACTAGGTCAGAAGGCCACACCTAAGGACCTAGAAAACCACTCCTGGCCTCCTCCACAGATTCCCCACCCCTGCTCTAAATTGACACTTACCTAAATAAAGAACTTTAGGTAAGGGGTCTTTGTTATTCAGTCATTTTCAGTCATGTCTAACTCTTCTGGACCCCATTTGGGTTTTTCTTGGCAAAGATATTAGAGTAGTTTGCCATTATTTCTTCAGCTCATTTTACAGATGAGGAACTGAGGCAAACAGGGTTAAATGACTTGCCCAGGGTCACACAGCTAGTAAGTGTCTGAGGCCAGATTTGAACTCAGAAAGATGAGTCTTCTTGACTACAGGTCCAGCATTCTGTGCCATCTAGCTGTCCAGGGAAGAAGTATACCAATTAAAATGAAATATAATTATCAATATTTTTTAAAATAAATTTGACTACAAGTGCTCTTTACCTGTAGCTAAATTTATCTTTAAAATTACATTTAATTATAATTGGTGTACTTCTTAATCATATGTACTTTATTACATATTTAAAACATTATTTGGAGAAAGGATCCACAGGCTTCACTAGACTGCCAAAGAGGTCCATGACCCCAAAAAGTTTAAGAACTCTTGTCTTAGATCAATATGCAGGCATCTACAAGGATATGAATTGAGGGATGCTAAAGCTATGGACCTTCCAAGATATTTTTGATCGATTTGATAGTGTCCAAAAATTCTTCCATGTGCATCAAATTGGTTCAGCTTTAAGTAGCTATGTTACCTTGGGGAAATTAATCTCACAGAGCCTCACTTTCTTTATATATAAAGTCAAGAATCAAAGTATTTAAGATTAAAGATTTAGATTTGGAGCAAAAAATGGAAGTCATCCAGTCTAACCTCTTATTATTTTTTTTTTCAAATAAGGAAACAGGACCGCAGAGGTTGTGAGTTTCTCAAGGTTCATATAAATGGTAAAGGATGGAGCTCATTTCTCATCTTTAAAGTGGGGTAATTGAACAGGGTGATCTCTAAAGTGCCTATCAAAATAGGCAAGTCACTTAACTGCTCAGAAATTAAATTTCATCATCTTAAAAAATGGAAAGGAGATAATGATACAAGCCCATAGGACTATAATGAAAAAAAAAGTTTCTATATCTTAAAGTACTCCAAAAACATGAGTTGTTATTGCTGACGTGCTATCCATTTTCAAATGCCAAGTCAACTGCCTTTTTTTTTTTTAAATTCATCCATCATCCAGGCCAAACTGATCTCACTCTTCACTAATTGTTCTCTGGAGGCGAGTAGAACAAGTTAAATTCTTGTTCCAGCGATTTAACTTCTTCAAGTACTTAAAAATAATTATCATATACCTCATAAGTCTTCTACAAATTAAATATCCCCTGATCCTTTGGCTGATTCTAGTATGGAATGATCTCCAGGCCCTTTACTATGTTGGTTACTTTCTTCTGATCATCCTCTGGGTTGTAAATATATTTTCTAAAATGTGGTTCCTGGAAATGAACATAGCATTCCAGATATAATCTGATTATATAGAGTAAGATAGGACTCTCCACTTCCTTATTCTGGGCACTACATCTCTTTAATGCACTCCAAGCTGAGATTGACATTTTTGGTAGCCATATCACATTGTCATAGACAGTAGTTGCAAAAGAATTAAAGAAGGCAGTGATTACTTTAGACTAACAGAGATATCAAATTTTCTGAGGTGGGGGTGGGGTTAGGGGAATTACATTAAAATGTAATTGGGAAATGTTTAACAAAATAAATAAAAATACAGTACAGCATGAATTATGTTAATTTGTGGTTTTTTAAACCTATATGCAACCTGCAGGATCCGTGTCCATTTCAGAGTAATGCCAGGGGTAGAGGATGGAAGAATTCACAAAAGAGATGATAGTTGACTTGGGTTTGAAGGATGCATAGAGTATCAGTAATAATAGCTCACATTTTAGGACACCTTAAGGAATGGAAACTATTTTCTTTATCACAAACCTATGAGGTTGTATCGTTATACCCTCCTCATCCTCCTTTTTATATGAGGAAATTGAACTTTTTAGATGAAGAAATTGAGCAGTTAAGTGACTTGCCCATGCTAGTGTGCATTTAGAAAGTCACCCAGTTTAGTCACTTCATTTTAACAGATAACAAATGTGAGGTCCTCATAGTCTAAATTAGACATTATCATTCCTGTATAATATGTCTTCAACCTACATTTTCAGCTTCCCCCCACCCAGTTCTCTCCTCACTAATTGAGCTAATTGGACTGATAGCTCTTCCCTGATCTGGTCCTGAATATCCTCACTTCCACGCATCCTCAGAATGTTCTGCCTCATCATTTATGCTGTCTGAAATCCTTTTCTTCCTTCAAGGCTCATCTCAGGTGCTGATCACTCTACGGATTGCCCTAGCTAAAAGTCATCTCTCTTTAAATTTTCCTATAGCACTTTTTCCGAAGCTTTCCTTTGCTTTTATCATACTGTTATCTTGTATTGAATATGTTGTGCATAGTGTAAGGGTCTATTCTATATCATTTTCATCCCTCTACTGAGTTACCATGTAAAAAATTTTTGTTGGATTTGGGTTCATTGCTAGTCTACTTTATGAGCATACCCTTTTTTGGTGTCATGGAGCCCTACCTAGTCAGCTAGGTTGCACAGTGGATAGCATACTTGACCTGGAGTCAGGAAGTTGCTGGTGGTGGTTGTTATTTAGTCATTTTTCAGTAGTGTCCAACTTTTCATGACCCCTTTTGAGGTTTTCTTGGCAAAGATACTGGAGTATTTTGCCATTTCCTTCTCTAGCTCATTTTACATATGAGGAAACTGAGGCAGAATTAAGTGACTTATTCATGGTCAGATAGCCAGTAAGTGTCCAAGGCCAGAATTGAACTCAAGCCTTCCTCACTCCAGGTTGGTCACTTTATCCACTGTGCTAGGAGCCCTGGAGTCAGGAAAGCCTTAGTTGAAATCCAGCTTCAGACACTTACTGTGTGACCCTGGGTAAGTTACCTAATGTCTCTTTGTTTCAGTTTCTTCAGCCATAAAAGGGATTAAAAATAACACCTACCTCCCCCAGTTGTATGTAAAGAGTAAACGAGACACTTGTAAAGTGCTTAGCATGATTCTTGACATATAGCAAACATTCCATAAAAGCTTGTCTAGTGAAGCCCATGAGACATCTTACCAGAATAAGGTTTTTAAACATACGAAATAACATCAAATTGCAAAAAAGTGAATTTTTTGAAATACTATTATCAAAATATTAAAAATGGAAAGTTCACAGGCCCCCCAGAATCTTTATGGGCAGATTAAGAACCCCTTCCCTGGTGTGTTTCAATGCATTCTATTCCTTGTTTTTTGGGTTGTTGTTTTTTTTTTCCTCTCCTTGCCTTCACCCTTTCCTTCCCCTTTCTCCTCTCCCCCCTTTTTTTAACTTCACAAACAAACCTCATAAAAGCAAAATAGAAGTAGTTTATTACTTACAATTACGAATGCTACTAGGTCTACACCCCAAAGAAATGAGGGAAAAAGAAGGGACCTATATTTACAAAAATATTTGTAGGGGCAGCTAGGTGGCACAGTGGATGGAGCACCAGCCCTGGAGTCAGGAGGACCTGAGCTCAAATCTGGCCTCGGACACTTGACACTTCCTAGCTCTGTGACCCTGGGCAAGTCACTTAACCCCATTGCCTAGCAAAAAAGACAAACAAAACAAACAAACAAACAAATATATATTTATATGTATATATATATGTTTGTAGCAAATCTTTTGGAGGTAGCAAAAAATTAAGAACTGAGGGGTTGCCTTTCAATTAATGAATGGCTGAACAAGTTATGGCATATGAATTTAATAAAGTACTCTTTTGCTTTAAGAATTGATGAAAGGGACAGCTGTGGAGAACCTGAGAAGACTTGTGTGAACTGATGTAGAGTGGAATAAGCAGAACTAGGAGAATAATTTATAAAATAGCAATAATATTATAAAGACAAGCAACTTTGAGAAATTTAGGAACTCTGATCAACACAATGACCACAGTTCCAGAGGACTCACAATTAAATAAGCTACCTACCTCCTGATAGAGAGGTGATTGACTTGGAGTATAGACTGAGACATTTTGGGGGCCAGGCAGAGGCCGTTGCCAGTGTGGAAATTTGTTTTGCTTGACTATGCATGCTTGTAACAGGAGTTCCTTTTTCCCTACTTTCTCTTTGGGGACAAAGGAGTTAGATAGAAAAAAATAAGAATATTAATCTAAAAAGAAAATCGAATTAAAAAAAGGAAAAAATTAGTAAAAACCATTTTAAGTGTTATAGATGGGCACTGAAAAGAATTATAGCATGCATTTAGAAAACAGTGTGAGTTAGTGAATAGAGCGCTGGCCTGTAAGTCAGGAATACTGAGGGTTCGAGGCCTTCTGCCTCTTATAAATAGTGGCTGTGTGACATATCATGTAAACACTGAGTATCTCAGACAGCTCCTTTAAGCCTCTTAAGTTGCAATTCAGGTCTTGATCTGCATTGATAAGGGAAATTCCTCATTAAGACTTCCTTTTATCAGTGAAATAATAGGGAAAGAAGGAAAGAGGGGGGAAAATATCATACAGCTCTTATTATGCAGGACTAGGGAATAATGGTAAAAAAAAAATAGGGTTATAGAATTTTGAGTGGGAAGGGCCATTAGAAACCAAGTCCAGCTCCTTCATTTTGCAAATAAGATCAATATGTTAATTTTTCTCTCATCAAAAAAAAAAAAATCAGCTTGAAATGCAGAATGTTCATTGGCAAAGCCATGTACCCTTTCCCCATTTACTACTGTGCTTTATAGGACCTGTGCCTATGGTTAATCAGCAGGAGTAACATCTGTGCCAAGAAACTGTGCCCACAATTTTTTTCTTTTGGGTAACCATTCATTGTTCTGAAAGAAGTAATTTATCAAAGCAGTTTATTCCTGGAGAGCAGTTTATTCAGCCCTTATATTCTATAATCATAGCTCGTTGTTTCTATGACTGAAGGTCAGGGAAGCTCCAAAGGGGTGGTAAGAAACAGAATTAACAGTTGCTAAATTGGATGTGGGTCCAGGTGGGACTGACCCCAGTGAGTCTGAAAGATTTCCTGCCTAGATGCAAGAAAGGACAGGGTCATGCTAGAGGTAAACTCTAGGTAACAGAGAAATGGACTTAGAGGCAGCAGAAACTGAGTTGGAATATAAGCTTTGGGTCATTGGGCAAATCACTTAGCCTTTCTCAAACCTTGGTGTTTTCATCTGTAAAACAGGAATAATAATAATAGTTCCTACCTTACCGGATTGCAGTGAGGATCACATGAAATTATCTATCTATCTGAATGTCTGTCTGTCTATCATAATCTTTGAGGTACTATATAAATACTAGCTATTATCATGAATAATAATACTAATTTCTGTCAGGTAGTGGTGGTCTGCCCATAGAATGATAGATTTAGACCTGGAAAGGACATTAGAGACAATTGAGTCCAACCTTTTGATTTTACATGTAAAGAAACTGAGGCACAGAGAGATTAAATGACTTGGTAAAATTGATGGTGTTAGCATAACAAAGACAGAATGACAGGACAGATTATGTGATAATTGAATTATTTAAGATAACAAGAAATTCTGGTTTATAATAAAAGGTAGTAAGGTGAGAAAGCATATAAGCAAAATTCCTAGGTAGGCACTTCTGAAGGGGGAGAGGGGCACTATGCATATAGCTCTAGCAAAACTTGAGTACTTGTAATTTCCTTGTGAACTGATGCCACTTAACTAAGTAGATGTGGGTGCATCGTGGACTATAATATCCAAACTTAATGGCAATTAAGGAAGGGAACAGTAGTGGTTGTACTGGGATAATTCAATGGCATTTTGGTCCATGCCAAGTCAGTATGTAGCCAGGGAATTTCAGTGATAAAGGCAAGGTAGTACTTGCCAGAGTGTGAGAGTTTGGCCTCTTACAGGTCTGCAGACAGAGATTATTACGTAAGAGGAAGGAAAGAGAGAGAGAGAGAGTCAGGATGATTGCAGCAAGGGGGCAACGTGATGGTTCATGGTCCTGCAGGGCCACATTTTCATGTGTGTTTTGCCCTGTTGGGATTCATCCCATTCCCATCCTATAGGAAGGGAAACTATCAGTGGAAATGATAAGACCACCTGCGGTCCCCTAGTATGTTTCTTGTATCTGCTATTGTGTTGCTACTATCTCAGTATCAGTTCACAATGAGCACACAAGGAGCATTCCTTAGTCAGTCTGTCCTTTCAGGCATAGTGGACTCTATGTAACCTGATCTGCATCTGAGACCACTTGTATCCTTTGAAGAACGATGGTATGGGCAATCATCACAGTGTTTTGATTGATGAATCAGCTTCAGGTCTCCTTAGTGTCATAAGAATCTAGGAATAGATATTTTCCAAGGAGTTGGAGTCAGGAATTTTGCACCTTAGCTTTATCTATTGCTAGATATAAGATCTTGGACAACCTTTCCAAGTCTGTCTCCTCATTTGTGAAATGGGAAATGTTTTCCATGGCTATGGCACCAGGAGATGTTTTGTTCTAAGAATCACAGAATTTTTCAAAACTAGAAGGAACTTCAGGAGCATTTAATCCTAATCATACCTGAAAAAAATTCCCTTTAACAATATTTGGCAAGTATTCATAGAGCCTTTGCTGAAAGACCAGTGGGGCGAGAGATCCCCTTTCTGTGAAGGTAACACATTCAATCCTGGATTACATTGATTGCTAGGAAGTCCTTCAGTTGTATCCAACTCTTCATGACTCCATTTGGGTTTTTATTGGCAAAGATACTGGAATAGCTTGCCATTTGCTTCTCCAGCTCATTTTACACATAAGGAGACTGAGGCAAACAGGGTTAAGTGACTTGCCCAAGGTCACGCAGCTAGTAAGTATGTGAGGCTGGTTTTGAACTCAGGTCTTTCTGATTCCAGGCCTGGCATTCTATCTGCCTAACTGTCCCAGTCTTTCCTGATGTCAAGTCTAAATTTAATTCTTTTCATCTTCTACTCAGGGCCACTAGTTCTTCTCTCTGGGGAAAAGCAAAACAAATCTAATTCCGCTGGCAACCTTTCCACTTATCAAAGATAGCCACCAGATCTTCACTTCTCCGGGCTAAATATCTTCAAATAAGGTTGACATCCTCCATGATAGCAACCTCAAATGGCACGGAAATGACGCCAAACACGATTTTTCTCAATATCCTATTATGAACCTGTAATCCAAGAATTTATTTAAATTGTAATTAATTTGGTTATGATTTCAATCTTTACTATCTTTTGCAATATTTCTTTTTTTATCATTGTATACCAAAGTGAAGTGGTCATTCCTTTTTTGTCATAAATCAAAGATCCATTGACTTGTAGTCCAATATTTTTGTATCATACTGCATTGTCTATTTTTAAGCTTTAAGTTATGATTTATAATTTAAGCATTTCAGAATTTATTGAACATGTCTAGGACCACTCTAGTCATATGTACCTCTCAATAACTTAGACTTCAATT